>NC_081295.1:91770000-93020000 GCF_030435805.1 Mustela lutreola
CAGGAAAGTGGCCCAGAGAGCCCTCCTTCCCCTCCTCTCACTCCACCTGGCCCTGCAGACTCAAACCCATGTCCCATCCTGGCATGTACTGGGTATGCAGAGTGAGCGGCTGCTGCTTAGCATGGCGCCTGACCGCCTGGCTGGTAGGTGGCCAGTTGAGGTCAGCTTAATGACTGACTGCTTCACACCCACACCATATTAAGCTAAAATAGTTACACAATAGACAAAGGACTTTTTACATGTCACCTATTTTCTTATTAGGATTTAATTAGATTTTCCTGTCCAGCACTCATAGTTTTGAAGACCCAAGGACAATGAGGTACATTTGAACTGGGAACAAGAAAGCCTGGATAAATCCTCCACCTCCCTGTGCCTCCATCATCAGACTGCCCAGACAGTGGTGAAAACAGCATCTGTAGCCTCACTGGTGGATCAAACCCACTGGTGGAGGGGAAGAATCTGGGGCAGGTACCAGGGGCCATGACAGGTGGGAAGAGCTGTCCCTGAGCTGTTTCACATGTACAATAACCCCTAAGAAGAATATCTCCCATTCTCTCTGATCACTGGGTCCCAGACTCCACATTCCTGGCATCATCTGGGAAGGCTTTCACCCTACCTAATACTACTGATCTTGCCACAGATGATGTGATGCTGAACGAATGAGGCCAGTTTCCCTAAGCCATCCAAGATGGCGATTTCCTTGGGTTTTCTTCAGGACCTTTGCTTAAATGCCTCCCCATCATTTTCTGAATCAGAATCATCAGAATCCTTTTCCGAAAAGACTGAAGGGGTGAATGGAGCAAATAGTGTCTATAGGAAGAGAATTCCAGGCAGAGGGGCTAGCAAGGGACAGTTTGGCTGGGCTGCATGAGCAGGGCAGGCAGGGAGACAGCTCAGATAGTGGCCAGAAGCCAGGGTGCATTGAGTCTTGCAGACCCTGAGGAGGACTTGGGATTTTGTTCTAAGTGCGATTAGAAGTCATTGGTAGGTTTTGAGCAGGGAAGTGGCATGATCTGGGAGGGAGGGAAAGGTCAAGATGGAATTTACTGGCAGATTGAGTGTGGGTGTGCGTAAAGGAGCAATCAATGACAACTTCAAGGTTTTTGGTCTGAGTAACCAGATGAATGGGCAATTCGTCCTCTTGGAAGCCATGTCCCAACCACTACATTTCGCAGAATCTCTTGTTCATTCCTTTCTGTTTCCTCTCCTGTTACCTTGTTCAAACTCCCATCACTCCTCACGGGGCTTCCTGTGGTAACCCCTCACTGCTAATCAACAAATGGTTGATTAAGTTTAATTATTTCACTTTCATGCCTGAAAACTGTGAGGGCCACCTGGATTGATTACTGAGTAACGAGTTGCCTGGCAGCTTAAAACAAGTATTTATTATCTCACAGGAATCTAGGTGTATCTTAGCTGGGTCCTCCACCTTAGGGTCACTCAAAGCCACAGTCAAGATGGCAGCCAGGCTGTGGTCTCATCTGAATGTTCAGCTGGAGGAGGACACACTTCTAAGTTCACTCATGTGCCTATTGGCAGGATTCTGTTCCTCACAGGCCGTTGGACTGAGTGTGTCAGGTCCTTGCTGGCTATTGGCCAGAGACATCAGTTTCTTGACATATGGGTCTCTCCCCAGGGCAAGTCCCAACATGACACTGACTTCCTCAGAGAGAGTCAGTGGGAGAGCAAGGGAGGGAACCCAAGATGAAAGCTGTAGTTTTTTTTTTTTTTTTTAAAGATTTTATTTATTTATTTGACAGACAGAGATCACAAGCAGGCAGAGAGGCAGGCAGAGAGAGAGAGGAAGGGAAGCAGGCTCCCCAAGGAGCCGGGAGCCTGATGTGGGGCTCAATCCCAGGACCCTGGGATCATGACCTGAGTGGAAGGCAGAGGCTTTAACCCACTGAGCCACCCAGGTGCCCCAGTTTTTTTTTTTTTTTTAAAGATTTTATTTCTTTTTTGGTGAGGGGAGGCAGCGCAAGCAGGGGGAGAGGCAGGCAGAGGGTGAAGCAAGGATGAGCAAGGAGCCTGATGTGGAACTCAGTCCCAGGATCCTGGGATCATGACCTGATTCAGACAGACGCTTAACCAACTGAGCTACCCAGGCATCCCCCCTGTAGTCTTTCTTGCAAATGATTTTGGAAGAGACATCTCATCACTTTTGCCATACTCTCCTTGTTAGAAGTGGGCTTCTAGGTCTAGTCCACACTCAAAGGGAGGAGATCATACGAAGACAGGAATGCCAGGAGGCAGGGATCTTTGGGTGCCATGTTTGAGGCTGCTTACTACCCCTCGCCCCTCTCCTACATCTTCTGCATCCACCCCTCACTTTGGTTATGTCACCTGACTTGCTGGTCCTGAAAGACCTGTCTGTTTTTCTCCATTTTCTGTGCCATTGCCTTTTTCTGGCCACGGTGCACTTTTTGGCTTGAACTCTTATAGATTTTGTTTTGCTCATTATTTCAGGCCTAGAAGTAATACTTTGGGCCATAACCCCTCTCCACAACTTGTTTATACCTGCTATCATAGTCCATGTTCATATTTGGGCTCTGTGACAGGACTGTGTCTTATTATTTGTGGGTTCCAATTGCCAAATACGGTATATATAGCACACAGTAGATACTTATTCAACTCTTTGTTCAGTATGAGTGATTTTTTAGTTAAAGCAAGAGAAGAAAATTCAGGAAGGTAAGTTTATGCATAGGGTGAATTCAAAGGCTTAAAAAGGCTATAATATGATGACCTGTTTTGGATCATCCATACCTAGTTTCCTCTCTCCAGTGGGAATTCCTAAAAAGAAACTATTCCATTGTTCCTGCAAATATTCAAGTTCCCTCACTTTGGGCCTCTCACAAATGTGAGACAGGAAGGCCAGCAATCATTGGACCCATTTTATAGATGCCAATAGAGGATCAGGGATGCTAAGTGTCATGACCACAGCTGGATGGCTAGTCCCTGGTTCGGTTCAGTTCAGAACATATTTATCAATGTCTATTATGTTTCATAGAGAAAATGCCAAAATTTTCATATGGAAAAGTAAGATATAGTCACGGCCCTCAAGGAGCTCACAGGCTCATCATGGAGACTTACATTTAACAAACCATTCCCACTCAGTGGGGAGAGCCCCTAATATGAATTTCCTACCACATAAATTGCCTCTTAAATGATTCAGGTAGTAAAAATATGACAGTGTAAGGTCAGAACAGTGGACCCAAAACCTGATTGGTCTGTGGAACCATCTAGAGAGCTTTTAAAAAACACAGACTCTGATTTATAGGTCCCAGATGGGACCCAGGAAACCGTGTTATTAAAAAACTAGGTGATACTGATGGGCAGGCAGGTGTGATCCCCTCTGGGCATAGTGGGCTTGGTCTTAGGAGAACAATCAGATCTGGAAGTATCAAAGTTGGAAGAAGGGGAATTTCCCACTAGCTCAGCCCATGAGAGCTCCAGAGGTATTTCTCTTTCTTGGACAACCCCACCTTGGAATGGGCTTCTGGCCATGCCTTTCCCCTGCATGGTCCCTACTTTGCTCCCCTGAGCCCCAGTCACACCCTTTCCTCATATTTCTGGTCACACCTCAGCCAAAAGCCCACCTGACTTAAGCATCTTGTCCAAGTTTCAGGTAATAAAGTGTTCTCTGGGAACAGTTCCAAGATGGCGTGCTCTCCTGCTGGGCCACAGTGGGCTGTAGTAGCTTCCTCTTCTGAATTCCCAACACCCTCTACTCTGGCACTTCACAAGACACATCCTGTCATAGCCATCTGTAAACAGGCCTCTAAACTCCTGGAAGGCCATCAGTGTGGCATTTAGGTTTTGACCCTTTATCTCCTTCAAGACTTGGTCAGATGTTACCTTCTTAGTGAGGCCTTCTTGACCACCCACTGAAACCTGAGTCCTGCTTCTTACACACCCAATCTCCCTGACTGCTCAAATCCCCCCATAGCATCTATTGCCTTCTAATTCACTAAATTATTTATTTATTCTTTTTTCTCCTCACTTTCCTGACAATAGAATATGGATTCCAGGAGAATGGGTCTTTTCCCTCCTCTGTGCATGAGTAGATCCTCAGAACCTAACACAGTACCTCACACAAAGTAAGTGCTACAGAAATATGTGTTGGCTGCATGAATCTTGAGTAATGCTTTTGCATTCAGTGGTGCTCTCTAAATGCTATTTGTTTGTTTGGTTGCTTGGGAAAGCCAGCCAAACTGGGGAAAACCAAACACCTTCTCTTCTAGAAAAGGCCTTGGTCAGACAGCCCAGGCGGGGGGACTCTCATTTCTTGAGGTTGATAGAATGAGCCTTGTTGAGGCTGTCAGGACCTTCCCAGCTGGGCTGAAAAATGTCTTTGGAATCAGATGCCAGGGAGGCAGTAGGCCAACTCTAAGACTTCCCAAGGAGCCGGAGTCAGGGCTGGCTTGACATCCTGTTCGTCAGCCCCAGCACACAGAAGAGAGGCCTTCAGCTGCCAAGGACTTTGTTTTATTGTCACTGCAGTTGGCTCTCCTGTAGACGGGAGCTGCCAGGGTTGCAGCCATCAAGCCCTGGACACTGGGCTGGGGTAATAATAGCAATTCCATAATTCTCATCAGAGCTGCCGGTGAAAGGAGGAGCTGCTGGAGGGGGCTGAGAAAACAGGAGCCCAGCAGCAGCGGGAGGAGGAAGAGCTGGTACTGGCTGTTCTCTCTCTCACTTCCTTACAGACCTGGACTTGGAATGTGGCTCATGGACCTACTTCCAGCCCAGTCTCAGTTCAGTTTTTCCACAGCTTGTCACAGAAAGAGGGCCAGGATGTTATTCTTAAGCCATATGGACACAGTAGAAAATTCTCAGGTAGAAAACCTGAGAAAAATTCTCAGGTGATACCATCTTGTAGACCCTTCCATAGATAGTCTGCATCCCAGACAAGAGACCTTGCTGCTTGAGATGCATTTGAAATGTTACTTCTGTTATTTGTACCTTCTGGCTTTTTGGAAAGATAGGACATCAGGTTGAGAACTTGTACAAAAGTGTTCTCACTGCTCTGGAGCTGGGAATTCTGCCACGTGTGTGGGATGATAAACCTTTGCACCAAGCAGATCTGAGATAGCCCTGAGTTCTGGCCTTGGAGTAGGCAGGCCTAACTTCAATGAGTGGCAGTTTGGGAGTCTCTGAGCTATTGTGTATACTCCTGTTCCTTATTTAGGAAGAGGAAAGAACTGATGTCCTGGAACCTGTCTCTCAAAGATCCTCCCCAGGATACCTGGAGGTAAAGCCAGAACTGAGAGCCCAGCTTCTCCAGCCTGAGTGTCTACCCAAGGCACTAGGCAAGGAAGTGAAGGTGAGTAGGCACCAGCCTCAGAGAACAAAGCTCATGTCATTATCAGTCTAATAACTGGATGCAGTTTTCCCCTCCAAGACCAGAGTTAAGGCTCAGTGACGTTCAGTCTCCCTTCTAGCATCTGTTCAGAGCAGCCTTTTGTGAAAACCACTCCCTGGCATACGAAGCCTGGCACATATAGTCTACTGGGAAACAGATCTTGACGATGAGCTTCTAGAAATACTAAGGTTTGGCTGGACCTACTTGACATCATTCGGTCCAGGGTCCCATGGGATTTTCTTTTATGTCCCTACAGTCTCCCAGTGAGGCCTCCTGGACTGTTAGGAGAGCACAGGATAGTTTGAGCTCGCTATTGGGTTCAGCAGCAGAGCCCTGGAGTATGGACAGTTAAGCCTCTTCTCCAGGCTGTTTTCAGATGGTGGAGTGTTTCTACCAATCCTTCAGTTTAAAATTATATATAGCTTTGGCTTTAGACATCCCCTCCCTCCTCCTCTTTTTACCACTTCCTCTGGTCACCTTCTCTGGTGCTGTGATCTGCCTACCCTGCCAAGACAAAGCAATGGTCTGGTTAATGGACTTCGTTTCCCCTTCTTTCATCAAAATGTCCCCTCTACCTGAAAGGCAACCGATTGTCAAATCATCCAGTCTTAATAATATGACATTTCCCCCCTACTGTCCTAATCCTATAGCTCAGTGAAGTTAACAAATAATTATCATAATTTACACTCACAAGCCACACCTTAATCATTATAGATTCTTCTACATATTATTCATTCAGTGGACTTTATTGAGCATCTATGACAGACTTCATCAATTGTGCCCACGTTCTTTACTGGGTACTGGTAACACTGAAGGTTGAGAAGAGTCATAAGAAACTAGCTGGAACATCATAGTGTTGTGTTCCTGACTGTGGGGTCAGCAGGAAAGGAGGATTTGCCTCTCTTGGATCAGGTAATGTTCAATGCAGAAGGTGATTGGCTCACCGGGGGGGCCCAGGCTCATTTAGTTCTCAGGACAATCCTAGAAGTTTGGCAGAATTGGCACAATTAACCTTATTTTTCCACCAAAGAGGTGAGTCCCAGAGAGAGGCAGAGACTTGCCTAAATTCATTTTGAAAACCAGAAACAGGACAGGAAACTGAACTCAACTCTCCTGAGCTCATGTCTCTTCCTTAGCTACTTGGGACATCAGGGCTGTCCTCCTATGTGAAGATGGCTGACTTTTGTGGTAGACATTTTTTTAAACTTCTTTTATTTAGTTCTTTAATCTAAAATTCTTTTGTAAGTCACCATACAGTACATTATTAGTTTTTGATGTAAAGTTCCATTATACATTGCTTACACATAACATCCAGTTCTCTATGCAATACATGCCTTCCTTAATATCCATCACTGGGCTAACCCACTCCCCACTCCCCCTCCCCTCTGAAACCTTCAGTTTATTTCCTGGAGTCCATAGTTTCTCATGGTTCATCTCCCCCTCTGATTCCACCCCCCTTCATTTTTCCCTTACTTCTCCTAATGTCCTCCATACTATTCCTTATGTTTCACAAATAAATGAAACCATATGATAATTGACTTTCTCTGCTTGATTTATTTCATTTAGCAAAATCTCCTCCATTTCCATTCGTGTTGATGCAAGAGTTAGGTATTCATCCTTTCTGATGGCTGAGTAATATTCCATTGTATATATGGACCTCATCTTTTTTATCCATTTGTCTGTTGAAGAGCATCTTGGCTCTTTCCACAGCTTGGCTGTTGTGGACATTGCTGCTATGAATATCGGGGTGCATGTGGCCCTTCTTTTCACTACATCTGTATCTTTGGGGTAAATAACCAGTAGTGCAATTGCTGGCTCATAGGGTAGCTCTATTTTTAAATTTTTGAGGAAACTCCACACTGTTTTTCAAAGTGGCTGCACCAACTTCCATTCCCACCAACAGTGTAAGAGGAATAAGTTCCCCTTTCTCCATAACCTCTCCAACATTTGTTGTTTCTTGTCTTGTCAATTTTTGTTATTCTAACTGGTATAAGTTGGTATTTCAATGTGGTTTTTATTTGAATTTCCCTGATGGCTAATAATGATGAACATTTTTTCATCTATCTGTTAGCCATTTGTATGTCTTCTTTGGAGAAGTGACTGCTCATGTCCTCTGCCTGTTTTTTGACTTGATTATTTGTTTCTAGGGTACTGAGTTTGAGAAGTTCTTGAGAAGTTTTTGTCAGTAGGGTCATCTGCAAATATCTTTTCCCATTCCGTGGGTTGCCTTTCTGTTTTGTTGACTGGTCCCTTTGCTGTGCAGAAGCTTTTTATTTTGGTGAAGTCCCAAAAGTTCATTTTCATTTCAAGACATTGAAGACATTTTTCATTTCAAGACATTTTTAGTAGTTTATAAATATACATTCCTAAGCACTGCACTTTAGTTTTGCCCACATCTTTGATACATCTTTTTAAGTCTCTTTTTATATAAAACTTCCTTTCCCCTTTTTGTTCCCTGCTACGTATTTGTTGAAAAGCCAGGGTCATTTGACCTATAGGGCTTTGCACAGATTAGATCTTGCCAATTGCATCCTCATGGTGTTGTTTAGCATATTCTTCAATCTTGTGCATTTTTAATAAATTAATAGTTGGACCTTGAGGCTTGATCACATTCAGGTTTCATTTTTCTCCCTAGGTGATAGGTAGTAGTGTTCATTAGGAGTCACATAAGTTCTGCTTATCTCCTTTCTTGTGATGTTAGTAGCTGTTGATTCTCAATGCCTAGATTGATTAATTAATCCATGCTTTGTTCTGATATCTCCAGTTTCTGCTTCAATGACTTGCATCTCACTTTGCTCCAGCCTCTGGAGAGACATGACTGTTTTTCCAGTTTCCCAGGGCCCTGCCCTTTCAACTGACACATCACACTCTGTCTCCTGTACCAGCTCAGACTCTCAGAACATCTTGTTGTTGTTGTTTTGTTTCTTTGTGTTATTTATTTATTTAAAAAAATTGGGTATTTGCAGAATTCTGGTGGGACCATTTTGAGCTGTTATGCTGCTGTTATGAAAGGAAGGATCCTGTTCAGACTCATCTGACTGCTTGGCTTTCAGATCTGCCTATGGGCCCCTTTCATACAGATATACTTGTAATAAACAGCCAGGGAGACCTTTCTGAGCTTGGAGGAAGGATGACAACAGGACAGCTTGGCAGCATCATAAAGATTTTGTCATCATGGAAGCTGAATTCTGCATCTTCATAGTTTCTGAAAAGACTGCCAAGTTCTTTGACAAAAAAAAAAAAAAAAAAAATTTCCTGTCTCCTGGCCACAGGAGGCTTTTGTCCCCTTTTTGAGTAAGATGTGTCCATGTGACTGAGTTCTGGCCAATAAAATGTAGCTAAATATATCACTCAGGCCTATCCCATTAACAAAAACTGAGTGATTCCATATCCTTTCCTTATCATCTCCACGTTGGATGGATAGGGTCCAGCAGAGGACTGAGAGTCTTAAGAGTATGGCAGACAAACAAGATGGAAAAACCCTAGGGCACTGAAAGACCACATGGGAGTCTGCCCACTGGCTTGGAATATGTGCGTTGGACTTTGTGGGAGACAGTAATGAATTTTTATTGAATTAAACTGTTTTAATTTGTGGGGTTGATATAGCAACTAGTGTTATTTGCCCTGGCTTATACAAACTCTTTGGAGAGTGAGGAAGTGGCTCATGATGAAAGTAGAGGAAATGAAAGCAAACCTGAAGAAGTTAAGGCAAAATATTGGGGCTTGATCACATCTAAGTAAGTTCCATGTAGTATGATGTCTTACTCAATGTGGTATTACCTCTACTCTAAAGAAATTATTTTTTAAAGTCGTGGCTGTCTGAGTTACCTGAGTATCCTTCAGGTGTGGGGTGCTGTCTTTGTAGAAGACAATGAAAAGGCAATGAATCAGCATTTGTAGAAGAGGCAATGAATCAGTAATTGAGTAACGCTAGACCTCCTTCTGAGGTTGGAGAGATGTTTGTGGAAAGGGAAGGGCGATAAAATTATGGCCTCTCCACTCTAGGAGCAGAAAGTTGATAGGGACCTTGAGCCACCAATGGGGCAGACTCTGGGCTAAATAATGGCAAGAAATTATTGTATTAACAGTTGTGACAATGAAAGGAATAACCTTAAGATTTTAGAGGAAGGACTGATAGAAATCATCACAGATCTGAAACCCTAATCTTAATGTTGGCTGACTACATCTGACTCTATATGTTCATTTGGATGTGTCTTGGGCAGAGAACACTAGTAACATCTCAGAGTTGACCAGAAGATGTCTGCTAGTTTAGGCAGCATTTTCTCTTCATGGAGTTTTCTTTTTTCCTTTTTACTTAGGAGACTTTTGTTTTTCAGAACTTTATTAAGAGTCCATCTCCTTTCCAATGGCCTTTCAGTCTTTGGAGATCAGATAGATATTCTGGCCTCGGTCTTACTTCATCATCATTACTCTTTAGACTTTCACACATCTGATAACTTAAGTTCACCAGAGGTTGGCATTGTGGGTCCTTGTTTTGGTTAGTTTCAGCTGCTTTTTATGACACATACACAGAAGCATTCATCTTCCCAAAGTTTTCAGGACAAGAAATTGACTGTGGTAGTCAAGAGAGGCCTCAGGGGTGCCAAGATTATTCAGTGGGAGGGGGAATAATCTTTTCAACAAATAATGCTGGAACAACTGGCATCCAATGCAAAAGAATAAAGGTGGACTTCTACCTCATAGCACATCAAGACCCAAGTATAAAACCTAAAACTTTAAAGCTCTCAGAACAAAATGTAGGAGCAAATCTTTGTGACATTGACATGGGAAAGTCCTTCTTAGATACTCCATCAAGTGCACAAGCAATAGAAGCAAACAATAGATAACTTGGAAATCATGAAAATGAAAACCTTTGTGCTTTGAAGGATACCATCAAAAAAGGGAAAAGATGACCCACAGAATGGGAGAAATACACTTACTAAGAGACTTGTATCCAGGAGATATAAAGAATCCCTACAACTCAACAATGACAAGACAATCATTTTTCTTAATAGGCAAAACACTTGAATAGACATTTCTCAAAGGAAATACACCAATGACCAAAAGGCACAAGCAAAGATGCTCAGCATCATTAGTCATTAGGGAAATGCAAATTGAAACCACAGTGAGATATCACTTCACACTCCCTACGGTGGCTGTAACCAGAACAGTGGGAAATGTAAGTGTTGGTGAGGATGCAGAGAAACTGGATTCTCCATACATTGCTGATAGGAATGTAAAATGGTGCAGCCATAGTCTGGCAGTTCTTCAAAGAGTTCAACATAGAGTTAGCATGTGACTCAGCAATTCCACTCCTAGGTATACCCAAGAGAAAAGAAAATGTAGAGATGTACAAAAACCTGTACACAAATGTTCATAGCAACATTATTCATAGTAGCCAAAAAAGTAGAAACAATTCAAATTCCCAGTCAATGGATGAATGGATAAATAAAAAGTGGTATATCTATACAATGAGATGTTATTTGGTTGTGAAAAAGACATGAAGGTGAAAAAGACATGAGATGCCATCCCTGGATACATGGTACAACATGGGTGGATCTTGAAAACATTATGCTAAGTGAAAAAAAGCCAGTCACATATATTGTATGCTTCCACTTACATGAAATGTCCCAAACAAGTTAATCTATAGAGACAGAAAATAGATTAGTGATTGCTGGAAGAGTGGGGCTGGAAGAAGGAGGGAATTGGGAATGTCTACTGACAAATATAGGGTTTTGTTTTTGTTTTTGTTTTTGTTTCAGAGAGGAAGTACAAGAGAGTGCAAGTGGGGTGGGGAGAGGGACGGAGAGAGAGGGAGGAAGAGTCTTAAGCAGTCTCCATCCCCAGTGCAGAGCCTGATGTGAGGCTTGATTCCACAACTCTGAGATGATGACCTGAACCAAAATCAAGAATTGGATGCCCTACCGATTTAGCCAGCCAGGTGCCACAATAGGGCTTCTTTCTGAGGTGATTAAAATGTTTTGAAATTAGTGATGATAATTGCAGAACTCTGTGAATACACTAAAACCCACTAGACTATATGCTTTAAGAGAGTTAGTTGTATGATATGAGAGCTGTATTTCAATAAAGCTGTTTAAAGAAGAGAGGGAGGTCAGTGTCTGGAGCCAGACTGAGTCAAATCCCAGCTCTTCTGATTACATGTGTGATCTTAGGCTATTCATTTACCCACTCTGTGTCTCAGTTTCCCCATCTGTAAAATGAAGATAATTGTAGTACCTGTCTCATAGGGGTTGTGAGGATTACATGAATTAAGAGAATGGCTTCTGGCACAGAGCAAGGACTCCATAAGAGTTACCCTTTTCTGAAAAAAATTACTGGTGACCTATGTCATCATGTACAATGATGCAGCAATCTGTACATAAATCAAGGGCTAAAGAAGGCTTCTCAGCAGGGAAGGCCTGGTCCAGGTTGATGGCTACAAGCAGGACCATGGCTTGGAGAACTAGGTAGCTCCAACATTGAAAGAACCACTCACAAAACTTGCAGAGCCCTTAGTACATCCAAACATACATAAATACAGAATCTGGCTCAAGATTTTTGGCCAGAGTCCATTGAGAGTTATGAATCCCTCTTTGAACAATGGCAGCTATTATTAAAATCTCGAGACTTTGAGTTGGATGCTTTCTCTAGCCCAGACACTGATTCAGAGCTGCAACTTCTAAATAGTGAGGCTAGAAATTGATGCCGTTTTTGAGCTGATTTATTGAGAGGTTTCTTGATTTGGGTCAGGTTCCTGCAACATTTGGAAAGTGACGACTATAGCATCATTATTTCCCCCAAATGACCAAAATTATAGCTGGTAACCTGAGGCCAGTAAATTTCCCTGCAGCAGATGTTAAACTCTTTTAAAAGATGATTAACAATGGGAGACTTGGCTCCATGGCAGAGCAACCAATCGGAGGGCGTTGCTGAAGTCAATGTGTGAGGTAAAGGGCACATCCAGAGCCCCACGGCATGGTGGGGAGCCTCGGCTGGAGACAGCAAGAGCCCACGTGTTGTGATGTAAATCAAGTCTGTGGTGCTGTGTGGCTGGACATGTGGTGCTGTGACAAGAGACCCAGCCTGGTGTTGGATCTTGGGTGTTGGGAGACTGGGGCTCGGGGCTTGTTTCTGCCCACAGTGTGACTCAGGGCAAGCTCTTTCCTTTCTCTGGGATACAGTTTCCCCATCCTTTAGAATAAGGAGGGACCACAGTCAGTGGTCTCTAAGGTATTTTGTGATTTTTAGACTGATTTGTTCTATTACTTGAGAAGAATGCAGATACATCATTTGCTAACCTCCAAAGAATCCGTGATTTTTAGGTGAAACAAACAAAAGAGAACCACGATACGTTATCCAATTATAGTGATGCTTGTTTTACATCACTACCACCTCAGAGTACAGGAGTGAAAAGGCATGAGGCTGGATCCAGAGATGCCATCCCTGAGAACCAAACTACATCACCAGGACTAGACATAAATGTTGGCTGGTCGAGGACAAGACTCCATCATAGTCCCCCATGGGAAATGCTTTGCAGCTTTTGCTCATCTTTCTAGGAGTGAAGTTCTTCACCTGTTCATCTCTCCTTCCTTTTCTGAAGGTTTGTCTTCTATTCATGAGATTTGTGAATCAACTATTCAACATATACACTTACATATATGCACATGTACACGTGTGTGTATATAATCGTTGGGTGGAGTTGAGTGGTATTCTAATGAACCCCAATGACAGTTGTCTTGGGGTCCCTTCTCCATCCATTCCAAACTCTTCAAATTTGCTCACAGTGTGAGATCACTGGAGATTGGAAAGGTACCATTGAGGTCCTTTAGAAATTTCCCAGATGGTCTTTGCTTCCCCCCCACCCCCGTCCTCAGAGAGAATTGGTCCAGAATAGAACTTGAATTATTCCAAGATTTTCCTGCCGTATTATAAGACTCAACACAAGAAACTCCTTAAAGAATCATGTATGCATTTATTCAATAAATATTTACTGAGAACTTACTGATTCAGGGTCAATTTTGGCACTAGCTCTGGAGATACAGTGCTGAACCAAGAGAGGAGAGAGCTTAGGATGTTCTAAGAGATGAAAGAAGGTCTATGTGAGGAGGACTTTGGTCCACTCATTCAAGCTGCTGTGATGAAACACCATAGACTGGGTGGCTTATAAACAACAAACACTTATTTCTCTGAATTCTAGAGGCTGAAGCCCAAGATCAGGGTGTCAGCATGATTGGGTCAGGGTCCTTTGGGGGTCACAGACTTTTTGTTCTGTCCTCACATGTTGGAAAACTAGGGAGCTCTGTGAAATTTCTTCTGTAAGAGCATTAATCCCATTCCTGAGGGCTCACCCTCATGCCCCAAGCACCTCTGAAGGCTCCACCTCCGAATACCACCATCTTGTTGGGCATTTGGACTTCAGCACATGAATTGGGGGACAACAGTCAAATCACAGCATGGAGCAAGGTAAGTGAGTGGGGAGAATGATGTAGGACAGAACAAGAAAGGCAGGTGGATATTAGGTCATGCAGGACCTAGGTGACTTGAGAGATCAATTTGTTCATCCACAGCCCTGAGGGAGGTGGCACACAGAGAGACATAGTTAAGGGAGGCCATGTGGAATTGGTGTAACCCATGACATTTCTCAGATCTATCAGATTGAATTCTTAGGTTATTTTTAAACACAATGAAAATTAGCTTTTTAAAGAAGTGAATTATTGAGCATACATGAGAAATTCCTGGAAAAGAAAAGAGAGTATAGGCTTTAGTTTCAGACCTGAATTTGATTCTGGGCTCTGATGATTGCTGGTTGACCCAGGGCGAGCTATCTAACTTCTTTGACTTGGGTTTCTCTTAATGAAGGCAGCAGTATCTACCCCATGGTCTTCACAGGAAATAATAGATAATGTCATGCCTGCACTATTTACAGTTCCTGGCACATACTTGCTACTCCCTTCTCCACCAAGCTCCATTCTACCATATACACAACTACGTATTATGGGTCTCAGCTCCAAGCAACAGAATCTACTCTGGCTAGCTGAGGCAACAAAGGATTGTACTAAGAGATAGTGACTAACTCCCAGGTTTGTTGGAAGAATTGCAGAAACACACTCAGGACCAAAGTTCCAGGACACTCCCAGACCACACTCCAGAAGGAACCCTATCTGGAAGCTTCTTCCCTCACAGATGACCTAGAATCACTCCATGTCTGCCATCACCCGTACTGGTGAGAATGGAAATCCCCAAGCCACTGGAGTTTCTGGCATTTTCCTGGTGACCCGTTTATTCTGTTCACCCAGCAAGAAAGGCCTAGAGAACCCCTGCTGTTTCTAGCCACACAAACTTGAGTTACCGCTGTTTTCTCTTTCCAAGCTGGGTCATCTGATTCTCCACAAGCTTAGTGTGGGTTGGTACATTTTCTGACCAAAAAAATTTATTTTTCTGTACAACTGATTGATGTCAGTCTGTCTCAGAAATCCTAATAATCTTCTTACTTTTTCTAGCCTCTAGCAGGGAACAAAGATTATTCCATTTGGGCTTTTTTCCCCTCCAAGCAACAGCTCTCTCCACCTGCCTCTCCCCACGTCTTCTGTTTCTCACTTTTTGTTTTTCTGTCTTCTTCTTCATTGCTTTAAAACCAAACAAAATCACACTTATTTTTTTAAGAAACCTTTGAGATTATGGAGTCCAACCCCATATATAGCCCAGAGTGGGGTTGTGTCTCATCTGAGATCTAGCTGATGCCCCTTGTGACCTGAGGAAGTAGAATCAGGGGCTTGGATTCTTATTTCAGCCCAACCACTAACACAAGGTGAATGAACCATTGACCGTGCACTTCTTGTGTTAGTCAGGACTTCAGGCTGTAAGTAACAGAAACTCAACTGGAACCAACCTTAGCAAAAAGGGACTTTAATTGTTCATGCACTCTGGAAATGCAGGGGTAGGTTGGGACTTGGAGTCACTCCCTGTTGCTCTGTGGCTTTTCTCTACTTTCTCCTACCTCAGGTGGGATTTCTATAGGCATTGGAGTCTGGGCCGCAGGCTGCTCTTAACTCACATTTCCCAGATTTATCACTGAAAAGGAAAGGACTTCTCTCTTAAGCCCTAGCTCATAAAATCTCAGGAAAGATCTTTGCTCATGTGGTCCACCCTTTGGACCAATCATAGAATCCAGCCAATTGTGATTGGCTGAGTTTGACAATAGCCATGACCATGGAGTCACACAGATGTGAAGGGAGAGGAAGGAGATGCAGGTCCTCTGAAGAAGTTGATGGAGTGCACAGACATGACTATGGACCCTCACTGCGAGCCATCCAGCACCGTGATTTGTGTGGTCTCCACTTTCTCTCTCTACATTTGCTCTTCTAATCCCTCTGTATGGTACTATGGAAGGAAAATAGGTATAAAGTGGAATGAAGAAGTGCTTGAAGAGAGATTCCCTTACACACATTTCCTAGGAAGAAGAACATGTTAATGCCCAGTTGTCCGATGGAAACAAGCCCATTCATACTTGTCACCTGTAAGAGCAAGATTCTGAGGGAATGAGACACAGGACTGGTCATTTTCATGGTAGGATAAGAAATTGGAGTGGTTGTCTTTGGGTGAGGTGGAGTAGTGGGGGCACAAGTCTGTATTTTCTCCTGCCAGCACTATACCCAAACCTAAATCCACCTCCTGGTCCTTGAAGTTCAAACTCATTAAATCATACATTCTGGCTTGATGACGGTCTCTTTAAGGAAATAACAGCATCAGACTTTTGGCTTTTTGGCTCAAGCATCAGACTTTTGGCCCAAGAGTCTTGTTGTCATTGTTATTTAAAGCTTGGTAATGAAAACATAGCTTCAGGGGCCCAAAGTGGTTTTGCTGCATAATCCCTAATCCCTGATTACCTTTCTGGTTTAAGGAAAGGGCTTTGTTTGATTGAATCTTCTGAATAGCTGATTTACAAGCCAACATTTTTGTTTGAAATTTTAGGGATGAAAATCCCACTAGAAGATATCAGCCCTTGTCCCTATGAAGGGAGGCAGTTCCAAAAGCTGCAAATCAGAAGTCAGGTATAAAGCCATTGGCTCGTTCTGAAATTCATCTTTTGTCTATTTTCTTTATAATCTGATCTAACTCTGCCTTTGAAATCTCCTCTATAACTTCTTGACTTTTTTTATAAAAGGTAAAACTTTATTATTTTATGAATCACTGGCCATGAGGAGTTTTCTCTCTTGGTGGCTCTATGTTGCTTCTACAGTGTGGTACCTGCAGCCACTCTAGCTTTGTTCTGGATCTGTTTCTATGGCTGACTAACAGAGGAGCAACTGTCCCTGCCTGTGAAGAGCGAAAGGCAGGACTCTGCTGAATTCCATCTTGCTGAAGTCTGGCTGTGACCCGATTTCATGTCAGTTGGTCATCCTCACACATTCAAGACAGTGCATTGTGGGGCAATGGCCCCAGAAAGGAAGCAGAATTGTGTTTAGTTTATCTTTTCCACAGTATAGAGAAGTTTTTCATTGTTCTCCTCAAATAACCAAAAAATGTCTGTTTCAATAGATTTTGCACTTGGACCTTCCCCCAAACACAACATATCTCCTTGAGAGAAGACAGAAATGTAAAGGATATCTATACGGTGTGGGCCATGCAAACCATCCTTCATGAATGATGTGGAGGATGCTGGGTGTGATGGCTGGGTGGTCCCCATCTCCATTCTGGGAGACCTGGGACTGGGTTTATGGAGGTTGGAGTTTTGGGGGAGGGGGAGTCTCTGCTCATACATTTGTCTCATTCACGTTGCAGAAGGTGTGGCCTCTGATAGTGAGCACAATCAATTCTTTGTTTAAAAAGAGTTACTCAGAGATATAATTATGAACATAAATAATCACTTAAAGGAATTGTTGAATTTGGGCTGAATGTGAGCTGATCCCAGGGTTTATTCTGGAAGCTGAGCTTTTAAAGAAAGTACAGATGATTTCTTTCTGAGAGTGTAGACATTGTATGATCTCAAGTTCTGGTTACCTGTGGTTTTCCTATATTGAAACGTTGGAATGAATGGGGGAGGAGAGAATTTGGAGTGCATTGTTGTAGAGCTAGATGCATAGGCACAAGCAAGTGTAGACATGACTAAGACCAGACTTAGTCTTGACAATCTCAGACTCCTTGGGCATGGCCTAACCTTGGTTGCCTTGGGGGATGTTGCATTTCACAATTCACCAGCTGAATACACTACACTATCCATCTGAACCTCAAATACCCATGGAAAAGAACTTCCTTTAGAAAAATCAAATACACAAATCCTCACACTCACTCAAGGCCATCTAGGCCCTAGACACAGCACTGTCATGAATCAGGAGGAACTTGTTGCACCAGGACCAGACATCTACAAAGCTGGCTTTCATTTCTCCATCAGGCAGAGGGGAGATGACCTCATGTAGATAAACTCAGCTCCATGTGTTTTGTGGTACATTAATTTGCTGTTCTGTTTTGGAGGAGAGGGCTACCATGCATGGTCATAGCATGAGGACTTCTATTGTGCCACCCCCCCATCCAGATGTCTTCCCATTACACAGACCTATTGAATTCTTCCCATTCAGACTGGCCTCCTCTCTGTTCATCAGAATACTAAGCAGAACATTATCAATACTAAGGCTCCACCATGGAGCTTTCTGGGACTCCTCAGCTCCTATATCTATTTTGTCTGATACTGTTTGTACTTCCAGATTCTTCTGGTTAGTATTTGATTGATGTATCTTTTTCTATATTTTTTTACTTTCAAACTTTCCATGCCTTCATATTTTAGATGTATTTTTATAAGCAGCCTATTGTTGATATTTTAAAAATTCATATCTGATATCCCTGTTTTTTAAGTGATTTAGTTTTTTTACACTTATTGTGGTTGCAGACATATTTGGGTTTATTTCTGTCATTTTACTTTGTACTTTTATTCATTTTGCTTCTTCTTTTCTCTCCTTTCTTACTTCTTCTTTTTGGATTAAGTTTATTTTCTTATTTTATTCTCCCCATCTTCTCATTAATTTGTATGTGATACATATCTTCTATTCTTTCATTGAAATTTCATGATGCATATTAAACAAATTCAAAGTTAATATTTTAAACCTCTTCCCAGACAAGAAACTTGCAAGACATTAACTTTTTGTGCACACCTTCCAGACTTATATGCTTTTATGTTTAGTTTTTAGTTTTTTAAAGCCCCAAATAGATATTATCATAATTTCTGTATATAAAATGTTTGGTTAGATTTATATAAATACTTACTAATCTCTTTATTCCTCAATCCTTCCTGCATTTTGGACCTTCCACCTGGAATCATTTTTCTTCTTCAGTTATATTCTTTTGAAGTTGTTATTATTATTATTTTTTACTACTGGCTTATTTGGATGCTTTTTATTTTTATTTTAGAAATTGTCTTTATTTCACCCAAGTTCTAAATGATAATTTTTTTTTTTTTGCAGGTACACAAATGTAGATATACAAAGATTTGCTCCAAGCATTTAAAAAAATGTTTTTATTAAAATATAATGTATTATTTGTTTCAGGGGTGCAGGTCTGTGAATCATCAGTCTTACACAATTCCAGCACTCACTATAACACATACCCTCCCCAATGTCTCCAAGCATTTTGAAGATGATTTCCATATTTGCCCTTGAGAATTATATTTTCTAATTTTTATGTGCTTTTTTGGATGATTGTTCTTTTCTCAGGTTGCTTTAATATCTTCTCTTATTGTTGGTATCCTGTAGTTTACTATCACATATCCAGGCATATGTATGTATTTAAATACTTTTGATATATTTTGTGCTTCTACCTGATCCTCCACCATTTCTAGAGAAAGAGATGCCACTTTCTCTTTGACAATTGCCTCTTCTCCATCGCCTTTTCTCTTTCCTTCTGGAACTCTGATTAGAAATGTTAGCCCTTCTCCTTCTATCTTCCACATCTCTAAATGCCTCTGGTCTCCACTGGTCTTCCTTTGCTCTACACGCCTATGCAACTTCTAGTTTATGCTGTGACACTGAATGCAGACATTATTTCTTCTGCCATTCCTTGTTTTAGTTCTGACTCCCTAATGAGACTGGAAGCCCCTTGAGGACTGTGCTCATGTTTCATGTGCTACTTGTAGTCCCATGACGGTTGGCTCAGTGCTTGATATAATAAGTGCTCAATGAATATTTCATCATACAGACCCATTATTTCATGGTCCCCAACTACAACGTACCCTGAGGATCACACATGTGAACTCTTAGGAGACTCATGGGTTCCCTGGACCGGGAGCACACCTAGTCTTCCTCTATACGCCCTTGCAGGGCCTAGTGCTCTGTTCCACTGGCCTCAGCTGACTTCCTTGGATTGTACCTGTTACCTCTATCAGTCCAGGGGACTCACCTGCATCATTGGAACTCAATTCTTGTCTTTCTTCTCTATCTGGTCTTTTCACACCATTCCTGTTTGTCTGTCACCCACAGTCTAGAAATGCAATTTCAAGGGCAGGCCTTGAAAATACTTGGGAATGAGTGTTGTTACTAAACAGCAATTTAGGATTTGAATATCTACCTCCACTGTTTGTGTGGGCCTGGGTTCTGAGCTTTAGTTTCTTTACCTATAAAATAGGAATGGTGTGGTAAAATAATTTGAGATAATGAATGTGAAAGTGCTTTCCAAATGGTGGGCATAGTTATTGTCTGCAAAACAATATCAAATGATGGCTGTGACCATAAGATACAGGAAACAGAAAAAAAAATCTATGTATTTGTTTTGGAAAAATAAAGTTAAACTCTATTATTCTTTGAAAAGATTAAAAAAAATAACTCTACCAATCTGACTTCAATGAGAAAGTGCTGAAGGGGTGGGGGTGGAAATCCAGATTTTTTTCTGGACTGCAAAATAAAAAATTATTAAAAAAAGAGAATTGAGTGGTTTATTTAAAACTCTGAGCATCTTGAACCTATTTGAAACCTTGTGTCCCCTTTAAATCACATTGCTCCTGAGTTAATAGGTAAGATTACAGCCAGGAAGAATAGGAACAGGAAATAAGGGACAGGATTTAAAACATAAAAAGTGTCAGGCTTCAGAACTTTAAGAATGCTGAATCCCATCTCATCCCAGCATCCTGCCCCGTAAGGCTTTGGAGAGGCCACTGATTTGCAAGGATCCTCTTGTCTGCTGCAAACCACTGGAAATCAAAGCCACATGTGAGCCTTACACTCCTCCCACCAGCTCTGCACGCCAGTTCCTACCCTCTCTGGGACCCAGGGACCCTGGAATCTTGAAGATTTTGTAAGAAGCAACTTCATCCTTGGACACTCTTGTGGCAGCAGAGAGAGAGGGATGTCACTACAGAGTCCCTTGTCGTTTTCTTCTTCGTTGTCTTCTCCTTCTCCTCCTCCCCCTCCCCCCCTTCTTCTTTTTCTTCTTGTTCTTCTCCTCCTCCTCCTTCTTCTCCTTCTTAGTCTCCGCATCTTCCTCCTCCACCACTTCCTCCTCCACCTTCTTCTCCTTCTCCTCCTCTTCCTCCTTCTTCTCTTTCTCCTTCCCCTTCTCCCCCTCCCCTTTCTTCTTTTTCTTCTTGTTCTTCTTTTTCTCCTGCTCCTTATTCTCCTTCTCCTCCCCCCCTCCTCCCCCCTCCTCCCCCCTCCTCCCCCCTCCTCCCCCCTCCTCCCCCTCCTCCCCCTCCTCCTCCTCCTCCTCCTCCTCCTCCTCCTCCTTCTTCTTCTTCTTCTTCTTCTTCTTCTTCTTCTTCTTCTTCTTCTTCTTCTTCTTCTTCTTCTTCTTCTTCTCTTTCTCCTCCCCCTCTTCCTCCTCCTTGTTTTTTACATGAAAAAGACAAGTTACAAACATGGATCATTTCTTTTCAACCACCCAGTGCTCTGTGAGATGAATAGGAGAGACCAAATTCACATCTAATAGATGAGAAAACTGAGACTTTCTCCAAGTCACAGGGCTTTTAAATGGCTGATATGGTATAACAACCCAGGCCTCTATTATTCTTCTAGGACTGTGTGGGGTTGGGCTAGTGACAGCACCACCACGCATTAGAAATGATCCCAGGATCAGGGGCTTGCCAGCAGTTAAAAAAAATAAAATGCCTGTTAGAGAAGCCAGCTGTAAATCCCATTTCATCAGCGAGAACACTAAGGGCCACCTACCCAAGAGCCTACACAGAGGGGTGCATTTCAAACCTGGGTTTTGTGAATTTTATTCCACACTCAAAATGGATTTAGTGTTATGGATTCTGATTCTTTTAAAAAGTGGATATCTATTTTTCCTGTTTATGTTAGCTAGAGGAATTACAGTTGACCCTTGAACCACATGTGTTTGAACAGCATGGGTCTACTTAGATGTGGATTTTTTACAGTATGATACTCTAAATATATATTTTTCCTTACGAGTTTCTTAATAACATTTCTTATTCTCTAGCTTATTGTAAGAATACAACATATAATACATATAACATCCAATATTTGTGTTAATCAACTGTTTCTGTTATCAGTAAGGTTTCAACAGTAGGCTTTCAGTAGTTAAATTTTTGGGGAGTCACAAGTTATATGTGAATTTTCAACTGTGTTGGGGGTTGGTGTCCCTAGCCCATGTGTTGTTCCAGGGTCAACAAGCTCTAGTGAAACTAGAGCTTTCAGTCACTGAACTTTCTCCATTCCATAAAGTACTTTCACATCCTCTGTCTTATTTGGTCTAGAAACCCCAGTGTCAAGCATGGCAATTAACTAGGACGTTGCCCATCTCCGTGGAAGCTGGTGTTCTCTGGGCATTTCTACAAGCTCTCTCATTTCATGAGTGGAGAAATGGAGTCACAGAAAACTTGAACCAGAAGTAGAGTTGCACACTTGTCACTCTAAATCACCCACAAATTGTGCCACTTGACTCTCCTAGTAGAAACATAGTTGATGAAAAGTTTCTTGCTTTGGGATCCAAGAGACATGGGTTAAGTCCTGCTGTTGATGCTAGTTAGCCAAGGGACCTTGGTCAAGCTACTTTCTTTCCTCTAAGCCACTTAAGTTCTCATTTGTAAAATAGGGGGAAACAGTACCCACTTCAAAGAATTTCTGAGAAAATATAATGTATACCAAGTTCAATGTTTGACACTTAAAATGTGATCAGCAATAAGATATTAGCTTAATTGGAATTCTTCTAGGATTTAGTTTTCTTATCAGTAAAAGAGGGATAATAATCTTTGCCTGCCTTCTTCATAAGGTCATGGAATGTCCAGATGAGATTGTGGATATAAGAAAACTTTCAGAAATAATGTTAAACACTGTTGTAATTTTAAGAATGTTATTAGTTATAACTGTGTGGAAGTTGTTGACATCCCTTTACAAGTAGGATCTAGGTACCCATTGGTTTCTGCTCATGCTTTTCTCAAAACCACAGGGTATGATTAGCCCTGTTTTGTAGGCAGAGTCACTGAGGAAGGATTTGCTGGTATCAGCACAGAATGTGGAAATGGATTTGGATATGGGAGCCTGGCATCATAAATAAGTGCCCAAAGAGAGGCACAGGGAGGCAAGATACTTCGTGTTCTCTGTGTCAGAAAGGGCTCACAGAAGGGCAAAATCTGTGTTGGGTTGGGACAGGTGGCCAAGACTGGGGAACATGGAAATAGCAGAAGGCACTATCAGACTCCAGTACACCATTTGGGTATAGAAGGGAGATGGGAAGTCAAGGCCGATGCAGGACAGAGTAAGTCCCTTCATTTGGCAGGAACAAAGGACTGGGGAAAATGGAAGTGATCAGAAAATGCCCAGACCAAGAGTCCAGTCTCTAGACCACCAAGAGAATGGACTAGAAGGTTCTGGCATGTGATAGGAAGAAAAATTCCACTCAATTCCTTGGGGGTGTGGGACGGAAGCCCAGATCAGAGCTTTAGAAGGCATCTCTGCTAAGGGTGAAAACTGGGAAGACATTCATCTGGTTTAACAAAACAGGTGGGTGGGTTTTCCCATATAATCATTACTTTTTTAAAATAATTTTTTATTGTTTGTGTTAGTCGCCATGTAGCACATCATTAGTTTTTGGTGTCATGTTCCATGATTCATTATTTGTGTATAACACCCCATGCTCCATGCAGTATGTACCCTCCTTCATACCCATCACCGGGAATCAAACTGAAGGTTTTAGAGGGGAGGGGGTGGGGGATGCATGAGCCTTGTGATGGGTATTAATCATTAATCATTACCATTGGTGGTAAGGTTCAATAATAATTATGTCCAACGATAGTCAGATATAGTAATATTGGTTGCTAATATTTATAGAACATTTCCCATGTGCCAGGTCTGGTTTGAGTAGTTGTATTAATTTCCTAGGGCTACCATAGCAAGGACCACCAAGTAAGGACTTAAAAACAAGAAAAGTTTATTCTCTCATAGTTCTGGAGGCTAGAAATCCAAACTCGAGGTGTTGGCAGGGCCCTACTCCCTCGGAAGGCTCTAGAGAATAATCCTCTTCTGCTTCTTCCAATTTCTATTTTTTTTTTTTAAGATTTTATTGATTTATTTGACAGAGAGAGAGAGGTCACAAGAAGGCAGAGAGTCAGGCAGAGAGAGAGGGGGAAGCAGTATCCCCACTGAGCAGAGATCCCAATGCGGTCCTCGATCCCAGGACGCTGGGATCATGACCTGAGCCGAAGGCAGACGCTTAATCCACTGAGCCACCCAGGTGCCCCCTTCTTCCAGCTTCTATGGCTCCACGTTTCCAGGAATTTGGAACCCTTCCGTGGCAGGAAAGAGGAAGGTGGGTAAACGATATTTAAAGGGAGAGAAGGTAATATGTGGCAACTGAGACAGGGCTCTGACAGGTAGAACAGATGCAGCCAAGTGGAGAAGGAGGAGGACAGCCCACAGGACTCCGTGTGCGTGTGTGTGTGTGGTGGCTGGATGGTCCTCTGGAGCCGTGAGGGGTTCCGTGGGTTCCTGGGTTAGACTGTCTCCCCTTCATCTGCCAAATATAGCAGGCATGGATTCATGGAAGCTTGGGGAAGGGAAGAGGAGCTATGGGATCACACAGGATTGGGGAGAATGGACAGCAACCACAGAAGCAGAGACCTGGAGGATGGACAAGTCCCAGGAATCTCTGGATCTTGGGGTCAAAGATGCTTACCCACATTTGTGTGGTATGAGTCTGCAACTACTTGGCTGTTAGAGGAGGCCCAGGATAGTCTGCACCCCAGGAGGTTGGAGAGGGTCACCTGGGGCATGGAGGGAGGGCACATTTCCCCTCTGTGGCTAGGAGAAGGTGCCCCCCACCCCCGGAAGCATGGGGAGGATGTGCCCACAGGAGAGGAAGCAGTCCCTCACAGCTGGCCATGCTGGGGCAGCGAGCAGCTGCAGGGAGCTCTGCGGAGGACAGAAAGATGCCCCTCTCCACCTATTTTTTCTTCCTCCCCCGTGCTATTCTGGGAGGGAGGGGATGTGAGGACTAGAATTGGGAGGGCAGAATTTGCCTTGTTTTTCCACCCCGCAGCTCTCTGACTTGCTGTTTTCCTGTTTTTTGACCTCACTGCCATGGTGGCCTCAACATGGACAAGTGACCTTCACAGAGCAAGGCGGGGATCCCCTAGTGAAGGACCTCCTCCTCCCAAATCTCTTCTGGCTCTCCTGGCTGGGTCCTCCCTGAAGGCTGCCGGAGGCTGTCCCTTTTGTGAGTCCCTTGGAATTTTGTGGGGAAGAGAAAATGAGACGACATGTATGACCGCCCCTTGGGGAACACATGGCCCCACATGAATGGCAAGTGTCGAGGCACCTCCAACAGCTGGATCCACAGGACCATCACCCAGGAAGCTAGCATAGATGGGGGCTGAGGTCATCAGAAGTCAGAGGTCAGAGAGACAGCTGCTTTTTCTCGTTCTGGTCCCCATGGTGTTGTCCCTGCTGAGCTGGTTCTTGGGGCCAAATGCCTCCCCGGTGGGGCGTTACCCCAACCGGGGCAAATTAAGGGGCTCATCCAGGCCCTACACTAAGGCACGAGTCTCTGCCACTGCCCTTTCCATCCACACCTCAGCAAGGCTGCCCTGGCTGAAGGCGAGGAGCTCATGTCATCAGAAGGGTTAGTGAACAGGGCAAACTGGAGATTACTTTGGACTTATTCATTATCGACATTGCATGTTCTCATGACTGCTGCTTAGGGCTCAGGACAGAAAAGGTGGCAAAGCACAAGGGAAAGCAAAAATTCGAGGTGTTCCTGTGTATTCCTCTCAACCTCTTGTGCGGCCGAGGTGGAGTCATGGGGCTCGTTCTGGAGGTTGGCGGGGACAGTGTGCAGAATGATGGGGCTGAGGTGGTTAAACCTGGTGCACCTCTTCCACAACCCCCTCCCCACCCCTGCTTCCCCTGTTGCAGCAACCCTGGAGACCACATGGTCTTGAGGCCTCAACTGCTGGATGGAGCGAGGCTTCCCAACCTGCCCGGGGAATCTTCTGGAAAGGGAAATAAGCTTCTAGTATGCTAAGACACTGAGCTCTGGGGGCTTACTGTGGGATGGCTTGCATTCATTACTTTGATGAATACAACCCCTTATGTCAACAGAGCCCCTTCAGTTAAATACCACAGGCTTTTCCCCAGAAACAGTGTCTCTTATGAGCGAACTGGAGCAGGGACTTGCCCAAGGTCACGCAGCTAGAAAAGAAGCCGATGGGTATGTTGGTAGTTAAGCCAAGTATAAAGAGGGCCGTAAGAGTGAAAAGAAGGGGCTGCCCCTTCCTTGGTTTACAGAACCAGGCAGGAGGCCAGGGCGAGAAGAAGGTCGAAGGAAGGAAAGAGGGAAAGCTTCCAGGAGAGCACACACCCCTTAGCCTAATGGCTGGCACGGTTGCCAGCAAGGTGGTGCCTTGGCCCTCAGGGCCAGAGAGGCAGAATCATGGAGTTGTGTCTCTGGGGACTCCGCTGCCTGGATGCAGGTATGCTCTGTATGGGGGCGTGAGTGGCGGTGAGGCCGCGGAGACTTGGCAAGAACGAAATGAACAGGATGGAGATGTCCGAGGAGCGCTCTGCCCCAAAGCCGCCCCTCGCTCTGAACAGGCTATCATTGCTCAATGCACTTTTGGGCCCCTCTTTGGGGTGTGCCTCTCTCCTAGCCACATCCTTTATAACTAAGCCACCAAAGTGCTGGTTCTGTTTTTCTCTTTCTGGATCATTTTAAATTTATTTTTTGAATAGATAATGTCTATAGGGTTCAAACCCTTGGAAACGTTTAAAGGTCTAGAGTAAAAAGATGAACTCCCACCTTGGTCCCCACTATGCCCAGTTCCCAGGCTATCTGACAGGGACTCATTGTAGCTGGTTCATTGTTTCCATTCAGACTTTGTTTTGTAAATTTGCAAGATAATTTTATTGTATTTTATTTTAATATTTTTAAAAAGACTTTAAAAAATTTATTTATTTGACAGAGATCACAAGTTAGGCAGAGCGGCAGGCAGAGAGAGAGAGAGAGAGAGGAGGAAGCAGTCTTCCTGCTGAGGAGAGAGCCCAATGTGGGACTTGATCCCAGGAGATCATGACCTGAGCCAAAGGCAGAGGCTTAACACACTGAGTCACCTGGGCACCCCTGTATTTTATTTTTTAAAAAAGATTTTATTTATTTATTTATTTATTTATTTATTTGAGACAGAGAGAGAGAGAGAGAGAGAATGAGCAGGGGGAGTGGCAGGCAGAGGGAGAAGCAGACTCCCCGCTGAGCAGGGATTCCCAACTCCGGGCTCAATTCCAGGATCCTGGGATCATGACCTAAGCCAAAGGCAGATGCTTAGCCACCCGGGTGCTCCAATAATTATATTATTTTTGTCCTTGCTTTTCTCATGAATGATGTCACATTATATTGCATTTTGCTTTTCTTAATACATCCTGGAAGTATTTCCATACCATAATAAAGAGCACAAAGAATCCTCTTTTTTCAACAGCTATGTAGTGTTCCAGGAGAGGCTATGAATGATTTAACCAGTTCCCTCATTGCTGTGATAGATAATAAGGCAACATCCTTCACATGTCATTTTGCTGATATTCCAGTTTACCTAAAGGATGAGTTCTTAGAAGTGGAACTGCTGGGTCAAAGATAAGGTGTATTTTACATTTTGATAGAAGATGTCAAATTGCCCTCTGTGGGTGCTGGTCGTGCCAATATTTATTCCTCTTGGGAATGTACAGGAGCACCATATTTTGAACAATTTCACCAGCAGAATGTGTGTTCACACTTTTGGAATTTAATCATTTTGATAAAAGAAAAGTGGAATAGTTTTGTGTTATAGTATCAGGGGTGAAGTTGTATATATTTTCAAGTGCTTAAGAGATCGTTGTAGTTCTTTTTTAGAAATTATTTGTTCCTACCCCTTGACTATTTGTGTGCTGTGTTGTTGGTCTTTTTCTTATTAATTTGTAGGAGTTTTTTATTTATTATAGAGATCAGCTGTTCCTTACCAAGAATAAGTTGCAAATGTTTCTTCCTAGTTTGTCTCCTAAAGGATTTTTTTTTTTTTTTTTTGCGTAGGATATTTGTTGTTTTTGTGTTTTGCCATGCAGAAGTTTTTGATTTTCATGTGATCACATCAGCCTTTTATTATATAATATAGATAATCTGTAATAGTTAGGCAACCCTTCTCTACCACAGGTCTTTAGGGAAATTTTCCAAGTTTTTTTCTAGTACTTTTATCTTTCTATTTACCTCTTGTCTACATCTTTGATAAATTTTGAGTTTTGTTGTTTTTTTTTTTTTTAGAGAGATTGCACGTGCACACGTGCACCTGACTGTGTGCGGGGAAGGCGCAATGAGGTGACAGGGAGGCAAAGGGAGAGGGAGAGAGAAAGAATTTTTTTTTTAAAGAGTTTATTTATTTATTTATTTGACAGAGAGAGAGATCACAAGTAGGCAGAGAGTCAGGCAGAGAGAGAGAGAAGCAGGCTCCCCGCTGAGCAAAGAGCCTGATGCAGGGCTCGATCCCAGGACACTTGAAATCATGACCTGAGCTGAAGGCAGCAGCTTAATCCACTGAGCCACCCAGGTGCCCCGAGAAAGAAAGAATCTTAAGCAGGCTCCACATCCAGTGTGGGGATAGAAGGGGGGGTTTGATCTCATGACCCTGAGATCATGACATGAGCCAACATCAAGACTCAGAGGCTTAACTGACTGAGCCACCCTGGGTGCCCCAATTTTGAGTTTTCTGGTTGAGTCCAAGCCTATTTTTATCTAGCTTATTACCAAGATACTCTAATACTGCTTATTTAGCAATCAATGTTTTTCACCAATGGTTTGAAATAACACCTTTATCATAACAAAATCCTATATTATTTGGACTCATTTCTGGTCTTTCTATTATGTTTCATCAGTTTATCTATGTCTGTGCCAATATTACCCTTTAAAAAAATATTAAACATGTTTATATCTGGTAGAATATGACCTTCTTATTTCTCTTCTTTTTCAGAGTTGTCTGGGCTATTTTTTTGTTTGTTTGGTTGTTCTTTTCCATACAAAATTTAAAATCATATAACCTGGTTAAAAAATATGTGTTAGTATTTTTATTGGAATTTTGTTAAATCAAAAGAATAACTGAAGAATGGTTGATGGTTTACTTGGACATTGAGTCTTCTTATCCAAGACTCTGATGGAGCTTTTGTTTGTTTGAATCTTTTTGCCTCTCCATCAGTTCTAGTCCTGTTCCCAGATGGGAGACCTTGGGGAGATGCAAACATTTCCAAATCCACAAGCATTAGCTGTCCATAATACAGCAACAACCAAGCGCCCTGCTTGGTCTCCTTGCATCTCCCTCTGGACCAAAGCTCACTCACCCTGCCGTCACCCTGGTGTTTGGATTGGGGTTTGGGGGAGAGGGGAGGATCTGCCACCAACAGATAGAAAGAGAGACAGGGAGGGGGCATTGGAGCTGGGGAGGGAGACACCATCTGGGTATCCAGAACTGAAAGTTAGCAATCTTGGACAAAGATAGAAAGGGGCAGGCCTGGAGGACTGCGGGTTACCGGTAGGTTTGCAGGAAGGTGGGGAGGAAGAGAAACCAGAGGGTGGGCAAGAGCAAAGTGTGGGGGAGGAGGAGGAGGTGAGGGAGGAGAAGGAGGAGTGGGAGGAAGGGAAGAGAAGGTGGGGGCAAGAAGAGGAGGGTGGGGGAGGCATCTGGGCAGGAGCATGGTTCTAGAGAGGCCCTGAAGAGATTGTGACCTCTTTAGGGACTGGGACAATGTCTTCAGTGTTAACATCTTTTAAAATATGTAACAAATAATATACATATATAAGTGAATAAAACATAGGTCCCCTTCTTACTGAATGGCTATGAAGTCATCTCCCTTTCTACCACCACCAGGTCACAAAACAGATTGTTTATCGCACTCCAGAAGCTCGCCATCATGTGTCTCCTGGAGCTGACTATTTTCCCAATAGTTTATGATCAGAAGACAATAGCTATTATAATAAAGAAAAAAATTTTGGCAAATTCAAGAACAGGGCTGAAATGCGCTAGAAAGGGGATTAGAACCTAGGCTAAGCAGAGAGACCTAAAGAGTAAATCAGGAAACTGAGGAGACAGTGCAGCCCCAGAGCAGAGGTCTGGGAGCAAGGCCACCACTCAGTGGGGATGTAGACCCCTGGCATCTGCGTGGCCCCCGAGCTGCTTGGCTCAAAGTGTGCTGCTTGGGTCGGCCCAGGAGCTGGGCCAGCAGCTAAGGGCACATACATTCAAGGCCTGGGGAGTGGGACAGCTCAAGATTCTCTTAGTTTTAAAATTTTTATTTATTTATTTATTTGAGAGAGAGAGAGCGGGAGGGAGGGGCAGGGAGAGAGAGAATCTCAAGCAGACTTGCACTGAGTTGGATGCAGGGCTCGATCCCATGACCCCTGAGACCATGACCTGAGCCAAAATCAAGAGTTGGATGCTTAGCCAGCTGAGCCACCCAGAAGCCCCAAGATTATCTTTTTCTTTTTAGATTTTTATTTATTTATTTATTTATTTATTTATTTATTTGAGAGAGAGGCAGTGAAGGAGAGCATGAGTGAGGAGAAGGTCAGAGGGAGAAGCAGACTCCCCGCGGAGCTGGGAGCCCGATGCGGGACTTGATCCCAGGACTCTGGGAACATGACCCGAGCTGAAAGCAGTTGTCCAACCAACTGAGCCACCCAGGCGTCCCGCCCCAAGATTATCTTGATGTTAAGGAGTAGGAGCTGACTTTAACTAACCCAGGTAAGCAGTGGGGAGCTTGGGCACCTCCCAGCATTGAGGCCAGCTCCTCCCAAGACTCCATTAGGGAAATGAAGAATGCTGATTTCTTGAACTCTCTGTGGGCTACTGATCTCCCTGTTCCCTGCTTCTCTTGGCTTCTTCTCCCCAGCCCCTACTCCCACCTTGGTTTCTCAGGGCACTGTCTCCTCTTGTCCAAGGCCCAAGAGAACCTTTCTTTCTGTACCAAGATATTCTCCAGTTTTTGCTTCCCATGCCTAGCTCCCTGACCCAAAGGAAGAAGTATAACTGCTCCCCATATGTGGGTCCCACCCTGCGTGGTGTCCTGGGCCCAGGCAGTCCACCTCATTTCTAGGGAGGGCACCATGAGTAGGGCTTTGTGCAAATTGTCTATGTGGCTCTGTGTGGCTCGTCCTTGTTGTTCATGGATAGAACATCTGTAGTTCTGAGGTTTGATTCATCCCTGAAAGGTTATCAGGCAAGTTGCTGAGACTTGAGTCTCATTACACTCTGCCATAGGGTGGCATGGGGATGAGAGTCACATGAGCAGCCAGAACCCCCTTCACCCATCAGGGGTGCACCTCAGGACTTTGTTTCTTGGTGACAGGAGACTTTCGCAAGAGAAAATTCCTGGTGATCTAGAAGCTGGTTTTCTTAGAGTGGGAAGATAGATTCAGAAAACTCAGGATTCTCAATGTCTTGGGCCTATACAGACACTTTTGTTTTTTGAAATTGGAATATTGGTGAATGTTAAGCGTGTCTGGGCTTGACTAGTCAGGAGCAAAAAAGGGCACGGCCCACACTAGTTTCTATCATCAGGGAGCATGAACTTGGAAGTGTGCCAGGCCAGGTCAAAGGTCGATGTAACACAGACAGCAGGAAGTTCTGGAAAAAGTGTGTGCCTGGGGTGGACCACCTGCTTGTGTGTGGCTAGCTCCATGCTACAGGGTCTGGCCACTAAGACTAAAGACACCTGGAAGGACAAAATAGGAGCCTATGCTCTCCCACAGATGGGCATTTAGGAACTCTGTTGCGTACTTTTTTTTTTTTTTTAATATTTTATTTATTTATTTGACAGGCATAGATCACAAGTAGACAGAGAGGCAGGCAGAGAGAGAGAGGAGGAAGCAGGCTCTCCACTGAGCAGAAAGCCCGATGCGGGGCTCCATCCCAGGACCCTGAGATCATGACCCGAGCCGAAGGCAGAGGTTAACCCACCGAGCCACCCAGGAGCCCCTGTTGCGTACTTTTAGAAAAGGGAAGCATCAAAGTCATTCAGTCCCTTCATGTTTCCAAACAGACGAAGCACTATGAGCAGACAGGACCTTTAAGAAATCTTTTTGGGGCCCCTTAGGCCCCCTAACATCTCTCCCTTGCCTTTTTAAGATCTGGAGAAGCCTACCCAAAGGGAAGTCTTTGGCTTGAGAACATTGCTAGAAAGTCCATAACAAATCATGCCTGTGTTCAAAGCACACCTCGGTGAGGTCCATCTTGATGACCTATTTATTTATTTATTTAAATTTTACTTAGTTAACATACAGGACAATATTAGCTTCTGGAGTAGAATTCAGTGGTTCATCACTCACAACACCCAGTGCTCATCCAACAAGTGCCCTCCTTAATGTTCATCCCCCAACTAGCCCACCTCCCTCCATTAGCTCTCAGTTTGTTCTCTATTGTTAAGAGTCTCTTATGCTTTATTCACTCTCTCCTTCTCCCTCTTCCCATATGTTCATCTGTTTTCTTACATTCCACATATGAGTGAAATCATACAGTGTATGTCTTTCTTTGGCCTACTTGTTTTACTTAGCATAATACATTCTAGTTCCATCCACATTGTTGCAAATGGCAAAAATGTCATTCTTTTTGATGGCTGAGTAATATTCCATTGTCTATATATACCACATCTTCTTTATCCATTCACTCAGTCAGCAGACATCTGGGTTCTCTCTATAGTTTCACTAGTGTTGGTAATGCTGCTATAAACATTGGGGTGGATGTACCCCTTCAAATCTGTATTTTTGTATCCTTTGGGCAAATACCTAGTAGTGCAAATGCTGGTTTGTAGGGTAGCTCTATTTTTAACTTCTTGAGGAAACTCCATACTGTTTTCCAGAGTGGCTGCACCAGTTTGCATTCCTACCAACAGTGCAAGAGGGGTTCCTCTTTCTCTACATCCTTGCCAATATCTGTTGTTTCTCTACATCCTTACCAATATCTGTTGTTTCCTGTGTTGTTAATTTGAGACATTCCAGCAGGTGTGAGGTGGTAGATCATTGTGGTTTTGATTTGTATTTCCCTGATGATGAGTGATGTTGAGTATCTTTTCATGTGTCTATTAGCCATCTGGATATCTTTTTTGGAAAAGCATCTATTTGTGTCTTCTGCCCATTTCTAATTGGATTATTTGGTTTTGGGGTGTTGAATTTGATAAGTTCTTTATAGATTTTGGATACTAACCCTTTATCTGATATGTTGTTTGCAAATATCTTCTCCCATTCCACAGGGTTCCTTTTAGTTTTGTTGATCATTTCCTTTGCTGTGCAGAAATTTTTATCTTGATGAAATCCCAATAGTTCATTTTTGCTTTTGTTTCCCTTGTCTCTAGCGGTGGGTCTAATAAGAAGTTGCTATGGCCGAGGTCAAAGATGTTTCCGCCTGTGTTCTCCTGTGTTTTGATGGTTTCTTATCACACATTTAGGTCTTTCATCCATTTTGAATTTATTTTGTGTCTGGTTTAAGAAAGTGGTTCAGTTTCATTCTTCTACATTTTGCTTCCAGTTTTGCCAGCAATATTTGTTGAAGAGACTGACTTTTCTCCATTGGATATTCTTTCCTGCTTTGTTGAAGATGGGTTGACCATATAGTTGTGGGTCCATTTCTGGATTCTCTATTCTGTTTCACCACCATATTTAAAATCACATTCCTACCACCAGAATCTTCCAGATTTCCTTAACCTGCAGTATTTTATTTTTATGGCACTTTTTACCTAACATATAACACACTTCTTATTATTCTCTGTTTCTTTCTACCAGGATGTATCCTCCAGGAGGGCAAAGGTTTTTGTCTGTTGTGTTCATGGATACAACTCCACTGCTAGAAAATGTTCTGGCATACAGTGGACACCCAGCACACACCTGTTGAATGAACTGTATATCTATAACCCCAGGATGCTAAGATGGGGATGGGAGGCTATATAATATTTTATTCTAGGATTCCCAACCTTTTTCAGTGAGAGGTCCTCTTTTAAGCTCAAGCATTTCATGGAGATATATATGATAATTGCTATACTTGGAGAGTATGAAGTGTTTTGAATTTGTCCTTGAAAGTGAATTTGAACTTTATTAATCTATATACTTTTGAGAAACAGTATGTAATGTTCTCTATTCTTATCCACTTATGTACTATCCCAGGAGTGCCTGACACACATATGGATTCACAAACTGCTTGCAGTAACTCCAAGGACACGAGGGCCTGTAGCCCACAGGTCAGACTCCTGTTTACAGATGGAAAGTGTTTGAATAGTGACAGCAACAACTAAGGGCCCCGCTGGTCTCCATACGTCTCCCTCTGGGCCAGAGATCACTCATCCCACCCTCACCCTTGTGCTAGTTGGGATTTAGGGGGAGGGGAGGATTTGTCACCAATAGATAGAAAGAGAGACAAGGGAGGGGACAGAGGAGCTGGGAGGGAGACATCATCTGGGTATCCAGAACTGAAAGTCAGCAGTCTTGGACAAAGATAGAAAGGGGCAGGCATTTAAACCATTTAATACCATTTGCAACTATGGAATATTGAGCACTTACTAGTTTATTGGCTTTTTAGTTATCAGAGAGCTAGACTCAAAAGATTTGGAAAGGCTGACAGCTAAGTTTTGCATCAGGCAGAATAGGAAAGAAGGGACTTAAGATGAGCATGAGCTTTGGAGCTACAGAGTTGATTTCCAGTTTGTGCTCTGCCCAAGAACATCTGGGTGACCTGAAAGTTACTTTTCTCATTGCATTTGGGCCATGGAGAGGAAATGGAATGGCGATGCCCGGTACTTAGTAGTGTACCTGGAGCATCTGGGTACTCAGCAAATGCTTCTTCCCCCTAAAGTTCTGCGGTAGAGGGCACTGTCTTGGGAGCCATGTCCAAAAGGCTCCTGGCATTTAAGGCAAGGACACCAAAGTCGGAATACAGGGTCGGGGCGGCAGGGTGACCTCCTGTGTCAGGGAGTTAGGGCTCTAGGGGGGCTGCCGGTGGACAGTTATTGCTTGGTCCCTGCAAGCATCCCCTTTGGGTGGAGAGGTGGAGGCCCTGGGTCTTTGTAGCGGGTGAGGGGCACTGCCATCCCCGCAAGTGGAAACCATGTGTTCCTTGCTGAGCAGCTGATGAGCTACGTCCCCTAATTAAAGAGAGTCCTGCTTGAGCCTCAAACTGAGACTCTAATTCTAATCAACCTTTTAATTCCAGTACATTTGGCAAAATAAAAACAACTGTGAAGAGAGCCAATGAAAAAGACTAGGGTCCTCATCCTTGCCGTCCAGCCCTCCAGCTTTGGGGTATACTTGGCCATTTCAATTGCTTTTCTTCTTCCCCTTCCCTTTTAGACTTTCAGGGAACATGATACCTGCCAACCGGCATATTCTTCCATCCGCTGGTCCCCGGAGAAACTGCCTGGGTTCCTGATGAGGGCCGGCCCTGTCTCTGCATGGGTGTCTGTCATTTCAACTGGGCTCTGTGGCAGGACCAATCACACAGATGCAAGCCACAAGGATGCCAGTGGGTCTATTTTCAAGAGACGGGGCTGTGAGCAACTCACAGACAAAACCGAAGAACACAACCCATTGCCCCAGAGCACCACTTTTCAGCTCCCAATGGGTCTGGCCTCTGTCCTCCCTGTTTTTGTGGGTAAGTCGAGAAGTGTCCACTTACATAGTATGTAATTTTAAGAGCTCCAAGATGCTCAATTCCCTTTTGGCCTGAAATAGAAATGCTCCTCCTAGGAGCATGCCTTCAGATCAAGAAGGCTCCTGTCAAAAAGAAATAGCTAACCCGAGAGGGGGAGCCTCATTTACCCATTAGCAGGCATCTATACGAGAGCAGGCTCCTGGCATTTTGGAGAGGGAGGGTCCATGGTGAAGGGAACATAACATAGGACAAGCACCTTTGATATGGAGGCAAGTACCAGAAAATATCTGTGGCCAGAGCAGGAAGTCTGTAGTGGGAGGAACAGTTTGGGGACCTGGCATCCAGGGAGAGTGTAGTGAGAAGAGCAGAGGCCATCAGCCCTGATTTTACTGACTTCACTGTCTTGGATGACTGACTGGATTCAGGGACATGCTCTAAGTCCAAAAGTTCATGGAACTAACAGTTCATTCATGAGTCTGCCAGCGCTCTCCTTTTATTCTACTATGTTCCACAAGGGAAGTGGAGATCCTACTCCCACCTCACCCAGTTCAACCGGAACATCAAAGAAAGCCCTAACAGTCTTCTAGAAATCTCCAAGCTGGAGGACAGGGCCATGGTTTTGATACTTGAATGCACCTTCAGGGGTAGGGGTGAGTCAGAGGCATGCCCTTTTGTTAAGCTCTGTGGTTGATGAAGGAACTTGCAACCTGGTTTTGTTGGGTCTACCAGGAAAATTAATTCAGTGCAGAGAGCTGAATGCAGTTTAGGTGCAATAAAGTAGGACAGGCTAAAAATGAAGGTTGTTTCTGTACTTGGCTCAGCTGATAAAAGAGAAGTAAATCAATCAAACAAGAAAATATTTAGTGTTTTCAATATTTCTGATGTGCCAAGTTCTGTGCTAGCTCCTGAGGGGGAGACAGCAGGAATATAAATTGGGGAACCACACTTCCTATTTTCTAGGGCAGTCTTGGCTCATTCTGATTGAATTCTTATCAGCTCCCCCCTTTTAATCTCAGGATTGCCCTGATATGGACAATACATTATAGATTTATTTTTGGTATAAAAATGTGGCCAGTGGGAAGCCTGGGTGGCTAAGTAGGTTAAGCGTCTGCCTTCAGCTCAGATCATGATCCCTGGGTCCTGGGATGGAGCCCCACACTGGGCTCTTTGCTCAGCAGGGAGTCTGCTTCTCCCTCTGCCTGCTGCTCCCCCTGCTTGTACTTCACTCATTCTCTCTCTAGCAAATAAATAAATAAATCTTAAAAAAAAAAAAATGCTGCCAGGGAGCTTACAGTCGAGGTAGAAAAATCAAGCAGCTCATGTTTTTTGGAATGAGCAACATGAGATAAGACTAGATAGTATTAGGGATCAGCTTATGGGAGTCCATGCATGGTCAAAGGGGAGCCCCAAGTTCACTTCCATTTGCTAGTTTGGTTCTTGTAGTAGCTCCAGATGGCTTGGCTGTGGGGCATCAGTGCACCCATCCCATGTCAGTAGCACCTTCTGGAGACATCCTTAAGGTCTACAGTGTGAAGGGAGGGTTCCCTTTAGAGTTGTGTGTCATAGCTCTGTGGGTCTTGGATTTGGAAAGGGCCAAGGGATTAATGTCTTATTCCAGGCATTCACAGGGAGCTTGCCAGCACCCCGAGGCCAATGGTCCTGTCTTGTTTGTCTCCTCATGCCTTGGCACAGATATGTGCAACAGAGTAGTTCTCTAATACATGTGGGCTGAATGGAGTTAGATTTAGCCATTGACACCTAACACAAGCTCTTCAAAGACCTCCACAAAGATGGTCTGACATAGTGGTCCTCAGCCATGACTGAGGAGACACTCATATGACTTGTGCACCTGACCCCCTCATAGGTGTATGGCCTTGGCATCTGAGTGGTGGGGCTTGACATTTGTGGGGTTCTGCTATGGGGGCTGGGATTAGAATTTCTGGACTCTCCTCTCTTGGATCTGGAGTCTGGGTGGTGACAGGAGGGCAGAACCTCCTAAAGGGCTAGTTCCACATTGGGTGATTCTCACAGCCTGTGGTTTCATGATGCCCATGTTCTGGGTTCCCTTCAGAGGTGCTGACGACTCTGGTATAGACAATTAATCCAGGCTAAGAGCCTTCTTCTGGAGGCAGGTTACAATTCTGGGAGCTGTTAATGAGAGGGAAAAGGGTCTGATCTCCAATTAGGAGAAGGGGTGGCTGGGAGCAGGAAGGGGGCAGGGCGTGGTTGTAATGCCCACTGAAGGCCACCATCATCTGATTAAAATGTCCCCACCTTGGACCTCTCCAACAGAGAGGGCTACCACAAAGGCTACCAAGGGAAGGCCAGAGGGAAGAGGTCAGGGAGTCCGGGTCCCTAGACATTGCCTCATACGGGACGTCCTGGGGCTTGTTTGCAGCAGCCTAACTTCATGACTGGCAGGGGTCACTGATCAGTTAGCTGGGGCAGGGGTGGTAAGAAAAGAAAGAAGGGGAGATAAAGATAAGATATCTGATCCTACAAAAGGTCTTGGGGACATGAATAAAGGGAGGTTCCTCGTTTAAGGACAAGTGGAATTTGATACAGTGGCCTCATGATCCCCAGCTTCTGCCCAAGGTGACAGGGTTCACCAGGCAGGGGTGGGCAGGGCAGAGAGCAGGCAGGGGACAGCACAAAGGTGCCTGGTTGCAGGCCCAGACTCCCGCTGATGGCAGAGGTATGTCTAGGACACCAGAGTTCTCCCCAGCCAGCTGTGTGCACATAGCTCACGGGGAGCCCCAGGGAGGCATGATGGGTGGGGCAAGAGGGAGACTTCCGGAGCCAGCTCTGATGTTTCAATCAATTTTTAAAAAACTGATTGTTTTGATTCCCAACGTGCTCCGGGAGTTGTTTCTATTTGCGCTGTATCTTTTTTCAGTTGAGGAGACAAGAAAAAGACAGTGGAAACAGATGAACTTGGACAGAGGGATTTCGGTTCCCTGTAACCTGACCCACAAAAGTGACCCTTAAAGGCTTGTGGCCTGGCTTCTGCTCTTGAGCCAAATAATGAACAGTTTGATTCCAATCCAGTCATTTTTTACCTGGATGGCCTCACCTCCCTGAGCCTTGCTCTTCTTAGCACGATGAGCTGTGTGAGGTCAAGATGATGTAGATATGGGCTGGGTGCTTCCACATCACCAGTGCTCAAGAACTAGTGGCTGCTAGTGCTGGTCTGTCTGTGTAACGACAGAAGCTCTTACCCAGTGCCTTACCCAGTGTGTCAAGAGTCCCACTAAGCACTTTGCACACCCCAGTCCATGTATCCCTTCGGCCCACTTCCTAGATGAGGAAACTGCATATAGAGGGGCTCCACTAGGATACACTGAGGTTTGATCTCTGGCTAGTATGGTAGAGCTGGGGTTTGAACCCAGGCAGGCAGGCTTCAGAGTTCAGGCTTGTTCTACTGCCGTGGTCCATATCAAGGCCAGAGAGAAACCCTTATCTTCCTTGCCCCAGAAAACTCGTGACATTGACACAGTTCACCGTGGAGTCCCTTTCCTCTCTCCCTGGACTGTCCCTTCCCTTTTGTGATGGCCCAGAGACTTAGAGACCTTCAAGTTTTCCATGTTTCCACTTCTAGGCTTTTGTGTGCCCGACGTAGTTTGAGGCACTCTGATTACATCTTCTTATCAACTCCTTCTGGAAGCTCTAAGAAGATCCTAATTTACGGATGGGAAATGGTGCTCCTTGGGTCACCCAATAGTGATACTCCCTTCCTCAAGGGTCCTGTTTCCCAGGGGGGAGTGTTCTAGGATGGGAATGGCATGAGCTCTGAGGCACCATGGCCCTTTAGGGAGTCTGCTCACATCTGTGTGGTTGGGGCATGGTAAGAGGAGGACCAGTGAAGAGAGAAGGCTTGGGCTGTGCTCTCTTTGCTCAGCCTGAGCCTGGAGGGCTGTAATGACCCATTTAGTCCTCATACCATCCTCCCAATGGCACCTCATGCTCCTGCCCTGATTACAAAGTCTTCCCATTTACCTCTGGGTCTGTATTGAAAGCAGGCTCGGGGATACCAGCGATCCCATGAGTGGTGATAGGAGAGCCTAAGCCTTGTTTTCCAGCCCCTCCTATGGGCTAAGTGGGATCTCTCAACTTCAAGTGACCCTGTGTCCTCAGCTATCAAATCAGTGTAGGTGCAAGGGTGGATGTTACTCTGGTGAGGAGGGCAGCTGAGATAATGGGAAGAGGCTTCTCAGGATGGGGGTGTGTGTCCAAGTAGCTTCCAGGAAGAGGCTGGGCTACCTTGGGGGCAACTTGGGGGCTCCCAGAGATACACTGGGGAAAAAGAAGTTTTGTTTCTGGGGGGGAGGGGTAGGACTCTGGCAGAGAAAATGGGGTGGTCATAATGCCCTCCTCACTTCTACTCCTGGGTCAACACACTGAGTGAATCCAAACCAGCCGGTTCATCCCACTTAGCTTCTGCCTGAACTTGTCTCTGGCTTTTCTTTTCTGACTTTTCTGAACTTTTTCTTCCTGCCTCTCCAGTGAGAACCTGTGTGGTCATGGTGAATACCCTTACCTTCTGATTCTCTGAGAATTTTTGCCTTAGTGAAGCAGGGTCAGTACCATACTCTAGACTTGTGGTTCATAGACCTGAATTTTCCAGGAGATTTCTGATTGCCAATCCTTTGCTCTGAGGCAGAAAAATCTATAGGTTTCACACTTTTCCAAGATGTCCGCAGCCACCCTCCATCTTCCAAGTCCTGAGTGGACATGAGAGCCAGAGGCTGTGACTCCGGTCCTTGTATCTCAGTTGGATGAGGTCTGTGTTCTCAATTCAAAGAGACCCTGGCATTCTGTATCCCAGAATTTCTAAGAAAGTCTTGATTTCCAACAGCCTGCCATGTTGGAAGACCACATGTCAGGCCAGTGCCAGATGAATGTGTCCTGATTTTTGTTTCAGAAAATATGGTCAGCGTAAGTGGGGAAAGAGAAATTGGAAAGGACGGTAATTGGAGCCTTGTCCTGGGCACGAGATGGAAACCACAGAAAGGCTCCATTTCAGTTTGCAGAAGTAACAGTAGCTATCACAGCCTATCAGTTTGGAGGGGCCCTCAATGTCAAGGTTGTCTGGTTCAGCCTCAGTCTTTCCATGAACATGGCCTGGCAGTGTTGAGGGCTGGCTCAAAATCAGATCGATGCAAGTTTGAATCCTGGCTGTGCCACTTCCCAGTTGTAACCTTTGGCTTAACTTCAATCTCTAGTTTGTAAACCTGGAAGAATAATGGTACTTGTGTCCCCAGGTTGTTTTTAGAATTAAGTAAACAAATGAATGGAAACTAATTAGTCCACACTGGCTCTATTGTGGTCATCATTCTTCCAGTCCTCCTCACCATGTGTCTGGCAATGTGCTAGGCGTGGGGACACCAGGGTGAACAAGTTGTAGGTCCAGCCTGAGGTAGACACTGCTCATTGCCTGCTCTTCATGCAATCAGTCTCCTTTCCTCCCTACCTCTCTCTCTTCCTTCTTCCGTTCTTCTTCTGTCCCTCCCTCCCTTCCTTCCATGATGAACCTTGGCTTATTCAGGGTGACAAAGTGTCTCTCTAAAAAATACCGTGTCCCAATTTTTTTTTTTTTCCTTTTGGCTGATAGAGGTGGTCATGTGATATGATCTGAGCCAAAGAATTGTAGGTGAGAGTCATTGGTGGAATCCAGAAGGTTCTTTGAATGGAGATGAAGCTAGATGTGGAGTAGTCGTCATGACAGTATTGGGGCAAGCATAATGACAAAAGTCACATGCTAGATAGAGCAGGGCAGCAAGAGAGATAAGGAATTAAGTCCTCAATAGCATGGTCAGCAAAGTAGGAGCCATTGGTTAAACACAGCCTGCCATCTGTTTTTGTCAATAAAGCTTTATTGGGGCACAACCATGTCAATTCCTTTATGCATTACCTGTGGCTGTTTTAATACTACAGTGGAAGAATGGAGTAGTTGTGACAGAGACTGTGTCCCTCAAAGCCTAAACTATTTCTGGTCTGGCTTTTGCAGAAGAAATTTGACAACTCCTGCTTAATGGGATCAGTGTGTCCTATACCTACTCTGCAGTGCTTATCCCCAAATGTCTTAGCAATAGTAGCATAAATGTGTAAATCATTTAATTCTGTGGGTGTTTTGCTTTCTGACTCTCTAATGCAATACTGAAACATGTATTGCCCTACAACATTATTGGTTCTGCCAAGATGTTGCAAACTTCTGCTGGAAGACTCAGGGAAGGGTGTATCTGTGAGGGGTCATAGGCTGCAAGCAACAGAAACTCCCTCAAAGTGATCAAAGGAGAAAGGAAAGTTTTGGATAGACCATGAAAGGTTTGAGAAGTGATCTGAGGTACTAGGCAGTTTGAGGAGCATCAAAACTCAGTCTTTCCCAGATGGAGCTCTTGGCTATGGGAGAGCGGCACCTCCATGAATAGCTCCTTCAGACAGCCCTGTGGGATAGATGTTCATTCCCAAAAAGGATCAGGGAACTATTGGAGTCAAAATGGTAAGGGTCCAGGCATCTGGGTGGCTCAGTGGGTTAAAGCCTCTGTCTTCAGCTCAGGTCATGTTCCCAGGGTCCTGGGATCGAGCCCTGCATCAGGGTCTCTGCTCAGCAGGGAGCCTGCTTCCTCCTCTCTGCCTGCTTCTTTGCCTACTTGTGATCTTTGTCTTTCAAATAAATAAATAAAATCTTTTAAAAAAATGGTAAGGGTCCATCTCTGAGGGAGAATTCCTACCTATCTTTTTAAAAGAACCGAGTCATCACTGTGCAGAGTGTGCTGGTTGCCCGTGCCCAGTATCAGTTCTCCCCTCCTCCACCCTGGTAATAGAACCTCCAATTTTTTTTTTTTTAACAGGTTGCAAATCCAGCCAGAATATCAATGAGTTTCCCAGTGTCCTTCGCAGCCAAGTGAGGGCATATCATCATGTTCTTGTCATTGGGGTGGGAAAAGAAGTGATGTATGTAATCTCTGGGATGTGAACTTATAGGCTGTGCCCCTACCCCTTCCTGCTCTGGGATGTGGATATGGTGTTTCTCTATCTTGGACCATATGAGTGAGAGTACCAACCTAGAGCAAGCAGTACCTCAAGGGAGAGGGAGCTTGGATCCAGGACATCATGGAGTAGTCAGACTAGTGCTGGATGGTTCCCCTCCTCAGTGTATTTACCAAGACATAAAAGACACTTCTCTCTTATTTAACCCACTGTTTTGGTCTCTGTTATTCCTAACTGATATAGTCACCACCTTCCAGGAAGCAATTACTCATACTAAGTTGAGTGTTGAGTTCCAGTAGCTTCCACCCAGCAGATCTCCTCTTGGAACTGTATATAACATTTCTGAGGTCTCATCCAACAGGCAGTCCATCAAATATTTCCCCTAACCCCACCCAATCTCCACATAACCACTGTCTTTTCAGCTCTAGTTTCTTCCCTGTTCTCTGTGGGACATGTCAGTCTCCTTTGGAAGTGTCCTGCTTTTCTGTATTCAATACACCTCACACCATAAATGCTCAGGCCAAGAAGGTAGACTCAGGAAGACTGTCTTTCAGACTCTATTTTCAGATTCTCCATGCCACAGTTTCTCAACCAGCTTTTATAAATGGCCAATGAATCAATATATACTCTGAATGCTGTCATTTTAATCTTTTTATTTAGCCCCAGTGAGTTATATAACATATTGTATTAGTCTGTTGTGGCTGCTGTAACAAACTGCCACAAAGACAAATTTAAAAGAACACACATTTATTATCTTAAATTTCTGAAGGTCTGAAGTTTGGGATGGGTTTCCCTGGGCTACAAACAAGGTGATGCGGGGCTGCGTTCCCTTCTGGAGGCTCTGGGGGAAAATCTATTCCTTGCCCCTCTGGCTTGGCCACATTCCCCGCTGTCCACTTCCCTTGGCTCATGGTCCTCTTCTTCTGTCTTCAAAGGCCAGCAGTATGGAGCCAAGTCTTTTCATGCTGCTGTCTCTCTGGTTCTGACTCTTCTTCTGCCTTCCTCCTCTACCTTGAAGGACACTTGGAATTACATAAGGAGCTGATCCAGGATAATCTCCCTGTTGTAAGGTCAGCTGATTAACAACTTTGATTCCATCTGCAATCTTCTTTTTGCCAGGCACCATAACGTGTTCACAGGTTCCATGGACCTCTTGAGGGAGCCGTTATTCTGCCTACCACACATATTGATGGTGGAAACTGTGACTACCACTGATTGATGCTTCCTGTATGCCAGCTGTTGAAGTAAGTACTTCATAGACAGTGTCTTATTTAATCCCATATTAAATTTTGGTGGCAAAATTCTAAGATCGCTCCTAAGAGTTCTGCCCCTGTGTACATGTCCTATATAATCCCCTCCTCATGAGTGTGGGCAGGACCTGTGAATATGATGAATGTCACTCCTGTGATTAGGTTACATAATACGGGAAAGATTATGAAATCATTAATCACATAATTAGGTTATATAAGATTTCATTTTAGCAGACAGGGAGAGAGAGAGAGATTCTCCTGCTGGCCTTGACGAAGTGAGCTGCCATGTTGTGAACTGCCAATGGAGGGGGCCACATGGCAAGGAGCCGAGGGCAGCCCCAAGGGGCCAAGAGCAGTCCTGTCCAACAGCCAGCAAAAAAATGAAGACCTCAATCATACAGCTGCTAGGAGCTGAATTCTGCCAACACTTGGACGAGCTTGGAAGCAGAATGTTCCCCAGAGCCTTCAGATGAGAAGGCAGACTGGGCTGACACCTTGGGAAACCCTAAAGAGAAGGCCTGCCTAGATTCCGACCTACAGAAACTGTGAGACAATGTCTGGGTTTGTTAAGAACTCTGTTTGTTGTAATTTGTTAGGCAGCAACAGAAAACAAATACATCTCAATGTGAGAGACTGGCTCAGAAAATCTAAGAAAACTGCCAAGGTCAGAGAGCTAGTAAGTGGCAGAGCTGAGATTCAAACTAAGGTCTAGCTCCAAATCTGAAATTTTAACCACTACTGCTTCCCAACTGACAAACACGCATAACGGATTTGGTGTTATTTTTTAATTGTTAGTACTTCATTTGTGTCTGGTTGGAAAACAATTTCCTTTCTAGTTTTGGGAAATGAACTTATGGCTTTTCTCTTATCTGCAATGAGGTACCTTACCTGTTCTATTCTATTCTGAATAGAATAGACACCTTCATCGCAAACTTGCGAGGCCCGAAGCAGTCTCGGGTCTGTCAAAACTTCTGCTGGGCTTCCCATTATAAAATGACGCCCTGGTTTTGAACACGAGGGCACCAAAATTTAAATCCTGAAATAAGTTTAAGGTAGAAATTTATTGTTTCTACAATCTACAGTCTTAAGGTAGAAATTTATTGTCTCAACAGAATTTCAAGTTGACAAAAGCTATAGAGCAGTGCCAGTGAGTTCATCAAATGAGCCCATGAAATAAGCAAGCCCATGTTTTAATCTAGACAAGAAAAATATTGATAGTGCTCCTATGTACACAATAGATGTAGGTCATGTTGTGAAGGGAATGAATGAAAATCAATTGAAAAGTGCTACTGAATTTTTAATAGTTTTTTTTTTTTTTTTTTTTTTATCTTTGGGAATGTTCTCTATCACAGATGTTAAAGACATCACTCCTATCAACAACTTCTACATTAAAAAGGGGCCCTCCTACTTGAAAGGGGGTCATGGAAACTCACCTCTCCCCACCACAGTCAGTAGCTGTGCAGCAAATTTGTTCTTGTTCTCCTGGGTGCTTCCCTCTGTGGCAGGTGGACTTTGTCAGAGGCCCTTTTGATATGAACACCATCTCACAATTTTCTAGAAGGGAACTTTGAGTGAAGGGATTGGGTCATCCTGAGTGATTTGTGGTTCATCTGTTGGGGTGATTTAGAAGATTGTGGTAGAGCAAAACTCCTTAGCTGCTGACTTTTGAACCCTACTAGGCAATTAGCCTGTGCTCTGGGGAATGGTTAATTAGTAGTTTCCCTCTTAATCTTCTGGGCCCGAGAAAGGGCGGGCCTTGGACAGAGGTAGTTTAGGCGAACTCTTCTGTTCTAGGGTGCAGTCAGCTGCACTACAGCTTAGAATGCTGCCTGCAGGCCGACCAGTATGGGATCAGAAAATCCCTGTGGTCTCTCTCAGACAAGTCGATGTGCCTCACAAGCCCAGTTTTCTTGTGTACAACGTGGATTGCATTTTCCTTACAACTTGTGGGGAGGATCTCATAGAACTAAAGCGTTAAGTTTTCTATTACTGCACAACAAGTCACCACATACTCAGTGGCTTAGAAAAATCTTCTCCTTATCTCCATTTCTGTGGAATAGAAATGGGCCAGGAGTCTGGGCATGTCTTAGCTGGATCCTCTGCTTCGGGTCTCGCAAGTTTGCGATGAAGGTGTCAGTTGGGGCTTAGTCTCATGAGAGGTTCGTCTGAGGAAGGATTGCTTTTGTTAGCAGAATTCAGGTCCTTGCAGCTTTAGGACTGAAGGTGTCACTTTCTTCCTGGAGTCTATCCTTGAGTTATTTGCCACATGGGCCTTCCAACAAAGGCAACTCCTGACATGGCACCTTGCTTCTTCCAAGCCAGCAAGGGAGTGAGATATTCCACCAAGGTAGATGTTATGATTGTATAGAATCCTATTATCACATACATGTAATTTCACAAAATCTGTGACATTTTTCATATCCCACTGGTTAGAAGCAAGTCACAGGTCTCAAGCTCAAGGACTGGGGCTCACACAAGGACATGAACACCAAAAAGCCAGAATCACAAAGGATGCCTTGAAAGCCTCTGTGCCAGAGCTTCTAATCCGCTTCAAACCAAGAAGTTTGTTCAAACACTGAACACCCTTTCTTCCTGCTGAAATCATCAGGCCCCCCCAAGACACAATCAATAGTCACCATAGCCCATTCATTTGCTCATCCCCTCACTCCACAACTAGTTGAGAACATGCTTTAACTCCTTCTTCTTTCCTAAACTAAATGTTGGTTAGAACTGAGGTCAAAGAATTTGGGGACGAGATGAGAAAATGTATCTTCTTATGACAATAGAAACTACAATATAATGTATGCAATTGTCTATTTTGAAAACAGCCTACCATTAGATATAAATTGAACATTGGGACAACCTGCAAATCTTGAAGGAAGACACAATCTAAAATATGACTATTATAAGATAAACCATAATTGATTGCATGCTAAATGGACTCAAATGAAATGATGAATTTTTTAGAAATGATGAAAAATTACTCGCACTAGATGATCTTTTCATTTCCCCTTATCTACTCCTTGCCTATAAGAGGACCATATATCCCTGCCTTTTGCCATGGGATTCACAGTGCCCCCAAGAACATACTTTTTGCTCCTGCTGGGCATGGCCAGGCAACTTGCTTTGGTCAATGGAATGTGATTAGGAAGGAGTGTATACCATATCTGCTTGGAAGCTTTCCTTCTGCCCTGGTGACTTTCCTTCTGCCACAAGAATGGCATGTTCCAGATTGGGGGCGGGTTCCCCTTCACTCTGGGCCCAGAATAAAGACACATGGATCAGAGTCACACCTGCAGGTGCATAATATGTGAGTGAGAAGTAACCCTTGTTGCTTTAAGCCACTAAGATTTGGGGTTGTTTCAACTACACATACCTCAGTGAAAAATGACAAAATGTAATGCTAAACCAGCTGTGTTTTCTGTACATGTGAGAGGGTGCTAGATGGTGCTGTCCCTGTTGTCTGAGTTTCTGCTGGGACCCTAAAGCAGAGAGGAGGAATGGAAGTTTGAACTAACGAAATTTTGATTTATATTCGCTGGACTTCCTAACCATTTCAATTGAGTCATTTTCAAATGAGACTGAGAGGGTACAGGGATGGACCAAATAGGTAAAGGGGATTAAGAGGCACTCACTTAAGACACGGGGATGTTTTAAGTGGGGAATGTGACCAAGCATGGAGCAACTTCGTACGGTGACAGATGGTAACTAGACTCATTGTGGTGACCATTTCATAATGCATATAAATACCACGTGACTATGTTGTACACCTGAAACTAAGACAATATTGTATGTCGCGTATTCTTCAATGAAAGAAAAAGAAAACGAGGCTGTTACACTTGCTAAAGGGGGTAAAGAAAGCTGTCATCCAGTCTTGGAGAAGTCAGACCCAAGAGCCTGTGATCGAAGGCAACAGTGGTGACTGGAATGGAGCTCTTGCCTGTTGGCACCCTGACAAGGTTGACCCATTTTGTAAGTCTGCTACTTTATTTTATATGGATCTCCGTCCTGACAGAATCTGAGGCAGCTGTGGTACCCAGGAACAGGTATCTGGTTCTAGAGAGAAGCACTGTTTCCTTTTCTTTATCCTCTGCTCACTTAGACAATAGGGGTTTTACTTTCTAGAGTGGACCTCTAGATGACTACACCAGTTCCCTTGTCATGTAAAGGGCACACGGCATTCGCTTTCACCCTTCCTGTAAGTTAGTGACTATGCCTTGATTCCCCAGGTTCTGTGTGCCCCGAGTGTCCTGACAAAATCGAGGTATGACCCTGACTGCACCCTTAGCTTGAGGCTCCCCCAGGAAGCAGCTGGCAACATACCCGGAGGAATGGGTCACGGTCCTTAATCCGTTTGGCTCCATTATGTCAGTCTTCCAGCTTCTCTGTTTTACTTCCCTAGAATGCTTGCTGTGCTTCCCATAAGGATGTTGGCATGGGAGAAGCAGTGCTGAGACCCAGGCCAGCCTAGGTGGATTTTTCTGGAGGACCCCGCCCAGATCTCATATGGCAGAGACATCAACGTCTGTGGGTCAGGGAGGACCTGTTGGAAGATTTCTGCCACCACACACAAGCACCCGCAGGAACAACCACCCTCTGAAATGTCTGATGGTGTCCCCAGAGCCAGTGCTGTAATCATGGTCCTCCCCTCCCCACACCAGCACCACAATTTAGTTGGCTTGCCTGCGGGTTCCTCGATGACATTTCGGTCTCACCGGGACTGAGAATTAGAATGTCAGAGGTAGAGAAGCCTTCAAAGAGCACATCCTCCATTGCCAGATTCCACTCTCAACTGCTTGTTTTAAGCATTTTGGGGGTAAATCGACAGGAATGAAGACGATGTGTGGAAATTGTTGCCTTTGGTACCTTCTGTCTCTGCATCCGTGTGACTTATCCGTCACTCTTCTTTGCAGGGTGGGCTCGTTTACTTTGAAGCTGTGCATGACTGAGTCCCTGGGCTAAGTCCCCGAGGGGAGGCTGGGGCAGGTTACCAAGGCAGGCCCGGCAGGAAGCTCTCCTGAATGCACAAGGCATGCAGTAAGTGCTCAATAACCCCCAGCCCAGGGTAGTAACAGCAGAGTGGAAAACCCACATGAAGACAATAGGCCACTCCTGCACTTATAATATGGGACGGACATGTTCTTTTGGGACTTCGGGATGCCAGCCATAATTAAGGGACCCAACCCAGCCAACTTCCCTTGACTTTTGGTTCCTCAGTTTAGAAATGCCATGTTTGTGGCTTCAGATACATCAAGAGAATTGAACCTGAAAGATAGGCAATTTGGCCTGGTTTCAAACCCACTGAAAGCTCCAGCTCTAAATTTAGATGTGATCTGGAAACTTGAGTTTCGAGTTCCCCTTGACTTGGACAAAGCCTGAATTTCAAACTACTAGGCATTTGAATGTATCCATTCTCATATCAATTTCCACAAACTTCCTCTCTTTCCCCCAACTCATCTGGTGGTCCTATCTTTCCTTTGACCATTGGATGGCTTCTCCTGCACGGTTGTCTGTCAACATGACTCAGACCTTACCGTGCATCTTGGTGCCATCTTCTCTCCTAGGTCAGACTGTAGCCCCCCTGTGGCTTGGGGTGACTTGCACAGGGTCCAGCCTGTCACCAGTCCCAGCTGAAGCCTGAGGTTTGCTCGGTTGTAAAGACAGAAACTGGGCAAAGGTGAGTTCCAACCAGATTTTTCAGAGCCTTGGCTTTCTGATTTGGTTAATTATTCTTTGCAAGTGAACAAGTAAATAAACAGGCATGTTTCTGGAGAACAGTGCTTTGAATTTAGAAGCCTGCACAATTAAAGAAAAGTCTGGAGAAAACCAAGCCACATTACCTGGCAGAATTCAATCAATTGTGAATAGCTTTCCCTCATTCCCTCCATGTGGCTACTGCCTGACTTGTTTGTCTCCATTTTGTTGGGGGAATAAAGGAGTAAGAGGTTAGAACTTGGCACATGGGGCAGAACTAGAGTTCAGAGTACATGCATCTTTTCACACCTTCTCTCTTCTTTTTGCAGAAAGAGGCATTATTAGTTTCCAAGGGCTGCCAATGAAATACCACAAACTGGGTGGCTTCAACCACAGAAATTTATTGTCTCCCAGTTCTGGAGGCCAGAAGTCTGATCAAGGTGTTGGCAGTGTTGTTTCCTTCCGAAGGGTGTGAGGGGAAACCTATCCCGGGCCTCTTTCCCAGCTTCTGGTGCTCTGTCATCGTTGGTGTTTTCCTGCCCTCGTCCTCACATCGTACTCACTGTTATATCTGTAGCAACCTTATTTCCAAATAAGGTTGTATTCTGAAGTACTGGAGGTTTGGACTTCACTGTCATTTTTTTGTTGAGGGGGCAGGGGACACGATTCAACTCAGAGAACATATTCTTCTTGTTTGAACTTATTGTTCTCGAAATCTGGGTGTACCAATTTGATTCAGTCTGTGCCACCCTTGTGAGTTTGGGTGAAAAACATCTGGAAGAAGTTAGTGAATGGTTTTTTCTGTCTCTATACGGTGATACATCCTTTTATCCATCCGTTGTTCACACACACACACACACACACACACACACACACACACTTTATAGAGAAAGGACTTTGGAATTTTGTAATTGAAGATCCCTGCCACACCAGGGGCGGTACTTGGAGTCCTATTTGCATCTGTCCTATGAGCTACCTCAGAGGAGGAAGGCCTGGGTTCAGAACCAGCCCTGTACTTACCAGTTCTGTGATCTCAGTGACTTCTTCCTCTTTGAGCCTTGGGTTCTTCATTTGTAAGGCAACAACCACTGGAGCAGAGCCTGCTGCCCCATAGATCCTGGAAAAATCTTGGTGGCCATTAACATTATTACTTCTGTGTGGAGAGAGAGTGGAAGCATGGCCCCCCATTTTCCAGGAGCTCAGCATAAGACATTCCCCCAGATGGATTCCCAGGGCTCTGTAACAGATACCCCCTTGTCTGGTTTGTCCTTACAACAATCCCAGAGCTGTGGTTCTTATCTATTTTGAGACCTGGATCCCTCTGAGACTTGGGCACTCTCTCCCCCACAGAGCAGGTGTATGTGGGCTTTCTACACAGATCGTGTAGAAAGTGTGCTTGTGATTTCAGATAGTATAGGGCTCCTCTCCAGCCCACCCACGGAGGCTAAGAACCTTCCCGTAGGACAGCAGCCTTAGAAATTCATCTGTTCATTCAGAGACGCTGACTGTGTGGCTCTACCTCTGGGTGCTGCGAGAGGGGGCCAAGGAGTAAGGGAAGGTAAGACGGGAGAACTTGCCCTAGGTGCTCACAACCACAGAGAACCATAATCAGAAGCAGAAATGATTCAATCTCATAGGAGAAGTGGAGCAATACTTACGTGAGAGTTTAGAGGAGGGATATTGTTTCTACTCCGAAATCATGTGGTTTGGTGGAGGGCAGGACATGGGAGTTGGAAAATGAAGGATGAATGGAAGTCTGGCTTCACATGATACGTTGCCACAGGGGCCCTCCCTGCCAGTCCATACAGGTGTGGAGATGTCAGTCTGTGGGCATTTGCCTTGTTCTGAGTGGAGCCCATGGGTAGATTCCTAAAAGGCAACCCTCTGCTAAGAAGCCCCATAGAATTCACATTGTGCTCATCATTTACAGTCTTCCTAACTCAATACCACCTCCATAACACAAGTACTTGTACAAAACACATAAGACGTCAACATTCTGCCTTCTTCAATCTTCACCTTTGTCAGGGGGTCTCTGGGCCTCAAGGGGGTCATTGTCGTTGAGGCGGGGAGGACATGGCTCAGGTTTCTGTCCAACCCCATACACATGAGTCTTAAATGCCCTGACGGGGCTTCCAACAGGGAAGGGCCCATCCAGGGGTAATTGACCGCTAACTTCTACTTTCTCTCTACCAGGAGAGAGTTTCTTTCTACCCATACTCCCTCTCTTCTTTGTCCACACTGCACTAATGGCCAAGAGCTGAAACTTCTAGAGGTCAGAGAACATTGTGAGATGCCAGGTTCTGTTCTGCCTCGGCTGCTTTGAAAGCATATCCGTTTGGTTCTGGTTCATAACGCTTCACTAGGAATTTTTCTGCAAGACTTCAGTTCCTTTTGTGGTTCAGTGAAAAGACTGGTGTTTGGGTTGGGTGCAGCATAGGGCTAGGCCAGGGCTGAGGCTCATTCCGGTTGGGGTTTTGTGGGGTGGTCGTTTGCGAGAGACCCTTACCTCAAGCTTTCCCAGCTGGAGTGGGCTGGAAACCTACTTCTGACAGAAGGTTCACGAACTGCCCTGAGAACACAGCATGCTCCTGGCTGAGTGCCGGCTTTGAAGAGAAGCTTTAGTTTCCCGCCATCAGACTGTGTCTGGGGTAGCAAGAAGTTGGGAAAGTGATTTCTGGTTCAGGCGTGGGCACAAACTTGCAATGTGATCCCAGGTCAATTAATTCCCCTCTCTGGCACCTGCTTTCCTTATGGGTAAAATAAGGAAATCGGACTAGAAACTAGATGAGGGATAAAGTACCTTTCAGAGCTCCAATGTTAGGATGCTGTAAAAACACCTTGATTTTAAATTAACTGCGTCTCAGAGGAAAAGATGTGATATGTCCCTTCCTCTGTGACCCGCCCACTTCTGCCCTCATCACAACCTTTCCCTCCTGGATTCCACTTCCTTAACACTATGCTTGGGACAGAGCTCACTTAAGGGCATTAGCAGCCTTCCTGACCGCATTAACAGGCTCACAGAGGCCTTTGACATCATTGCAGGAGGCTCCCCTGGTAGCTGGATCTGGGTGGCAGCCCTTGGGGCCGGCAGGTCCAGGACTTCCCTCCCCACCTTGCCCCTTCTTGACTTGCGGTAGACCTGGTGTGGAGTGCTTCTCCTGCACCAAACCCCGTGTTGGGGCAATTTGGGGCACCCTCCACGCAGTCGGGAACACACCTCTTTGGGGTGCTTGGGGCACTCCTAGCACACCGAACATGTAATTCCTCAGATCCTCGCCATCCAGCACTACAAGGTGTCCATGTGGGCATTTTCTACGCTTGAAAATCACCTTTAAATAGTCAAAGACTCTCATTCGTGTTGGATACTCTGTAGGAATGAGCAAAAGATGCTCTCTCCCATGGCCCATTTGAGACCCAGTGAGTTTGGAAGTAAAGTGCTCGCCCGGAGACGGGTAAATGCTTTAGCTCAGAGTAACTATTATTGTAGCAGCCAATGATTAGGTGGTGATAGAGTCAAGGAGATGGATTTCTGCAGAGCAGTTTGCCCTTCCAGGAAGTGGCTCCTAAACTGGCAGGCCCTTCCAATTCTTGCATGTGAATGACATGGTTTCTCTTCCTCTCCCTCATTTCCAGTCCTGTGTCTTGCACCTGCCTGGGGGCGCCTTCTCTCCCTGCCCCCCAACCTTCCTTTTCTTTCTCTCTCCCTTCCTCTTTTCTTGTTTCTCTCTCTCAAAGTTCATCGGGAGTTGGTCATTATTGGAGGACTGCACTCTCATTACAGAAAAATTGGAAAAAGGCAAGAAACCCCACAAATGTAGTAAGAAAGAGCATGTCCCCGGGATCAGAGAAAAACCGCGTTTTGGTCTCTTCCTACTTTATCTCTTTTTTTCATAGTTTTGAGTCCTGTTTGCTTATTTTACATGTAAGTCATACCATAGATAGAGTTTTGTGCCTTGCTTGTTTTTAGCTGTCATTATAACATAAGCATTTCCCTATGTTAATTTTATTTATTTATTTTTCTGATGTTAATTTTAAATTCATCGCCAACCTCCTCTACACCGTCCGCTGTAATATGCTGGTGTGGGATGCTCCCTATAGGGCTGATATTCCCTTCTTTCCAATTAATTGTTCCTAATACATTGTGGCTGGAAAAACACCCACCAAGCCTGTTAGAACTGTGAATAAAGTAGAAATTACTTGGTCCTGTGATCTTACAGCAAGGCATGACGAACTTTCCTCAGGAGACTTTGGGTTTGAATTTTGTAACATATTCTTTAGTCCCTCAAAGACCTCCTTTACTTATGTTTTCAGTTCTCAATTGAGGCCTGAATGGTTGAGATTGTAAAATATTGACCTCTTTATTTTTTATTTATTATTATTATTTTGAGAGAGAGAAGGAGGGAGCATGTGTGTGGGTGGGAAAGGGAGAAGGACAGAGAGAGAATCTTAAGCAGGTTCTGTGCTGAGCCTGGAGCCTGATGCTGGGTTTGATCCCAGGACCTGAGCCAAAATCAAGAGTTGGGATGCTTAACTGATTGAGCCACGAGGCGCCCCTGACTTTTACATATACTTTTACTAGTACATTAGTAATTTTACTCTACTCTTCGCCCATTAGAGACAATTTCATATTAAAAAGGTAGAATAATGCAATTGTTAGGAGCTGCCTGTGTTCGAATCCCAGCCCTCCCCCATCCTTGCTGGGTGACACCAGGCAGTCTCTCTGTGCTTCAGTCCCCCACATAATGGGGTGATGATGGTACCCACCTCACAGGGTTGTTGTGAACGGTAAATGAATGAATCCATGCAAGGGGCTTAGGATAGTGGCCGGCATTTGGTAAGCTCTAGTGAGAGTTTGCTGTTGTTTGCTGTTGTTGTGGTCTATGTATGTACATTTAAAAATTTCTCTTAAGCATTTTGATTACTCTTTAGGCTTTTTTTTTTTTTTTTTTAGATTTTTAAAATTTATCTATTTGACAGAGAGGTAGAGAGAGCCAGAAAACACAAATGAGGGGAATGGCAGAGGGAGAGGGAGAAGCAGACTCCCCCGAGCAGGGAGCCCCATGTGGGACTTGATCCCAGGATGCTTGGGATCATGACCTGAGGGGAAGATAGAAGCTTAACTGACTGAGCCACTGAGGCACCCTAGGCTTCCCCCCCGCCCCCCAAACTGGATCACAAGATAAAATGTTGGATTAGTTTCAGGAGTACAACACACTGATTTGACAATTATACATGTTACTCAGTGTTCATCATGTAGTTACCACCTGTCACCATCCACTGTTAGAATATTACTGACTATATTCCCTATGCTGTACTTTCCATCTCTGTGCTCTATTTATTTTAAACTGGCAGTTTGTGCCTTTTAATCTCTTTCACCTATTTCATCCATCCCCTCACACATCTTCCCTCTGGCAACCGTCAATTTGCTCTATGTATGTAAGAGTCTGTTTCTGTTTGTTTGTTTGTGATGAATGGATAAAGAAGATGTGAGAACACATACACTGTGGACTATTACACAGCCATAAAAAGAGCGAGATCTTTTTTTTTTTTTTTTTTTTTTTTCCATAACATGGATGGACCTGGAGGGTATTATACTAAATGAAAAGAGTTCGATAAAGACAAGTATCATATGATTTCACTTAAGCAGGGAGGCTTTTTGTTTTTCTAAAGAGGTTCAGGAGTGGAAGGAGGAGGCAGATCGGAGGGCAGGGTATGGACAGAGGAAGAACAAGGAGGAGGAGGAGGCCTGGGGTACAGGGGAACCAGGCTGACATCTGGGTGCCTCTGCCCCTAGAGCTGGGGAGTGTTCCCCAGTCTCAGGGCCCCTGGAGTGTTGCTCAAACTGGGCCAGGAAGTGAGAGTTAGGGCCCAGCAAGGGACGCAGCAGGAGCTGAAAGTCAGAACCTAAAGGAGGAGAGGGACTGGGGTTTGCCTTCCCCGGGGCCACAGCCTTGGAGGCAGGGCAATGCAGAGTCTGCAGACAGAGTCTGGAGTCTGGCGGGAGGGGGGAGAATCTAACTATAGAATCTGCAGTTTTCCTTACAAGGGCTACAACGCAGTTGTATTCTGGTAACGGAAGTGAAATTAAAAATATGAGCAGGAAATAAAATTAATTTAAAAATATCTGAAAACATGTATTCTGTGACTCGTCCAACCGGCTGAGCGTGGCTGGCTTGTTTTCCCTCAGACTGACTGATTAATAGGACAGAAATGAGGAGGTGTGAATTTATTTTGGACCCAGGTGGGGAGCCAGGGGGGTTGGCATTAATCCACTTAGGCTAAATCTGTGTTTTAAAGTCCAGGAGAGGTGCCCACATACTGGATGTCCCGGGGGGAGGGGGTGGAGGAGTTGGACGAAAAGCATTTCAGACTGAGCTCCTTCTCAGCAAGCTTCTAGAAGCAGTTTGCTTTCTTCCATCTTTTGAAGATATAGCCGGGCAGGCCCAGAGGCAGCCCTGTGACTAGTGGACTTGGGGGCCTGTCCCCGGCCAGGCTGAGACACGGAGCTGCCCCAGGAGAGGAAAGGATGGTGCAGACATCCAGCCCCAAACGCTCTCTGGGACCAGGCGGGAGGACAGGTCGGCATTCAGGGACATAAAATAAAACCCCGCTGGGCTATGTTCCTCACGGAGCATGGAGAATCATTTAACAGCATGAAAGGTGGTTGAGAAGCAATAAATAATCTTCAAATGAGGAAAGGCCACCGTCTGGGAGGTAGAGAAAAGGAGAGAAGCTGATTTCACTGCTGCTCAAGACACGCATAATTAAAAACAAAGACATCCTTAAGATAGATCTAAGTCGGCCTCCCTGGTCAGCTCCCTCACCCTACAAATCCCCCATGTCCACTCCCACCGTCTCCTTTTCCCGGAAAAGCCTGGGAACACCCTCAGGGGGAAAAACAAAATCATCCTAACGAGAGAAGACACGTTCTTGAAGAAATTTTAACTTACATGTTACAGCTTTGTAAGTATTTCTGTTGGAAGATGTCTCACACTCAGGCACTAAGTCAAGGGCACATGGATGCCACACTAGCCTGCTTTTCTGTGGGATGATTTTTACAACATCTGCAATTAAGTGCAGATTTTCTGCTGCCTGAACCTGACTGGCCGAGGGGCTCTGATGCTTCTGGATCTCAGCACACACGCTCAGGCACACGGAGCTGCATGAGGGCACACGCTCAAGCAGGACATTGCCCCACCCGCCACTCGCACAGATGGAAGCCGCCCCGACGCATACTTCCCCGGGGGGAAAAGCTGCCTTTCCCCAAAACTTCTTCATCAGAAACAGATCTGCTCGCTCTCTGTTGCTTCATCTTGATAATTGGCATTTTCCTCCAAAGTGTAGGGATAATGACCCTTTAAAAAAAGAAAGATTACTTATTTGAGAGAGAGAGAAAGAGAGAGAGTAAGTGCAGGGGTGGGGCAGAGGGAGAGGGAGAGGGAGAGGGAGAGAGAGAGAGAGAGAGAGAGAGAGAGAGGGAGTCCCAAACAGACTCCCTGCTGAGCAGAGCCTGGGGCTTGATCTTACCACCCTGAGACCATGATCTGAGCTGAAACCAAGAGTCGATGCTTAACTGAGCCCCCCACGTGCCCCAACTTTTTTTTTTTTTTGCAATACTCCAGAAATCTAGAAGATAACATGATTATATAAATGCATATATTTTGATCTTGAGAGAAAGTGGTTGTTGTATGTATGCATAAGTGTGCATATGTGTGTATGTGTGCATGTGTCTGTCTTGGGAGGGTGGAGGTCCAGGGAAGAAGAGGGCAGGAAGAGCTCTGCAGAGACAAGGAGAAGCATGGCGGGTCTGGCGGAAGGTATGAGGAAGTGTTGGTTGCCATCCCTGAAGGAGGCATGGAAGGAGAAATGTGAAAATCTGGTGGGCTCTAACAAGCAAGCCCTGTGAACTGACCACTTTGTGGACTTCCTGAAAGTTCCATATTACCTATCTTCTGGGATGGCCAATGCTGCCCAGCACTGATTGGGAGCATTGTGCAGGAAGAGAAAAGACTGATGTTTAGTCCTGCAACTACCAGCTCCTGCCCAAGCCTGCAGAGTGTGGGCTCCAGCAAAGGGAGTGGTTCTGTGCTTCCCCAGGTCAGTTTAAGAGGCAGTGAAGGAAGAAGTCAGAGCCCCCCTCGCATAAGCAGCCAAGCAGGGTAGGAAACAAGCCAGGCCTTTAGTGGCAAAAAGAAGTGGCAAGTCCTACTGGCCAGTTTAAGAGAAGTGTGATTCTGAGACCGTTCCTTGACCTCTCTCAGTTTCCACATCTACACATTGGGGCTGACGGTCTCCATGATGTGCAGTTCTTGTGAGGCTGTGAGATTACGTGAGCACAGTGGCTGGTCAGAGGTAGGGGTTCAGGGCTGAGAGGCCCATGCTGCCCTCTCCCACCGAGTCCTCCAGGCTTCTCTTGTAATGGACTTGGCCGAATGAAGGCTGTACTTCCTTTTAGGAAGCTGCCCCCCACTCCTACACCTTGACTGCCTCCCTGGCCTTTCCCTCAGCACTTGGAGCTGGAGCCTATCACTCGGCTCCAGGAAGGATCTGGAGAAGGTTTTCTGAAAGGGGAAGGAGGAGGAGCGATAGCTCCATCCAGGCAGGGCACAGAGACCGGAGGAGGTGGACCTGGCTCAGGAGACAAACTCTCGCCTGCTCCCAGTTTTGCCCGTCTCCAAAACAGCTGGCCCAGATGTCTCCACATTCTTCTGGAAAGCTTCCTCTGGTTAACTCTGAGACTATCTTTGACAACACTAAGCAGTCACCATGGGAATGGTTTTGATGCTGTCCCTTACCAGTTGGCTTTTTTTCTTTTTAAAATTTATTTATTTATTTTGAGAGAGAGAGAGAGAACACACAGGGAGGAGGGGCAGAGGGAGAAGGCGAGAAAATCTCAAGCAGACTCCGCACTGAGTAGTGGAACCTGACATGGGGCTTGGCCCCACGACCCTGAGATCATGTCCTGAGCCGAAATCAAGAGTCAGACACTTAACTGCCTGAACCACCCAGGCGCCCCACCAGTTGGCATTTTCAGATGGGGTCATTTGTTTGTTGCCGGGGTCTCTTAGCATCTTGCCTGATTTCTCCTGGAGCCCCTGGGGGATCCACACCCATACACGGTTGTGGCAGCCCTGTGAGATGGAAGCCAGCAGTAAGAGTCACCACCCCGTAAGCAGGGAGGAAAGTTACACACAGGTATTCAGGTGAGGTCTGTGGGGTTGAGGTCATTGATTTGGAAGCAGAAAACTGGACTTTCAGACACAGACATTTAATCTGTTGTCAGTTTTAAAAAATTCATCTTTTTCCACAGAAAAATAATTGAATATAAATCATCCATCCCACATTTCCCCCAGACTTCTCTGAAGTTGGGCCTTGGACATTGATTTTCCCAGCTCAGTATCAAGTATGGCATCACTGAAGATCACCAAACTGCTGTTTAGACATTTTAAAGATGCAATTTGAGTTCCAGGCGGGGGAGAGGGGTGGATAAAAGAGATTAGACGATAATGATATGGCTGTGGAATCCTGTCAAATAAAGTGTATTTTCTCTGGTGGGAAGGCTATTTCTGGAGCTGTGCATGAGTTGTTACAATGAGGGATGTGTTTATCCTAATGGGAAGCAGGACCGAGCTAGGCCACCGCACCCGGCACAGTTTTTAGAGTCTCAAGATACCACAAAGACATTTGTGGTGTCCAGAAGATGCATTTAGTCTGCCCGGGCCCTTTCAGTGTGTGCTGACTTGGCTCTGACAGGCACAAGAGGAAGGCAAGGAGAAGTCTAACAGCTAAAGTGGGGGAAAGTGTGTCTGTCCAGACCTGCCCAGTAGGATGCTTCTGGATATAAGAAAGAGAAAAGTTAATGCAAACTGACTACAACAATAGGAAGTTTACTATATGAACTAACAAGAGTCGAGAATCAGGGGATTCAGGTAGGGTATGATCAGGGTGATAACTCTGTTTTCCTGTAATTCTGTCTCTCTGCCCTCTTCTTTCTTTTCCTTAGGCTGACTTCTTTGTGGCTAAAAGGTGGCTGCCACCAGCATCTCTGTCACTTGCTTCTTTGGTCATGTCCAGGGAGAAAGTGAGGGGATGTTTTTGCCCTTTGGTCTGAACTGGTCAACTTAAGCCACCACATGGATTAATAGCAGTCACGAGGCTGACATCCTGGGATGATGGATCTACACTAGAGTTCTGAACTCAACAAAAGCAAGGAGATTTAAGTCACCCTGTTGGGATCAGGTTCCCCTGAGACACAGGTATTACAGAGTGGGGGGCAGACTTTGCAAGGAAGGCAAGGGAGGGTTAGAAATAAAAGCAGTTCAGCAACCAACAGTGTTCCCAGCCAGAAATGCAGGAGCCCTGTTTTAGCAGAGCTCTGCTATGGGCTGAGAAACCATCACTCTGTTCTTTCTGTCTCAAAGAGCCTTTTGGGGACAAGAAAAATAACAGGAAAATAAAATTGTGAAATAAGTATCAGAAGTATATCAATATATAGTATACAATGTAAAGTATAAAATATATGTATATGAGTGCTATTCCTACTGGAACCACGAACTTCACAGATGAACAACCTTATGGCTCAGTTTCCTCTCCTGTAAAATGGACACAATAATATTGCCTTATCATCCTTTGCAAAGTGTACCTAAGTTTCAAGTATTAATTCCAGTGCTCTAAGAGATCTGTTCGGTGGACCATATTGGGGCTTGATTTCCCCCAGAGTGGAATAGTGACAACCCAGCCCCCTGGTAGTCTCTCCCTGTTACCCCATCCACCCCAGTCCTGGCTGGTCTTGGCAACATTCCCTCTGGAAAGCATAAAAAACAAACTTCCCCAGAGTTGTCAGTCACTGCCCTGCTTACCACACTGGCGACAGGCCCTCCTCGATGAAAAGTTTGATGCTATCTGATCGCAAGTGGGAGTCCTCCTCTTTCTAGTAACCTAGGCATGGCTGGTCAGAGCCAGTCCCAGGGATTAAGGCTCGCTGTGCGCCTGTGGGTGTGGACAGGGACGGGGATGGAGCCTGCTGGCTGGGCCCCACATACAGCGACACTGGAGACAGGGATTGAAGAGGGGTATTCCAGGGAAGTAAGGAGCGGGGTCTGTTGTGGGGTCCCTGAAGACACAGGTGGTCTTCCATGCTCAGACTACGACCCTCTGCCACCGCTGTCATAGGTGGTTCAAGTCTCACGGAGAGCTGAAGTCACAGGAGCAAAGGCTGTGGCACCTAGTCTTAGGGCAGCCCCTGGGAAATTGGATTGGATCCTTCCTGCGCGCCCAGCCTTGATTTTCATGGAACAGAAGCCAGCATTTCTCAACCCCCATATGTCAGCAGATCAGGATGCTTCTCTGTGCCTCTCCCTCTTCCTCCTGTCTTCTCACAGGAGACAGACACTGAAAAGCGGATCACAAGCGTAAGTAGACACATAGGCATGCACGCACACATGCACGCATGCGTGCACAGACATGCATGGAGGTGCACGCATGCTCACACAGACAAGCACGGACATGCACGGATGCACACATTCCCTCCATGGCCTCGCCTCTCCGTCCTCTTCTGTTCTCTTAGGCCACTGTAATTGAGAGATTGTATTCCACCTTTGGGCATGGAGGGCAGGCGCAGGAAAGACCCTTCCTTACTGAGAGAAACTGCCTGTGGGAACATCTCAAAGGAAGAGCGGCGGGGCCCTGACCGCCTCAGGCCCCTGAGGGGTGCAGTCTCCGCAGCCCTCATGTGGTGATTTGAGGGGAGGAGCCGCTCGCATAGCTTTCCGGGTTTCCCACAGTGCCTTGCACAAACAGCGACTGCCTCAGTGGCCCCACAGGGGCTTGTGCTCCAGGACAAGCTGAGATTTCACGGAGGGGAGTCTCGGGCCCAGAAAGGAGCTTCCTCCAGCTGCACTGCCGGTCTCCAGGGGAACCCAGTCCAGGGCCCTCTCTCCACAGGCTGTGTTGGGCAGCTGAAGCCTGAGGGAGGGACTGCCTTTCCAGAAACACGTGGGAGCTCCCCTAGGAGCTTGTAAGTTGTGAAACGCCTGGCGAAGTCCGGGAGGCTTCGAGGCCCACCTCTGCTCACCACAAGATGGCAACAGAGCTTTGTGCCAGCTCTAGCGTTGGGGTGGTGTCCAGCACTCTCTGAGGACTGGACCTCTCATTTCTAACCCCGATGGTCTGAGTATTCCTTCAGTATCTTCAGGGCAGGCTGAGAATTTGTTGTTTTATTGCCTTGAACTCCGTTGTGGCTGGCATCCTTTGACGAGCTCTGATCCCCATCCCTTTCAGCCCTTCTGTAAGCTCTGTGGCAGTGTGTCCTCTGTGGCAGGACACAGTTCTACTCACAGGACTCTAAGGCTAGTGGGAAGACCAGTCAAAGGTTGAAAACCCATTAAACAATACGCAAATATGCATCATTTAGTGCCGTGTGTAGTGCTGAATTTACATTTTTTCATTCTAGGAGAAATGTTTCAAGTGGCTCTTCCACCGGGAAGCAATGATGTTTGAATCATGCACCCACTTTCCAGTAGTGCCGGCAGACTCTCTTTTGCCTCTGTGCTCCTTAATGCTCCTTCCCATGGGGCTGGAGCAGTGTCTGGCTGCAGTGGGTCTACTGGGGTGGCTGCTCTGGAGGAGGTTGGGAGGCTGGTGTGGGAGAGTGGGGAGCTCACAACACCCCCACCCGGGATCCTGTTCATGCTCCCTTCACTACGAGGGGACTCTCATGAGGTAGCCAACCGGGATGTCTGTGGAGGAGCTCATTCCTGACATGCTGGTTAAATAGTGGTTTTTAACACTCCAGCTGGGTCCTGGAAAGCTGGGATGCCAAGCTAGGAAAGAACAAAACACAGCAAGAAGCTGTGCCTTTCAGCTCTGCCCTGGATAAAGGTGCATGGAGTGAATGCTAGGAGGGCAGAAATGTGTCTACTTTATGCAAGAATGGGGTGAGTAAATGAATGAATGGCGACATGGAAGTCAAGGTGAGGAGAGGCAAACTCTTTACCACAGGCCTCTGGCAGCCTGACTGTGCTGCCACTGTTCCTGAGCATTGACGATGGCCTTGTGGTCCCCAAAAAGCTGTTCGTGGATCCCTAAGAAGTCAGTTCTTTAACAAAAGGAAATAGCTATAAAACAGCAAACTTATTCTCTGCTTTGTGCTGCCTCTGCTCAGTTGGGGGTGAAAGTTGGGGGTGAAAGCTTGGCTTACTTATGTAAAAATGAACATCTCTACCCATCGCAGGCATGGTTAGAGACTGTCTGCTTGCTGCCTGAAAGATAGACTTGGGGGCAACTCTGTGGTCAAGGGCAAACATCAAACATATGTATTTTTTTAATGTTATGTTAGTCACTATACAGTACATCATTATCAAACATGTTTTTTATTAAGTACCAAAATAATATATTTGTGTATATATCTTTGATCATCATTATTCACCAATTCCATATTTGTGAATTTGTCTGCTCATGAACATTTATTTGTAGTCCACAAATCAATATAGCTGGTGCTTTCACAGCCATTTGTGGACATGGGCAGGGGGGCAAAAATTTGGGATCACCCAAAGGGCATATTCCCCCTCAAGGTCAATGCTTGTTTCAGCTCTCGGACTATAAACAAGAATCCTTGTCCCGATCTATTTAGCACCATGTTTTGCTTTTTTTGTTGTTGGTGGTGATTTTATTGTTTAAAATGTCCCCCAGGTGTAGTGCTGAAAAGCTGTGTGTGTGCCTAAGCCAAAGAAGGCTGTGCTGTGCCTTGCAGAAAAAGTACTTGTGTTAGATGAGATTCACTGGGTATGAGTTGTGGGGCTGTTGGCTGTGAGGCCAATGTTATGAATCAATGATACATATTAAATGAGGTGTCTTTAAACAGAAACACATATAAACCAAGTCTAGATATCGATGGCTTGATGAAAATATGACCAAAGGCTCAAAGGAACCTAACTTTGTGTTTCCGCTAGAAGCAATTACATCACTGTAATTCAGTGATGGTGGTGACTTTATAGAACATAACTGCTGCAAATAACAAGAATATGCCTTATATGGATATATACATATATTCAGTAAAAAATTAAATACAGAATGAGTAATAAATCGTATAATCTCTCTTTATCCATCCTTCTTTCTCCAGTCCTGCTCCTCTTGCTTAGGGTCAGCAAACTTTGCCTGTCAAAGGCCAGATAATAGTTTTGGTTCTGTGAACCATATGGTCTCTGCGACCATTCTATCAAGAAAGAAGCCACAAGAGATACATAAATGAGTGGGCGTGGCTATGTTCCGATCAAATTTTATTTGTAAACACTGAAATTTGAATTTTCTCTAATTTTCATGCATCCCCAAATATTACTCTTCTTTTGATTTTATTTCAACCATTTAAAAATGTAAAAAACATTCTTAGCTTGGAGGCATGACAAACACAGACAGGAGGTTGTTTTGGCTTATGGGATTCAGTTTGCCAAAGCCTGACATAGATTATATGTTGGAGGTCTCTTCCTTAATACATGAGATCTACCTCATTGTTTTAATGGCTGCTCAGTATTCTGTTACATGAATTTACCTCAACTTATAGAACTATTTCTTTATTGATGGACTTGGAGATTATTCCCAATATAATAATATACATATCATAGAATATCCTTGTACATAAATCATGCACACGCATGAATATTTCTAGGGAGTAGATTTCTAGAACTGGAATTGCTGGGTCAAAGGATTCAAGGCTATGTGCGCTTTGAATGTTGATGCATTCTGACAAGGCAAATGAATAATGAGGGAGGATTTCTGGGGCAGGCTGGGACCTTTTTTCTCAGTCTACTCTCTGTCCATAGAGCTGGGGTGCCTTGGAAAAAGGAAGCAGTCCTTACTGTGTCCCAGATACTCCTAAATACCACTCAAAGAAGTCCCTCTCACATATTGCACAGAGCAAAGCCAGAAGAGCAGCGACAGCATCTAGTCTGATGGAGATGAGTTAGAAGAATGGAAATGGGCCTGCTTTGCTAAATTGGGATCTGAGGAGTCCTTGGTGGGAGAAGTCACGGGGCCCACTCTCAGGGTTGAGCAGCCCGGAGGAGCCTGCTTCCAGGGCTGCACCAACTGTCAGCCTCCTGGGGAGGGTGGTGGTGGTGGTGGTGTTTGCTACAGGACCCTGGAAGGCAGAGGAAGACTGTATCAGGAATTCTTGCCCAGGTTCAAGAGTAAGGTGAGGTCCCAAGTGGCAAGAAAGCTCAGCCAGCGAAGCTGAGAAGATGGGAAGTAAAGTAGGATGTCAAGACCGAGCCTGGGGACCAAGGGAGGACGTTGTAAGCCATGCCCAACAGGGCTTCAGCTGAACACAAGACAGAGGGCAGACAGTCATGAATGGATCATGACGGAAAGCACACAATACAGGGATAACCCCCTGAGATCGTCACCTGTGTGATGGCAAGGAAATTCGGCAATAAATACATAGGACACCAGAGCAAGAGATCTCTTTTGACTGTGTATGGGATGAAGGGACCAGAGCATCAGAGATGGAGAACGGAAACTTCCAGGAAGGAGATCATCAATAGTACTGAGTCATCCAACTAATGTATGAAGGTACAAGGAGCCAAAAAGTGCACTGGGCTCTGCGAACACAGGAGTGAATGAGATGTGATCCCCGGTGTCTGGGCCTCTCGTGGAGTGGGAGCAGCTGGGCATGGGAACCAGAGGCTCCACAGACAAGGGGAGGGGCTGGGGAAGCAGATAATATAAGGGCAAGCTCTCTGGGAGGAAGTGGAACAGATGTGTGGAGAAAGCCTTGTCTTTCTTTCTTTCTTTCTTTCTTTCTTTCTTTCTTTCTTTCTTTTTTTTTTTTTTTTTGATAGACTCTTCTAGACCAGTGTTTAGTTCACAACAAAACTGAAAGGAAGGTACAGAGGTTTTCCATAGATCCCCAGCCCCACACACGCACAGCCTCTTCAATCTTCCTGCACCAGAGGGACACGGTGGTTACAATGAATGAAGCTGCATTGACACATCAAGTAGCACCCAGAGACCTGAGTTCACATGAGTGGGGTCACTTTCAGTGTTGTGCCTTCTACAGGTTTTGACAAATGTGCAATGACACATTTCTGCCATTACAGTGTGCCATGCATGATAGCATGGCTGCCCTGAAACCCCTCTGTGCTCCATCTGTTCAGCCCTCTCCTCCCTGCAACCCCTGACAACCACTGATCTTCTTTTTCTTCTCCTTTTTTTTTTTTTTTAAAGATTATTTATTTATTTATTTGTCAGAGATCACAAGTAGGCAGACAGGCAGGCAGAGAGAGAGAGAATGAGAGAGGACGAAGCAGGCTCTCTGCTGAGCAGAGAGCCCGATGCGGGGCTCGATCCCAGGACCCTGAGATCATGACTTGAGCTGAAGGCAGAGGCTTAACCCACTGAGCCACCCAGGTGCCCCCAGCATGATCATTTTAAGTAGGAAATAAAATCACCAAAGGACCATCTTAGATGAATAAAAGTATCATATTACCTGCCTTGCCTTGGTCTTAAATGAGGAGGCATAATAAGTTGTTAGGTTACTAAAGAATATACAAAAACAAAATAAAAATTTGGAACTTTTAACGAATCCCATTACCATCAAGGTTGCAAGGTTAAGATATTGTCTTTTATTGTAGCACACTACTGCTGTTAAAGTTACAACACTTTCAAAGGCAGTTGTGTAGCTGGCCAATTAACTACTGTGGGAAATTGACCTTTCACCAGTTATGCTGAGAATTAATATTATGACATATAATTTTGCCCAAAAGAATATCAGAACCACTGATCTTTTTACTGACTCTACCGTTTTGCCTTTTCCAGAATGTCATAACAGTTGGAATCTTACAGTCTGTGGCCTTTTCCAGATTGGTTTCCTTCACTTAGTAACATGCAATTAGGTTTCCTCCCTATCTTTTCATGGCTTGATAGGTCATTTTTATTTCATTTATTTTATTTTATTCTTAAAAGATTATTTATTTATTTATATCCAAATATTTATTTATTTATTTATTTATTTATATGAGGGAGAGAGAGTGCCAGCGAGAGAGCATGAGCAGGAGAAGGGGCAGAGGGAGAGGGAAAAGCAGACTCCTCACTGAGCGGGGAGCCCGACCATGGACATGGGGCTCCATCCGAGGACCCTGGGATTATGACCTGAGCCAAAGGCAGATGCTTAACCGACTGAGCCACCCAGGCATCCCTTGATATCTCATTTTTAAAGTCCTGAGTAATATTTTCCATTGTCTGGATGTATCACAATTTATTCATTCATCTCTTGAAGGACATCTTGCTTGCTTCCAAGTTTTAACAATTATGAATGAAGTTGCTGTAAGTAGCTTTTTCAGTGTGTTTTGTGTGTGGACATAAGTGTTCAAGTCCTTTGGAGAGAGAAAAAGGTTTTATCAGGAGCTGCACCTGAAAGGATCACTGTCTCTTGGCCACTGGGATGAGGGGGATGGGAAAGCCCTACAGGCCAAGGAGACAGTGTGAGCCAAGGCATGGGTGGCAGGCAGCTGGGCGCCTGTGACCAGCATGCATAACGGAGTGCAGGGTTACTGGGAACTCTGTCGTTAGAGGTGCAGGTGGGCCGCAGGCCATGGAAGGCCTTGTTTAACCAGTAAGGGATTTGGACTCTATCTTTACCCCATGAGGAGGCATTGAAGGATTCAGGGTAACCAACAGTCCTGGCTTGCCTGGGGTCTTTCTCGCAACAGTGAAATCCTGCATCCCAGAAACTGTCCCCATCCTGGGCAGACTAGGATAGCTGGTCACCCTAGTTTTGAGCAGGAGAGTGACATGGTCAGATATGCTTTGAAAAATATTCATACCCTTTTTGTTGTAAGAATAATTTCAGATTCAGAGAAAAATTGTCGAGATCATAGAGTGAGTGCAGTATACCCTTCACCCAGCTTCCCTTGGTGCGAATATCTTTACATACATATGGTAACATTTGTCGACACTGCGAGATTAACATTGATACATTACTATTCACTGGATTTAAGACTCTCTTTGGATTTCCGCAGGTTTCCTACTCATATCCTTTCTCTGTCCCAGGGTCTATCTGGGACCCCACATTTAGCAGCTTTGTGTTCAGAAAGCTAGACCATGGCTGTGGTATGCAGAGTGGACTGGAGAGGCAGGGTCTGGAGCCCAGGGGATCTGAGGGAGCCCGGTGGCAGGTGCTGAGGTCAGGAATTCCAGCTGTGGCAGGTGGAGGGGGTGGCTAGGTCCTTGAAGTTTAATGGCGTAGACTCAGTGGGACTTGGGATTCACATTTGCTAAAGAATCCCTCTAAGAGAGGGAAGTGAAATGGTACTAGGTATTGCTTGCTCCTACAATTACCCAGTCGCCTACGCAGCAGGGAATCAGGGAGCACCTACCAGGAACTGGTCACTGATGTCCTCTGGACACATGGCTGTGGGTTCCACCTGCCACACTCCCACATCTCCAGCTCCAGCCTGGCTTTCCCATTTCACAGCGTCCCCCTCTCCTGACTTCCGCTGTCTGTGTGTGCTAAACCCAAACCCTTCTTAAAAGAAAAAGTCCGACTGAAAGAATTTTCACAGCCTGTCCTTATTGCTGCCAAGAATATATATTACCAATTTTTCAGTGGAAGCTCAAACGTCCCTTTGTAATAACCTGGTCTCTGAGCACTAAGTTTGAGGGTCATACAAGCTGGGACTATGCCTCTGGGACCAATGCTGCCCAGTGAGAGGTATGTGCGTGTTGGGGGAAGGGGAGGCAGGCATGAGGTGGTGATGGCGTTTGAGACCCAGGGGATCTGGGTACATACTGCCTTGGGTCACAGCCCAGGGTTAAAAAAATCTGGAGAAATCCTGGTTGGCATGTTTCTACTCCAGATGGAAGAGAAATAGGACAAACTGCAAAAGGTGCCAAAACCAACACACAAGAAGCCCCCGCTGCCAGCAAATTCGAGGTATGTTGGCACACGCAGCAGAAGAGAAATGTATTCACTCTGTTGGAAAGGGGAAGACAAGAAGACGGACGGCTGTTGAGAGAAAGCAGGTGCTCCTTGCCAACTGCAAAACTCCAGCTCAGGGAAGAACGGCGGCTTCCAAACGACCAAGCAGGATTGGAGCAAGCCAGGGGAAAGGGGCGCAGACAGCCAGGCGACAGGCATCTGGAGAAGCAGGGTTCATGGCTCGTCAGCCTGGCTACCCCTGAGCAATGCCCTGGGCCACTCAGCCTGCCTTTCCGCACCAGCGGGAAGCATCCCATCCCCACATTCTTTCTTGCCCTGGTCCTGGTTCTTGCCCTGGTCCCTCCCTCAGACTGCTCCCTCCTCCATCTTCTGCTTATTCACACTCTTCCCATCTTTGGCGGGGGTGGGGGGCAGTTGTCACCTCGGGGCACATCTCCGCACACTCTCCCTACGTCCGCCGTGAGTCCCGCATGAGAAATTCTGCGTCATGAAGGGTGATGCTAGGAAGCTCACATCTCCAGCTCCCGTGGGGTGTTCTGTATGTGAAGTGTTTGCAGAAGACGTGGTTGGAGGCAGCACACCCACCGGAGGAACAACAAGGGAGTCACAGAGACTTGATTCCCGAGGTTATAGAAGGGGTGGAGCTTCTGGCTTCCAGTACAGAGGATCCTATGTGCCTAGTGGCTATGGGGTGTTCTCTAGGAAACTCCTTTGTGTGGTTGGGCCCTTTATGATTAATGGCTTCAGAGTCTGGCTCTCCTGGACATTTGTGTACTCTCCAATAGTCTTGACTAAACTCCCTTCCCCGTGCCTTGAATGAACAAGAATGGGTTCTGTTGTTTGCAACTAAGAATTGAAACTAGGTGATGGGGATTAAGGAAGGCATGTGATGTGATGAGCACTGGGTGTTACATGCAACTAATGAATCATGGGACACTACATCAAAAACCAAAGATGTACTACTCTATGTTGGCTAATTGAATTTAAATAATAAAAAAGAAGAATTGTGACTGTCACACTATCTATCTTAGTCGTCTGAGGCTGCTCTAAGAGGATGCTATCAGCTGAGTGGCTTAACCAACAGGTCCTTACTTCTTAGTTCTGGAGGCTGGGAAGTCTAAGAGCGGGTGCCTGTAGGTCCAGTCTTGGGAAGCACCCTCATCCTGGTTTGCAGATGACCATCTTCTTATATCCTCCCCGGGGGAGAGAGATCACCTCTGTTCTTACCAGAGTACCAATGCCATTTGTGATGGTTCCATCCCCATGACATAATCACCTGCCAGCGACCTCACCTCCTAACACCATGACAATGGGGATTAGGCTTCAACATACAACTTTGTGGTGCACACAAGCATTCAGTCCATAGCATTGTCTTTCAAGAGCAGCTGAAGAAATGATTTCTCTACCACCCTCTCTGGGCCCTTGGATTCTGTGCCTGTCTTTATTGCATCACCCCCTTTAGCCCTGAATTGCCGGTCGTCCTCTAGCATTTGCCGTGGTGGGGTCTGCTTCTTCACTGAGTTGGAAACATCAGTAGGCAGTGAGCCTACCTTTTCTTTCTTTTTTTTGTCTTGCTTGCTGCATCCCACAGCTGGAAAAGGATAGGGAGCATTTTGGCCAAGCCCATTTTCCACATAAGGTGGTGCTCATGTCAGAGGCTGGTCATGTGACCACCCAAGTACTGGAGGGGGCAGGAACAGGAGGCCCATGTCACCTCCCACCATGTGGGCTGTTTATGTGGCAGATGCATCAGGACAACAGTGAATTTAAATAGGGCCTTCTGAGGAGTTCAAAAGGCTTCACCAGGGTGCCTGGATGGCTCAGTTGGTTGAGCGGCTGCCTTTGGCTTGGGCCATGATCCTGGAGTCCCCGGATGGAGTCCCACATCAGACTCCATGCTCACTGGGGGGTAGGTTTCTCCCTCTGACCTCCCCCCCTCATGCTCGTTCTGTCTCATTCTCTCTCTCTCTTTCTCAAATAAATAAATAAATAAAATATTAAAAAAAAAAAAAACCGCCTTCACCAACCTCCAGCTTGTATCATTTATACTTCTGGGAAGTCCACAGATAGAAGGAAGGCTTTTCTATTTACAGGAGGTGACACTGGGGTCGCGAGGAGCTGAAGTGACTTGCCCAGGATCAGCATCCAAGTTTGAAGCCTCAAGCTCCTTGGATTCAAGAGTCTGTTTTCAGAAAAACCATAGCACATGGTTCTGGTAATGGAACCACTTCCCAAAATGTATTTGGGGCTGCCCCTTGACTGACGCTGAGTCTTCAGGGGTTCCTTGGAGGGGAGGGGATGGAAAGTGCCTGGATGAGGTATCTATTGCTCTTAACATTTTGACCCAAATCGTAGTGGCTTAAAATGATACAGGTCATTTATTATCTCTCACAGTTTCTGTGCATCAGGAATGTGGGAGGGGCTCAGCTGGGCGGTTATGGCTCCGTGCCCCCCATAATGTGGCCATCATGGGATGTCTGTGACCAGGGTCCTCTTGAAGGCTCCTCACTGACCTGTCTGGTACTGGGCTGGAAAACTGGAATGACAGGCAGCTCTCTATTTCTCTGTCTCTTTGTGGTCTCTCCAGTAAGGTGGCCTCAGGGTAGCTCAGCGCTTCCAAAGTGTGTGTCTTGAGAGAGAAGCAGGCTTAGTCTCAGAAGCCATGCAACATCACCTCCACCACGCTTCGTGCTTCAGTGAGTTAGAAGTGGGTCACTGAGCTGGCTGTGTTCAAACAGAGCAGAACTGGGCATCGCCTCTTCACAGGAAGAATGTAAAGAATTTGCACACATGTTAAAAAATGCCCCAGGTTATATGGCTAATGGCTTAGCATCACCAGGATTGGAAGAAGACCTCCAATAACTCATTGTCTTCTTAACAACCAACACTCAAATATTAAGGAAGAGCCAGTTTAGGGGGTCTGATTTGGGGGGTTTTCCTCAGGATGCTACCTCATTTTTAAGCTGTTGTAAATCCTTGGGGAAATGAGATACCTGAGAGTAGCTAAACAAAGAAACAAGAAGACAGACAAACCCACCCTTACTGAATCACTACTAGTAATAATTCATGACGCCCCTTCTGTTTGCACAATACTTGGTCCAGATCCACACTGAATGACTTGTCGAAGATCAAGTAACAGGTGAGATCAGAAGCAGAAGCAGAACCCAGGTGTCCATATTCTTGTTTTCCCTCTGCTCCGCCTCATTGGCAGAACTCCCTGGATAACCTGTCTACCACTTTAGGAGAATATTCTCATTTCATCTCTCCTCAAAGTAGCAGCGACTATATCCATTACTGACTCGTGGACAGGCTAACTACGGGGCAGCGTGGCTCTGGCTGTCACTGGGCAGGGCAAGGCTTTGCACAGTTAGCCAAAGTGCAGAGGACTATGGGGATAGTCCCTGATCTCACAGACCCAGAAACTGACACGGGCAGGTGGGTGGGATATTGCTTGGGTTCTTTGACGACTCATGACAAGGCTGCCATTTACGTCCAGGTCTCTCTCTCTCTCTTTTTTTTTTTTTTGGATTATTTATTTATTTATTTGGCAGACAGAGATCACAAGCAGGCAGAGAGGCAGGCAGAGAGAGAGGAAGGGAAGCAGGCTCTCTGGTGAGCAGAGAGCCCGACATGGGGCTCGATCCCAGGACCCTGGGATCAGGACCCGAGCTGAAGGCAGAGGCTTTAACCCACTGAGCCACCCAGGCGCCCCAACGTCCAGGTCTCTTAATGTAAAATCAAGTTTGTTCCCAAACCCCAACCTTGGGTTCCTGTGTGTTTCTGAAATGAAAAGAAAACTGGTTTTGAAAAAGTTGCTTGGGATTAATTACCCATTGGTGTGCTCCTTACAGATACCCAGATACTTCAGGAAGCTTACCGATTTAATGTGCAATTATCAAGGACTCTGTTTACCCATCATTGTGCTGGGATGTCACTCAATGTAAAATCTCGGTGATTATTTACCAAGTTTACAGGGGTGGTTTCTGGCATCAAATAACTTTATGAGCCAAACCCCCACAGGACACGCTATTTAACCAAGTATCGATCACCTAGACAACACAAAAAAGTATGAATTCACAGAAATTGCACCTTAACCCGTACTTTCTAGGAAAAACAAATAATTAATAGTAGTGTGATTTTATTAAAAAAAAATGCACATACATATGACGGCAGAGAACTTAAGCACTATTGGAAAATCTGAGATGTGTGGCAGCCTTCTAATTAAAAAGATTATTTCCTGCAAACTCAGATGGAATAACCTTCCCCTGCTTCTATTTTTTTTCCATAAAACAAACTCTCTGCGAGCAATGTGAAATTTATTATGAGAGGGAACATGCTCACTTTCCAAACATCCCAGTCAGTCTGAGGAAACAAGGCAGCGGTGACTTGGAAGGCACCTTCCTTTACACACAACCCCTCGGCAGGCTTGGACTGCAGGGGGCATGTCCGGTGAATCAGAGAAATGCCGATTGAAATCACCTACTGGGTCTCCCGCTCCCACCACCAGACTAATCCAAATTCCAGCTTTGTCTTTTGTATGTCCTCCACGACTTTTCCCAGCCAAGGCTTCAATGACTCAAGTTCCACCATGTTCCCTGGAGGGGCGATACTACAGCCAAATAGAACGAATTCACCATTTGGAATTTTTCCCCTTTTATTGGCTCTAATTTTTCCTTCCCTTGTTTTCCTACTGTCATGTTCTTGCTGGATCCCTTTGGACCACCCACGGTGCCTGCTCTTCAAACGTGTGGACTGGAATTTCCCATCGTTATTTGCTCTATGACACATTTTTGAATTGTCAGCAGTCATGGCTGTGGCACTGGGGTCCCGTCTCTTAGATTCGGACACGCTGTGGGTCTAGCCTCTGGGCTAACCACACTGTTGATTCTCTCTTTTGTACACATACAAGCATCACCTCTTTGTTCCAGGGTCCCATCATCCCTGCGCTCAACCTCCTGAGTCAAATTTAGCACAAGGCAGCAAGAAAATCCAGGATGTGGCAAAAGAGGGAAAGTATCTTTGAGACCCAGAAGAAGGTTAGCCTGGCCCAGATGAGGATCCCTGTCAAATAGAAATCTAAAGAAAATGAAACTCTAACCCACTTTCCTTTCTGCCTTAGGCATTTTTACTCTTTCTTATGACATTCTTACTACTTTAATGTGAATTTCTACAGTTTCCAAAATCCTTTTTCAAAGCGTTAAGCCAAAAGTAGCCGTGTCTGATTACAGGCAAATAGAATCCTTTGGCTGTTTAATTCAGTCATAATATGGGAATACCAGAAATAAGTTTGATAATAATAATAACCATTATTGATAAGTGTACCCAAACAGAGACCTTCTCCTTACAGTCCACGAGGTGGCACAGAGCCCATCTTTTGGGTGAGAAAACAGAGGCATAGAGATTTTAATTAACTTGTGTCAGTCACAGGCCTGGAATCGGAGCTCGGAGGAGTAGGATCACAGACCCACTTTCCATACTGCCTTCCACTTGCCAAACGTACTCATCTTGGAATTACTGAGGAGGAGGCAGAGGTAGAGGGGGTGGGAACCGGACACACACACCCTCCATTTGGCAACAAAGGCTTCTGCCTGCTGTTCCTCATCCCATGTAGAACATGATGAGTCAGACCCATTTGCAGTTCCCAGTGACAGCTGTTATGTCCCTATCCACTCTTCTGTGTGTCACTCCCACCGATGTCATGGCGCAGCCTCAGCCAGGTCTAAGTTATCAGATATAGATGGTCATGGGTGATTAGGACCTTGCTTGAGGGCAAGGCATTGAGGCCCAGGAGAGGCTATTGCACAACAATGTCCTTCTGTGGTTTTCTTTTACTTTTGAAAGTCTCCTCACAGCTGACAGTGATGCCCAAGGTTCCAACCATTGCCAAGGCAGATATGCGAAACACCAGGGGAACCAGAGGATCTGTGTCAGTTACCCAGAGACACCTGCCTCCTTCCCTTACCCCACGGGATCAACAGCAAGAGCTCCAATCCCAGTGCTGCCACTTAATTTCTTTTAGAATTGTTCTCTGTGCCTTTATTCTCTAATCCATATAATGGGCACATACCATCTCTTCTCTCCCTTTCTCAGAAGGATATTGCTCCGAAATGTCAAAGCAGAACTATCCTGCTGTTCTTGTTACTTCATCCACAAACAAGGAATGTGTTCCATTGACCTTGACCAGGAGGACAGGCATAGCTCAGTGCTTCTCATATGCCTCATCTCTGAGCATCCAAATTCCATCTTTTCTATGGTCATGACTCAGCTCAAATTCTGAATCCATGGCTTGGCGTCAGTCAAAAGTTTCTGGGTTATTCTCAAAAGTTTCTGTGATACCTTCAGATTGCTTCTGCTCCATTTCCTCTTCCCTCAGCTTTTGAAACTCAGATTAGACAGCTCTTGGACCCTTTCGTTCTATCCTGTATGACTTTTAATCTATTTTATATTTTCTACCTTTTTAGCTCTCAGGGCTACATCCTGGATAATTTCTCCAGTTCTAGCCTTCAATTCCCAAAGTATCTCTTTCCGTGGTATGTGGCTTCTATCAAATGTATCCACTGAGTTTTTAAATTTCTGTTTTATTTCCTTATTTTCTAGAAGTTCTGTTTTATTCCTTTACAACCCTGCTTATCCTCTACTCATATTTTAAAGATCCTTTTCCGTTCATTGATTCTGCTGTCATTTCTGCTGGCTCTTACTCTTGGTGCCTTGTTTCCTTAGATCTGTGGGGATTTCCAGCTGTGAGCTTCTCATTTTTCTTAGAAATTGCTGGAAATTCTTCAAGGCCTTGGGAAAGGTGAATTCTTTCGGAGAATTTTTGCTTCTTTGGGTCCCTGTTAAGTCCTCTAGTCTGGGATCACTTTAATCTTCCTGTCTGGTTTTTTCAGATGACCCATGTAGACTGAATTTAGGCTATAAACACACAAGATGTCAGGCTTACAATTCTTAGGAGAGATATTCCCCTCTTGTCTCCAGTGCCAAGATTCAAAGTAAGCAATTTTCCTTGCAAATGTTACTGGCTCCCCAAATCTGGGAAGGAGGGTTGGCTTTATTTTCAGTCCTTCCTTACACTGAGGGTGTGACCCTTGGAGGTTCTAATTTTATGGGACATCTCCTGTGGGACTGTGCACCTTGGACAGACCTGGGTTCGGTCTGCTGCCCACAAACCCTCATAAGGCTCCAAACATGTCCATTCTCAAGTTCACAAGATCCAGAAAATTCCTTGAAGGAATTCTTTCAAATGCCGGCTTGAGTTCTCTTCTCACTTGAGTTCTGCTTTCATTTATTTTTTTGGCCGGTATATTCCCTAATTTTCTTGCTAACTCATGGAAGTATTTAAAGATGATAAAAATATTTCCCTTGCATTTTTAGTTGTTTTGAGCAGGCTGGCAGGTGTGGACATCTAGTTTACCACATTGCTAGAAGCAGACACCTCAGTTTAAATCCTAACTTTTCCACAGCCTCTGCAGCTGACAGAGATTCTTCCTTCTTAGAGCCTCAACACAATGTAACCAAGTCAGTCATTCAGCATTGGAGACATTTTGATGGCTCCCCATCAAAAACCGGGAGCCCATCAGAGCTTGGATTCTTTCCACTTTCTAGCTCATTGGCAACTCAGAGCTGACCAGCTCTGAGCGATGGTAGGCCTCTCGCTCTCCTTTTTGTTTCCTGTGTGCTATATTTTACAATTCCCTGCCCCTGTGGTTCCTCCCTGTTTGCTTTCCTCTTAAGTGAGTGACCAACACAATGACTGTCGGCAGCCTAACATCAACCCCTCTACTCTATTTGGGTCTCAATGAAATATGAGCCTGAGGAGAGCAGAAGCTCATTTTTCTTAACTGCAGGGAACAGTCTCGGGTAGTATATTTAGATACTCACACGATTATAACACAGATCAGTGTGGAGACCTCTGCGTTAAGGTACAATGGATGTTTCAAGTTGTAAATGCAAAGAAAGAATAGTTACTTTGACAAATACTAGTCTATGTGACATGAATCACTGTCTATGTAAAAAGTTGTCATTGAATTAGGAAAATGTAATAGCCTTGCCTAAGATCTTTTCAAGATGGTTAACATTTATTCATTAAAAAAAAAAAATCCATCACGCAGCTACTACAGGCCAGACCCTATGTGAGACACAGCGTCCAGTGGTGAGCGAGACAGGCAAGGTCTTCACATTTGTAGGGTACTCAGAGCATGGGAGTTGGGGCATAAGGCTGGACCTGGATGGTTGGGCAGGTGGTGAGGTGGAGTGCACTGTAGCTGAGCCATCAGCAAGAGAAGTGGGCAGCTAATGCTTTCTCAGAAACCTACATCAAGGGGCACCTGGGTGGTTCAGTGGGTTAAAGCCTCTGCCTTCGGCTCAGATCACGATCCCAAGGTTCTGGAATTGAGCCCTGTGTTGTTGGGCTCTCTGCTCCGTAGGGAGCCTGCTTCCCCCTCTCTCTCTCTGCCTGCCTCTCTGCCTACTTGTGATCTGTCTGTCAAATAAATAAATACAATCTTAAAAAAAAAAAAAAAAAGAAAAGAAAGAAACCTACACCAAGCTCCACGCCCAGACAGGTTGGATGGCCCGTGAAGAGATTGTCTGGTTGGTTGGTTGGTTTGTCTCATTTTTTATTTTTTTAGATTTTATTTATTTATTTGATAGGGTAGAGTGGTGAGCACAGGCAGGCGAAGAATCCAAATCCCATCCTTTCTATGGGAGCCCAATGTGGGGATCATGACCCGAGCCAAAGGCAGATGCTTAATGGACTGAATCACCTGGGTGCCCCATGTCTGTTTTTCTTTTAAAGCTCCCAGGTGATTCTAATGACTAGCCAAAATGGGAAACTACTGCTCTAATCAATAATTTGGGATGGAATTTCCAAAAAGGTGTTCTCAGGCTGGGTCACACAGTGCAGAGGTCTTGGTCCACCCATCACTCCCTGCTGCGCAGGTGTAGGAGGCAGGCAGGGTGCCAGGGCCTGTCCCTACCCTGACAAGCAGCCTCGTCTGTCTGCTGCTTGGGCCATACGAACATGCTACTTCCCATGTGTGCCATTATGTGGGAGATCCTGAATTGGAATATCTGCACCATAGGATTTGGAGGGAATTGGCAGTGTGATTTAGTTAAAAAAAAAAAAAAATCAAGGATTCAGGGTCAGATAAACTGAGGTTCGTATCCCGGCTTGGCCACGGACTTACCGTGTGAGCCTCAACAAGTTATTCAGCCTCTTTTGACTTCACTTTTCACATGTGTAAAGTGGAAATACCAACTACTTTTCCTGGTTCTTATGTGGATTAGACATAATGCCTGTAAAGCACTTAGACCTGGAGTCAGTTCCTACAGGCAGGTGTTTAATAAGTAGTGACCATGATCATTGATGCGGTTACCATTGTTAGAGAGTTCTGCCCAAATAGCCCCCCAGAGAGTTCTGCCCAAATAGCCCCAAATGGGGGCTATTTGGGCAGAGAAAAAGATGGAATTGAGCAGAAACATGGGATATGGTCCCCTAAGGTCTCAGTCTTAGATTGTCTCATGTGTCTCTCTTGAGGGCCTTTGTGGGTTCCAAGACTGATGCAGCAACATCCAATCAACCCCACTGGGAAGTGTTGGTGGAGACATTTCTGCCCACACCTGTTGCTCCCTGCTCTTCCTGGGGCCTCCAAGACTCCTGCATGTTCCTGTTTCCAAGACACTGGAGGAATCTCTGGGCTGAGTCTGGGCCTGTCCTAGAGTCACCTTGGGTCTTCCAGGCCAGGCTTCTCGGGGTCAGGAGAGAATGCACGAGAAACTGGGCAGGAGCTGCAGACCTTGAACAGGGCTTGCTTCTCCTCCCCAGAACATGACAGAAGGAAAGAGACACAGCACAGCCCCTGCTCCAGGCCTACTGACAGACTGAGCCTCAGGGTGACTTCCTGAGGAATGACAGCAGAGGGCCTGCAGACTTCCCTGGCAAGCAGGTCTCCCACCCTGACGCTGACCCAAGTGTCCTCAGGGTGACGATAGCCTGAAAAGTCGAGGTGAGCGTGAACACCAGGACTCCTGGCCTGAGCATGAAGGGACTAGATTGTTGTGTCCCAAGAGAGCGATATCTGCAGAAGGACTCTCTCCCATCACAATCAGATTGGTTTCAGTGCAGCCCATTGAGAAAGTTATTCATGGGTTGTTTTTGTCCTTCTTCCATCTTTCATGTCCCTCCAATCTCCAAGACCCTCAGTTATCCTCCTGATACATCCTTTACCTATCCCTTGGTCTGCTGCTTAATCTGTAATGGGAGGAAGACCACCCCTATGCAGATGCTAACGCACACCCCATTAATCGCCCAGCTGGGACTCCAGTCCACACTGATGGACCCTGCGACCATGTTCTACCCAGGCCAGACCTTTCTCTTCAAAAAGACGGTCAGATCCTTGAGGGCAGAGACTGTGTCACCCGTATCCTGTGCAGTTCTGGGACAGTCTCCTGTTGGAAACAGAATCAGCCACAGATATTTCCTACTAGCCTGCTCTTGGCAGGATGCCAAGACGGCATTCGGCCCTTCCCACCTTCACTGAAACCCAAGACTCCTCCTGCCCCTTCTCACAATAAGATTTTTGCTGGGCAGAGGAAGCCCCTTGGGCTGGGGGTGACCAGATTGGGTTCCTTCTGTGGAGCACTACTCAAGAAAGGGAGCCTTACCTGGCGGAGTTAAGCTCAACTCTCCACGACCCCCGCCCCCCACCCCCACACTCAGAAGCATCTTCCTATTTCCATGTCAGCACCTTGGTGGTTTCCAGGAGCTGATCTATGGACAGTGTGTTTGCATCATGGCCTCTTCCTGGCCTTTCTCATCTCTCCTCGTCTTCCTCTTTGATGGGCTGAGTCCCAGGATCCACATATGGTTCATTTTGGTATTTAAAAAAAATTTCCTGGCCGGAGGGTTCTGGCTTCCAGGAAGGCTCTCCCATAGCGTGTGGGAGTCGGAAGCTGACCCAGGGGGCCTGGCTGTGGTCAGGCTGTCTGCACTCCCTCCTCCTGGAGGCTGTTTCTCTTTGACTCACCTCTTCTTCCATTGTGACTTATCCTTGCCTTGACCAGCCAGATCACATGGGTAGAAGTCCTGGAGAAGCCCACGGCTTCCATTTGGCTGGAATGGATCCTCAAGAGGACTTGGATGTGACCTTGGCTAAGATTCCCTCCATACCAGGTCTGTCCCCTCACCTACCCAAACCTGAGGGTTGGATGAGGTCCGAGCTTCCACGTTGGGTTTGTAAACCATTTTGCCTTCTGATAAGTATTGAAATTCCATGACTTTTGCCATCAAAGGATACTCTGAATGGCTTCACTTAAGAATGATACTTATCTTACATTCTTTTAACTCTGTAGGTAGGGTCTATCTAGGCACCAGGACCACTACCCAAGAAGATTTTGGAGAGCTGGTCTTTCTGTCCCCTAATTTGTGAAAACAATAGATAATGTTTCATTCTTCCAGTAAGATATCTAATGAGTATGGGTGAAAGGACAGCTGCCCCTTCCTCCCCCTGGAGCCCAGCTTCCTGGAGAAACACTCAGAAGGAGGCCAGGGGAATGGAAGGGAACTGGGAAATGTGACTCTGGGCAGAGAAGAGCTCCATAAGAGAAGCTTATGCCTCCAGGAGGTATGCTGGCAGAGGCCAGCTTGATGGTGAAAAATCTGGCTGTCCCAGGAGGTCAGCTCATAGGCTCTGAGGCCTGTTAGCCTCTTTTCCCCGCTCCCATTCTGGGACTAATAGGGTCAGAATGAGCAGAGGAGGGCCTGAGCCTCGTGTCGTGTGGGAGGCCAAGAGAAGAAAGAGGCGTCCGGGACCCTGGGTGAGAGAGCTAAAGGCTAATGGCAGCAGGAAGCCGCAGAGGGAGAAAAGAGGGCCTCCCATAGCCCTGTGGACTCCTGGGAAAGAGGATAAGGCTCAAGCTTGATGTCAGGACTTGGGTACGTTTGGGACTCCCTGCTCAAGCTTACTAACAGGAACAAGGCTGATACACACCTACTTTACGTCAGAGTTTGTGATTATATCTTCTCACAACACATTTTGTTCTCTATCCCTCACACGGGGGATTTTAGCATGCCCGTGTCCACCTTCCCCCATACTACACAAAGTCTATAGTCCCAACAGTCTTCGTTCAACTACCTTAGAGAAAGTCCTGGGTCTCCACAGCGTCATTCTTTCAACCACATCACAGTCTTGCTCTCCCCAAGATACATGCATCTAGGTCTCCTTGTCTGCCTCCTTCACCCTAGAAGTACACTCCCAACCCCCACCTTCTGCATGGGAAGCAGCCTTTGACACAATCACATGGCCTCTGTTCTTTCTGCTTCCCATGAGCCATGGCCTTTGTGCAGACCAAACAAACCCAAGACCCCAAGCTGGCTCTGTAACTCATGGTTCACCTTCCTGTTGATGCCCAGGATCCACAATCAGCACCCACCCGCCCCCTCCCCCACCTCCCCAGTCCAGGGTGCCTCCACTGAGGAAAATGAACCGAGTATTTGAGCAACAAAATAAATAACATGGTATTGAATTATAAACCAAACTCTAAAATAAATATCCATGAGTCCATACTTGTCTAAATAAATGACCGAATAAATAAATCCAAGAAGGAGAAGAGACAAATATTCCTACAGAAAGACTCCAAATTATATGTAGGTACTCGGTCCTCTGGGAGGAGGAGCTCAGGCTCTCCCCTCCAGGGGTCAGGACTACACATGGCAACTTACTTCCAGGGAGTAGGGCATGGAATGGGGCAGCACTTGACCATGGAGAAACCTTGGCCAGGTGATCAAAGTTGGCCACTAGCGATGGCTCGTGTTGGCAGCACATGCCCCCAGCATGGCACATGGAGGATTTGACCTTTGTGGATTCCTTCCAAGCCCAGAGCCCCAGTCTAGCCATGTGAAAATGTCAGACTCGAATTAAGCGGCATTTTGCAAAATACCTGGCCAGCACCCTTCACAAGTGTGAAGGTCATAGAACAAAGGACTGAGGGACTATCACAGCCAGGAGGAGTCTACGGAGACAGGAGGACTAAGTAAATGTGCTTCAGTCTCTTGGCTGGCATCTTGGAACAGAATAAAGGACTTTAGGGAAAAAAATATCTGGTGAAATCTCCATGAAGTCTGGAGTTTAGTTAATTTGAATGAACCAGTGTTTCTTGGTCTTGACCATCGTCCCATGGAAATGTAAGATGATAACATTTGGGGAAACACGCTGGGTGGGGGGTGTAAGGGAACACTCTGGACTGTTTTGTAACTTTTTTGGGTGAATCTGTAATTATTCCAAAAGAAAAAGCTTCTTTAAAAAGAGGAGGTGGGCTAAACCAGAGCGTTCTTTCTTTGTATCTCTTTGTTTTAATTCACAGTTAATATATAAGTACAATCTCCTTATACAGAATTCTTACAGGCAGAAGCTTACAAAACAAAACCTGAAAGTCTCTGTTCTGGCCCCTATCGCAGCCTTCGATTGCCCTCTCCCAGCCCATAGTGTCAAGTGATGGCTCAAGATTGGGAACTGCTTTACAGCCCCTGCCCAAATCTACTCTCTCCACTGAGCCATCGAACTTAATCTCCCTAGCGATCCATTGAGTCAGGCCCTGCCAGTCCTGCTTTAAAGACAGAGAAACTGAGGCACATGGAAATGAAAGTTGCTGGGCCAGGGTAGGGGAATGGCTGGAGCCAGGTAAGCCAGTACCAAGCCAGTACCAGCATCCACGCTGCAGCCGCTTAGAAAGGTGACGTCACTCCCACTGTTCGCACACAACCCTCATATGCGCGCACACACACGCACACCCCTGTTTGTTGGGACTAACACCCATGCTGTTGGAAACTTACTTTTTTATTCTACACAAACTCAGTGTGGCTTCTGAGTCAGTTGTAGGCCTATCACCCCCTTCCCTAATTGCTCTGTGCTGCTGGTTTTCTATCGGGGCAGTTTTGTCCCTGGGGGGCATCTGGCAAAGTCTGCAGACATTGCAAGTTGTCGCAAATAGACGTGGTGCTGCTGGCCAATAGTGGGTGGAGGCCAGGGAGGCTGTTAAATATCCTGCATTACCTAAGACAGCCCCCAAATTATAATTACTCTGGCCCAGAATTGTCTGGCCCCAAATATCCAGGGTACTGAGTTTGACAAACCGGGCTGTATGGCTTTCTGTGGCAAAGCCAGAAGATCCTCAGGGGCCCCCAGCTCCCATATGCCTGATGGATGGAACTGCTGTCCAGTCCGGCACTTCCCAGCTCTCTCTGTTCGCTCCTGGACCATGCCTTCCTGCCTGGGGTCCCCCCTCGGCTCTCCTCACAGAACGGGGACATGTCCCCAAACCACACTGTGTGGCTGCTCCCGCGAGACACCTCACTTTTTCCTCCATGGAATTGCCCGCTCTGACAGAGCAGTAACGGGGTCCATGGGGCCCTGCGCTCAATGTCTAGAAGGGAAGGTCAGACAATTGTGTCTCTCCCGTTCCCAGGGAAGTCTAACTCTTCAAGGCAATATCTCATCCCACGACCTCCTAGCCCCGACCACACAGTAGAACTAGCTGGGAGCTCTAAGTCAATACTAATGTTCGAGCCCCTTCCCAGATGCCAGCTGAATCACAGGGTCTTGGATGGTCCCCCCACATCTGCATTTTTGAAAAGTTTCCTCGGCGATTCTAATGCACAGCCCAGGAAGAGAGCCCCTGGGCTGGCGAGGGAGCCCTGGGGACTGACTTATCACTAACATCTGAGCCGGCTTCTTACAGTCCTTAAGATAACGCCTGGTGATAAATTCGTGTCAAAGAAGGGGTCACGTCAAGTTTCTGTTCTCTAATCCAGGGCTTTGCAAACAGTTTTGTGCCCATGAATCACCTGGGATCCGGTGAAGGGCAGCCTTGGATTCTGTAGGTCTGGGGTACGTTTCTAGCAAGTTCCCAGGGATGCTGATGCCACTAATCCAAGGACCACACTTGAAGTAGTGAGGCTTCACATGTAGTTTCAGCAGCTAGGGGTCTTCAGGCTGCCCCTCTCCCTCTCAGACTTAGGCTCTGAAATCTTTGCTTGTTCCTGGGTCAATCACCCAGTTGCCCTTTCAGAAAACTCCGGTGGAATGGAGACAAAAACTCTGAGGAGGAGTGGCAAATGTTTACTGGGAGTTAGAAAATAAAAGCAAGGAGAAAGTGGGAATGTGGCAACTTCCAAAGCTTAAAAAAACAAAAACAAAAACAAACAAAAAGCCCCAACCCACACTCAGAGCAACTCCACCAGAAACGTCGGGCCTCTTCTTGCTTTAACAGTCCTGACCAGCGTCCATTAGAATGTCAGCTAAGATCCATCAGGAGTGCAATTTCCTCCCGCAGACCAGGGACCTTGCTTTTTGCTGTTCTAGCTGCACTCTGTTCTCCATCAGTGGGATTTACGCATATGGAACCGAGTGTGGAATTGGGCCCATTACATTTAACTTCCTATATCTGACATATTTAATACCTACTTTTCAAATAAATGAAATCCCTGTTTAGTGCTGGCTGGGAAAGGATTAGCTGGCTGAGGGGTTTCTCAGGGGCAGTTCTGTCTGTATGAGGTGGTTCTGTCGGACCCAGCAGCCTCTTGAAGAGCGTACCCAGGGTCTCCCAGAAATTGGGGGACAGAGTTATAAAATAATGAAACAACATTTGTAAGAGATATGCAAATGTGTTTTTTTCAAGTCTCTCTAAAAGAAGAGCTGCTTTATGTCAGAATTACAATCACTTACACTTAGAAATGCATGCCTCAGAATTGGGATGAGACAAGCCTCCAAAAGGCACCAGATCTATGCACCTACTTTTATTGTGTGCCATTCCAGACAGGTTCACGGGTCCTGAGTTTGTGAAGTGTGATAGTGGGGTCACAAGTTGGCCCAGTTTTGACTGATTTTTCGGTGCCCACGAATGTTCTGAGCTGACCATGAGTGACTTAGGTCAGGGGACTGGGAAGTGGGCAGCCGAGGCTAGAGGTCAGCACCCACCTACATTCCGCCCTTACCAACTGGCTGCCTGGCCAGCATCAAGGGCGTCGAGGCTGACATACCACAGGGGATCTGGGCTGGGCCCCTGCTGGTGCTCCAGAAACTGGAGCTTCTGGAGAGAAGAGTAAGGCAGCCCCATTCTCTGCCCACGCCCCCTCCCCAGCAAAGACCCCCGTGGTAAGAGTTCATTTGCATGGGATCTCTTGGTTAGGGGCTGATGGGGAAAGTGGCATGTGTACCAGTCAAGGGTTATCCAAGTGGAGAGAAAAATAAGAGAATGAAGGGGATGTTGTGTTTTTCCTAGTCTTGATGGAGAGAAGATGAGAAGCTCTGTTCCAGACCTGTTCTGGGAGCGTGCAGGGTCCAAGCACTGCTGCTTTTCAACACGGGGACAGGATGGTGGGGGCAGGGTCAGCCATTCTCTCCTTTCATTTACAAAACCCGACCTTCCTGCCAGTTTTCATCCTGCTGTTGCAGAAAGTATGTTAAGGCACAGACTGTCTTTACACCCAGCCTTGGGGTTTGAGGTCCTAGAAGGGGCCCAGTGGGCATGTGGACTGGCTGATGTGCCGGCAGGGGGCACTGTGTTTGCCCAGTTCTCTTCTTGGCTTTCTAGTATTCCCTTTCAGCCACTGACCTCAGCCCGGCACAGAAGAGGTCCCAAGAGAACACGGAGAAAATCCACAAAGAGAACCTGGAGAAAAATCCATCCTTGTAGATGTTGCTGCTATAAATGTCCTCAAGGCTCAGGTCAAGTTCAGGGATCCGCCCACTTGTCATCCAGGCTGGTTCTCCCACAAGGTTCCAGCATGCCAGACCACCTGCATGTCAATAGTAAGGCCACGTTGGTTCTGTCCTTGTTCCTTGTGTTGCTGTTACTGCAGGAGCCATCTGAGCCGCTCCTGACAGAAGACAGATGGATGCCGCGCTCCTCTCTGCCCCCAGCCCCGCCCCCATCTCAGCCGACACAATAACAAACAGCCCTGTAAAAAGCACTTACATTTATGAACTGTTTATAAATTTACCGACGTTGATTTATGACCCTTGGCTGGACCCGACTTTAAACTCTTTAGGGGTATTTCTTTCTTTCTTCCTTTCTTTTTGGGATTTTTTTAAAAAAAGTGTTAATGTTATGGTTCACATTCTTAATATAGCCACACGCCAGGAACGATGCGGAAGACAGCTGGGAGCCCAACCAATGACCCATGGGCAGGAGCTGAGACTTGATTTATGCTGAAGACTGGGGCTGGTGGAGAAAAGCCCTGCTGATTGGTTCGGGGATAGGCTGTTGCTCCCAATGAGCCCCAAGAGGCCAGCTAGGCTGTGAGGGGCAGTTTGAAGAAGGAGGAGGAAGATACAGTGGATTGAGGGCTGTGTGGACCTCTCCACTTTCTAGATGCGTGACCTTAGGCAAGTGATTGATCTCCCTGAGCCCCAGTTTCCTCATCTATGCAATGGGGACAGTAATATTGACCTCAAAGTATTGGTTCAAGAGTGCATGAAGTAACACTTGTCACTGTACCTGGCTATGCCTCGGCGATAGGGATTATGATGTATAAACAGATTGGTTTGGGGGCACACTGGGATCTGGAGAACTTTCCAGATGAAGTTTGGTCAGCAGTGACTTGCCTTATTACATATGAACCCGTTTGGCAGAAAGTTTGGAGGGAAGTCTGTCACCAGTCTCTTCAAGGATGGTGTGACCCGGGTCTCTGCGCACCTCCTCCCAGCCACGCAAAGACTCTGGAGGGGTTGGGAGGAAAGTGAGAACACAGGAGGTCCCTCTGCCCCTCCACTGCTTTGCCCATCCTTACACATGCCAGGAAAAACAAATACCAGTCTCCATGCGTCGTTACACCTTAATTACTACCTGTATCATTATGTACGTCTTCCTAGTCTGCTAAGAAAACAAGGCACTAACAGGTATTGAACACTTTGAGTTGTCACGATCGTGGCAGGACGTCTCTCCCTGCTCATCTCACACCACCTGCTGCGGTGGGGGTTGTTCTCTCTTTTACAGATAAACTGAGGTTCAGAGAGGTGACAGTAAGTTACTCATGATCACACACCGAGTAAGTAGCTAAGACTCCTAAACTATCCATTATCTCCAAATCTTTCTTTCTCTCTCTATTGAAAACAAAACAAAATACTGACTGTCTCTGAGTGCTCCTTGGGACCTGTGAAAACCAGCCCAGAGCACAGCATGTCCCTCAGACCAGGGACCGTCCCGAGTTAGCTTGTATCCGCCCAGTTGCTGTAATGGACACAGACCCCTCCTTTCACCACTGAGCCTTTCTGGGCCTAAAAAAGATCAGGAAAAACAAAGGCAAAAGCGAAAGAAAACCTGCGCTCTTTCCATTAGACCAGACCCTCTTCCACTGGCAGTGACCCTCTTGGACACCAGGTGGCGCCCGAGTAAGGCCAAATGGAGATTGTCAGGCTGGGCGGATTTCGGAGGGGAACGGAGTCCACAAACTGTCAAAGAGAGTAGCTAAAGGGGACTGCCAGAGAAAAGAGAGGTGTCCCGGCTCCAGCTCTGGCAGGGTAGCATTCTGGTGAGAGACTACATGAGGACGCCCTGTCTCAACGCTGAGCCACCCTGGCGGAGCTCCTGCTGTGGTCCAGGCAGTGATGAGCAGACTGGCTGCAGGGCCCGCCAGGAAGGCTAGAGGGACAGGACTTGGAAGGTGTGGGTGGGAGGACTCCTGTTTATCTGAGAGGTCCTCCTCCCAGTGTCCTCTCAAAGAGACGTCCCCTGCCCCTGCCCAGCTCTGCGGGGTACACCGTGGGTACCCTAGGGGGAAAACAGCTGATGTCAGTAGTTGCATTGAAGAAATCCTCCACAGACCCCAAGCTTCTAGTCGCCGTTGAGAGAGGAAAGGAGAACTCTCTGAGGCAGCAGCTTCCCCTCAGATGCGAGGCGCTTCTGGAGCATCTGGGTGGCTCATTTTGTTAAGCATCTCCCTTCCACTAGGGTCATGATCTCAGGGTCCTGGGATTGAATCCCACTAAGGGCTCCCTGCTCAGCGGGGAGTCTGCTTCTCCCTCTCCCTCTGCTGGCTGCTCCCCCTGCTTGTGTTCCCTCTCTCTTTTTCTCTGTCACATAAATAAATAAAATCTTAAAAACAAAAACCAAAAAAACAGGTCCTTCTATCCATGACCTTGTCCCCTCTATCATTGCCCACGGAGCCTTGATATATGATTTCAGGGTGGTACAATGCTAGAGTAGAAATATGGACATTCGGAGTCCAGGGAACATGAATAAGCCAGAAACCTTAGCAGTGTGGCCAAGTGGACAAAGGATGACTTGGTATGTCAATGTCACTCTACAAACCTTCCTAAAGCTACGGAGACGCTCTCAGTCCTTCTAGACAACCCAGTTTTCTCATAAATCATTGAAAATGGCTTAGAAAACCCAATATTCAACACGGTATTACCCAAATAGCTTATCTAAGCCAGATGTGGGTCAGAACTCTGTCAGGCTACGTGTTTTGGGGATTGGTTTGGAAGATAAGGTCACCCATGTGCATCTTATCTCCCTAAGGGCTGGGGGCTGTTGGGAAGGAGAGATGGTTCTCTTCTGCTCTTGGAGTGCCCACACGGACAGGCCCCCTGCCATGCAGGCTTCCAGCCTGGAGACCCCTGTATTCTTCTCCATCTCTGTGTTGGATTCCAAAGTCCAAATCTGCTAGTTCCATAGAGACTGAGCTCACTCAGCAATTCATTAATTACGTGCCAAGGGAAGGAAAGGAAGAAAAAGCTGACAAAATGTTCATTCAAAGTTAATTGCGGCCCGTAGTCTTCCTAATTGAAGTAGCTCAGTTGGTTTGCCCTTTTGTACCTGTGTTGTGTTTAAAATGGGATATTGCACAGTGTAAACTAAGCTACATCCCAACCTAACGATCTGGAAAATCTTGGTGTAATAAACAAAGCTGGCTTTGAGTTACTCAGGAGAAATGTACATCCGCCTGTGCCCCCTGACCCATGCACGCACACAAAAGTGCGTGTGCCCGTGCACACACGCACTTGCAGGCGTGCATGAGCCCACACACACGTACGCCTACACACACACATGCACCCAAAGCATCAGGATCTCAGACCTTCTGTTCGTGTCTTTTCCTCCCTAGTTCAAATTAAACACAGTCTCAGTCTCTTGCTCTCTCTCTTCCTCTCTCTTTCTCTTATTAAATTTATTTTTAACAGCACCTTAAAAAAAATAAACACACCCCTCCGTGCCACTCTTATGCCAGGTGCAGCCAGGGGCAAATTTTTACAGCTGAATTACATGACCTGAAAAATACAGAGTACATAATGAGGACATTGAGAGACACCCATCCATAGCGCCGGGACAGCGCTGGTGTAATAACATTCCTGGAGAGACCAGTAGCCCGAGCAGCAGCAGAGTCAAGGCTGGGGCCCTGACTCAGCATGAGGAATTATATATATCTTGGAACACTTTCCCGAACCTAAACATTATTGCTAAGGAAGGGATAACCGTGCGAGCGGCCATGGCCCTCCAGCCCGGGTTCACCCACCGCTGTGAGTGAGTCTCCCCCAGATCCTGCTCTGCCCAGGTCCTGGATGCAGCTGAAGGCCCAGGAAGTTTGGACGCAGCAGTGGGGTAGAGCCACGGAAGGACTCCCTTCGCTGGAACCGCTGACTGGCCTCACCCCAAAACCCCCACCTCTCTAGAGCTCAGACTAGAGCCCCCTCAAACGCGGCCAGTGGGGGCCACAGCAAGAACCAGGAGGAGTGGCTCATCCTAGATAAATTTTTCTTTTCGAGGTAAAATTCACACCGAGTAAAATGAACCATTAACCATTTTGAAGTGTACAATTCCGAGGCAATTAACACATCCACAATGTTGGGCAACCACCACCTCCGGCTGGTTCTAAAACATTTTCATCACCTGGAAAGGAGCCTTCTTTGCCATTAAGTGGTCACTCTCTGCACTTCACCAGCCCTGCCCCACCACCCCCAGCTCCTGGCCACTTCCAGTCCGTTTTCCGTCTCTTTCGATATACCCATTCTGGATGTTTCATACAAACAGAATCATAGACTAAGCAGCTTTTTATGTAAGATAGAGATTTTTAAACTGTTCATATCAATATGCATTTGAATTGTATAGCTTGACCAGCTTTCACAAGCAGACCACATCAGTAACCACCGGCCAAATGAAGCCCCAGAACATGGCTGACTCCTGCAAGCCCCCATACCACCTCCCAGTCTGGCTCCTCACAGAAAGCCACTCTCCTGACTTTGGGGTCCTGAATGCCTTTTACTTGTTTTCATCCTGTTGTGTGGGGTTGTAGTTTGTCCGTCTTCATTGCTGTGTCGTACTCCCTTGTGTGACTCTACCACAACTTATGTGTCCACTCAGCTGTTGAGGGACTTTTGAAAAGTTGCTGGCTCCCAAGTTATGTAGTTTGAATTAACATTCAGGTTACACACGTGTTGTGTGGGTTTCTTAGACGAGAGCAGATTCAAGTTCAGAAGAGAACATTCAAGTTCAACACACATGTTGTGTGGGTTTCTTAGACAAGAGCAGATTAAGAACATCAAAATAGAAGAAATGAGTCCTATTGGGTAGAGGGGGGTCAGAATGAACAGCTACTGAGGTTTTCGTGGCTCAGACATCCTGTGACTTTAGGCACAGTAAGGGAGGGCAGAGCAGAAGCTAACATGTACTCTTCCTGAATAACGTGGGGCCCTTTCGGGGTGAAGGGTCATGGATTCAGAAAAGCTCTGGCCAGTTTTTAAGATTCAGAGTCACCTGTTCTTCGTTCCCCATGTTGGACCCCAGATGAAGAGCTGCTCCCTCTGCACACAAGGACATGCCTCAAGGCCAACCTGACTGTCCCTTCCTCTGGAATTTGTGTTGTGCAAAGGGAGAAGTTCTGTCTGGAGAGTCGGCCATCTGGCGGCTGCCCCAGCCGGTTTGCTAGGAATCCAGGCTCGCCCAGGGCTCACAATTCAGGAACCTGGTAAGCTCCAGCTTGCCCCAAAACCTGGCCACTGTGGAGAGATGATACATCTTGAGCCCCAGTGTCCTACTGACCTGGGCCAGACCTAGGAAAAAGATACAGGAAACCTCCAATACACTGCTTTATGGTTTGGCTGAGGCCAATTCTCTAATTACGCCTCTTAAGAAGTCAGTAACACATTAAAATGTATTTCCCCTTCCAAATGTTGAATTGTACCTTTTCCTGTTACACTGTCTATCCCCCTTTTCACATAGCCAAGGCAGGCTTCGTCACCTGGAGAATTGGCCTTGGGTGGTCACATGTATTTCTGGAATGAAAGTCTGGGGTGACCACTTTGAAAACAAAAGATTCAGGTAAAAGAAATGCAATCATGCGGGCATCCAGACATCTTACCTCCTGCTTTCACACAGCTAAGCTCAGGGCATTCCTGATGTTTTCACTTCCATCCTCTGTGTTAAGTACAACCTGTGTTGGGGAATGGATCAAACCACTCCCTCACCAGGAAACTTCCAGATATCCCTTTGGTGAGGAGAAAAGATGTCTTTGAATGTAGATTTCTCCAGCTTCATTTCCTTTCCCATCGTGGATGCTGTGAGAACCCTCGCTGTCTAACCTCCCTGTGGACATTCCATCACTGGGGAGCTGGTTTAGGAATGGGGATGTGCTTGGCAAAGAAAATGGTGGGGAGGAATAAGGGGTTCACTTATCAACTCCGTGAGCAGAGAGAGAGAGAGTCCAGAGCAGGGCCCTGGTTGCTGGGTGTGCTTTTCTCTTCTTGCTGTTTTGTTTACTCTACTCATCCTCCAAGGTTCAACTCAAGTCTCCCCTTGCTGTGGAAACCTGTTCCGACCAGCCCCCTTCCTCCATGTCACCCCTACCTCCAGCTCCTGAAGCCCCGCTGTCTGCCATCACCGACCTGGCCCTTGGTGTTGCTCTGTAGTTGGTCCTTCCTCTGTAACTTCCCCTCCCTACCAAACCATAAGCACCTAAACCATAGGAGGAGAGGGTTTCATGGCCCACGCCTTCTGCCTTTACCCCAGCCACCACCAGCCCTCAGCCATTAGCAGGGTCTCCATAACGTTTGGTTGCTAATAACAATGGTACGAAGTACTTTCTTTACCTTTGTCTTTCTCTGTTGATGTATTCTTGAGCAGGCCTTTTTTTTTTTTTTTTTTTTAAACTCAGAATTCTGGGAAATGGAAGATGAGAGGTGATAAGTATGTTTGAGGCAAGCATCCGCTCCCTCTGATGGACTGTGGGTGCCCGGGATCCCCTGCGGAGTGTACCAGGAGGGGCTGGGTGCTCGGATCAATTAGCAGTGTCTGTTGTGGGCAGAGAGTGGCAAGGAGTAGCAAGTGGGCCACAGATTTGCCATGCTTGATCTCCTCCAACTGCTTCGTCTTACAGTGGAGGAGACTGAGGTGCGGAGAGGGGAAGTGACTGTATCCAAGGAAAATCAATTTCCTAAAAGGACTCTGCGCTCCGGGCGATGAGCTAACACGTTGGCACGGTTAGCATGCGGCTGTCTTGAACATGGTCTCCATAAGACCATCTTCCGCTTCCTTTGAGGTGGTGGAGTCTGACACGGGAAGACATATTAGGGAAAGGCATGAGTCAGATCTTCTGAAGCCGCTAAAGAGCATATTAAGCCATCGACAGCTTTTTCTGATTTTCGGTTTCTTACAGTAGTGGAACTGATTTTTTTTTTCTTTTTAATGTAAACAGACTTTCCCCTCTGGAGCCAGCCAAGTCCCCCCTGGTGCATCTGTTAGAGTATGGTGACTTTTATGACTTCACGATGGAGAGAGTTGAAAAAAGCAACTGGATGTCATAAGAATTTGTGCTGCTTTTTCTGAGATCAGTCCCCAAGGTTTCCGCGGGGACTTTGCTCTCTTCTTTCCTCAAAATTGGCCATGCCCTGTCGCGTCGCTTAGAGTCAAGTTAGCATTGACTTCATTCTGAATTAGTTTCCCATCAGCTGTTGAACGTCTCTTGCCCTTGTAGACAGTGAACTTCACAAGGGCAAGGACCATGACTTAATATCACCACAGCCCACCCGCCTCCAGCCTAGCAGACTACCTTGAACATGGCCTACTCGTTAGTTCCTTCATTCCTGTATACCCACCCACAAAAATCATTTGTCTTCCCAGAACTCATTATGGAAGGCACTGCTTGGGCAAGCTGGGTCATGCAGTCTTGAGTATTAAAACTCTCATGGAGCAAGGACTCATCCCAATATGACTTTTCTTTGCCTTCTAGGGTGGTGAACACACTGACACAGGGTTCCAGAAGGGTCTGATGAAAGGGCAGGCTTGAGGGGGCTCGGGAGAAGTTGACAGCAGTCCCCCCAGGAGGAAAAAAAATATCTCCAGCTTCAGAATCTTACTATTTCTCTTCTTCTATTCCTTCTCTTTCCTTTTACATATTTTTTATGTGAAAAATTTCAAGCATAGGCAGAAGGGCATAATGAACTCTGTGACCTTTAACTCAGGCCCAGTCTTGTTCCATCTTTGTTTCTTCCCTGTCCCTGATTACTTTGAAGCGAAGCCCAGAATCCTATGTTTCATTCATATGTCACAACACGTATGGCCCAAAGATAAGGAATTTTTCAAAAGATACTCATAATGCCATCACACCTCTAAAAATGAGAACAACTCCTTAATAACATCCAATATACAGCTCTGGAACTATCTCATCCGTGTTCCTTTTTTGTTTTTAAATGGTTACAAATTTACTTGTCTGATTCAGTAGTCCGTGTGTTATGCCTGCTTGCTTCCCAAGCCTCTGTTAATTTCCAGCGGAAATTCTCATCTATAGGGCAGTTGTGTTTGTGTGTGTGTGTGTGTGTGTGTGTGTGTTTAAAGATTTTATTTATTTATTTGACTGAGAGAAGACAGTGAGGACAGGAACACAAGCAGGGGGAGTGGGAGAATGAGAAACAGGCTTCTCGCCAAGCAGGGAGCCTAATGTGGGGCTTGATCCCAGGACCCTGGGATTATGACCTGAGCCAAAGGCTGACGCTTAAAGACTGAGCAACCCAGGCACCCCAGTGGGGTAGTTTTGCTTCCCAGGGGCACTCGGCAAGGTCTGGAGACATTTTGGGGATTGTTGCACGTGAGATGGGTGCTGCTGGCATCGAGGGGGCTGAGGCCAGGAACACTGCGGAACATCCCAAAGTGCCCAGGGCTGTCCCCATGACAAAGACTAATCTACCCTTCATATCAAAAGATTGACCTTGAGAGACCGAGACCTGGAGGTGCCCCCCTCTCTGTTGTTCTTGCATGTTTTGTGTCAAAGATATCAGAGTGACAATGTCACTGCAGAAATCCCCAGCTCTGGATTTTGCTCTTTGTACCTTTATGGTGCGTTCAGCATGGCCCTCTGCATGCTGGGCTTCCTGCAGTGTGAAGCTTCCATTTGCCCACATTTCCCCGAGATCTCTCCGATGCCTGGCTGTCCCACATGTACGGGCATTTTCCTCAGTGGGCACACCCTCTGCCTTTAGCTGGGTCCTCATGTCGCCGGCCCACCTGCCTCGCAGACAGTGTGTGCCTGCGGGAAATGCAGCGGGAGCCCTGCTGTCACAGGAGAGGTGTTTCTGGAAGGCAGGGACTCTCCTGGGGGCCCCAGTTGGCCTCCCTGGGCAACCTTCCCCCAAGAGGGCTAGTCATCCTCCAACTCAGGAAAAATAGCTATCCTTCCGTGGTTTTGAAGCTGATGCTAAGAAACTCGACATTTACACAGATGCGAGCTTTCAAAGCAGGTTCCAGGAATTAAAGTTATTCTTAATCAAATTAGCCCTTAAAAGGATCCGGAAGCTCTGGTTTCGAGCAGCTGGCATGTGGTCTGTCCACATTCCCAAATTTGCACAAGGTATTTCACACACACTCCACATAGTGTCCCCCATCACTTACCCAAAAGCCAGATTCCTGCCTCCCCAGTGGTTCAGGATGAAGCCACAGGCAAAGGTAGGGCACAGGACTCCTGCGTGGTGAGGAAAACAGCTCAGGGCTCTGCAATTTAATTTGTAGGACAGGTGAACCCTTGCCCAATAATTGTTCATAAACTGAAACACGCAGTCAACAACGAGAGGTGAGACTAGCAAAAGAACAAACAGAAGAACTATTTAAAATAAGGTGGAGAGAAATAGCTTTACTCATGTAGCTCTAGGGTTTTAGTTACTGCTGCCATCCTGTCTTGCGGATAGGAAGGCATCATTTCAAGAAAGGAAGGAAGGTGGAGCCCCCGTGATGCGGGGCTGACTGCTCATTGGTGGGTGCTCTGGGTGCCAGGGAGCAAGAGGGAAAAGGCACCCAGAGCTCCAGAGGTTCACGGGGCACACAGATGGGGTTTGGGGGTGTGAGGTGGATTCCACGAATGAGGGAACCCAGGGCCGGTCAGGGGTGGACGTGGGAGGCAGGGCTAGCCCAGAGGCTCTGTGTGTTCACAACTGTTCTAGAGCAAGCCGGGGAGAGACATAGTGTGATGTAAATTTTGGAAAGGTTGTTCTGGCCAAAAACGTCAGGAAGAGGAAAAGAGAGAGGCAAAACCAGGTTTCCTTAGTGGTTGGCACTGACCCAGGCAAGCGAGGGAGCGTGTGCCTGAAGGCAGTGGAGATGGAAGGGGATGACAGGATTATCTCATTTAATCTTCCCCACACCCCCTGAGGTCAGAATCATCTCTCTTTGTGAGGCAGCCGACTCCTGGCACTGTCAAGGTCACAGTAAGTAATGCGTCTGGATCTGAACCCCGCTCTGACTTCCAGCTCCCAGCCTGTTCCAGGCCACCAGAGTCATCCTTTAGTTTCTGTCTTCAAATTAAATGACGTTCAACACAATTTGCAGGAAATAGGGCGGGAAAGCCCAATATGCTTTGGAAGGATTTCCATAGAACAATGAAAACATCAAAGAGTGCGTTGTCTGGGGAGAACCTAGTAGCTCAAGAAGCCGGTGTTCCTATGCTAAGTGGAGACTGCAAAAAGCCCAGGGTTAGACACTGGGAACATAGGTTCCCAGAGAGGCCCCCTCCTTCCTGGGGGGAGTCCAGGGCAATGGGGTGGCCCCCCACAAGGTCACGGCTGACTTAGAGACTCATAGAAAGGTGAAGAGCCTTTGAGCGAGGATGGTGTGGGTGGCCTTTGTGGAGAGCACAGACCCAGAACTGCTCCCTTGGGCAAAGGGCACCTACTCACATCAGACCCACCTACAGTCTCCAGGGGAAGAGAAGAATGGACTATTTCAGGCCCCCTCTCTTTCTCTCTCTCTCTCTCTCTCCCTTTTGCTTGCTAGCACTCACACACACAATTTTTTAAAATGTAAAGAGTGAGGGGAAAAATGTCTATTTGCACCATCTGGCTTGTTCTTTAAATAGCTCATTCCAAGAAAGAAATATGTTCTCCTTGCCTTAATTTATGTTTCTACCTTTTTCTTCCAATAAGCCTGCAGAAGGAAATGGGGGATGGGTGTGTGTGGGGGGGTGATGCAGTTTGGATACCTTGCAAGGCTTCGGCCACGACTCCGGTATGCTGCTGCCTACACAGCAGTATTTAACCCAATTACAGGATAATAGGGGCTCAGACAAATTATCTGCAAACAGACATGTCTATATGTAAACCCTTGTATTTGGAACATGCATCTGGAGCCAAAGAAAGTTAAGCGCTTCGCCAGAGAGGGACTGAGCTCACAGTTCTTTTCTTTTCTTTTCTTTTCTTTTTTTTCCCTAGCCCTGTGCTTGGAGATTCTTGAGTTAAATAAATAAGAAATCCCAGGTACAGACTAGATGGTCCTGCTATGCAGCTATCCAGATGGAGGGCGTGGAACTGGGACTGTGCCCATCTAGGGTCTGTGCTTGCCCAGTGACCCAGGGGACACTGAGGAGGCTCTGCCTGGTTGGGCGAGGGTGGGCCTCATGCGACTGCCGTCCCCTAGGGGCATGGGCGGCCACCCTCCTCCTACTCCCTCCCAAAACAGCAAGGATTGAGCTCTCTGGAAGAATGCTCACAGGTTGGCCCAAACTGCTTCAAGCCTCATCAGCAAGGCAGGAGGTTGGGCGAGGAGGACAAGAGGGCACAACAGGAAATGACCAAAGGACCAAAGCTTGCATTTTATGATTCTAAACCACCCAATGCTGACAGGGCTGGTTCACTTTACAGCAGAGGAGGAAACTGAGGCCCAGGGAGAAGGGACTTGCTAAGGCCACCCTGCTGGCTAGTGGGGAAAGCTAAGACAGACTCCAGGTGCCCTAGCTCCTGGCCCAAGCCCCTCTGAAAGGCCAGCGCTATACTCATAACCAGGCTGGTGAAGGAAACGATTCTTGGCCACAGGACTCTTCTTTAAGAATACAGTTTTTTTTTTTTTTTTTAAAAACACTTTATTTATTTATTTGACAGACAGAGATCACAAGCAGACAGAGAGTCAAGCAGAGAGAGGGGGGGAGAAGCAGGCTCCCCACTGAGCAGAGAGCCTGATGAAGTGTTCAATCCCAGGACCCTCTGATCATGACCTGAGCCGAAGGCAGAGGATTAACCCACTGAACCACCCAGGCGCCCCTCTGAGAATACAGTTTTAAAAGAGAAACTGGAATTCATTTTCTTTTTTTCCCTTGGAGTTTATACCTTGAGGGGGAAAAAAAACACCTTTAAAATATGAGGTCTATAATGTGTGCAATGAAAGCAGAGATCGTGTGATGCAAAATTCCTTTGTTGCCAGTGTGGGGGTGCACACGTGGGCATGCATTCGTGTGTGTGTGTGCGCGCGCTCACACGGGAGTGTGATGGGGACCAGCTCTGGGGGTGGGGAGGTGTCCCTCTCTGGCGCAGCACAATAATGTGTTAACCATTCTGGTGACTCAACAGCCACACTGGGAGCACTCCATCTGCCCCACCAAGGCTGCCATCCACGGCTGTCCTCTCTCTGTTGTGAGGCCCCGCCACATTGCACAGCAGCTTTCTTTAGAAAAGGTGCTTGCTGTTCTGTTTCGGACAATGGACATCAGCCTGCGTCTAGGCCTCAGAAAATAATTTTGGTTCCCGGGGACAGGGAGGTAGTTCAACTGCAATTGCTCTCCCAGTGGCTGGGGCAGAGGGGGGTCTCCTGTGAGGCCAGCTGAAGCACCTTTAAAGGCAGTCCACCAGCACCCGCACCATCATTGCCAGGAATGTCTTACATCAGATTGAACATCTGTTGGGCTCTGAGGACTGTCAAGGCAGGGTCTGAGAGAGCCTGTTGGAGGTAAAGGAGGGGACGAGGAGGGAGAGAGGTGGGGAACAAGGCCCAGAGCCCCGGCTGCAAAGCTCCCTTTTGCAAGATGCCCGTGGTCTGCCCAGGGCTGCTTCTGTCTGCTGCTTCCACCTGTTTTGAGTACCAGGCCTTTCAATCCCTTTCCGTTGCCATGGAGCAGGGGGCAGGGCAGGGAATGGTAGAAAGACCAGGGTGTTGTTTTTGTAGACAGGAGGCCTGGTTTTTGTCGGGCGTGAGGAGATACCCAGGTGTTTTTCTGTAGCCCCTAGTGCAGGGCCTGGCCTGCTGGAGTGGATTTCAATTCTCCTCTGCCAAACTACACTTTCAAGAGGTGTCAGATATCGAAAACCTCTCCCCAGAGCCAAAGCAAGCATTTGGGGAAGGGGAGGGGGAGGAGAGGTCCAGAAGGGGCGAGGGACGGTCCGAGAAGATGCTGGTTAAAAACGGCAAAACAGAAGCAGTAAGAAAAGTTCCTTCACATGGTGTTCCAAGTTGGCTGTTTCTTTTTCAAATAATTGGTTAAAAACCCGTGCGTCAAGCCAGGTAAGTCTGTTCTGCATTGCAAAGGAGCCTGGGCAGAGGCCATTCTTGACGCAGGTGGGATTTTGGGGGAACAGAGCTTGGTGAGGTGAGGGAAGGGGCTGTGTCCGGTGACCCAAAGTGACCTGTCCCTTAAGGGACACCAGGGAAGAGCAGAAACGACAAGAAAAGATGTGAGGGGAGTATGGGAAGGAAGGGGAGGGAGGGGAAGATAAAGAAGGAGGGGGAAGTCTAGCTTGGGGCAGGGCTCCTCATTCCGGCTCTGGCCGGGGGGGCTCAGGGCCCCACTGGTGTTGCCTCGCGTGGGTCTCCTGTCCCAAAGAATCAACAGCTGTCTTGACCTCTGCCCCTTCCATAGGGTTCAGAATTCTCCTCTCTAATGACTCATGAAAGCATAAAATTAAGATATTCTGGGAAGCCAAAGGAATCTGGTTGAAAATGTGTGTTTGGGGAATGGAAGGCATTAGAAGAATGTTCATGTCTGGACGATTCTGTTGTTTTCGTCCCCTGTTTTCTCTTCAAATTAATGAATGAGTCACGGTCGTCTTTAGGCCTGTACAGTGCTCCAGAAGGGGAGGCGGGGAAGGCCGGGGAATCTGACAATCTCATTTTCTCTGGCTTTTTGGACTGTTCAGACTTGTTGGTGTTTTTCTCGTCCTCTTTCTGTCTCCAGAGAAAGGCTCTTTCGCATCAATAAGGACCACAACTTGAGTCCCTTTCTCTTTCTTCCCTCCTCCCACCCAAAGGCAGAGACCGCCCACCTTGAATAAAATCCAGCCCAATTAGGGGGATGTGCAGGCCAGTTTCCCCCAGACCTTCTCCAGCAGTGCCTGGAGCAGGTCAAGTCGGGGCTCTGCCTTCTCATTTCAGATGCAGACCCCAGTGTCTGCCTTGGGTCAGCTCCTAGCCCACGGGCACACCCTCGGCTCGAGGAAAATAAGCCCAACCATCAGAGGGTTAAAGAATAATCCTTTCGCTTCCAGAAAGCATAGAAGACCCCCATGTTTCTGGTGCCTTCCCTCCAGTACTCAATGGACTCAATCTGGAGTCATTGTCTAGTCCCTTCTCCAAGTCTGACCCCTGGCTCGCGGGCATCACCTTGCCACCAGGAATTCCAGAAGTGACCCATATTCCATAATATTTCTTGAGGGAACCCTTTCTTTCCTCTACCCGGACAAATCACCTCTTCCCTTAGTCCTGTTATGAGGAATTACTCTGGTAGCAGAAGGAGGGGAAGGAGGAGAGTCTGACATTTGAACAACTCCACAGAGGACGCTCCAACGGAGCTTTCCCAAAGCCCTGGGCAGTCACTGCTGCCTGATGGAGAAATGATAGCCTGCACCTGCCACCCTGTCTGGTGCCCCTGACCTTGCTTATGGACTTGGATGGCTTCCTAGCTTCCCAGGGGTAGAGAGGAGACAGGGGACCCCAGACTTGTTTCACTGAGTACCTACCATGCGCCAGGAGTGGTACACCTCTGCCCCACAGACCCTGTGACAGCCTCATGGAGGCCGCTGAGATTGCAGGAGGTTCATAACTGGCCCAAGGCCCCAGGCCATGTCAGCACCTCGACTTGTCAGCCTACAGGGCAGAGGCCACCTGCCTCCTGGGGCCCCAGAAGCATCTTCCCAAGCCTGGGCTCATTTTTCTTCCCCCAGACGACAGATCTGGCAGCGTCCATGGCCCACTGTCCTCAGATCCCCAGCTTGGCATCAAGAGTGCCTCTTGGCTGAAGGCCGGGCAGCCTCCTGTGCCCAGACCTATTGGGGAGGGATGTTGGAGTGGGGAGGATTGGGGCCCCAAACCCGCACCCATTCCTCCCTCTCTCTCCATCCCAGCCGATGCCCAACATGTTTGACGTTGTCTTGCCAAAATTAGGTGAGGAACACGCGTGCCTTATTACCAAGCCACATGGCAACAACTATATAAATGATTAAATATGTATCAGATTCACTTCGCTCTAAGTTTGATTTAATTACAACGCTAAAATTCTACATACATATGTTCTGTTTTTATAGGTTTTTGCTTATTGAGTATGGTCATTTGCTCAAAATAAATTGAGGGAACACTGTTTATATATGCCAGTTTCAGAGCCAGGAGAGAAAAGCTGATGTTTATGCACGATGTGATTATAAAATAATGACTGTGTTTTTTCAGCAAACAGACTAGGACTCCAAAGACATTCCACTGGAAAGCTCCGTCCTCTTCCAGGGAAGCTGCTGTTGCTCAAGGACCTGTGGCTTCTCTTTTGAATTGCCTTCAGAGTCCGTTTGTGTGGGCCACATGGAAACTAAATAAACCACTCCACCCCAACTCGTTATTGACCGAAAAATCCTATTACCCAGTTTGATTACTCACCTAATTCCTTGGGATTGGCCTCAAATGGCTTTCAAATGCTTCTAAATATCAGATCAACCTCCAATGATGAGAACTAGAAACCTCTGAAGAACATTTCCAAGAATGCTGAGCAGGCTCTGGGAGCAATTCCAAAAGAACTGAGATCCAGGGGGGTTGGTGGGTGAGGTGTGTGAAACGGAGCCTTGAAGGACAGGAAAGCTCAGAGTGATGATATCGAACAACCTACACACTGACCACAGCTTCTCCCACCTAGTCTGTCTTTGGAGTCTCCCAACAGGGCAGGCACAATGGAATCTGAAGCCCAGGAGAAAATCATGATGTCCTTGTCACACAGCTAGCAAATAGGTAACAGTGTGAGGACTCAAAGTCAAGGCATTGTACCCCTGTGTGCACAGTGCCCACTGTCCTCCTCCTATGTCCCATAGTATTTCAGAAGGTAGAAGCCAGTCACTGGGCTGCCTGGAGGAGAGGATTCCTATACAGGAGAGGTGAAAGCCAGGCTGAGTGAGTAGGTGGGTTGGCTTCTGGGAGACCTTTGGAACAGATAAAGGAGTATGAAGGAGATGATGCTGGGGCTACTGGCCATACTCTGTCACCTGAACCAGCACCTCAGCTGCTTGATGGCTTGCTAAACCCATGCCCCAACCCTCCTTTCTGAGGGCTGACCACTGGTACCTGGAGACCTGATGATGGCTTGGCTATACCAAGTGGTGATCCTATGTGATGTGTGGAATATGAGTGAGTGATGTGTGGAATATGAGTGAGCAATGTGAGGTGATGACCAGGTATGGGGGGACGTCAGATCCCCTGTGGGAGGCATTTGTTGACTCTGCAACCATCCTGACTGGTCCCCAAGATCACAGCTGTGGAGTCGCTGCTGAAATTGTCTTGTGGCTTGGATGGGAGTTTCTCCAAGCTGCATTGTTCCTGGCATGGTTCCCTGGCCTTCCAAGAAATTTTACAAACTCCTCAGTAGTCTCTAATAATCCCTTTTCATGTAAGTTAGTTAAAGTGGATTCTGTTGTCTGCAACTAAGTCCAACTACACACTCTGGTCAACTCTCCTCCCATCTGTTGCACGGACACTTTCTTCAAACAGTGTATTCGGTGTCAGAACGTGTCAGAATTTGTGCTGTGATGTGCATTTTTCTTATGTCCTATGACAACTGCCTTGTGACAGAATTATACCCACTTAGTGAGAGGTTAAGAAACAACTCATGCCACACATTTAGAATTTGGGAACATTTTTAATTTTCCCACCACTCCCTGACCTAACACTTTCAGGACATTTCTGCAAGGAAGATGACCTGAAGAAGGGACAAAGGGCATGTGGGTCTTCTAGAGAGAGGAAGCTCAGCATGCTGGTCTGGGGGTATTTTGAGGGGCCCTGGCTCCCTAACTTTTAGAAGGATTAGATGCCAAGGCACTAAGGGAGGCCCTGGAGACAGGCTGATTCAGTTCATTCTCCCAGGGAAATCCTCTGAAGATTTCCTGTCCTTGGCTGTGCCTTGCTTTCCAGCAGTGATGGTTTTTGTAACATGGGGACCAGAGTCCTGTCAACTGACCCCTGGTTTGGAACTTTTTTTTTGTCATGGAAAAAGCCTTTTGCAATTGCACCATTCCCCCACTCTTGGGAATTCCAGATTTTTATAGATGGAGTTTGGGGAAGGTGGGGCCACGTCCCTCCCCTGGACCCTCACCAAATCTCTTCCCAGCACTCTTTGGACAAGAGGCTGAGGCAAGAGAAGTGGGAGCATTTTAATCCTCCAATTTTCCTTCTCCTTGAAGCAGGTGAATTCTGCGGTGTAGTTCTCTGGAACCAGGATCTAGAAAACCCAGGGCTTGCTTCCTCTAATTAAACGACAAGGAAGTGAAAACATGGAAGGCAAAGATTTACGTCAACAGGAGCAGTGTTCTCAGCCAGGGACCCCTGCCCCAGAGCAGGCAAGGGGTTGGCCAGCAGTCAGAGGGGCACTTCCGGCAGCCAGCTGGCCTTGGACAGCCCTTAGGAGGGTGCCTCCCTCATTCCTCCGCTCCCTCCCTTCCTTACCTGCTTCGGTTCCTCAGCCCCTTCCCTCCCCTGCCCCCTCACCTCCCTAACCCTGCCCTCTCTCGTCCCCTTCTTCATTGCTTTACTTTTCTTTCATCCTCCTCCTCCCCCGCCTCCACATCCCTACTCTCCTTATGTCTCCTATCCCCTCACTCTTAGGACCATTCACTTATTCACCCCCCCTCACCCCTCACTCTTCACCTGTTCACAGCCTGCTCCCTATGCTACCCTAAACCTTGGGCCCCCATACAGCTCCTTCTCTATTCCAGCTACAATCTTCTATTAGAAGCAGTTGGATTTGGAGAAAACAAACCCAGGCCAACTTCATAGGAGATTCTGGGTGAAGATAGTTTCTAAGGCAATTCATAGAAAATCCAGCTCAAAAAGGAAGTACTACGTTAGGAAATGGAATTGGAAATCTAGGACTGCTTCAACCTTCAGGAGTGGTTTGATCAGAGCTATATCTTCATTTCTTTGTGATGTTCTCAGCTCTGCCAGTTTGGGTTGGTGGCCTGGCTTCCTTGCAGCCTGCAGTCCCAGAGAGTAATCTGCTGCAGAACAGCAGCAACAGTTTCAGGCTTCACATCAACAAACCGTGCCTCCGAGAGCAAGAGTGAGAGAGCTCTCCTGCCTCTCTCCCACCACTACGGTGTTCTACAGGAGCTCTCTGCTTCATTCTGATTGGGCTAGCCTGAGCCAATCACCATGGTCAGGAGAAGACTGCTCACTGATTGGCTGACTGGGCTCGTTCCTATCCCAGAAAAAAATCACTGTGGCGAGAAAAAAATCAGACTGTGTTGATTGGATCTGGGGGAGGGATTAATTTCCCTAAACCAGCCCTGGTGCCTCACTGTGGGATGGGACTGGAAGGGAGGCTGGAAGGCTGTCGCGTTGTCCGCTTCCCCAGGGAGCCGGTCTTTGGTCTTGGATACAGTCTGAGCTCTGGGTCATCTTAGCAGGAGGATGGGCTTCAGGTCCTGAGAGACGCAGTTTGGACCTGTGGTTAGCCACTCTCAGGTCGGAAGCTGTAACAGATTACTTAACCTCAATGAGGCTCAGTTTTCTCAGCTGTAAACTTAGCATAATTCTACGGGTCTTTCAGAGGAGTAATATATGCAGAAGAGTCTGCATGATGTCTGGACACCGCAGACAGCTGATGGATGGTAGCAAGAGCTGTGATGTGAGAAGTTTTAACCCACTAGCGCAGGAGCAGGCTCTCTGTCCCCCATCCACCCACCGGTGCCCCCTACTGGGAGGAGGAAACCCTTTGCACTGCATCTGAGCCGAGGACAATACAAAGGTCTCAGGTGACTGGAGGAGCCTCTTCCTGGACTCTGTGGCAGTAGGTGAGTCAGGGGCCATGGAGATGCTGCTTATCGCCTCATCCACTGCCCCAGGGAGAGATTATTCCAGATGATATACTAAGGACTGGCAGGCACCAGGCTTTGAAAACCTTGTTTGCTTCCAGAGTACCAAGCAAGATTCTGGGGACAATACGACAGTGTTGACTGACCCTGGTCATCGGTGTGGAGCTTTAAGGAGTGAGAAGGGCTTTGGAGTCAGACAGCTCTGGTTCAGAGTGCTCCCACTTAGGAGCTGTGTGGTTTGCCCCTCTGAGGAATGATTTCCTCACTGGTAATAAGAAAATGATAATGGGACTAACTTCAAGAGTTTGTTGTGAGGATTGAGTATAACAAACCCTGTACTCAACCTAAGACTGTTTCAGAGAATAGAGACTTATCAATAAATGTTATTGCCATTATGATCAAATGTCAACAAAATATTTGTATTTGAAGAATCTTTTTATTTCATTTCTAATATTCTGGGATTCTTTGATTGGCCCAGGGCTTTACTAAGATTAATAGGATGCTCATGTTATCCTCTCAGTTAAAGTTGCATCAACCTACTTCAGCCAATATTTACTGAGCACTTAAGTGCCAGGAGCTGCAAATGGGCTGCCATGTGTGATTGTATAGGTTGTGCACTGCACAATTCCAGGTGTCCCGTAACATCCTAACCTTTGAAAATGAACCCCATGCCCTGGAATTATACAGTGCAGCTCCTGCATGACCACACAAAGTGCTCTACCTGCTCTCTACTCAAACCATCCCACTGTTACATAATTGAAAACTTGGATTTGTGTAATGTGGAATGTAGCATGGTGAGATTTTTATCAAAGGAGAGGTTGAAGCAAGGGCCAAACCATGCAGGACCTTCTTGGCTGGGTTGAAGATTTGGATTTTTATTCTTGAAGCAATGAGAAGCCATTGGAGGACTTTCAAAGGGGAGCAACACAGTCAGGTTTGCATTTTTAAAATATATCCTCTGACTTCTCTGTAGAGAATAGATTATAGGGGGAAGTGTGGAAGCAGGGCATCCTCCATGTGGCTTTTATGGGAAAGGAATGGTCATGGCTTGGACTAGGGTGGCAGGAAGAACCAAAGGAGGAACAAATTCAAGAGTTAACAAGGGCTGAGGTGAGGAGAGGAAGGACTGAATGGCCACTGGTGAGTTTTCGGAGGAGAGGAAGCTCCTGTTTGCTCAGACTTTGTAACAAAATCTGTAAGGCCTTTGTGGTAATTCTTCCATTTCCATGCATTTGGACTCTTAGAGTTTCCACAGCAGCCCCAAGAGTTGAGTTCTAAAGGGCAAGCAGACAAGTCGAGGTGGAGAAAAAGGTTCGGGTGCAGAACCCCAACTCAACAGTCCTATTTGGAAAGATGCTACAATCTCAGTGAGATGAAAGCCATGTTTTTGTTGCGAGCTGTGCTGGGAGCCTCAAAACAGAGCAGTGAGCCTCACCCGCAGGGGACAGCAAACCCAGCATTTGAATTCCCCAAAGGAATGAGCCTTTATGGAAACCTGCCAGAGACACTGGAATGATGAGTCAATCTCAGGCACCAGAAGTCTGGACGGATTGAACCAGCCTCAGAAGTGTACCTGTTGGAACACCTATCATTAGACTTCTCAACTGCCTTAATCCAACCCACAGAGGTGTGCCCTACCTGTATGTGAACCTTCTTTCCACCCTTAGTCACCCTTGTCTCCTGGCCCTGGAGACCCATGTCTCCAGTCGTAGTCTGCTGCATGGAAATTACCAGGGCAGGCTTGGCACCTCCATGGGCAAAAGTCCCACACAGCCCCAACTGTTTTGCTTCTTTACCACAAGATTTGACGGTGGCCACTGCCCTGGACCTCCTTCTTCTGGAGGACTGCTAGGCCCCAGAGTCCCTGTCTTTCCAAGTTTCATTATGAAAACCTAGACCCAAGCCTAAGAGTTGGGCTGAGGGGTGGGGGACACACTGAGGGCTAGATAACTCAAAGGATGATATTTCCAAAAGGGCCTGCCCTCTGACACCTCTGGAAAAACAAACCACAAACAGCTCCAATAGGTCAAAGCCAGTTTGATCAAGTTCGGGCTCTCAGACAGAATGACAGTGAGATGGAGGCTTTCCACTTAAAGATTCCAAAGGACTTGTCTTTCATTGTGTGCAGCTTCACAGCATGCTCATCCAGAAAGTGTGGGCTGGGCACCAAGTCTGTGCCAGGTGCTGTATTGGACCTGGGGGAGGAGACGTGTGTGGGGGTGGAGGGGGGTGGTCTAAGAGAGCATGAGCGACACCCACAGGGAGTTTACGGTCTAGTACGCTGGGACCAAGCAGTCCGTCTCTGACCAAGATCTGAGAACATGTGCCCGCTGTCTGGCTATGTACCTGATGCTGTTCCCATCCATGAGAAAAGGTGTATTTTTCTGTTTTAAATAACCAGCACTGCCCCTGAGTATGACAGGGGCACCCTGACATACTCACCCTGACATGACAGCCACCCAGGAGGAACATGAGATATTCTCATCATCCCAGACAAAGAAGAGAACAACCATGATCTCAAGCTCCCATGGCCAGGATTCTAGAAGCATTCTTAAGGTGAGGGCTTTGCCAATGCCTGGAGAAGCAAGTCATAATGAAAATAGCCAGCAGCCGAGCTTCACTGGTTCCTTCAGTCTCATAACCATTGCATGAAATGGGCGCCATGATGAGTCCAACTCTATAACTGCTCTACAGATGAGGGTGTTGAAACAGAAAGTGGGTGGCTTGCCTCCCGAGAGCCACACAGCCAGCGGTTCCTGAGGGCCCAGCTCCAGAGTCCATGCCCTGACCCCCCCACGCCACAAGTCTTCTCCAGGTAGAGCCTCTTGGAGAGGAGCCTGTATGTTGCTCTGTCCGTGTTACCTTCCCTGAAGGGGTTCTAGGATGGGTACACGAAGGAAAGACGGGGAAACTGTTTGGCCAGGACTGAGGACTCTCTGCCCACGGGCCGGCACAATCGGGCAGGAGGCTGACTGAATAAACAACTGTATCCAAGGGGTGCCGTGACTGGCTGGGTGGGTATCATCCTGGAGGGCACTTTCTAGAGGAGAACCACATTTTCAGAATGTTGGAATCAAACATTCTGGCAAAGTTGCCCTTGAGCTTGTCCTGTTGAGTGTTTTTGTGGGTGACTTGGATGGATGGTGAGCAGCTTGCTGGCAGAGGTGGGCTGGCAGGCCATTGGGGGCATGCAGAGCTCTGTCTTTTAAGGTGGTGGTCTCCCTGGAGAAGGAGGAGAGGAGGTAGTTAGAGCTCTGACGAGATGACTTCTAGGAAACAAAATCAATCACTACTTAGCAGAAGGAGGAGCTTGCTGGCAGGACAGCCCAGACTGGATCGGGTGGAGATGTTGGTTTGAGGTCTCCTGTCCCAGTTCTACACACCCTGGAGCCCTGGGTTCAAATCCCATAAGCCCCTGGCTGAGTCAGCACAAAGGGGTCCCTCACTCAGGCTGCTGGCAATTTCCTGGGACTGGATCCCTCAGAAGTGACATCATTTGTGAAAGGTGCAAGCAGAGGCAGAGGAAGGGACAGGAGTCAGGTCTCTTGGCCTGGCCTGCACTGTCACCCCGGGATACTGTGAGTGTCTGGGGTCTCCTATTCAGTCCTTCCCAGGACCTCAGCTAGAAGACATCCCCATCACTGCCACTCACACAGGAGTGGGGATTAGTTCCTTGGTTTCCAAGCCAAGGACCAAGAGGAATAGAACAGAGATCAGATAGCATTTTCTTCCTATGCGGGAGAGGATAAGGAATGAGCTGGGACCTAAGATGCCACGCAGGGCCCTGCAAAGCCAGGAGGGAGAATGCATCAGTTCCCATTGCTGCTGTAACAAACCAGAGCCGACCCCAGCCACCCCTCGTCTGTACTACACATGACTCACTGTTTCAGAGAGATGGGGTAAGATAGATACCCTCAGTCTCCTGTGAGCTGGCAGAGTTCCCCTGGCCCAGCCTCCTCCTGGCTTCTTCTCTTGCCTCCATTCCCCTAAGCAGAGGTGAAGGCTCCATCCAGTTCCAGCCCCTACCTATCCAGAGTGGCCCTTCATGCAAACCAGGCATCAAGATGAAGGCTATTCTAAGCAATGAAGTCATTTGATTCCACTTAATGGGATGTGTTGGTTATGACATGGTCATGGCTATACATTATAAGTTCATCTGAATTTTAAAAAGCTTTACTCATAAAGAAAATTAGCTTATAGAACAAGAAGCCCAGATAGGCAGTCCGAGGGCATAGTGGCCCAGTGATGTTCTTGAGACTGCTGCTTTTCCCAGCATGGCATTCTGCCCTTCTGACGCTGACTGCACTAGGTTTCCTCCACCTTGTCACAGGATGGCAGCCATAGCTCCAGACATCACATCTTCACACAAAGCATTCAAGCCAGATAGGAGGATGTGATATATGGACCTTCTTTTCACATGGATTCTGTTTCAGATCTGAGTCTGCTTCAGTCTAAGATCTCCTATCAAGCCCAAACAACCAAAACTGTTTGCTACAGTACACAGCCTACGATTCCTTGGGCTCTTTGTTCCTATGTAAAGAGGTTCAGAGCCAAGTTTGGATAAGCCCAACTTATCTGCCAAGGAACATCAGTGTTCTCTTTCCTATCTGTTCTCATCAGCCACTCCTGTCCCTTTGCCTCTCACATGCCTATTCCCATGATTCCTCTCTGCGCACATCTCTATTTGGCACTCCTGAAAGTCTACTAATGTCATGCAATGGGTCAGCAGTCCCAGAGCCACACAGGACAGAGGTGGGAGTCAAAGTGACCCTGTTGAATATAAAAAGGATATTTGTGGTTCCTCTGTTTCTTCATTCACTTGTGCCTTTATTCAGTAGTTACACAGTGGCACTGCCTTTGTAACAGACACAATCCTGTCTTCCTGAAGCTTATCATCTGGCAGGGAGGCCGACGGTAACAAAACACCACCAGTGTATCATCCTGCTTCGTGATAGATGCTCTGCAGGACAGTCCCAGAGTTGTGGGGGCTCTGAGAGCCTCTGACCTGGTCTGGGGTGGGACGGGGGAGTGGTGGAAACAGGCCAGGGTTGGAACAGAGGTAGGAGTGAGACAGGCAAATGGGAAGGCCACAGTCAGCGGCGTGCTGCATCTGACCCACTAGAGCCTCTTGTGCTCGTCTTGTTCCAGCTCTGCTCAGTGGTTGCATATCGGTGGCTTTAAACAAGCCATAGTGGGTATATTTACAGTGTAGAAATTGGCAAGCACTACAAATTAGGGCTTCCTTCCCTGGAGAGCCAGGGACATTCGCCAGCATGCCACTGGGAAGAAGGGTAACTTCTGAGAATCCGCAGAGATCAGGTGCCCACAGTCATCATCTAGAGCCATTTTTCCCACGCTCCCGCATGCTTGTGCCAGCAAGGTACACATTCTCTCCTAGTGGATGCACCACTGAACCATTCTGGGTCCCACCACATTTAGGGCTGTGGGGCTGAGAAAGAGTGAGTCAGCATTTAATACTGATAGGCATGAAGATGGTAACAACCCTCCCGGGAGGGTCTTGGACCGACAAGGCACCTTGCTGGTCTCCCCACAACTCTCCTCCAAATCCCATCACATAGTCTCTCCAAGCACATCTCAGGCCATTCTTTTCTTTAGGCCATCTGCTCGAAGAAAAGCAAACCCAATTCCTTCCCTGCTCGACCCTCACCCCCATTCCTGTTCCTCTGCTTCCTCCTTTTGAGACTGGTTCACATCTTCCCAGAATATAGACTTCTCATATCTCCGACAACTGGGTATATTGCATCCTCTAATAGTTCCTTGAAAACCTACCTCCTCCGGGAAGCCTTCCCTGATTGCCCCAGCTCCATCTGGATGCCCTATTGTTTGGTGTACCTTAGCAGCTGGGCTTTCATTTTCTATCTGTGGGGTTGTTTGTTCTGTAACCAGCCTCTAGCAGACTCGTAGATGTGCCATCAGACTTGCCAATAGAGAATAAACTCATCAAGGTCTCAGTGTTACTGTTGTTATTATTATTATTATTATTATTATTTAATTTGTAACTCCTAAAAAAGACTAAAAAGAGGCTTGGCCCTTGAAGAAATGACCCAACTGCGTGGTCAATTACTGTAAAGAGGTAACAGTGAGTTCTAGAAAGGACGTAGGAGGGCGGGTGGTGAGAGCTTGCTTGTTACCTTGTCCAGAGTGAGACAAGACACCGGGGACAGGGCTGTTAAACTAAGGTCAAGTACAGGCTTTCCAGCACCTCCAATGACAGCTGTGTGACCTTGGGCATATTATTCCGAACTCCCTCTGAGCCTTGCTTTCTTCATCCCCAAACCGAGGACAGCGTGCCCACCTCTGGGCGGGGTTTGACAGTTCAGTCAGGAAGCACACAGGAGCCGCACGTGGCCAGGCACACAGCGTGGCAGACTGGCTGTGACTTTGTCCCTGATAGATGGGTCAGAAGGAGTCTGTTTCTTTGAAGCCATAGGATGCCTGGTTGTTTCTTCTTGGCCTTCCATCTGTTTTGCTCATTGTTATTTTCCCAGCCTCTAGACCAGACTCTGTACGTTTGCTCACAAGATCTGTTAAATAGAGAGGCCATTTGTGGCATATCCCCAGTAGCTGTCGGGGATCCGTTATCTATTTTCACATGCCTGGGGAGGTTTTCTGGTAGCTGCCCCCACGCCCTCCCTCTGCCTGCGGTAGTCCATCCAGCCGGGTCCCATCGTCCGTCCTCCCCGTTCACTCTGTCTCCCCACTAGCCAAGAGTGCAATCACACCCCAGCCCCGCTGACTCCTTGCGCAACCCCACTGTGACAGGCCGCTCTTCTAAGGCTATGCAGATTCTCGACCCTGCTCTCTAACCCAGCCCTGTGCCTGCAGAGTCACCCTGTGGTTTGCTGAGGGTCAGCCCTGATAACTCTAGATTTTCTCAAGCGGAACCCAAAAGTCATCAGCTGAAGGGGTCATGAAGACAGTGGCCGGTGGATTGCACTCAGAGCTCTGGCTCCTTGCTCCAGCTGGGGCTCACCCCCACCCCACAGATGGACTCGTAGGCACGTGGGGTTGAGGGACCCCCTCTCCTTTTATTTTTTGCTTCAGCTCAGGTGTGTATCAGCCCGTATCTAGATTGGGGAAGGCCGGTTTGGGCCAGCAGACCTGGATCCATTTGCATCCCTCGTTTCCCCAGAAGGGAAAGGGGAACCACTAGCAGAGGGGGATCCCTTCCTCACAAACTCTGGGACAACGTCCTCGGTGGTGTGCGCAGCTCTGCCCACCCTGAGGATAAGCCTGCCGGGAGCTCCTTGGCCAGAAGCCAGTGACCTCCCATCCCCAGCCTCAGGATTCACTGTGGATCTCGGCTTCCCTGTCCATGGGACAGTGGTCACCCTTCTCTAGCCCTAAATAGCCAGCTCCAGGGAGAGAAGCCGGGGCACCGATCCCAGGCTCCACCCAGGTTCCCGAGTGTCACTGCCGACACCTCCTTTGCTTTTTTGTTGTTCCTTCCCTTTCTCTCTCTTGCCTCCCTCACTCCTTCCTGCTCTCTGGCTTCGAGGCTGTCCTACAGCCATACGTCTGTGTGGGGACCTGATGACCACGTAACTGAGGTCAACTCCGGGCAGTTGTGACACCACCCTTGTTCTAAAATCCTCTCTTTGGCTCCTCTGACAAATTCACATCCACTTCAATGTTTGGCTCCAAAGCCACCGGTCTCCCTTACTCCGTATTACCGAGGAAGACCCTTTCACGCTCCCCAGTGCTCCTCAGCTGCTGAGGTTGATGGGGGTTTGGGTAACACGACCATCCCACTGTTCTGGGGGAAAGGACAGGGGCTCGTGATGCTTTTGGCTCCTTAGCGCCCCTCTGCGGAAATCCCTGCAGCCCCTGAGTGTTTCTCAAATCCCTTCTAAACATGTTCATATTTTCAAAATGTAGAAAGCAACAGTGACCTTCGGCCGCTCTCGCGCCACGTTGGGAGGAAAGAGGCAGAACTCATGCCGTGCCACATACATCCCTCCTGTCAATGGGACCTGGTTTTCTGCCAGAAGAAGCTCATCATTCTTTAAGTAATAAGGTTCATGCTATCGGATTCTTGGATGCTGAAGTTTGATCCTTGTCTTCAGGGAAGGGGCCAGTAAGGCCACAGGAATAGGAACAAAACAGCATTCCTGCAGCTCAGAACTGGGACAACACTGCCCCAGACCCCTCTCCCAGCTTCTGCATCACGCATTGTCCCTCATCACCCTGGACACCCTGTGACATCTTCTTGTGTCGTGGCCACGTGGGTCTCTGGCTCCAAGACTGCTGCTCCAGAGGGAGACTGGTGGTGACTCAGTGGTACTTTCCCTGAGGCTTCTCCTCCTGACATTGGCCAGTCATTCCCAGATTGCCTCAGTTTCCAGCACACTCCCAGCCCTGTCTCTGAGTGCTCATGGACCAGAGAGCCAGTGAAACACCCTCACCACCCGCCTTCAACAGTCCCAAGGTGGCCAGCCTTGATCCCATGACACAGTCATCTTTCTCTCCCAGTCTCCCTTCTTTGGAACTCTAGCCCAGGCCCAGGTAACCTGTGTCAGAGTGCTTTGGCTAAAGGACTGTGCAGAAGGAGAGGGTGATCTGTGTTGTACACATTCAAGTTATTTGGAGACAATCCCTGCCCATCTAGAGATAACCCATTGTCCCTCATCAAGCAGAAGCATCTTTAACCTCTCTTGCCTTCAAGAGGTGGCTCTCAAAGGTGGTCAGGTAGTAGGAGCACCTGGGGGGATTTCCAACCCTTCGACACACACACAGATTCTGACGCCTCCACACTGCCATGGGTGGAGTAAACACTGCTGGTTGCCTCCTGTGCCGTACTGACAGTAGCTCCTTACCCCCAGTCAGGCCCACATCTCTTCTGTAATATAGGGGATGAAAGCCTGGGAACTACATTTCCCAGAATCCATTGCCAGCAGGCTCTGATTTAGACTCCCCAGTGAGAACAGGGAAGAAGAAGGGAACCACAGACCGTATCTTTCCTCCAGCCATGGTGGGCAGACACATTGCTTTTGGCCGATGTGAGATTTTGCAGTCACCTCTGATTTTTCCCTCTGTGAATAACCTGCCTCAGGACTATCAGTGGTTCTAGGACTAGCAGCTCTGGAAACAGTGGTGGTTTCCTGCAATAGTGAGTTCCCGATGCCCTGAAATCTCGCAGTGAATCTCAGAGCTAGCACCAGCCTTCCCTTCTGTTGCCTCCCTTAGTGCTTTCTACGGTCTAGCAAGACTGAAGTCCCTCCTCCGAGACCCTTCCCACTGAAACTACATGAATTGGGTCCTGTTTTTCTGACAGATACACACGGACTACCCTTCATTCTTTCTTCCTTATGAATAGAATCTTGGTTTCAGAAGGCCAGCCATTGGCCCAGTTAAAACGTCCAGATGTTGTCACAGGGACTGACAAACCACTGCAGAAGTCTACCAGGGACTTGGAGGAAACATTTTGCTTTTCTGATAGCAGCATGGCCCCTTCTTTCTTGCTCTTAATTCCTCTTTTCTACTTTCTGGCTGGAATTTGGATGTAGTGGCTGGAAATGCAGCAGTCATATTGTGACCATGAGGGAAAGGCCAAGGAAATTGCAGAGACTTTGATCTTGGAATTCTTAAACCCCTGAAGTAATAATAGGAACTTCCTCTCCTGGACTTCTTCGTTTATAAGGGAAAACATTCTTAATTTATGTTAAGTACCATTTAGTTATGCTTTATGTTACTTTCAGCCAGGAGCAGTCCTAACCAATTCAGTATAGGTGCCCATCCGCCTCACCTTTTTGGGGAATCACTGTCCTACCGAGCCACATTACTGCAGGTGTGTTAAGATAGAAAACTGGTTGCAGACTTCTGCATGAAGGATTCCCTCCCGAGGCTCCTAGGCCTCTCATGAGAATACAGTCCACTCCAGCTGCTTCAATAGCTCCCAAACATGTCCAGGCATGTCTGCATCCACAAGATTTCAACAAGATTTAAACATCTTAGGCAAACTTTCCAGCATTAAAGCATGTATGGAATTTATCTAGAATCTCTTAATCAAACAAACTCAGTTCTAAAACATAAATTATCTCTCTCATCTCTATAAAGCCTCCCTAGCAATCACAATGTTATATGTAATGAGGGTCACAAATTCACACAAATAGGCCCTATTCCCTCAAAAAACAAAAAAACAAAAAACAAAAAACCTCTCAGGTCTCACAACTGGGCTTCACTGGAAAAAGTTGTAAGTGACTGAGGCCATGCTAGGAGTAACAGTGACAGAGAAGGGTGTCTGCTTAGGTGAAGTTAGTGGGTGGTGGTTTTGCTTATTAAGGAGGAAAAAAAAGTGAATTTTGTCCTAAAGTAAAGAGGTTGATTGTTTCAGATCTTGAAAGAAGACAGTGAGTGTTACAATCTCCATGAAGATAGGAAGCAGTAGAAGCTTTGTGGAAAGACTTTTATTTGCCTTAAATTATAACACTCGCAAATAATGAGTCTCAAAAAGGCAGTGAAATGTCAGATGTAAAGTTTTCCCAAAGCTGGCTAAGGTTTTATGGTTTTATTAATAAGACTTTTAAAAAAGAAACCTATTTAACATTTACTGCCAAATATTATGTTAATGCAAAAGTCAGAATTTGTTTTCTTTCTACTGAAGGAACAAATTATTCAGTCTGCTCTTAACAAATGGTAGTAAAAGATTTTTCTTTATTAGATCACAGAGATTCTATATTTCAGAATGTCTTTTTGTGCTTTGTGCCATTTTTAAAAAAATTATTTTTAACATAGAAAACTACAAAACTTTCTTACTTTTAAAAAGGCTATGATTCTATAAGGGAGTTTTTTCCACGGTCTTGAGACCATCTTTGAGTTTGCAACAAAACCTAAAGTGGGTTGTAATTGCAGCCAAGGTTTATACCAGAAAAAGAGTATAGAGCAAGACAGCAGGAAAAGGATTATTATCATAAATTTAAGATATTTTATGGATCCATAAAGATAGGCATAACATGTAGAAAACAGGGTAATGACTTTTGTCCAGTAATAATGTAAATACATTTTGTTCAGAGGAGATACAATTACCATTGACCCTTGAACAAGGGGGTTCAGGGTGCTGACCTCCCTACCCTCACGCTATATAATAGAAAATCTGCATATAACTTGTGACTCCCCCCAAACTTAACTACTCATAGCCTACTGTTGATGGGAATCCTCACATAATATAAACAGTGTACATGGATATACATTTTTGAATGTTATGTGTGTTTTATACTGTATTCTGACAATAAAGTAGGACTGCAAGAAGAAAATATCAAGAAAATCATAAAGAAAATTCTTTTTTTTGAAAAAAGATTTTGTTTATTTATTTGACAGACAGAGATCACAAGTAGGCAGAGAGGCAGGCAGAGAGAGAGAGAGAGAGAGAGAGGAAGACGCAGGCTCCCTGCTGAGCAGAGAGCCCCATGCAGGGCTTGATCCCAGGACCCTGGGATCATGACCTGAGGCGAAGGCAGAGGCTTTAACCCCCTAAACTACCCAGGTGCCCCAAGAAAATACTTTTATAGTATTCTCCTGGATTTACTGGAAAAAGTCTGCATCTAACTGGATCTGTGCCATTCTAACCCATGTTGTTCAAGGGTTAACTATATTTGTCTAAAAGAAAAGATAACTCCAAAGGTTACAGTGTTATCACTCGCTGGAATATTAACTGGTTCTATATGTAAATTAACAATCCTATAAATAGTTCGCTATTTATTTAATCAGTATAGTTGACGCATTCCAAGTTCCTTTGAATCAGCCTTATCAGTATGCTCCTTCCACCACTGATACGTGCTCACTTAAAAACAAACAAAGCCCTGAACACTCAGAATGAAAAGAACATCGTCGTTGAGATCAGTTTCTTAATGTTCCTTTTAAAATATCATGAATGTTAATCTTCTGACTTTGCAGAAAAACAAAGAAGAGATATGATATTAATCATCAGCCGTAGCATGCAACATCTTCCAACACCATATGCAACAAACCCAGACAAAATGTCTTATGACTCGGGGGAAGTAATGGTACAAAACAAAGCCCAAAATGTCTATTTCTGGAAAGGAAAACAATTTACAGATTGATAATTTCGACAAAAACATGGACGTTGGGATGCCAACAGCGTTTAAAAACTCTGTCATTGAAATTCGAAGTGCCAAGTACTTAAATATGTTATCTAAAAGGCAAGCCTGTTTTGGTGAAGTGCATGGTCTAGATAAAGAAAGTTTGCTATCGTCAGTGACTAAAAGATTATCAGGAGTTAAGTTTACATATAAACCAGCATTTGAAATCATTGGAATTTATGGGGCACCTGGGTGGCTCAGTCGTTAAGCGTCTGCCTTCAGTTCAGGTCATGATCCCAGTGTTCTGGGATCAAGCCCCGTATCAGGGTGCTTGCTCAGCAAGAAGCCTGCTTCTCCCTCTCCAACTCCTCCTGCTTGTGTTCCAGCTCACACTGTGTCTCTCTCTGTCAAATAAATAAAATCTTTTTAAAAAGATGAAATCATCAGAATTTCTGAAAATATTGTTTATTAATGTCAATAAAGAAATTAAAAACAATCAGAGTACTATTAGATTTGTAACAATATCAAGTGGTTAGTTAAAAAAACAGTATTTTCAGGGCGCCTGGGTGGCTCAGTGGGTTAAGCCGCTGCCTTCGGCTCAGGTCATGATCTCAGGGTCCTGGGATCGAGTCCCGCATCGGGCTCTCTGCTCAGCAGGGAGCCTGCTTCCTCCTCTCTCTGCCTGCCTCTCTGCTTACTTGTAATTTCTCTCTGTCAAATAAATAAATAAAATCTTTAAAAAAAAAAAAAACAGTATTTTCAGATACGAAATATTTAGTAAATTTCAAAAAACAATAATTTCCATATGGGCATATTATTATAGTCTAGATTTTGTTATAAAGCTTTTATCTATTACAATGTGAAAATTGCTTTCTGGAAAGCATACATCTGGGCTATAAAATGTGAACCATTAATAACAAAGCTTGAACTATTTCATATTGAAGTATTGTTAATAATTTACCTGTATGTAAAATTCAAGACTTTGAAGATAATTTAATAGATTTTTGTTTACCTCGTGGAATGAAGTAGTAACATTTGATGTAATCTATTTTAGTTTATCATCAATGCTTAAGAAAAATAATTTTTCACTGAGAAATGTTTACATGAAAATCTCATTGCACAGAGTACCAGGATAATGCTATGGACAATATCGGAGATTTCAACCAAAATTTTAGAAAACCCTCCAGCTGTTTTAATTTGATGTAGTCTAAGCCGTTGTGCTCAGCTGTCTTTGAAAGATGCAATAGAAAATGTAAACAAAGAAAATCACTTTAAATCTTTCTTCCAAAAATTTTGTATTTACCACCATTCTTCAAATAAAACAGTCTTGGGGATTAAATAATACATTTGAAGAGATCAGAATTTAAATAACACCTGGAAGAATATTGAGACCTCACGAGGCAGCCTTCAGTGTAACAGCTACAAAAGCAGGCTGGAAATTGTGTCAAGGTTTGGATATTTGTTTTAACAGAAATAATGAATAGTAATAGTGGAACAGTTTGAAAAATAACTCTTTTTTTTTTTTTTTTAGAGGTTAGGCTTTAATAAATGATATCCTAACAAAAATATCAGTTTTTCTTGTAAGAAAAAACATTCTGTGAGAGTTAATTTGGGGGACAATGTACAAGACTAAGTCTGGGAAACTACGGAAGAGAAGCAAGAGATGTTATAGAGACAAAGAAATGAAATGTATCTTCGTATCTTCTGTTGGCCCCTGGGGGACCCTCTGTCCTCTTCTCCATTCTACTCTCTGTCCTGTCGAGGCTGGCTTGTGTGGGCTCATCAAAGGACTCCCTGTACTTGGCCTGCCAAGTGGTTTTAGCGACTAGGAGGATCAGCAAAATGTCCCAGAAAGGAAGGACTCTGAGTTCAAAGTGATTATAGCCAGGCTGTAAGTCCCTGCTGGGAGTTACTGCCCACCTGCCTTGTGACCTAGGGCCTGCGAGGCTGCCTGCCCACAGCTCTCTCTCCAGATTTGGTAGAACTTGCTCCTTCTCGGCTAGGCTGAGTGTGGACTCCCTACTGTTCCTAGCCCTTGGGTGCTGCGCTGTCGCTGGCCAACCTTCCTCTCGTCAAATTACCTAATTTGAGTGTGCCATCTATCTCCTGCTGAGACCTTGACTGATTCATATACCATTTGAAAGAACAAAAAATAGGATCTACTCCAAAACAAAAAACAAAAAACAAAAAAAACCCAAAACCAAAAACCCTACTAGCATTAAACAAAAATGTTTATTGACAATGCTAAAATGAAAAATATAATAAATGTTTATGTTCTTTTAATTTATTGAATCCTTTAGTAAGACAAACAACATTTGGGTTAAAGGTAAACAAAATTAATAAAGTTGAGCCAATTAATTAAATATGACATTTGAACAAATGATTTTGTATGACTTCTTCAATGTGGAGATGTGGGATATATAAAAGACAGTATTTTAATTTGTAATATATAACAAATGGGTGCGTATTTTTAATGGTGGCCATGACCTCTAGCATAACAGAGGGTGCTCCTAATGGGAATAATGAACAATAGATGGTAGAAACCCATTAAACTAAGGAGAGCTTAAATTAAAATAACACAATCCAGACTTTATTATAATTTTTTTTAACAAAGCAACACTCAGATTTCTTTTGGTCATTGTTTGAGGTTGAATCATAACCACAGTTTTTCATAAAACTTAGAAAAGAGTCAAAGGAACAGGACCCCTGATTTTTTGCCAACTTTCCTGGGCAGAGGCCAGGGGAGACAGAAGTGGGCTCCACACCTCAGCCGGGAGCGGAGGCAGACCCTGACTTCCAGACTGGTGCGCTGCGGTAATGACAGCAGGTGTCCCTGGGTGGCAGAGAGACGACCCCAGGGAGAACACTTATGGCCTATTCCCTGGGCCTCTGGGAGAGAAAACTGCTCCACAATCAGTATGAATCTGCCTCCCCACCTCACTTCCCCCAAGCGACCCAGGCTGCAGGGCTGGGAGTGCAGGTTTTTCCTGAGGGGTCCTGTCTCTGGGGATGGGGGCTGTGCTCAGTCAGAGGCAGGCCGTCCTCCAGCTGTGGGGAGGTGGCCACCTCTCTGGAGGCAGCTGTTTATCTCCAGCTCCCAAGCTCTTGTCCACAGCCCCATCAGACTTGCCAGGGGGCCTTGTCAGCCTGGAGTGAGACCAGCAGGAACGAAGGTCTGCCCCCCTCTCCCTGGAGACAGGGAAATGTGTCTGCAGTGATCTCTGGAGGCTTGGCTACACCTGCTGGAGCCAAGGAAGTTCCAGAGCAAGAGAGGGGTTCTGACACCCGGAAGCTCCTAACACATGTCCAGCATGGGAGGAGCACAACAGGGGTGGAGGTGAGGCGTGGGAGGACCAGGGCCAGAAAGGAGGATTCTGGCCAGTGGGCTAAGAGGGGAGGTAGGTACACCCCTGCCAACTTGTCCCAGCTGTGCTGGCCTTCAGGCCATGGTGGGCCTTCGAGGCTTGTCTCCAGATGTGCCTTTGCTAATGGCCTCTATTGGACTATGGATTCCTTCATGCTGGGGGATTATGGACAGGAGATTTTGAGAAAGAGAAAAAGTGCACCCTGGCCAGGCCCAAGAAGTGGGCAGGAGCCTAAGGAGATTGCACTCCGTGCCTCAACCCTTTCTCCCACTCCCTGAAAATATTCTTGGCTTAGAGTCACACACACACATGCACACACACACACACACACACACACACACACATCAGTCACGCTCCAGTTTTGAAAATGTCACAATTTTTTTTAATGCGGCTGCGATGATGACATCCTTACACACTGGGAAGGGATTCTCCGGGGGCAGAGGCAGCGGGAGGCGGTAACAGGATGGGGGCAGATGGTTATAATCCTCCTGTGACTCTCCAGAGTGCACAGAAGAATCTGTCAGCCATTTAGGAAGCACAGTGTCAGACTGTGGCTGCCCCAAGAGGAGGCTCTGAGACAGTTCACACCATGGCGGCTGAAGCCCGCGGTTTGGAGATGTGTCTCAGCTAAGCCAGCTGTCGGCACCCAGCCCTGAGCCTCGAACCGCCTCGAAGGTGGGACTGGGGCCACTTGGGATGCTCTTCTCAGGTTGCTAATCTCTGGAAAGAGAGTCAGGTGGGGGCAGCCCGAGGTGCAAGCTGCAGCTTCGTGGGTGTGGCTCTCCTGGCCACTCGGGGACTCCACCTCCGCAGGGCAGGGAGCTGGGTGGTGGGCAAGGCAGACAGACACCTCCACTTCTGGGGGACAATGAAGAAAATGAATACAGCTGCCTTGTCTAGTGCATGTAGAGGACAAGCATGGAGCAAATAGAAACACCTTCTCTAGCTGTGTCCTCACCAGCCAGGAAAGCTGGCTTTCCTCCTGGTGGCTGTGATAAGTCATCTGTATGTTCTCCCAGGACCATCACATCCTTCCCCACAGTATAAGCCACCATCTTAGTGATGATCACAATTTCCAGCAACCACACCGTGAACCACCAGTTCGTGTTTTTCTCCTCTGCCCGGTCTATTCTCACTCTGCCCATTCTATTTACTCAACACCTTTACGAGCTTCCACTATATACCACCCCCAGTGCTAAACCTGGAAAGCTCATGAATTCAGAAAGATGTAGGTCCGAATTCCGGTTTGGCCACTTACTAGTTGCATGATCTCAGGTGTCACTTAAACTTCCTGAGCCTCAGATCTTGTAAAAGGGGGACAATTTCACATGCCTTAGAATGCAACTGGCCAGATTTAAATGAGATGATACCTGTAAGGTGCTGAGCACAGTAGCAAGTACCCTAACTCTTCTTCTTAGTTCTGCTTCCCTTCCTTGAAGGTAGAGGTCTTGCTCGGTACTTCCCCAAATGCCCAGTAGCACCTAGCACACAGTGAGCACTCCAGAAAGACTGGTTGGGAGACTGCACGTGCTGTCTGGGGGTAAGCCGGAACAGGAGAATCGTCCATGTGCCTCGCGCTGGACGATCCTGCTATGCCCTTCAGCTCTGGTTTACAAGCCTTATGGCTGTAGTTGTCTTAAAGACACTATTCCTATCCCGACGGTTTCATTTATTTTTTTTCTCTCTTTTGTTAGCAAATGAGTGAACGAAGACATGAGAGGTGGCACCTTGCCAATAGGGAAGCTGAGCCTGGAATGGAGGAGCATGCTGCATGGGGCCAAGAGATCTGGTTCAAATCAGAGCTATGTCATGAACCACATGTGTGCTGCTGTTAAGGCTCTTACATTCGTAATGTTCAACTCTGCCTCCTCCAAAGTCATGTGGCTCATCCCTGCCCCATCTACTCTGTAAGGTTGCTGGCAGGGACTAGGGCCTCACATAGGCATGATTAAAAGGATATGGAGGATGAGCAGAAATTGGGCAATGGGAGCTCTCACTGTTACTGCTCATTAAACCACATATACATTAGTGCTAAGTGAAATTACTGTCATGCTGGAAAGAACAGGTGATGGGATTGTTGGAATTTAGGTTTCAAATTTGGACTTAGCTGCTAACTTGTTGTGTGACCCTGAGCATCTCGTTGCCCACTTGGCACATCCAGAGTCTGTGTGAGGTCATCTGTTACTTCCCTCCAGGATTTGAAGGTTGAATACCATGATTAGACACTAATGACTTTGAAAAGTAGCAAGCCCCCTCCAGTTCTCGGTGCTTTGGAGAGTGACGATCTGTTGACAATGCACTAGTTGGCTGCTTGAGGCCAGACTGTCTTGGCGGTCATCCTGGGAAGCAGTACAGGGCGGCCCGGACCATCGCCGCAGCCCACGTGTAAGGCAGCTGTGAGGTTGCAAGCACATATTTGAGAGGAAAATAATTTTCCTTCAACAATAAATTGGGCAGCTGCAGGAGGTGTGGCTCCCCGGCACTGGGGTTTTCCAAGCCCTGTCAGACTTCTGACTCCCACCAAGTGGGCTTTCACCTGAAAGATGCAGGGAGGGAAACCTTTGGATTCATCTACTCCCAGGCCCAGTATTTCTCTGTAACAGGGCTCTTGACACACAGCCAAGCTGAGCCCATCTTTCAGACCTCTTTCCACTGTTTTGTGCTGTTTTGTCTCTCCTCTCAGTAGTCCCACATAATATTCCAACCCCGGAGGGAAGAAAAGGGGAACCACAGAGCCTCTGTATTGGAAGAACTTCAAGAAAACTTGAAACCACTTGATGGTCCTCAAATCTTTTCAGTAGTTTTGTCAAGAGAAAATGAAATCACCCAAAGTGGTGCTTTTTAAAGGTCAGTTTAAAAAAATAATTGTATTTATTTATTTGATGGACACAGATCACAGGCAGACAGAGAGGCAGGCAGAGAGAGTGGGTAGGGGGGAAGCAGGCTCCCTGTTGAGCAGAGAGCCCGATGTGGGGCTCGATCCCAGGACCCTGGGATCATGACCGGAGCTGAAGACAGAGGCTTAACCCACTGAGCCACCCAGGTGTCCCTAAAGTTCAGTTTTAAAACATTGTCTTATGATAGAGCCAGTAAATGAGCACAGAGATGCTAGTTTAGTTGGACCTCAAAATTGGAAAATTCAGAATTAGGAATGACAGTTATAATCACATTAATATCGGCAATTTATTTCTGCTTTTGTTGCTGTTGTGGGTCATTAAGAAAATGAATAGCTGCAAATGGTAATCCTTTTTAACTAGCTTGCAATCTTGGAAATGTTTTAATTAAATAGAGATGGCTAAGAAACATCATTTGAGGTCTGGTTAAAAACAAGCTCACCTGCCCCTTTCTCTGGGAGTTAGGGTGTATTAGCAAGTTTAGAAACCACAGACAAGGTTAGTCAGTGTCACGGAACATGACTTCCCCATCTGTGCACCTCAGTGCCCGGCACAAACTTTGGCTCATAATAAGAACTTGAAAAGTGTTTGTTGAATAAGTGAACAAATGGTCAGTTTACTTGATATTTTAATCTTGAGTCTGTCTTCCTGCCAACCCTCTACTGTATTCTCAATGAAGATGGATGGATGGATGGATGGATGGATGGATGGATGGATGGATAGGTAGATAGATGGGGATCTAAGAGTGTCTCAGAGTCATCATAAGAAGAATGAATTCTCATCGTACAGTTCTCTGGATGGATGGCCGATATACCTATACCTATATCTGTATCTATCTATATCTATCTTTTTAAAAAGAAGGCTCCATGTCCAGCATGGAGCCCAACATGGGCTTGAACTTACAACCTGATATCAAGATTTGAACTGAGATCAAGAGTGGGATACTTAACCAACTGAGCCACTCAGGCACCCCCCACATTTACACTTTCATACAAAAACCTTAATTCCTATAGTGGCAGACATTCACCTTGCTAATAACCACATTGCTCAGCCTCCCCTAGCAGGTGGGGACAGCTACATAATTAAGTTCTCATTGGTGGAACGTAAGCAGAGTCGAAGTCTGTGATTTCTGCATCACTTACAGAAAATACATGAAAATAGACTGCCTCCATTTCTCCTCTACCTTGCTCTCTATGAGTAGGGATGCTGATATGGTAGTGACCCAGCTCTCTAGAGAACACAACTCTCTAGAGGCCAACAGAGAAACAAAATGGAAGGATCTCAGGTGCCAAGTGAAGCAGAACTTCCCTGCAGACTGGGGACACTTACCTCCAGGCTATCATGTGACAGAGAAATATCCTTCAGCCTGATTGGAGTCTCCATTCCAGCTACTTATACAGCCTACATCCTAACCACTACACCAGTCTGGGATTTCCTCCTTAATTATAATCACTTTTTGCAGAGGGTGTATTTGGCTGAAACTATAAAAAGTCCAAGGTCAGCATGTTTTATGTATGAGAATCCTCTCCCCCAGCACTCACCTCTTCAGGGACATGTGTAAAGGGACCAATGTGGTGAGACAGCAGCAAAAGAGGGAGAGGTTCTTAGAGATGTTGAGGCAAGACACCAAGGCGGTCTTCCATACCCTCTAGCTCTGACCACTCCTCCTCAGTCCCAACCAAGTTTTAACCTCAGAAGAGTAAGAACAGCCTTTCAAAGAAGCAGTCTTTAAGTCCTTATAATCTCAGGGCTCCTATCTGACCAACTTTTCCCTTTTTATGTGGAGTCTGTGTGTGTGCACATGCACGTACACATGCATTTGAATCGTGAGGGCTAGAGAGTGTTGGAGCTGAGAATTTAAATAAGGTCCCCATCTAGAAAGCCCGCTCTAACTTCCGTCCTGTGTGTTGTGCCAACTGTCCAACTGGGATGGATCGTGACTCTTGTGCCAGGCTTGGCCTTTTCTCTAGACCTTACAGTACAACCATCGCTGGCTTATGCCCTGTGGGGTGTGGGTCCCCCAGCCCAGGAAACAGCCCCTCCTCAGCCTAGGCCTTCCATCTCTGACTATAGAAAATGCAAGGAGCTAGTAGCTTGTCTCACTCACAGTTGCTTGTGGCTGTTCATTTCCAAGGGCCTCGTCTTTGTCTCTTTTGATCATTCGGAAGCTGACACAAAACCCTAGGACTGCAATAGGACTTTGATCCAAGTAATGGAATCAGGCAGAGGGAGAGACAGCAGCATATGCTGCAAAGCCTTTTCGGCTGGCTTTGGGCTTGGATGTTTAATGAGAGCAAATTCTGGGAAACCCGGGAAATAAAAACTGAAAGATGTAAATAGGGAGAGATTATCGCTGAATTCTTGTAATTGTCTTACAAGCCCCTCTGGAGGGGCAGACAGTGACTAAGAAGGGACTCCACCATGGGATGGCGATTAGGGCTTGGCAGGCAGAGGTGCGGTTTAGCGTTGGTCCTGAATGAAGCTAAATGTTCCAATCTGGGTTTTTTCTATCACTGGTTTTGTCAGTTTTCCTCCTCCTTTCCCACCCCGCGGACTTGTTAGGCATGAGTCAGGAAAAGGATGCCGAGGATCTAGGGAAGTGGATGGTTCCCTCTGGTTTAGTGGATCTCCACTTGGAAGGGCTCGATTGGCCCCAGCTCTGCCCTGACCAGTCACATGAAGGGACAAAATTGTCTTTCACTTCTCTAGGCCTCTGTCTCCTCACTGGAGGTGTGGCTCCATGCACCTCTCACCACCTCTGTCAGCCTGTGCTTTCCTTTACCTGTGTATCCATTTCTTGTGCTGGTCCGCAGCTATGGGGCACAGGGAAGGGGGTACCTCAAAAGGCCAAGCTTCCTGCTGAGGCTATGAGGCTGAAAGTTGCAGGAGTTCACTTCTCTGGAGCTGGCCTGGCTTCAGCTAGCTGGATGAACTTGGACTTGTTACTGAGCTTGTGGTAGACATTGTGCTAGGTAGATAAGCTAGACAAAGACAAATACTGCATGGTATCACTTACATGTGGAATAGTAACAAAAGAAGAGATCAAACTCCCAGAAATGGAGAGTAAAAAAGTGGTCACTAGGGGCAAGGGCTGGGGGAGACAGAGAGAGGTTGGTAAACAGGGACAAACTCCCAACTGTAGGACGAGCAAGCTCTGAGGAGCTAATGAATAACGTGGTGACGATAGTTGATGCTGCTGCATTGTAGACTTGAAATTTGCTAAAGGAGTAGAACCTAAATGTTCTCACAAAATATATGCAGATACACACACACACACACACATATATATAAGGTGATGGGTGTGCTAATTAACTACACGGGAGGAACCCTTTCATAACGTACGCATATACTAAGTTACCGTGATGTACATTATAAATAGCTTACAATGTTATTTGTCAGTTAAACCTCAATAAACCTGAGCCAAAAAGAGAGCCGTGGGGGCTAAATCCAATGTTCCACGTAAAACGCTCTGCATAGCGCTGGGTTCAAAGTGAGTGCACACTTCGTATTTACTGCTACTACTATTATTTTCTGACTTCTCCTTGGGGCAGGACCTTCTTGCCGCAAACTAGACTTGACCTCGAATTCTTCAGTATCTCCTTGGCCTCAGACTCTGAAACGCAGAATCCTGACCTGGGTAAAGACGGTGTGACTCACCCATGGTGAGAGAAGCACATCCTTAAAAGATTTTCCTCCAATCAACAGCTACCAGGCACCGCAATACACGTTTTGTATACTCATTTCCGATTCTTTCAGCGTTCTTTGGTTTTCTTCATTTTACAGAAGAGACTGAGGCTCAGGGAAAGTAAGTGAATTGACCACAGTCACACACTTAGAAAGTGCTGGAGCCAGGATTGTACCAGTTGGGTCTGGTGCCAAAGCCCACGAAACACCATCCCTGCCGTGGGTACCAGATGGGCCTTTCCAACTTCACCTTGTCTTCTTATGAGGCTGACTTGGGCCAAGTGATCAGGAAAGGGGCTGAGGGTTTAAGTGTACACAGTAGGCCAAACACCTGATTCTGGCAGCTAGAGCATCACACTCCAGCCAATGAAGCCAGACTGCAGGCTGGAGCTCCCCTCCCAGGGAACACTTGTGAAAGAAAGAAAGTTCTGGTTGAAGATATCCAGCCATAGACTCACAGAAAGATAATGGAACCCCACTGAGGCAGAATTTTATTTTATTTTCATTAAAAGATTTATTTGAGAGAGAGAATGAGTATGCACACACACACAAGTGGCAGGGTGTGAGGGGAGAGAGAATCCCAAGCAGATTCCCCACTGAGGGTGAGCCCAACATAGCGCTTGATCTCACGACCTTGAGATTATGACCTGAGCCAAAATCAGAAGTCAGACCTCAACTGTCTGAGCCATCCAGGCTCCTTGAGGTCGAATTTTACATTGGACAAGAGCTGGCAATGATTGTGTCTCATTGTTATCTAGGAAGAAAGAACTTGCCAAGCAAATTAATAATGTAAACAGGATTTCCCAGAAGAATCTTTAATCCATGTAATCCTGTCTAATCCAATAAACACTTCCTAAGGGTGCTGAAGATACAGAACTGAATGACTCTTCCCTTTCAGAAGAAGCTCCTAGGCTAGCCCAGAAACAAGCATCTAAGTGCTTATACAACAAACAATAAAATTTAAAAATGGAAAAAAAAAAAAGAAGAAGAAAGTTCAGCATGAGCACAATGATAAGAGGGAGGAACTGGGTTTGCCAAGGTCTAAGAAAGTTTAAGACTCAATCAACTATTTTGGAAACCTACTCCCTTCAGAAATACCTGTAGTTGGAAAGATTAATTTAGTAATTAGTCAATCCCATCAAGTTATTAAAGCAGGATATCAAAGGGCTGATATCACCTCAGCTTTGGTAAGTCTAATTGAAACCACTGTATGAGTTTTCAAATAATAAGATTTCTCCCCTTCTAGAGACATCCTAGAATTTAGTTGTACATTTAATTCAAGTGCGTGTTCCTCTCAGTCCAGCTTCTTGGTCCAGTGGGCCATGTGTGGGCAGACTGTTTTCCATTTCTTAGGGGGCCTCAGAGTGTTTTTGCAATGAGCATTTTCCAGAAAAATGTGCAGAATAAGGCAGAGTGGGATTCAGAGCCAAGATAAATGGAGAGCACAAAGGATGGTACCAAAGGGATGGGACCTGGACCACAGACTTGGTATTTCAACAGATTTCTTGGGGAGACATAAGAAGAAGAAAGTGGGGAAGGTGTTAGTCAAGAAATGGCAACGTTCAGAGGCAGAACCGGCACGAGGCAAGAACAATGGAGTGAGAGGCTTTGGGCCTGAGCCGTCTGCTTTGGAAGGTGGTTGGGAGGCTGTGACCCTCCCTGACAGGAAGTCCGAGCCATGGGAGGTCGACAACAAACAGTGGGCACTCTCAGTGGTTGCAGAGCCTGAGCTGGCTCAGTCGCACGCCCCCTCTCTCAAAACCCAACTGCCCTCCTTGAAAACTCACCCAAGTCCGACTACACTGACTCAGCAGGCCCGGGAAGCACCGAGAAACCCTTTGGGGGAAATCCAAAGCCCAGATCTTATTCTGAGAACCTCCCACCACCGGAAGGAAGAAAAGATCATGAAACTCAGCACTTTCCAGCTTGCCATTCCTCTCCACCGTGGTGGCACCGGCCAGGGGCTGGCGGCTCTGCAGCTATTTTTACCCTCAGATTTCCGGAACTGCCTACCGATCCTGGTTAGAGGTCACCACAGTAAACTCAGCTCTGTCCACAGCAGTCACAAGAAGTCTAAGCCACAATGCCCAGCTGTGCACAGCCACACTCATCCATACCCCAGAGACATGGGCCCTAAAACCAGAGCCAAATGCCAGGGCCCATGCTGGACAGCAAGGGGACAGCTCCCTCCGGCTATCCAAGGATCAGACGTGAGGTGATGCACGTTGTGGCCAGCAGTCTCTGACCCACTGGAGGAGGGCACCCAAGTTCACAGTTTGTGTTTTAATCCTTCGAAGGGCCTCGAAGTTGACTGTTCCTGTGGTTTGTGGTGGACATAGGCCAGAATAGCTCTTTAGAGCCGCAGAGAGCTACCATGTGGAGAGCCGTCTTGCTTTGACCCTGTGTTAACAGTCACCAACTTGACCACGGTCTCTCTTCTCTCCCTCGGAACCCCTTACCTGTGAGCCTCTAGGCAGGCTTACATTTTGCTTGCTATCTTCCATGTGTCTTTCAGTCTATAGCCTTCTCTCAGGGGCTTGGATGCTGGTGTATTTTAAGAAGGAAATACTTCTTCATCGTATAGATAAATAAATAATGTCAATGCTGGAGAAGTATTCTACACCAAGATAGGATCTTCTTGTGCCCAGCATCCGTGTGAACAAAGCCTGTGAACTGTGAAGCCCCACTCCAGGCTTGCTCAGGTGCGCCTGTGTGAGGAGGCTGTTGAAAGATAGTGAAAATGACCACTGTGTTCTCTCCTCCAGCGGCAGCTAAGGGCCTTGGGTTTCTCTGGGGTGACAGCTAGAAAATGGGCAATGACAAACGACTTAAAAATTCTTGTTAATAATGGCAATTATCATTGCTGCAATGAAGAGAATGCTGTCTGCAGGCCAAATGCCCCTCAGCCTTCTTCTGGAAGGGGAACTTCACGCTGAGGATTTCTAAGTCCTTGTGATCCAAATGTTGTCAACTAAAAGCAACCAAATGTCCAAACTACCATTTTCTCCTTTTACTGACCAGTTTTTTAGACCTCTAAACACTGAATTATTGAAGTCTTTTCCCATCGGATTTCCCTCAGAAAATTAACTTGGATCAAGAAGGATTCAGTGTGGGTTGGCCTCTAAATCTGCGCAGCTCAGGGAGCTCAGATGTTGGCTCCCCGCCCCTCCTTCACAGGTCCCGGCTTCCGGTGACCGCCCGGCAGGGGATTTGCGGCCCCAGCGATTTCCCATCTCAGTTATAGGGCTGTGACTCAACAGCTGCAGAGTTGTAAGCCCACCGGCAAGGGCACCACCCGGCTTAGAAGGCCAGGCTGAGGGTGGGGGTGCAGAGGAAGGAGAGCTTTGGAGGGGGGGAGGGCAGAGGGAGAGAAAAGAAAATTACAAAATGATGGACTTGCTAGGCCCACAATTTCATCATGCGATATTCAAATATTAGACCCTGGCCCCAAATAGCTGCTCACTTACTGCCTTTTCCCTTTGTGTTGGCTCCAAGAAACACGAAGCAAGAGGTAGCTGAACAAAATGCCCCATTCATGAGAGTCTGGCGGATGCAAGCGAGTTCATGACTTGATAATCCCTGACAGCCCTCATTAAATCAGGGAGCTGCAGGTGTGAAGGCGGCTGGGGGTGGGGGCTGTGATCCGGCCCAGGGGACCGGAGCTCTGTCGGTTGTGGGACCTTGTCAGGGCAGGGCAGCTTTCCAAGTTGATAAGGGAACAGCGCCAACTCAGAATGAATGCTTAACGCAGAAGTCTCTTTTCATGGCAAGAAGTCAGAGGCTGTTCTCTTCATTTGAAGCGTGTTTATAAATGCCTGGTTTCTCCAACAAGATGGAGCTCTAGAGAGCTCAAAACTGGCTAAAGGGGTTGAATCTCCCAGTGGTTCCGGAGTTCATCCCTGTCCCGGTCCTGACTCTTGTCCCTCAAAAACGATCTTCCTTTTAGGCATCCATCCTAACTGCTGTTTCCTGCACACGGACTGCAGGAGACAGCCCTCCTTTGCAGCTGCGGCACGCCACGTGACCCCACAGCGCCGCCATACTGGGCTTCCCCAGTTTGGTCATGGAGTGTGGCTCTCTGTGGGGACGGGGGCCTCCCCCTGGGGAACTCTCCCTCCTCTTCCACTGGGGAGGTGAGGGCGTCGCAGGGCATGTGTCTGACAGAGGAACGGGTGTGGGCCGGGGCAGGATTAGCAGCCGCCATTGTAGTGGGGTTTTAGGAGTGCTTTTGGGAAAGTCTGAGGTCAAAACATTTCTCCCATACTGCCTTTCTGTTACTGATCCCTGAAACCCCTCAGCGGAGGAATTTGCTAATTTTAGTAAACATCTTGTTAAATTACAAGGACTGATGAGAGTCGTAATGCATAATGTTGTTTCCTGTATCAAAAAGTATCAAGAGGAAATATCAAGAAGTGAAAGACCACAGGTCCTGTCCCCAGTGACTCAACCAGCACACTCCTGAATGGCAAGGCAGAGGCACAATAAAGAAATGACGGGAGGCAGCTCCGGACAGCCTCTTTGATCCTGTTTCTCAATCTGTGTAAATAATGGGAGTGATGGTAGAAACAGCACCTGACTCCAGAGGATTGTTAAGAAAATGTAATGACGTCCAGGAGTCTGTATGAGCACCTTAAGATTATACCAGTCACGTGAAAGCTTCCCATTGTGCTATTTGCCAGAAGATGGGAACTAGGGAAGTGCAACTCTCTTAGATCCTTCCAGGTAGTTTTGCTTATGACCCAGCAGAGGACATGCTCTCCAGGGATGGAGGCCGCGGCATTTACCCCAAAGACTTGGCCTCGTGAGATCTCAGAGTCAACGCTCACGGAGGAAATTGGAGCCTCTAGGTCTCCCAGTACACAAGCTGTCTTGTATCTGTGGGAGCATCAGGTTTTCAACTTCAGTGCGCATAATTAAGCTTAGTGAAAATACCTATTAATAGACTCATTCACCTGGTCACCTAGATAACAACTAGTATTTGAGGAAACGGGAACAAAAACACCAGGAGTCATTCAAAACAATCCAAACCATTGAAATTCAAGCACCATGTCAACCAAAACACTTTGCAAGCAGACAAGAAAAATGTAAAACTCAAGCTAGTTCTAATGGCTTTTGCTAAACAAAATAAACCTGGAGGGGAAAATAAAAGTATTTCTTCCAACTGGAGTTTTTACAAGAGGAGAAAAATCAAATGCTTTCCTTAAACTCTACAAAGCAAACAAAACCCTTCAAAAGTCCATGAGAAATGGAGGTATTTAGGTGATTAACTTTGAGTGGATATGCAAGAAATGTTTCTGGAACAGTGTGGGGCAACTGGTCGGGGCAGTGCTTGTCAGAATCATCAGGATTTGACCGTATTAGAAATGCAAGCCTGGAGCTACAAACTCGATACCTGGGACTTGGAAACTGAATCCATACTTAACTTCCCCCTCGCCCCCCAAGCTCACCTCCCAGTAGAATAAAACCTCAATGTCTTCTACAAGCTATAGTTGTGGAGGAATAACAGGCAAAATATTTGAAATCATTAACGTTTACGGGGGCCTTCCTTCTGCTTTTCTAATTGGCTTTTCTCTGCGTAGGTTGCTAGGGCTGTCATAACAAAATATGACCAACTGGGTGGCTGAAACAACAGAAATTTATTTCCTCACAGTTCTGGAGGCTGGAAGTCCAAGATCAAGGTGCTGGCAGACCTGGCTTTTCCTGAGATCTCTCTCCTTGGCTTGAGGATGGCCACCTTCTGTGTCTGAACATGGTCGCCTTTCTGTGTGTACACATCCCTGGTGTTGCTCTTTGTGTCCAAATCTCCTCTTTGCATAATGACACCAGTCGGATTAGATTGGGGCCCACCCTATCAGCCCCATTACTTCCTATCAGCCTAATTACTTCCCTAAAGGCCCCCAATACAGTCCCATTCTGAAGTACTGGGAGTTAAGACTTCAACATAGGAATTTGGGTGAAGGGGGGTGTGGCCACAATTCAGCCCATAATATTGTTCTTAAGCTTTCCATACCTTTGTCCTGGGAAGATTCTGCTGTGGGCTCTTTTGTTTTTAGCTCAGTCTGTCTTTGCTTCCACCCGGTACCTCTCTGTCTTTCTGACCCTCTGTATCCACAGTTCCTCTGTGCATCCCAGTCTGGGTATCTGTCTCCCACCCTCACTCCTAGCCCTCTCACCCACTCCATTCTTCTGGTCTTTCTCCAAATACCTAATAAGTAATTTCTATGTGCCTGCTATAAATGATGGCAACAGAAAAAGGCTGTCCCTGTCCTTAAGGCACTTATATTCTAGAAGTTCAGAAGAGATGTAAAGGTGGACTGTGGTAAACCCCATAGAAGACAAAAGCAGAGGTTAGGCCCACAGCCCAAGGCCACAACCTGTTTTCATAAAGTTTTATTGAAACACAGAATGTCATTTACTAATGCACTATTTATGTCTGCTTTTACAGAGTTGTGACATAGATCATATAGCCCTCAAAGCCAAAGATGTTTACCATCTGACCCTTTACAGAAAAAATTCACTGACCCCTAAAGTAAAGTCAAATTTTTTACGAGATGAGAGGCAGGAAGAAGCCCATCTGACTGTTATCTTCTGGGATGAGTCACTGAGCATGCGTGATTTTAGCTGGCCTTTGAGGGGTAAATAAGAGTTCAGGAGGTGGAAGTGGGTTCTAAGTAACATCAACAGCATGAGCAGACGTGTGAGGTGGTAGGAATTAAAGACACAGTTGGGGCTCTAAGTGAAGGCCCTCAGACGTCAAGATAAGAGCCTGGACCTCAGTCAGAGGACTCTGGAGCATCTTGGAGGGCTTTTGCGCAGGAGGTGACACATAATTAGCACATTCTATGTGAGAGGCACTACATGGAACGCACAGATGAGTCAGACCCAATTCCTGCCATCAAGGAACCTATGAGTTTATTCAAGGGAATGAGACAAGTACCCAAACAATTCAAACAATTACTTTTCAGGGCAGAATAATGCTTCCCCGGGGAAAACTTAAACCAGAACAGTGATCAAAGAGAGATTCAAGCAAAGTCAACACTGACAAATGGGTGGAGGATGGAGTACTGCTAATAATGATAGTTCAGATTCACTCAGGCTGTGGTGCGAGTCAGGTCCTAGGCTAAGTGTGTCACACACATTGCATCTCATTTAATCCCATAACAATCCTGGAAGGAGATACACCTATTATTCCCACTTAACTGATAAGGAAAGGGAGTTTAGCTAAGTCTGAGCAGGGTTCAAACCTAAGTTAGATTCTCCCGTACTCTGTACATCCAAATTAGAGTCTCCATACTCTACAGATCCAAGTTAGAGTCCCCCAGCCTGTTCTTTACTGCTCTGCTGAGAGGGGAGGCAGGGAGGCCTATCAAAAGATATTTGCAAAAGTCTATCATCTGGACAGAAGCAAACAGCAAGATTCGGGATTCATGATTTACAGGTTAGTATTTGAGTTGGTTCTAATTTTTTAAAAAATTTCCAAGCGTAGAAGGATAACTGATAAGCCTCAGGTTCTGTACTTGGCTCTGACGTGTGGCTTGTGAAGCAATGACCTCTACCTCCGTTTCACAAATGGACCGTGGGCCATTTGTGCTTCCCGAAAGATGGGCAGAGAGCAAAAGCTTGTCTATCTAGGAGAGAACTCTAAAGAGGTGTTGTTCTCAATACCAGGCCAATAATGTTTGTTTTACCACACCATAGTATTTTGTACTGCCATTTAAATGAGCCATAATAGGGCGCCTGGGTGGCTCAGTGGGTTAAGCCGCTGCCATCGGCTCAGGTCATGATCTCAGGGTCCTGGGATTGAGTCCCGAATCAGGCTTTCTGCTCAGCAGGGAGCCTGCTTCTCTCTCTCTCTCTCTCTCTCTGCCTGCCTCAATGCCTACTTGTGATCTCTGTCTGTCAAATAAATAAATAAAATCTTTAAAAAAATAACAAGAGCCATAATAATACTCAGAGAAGCCCTTCTGGGCCCTCCTACCATCCTCCCATGCCAGCCACTGCTCCAGCTCCTAGAGATGCCTCCTGAGGCCGGGTGCTATGGAGAAGTGTGGCTCAGACCGCAGGAGGGCAGAGGGCCGCATGATCAAGCAGGGAGCCATCCTTCAGGGGTGAAATCGAGGCTGTACAGTCCTGATGACCAGCAGGAGACAGCACGGCTCGTTGGCTACGTGGGGATCCTGAAGGGAAAGGTGGGGAGCTGGCTGCAGGATCCAAGGGAGCACAGAGCGGGCTGAACACAGGACCGCGGTAGCTCTCGGGTCCCCCCTCCACCCCCGCCCCAGGCTCCTCACATACCACTTGGTCCTAGATGACAAGCTGCAATTAAGTAAAGTGCTAAAGTTACAAGTTGTTCTAAACACTCTTCAACAAAGACTATTCTGTGAAAAGGAACCCCAGGCGGTTATAAACCTTTTTTTTTTTCTTCTGTGTAGAAACCATAAGGTTTGCATCCAAGAATGTGCTGTCTGTTTGAGGCTGGCCTTTATTCTTTCAGTCGGGTGCCAGTGGCATGCATTTCAAATGAGCAGTTGTCTGTGGCCCCAGAGTCTGTGGCCGGGGCATATCTAATCAGGTTAAGCAGCCGTTCATCCCAGCTGTCAGCTCTCTGGAAATCAGAACAGTATCTGCAACCACACACAACTCAAATAGAAGGTTGGCACTTGGAGCCCTGAGTCTCCGACTCCTCCCTGACCTTACTGCGGTGGCCACTGGTTTTTCTTTTCCTATGTGACTCCATACAACAGTAGCAAAGCTATTTTAGGGATTCAAACAGCTAATTGCAGATTTCCATCAAGGCCAGCCACTCCGAACACAGGTTTGGAGAGCACGTTGGTGGTCTCTGCTTGTGGGGATGGTTTTGGCTTGTTTGCCCTGTGAAGTGGCTCATCCACACCCCGGACCCACAAAGCTGTTAATTGGAGGCTCTTCCATGTAGGCCGCTTGGTTCTGGGGGTGAGGGATTTGGTGGAATTTAGTGTGAAAAAGCATGTGATGTTTTCTTGGCCCTAAACGCATGGCTAGAAGGGCGTTTAAAAGTCATCGAGTTGGCCTGCTTGCCGAACAGATGAAGAAACCGTAGTTCAGAGAGTCCCATGGCCACAGAGGCAGAGGTGGGATGAGACTCGGGGCGTCCAGACTTCCTTCCTGGTGCTCTGTGTTCTGAGATGTCTGCACAACTCCATCGTGTTGTTTAAGCTTAAAGGAGGCACTAAAAGAGGCCTAAGGCCAGGTTTAAATCCAGCTCCCTTCCCCAGCTTTCCGACACATAAGGCCTGCCTATCAGATCGGTCAAGTAATTACACTTGCATAGCTCCTGACACTTTGCAAGTGTCCCCTTGACACTGCTTTATGGGCCTGTTCCTAATTAACAACATGCAGCTCCTTCCACTGAGGGAGGTTCTGCAGACTGTCCCCCTGGGAGGAACTGCACCGGAAGCAGATTTTCATGCAGTGACTACCTCCAGCTTCCTAAGTACTTCCTGGCATTTCTGAGAAGCAGTCTCCCTAGGGTTAGTGGGACACAGTTGGAGAAAGCTGGGGACATAGGGGGATCAGAGAAATTCAGGAGACAGAGATCTGTTATTTTTCATCAGAAGACTATAAAGATCTTATATTACAATGAAAATAAGAACTTTGAATTATGCTTCTCCCCTTTCTTTAGAACAGAGTGGATGTGCAAGTTATCACGCTTGCCTAAAGTGCCTTGCGTGTCTCTATCCCCGACTCTGAAGGTATGCTGCCCAGAGCAGCCAGCAAGGGCTTGTGAAGGTCTTTCTTCCTTCCTCCAGGGAAAAGTGTTGCTTTCGTGAGAGAAAGGACAGGCTCCTCCCTTGCTTGCTCTAGCCTCTCCCACTGACCTGGAGATGTTGGGATGGAAAGTTTATCCCTTTGCCCAAGCAAAAACGGCCTTCTAAAATACGTGGGGAAAGTTGGAACTTTGTGGCCATTTTGCCAGATCTTTGAGGAAGATTAAAAGAATGAAGCATGGGGCACCTGGGTGGCTCAGTGGGTTAAAAAGCCTCTGCCTTCGGATCTGGTCATGATCCCAGGGTTCTGGGATCAAGCCCCTGATCGAGCTCTCTGCTCAGCGGGGAGCCTGCTTCCTCCTCTCTCTCTCTCTGCCTGCTTCTCTGCCTACTTGTGATCTCTGTCAAATAAATAAATAAAATCTTTAAAAAAACAAACAAATGAAGCACTACATGAAAAGAAATGACAACTGACAGAAAATCACGAGACTGATTATTTAGAGTCAGAGTTGGAAAAAAGAAAATTTGGTGACTTAAAAGATTTTTCTCCCTTTTTCTCTCTTTAACTTTTGTCTTAGTCCATTCAGTCAGCTCTAACAAAAATACCATAGTTTGGATACTTCATAAACATCACATATTTATTTCTCACAGTTCTGGAGTCTGGGAAGTCCAAGACCAAGGCGCTGGCAGGTTTGTTGTCTGGTGAGGCCCCACTTCCTGGGTCACAGATGGTCATCTTTTTGTTCTAACCTCATATCTCTTGGGCTTCCTTTATAAGAGCACTAATCTCATTTATGAGGGCTCTGCCCTCATGACCTAATCACCCCCAAAAGCCCCACCTCCTAACACTATCAGCGATTAAGATTTCAACATGTGAATTCAGAGTAGAGGGGGGCCGTGAACAATCAGACCATGGCAGGGTTTCTCTCTCAAAGAGAACATTAAGTCCAGTTAATACAGTAAATGTCTTTATTTTACTATAATACTAATGTCCTTTACTAGTCTTAATTCTCTGCCAGATCCTCATCTCTGATTTCTTAAAGCTGAACATGAACCATGACATGTTTTGTGACTTGAAACTCTACTTCCACTATCAATTCTCAAAGAATATGGTCAGCATAGAAGTTAAATTTTTAAAAAATTCTAAATATTAGTCAACCCAATTCAACATCTAACTTTAAAAATGACATCACATAATCCCTATTATGAAGTAACTCATGAAGGAAAGGATGGTTCAAAACCAGAAAATCCATCAATAGAACTGCTCATATTCATGGATAAAGGACGAAAGGAATCACATTATCACCTCGTCCTAGTTGCAAAAGAAGCACTTTCTAAATGTCAACACTTACATGTGTTCATAAAATAAAATCTATGCTATAGGCTGAATTGAGTGCACCTCCTTCAAGCCCCAAATTCATATTTTAAAATTCTAAACCCCAAGGGGATGGCATTAGGGGGAGGGGTCTTTGGGAGGTGATTAGGCCACACGGCTCCATCCTTATTAGAATTAATGCCTTTATGGAAAGGCTCCAGAGTTGTCCCTTGCCCCTTTCACCACTAGAGGACAAAGTGAGAAGTTGGTAGTCTGCAATCTGAAGAAGGCTTTCGCCAGAACCTGACCACACTGGCATCCTGATCTTGGACTTCCACTCTCCAAAACTATGAGAAGTAAATTCCTGTTGTTCATTAGCTATCTAGTCAATGGTAATTTGTTAGAACGGATTAAAAGAACTAAGACAACCTCATTACAAAGAACAAAGAGATGGGTATTTAGTCCACTTAGTAAAGGTCAGCTACATCAAAAACTATAGTAAACATCATGTTTAAACTTTGGGGATCCCCTTTAATACTGGAACAAAACAAGGATCTCACTATTGCTGCTATTACTTTGCAAAGAATTGGTCCGGGCAAAAACTATAAATAGGCTTTCCTTCCCCCACCTCCCAAAATCCACAATGGAATAAGACAGCAATAAGAAAAGGCATGAAAATTAGCAGAGAAGAAATAGCTGTTCTTACATGCAAATAAGAAAAAAAAAGTCAGCAAACTCATAGAACTGATAAGGATATCTGGTAAGGTTGCTAGAGACAAGTTTAACTTATAAAAATATCAACTAATAACATTATTTCTAGGCTGGCAATAGGCAACTAAGGATATAAGAAAAAACAAAATATTATAATTATTAACCAAAAAACAGAAGTATCCAGAATTTAATTTAAAAAATACACCATGGAAGAGGCACCTGAGTGGCTCAGTCACTTAAGCTTCTGACTCTTGATTTTGGCTCAGGTCATGATCTCAGGGTCATGAGATCCAACTGAGCACTGAGTTACTTGGATTTCTCTCTGCCCCTCCTCCTGCTTCCACAAGTGTGCATGTGCATGCATACTCTCTCTCTAAATAAATAAAACCTGAAAAAGAAAAAATGAGGGCAACTATGTGGCTCAGTCAGTTAAGTGTCTGCCTTCAGCTTTGGGATCTATTCCCCTGTAGGGCTCCCTGCTCAGCAGGGAGTCTGGTTCTCCCTCTGCCTTTCCTCCCGCTAGTTCTCTCAAATAAATAAAATAAAATCTTTTTAAATTTTTTTAAAAAGGGAATACACCATGGAAGAAAATGGAAGTTCATCTAAGAGAAAATTTAAATTTAAAAGAAAAGAAAATTTAAATAACTGGGAAAGATAGTCCATACATTTAGATGGGATTGCAAAACATTATAAGGTTGAAATATCTTTCCTAAATAATCTGTGAATTCAGTACAATCCTACTATAAAAACTCATTGAATATTCTGAGAAACTCAATATATTTATTTTAAAATTTTTATGGAAACACAGAGGTCAACAAATAATTTTGTTAACAAAACACAAGCAAAAAGGAGAAATCTATCTTACCAAACATTAATATATATCAGTAAACTTTACAAAGGAAACCCAGATAGGAAAAAAGGGGGCAAAGGATGTGAATGGACAACTTACAAAAAAGGGGACTCAAATGGCTGAGGAAGCCATTGGTCCATCTGGAAATATACTCAAACTCAGCAGAAACCAGAGGATTCCAAATCAAATCAACAGTAATGTATCTCTTCACTTCACTGGGATGCCAACATTGAAGAGCTGGATAATGGGTCTGGGGAAATAGGGAATTAGTGTCCCACTGGTGGAAGTGCAGTTGGGTGCACTCATGCTGAAAAGCTAGCTGGGAATACTCAGTCAATGAAAGGTGTTTCTGCCTCATGTCCCAGCTCTCCGCTCTTTCACCTGTAGCCCAGTGAATTCATCCTCTAGGCCCATAAGGGAGTAGGTAGGAGCATGCTCACCATACATGGTTTGTGGGACTGGAAGGAAGAGGAAATCCTTGTGTAGACAAGGAGGGGAAATCTCGCTATGGAGTGCTGCGTCGCTGAGAAGCATGGTGTGTTGTGATATATCTTAAGAATATGGTGATTAGTCAGGGGACGGGGTGGAATAAGAAATAGAATAAGGTTCATAGAGCCATGTCATTTATACAAATATTTGCACCCTTAAATATCACACTGATACTTAGAAGTATATATACAAATAAAACACATTAGAGTGCTTGCCAAAAGGGAGAGAAGAATGGGGGCAAGAAGTGGGGAATCAGCAGAACCAGGGCTAGGCCCTGCAGACTGACCAGTGACCAAGTGCTGTGAGCAGAACATTGTGCTCTGCAGCTGTAGTCCATGTAAAGGTGTAAGAGCAAGAGAATTCGCCACCTGTAAAAGAAAGTTCTATGCCTCCCATCTATTTTGACATTGTACACATGCAAATTTGGGAGTGATTTATTCTCCCAAAGAGATGTTGGTGCATCTAGGAGGATTTGACACATTAGATCTGACAGATTCTGGCTATGATTAACTATGTCTCCAGCACTTTGCCTGTTTACATTATGTTTTAGGGAGAACTGAGGCCTAAGGTAGTTTGAGAGTTGGTAGTTGGAAAACAATGCTTTGTTAAGCATAAAATTTATAGCAAATGTTGGTCATTTTGAGAGGGTTTAACACCAAACAGGTAAATTGGAGAAAGAAGTAGAAGTCCTCACTTGAAGACTGCTACCAAGGAAAAAGAGATAAAAGAACAATAATAAGAGATATAACACTGGGACGGACAGAAATTTATATTGTTCAAGTTTTACTGATCTTAAAATTTTGCCCTGGAGAAATACTATTTCAACATTTCTTTCTACATCTTGTTAAGTTCCTTTCCTATAAAAGGAATTATCCTTACACTAATTCATTTCATTCTCTAACAACCCTATGAATGAGATATTGTAAACTTTACAGAAGAAAAAAACCTGAAGCACAGAGAGGTTCAGTTACTTTCCCTGAGCCATGAAGGCAGAAAATAGAGAAGGACTCAATCCAGACATGGTTGGCTCTTTCCAATGCTATATACCAGAAGGTATTTGAGATTAACTATGCTTGTAAAGAGACTTTTGACATTATAGTATGGTATGCAGGATTCAGTGCAGGAAGACAGAAACTACTCTGTATTTTTAAGTGGAATGGGATTTAATACCATGAAGTTGTTGCTTAGGAAATCTTTGTAAGTGTTGGAGGGGCAAGCTCACAGCTGCACGACCAGAAAGGATTCCCAGAACACTGTAGAAATGAATTGCCAGTCAGGAAGATGGGAGAAGGTAGATCAGAAGGTCAGAAACCATGTCAATAAGGGAACCAGAAATCAGGAAGCCATATCAGGAAGCTGTTATCATCACCAATATTGCTTGTAAACACCCAAGAATCTAGTTATCAGACAATGGAAAGCTGGTTGCAGCCAGTGAAGTTCTTCAAATGGTTTTCCAAAACCATGTAAATGGAATTGGACCCTGTATCTTTATAATCTTCCTTACTAGCAGAAAACAGCCAAAAGCTTCTGGAAGGAGGCATCTATCTCATTTCTGCACCCAATGATAGAGCTTAACTGTCATCTAAAACTCTGCCTGAAAGGGAGTCTTGGAAATGAAGTTTTTGGTTCCCCAGACTTTGTAGTATGGGACATCCACTAGAAAGTTGACATTGCTTGTAAAGAGACTTTTGTTATGGATGGTGAGTCCAGCAAAGGCATAATATTTATTTGAAACTCAGAGGTCATGCCACTAGAAGTAAGAAAGTCAATGAACTAACTTCTTAAACTCAAGAATGTACTCCCTGCCTGAATCCTGTAAAACCATCATCATCTATATCACCTGCTAGCAACATATCAAATAAAATAGACTTTATCAAATAAAATAAAACAGTAAGAAAAAGTCATCCTCAGTGTTGATCCAAGTGGAACCTCTAGAAATAAAAAGTACAGAAGTACAGTCATTAGGGAAAAAAAAAAAAAAAAAAAAAAAGAACCAAAAATCTAGAACCTCAATGATTGGTTAGACTGCAGATTAGATACAGTTGAAGAAAGAATTGGTGCATGGGAAACAGGTTGAAGAAATTACTCAGATTGGAGTCCAGAGACACATGGAGTTGGAAAACATGAAAAAGAGATGAAAGGTCATGGAAGCTAGATGCCACATGTAGGAGCTGCATAGAAAGTCAACTCAGAGGATGGGGAAAAATATTTGGAGATAATTGCTAAGTTATTTCTAGAATTTATTAAAGATATACATGTCCAAGTAAGCTAGCTAAAAATAAATCCATTCCCCAGGACACCAAAGACAAAGACAATATAACAAAAATAACTGGAAAGGAAAGATAAATCACTTTTAAAGGAGTAACGGACTGATGGTAGACTTCTCATCAACAACAATGAAGGTCAGAAAAACATGCATTAATAGTCTAAATGTGTTGAAGGGAAAAAACCCCACCTAAAATTCTATTATAAATTATCATTTAAGGAAGAAATCCATAGATTTTTCCATTAATGCACTAAGACTAAGAGAATTTAAAACTCACAGAGCCTCACTCAAAGATTTAAAGGACAGACTCTAGGAAGCAGGAAACTGAATCTATTAAGGAGAGGAGGAGACACAAGAAAAAATGGTACACAGGAAAACCTTTGTTCAATGTGTCACTCAGCAGGTTGAAAGAGTCACAGAGCAGGTAGAGCCCTGAACTCAGCCCTCTGCCTGGCCTGTGGCTACCTCCACAGCCTTCCTCCTCTGGGCCCTGGCTGCCAACTTAGCTCTAGCCTCCGTCAGCTCTCTGAGCTGGGGCTGGGGCTGTCACACTGCCTGCCCATCTGCATCCCAGCTCTGGCTCTGCCTTGCTCTTGCTGGGACCTTTTGCAGTCCCAGAACTTTGACTTGTCCCTGCCTCCTGTTCAGCTCTGGGAGCAAGACCTGCCCCTGCCTTGCCACAGGCCACATGCTATGTCCTGCTGTGTCCAGACAATATCTTCACATGGCAAGAACTACCACTTATGGAGCATCTGTGAATCATCCTCATGTTAGACATCTTTGGGCAAATTGCTGAACCTCTTGGACTTTAGTATTCTTAGCTATAAATGGGGCTAACAATAGTACCAAATTTCTAGTGCTGACCTGGGGCTCAATGAGTTACTCTATGTACAGCACATACAACAGTGCCTAGCACAAAGCATGCACAACATAAGTATTGGTTAAACAAGACTTAATTCTTTTTTTTCATCCTTTTATTTTGATATTTCACTTTTGATTTCACATTTTCAAGAAATGTTCTGAGAAATTTTGCAATAGTAAAAAGCCACTTATTGTTATGGGGGATATTACCAATTTCTTCTGACTTGTGTCATTCAAAAGTATTAACAAGATTTAGTTCTTCTTAGCCCCATGTTACAAGGTGGGGAACCAAGGCCTAGAGAGGCTCAGTAACTTGCCTGAGGCCACACAGTGAGTGGCGTGGGCCTGGCACTCTTAGTGGCTAAGGCCTGTGTGCATCCCTCTTCTTCTGCAGTGATGAGCACAGTGTCCGTGGCTCCCTATGCCCAAACGTTATCGTGATCAATGAGGCCAGTGCAGACTCCAGCACTCACAAATGGGGCAGTGACTCCAAAACACAGCATTGTGCCAGCCTAGGAGGGGGTCTTGTCCCAGGTCCCAGAGTTTTTTGGAGTTTTCTATATCATGTCCCCGTAACTGACCATGTTTGGTTTTGGGAACAAGTGTGGGCTGAGCCACCACAATGAAATGGCAGAAAAACCAGACAAAGTGCTCCTACCAGACTGGAATGCTCTCTCTGAGAAGTGGGAGGAGGGGGATGTCTACATGAATTTAAGATTCGGTGGGCGGGCGGGTGGGTGGGTGCCCTGTGACAGGCAGCAGCCAGTCTAGCAATGAGGTCATTGGTTTGGCTGGAGTCCTGAAGCAGGCTGCCCACCTGGAGAAGGGGTAGTGTCCGCCACCCTGAGCATCCCCTGGGGCCTGGAAGCACCAGCTAGGGATCTCCCCTCAGCCCGTAGGAGCCCCCTCCTCACCCCCTGGCTCATCTCCATAGGAACTTGACTACTACTAAAGAAGCAGCTTGAGCAAATGAGCAAGGTGCATGAAGGTACTCCTCAGACATGCTTTGAGGCCTGGGAGTCGAAGGCAGGGTTTGTTTAAATTACCCTCTGCAGGAGAGCCTTCCACAAGGGCCTCTGGGGCCTCTAGGATTGAACCCTGGCCTCTTTAGGCGCTACTCAGGGTCGACCATGCTTGGTTTACAAGTAACACTCTGTGTGAAACATTCTTCATTCACGCCTCACCACTTGCCACTCTGGGCTCACTGACTACACTCAAGTCCTTCTCCTCCCATCTTCCTGGTAGACTGTCTCAAAGGGCTTTGTGAGGGATCAAACACATAGAAACATGCAGGTGTCCCAGAACTAACAGCTCTTATTATTGGGAGATGGGCAGAATAAAGCAGTGGTGGTTATGAGCCTGTCTTTAGAGTTGGGCAGTCTGGGTTTGAATCCCAGTTTTTTAATTCTCAAAAAAAAAAAAAAAAAAAAAAAGATTCTCCCAGTGCCTCAGTTTCCTCATATGTCAAAGAGGGATAAAAAAAAATTGCCTACTCCCTGAGTTTGTTATGAGGATGAAGTAAGGCAAGGTGAGTAAAGAGCTTAGTACCAAGGTGGCACAGGACAGCCTCGGCACATAGAGGGTACAGTGAAAACGGTGATCACGTTCCTTGAGGAAACTGAAGCTTTGGGAGGTAAAGTAACCTGTCCAAGGTCACCTGGCCAGTAAATGGCAGAACTGGGACTGGAACCAGGTTTCCTGGCTCTCCCTTAGGAGCTCTTGCCCAGCTCCTGGCCCGGACCTTAGAAACCCCTACCTCCTCCCATGCCCAATGCCTGAGAGCTTGGTCTTTGTGAGGATAAGATGCAAGGACCTGCCTGGCATCCTGAAGACCTCTTACTCTGAGCCTGTAGAACCCATCCGCACCCAGGAGGCAGCATCTTGAGGTCGTTTCCGAAGAGTGAACTTCCAGTTGGGGGAAGATACCTTGCAAGAGAAGTGGGTCTTTAACGGGGAATATTCTCTTGAAAGGATAATGTGACTAGAAAGAGAAGGGAGCTGCGATGGGGAGAAACAGAGCAAGCCTCTGGGCAAGGTGCTGACTGGTGTGGGGTGGGGGACGGCTTGAGGAGGAGCTGGAGGAGGCTTCTTGGCCCTGGGGCAGAGGCTGGGTAAGGGGCTCTGTGCTCAGCCCCCGCTCTGAGAGTCTATCTCCTCACTCTGGGAAGCCAGCAGAAAGCTCTACCTGGTCTGTGCTCCTCGGATTGTTTCCAATTGCCATGTGGAACTGCCAACATTTTCCACATTAAGAACAAATCAAAAGAGATTTTTTCACTGAGCATGAGTTAGTGGAAGGGAATGAGAGCAAATCAAATTCATACAAAAATAGAGGAAATTAATTTTTAAAAAGCCCAACCAAACACCCTGTAATTTTCAGTGATTTCCTTTCAGGGAAACTGACCACTGTCACTATAAACAAAGCAGAGAATAAATAAATAAAAAGGAAAAGAAGGTTGTGCTTTTTTCTTTTTGCCTCCCTGATGGATGGTTTATAGAGGCCTCAGGATAAAAGTCAGCCTCTAATTGGTCCCAGATGGCGCCCGCCTCTGCCCCTGCTTCAGTGTTTCCCTGTGCCTCAGTCCAGGCTTGCCAGACATGCTGGTGGTAACGGGAGCTGGACCCTCATCCCCCAGCGGTGGCTGCGGCCAGAGGGAGATGGGCCATAGAAAGTCAGGGTCACAGAAACCTCGTTACCACCGTGGAAATGACAGGCTGCCGGAGCCGGTGCCTGCGTCTGGCCCTAGGACGGGCACACCTTTCTCTGGAGGTCCCACTGCCAAGGAGAAGGCCTGGCTGGGCAGGGAGGGCTGTGCAGCTACTGGGAGCGGGCTCCCACCCTTTCTGAAATGACATGGGAGGTTGTCACAGTTACAGCAACCATCTCGTGACATCTCTGTTTCTGTGGGATTGGGGATGAGGTCGGCACGGACTGCCTTCAGCTGGCATTGCTGTCTCAGCCGGCACGACACCCCTCTGCTGCCTCTGGCTTCCCGGAGCATGTGACCAGGGCAGTGGCTCTGGAAGTGTCTTCCCTCTCCATTCCCCTCCCCCACCCTCAGCCCAGGAATGAAGCCCAGAATGCCATGGGAGTGGGTCCCCTCCAGACTCCTCGACAACTAGAATTTAGCAAAAATGGGGGCTGGACATGTAGCTAGATTCTAAACCTCTGTTCTCACCATCTTGGCTTCTCTTCTGACTATATTTTAGGGACTCTGGTATTTTCTTTCTTTCTTTCTTTCTTTCTTTCTTTCTTTCTTTTTTCTTTCTTTCTTTCTTTCTTTTTTTGTTTGCAAGAGAAGACATTCTATTTGTACATGAGAAGACATAAGCCTTTCTCTATGAAGAATTTGAAAATAACTTTTCATTGCTGAATCTCTCTTGCAAAACAAATATCATGATGAGTTGGGGTAAATGAATCAGAAACAGATGGATAAAATTTATCTGCAATACACAGAATTCCAACCCAGAGGGAAGGGGTGGGGAGGGTAGCCTTTGGGGTTTCCATGATCCCAAATACAAGGAATGGGGCTTGAGCCACTTGACTGATCCAACTAGCTAATCTTGGGGCACCCAGTCCAGCATCAACAGAGACATGTGTGCAGCTCTCCAAGGAGCATGGTTATCAAGAACACAGAGCTGCTATCGAGTTTCTAAAACGTGGCTTCTGAAAATAAGCTGTTCTAATTTACAGTATATCTTCTCCTAACTACTCCCCTGGAGCACATGGCCCCATGGAAGATGGAAATTATTTTGGAGATAACCAGTTGCTGGGTTTGGCATCCATTCTGCAACAGTTACATGTGTGGAAAGAGGCCCTGATTGGTGGGGTGGGCGTGTGCTGGGTAGGGGGTTGAGGGGGGAGTGGGGCAGGGGCACACATAAGTGGTTTCAACAAGAATGCAAAAATACTATATTTTGTGACAAAGTTGCTCCAGGGAAAGCAGATTGTTCACAAATCGGTTACAGATTTCCCTGAAATATGTTGGGACTTCCATGCAGAAGAAAGGAGTTTGGGGACCAAAGGCATTTGGGGTTTTCCTGAGCTCAAAAACGGGCATGGAACTGGAGACAATGACTGGTCCCAGCAGTGGCCCCCGGGCCAGTCCTCACCCTTCCTACATGCACGGCCATGCTAGGTCACATGTCTGCAGGGTGGCTTTGCAGGATTCTCAAGAGAGACCACTGTCCCCTGTTCCCCAGTCTGCCCTGTGGGGTTGTTAGTCTTTCCATAACCAATCTGAACATGTGAATACCACTGCCATGTAGCTATCTTCATCATTCTAAGGAGGAACCTAGTTTCCAGTTTAGGACATGGTGTTCTGAAAATGACACCAACATGAAAAGTGACTGGGGATCAGTTTGTCTTGAATTTACTATTCGACCCCAAATTTCTGATATTCAATCACAGACCCAACTGTGGTACTTCCCAGAAAATAAAAGGCATTAATTAATTTATTAGTTCACCCTTAACACTTCTGAAATGGGACTCTGTTTTTATCTTGATATCCTTAGTTTGGCAGGGGGCAGTGGCATCTACTCAAGCAGGATATCTCAGGTTCCTCCTTGAACGCTCCTTCTTTCTCGTTCCTTAAATCTGGTCCAATAGGAGCCCTGGAGGTTTAAGTAGAATCCATATACTGCCACTGTCCGCCTCCAGGCCACCAACATCTTCTGTGTGGACAACTTTAATCACCTCCAAGATGATCTTCATCTTGTCACTGTCACTCACTGTCCACTCACTGTCCCTCCTGTCCTTTCACTCCTCCATCCTCCACACAGGTGTCCCAGGGACCACTTTCTTCTCAAAATGGAATTCAGATCATGATGCATTTTATGCATTTCTCTGCATAAAACTTAGTGGCTTCCTACTGTAGTTAAAATTAAATCCAAACTTCTCACCGTGACCTTTAAGACCCCGCACGAGCCAAACTTTGCCTCCCTCAGCTACCTTCTATGTTCCCCTCTGCTCTCTGCTCCGTCTTCCCTGGACATCCCCTCTCAGACCCCTGCCCCCATTTCAAGTCCCTCACAGACACATATCACTGGCCCTTTCTATTGCTGCCTTTGAATCTCTCAGCTTAAACCTCTTCTCCTATTTGTTCATAGATAATGATCCAAAACCCCAAGAGCTTAATGTAAGTTAGCCGTCAATTAAAGTAGCAAATAGAAAAGTTTTCTGGCTCTAGATCAGATATTCAGTCTCTGACCCTTGTTAACACAAGGATGAAGACTGGCATGTGTGAGCACATACATTAACACACAACACATGAATTAACACCTGATCCTGGCAAGGACTTTGCTGATGAAGAAGGGCTGATAGGAACAGGGCTGGAGTTCATGAACAAAACCTACAATGAAAAAACGAACTATAACTCTGGATCCTACTGGCCCAGGAAACCCTGCCATAGTGGTCCTGTGAGCAAGGGCCTCTCCCCTCTTTCCTGACAGGAAGATGAGGACCCTGGGACACCTACTGGGCTGGTGATATGTAAATTGGTGAGCATGCACCGGGTAGGCAGCACAGTGACAACCAATCCAGACTGATTCTCTGGAGCATGAAGAGGAGTAAAAGCACACCAAGAGGAAGGTCTTATTTAGGACACAGGAGGGCAGAGGGGGGCTCTTAGGGCATTTGGGTCTCTCTTCCATTACTTATCCCCATTACACAACAATGCAAGCTCTCCTGGAAACTTTTAGACATTATAGAAAATTTAGATCTAGGAAGAACAAATCTAGAGTACACTAATGTAAAGACAACTATTGCTGTATTCTTTAAAGACTGATTTATTTTGGAGAGAGAGAGATTGTGTGAGCACATGAGCGGGGGAGGGGCAGGGGGAGAGGACAGAGAGAAAATCTCAAGCAGCCTCCCCACTGAGCATGGAGCCTGAGGCAGGGCTAGGTCTCATGACCCTGAGGTCATGTCCTGGGCTGAAATCAAGAGCTGGACATTCAACTGACTGAGCTACTCAGACACCCCAACTACTGCTATTTTGATGTTTTTATTCTGGCCTTTTCTCTGTGCAGGTTTTTGGTGGTGGTGATAGTATACTCTTACACAGAAGTCATCATACTGTTATCTATAGTTTTCTGTCCTGCTTTTTCTATTTAATCTAAACATTTTCAGGTTATTACCTACTCACTGAGAAAATTGTTGCTAGAGGAATGGATATACCCAAGATTTAGTCTGTCTTTCCCCTATGAATGGGAATTTATCTGTAATAGTTATTACATATAAAGCAATGACTCACAACTTTTGTATGAAAGATTTAGGACAACTTTTCAGGATTAGATGGATTCTGTAAGAAGGGCTAGCTACTTTAACCTACAACTTCACATTTATTTAGTTCATTGTGGTCTGTAATATTTTTTAAATCTCTCTTGATCTCCTTTTGTTTTCTCTCAGATTCTCTATCAAGTAACTTCAAATAGTTGCAGGAGTTTTCATCAGTCTGTAAGTGCAATTCCTATCACACTTACAGCAAAATAAGTCCTTTCTCCCATTCTTCCTAGGCACACAACCAAATCCATTTCCTGGTTTCCCTTGCTGGGAAGATGTGTCATGGTTGAGTTTTATCCATTGGAATATGAGATGAAGTGAGCCACCCTGCTTCCAGGCCTGGTCATAGTCTCCCATGTATGATCCATCACATTTTTGTCCTTCCAGCAACTGGATGAACAGGTTCTAGAGGTTGACAGAGCCATGAGAGAGTAGGAGCCTGGGTCCCTGAATGACAGGGAGGAGAATCACCCTGCCTTTCTAAACAGCTGCCCAGAATTATTTATGTGGGTAAGAAATAAACTTGTATTGGGTCTATTTTTTACAACAGTTTACTCCATACCCACAAATACAAGGTGCAAATACAGCTCCACCGACATTAATATCTCACTTTGTTCCAAGTCCCTAACAGTATGAGTGTAGGACCTCATCCCCCTCGCCCAGGTATTTCTGGAGGTGCTGGGCTTATGTGTGCACAGGAACAGTTCTGCTCACCCCATCCACCAGCCTCACCAAAGAATCCTCTCTCCTTTTGCATGGTGAATAAAGTACAAGAGTTATTGGCCCCCCCCAAGGGGTGTGGCCTTGGAGCTCACAGTTGGGGAAGTTCTCTGAGTTCCTCAAAGCTAGGTACTATCAAAGGCTCCACCTGGCCGTAGGGTTGAGGCACCTCACCTGAGCTGTCCTCTGGGAGGGGGTCCTGGGCTCAGGTAGAACCCACAGGCAGCTAGATGGAGCTAGAAAGTTCTGAAGAGCACTAGCCAAGGTAAATGCAAGGATAATCAAAGGAGAGATCTCCTTAAGCCTCCTTATGGAGAGACGTGGTATGGAGAGCAATGACAGCCAGAGATAGCTGGCAGAGGAGCAGGGTGAAGCAAAGGTGGAATGGCACATTTTGAATTTCTAGGAGCTTGAGAATAGGGCCTGTGGTCCTGCTCATGGGGTCTTGCAATGTGCCAAATCTGTTTAAATATGTGCTACAAAATTATAAGGCCTATTTCCTGAGCTGCCTAATTAAGGGGGGGGAAAAAAACCCACATCAATGACTGGGTCATAAAAAAGCTTCCTCTGTGCCACTGTTCTTGTTAAGGAGCCTCTTGCTCTGTGATGGTCCCACCTGGATAGCTCCAGTCTGCCTCTGGCACAAGTGGAGGTACAGGGAAGCGGGCACATCCCAGCTCCAGCAGCGCAGCCAATCCAGGGCTAATTCCTCACCTTCCTGGGTCCTTGAGTTCTGCTCTGTCATGGGGACAAAAGTGGAAACTGTCTCAGAGGTACTGGGAGGACTGAATGGATTACCGCCTCAGTTACATATGCTGGAAGATAGCTCTTCTTGTAAGATGCAGGCTTTCTCTGGCTGAATTCTGCAGTGCCACATACATAGACTTTGATCTTATATTTACCAGACACCTGAACCAAGTACAGCAACTGTCCAATTTGAAGAGCACTTTTATGCTTTATTTTTATTCCATTTCAGGGTTTTTATTTTCATTAAAAAATTTATAAAGGTCCAATTATTTTTTTCAAACTAGGACCTTTTTTTTTTCTTTTTTTCCTGGGCTTTGGGAAAAATCTCTGGTTTGGTTCACGACAAACTTTGAAAACTAGCATTTGGGTTTGGTTTAGGCTTTTAGTTGGAGAGAGCAGCTTGGGCTGATTTGGGTGCACAGTTCGGCTCAGTTCAAAGCCTGCCCATGGAATTCTGATTCTCTCTCTGCTGCTCGCCAGAGCATGCACCAGGGAGGACAGTGGTGCCCTGGGGACCAGCACATCTGCATATCCTGCAAGCTGCTGTGCCTTTGGCTCTGCATCAAAAAGCTATTTGAAAAGAGGGGCACACGAGCATTTTGCAAGGTGACCATTTTAGAGGTCTCAAAACCAAGCACCTCACATCGCAGAACCCTGACAGAGACAGTTTTGTTTTGTTTCATAGGCACTATGTAAGTGCTTTATCCAAAGAACCCAGAGGCACTTGGAAGTGACAGCAGCAGAATCAGGTTTCAACCTCAAAGTTCAGCAGATTTCACGTTAAGTTCACGTCCACTAACGAATGCTAGCTTCCGGCCTCACAGCGTTCGAGCATCACCGAATTTGTAGAAGATGTTGAAGTCATCCCCTAAAAATTTCTTTTAGATCTATTTTCCCAGCTACTTTGAACCAGAGAGGTTAAGTGAATTTCCAAGTCACCAGATAGCACATGAGGGAACAAGAAATACCAGTGAGACTCCCGATGTCTGGTGTCCTGCTTTAGCCTCCAGAATTTCCTTATCTTCAAGAGGGTGTCTAAGTATCTGAATGGGATCCTTCGGTTCCCTGGTTTAAGTCCATGGTAATCCAACACTCGAGTGGATAGTGTTTTCTCATTTTGTTTTGGGTGTCTCAATAACTGAACAGAGATTCAGGTCCATGACACAGAGCAGCAGTTCATAAATGAATGCGCTGTGATTTCATTCACATAGCTTCTTCAGGGATAATTATTTCCCCCTGGGAGCCAAGTTTCCCCAAACTCCAAGTACAGAGGGAGGCCCATTACCAGTTAAGAACCCACAACTCGGTGGTTCTTGCTTCTGCCTGTTCAGGGAAGAGCTTGGTCCCCCAAGTTTCTGGGGGTCATCCCCAGAGACACAGCGCATGGTCTGTGGAGAAAGAGCTCCTTCTTGTTTGGGGCTATAAAAGGCTCTTACTGCTGTGCTGCCTCTAGATTTTGTTAGCAAGGCATCTTCTGTTTGCCCTCAGCCTTCTACCTTTCTAGGTCCCACCACATAGGAAACCTTGTGCATTTCAGAGGCGGCTGAAATCAGAGTCATAGCTTTCGAGCTCAGACCCTCTTCAGAACCATGGATTCCCTCTGACCCGGGAGGAAAGATCCCCTCCTCCTCTAAACTGAGCCAAGCTGGTCCCATGGGACTTTCTTGTCTATGAAGCTGTGCTGTTCCTTGCTCCTTTGGTTGCATGTTTCTGGCAACCCTGCCTGCAAGCTTTCCAAACACATCCCAAGGAGTGTGAATTCCAGTTGAGGCCTCTTCTGCTTGTCTTGATTAAGATAAATGGTGGCTGTGGGTAAACGAAGCTATCATGAACTTAGAGCTTAAGCTATCAGTTTATGAGATAGAGTTAAATCAGCCACATTAAATAAGTAATGAGAAAGCACACTGTAAACTCTAAGTGCTCTGCAGATAACAGACTGATTTGCCAAAAATCAGTTTGCCACATAATCTGCTTGCTGGTGTTTCCCATTTCACTGCAGTCCTTATTTGGAAGGGGTTGGAGGATCTGTGGCCTACTCCTGCCTTTGATCAGGTTGGATTACCTACCAACCCAAATCGTGTTTCTATTAACTACTTATAATGCTGACAATAATTCACACTGCATGAAATGGTTTCCACAGCCTTTGAGAGTATTTTTCTTGTTTTCAGTTCTAGTTTTGCTGAGGCTTTCTAAAGCCAATCCTTGAGCTGGCTTACGGTGTTCCAGAGATCCTGCTTTTAGAACAACAGTGGTATCCTCCCCTGCCCTTCATCTTGTCCCACAATTGCCCTGTGTCCTGTCCTCAAAAACCCCTGGGAGCACATCCTCAACACATCCTCTCACACCATCATGGAACCTGACAGCTTGGAGTGCAACTGTCATTTCTGGAAAGTTCCAGGGATAAGATTTATTCTAACTGGGGTAGGCTGTCTGCAAAGTCGACAAATAATTTTTCACAGCCCCAAAGGTGGACTCTATTCTCCCACCACTTGAATCGGGATTTTGTGGAAGTCATCAAGACATTCTGGAACTTCTGAGCTCAGGCATTAAGACAGCTTGCAGCTTCTGCTATCCTGAAACTCATCAGCTACCCCATGTAAGTCAGACTCTCCTCCAGGGTGAGAGGCTGCATCAGCCCTGGGCTGTTCCAGCAACAGCAACTGAAGGGCCATCCAGCCTCGGTGTAGTCTCCAGACTGCAGATAAATAAATGGTTCTTGTTTTAAGCCACTAAGTTATGGGGTGGCCCATTATATAGCAAAAGATAACTGGTACAGCCTCCGCAACAAGCTGATTGATTACTCTGGAAGTCTGCATATGATTGACTTGAAACTTAGAGGGAAGATGTGAGCCAATCTGCATAAGGAATTCAGAGGTCTTCTGGGAGAAAACAGAATAAAACCTCTTTTTTTCTTCCCAGAGATTTCAAGTTGTGGACATTAGCCAGGGTGGATCTAAAGCCTGTAAAGACTATAATCCAGTAATATGACAGTACAATAGCCTCCTGGAAAAAACCCAGCAGAGTGGCTGTGATCGGAGCTCAGCATACTCATTAGCAGCCACGGTGCTTCTTGTACTAAGACAGTAGCCTGAGGCAAAGGGACTCTAATACTCTAGCTAGCTGTTCCACTGAGAACAGCCAGAAGGACTTACTGGAGTTTCCTTGACCCTTAAGGAGTGGGGGGGTGAAGGAAATGAGGGGCCTCAAGCATTATCCTCTAAGACGATACTGAGGGAGAGGTTATATTTTGACTCCCAGACTGTGAAGATTGACATTCCAGGTGTACTACTATTATAATTTCCCATCTTGCTTAATTTCCCATCTTAAGATTCTGAGGAGGAAAAATTGTTGGGAAAAAAAAAAAACAGTAACAGAAGTCATAAAGAAATACCCTCCCATTCACAAGCAGAGTCGGTCTTTCCTTCCAAATACACATTGTGTGAGGGAAAACACAAAGAAATAATTTTTAGCATATGAGGAAAATTGTTCATAACATTCCTACAACCTAGTGTTTGAAAATATGTTCTTGCTTTCACCGAAAATACTAATGGTTAAAATATTGATTTCTTTTTTCAAACAAAGGCTCTAAAAGGTAAGTTATTTGGCTTTTTGGGTCCCCCCCCCCCCAAATCAACAAATCAGAATACACCTCCACCTTGCTGAACTTGAACTCTAAACATGTGCTTAAGGGAGACAGGACTGACAGCCCAGGGACTTGAGGGTCCCATTAGCAGTCGTCCACCCCCATTACCCTGTCTCTCTGGATTTCCTTTCATGCCACGGTTCTAACACTCTTTGCAAAGAGAGCCGGCAGACAGATTCTGAAATTTGCATGCAGATCCTTCTTGATAAAAATGCTTCAAGATGTGGCTGGGAGGGCTGGGTGGTTGACTTCTGGGTTTTGAAAAGCCCTTCCTGGCCTCAGCCTATTTCTCATGGTGGAGTGTACTGACAGCGCTCCAGACAGAGGGACCCCTCACCTCCTCTGCAGCAAGGGGTTCCCAGGGGAGACCATGTGACCCAGAGAGTGACGTTCTTCAGAGCATTTGGAGGTCAAGTCTCACAGAGGTGGGGACGGGCAGTAAGACATTGCAGAAGCCAGTGTGTGAACACGATAGTTTTGCAAATCCTGTTCAGTGACTCTCATCATGGCTTGAGTTCATCTAATGTCCAAGACTGGACTTGGGGTGAAAAGAAGAAAGTTCACCCACCAGGTCACTGGGATGATTGGAAGCTGGGCGTGCAAATCTGTCAGACCTTTTCCTTTAACTTCAGCTTGACAGGTTTCTAGGATTCTTCCACCAGACATGTCGCTCTAACACCAGGTTTGCTTAACCTGGAGTGATATTTCAAGCTGTCTGTGAGTTAGGGTGAGGAAAAAAAGTACATTTCTATTTTTATTCACCTCAAACTGAAATTTAGCATTCGTTTTTTATTGAGATATAATTGGCACTTAACATACCAGTTTCTGGTGTACAACATAATTTCCTATTTGTACATATGGTGAAGTGATTGCCATAGTGAGTCTAGCTAGCTAGTATCCATTACCACAGCTAGTTTACAGAATCTTTTTTTTTTATGATAAGAACTTTGATTTATTTTAAAGATTTGTTTAGTCATTTGAGAAAGAGCAAGAGAGGGCAAGAACAAGCAGGGGGAGGGGTTGGGGGAAGGGCAGAGGGAGAGGGACAGGGAAAGAGAATCTCCAACAGACTCCTTCAGAGTGTAGAGCCCCATGTGGGGCTTGATCCCATGACCCTGAGATTATGACCTGAGCCAAAACCAAGAGTCAGATGCTTAACCAACTGAGCCACACAGGTGCCCCTCTAATGAAAACTTTTAAGATCTGCTCTTTTAGCAACTTTAGCAACTTTCAGGAGACAATACAGTATATTAGTAACTATAGTAACCATGCTATACATTGTATTCCCATGACTTACAGATTTTACAACTGGAGGTTTGTACCTTTTGACCACCGTCACCCATTTCATGACCCCTCCTTCCTCTTTAAACAAAAGCTTTATCATCAGTAGAACTCAGATATATAAATATTTTTTTATTTATTTGAGAGAGAGAGTGAGCATGGGGGTTGGGGGAGGCGAACAGAAGGAGAGGGAGAAGCAGGCTCCCTGCTGAGAGGCTGAATCTCAGGACCCTGGGATCACGACCTGAATCAAAGGCAGATTCTTTACCTATTGAGCCACCCAGGCCCCCCCCAAAATCAGTTATTTTCCCATTTATAGTTGCATACGTAAGAAAATATTACTTAAGCTCATCACTAATTATTATCACAGTCCTCATATCTACTACTAAAGCTTGTTATTTAAGATCTTAAAGGAACACATATAAAACTATATCACATCCTCATACACACTAGGATGGCTCCTATCAAAAACAAACAAACAACAACAATAACAAACCTGCTTGAGGGAACAGCACTGATTCCTAGATAAATAAGGATGGCCCCTGAAAATCAGTTTTACTCAAGGGTCACACCTTTCAAACATTTTTATACAAAGCAAAACATGGAAGTATTATGGAGTAGAAAGCAAACTTTCCAGGATGTTTTGGGCCAAAATATGAAATGCTGAATGCATTTTGTGTATATGTGGCTGGTTGTTAAGATAGGACTTCAGCAATTCTGGGGTTCACAGTGTCCTCCCCCGTGTTAGGGACAGATACGTCCTTTACAAATTTGATAGGTGCTTGAGTACCGCAAAGGAGGAAGGCCTCTGGTCCCTCTCTGGCTCAGGTCATTTTAAATTAGGGAGGATGCACAGAATGGTTCAAAGAACAGACATTTTCACAGGAGGTAAACTTGGGCTCAGATATGAGCTCTGCCACTTATTAGCTGTGTGGCTCTGGGCACAGTACCCTGGCTCTTCATTTCCCTACCTGTAAAACTAAAACAGCAATACCCATCCCACCACATATATACCTACTCCACCACATATATAAAACATCCGGTCCCTACAAGGGGCTCAATACCATCGAGTTTCAAAAAAGGGCATCCAAGTTCTTTTCAGTCTGTGGACCCACTCTCCTAAGGATTTCGTGGCCCCGGGCCCCAATTTTCATCTCACCTCCAGCACCCCAGTCCAGTCTGGAGGGATGGATCTAGAAGACAGGCTTAGGTGAACCAAACCTTCTTCCTCTTTCTCAGTCGGCCCCTGGGGGTCTCCAGTCTTTTTGGCTGTCTCAAATGCTTCCACTTTGTCCACAAATCTGAGCGGGCTGATAACAGCTTGGCGAGCTCGTGTAGGGTCGCTGAGTTGAAGCTGGGTTATCCCATCGGCACCTCAGAGAGGCCTGCAATCCCCTGGCTTCCACCCGCACGCCGGAATCCCAGCACCCTAAGTCCGCGGCCCTGGTCCCGAGGCAACACACGGCCAAAGAGGAGGCTGCCGCAGATGCCCAGAAGAGCACGTAAACCTGTTCCCACCTGGTGCACATGAGGCACGCATGGCGCATGCGTAAGGCACGCAGTGTGGCACTCAGAGCGCATGCCCGAGGCACGCAGCGGGCACGCACAGGCAAATAGGCACACACACAGCGCATGCCTGAGGCATGGAGGTGCTACGCACAGGCACGTAGGGGACAGGCACCCGGCAGGCTTTCCTCCTACTCCTGGCTTTCCAGGAGGCTTGCTCGGGGACCGCGGGGTAGTCGAGGATCCAGGAGAGGCGGGAGGACCCAGGACATTTTTGACAGGTCCCGGGAGGAAGGTTCGGGTGGTGGAAGGGAAGCCAGCAGCCTGAGCGGGTCTGGAATCCTCTGCGTGCCTGGGGCAGTGGTCAGGTCAGGCCAGGGAATTGGGCCAGGTAGGAGCACTGGAGGACAGTAGAGCAAATGGAAGAGCCCCATCTCCTCTCTTTTTCTCTTCAGACCTCTCAAAGTCTGCATTAATGTGGTCCCAGGGCACATCTTCTTGCTTCTCACTGTTTCCCTATCATACTCTCAGCCCTAGACATTCTCCCTTGGAATGGGTCCTCTCCTGGCTTTGTCCCATCCTGGGCAGCAATAGATCATTGACTCCTCAGTTTCCTGCCCAGGAAAATAGGTCTGATTTTATGTCTGCCTGGTGGTAGTGAGAATTGAAAGAGGAAATAGAATCCAAGTCTTTGGACCCTGCAAAGCTGTGTAAAAGCCATTGTCATTTGCTATTTTGTTGCCATTGCCACCATGCCACCTTCTGGGGAGCTTTCATAATCTAGAACAGCCAGTTCCCCACAGTGGCTTTGCTGACTGCCTTGGGCCTTCTGTTGGCAGTCCCCCCACAGATGGGGAGATGGGGAGCACAGTGTTCAGCACACCAGTCCAGAAAGGGGGAGGCTCAGGCTCTTCCTCACTGAGGTCAAAGGATGGGCTGTAATCAGCACATGTTGGATGTTTCTCAAACAGGCTCAGTGACCTAGTGTTATTAATAGTGCAGAGTAAGAGTATAAGCCCTATATTTGTGCTTCCAAGTTTGAAAAGCCTTTTCATCAGTATTATTTAATTCTTACAGCAACATTATGGGGCTAATATTATCCCTATAATAATATTCCCATTTACTGATGTAGAAACTGAGGCACAGAAAGGTTAAGCAACTTACCTGGGTCACTGGATTTTTTTTTTCCCTGTTCATATTCCTGATTGTAAGAGCCTCTGTAGTTGGATAGGGGTAGGCAGTAAAAGAACAACATCTGAGAATATCACCATAGATAGTGTCTGGTCCAAAAGTGAGGGTGTTCAGTTTCTTCTGAAAGCTTCCCTGGTTGATAAGTGGGTCTAAACTTAATGATACCTGAGTTTCTTGGGCTGGTGTGGAGACCAAGGACCATGTGAGAGACGAGGCTGGGCGCCGGGGGCGTGCTCAGAGGAAGTCCTCAGTGGCCCCACACATGTACCATTCTGTCAGCAAACCAGCGTGATGTCCCAGCAAACCCTTCATTGGTGTTTTTGACCCTGTGATACCCCGTATCCCCTACTCCCTGCCTCCTAGAGCCCTGGGAAGAGAGGAGACTCCAGTTCAGCCATTCTGAATAGGGTGGTACAGGGATGCATTGAGGACTACAGCTGGTATTTAGTAAGTGAGCCAACGGATGCCCGACACCTTGTCATTCTGCAGGAGATTGTAGGAGATGGTCTTATAAAATGAGTTGTCCCACAGCCCACACAATTGTCAAATGTCCAGCTTTTACAGTAGTTCCTAGAGGTGAAAAGCCTGCTTTTACTAGAACCTAATAAAATTATTTTTGCATGGTTTTATAGTACATTAAATTTTCCCAAGAATGCAACCAATACATAAATTAAGATGGTACTTCAACAAAGTTCATGATTTAGTTAAAATTTGTCCCCACTAGAAATGCTGCCGGTGGTTTTGGAATCCTAGTACCACTCACCTGCATCCCTCTGTGTTACTGGCGTAACTGGCACAGGGGTCCATTCACAGGTGCAGCTGTGCTCCCTCGGGGTTTTCAGGAGAGTCATGCCTGGGGATTTGTCTATGGCAATACCCACTAAATTATCATCAGTCACTTCCTTTTTGTTGGAGTTGAGTTGCTGACCTTTAAAAATTTTGTGTGTACATACATAGTACCTTTTCCTTTCATTTCAGGATAGTAAAGGAGCATTATGAAATATTTGAAATACAAAGGAGGCATTGCATTGGAGAAGGTTGAGAATCCCTGCTCTGAGCAAATAGCAGTTTGCTTCTTTTGCTGAGAATCAGTATTTCAGGTTCAGAGACCTTGATGGTCACCTAGCCCCATCCCTGCCTCCAACCAGTGCTCAAATCTGTGTAGTTGGAGTAAGAGCTCAGGACATTCACACACCTCTGCTTCCTTTCTCCCTTCTGTAGTGTGACCCCTGTGGAGTTCCGGGATGGGGCAGAGCAGAAGATGGGCCTGGAGGACGAAGGACCTAGTGAGCCTTATGGATGTTGGCATGAGGCATTGTAGATGCTTGGGTCCAAGAGGCACTTCATATGACCCCTTAAAGCTCTGGGCACTAGCTCGGTGGCAAAACTTGGACCTGCATTCCAAGTAGAAATACTCTCCTAGCAAAGGCTCAGTCTGTATCAGGGATCCCAGAAATCTGGGCTCCACCAACTACTAAACAAACATACCGCATCTCAGAACATGTCCTGGTGTTGGAGTTCTGAATGACTCTGTGGGCATCTGATTGTCATGAAGCAGGGGGCTAGGTGGAAATCAGTACATAGAGGCATTGAGGTCAGCATGGAACTCGAGAGCACCTAAGCGAAAATGTCTATACTTGGTGGTTTCTTTCAGAGTCCAGGGTCTCTGGCTCCATATTCTAGGATAAAGGGATTGTCAGAAGGTTGCTTTAGCCAGGGTTGGCCCATATTTCCACTGAGTGTCCTCAAAGCTGCCTTGACAGAGAGAGACAGGAAGTCCAAAACACTGGGATGAACTCCAGCTTTGGCATTTTAACCCGGTTGCTTTGCTGCACGCTGCTACCACACTCCATCCTTCCCACTGCCCCCTCCATCTCATGAGCTTGCAACTCCCTTGTCCTGTCTTATGCTCTATGCCCTTTCTGCTGGGGGCTGGACAGCCTTACTCCACCTACTTCCCGCCTGCCCACCATCCCTGGCTGACACAGAGCCCTCTGTCTTCCTGTGGAATGCAGTAGCAATCCTGAGCGTGGTGTTGGACAAGGAGTCCAGCTCCCCCTATAAACTTTTTATAGCTTAGGAAAATAAACATGTGGTTTAAGGTCTTTGCATATGCAGTGCTCACAGAGTGTGAGCTTGCTTTACAGAACGATGAAAGAAAATATTGGTAGAGCTAATAAATTTCTGAGCCAGCCAAGGGACAGTCTTCCAGAAATCTCAGGGCGGCTTTGATGGTTTGGGAGATAAAAAGAGGAGTTACCTTTCCAGCTGCCATGCTGCTCAGAATGGACCCGCCTGTGTGATGCAGCCAGCCTCCTGAGTTCCCCAGGGTGGGGGGCGGGGATAGGCATTTCCCTGCTGCTGGAGGGCCCTTGGAGATCGGTTTCCAGATGAGGAAGCAGGGTCCAGAGAAAGTGGGGAAAGTGATGCCGGGTCACACAGCTCATTAGAGTTGGGGGCCAGGGTGCTTTTCATTTAAATGGCTCTCAGGTGTCTGCTGTGCCCTTGCCGGGGAGATGGGGGGAAGCAGAGAGCATACGCGGCGGGCGGCGGCATGTGCTGCATGACGCAGGCAGAGGGGAAGGCTTTTAAGGGCCATTTCTGAGGTTTACTTCCTGGGTTTGTGGAGGAGCAGAGACTCTGGGAGGAGGGTGAGTGACTAGAAGGTTTCCAGCTGGAGCACTGGGTAGTAACAATAAAAATGATAATAAGCATCGCTCTTGCTACCGTTTATGAAGCATTTACTCTGTGCCAAGATGGAAGTCAACCCATTGAATCCTTCTAGCTTGGAGAGACCAGAACCACCATCCCTATTCTGCAGCTGAGGAACATTGCATGCCACTTTCCCCCAGTCGCCTGGTAGAGCGGGGAGTCAGACCTAGACTGTGTCACACCTCCCCCGCCTAAGCTCCCCTAACCAAGACCCCGGACACCATACACCTGCTCAGACAGCCTGCAGCAGCAGGTCATGGGAAAGGCAAGAACAGATGTAGTTCAGGTGAGTTTGAGGACCCCACAGAACTGTCAAGCAGGAGATGGGCGTCCGAGGGTGGCCTCTGGATTTGGGCATCATGTGCTGGAGGGTAGATTCTAAAGCCAGAGGGGTGCTGGAGAGTTGGGTGAAAAGCTGGAACACACTATGACAGACAGGAGCTCCCAGGACACTGACGGTGGCTCTGGCCTGGCTTCTGCCAACTGGAGGACATACCACAGCAGGCTGTCACTGCTCAGAGGGTCATGGTTCTTAAGTGATGAGAGCCCTTGCTCTCCAGTGAGAGAAAGGCTCTCACATGACCAACAAGGACATGGGAGGGCATGCACATGTCCCTCTGCCACTGTACTTCTGGAGGGACTTATTCTTTCCAGACCAGTCCAACAGTATCTGAATCAAAGCATCCTAAAATGCAGCATGTTTCTGGGTCCAGAATATCCTCTTTTAGGAACTGATTCTGAGGACATAATCAGGGACATGCATGAAGATCGGCATCACAGCATTATTCTTATTTGTGAAAAAGTCACAAATCATATAAATGTCTCACTATAAGAGACCAAACAATGAAATACATGTAGTCAATAAGATCAAATCATCAAATAATATTTATAACCAACAATTTTGACATATTGTTAAATTTTAAGTGACAGGCCATGAAGAGTATAAGTAGCTCGAGATAATTTCTTCTTTTTTAAAAGATTTTATTTATTTATTTGACAGAGCACAGCGAGAGAGGGAACACAGCAGGAGGAGTGGGAGAGGGAAAGCTCTCCCACTGAGCTAGTGTGGGGAACTCGATCTCAGGACTCTGGGATCATGACCCAAGCCAAAGGCAGAGGCTTAATGGCTGAGCCACCTAGACGTCCCTCAAGATAATTTCTTGTAAAGAATGGAAGCATATACAGATTTCAGTGCCCATGCCATGTGGTTTGTTGGCTTTTCTTTGGATGGTGAGATTGTGGGTGAGTTCTCTCTTTCTCAGATATTGCAAGGTTGTTTTGTTTTTTAATTGGAGTATATATTTTTTTGTATTTTGAAAGAAGTTCTTACTGTAAGGATTCATAATAAGTAATATTAGCAGGGCACCTGGTAGCTCAGTCAGTTAAGAGTCTGCCTTTGGCTCAGGTCATGATCCCAAGGTCCTGGGATCAAGCTCCGAGCATAGGACTCCCTGCTCAGCAGGGAGTCTGCTTCTCTCTCTGCCCCTCCTCCCCACTCATGCTGTGTCTCTCGCTAACTCTCTCTTTCTCAAATAAATAAATAAAATCTTTAAAAAAAAAAAGTAATATTAGCAAAACTTGCCTGGTACTTATTTCATGTCAGGCACTGTTCTAAGTACTTTGCAGGGATTCCAGAATTGAACTCCCAAGAGAATTCAGGTGAAGGAACATGTAGGACTCCAAGCTCTGCTGGCATTCCTTCCAGCGTGCAAGGCACACTGTGGCTCCCAGCAAGCAGCACCCAGAAAAAAAAATCACACAGGAAGATTGGGCTAGTTGCCCAGGATCACAGAGCTGGTGTGTGGCAGGGCTGGGACCTGAAGCCAAATCATCAGTCAGCAGGGTCCGTGCTCTGACCCCATTCTCTAATCGCTGCCTGACACTATCACTCCCCAGTGAGACAAACGGGGTCCCCATGGCCCACAAGGATGTGGAGGATATGCACATGCTGCTGTTGGTAGCAACGGTCCTTGATACACCTCGATCCCCTGAGTGCCCTTTAATGACAACGCTTAGGTGCCATGTTCAGTGAATGAATGAATGAATGAATGAAAAAAGAATGAATGCACACATGCAAATGACAGGCCCCACTTATTCTCCAGAATATGAAAATAAGTTCTCACATGCTTTTTGCTAGATTTGAGCATTATCATAATGGGACTCAAGGAACCTTTCCCCCCGCCTGAGAGCAAGTAGCTTAACTTCTTACTTCTAGGAAATGTCTCTGATTGCTGAGACATCCCTGACTTCCAGCATCCTGGAAGAATGAAGTGTGGCTTGTGGCTTCATGTCTCTGTCCCCACCAAGGGCATTCACCAGCTATCGTAGATTATTGCCTTGGTAGTCTCCAGTGGACCGTGTCTCCCAGAATTCACGCTTTCATGAGTTCCTCCCAAATTGACTTGTGTTGTCCGAGTGGCCTGCTTTGGACGCTGAGACATTAACAAGTGTGAAGCAAGCCAAGTCTTAGTAAGTGTTCGCACATCAGGCTTGTCTTCTCAGCATGGCCTCTCTTGGAGCCCAGCCACCACACTGTAAGGAAGTCCAGCCCAGAGGCCATGGGAGAGAGGCTCTGTGGGGAAGAGGCCATCCTGGACATTCCAGCCCCAACCAAGCTCCCAGGTAAATGCAGCTTCTGACTGAGCCCAGCCAAACTCCCGTCTGAGAACAGCCAACCAGGAGATTCAGGAGGAAGAATCCATGGTCGTTGTTTTAAGCCACTAAGTTTTGTGTTTTGCAGCCGTTGGTAACTGAAATAGTGGCATTACTTACTTACTGGATGGCTCTTGGAAACAAATCCGCACACCCTTATTAAGCACTTGCTATGTGCCTGGCACTATGGGCTGATAATGAAAGGTCCCTGATTAAGAGTTGTGGACCTGGGGAGATGAGACTGTCGCATGCAGTCAGACTGAAGGAGCATCCAGGGCTAAACTTGCTGCATGAAGAGGGAAGACAGCTGACTTCCCCACTGGTTCAGCAGCAGGGAACTGGCCGTAGCTGATCTATTTGGTAAGCGGGATATGTTGACCACTTACTTCATTATAAAACCATCTTTTAAGTCCTCTGGATCCCTGTGTTGCTGCATGACATTCTGGTCACAGATCAAGTGATTCCCTGTGAACAAAGAGGAGAGATGAGATGGGGAACTGAGTGGTGTGCTCATTTGTGTGTGTACCATGGGCCCATCAGTGCTCTTCAGGGGACTCGAGGGGAATATGTTTGTGCTTCTTCTGAGCTCTGGCTGTGACTGGCCTGCTCAAGAGGGACCCACAGCCGATTACATGGGAGCTGGCGAGACTCGGACATCACCTGACCTGATGTCCTCAATGTCCTCACTGTAGACAGGAAGAAACGCAGGCCCAGAGATGGGTAGTGCTCGCTGGAAGGCACACAGTGTTTCTTAGCTCCTTCATCACTGGCCTTCCTGGTAACCAGAGCTTAACTTCCCACCTCCTGCACGTTCCCTCTTCCTGCCCCGCTCCGCACACGCCATCCTATCCCCACCCAGGACTGGCTTTGGTGGCCAAGCCGAGCTGGGCTGCAGGAAACAGCTTCAAACAGGGTCCGAGAAAGTCCACCCAACTGAAGCAAAGCCAAACACATTAACCCCCACTTTCAGACAATACACAGGAAACTGCACATGTGTGGAGAGAATATCCTGCTTAAAACAAATCCTTTAAAGGTATTCTGAAGCGACTCCTTTAGGAAGTAGACAGCCCATCGCTTTGCTCTCTTTCTTAGTGTGATTTTTTTTTCTGGGTGCTGCTTGCTGGGAGCCACAGTGTGCCTTGCACGCTGGAAGGAATGCCAGCAGGGCTTGGAGTCCTACATGTTCCCAGGTGTTCCGTTTGCCCCACCTGGACTGAAAGGGGGTCACTTCTTCCTTTGCTTCCTAATTTCTCCCTGGGACCAAGCGAGGAGAGCCAGGACTACGCACAGTTCTGTGACTCAGAGATACATCTGGAATACAAGGGAGAGCCAGGGAGGCTAGCCCAGCCCAGGAGGCATCACTGCACAAAGCAGCAATGCAGGCTCTCGGGGTCAGGGGTTTCTCAAGGCCAGGGGCTGCAGGAGCCTGGCCAGGAGGAGACTCCCGGAGAGGCTTCTGGCGGGAGGACAGGATGAGTCAGGCCCTGAGGTGTTTTCTTCACATGGTTTCGGTTCTCAGGTCAGGATCTTGGCGCCCACAGAGAAAGTCTGGTCCAGGCCCCGGGGAAAGCCTCGGTGGCTGTAGCTTTGCTGTGCTTGGATTGGGTGTGGCTGGGACGTGCGTGGCTGCCGATAAGTGATTTACAGTGTGTTCCCTCCTGTGTTACCTTTTCCTCTTGTCATGTCGCAGTCCAATCTCCAGTAATGGGATCTGCAGAGGCAACGACTCCCCCAACAGCTTCAAAGGTACGATTCCATAACACAAACTGAACCATTTGGAAGTACACAGGTGAATGTCGTGTACTACATTCATGGGGTTGTGCATCTGTGACTTCTATGTCACCCCAAAGTGAAACCCTGTGCCCACTAAGCAGGCCTTCTATTCCTGGACCCTCGCCCGAGTGGGGCAGGCAGCCCAGTCCTGGCCACTTGGTCTTGATTTTCACCGTGGCTCTGTCACGTCTCCAAACTCTGTATCCCAGAACCTTTGTCATGACCCCCTTGGTAGTCCTCCCTCTCTCCCTTCCCACTCCTGCAACCCCCAGCCTCTTAGAGTGCTGTCTGCAACCACACTGTTCTGGGCTGAGGGTTGGGGAACTTGGATGCCCCAGGAGCCCCAGGTGGGATTTCCCTTCTCGGCCTCCCGCACATCACACAAAGCCCCCAGACGAATCCTCTACCACCTGCTGTCTGTCTGAGGATTCCTAGAACCTTTCCACTGGCAGGAATGTCAAGGACATGGCCCCCGTGGAAGACTGTTCTGGGGGTCCTCAAAAAGTTAAACATATTTCTGTTACATGGCCCAGGAATTCCACTCCTAGGTGTACAAGAATTGAAAGCAGGGACTCAACAAACACTCGTGTACTCATCTTCACAGCAGCATGATTTACAATAGCCAAGGGAGGAGAAAAGCGTGCATTGACAGAGGAATGGAGAAACAAATGTCCACACAGTGGAGTATTATACAGCCATGAAAATGAGTGAAGTACCGCTAGGTGCTACCACATGGCTGACCGTGGAAATTGTTGTGCTGAGTGAAGGAGGCCAGGCCCTACATGTATGACATGGATATGAAATGTCAGGATAGATAAATCCGTAGACAGTAGATGAGTGATTGCTGGGGGCAAGAGGAATAAGGAGGGCCTGCTTAGTGGGCACAGGGTTTCACTTTGGGGTGACATAGAAGTCGCAGATGCACAACCCCATGAATGTAGTACACGACATTCACCTGTATACTTCCAAATGGTTCAGTTTGTGTTATGGAATCGTACCTTTGAACGTTTATTTTTAATTCAAAAATTAAATTAAAATAAAATAAAATTTAAAAATTCAGATAAAAATTTTTTAAATAAAATATTTTTTCCACTGCCTAAAAATCTGCCAGCACCCTAGCACATGCCTACGGCGTTCATCCTCGCCATTGCTCGCCCAGGACTCCAGATGCAGGACGTGAGGTGGTTGGTGAGGTTGTCAAGGCAGGAAATTTGGGTTTGGCCTCTTGTGGGGCCGGGGATGGAGCCACAAGGACAGGCTCTTGGCCGGGGCTGCACTAGAGGCTGTCCAGGGCAGGCGCCAGCCGTTCCGGGCTCTCCTCTCGCTCCGGGTCCCCAGGTGTGCAGTGATTGCCTTCCCGGGGAGGGAGTCACAATGCATGATAATGGCGGCTGAGAATCCTTTCTGGAATGCTGGGGATTGTTGTGAAGTCTGGATCTTTGGGGTGGGCTTCTCGGCTCAACTCTTGGGCCTCATAACCCCCTGAGCATCACTGCCAGCCCTTGGTTAGTCACTCTTAACCCCCCCGCCCCAGAGTCACTCCTACTTCCACACCATGTGGCCCCCCAGCAGGGTCCTTTCCTCTGCTCTCCTTTATGGGGCACCGCGTCTTCCTCAAAGACCACCCCACGACTCTGGCCTCCAGGAGCAGCCCCTCCCCAAACTCCTGAAGTTGCCGTCCGGGCCTCTTACTTCGTGTTCATTCTATCCGGGCGCGGCTGTGGGTCGATCCCATGGCACAGCCATTTGGCAGTTCCCACACTTCAGTATGAGCCATACTTTGCCTCTGCTCTTTGAGAAAATTCATGGCATCCTGTGCAACTGTTTTATCTTTCGTGCTAGGTCAGTATTTCATAAATTACAGTTGCCATTTGAATACAGACTGCCGCATAACTCCCTCCAATCTGACACAACGGCTTCCCTGTGGACTTGTCCGATGGGTGATGGGACCTGGGTCTGCCCCGGGACCGATGGAGGCAGGGTCTTCAGTAGGAAAGCATTTGCCTACAGGGTTGTGATGACAAAAAAGGTGGAGCAGGGATGCTCCCTGTGTTGGGGAAGTGGATAGTGGAGGCATGGCAGCGGCACCCCAATCCTAGCCTGGGATAAGCCCTTCTGGGCAGAGCTCCCAGTCTTCCGGGCCAGACCCACTCCCAAAAGAAACCCTTGAAGAAAAATTGCTTTCCAGGAGGGCTGAGAGCAGAGGGCACAGTCCTGGTTTCTTCTCAGCTGCTGTGGAAAGTCCCCACATTTCTCTCTTCAGATTCTTATTTTTTGCTTCCCGTGACTTTAGGCTTCAGGTTGGCAGAAATAAGGCCCTAGCATAGAAAACAAGCAGGGAGGCAGGTGGACCCAGCAAAAGATGGCATACCCAGAACATTAAAATAAGATAATCCCACTGTCTCTTGCAGTGGTTTTGAAATGGTTTTTCTATTTAGAAGGAAAGTCTTTGTTTCCATTTTAAAAATAACATTGAGGATTCATCTCATCAGAAGGGTTAAGAGAGGCAACTCTCTTAGCCCTCTTGGGCTCCACTGTTGGGGAAAGGGGCGTTTGCAGCAGGAGAGGGGAGAAGAGGAAGGCGGAAGGGACAGACTCTCAGCCCAGGCCTGGCGGCCATCACTAGGCACCCGTGGGGAGAAGACCATGAGGGAGCACAGGACATGGGTTGGCTCAAGAGGAGGGAGACTGAGAACAAAGAAAATGAATACCCACATGGGGAGAAAAAGCAAAAGGATGGGGAGGGGTGATGGGGGTAGACCCCAGAAGGAGGCCTCACGCTCTCCCTCCCCCTTCCTCTCCCCTTCCAGACACTGACGTTCTCCGGGCTTCCCTCTCACATATGGGCCTAATTCAGGTAGAGTGAAATCTTGCATCGCTCTGGGTAAAAATTATTGCTTCGGATAATGAAATCTTTGTCATTGGAAACTCCAAAAGAAAAAAAAAGGCCCTTCAAGCCATGACTTATGGGCAGTGTGGTGATGGAAATGAATTCATCATCCCATTTTCCCCGCATTGAGCAGGAGGACAGGCTTGATTCATAACTGGGCCATGTGTGGCTGGTCCCCGTGGGCAGGGTGGTGGCTGGGCCTGCTGAGGAACTGACCCGGGAAGCTCCCAGAAAGACCGGTGGGGGTGTGGAGAGCGATAAGCGGCTCCTTGGCAGGCTCTGGCCTCAGGTTTTCCTGAGGATTTTCCTGAGCTGTCAAAACATTTCAGGGCTGTGCAGAGACTGTCTACTTCTACAGAGAAAATCCCACAATAGCTTTATGAAATGAGCCATTTTTTTCTTCAGACCCTAAACCTCACACCCGCATAAAAATCTCCCAGACAAAGCCATATGACCTTAATGGGTGAGCAAGATGGCTGAGGATCTCCCTCTGACTATGGCCCTTCTTGTCTGAGAAGCTCAACGTCCTTCCGATTTCATATTTCATGGCTGCCCCAGCTTCCCTGCCACGCGGTTCAAGGCAACGAGTGGCTGATCTGTTGGACAGAAGATGAATTTAACTGTGGCCCATGGATGTGGGCCCTGGGGATTTGGGAAGGACAGGACAGATAGGGACCACTCTCTCATGCTGGGGGAGGGGCAGACGGCAAATGATAAATGAATAAATGGATGGTAAGCCTAGAAGAAAAGGTGATGGAGAGGCTCCCAGGGGGCTTCTTTGGATTGGGGGGTCAGGGAAGCCTCTCCAAGATAGAAGAGTCACTTGAACTGGGTCCCACAGATGAGATGGGACTTGTCATATGGAAATCTGAAGGACAGTACTCCAGAGCAGAGCATGGTCCCCGAGGTGGGAACGGAAGACCCAATTTACCAACAACCCCAGCAGCTGAGTACTTTCCCAGAGTTAACATGGCAGAACCTGGACCCTAGTCAGCCAAAGATGTTTACCTCAGGCTGGGAGTCAGCAACCAAGACCTAACTTGGGTTTACCTGCCTGAGGAACCAGGGGCCCAGAACAGACCCCAGGGCCCCTCATCTTTGTTTGACTCAAGCAATATGGAGAAGAAGAACAATCATAGAACTTGGAGGTAGCCATGACTAATTTGAGTCCTGGCTGTCTGGGGCCCTGAGCAAAATCATCTACCTTATCTGTGAATCTGGGGGGATAACTTCTCTCAGACTTGCTGTGTGGATTAGAAATGACATCTATACATGCTTTAGCACAGGTCCTGGTGCCTGAGGATTGGTAGCTGTTTCAGAGCCTCCCCAACCCTTCCAGACCTTCCTCCTTTTTGTTCTCCCTCTACCCTGAGACCTGTTGCTTGGGAGCCAAGGCCCTGCCTTCTTACCAGCCCCTCATCCCACACCCTGGCCTGGTGGTCTTGTCCCAGCTACCGGCCATAATTCTTGAGATCTCAAGATTGCCTGTTTTCTTCAGACTGCAGGCACTGTTGCTTCTAGAACTATGGCTAAGCAGAGGCACGCTTTCCAGACGCCCTCTCATGTAGACCCTCTCTCAGAATCACCTGTTCCTCTGGCTGTGACCTCTCCTGAAGGTCAAGTTCTCAGCCAAGGCTGGAGTCATCCCAGAAGGAGATGAAGATCTGAAGACAGATCTGAGTGAGATCCTACTTCTTCCCAGCTGTGAGACATTAACCAAGCTACTTAGCCTATCTGTGCTCAGAAGTTCTCATCCCTTTAGGATCGTACTTTAAGAGGAAGATACTATCATCACAACCTTATCCATTTCACTTAGGAAAGGAACAACCTTAGTTTAGGAAAATCCAGGAAGGACACTTGGAGAGGGGAGGGGGCCCTTGGGGAGGCAGGAGGAAGAGGAGGAATAGAGAACCATCTCAGTAGTCCGCATAATAAGGGACCCGGAGTTGGCCGTGGGGGTAGGGCAGGGGGATTAGCAGAGAGAGGGCTGGAGCAATGGGGACCTGAAGCTGAGTGGGAGGAAACAGCTCAAGGACCTTTCAGAACTTCAAAGTCCACTGTTTATTTTCTCAGCAGCATGGAGTGAGATGGATGCCTCCTGCTATTGCCCTGAATCTTCAGAGAATTCTCGACACCCAACTTCTATGTCTGATTGTATGCAGAGCCTTGGGGAGTCAGGAAAAAGGGTCATCTCACTTCTGCATCAGCGCTAAGGAGGCATCATAAAAAAGAACAACAAAATACAGAGAGGAGGATAACTGAGCAGAAACCTGGAATCAGGGCCAGAGAAAGTCGGAAAGGATGTAAATCTCAAAGATTTCCCAGAAGTCCTGGGGCGGGCATGAGACATGCCATGGGAGGGGGTCAAGCCTGTTAGCCTGCGCATCTGTCTTCCTGGGGCTCCAGCCACCTCCTGCTGGAGCTATGACTAGGCAGAAGCAACCCTCCACCATGCTCTCCCTCAATAGCCCAGGCCAGACCGTGGGGTTCTGGTGATTTCTGCAACGGGGAGCTGTGGGGGCAGCTTCCTCAGAGTGTGGGGGGAATTGGCTGGTGCCTTGATGGCTTCCTACAGCCCCGTGCCCCCACGGCAGCCTATGACTGACGGTCAGAGCAACCCTCAGAAAACAAACAGCACACACGGAAGAGATCTCTGCTCGTTTCTGCTCTGAGTGCTGGCACGCTCGGCGGATTGGCCAGTTATCTGAGCGAGGAAGGGCTGCCAAGGAATTCCCTCCTGTCCGAGGGTTTGTGAGGCCGGGTCCTTGGGAGGGGAGGTGGGGGGGGGGGTAGGAATCCAACTTCTGAGAGCTAGTCGAGTCACCACACCCACTCCTGCTTGTGTGGGGCTCCCCCTCCACCTCGAGGTGGGAAGGTGGGAGTTCAGAACCTTCTTAACACAAAAATCCAGGTTCTAGGCTTGGGGCTAAGAGGGAAGCCAGATGCTCAGGCCTATCTTTGGTCACCCTGGGGGCCACTGACCTCCCGGGAGGTCTCATTTGGTGAGAGCTCCTGTGTGATCTAACCCGGGTTTAGGGGGCAGAGAGGAGAGAAAATCTTGACCCAGAGACAGAAAGAGATAAGCAGACCGCTCTTGGCATAGAAGAGACATCAAACCACATTGTTTGCTTTCAATCAAATTAAGTCTGGCCCTGAGCTGCCATGGCCGCTTGTGGGGACCCTCTCCTGGGATAACACAAGAGCCAGAAAACAGGGGGAAGCTCACCTTCAGCTCCTCTTGGTGGTGGCTCAGAGCAAGAGGCTCTCACCCTGGGGTCAGCCGAGACCTCTGCCCCACATTCAGTGACCAGCTTGCCCCGGTCTGCCCCAAGGTTTTCCCAGGTTAAGCACTGAAAACCCTTTTTTCTGGGAACCCCTTTGGTTCTGGGCAAACTTGGATAGTGGCTTACAGTAGCTCTTCCCACTTCCCATCACTCAGGTGCCTTGGTGGCCATTTTCCTGAGAGGTCCTGTCCCCTCCATGGGTGGGGGTGCTGCAGGCCCTACTGACTTGGGGAAGTCAGAAGCTCCTCTGTATAGGGTCCCACCACTCTCTCGTGGCCCTCCCTCCCACCGGGGGACCGCCTTCGGCTTCTCTAGCTTCGGGAAGACGGAGGCCCGGACGGTGGATTGGTCAGAGCGGCCTGTCCTCCGCAGAGGCTTTGGGCCTGCAACAGAGGGACAAGCTCAGCACACCCGCGTATCTCGGTGACTTCCCTGCACCAGTCTGTGTAAATCACTTCGTGCGGTTCACACGTCGGGGAGTCAGGGCAAGCCTGTGCTGCCACAAGAAGGCTTTTCCTGGGACCTTCAGGAGCACGGTTCCTTGAATCCAGGGCTTAGACTATAAACGTGTAATTCCAGCGGGCCTCCCCACCTCCACCCTCGGCTTTCCCCCCTGCAAATGGTGCTTGCTCACTCCAGAAAGGCTTCCACTCGTTCCCGGCGGGAAGTTTCCTCCCAATGGACATGATACTTTCAGTTTTCCGAAAATCAAGACCAGGAGCCTCAGACTCCTACATTGGCTCCTGGTCACAGAAAGAGGCCACGATTTAAAAACGTTCCAAGGCAAGGGGCAAAAGCCAGCCTACAGACAATGATGCTTGTTAGCCGGGTAGCACCACCGCTGGTGAGAACCCACAGCCGGTGGGCCGGTGTGAAAGATGGAGGTTGGAAGTGGCCATAGTCGGGCCTGCGGCCAGCCCAGAGCTCACCTGTTTCACTCCCTGCGCACAGAAGCAGAAAGGAAAAAAGGACGGGAGAGTGTTTAAGCTACTTAAGAGAACAAATAGCTTTTAAATACTTCAGACATGAAGTATTTACGTGGTTTACATGTAACCAAATGATGTGCTAATTCCACTCCATTCTTCCCTGTTGCACTAATGAAGAAAGCACTGAGGCATTCTTCCTGCCAGCAGCCCAGGGCGGGTTACTCTCGGTCCTCAGAAGGAACAAACTGTATTTCTTCAGGCTTTATTTAATTTCTTTAGGAATAGTCTGTAATCAAGAGTTTTTATACACTGCATTATTTCCAGTTAGCTCACACACAGTAGGCCCATATGAATTGCCGTCCCGATCCCTCCAGGTCCCTCCTGATTTCCAGCACCAGGGGCAGGCTGAGGGGCAACAGGGCTGGGAGACGTGGTGACATGACCCTCAAGAGGTTGGGGACACTTCTGAGCATCTCTGGATTCCTGACTCAGGGGCCTCCAGAAGTGGCGTGGGTCTTCCAGGAGCTCCTCGACTAGGGGAACATGGGCCACACTTCCTCACAGAGGAAGCCACCTTCCTTTTCTTTCGCAGAACTCACCTCTGCAGACTTACGATGGGGTACTTGTGGGCCGCACACAGTTTTCCTGTCTCCATCTGTGACAGGCACTGTTCCAGACGCTGGCTGCTCCAGGAGCTGATGGCCAGAGCAATGACAATACAGAACTCTGGGCCAGCTGAAGGACATGTTTCATAATTAAGGAATCGACCTTTTGTTTTTTGTGGTGGGCCACCGAGGTTTTGGTTTTATCGATCATCACAGCATAATCCAATTCACTCTGACGGGTCCTCTCTACCACGTACACTCCTTTGTTTGTTGAACAAATATTTACTTACTGTGTGCCATCCTGAGCCCCAAGGATACAGAAATTAATACAGCTCAGGGCACTGCCTTAAGGAACTTACCATTCGGTGAAGGAGATGAACAGGGCAAGATTCAAATGACATTTTCCTTTACCTCATATACATATCTGTGTTAGATGTTAGCACTCTTTGGCACTTTTTTTTTTACTGTATTCTAGTAGTTTCTGCCTGTCTCCCCTCCAGCCAGGCTCAAAGTCCCTGGTTTGAAGGGTTGGTTAGAGGATGGAGAGATAGATGATGGGTGGATGGATGGATGGATGGATGGATGGAAACATGGAGAGAAGAATGAATGGATGGATGGACAGGTAGATGGAGTCAGGTGGAGCTGGTCTGATTGAAGAGACACCTTCCAGGGCCCATCCTGTACCCTTTCCCCACACCATAGGAAGCTCACAGCAAAAGGAACAAGGTATGGTCCTTCCCTGGCTCTCCTTTATTACCAAGACTGATACTGTTGATTCTAAAAACTTAGCTGAGTGATAAGAATACTTACATCTCTTGGATGCACCTTTATCAGACACATTCTATAGCCACTGTGCTTTTGAAGGGCCAGAAGTAATTCTCAAACACACGGACCTCAGTTTTGGCCTTTGAACATCTTCCTGCAAGAACCCCCACCAGCCAAACCCCTGTATCCCATATTTCTCTTTTCCATTTCCTGCTGCCACTGATTTATTAGAAATTCAAGGCAATTCCAGGAAGCCTTAAATCGGTCTTCTCTCCACGGTTGCTTAGAATAGGATGGGTAAGTCTTTTAGGTTGGATTAGCTTGTCCCCATGCATTTTTAAATCTTTCATTTGCTTCTGAACATAATTTGAGGCAGTTTACCTGAAGAGTATTGTTCTGCAATAGACGTCAGACTAAGAACAAAATGCTGAGAGCTCTTGGGGACCCTGGTGGCAAAAGGTCAGAGAGAGCTGGTTCGTGGCTAAATTGTGAAGTCAAAATCATGGTCTTCATCTCTGCTTCTGACATCCTTATCTCACTTATGTCTTCTGGTCTCCTCAAACCCAGCCTGGGCCCTGGAAAGAACACCAGACTGGAGGCCAGAATGTCTGAGCTCATCCAGGATCGACCAGGAACCAGCTGGGCATGTCATTTCATGTCCCTTGGCCTTGGTCTCCTCTGTAAGAGTCCAGGGTCACACCTGGTGCCCTCCGATGCCCCAGCCATGTCCAGAGCACTCAAGTTTTATGACTCAAACACAAGAGTAACATTTTTTTTTTTAAGATTTTATGTATTTATTTGACAGAGATCACAAGTAGATGGAGAGGCAGGCAGAGAAAGAGAGGGAAGCAGGCTCCCTGCTGAGCAGAGAGCCCAATGCGGGGCTCGATCCCAGGACCCCGAGATCATGACCTGAGCCGGAGGCAGCGGCTTAACCCACTGAGCCACCCAGGTGCCCCAACATTTTTATTTCAAATGAAATATTATGTATGGTTGAATAAGTAAAACAACCCTGTGGTTGAGAACATAATACTATGAACAAATGCATAATAAGAAGTCTCATCCTAGCCCACCTCTTTGTATGTCTTCCCCATCAAGAACTGTGAAGGCTCTAAGATTTTATCCCACCTGCAAGCTAAAAATGAAGTCTGCCACATTGTCATGGATACGGGCAGAAGACAGGTGACAGAGACACTGGCAAGCAGCACGAGCTTGCTGCTCTCATGGGTTCTCCATATCCCCGACTCCCATGGGGAAGGGGGCCCTGTGCGGTGGCCCAGGCGGGTGAGGAGCATGCAGAGTGGGGGGCCGGTTGCCTCACCTCAGAGGAACCAGGAGCTTAGCAACTTGCAATCTTTTCTATGGGGCTGAGAATAAACCTCTCCAAACTGTCCTGAAGGGATAGCAAACAAGTAAACAAGCTTGTTTTCTGCACTGGAGGGACCCACTGTCACTATCTTCTAGGGGTATTGCTGTAAAGTCCCCTGGAGAAGGATGGTCTACAGCAAACATAGTCAGGCCTCTGTGCAGAAAATTGCCTCCCAGCTGCAAGCATCCAGGTAGCTAGCTGCTGCACTGTTGGGTAGGCAACCGCTCAGACTTTTCACGTGCTGCTGGAAGCAGATACACACACATTTTCTAACTTTACTGTGTAAGTTGCACAAATGCAAAGCACTATTTTCATCATAATGCACTTCCCTTTTTTAATTTGACAATGTAAGTTTCTCGCTTTTTTTTTTTTGTTCTCTTTCAGAGTTTCCATTGAATGAATGGATAAGCTGGTTTCTTTAGATAGTCCCCTACAGAAAATGGACACTTTCTGCTCTTTCAAACAGTGTTGCAGTAAATGATCTGGACCTTGAGGGTGTGCCAAATTGGAACAAAGAGGGATTGGGCACCAGGCCGGAGGGTGGTGGAATTTACAGTTTAGTTAGACATTGTTAAATTGTTCTCCATAAGATAGAACCACAGTCTGGGGGCTTTTACCAACTTCAACCATTCTATCAGTCAAGGGCCAGGGAGATCCTCTCAAGAACAGGGAACAGGCAGGACGTCCACAAGAGGCAAAAGACTTGCTCCTTCTGCTGCCTCCGACCTTGCAGACCCCTGCTAGCGCCCCCTAACAGCAGAGTCTCAGAGGGAGCCCCTGGTAAAGCAGAGGCGCTCTTGCAGAGTCCCAGCCCCTGAGGCACAGCTCAGGAGGGACAGGGGTGAGTAGGGAGCCCAGGTTACTTAATAGCAGGCACACCTCAAGGGATGCTGTCAAATGTTTGCTTTCTCTCCATGCCGCCAGGTGAGAAGTGGCATCCCGCTGGAGTTTCCACGTGAGTTTCTTTAATTAGAAGAGTGTTTCTGTCATTTCTGCATGTGTGTGGCGCCATTTATGTGCTCTTGCTGTGAGCTCACCGCTCCTACCCTTTGGCCGTTTTTCAGTTGAGCTGTTGGTCTTTCTTGGTAACATCTTAGTCCAAGGAAGCACACTTAGCTGAATGATTCCCCTACACAGAGAATGTTCATGTTCAGTGGAGAGGGGGGTGGAGAACCCAGTGGAATGAAGCTCACGTGGGGTAGTTTCAGACATGGCAAAACCCAGCCTGGGAGATCATGGGGCTTCCAGGGACCCTCACAGCACATCCTCTTAGCTAAAGCCTGTATTCCTTATGTCACTCAGGCCCTGACCTTGGAAGCCACCTCTGGCCACCTCAGACTGTGGCTTGGATGCTGTTTGCACATCTGTGGTCTCCATGGTGAGCCCTTCCGGAGACCCATGCCAGATCCTTATTGGTGCCCGAAATCCAGGTGGTCTTTGCCAAGGCCACTTCCTCAACTGACTCATGCAAGGTGGGAAATTCTGTCATAGGGCATTTTTTTTTTCAAAACCTGGAAAGTACAGGAGAGTTTTACTCAGATTCAGGGTATGCGGCTTTGGATGTGAAACACACTTTCCAAAGGGGAACAGAAACCTGCATAAAATGGTTAAATCATGCAACAAGTTGGGAAACCCCTCAGCTGCTTTCAGCTGAGAACCAGGAAGGAAGCGGAAAATCCTCGAACATCCCAGAGGTCCCTGTACCAAAGACCTTGTGCTTTCCTGACCAGGTTGAGCCCCTCAGGCCTCCATCTGCAGCCTGCCCCCTCTGCTAGCAATGGGGGAGAGAGGCATTTGGCTTTGATTGTAATAGCCACCATGCATCATGCCCTTGAGTGGCACTGACTTGGCAGGTTTTCTTTCTAATGCCTATAACCATTGGCAACTCAGGGTCATGATCCCCATTTTACAGAGGAGAAACCGAGTAGGTCACTTGTTGTGGGGCACTGGTCTGGAGCCAAGTTTATTTTTTGTCGTGAAGGCGAAGCCATTGAAGAGAGTCCCAAAATAGGGTGCAGGTGCCCTTAGCCAGCTCCAGAGGATATGGTGGAGGCAGAGACTCCAACCAAGGCAGCCCAGGCAGACCTCCTAAGAAAGGAGGCGAGGCTGGAGCTGGGCCTGGACTGCTGGGAAGGGTCAGGGCAGTAGGGCCCGGCCGGGGCATAGGAATGTGGTGGTCCTGGCACAGTGGGATCCTTCTGGCTCAGGCGGCGGCTCACCATCTCTCCCTCTGCAGTGACAGGCAAGGCACCTGCCCACGGGAACTCGGGCTGGACGTGTTCCTGTATTGCCCGAATTAATGCTGTGTGGAAGGGGCTGGGCCTCGACGGTGTGGGAATCAGAATAAGAACTGAGAGGGTATGAGACCCCACCCACCCTCCCCGACCCAGTGCTGACCAGAGCTACAACTACGGGCAGGACTGGCCCAAAGCCTTCTGGAGGGCAGTCTTCTGGCCATGCAGCAGGAGCAAGGGCCTTTTATCCCCATGTCCTTGGTGGGGAAATGGAGTAAGGTTGTCCAGGGTATATGAATAGGGAGGCTGAGTTCTTAGTCATTTTGCTAGGCTGTCATCTCATGTATCCCCCTTTGTCCTAACTCACCTTCTCATTTGGCAATATAAGACTTCCGATTTCCTAGATCAGTAAATATTCTTCTATCACACCAGTTTTAAGGTCAGCATGTGGATGCAGAATTTATTAACTAACTTCCTGTATTTGTTTTTCATTTTTTTTTAAGTAAGCAAAGGTGCCACGAGCATTCTTTCAGCCAAATCCCTGTGCCCATCTAGGACTATCTCTTTCCTAGTTTACGAATTGTAAACATTGAACAGTGGTGGTGTTTTAACTGCTTTTGATACAAACTGCCCAAGTGCCCACCAAGTGCTTGCGACAATTTATCTTCCCACCCGCCATAAAGACAATGTGTTACTATGTAGTGATGCTGGATTTATCATTTCAAAACATCTTTTCTGATCTGATGAAAAGTGAGGACTTGTTTTAATTTGTACTTTTTTTTTTCTATTCCAAGTGAGGCTGGATTTGCCCCTCGGTGTCCCATAGACATGTGGTCCTCACTTTGAAACTCCCTTTGGGTCTCTGTGTTTTCCATTTATGATGAAAAGGTGATGACACCAGATCCCTTCCTGGATCAGCAGGAGACTCCGAGGCCCCCTGTCTCCACCTCTCCCCAAGAAAACTCTCTCCATTTAGGCTCCAAATGAAACGATTGGACCTTTTTTTCTTTTTCACCTTGGAGGATTTTTTTTTTCCCTTTAATGCAAGATGAAACACATTCACTGTTTCTTTTGGGACTTAACCACAAGTTTCACCCAGTGTAGACAGCATCCATTATACACTTTGCTGCAGGAAAGAAGAAGAAAAAGAAAGAGAAAGAGGAAAGCACTCTCTCTCCCCCAAACTTGAAGGGGGTTCTCAAGCCAGGACAGAATGCATGCGAACCAGTTTGGAAATAGGGCCCCCTCATCCCCGGGAGAGCCAGTCAAAAATTTCCCCCTCTTCTGTGGGGGCGGGAACAGAGCTTAGGAGGTGAGGGTCTAGATGGAGTCAGAGAAGGAAGAGAAAAGCCAAGTTGTCTCTAAAGGGATCCAGTCTATAGGAAAGGCTAAACTCTGCCTCCCCTGGCAGTCCAGATGTGGACAGCTACAGAGACGACCGTTCCTTGGGTACTGCCCAGATGTTTCAGGTTCCCGCCCTTGGCATCATCCAGGGTGATGCCAGAGGCAGGTTTGCATGACAGAGCTGGCTCTGGTGGTAAATTCCTAAAGTGGTGTTAATATCTTCCAGCTGGAAAGCAGGAAGCCCGATGGCACTCTGGGGACAGGTTTCCCCCTGACCTCTGACTTCACCCTGGAGTGTTCAGTGCGTGGTTGGAAGCTTCCACACCAGCATGATTCATATCCAGCACCAGATCCTGGCCAGGGTCCCAGGGCAGCAGGGGTGAAGGCAGTGAACTCCACGGCTTCATGCATGTTAATGTTGGGGTGAATCCCTCTCTAGGCACCTGCCCCACTACTAAGCCAGCCGTCTGAAGCAATACAGGAGCTGACAGTTGCTTTTAGTGCAGTTAGTTGACAAATGATTCTATCCAGTAATATTCCTGGCTCAGTGAACAACAGCGTACAGTAGTTAAGAACCCGCTACCTCACCTACTCTCTGGGAAATCTCAAGTTATTACACATTCAAATTCCCACGTTGCTCACTTGTAAAATATGAATAATCACAATTTCTGAATCAAATGGAAGTTGGTCATCTCAGTGAGTGACAATTCCATGCCTCTAGTTTGCTTAGATCAAAACTCCAATGGTCTTCTTGATCCCTCTCTCAGACTCCTTATCCAGCCACTCAGCAAGTCTTAGCTCTGCCTGCAAAATATCAAAAGACATGCAGGATCTGAGCCTTTCTCACAACCTCCACTGCTTGCTTGCTGGTGCAAGCCATGTCATCTCTTGCTCATATCATTTTATGAGCTTCTTAGTAGGTTTCCCACTTCTACTGTTGGTTTCCAGGAAGCGAGCAAAAGCTTGAAGGACATTGACAAGAGTGTCAATGAGAGCCCAGAGTGCCTTGAATAGTCTGGATGCGGAGGAGGCAGCTGGCATGGGTTTAAGGGAACTAAGGAGCCTGTTGTTAGAAACTGAAGGAAGGGGAATCCCTGGTATGCCGTGGCAGCCAGCCTAGCAATAGTGTCATCTATAGTTAATGGAAATAGGAGGTGCCCCCAGTGAAGGCAGTGAGTTAGCTAAGGTTGTTTTCAGCCAGAGTGCTAAACGTCTTGCTGCTTGAACTAAAATGCACCAGGAGGGAGATAAGGTAGAGAAGCTGCTGCCAAACAAAAGGGAAACAAGATTTTGCCGATTTAGAATTTCCCAGCCACTTCAGATGCCAAATGATGATAAAATTAAGAAATATCTTTCAACTGAAGTTCAAATCAAGGGCACTGCCAGGAAAGAATAGTCCCCAAATAAAGCTGATGGTGGCTGTCAAAATTCTTTGTTTAAGACCTCAGAAAGATCATAGTGGGTGCCTCAGGGTTCCAGTCAGCCAGATGAAATGCACTCTACAGTGCCAAGGGATGGGGGCGTTTGGGTGGCTTAGTTGGTTAAAGGTCTGACTCTTGTTTTCGGCTCAGGTCGTGATCTCACGGTCATAACATTGAGCCCTGCATCTGTCTCCCTGCACAGTAGGGAGTCTGCTTGTCCCTCTCCCTCTGCTTCTCTCTCCCAGTGCGCATTCACTCACTCACTCATAAATAAATAAATAAATAAATAATAAATTATAAACTAAAGACTTTAAGGATGTGTCCCACAGTCGTAAACAGTACGGCTTCTGAGAAGCTTAGCATTTAATGTAGGCATTGCAGTAGAAGCCCAATGTGGAGAAGAGCTTATCTCAAACAGACGTGTATGTGTGGCCTATGTCTCATGGAGAAAACCCCAATGAATTTCAAAGGAGAACCAAAAAATGTTAAAGATAATTATACACACGCACACAAAATCTCCAGCCTGTACTAAAAGGCGCAGAGACAGAACAGGATAAACAGACATTGGGACCTCCAAAACTCAACCGGCAGGAAGCCGAGTGAGAAAAAAAATGTGAAGGACGACTCGGGAGATGAAAGCAAGAGCCACAGAGGGGAGCACGAAGAGCCTAGAAGGTAGCTTTAAGAGCCATGGAGAATTATTTCTCGGCAGAAATAAGACTGAGTCCTTATCACCGAACTTCCACCATTTTCCCCACTGGATTTCAGAAATCTTGTGGGCCAGTGGCTCCTGTGTGTCTTCCGTTTTCCCCTTTTTGAACAGGAATGACTACAGCAGTTATCCTAGCCATGTCCCAACACCGGATGTTGGGGGCTAACGCGTCTGTCTCGCTTGAAGTTCTTAAACTAGAAAGCTACCGCATTCAAAGAGCTTCCCTCAGGAGCTACACTGCCTGAGCCTTGTTTGCGCCTAGATCTGACTGAGATGATGAGATTCTAGACTTCATAATGTCCTCTTGTGTTCTGTGGAATCTCTACACTATGTGTAGATGTGTTCCTTTTCTCATTCCTAAAATGGTGTGTTTTCATTAGCCTCTTTCTTTCTGGATTAATCTTGTAAGAGGGTTGTCTTTTCCAAGAAACAACTTTTGACGTTGCTGATTCTATTATTTTCTGTTTCATAAATTTCTGCCTTAAGTTTTATTATTTCCTTCCTTCTACTTTCTTTGGGTTATTATGTTCTTTTTCTAATTTCTCAAATTTCCTGGCTATCTCCCTAATCATGATGTTTTCTTGTCTTCTGATGTGAACGTAGAAAGCTTTAATGGCCTTCTAATTGCTCTTGGGCTGCAGCTCCCAACTTCTTCTTTTTTTTTTTTTGGAGACAGAGAGAGAGAGAGTGGGGGAGGGGCCGAGGGCGAGAGAGAACCTTAAGCAGACTCCATGCCCAGTGTGGAGGCCGATATGGGGCTCCATCTCACAACCCTGAGGTCATGACCTGGGCCAAAATGAAGAGTTGGACGCTTGACTGACTGAGCGGCCAGGCTTCTGAGAGAGTATCCACACGTTGTCTGAGGATCCATCCACCTCATTTTACTTGTCTGTGCCCCTAGGGATAAACATTTAAGATTTTCCTTAACTCTCCAACACCAAAGTTAGGCCACACGAACCTCCTCATAAACACCCCTTTACTAAACGATTGCCAGAACTTGGGGAAACGCATACTGAATTGTCTTCCATGGCGCCAGCTGGCCGTCCCAGAAGGCCGTACCCGTTTGTGTCTCTCCAGCAGGTCGTGTGTCCTCATATCTTAGCCCTGGGACATTCAAGCAAGACTAGGTGAGCCTCAGGCGGCGTCAGATTGCTGTGTGCTGTAGTCACTACGCAGGCTGAGTTGGCGTCTCAGAGGAAATGGTCTCCTCCTGAGTGGAGCCACATGTGAGGGGGGAAGGGAAGAACAACCTTTGAATCCCTGGGGTATAGCTTGAGGTGATGCTTTGTGAAAGGCCTAGAGCCTTGCTTGTGGGTGGAGAGGGCTCTGTCAGGGGTAGAGAGGCAGCCCCAGCAAGAGGCCCCTTTTCCCTCGCCGGGTGCCTCCCAGGGTTCTGTGAAGGGCTCATGGTCCTCCTTACACATCTGGGACCCTGAACTATGGCCCATCTCGACCCCACCCCTTCCCCCGTCAGCCTCCTTCCCACCCTGCCATGTCACCCATGACTTGGCACTTGCCCGGGTGCCCACGGTAGGGCTGCTGGAGGCCCAGCGGGGGCAGGGGGACGGCTGAGATGACAGGGTTGCACCAGGGACAGCTTCCTGGAAGACATTTTAAAGACAGAGCCTGACTCCCAACCCCAGCCTCTTGTGATCTTAATTTGTGGCTTTGTCTGATGGGATTCGCTTCCTTCTGCATCTTCCTCTGGCTGTTTATTTGGGTAAAGGATATTCTCCTCCCTTTCATGTCTGAGCGGTTTCCTCCTGTGTGTGTTCACTGTGAGGTCTTCTGCGCGCCTCGGCCCCACAGGGAGGGCCGGGTGCTTCTCCTGAGAAGGGAAGCCTTTGGGGCAGTGAGGGCAGACGGAGCCTCCCTCGGGGCTGCCTCCTGGGGGGCCGCCTCTGCCCTATGGGCAGAGCCTGAAGAGCGGACTGAAACTCTGGGCAGATTTGCTTGGACTTGGGCTAATAAGATTTTTCCTTTAAAAGGAACTTTCCATTGTTTGTTTTAAAAGTGAAATGAGCATTTTTTCCAACCGCAGGGGCAATGCTGAAGGAGCCTGTAATTTCTAGGATCCAAGACTGGGACTTAAAAACAAGAAGAAAAGGAAAATACAAAAAGCCTTCCAATTAAAATGGTCTCTCTCTTCCTTCCCTGGGGCGTTCTCTTGTCTCCGGCTTCATTCAGAGACGCAGAGGGGCTCTCGTTTTTGCATTCTACCCCAAGTCTAAAGAGCTATGTGCAGCTAAGGAGACGGGAGGCAGTGGGCCCAATGGGGAGTGAGCCTTACACTTGGGTACACACCTACCTGGTACTGTCCAGTCTCCGGGCCACGGCCCAGGGTCTGATGGAGACTGGACCCTGCTCCCTGGGAGCCTGGAGGGAAGATGGCCAAGAACACAGGCTCAGCTTTTCTCCTCTGCTAGGGGGGCTGTGATAATCACAGCATGCAGTGATAAGAGGGACAGCTCATGATGGAAAGGAACAGAGGGGCACAAAGAAGGGCCAGAGCAATTCTCCTTTGTTTCTCTTGTTCTCAGCCCCTTCTAGAGTGAACCAGGGGGGTGGGCACCCACAGGGCACTAGGATAAAGAAGACTTCAGCCCCGTCTTCCAGAAACCACAGGCTTGGACAACAGATTCACTCACCTGTCTGGACCGAGGCAGGTCGACCAAGACTAAGTACCCGGTACCACAACGGTGCTGAGCACAGTGTCACGGAGGCTGAGGAGAGGGAGAGAGGAGTCTTGACCAGGGAAGGGAAGGATTCAGAGGAGACTAGAAGCTGGGAATCCCACAGGCCTTGGGGGGGGGGGGCGGGCAATGTATTCCTCCTGAAGCAAGCCCAAGGGCAAGAGAGTGTGGGCCTGGGGAGGACACAGCACAGATGAGTGAGGTTGGCTCAGAGCCTCAGGGTGCACAGCAGGGGTGCGCTGGTAGGGAGCAGTGAGGCCTCTCCCTTCTCCCCTCCTGAGTTGGGGGGCAGGCTGCCAGTCACTGTTCAAAAGAGCTCAGAGCTGACCTGGCCTGAGTGCTCAAGTTCATTACCAGTCTTGATTCCTCCTTCCAGAGTTTGCAGAGTTTGGCTGGAAAGTTTATGAGAACTGGCTTATTCTCTGGTGTCTTGGCACTTTCCCTTCATGTCCTGATTGGAACCAGGGAGGCTGTAAGTGCAAACGTTTTTGTACCTTAGAGTAAATTATATCTGCGTTCCTGGAGAAGGCCGTGGTGAAAGTGTCTCTTGTTTCCAGTGGCCCCACTCTCCCCCCTCAGGAGACTTGAATTCCAAGCCTGCGCTTCTATAAAGTTGATGAATGCATGCCAGGCCCTAATCCAATATGCAATTGCCCTTCTTTCTCCTCTCCTTTCTGCAGGGAAAGGAAGCTGGATTTTTTAATAAGGTAATAGCACCTCTTTTATATTTTCCTTTCATAAATTATAAGGAATTGAAAGCAGAATAAGGCAGCAGCTTGGCATAATGGAAAGATTACTGAACTGGGTGGGGGTGTAAATTGGTACAACCACTTTTGGAGAGCAAATTGGCAAATATCTAGTAAAACTGGAGCCGTGCCTGTCCCGCGGCCTGGCGATCCCTCTCCTGGGAAGTCCCTAGAGAAACCCTCAGCCACGTGTCTCGGAGATCCGGCAGCTTGGGCCGGGACAGGGACATGCTGGGGAGAAGGAGTGTCCCAACAGGACGGTGGAAAAGTTGCTTCCCCAGACAGAGCTGAGACAGTCATCAAGATGAACGTAAAGAAATGATGATAAAGAAAGAAATGAAGGTATCCGAGTAACTAAAAGGATGAACAAGCCCTGCGCTTACCATCACGGTTAAGGCTCAAGAACCTAATAGGAAGTTGCAGAAAGGCTTCTAGTGTGTAATGCTGTTTATATCAAGTTTAAAAACATACAAACCGATCCTGTGTACTGTTTATAGATACATACATCTGCTGTGTAAGTATAGAAACAAGTGGGAATGGTGAATGCCAATGTCAGGATGGGCACAACCTCTGGGGAGGAAGAGAGGAGGTGAATGGAATTGGACGAGCGACTTTCCACGGGTCATAATGTTTTATTTAGAAATGAAAACTGGGGGCACCTGGGTGGCTCAGTCATTAAGCACCCGCCTTCGGCTCAGGTCACAATCCTGGGGTCCTGAGGATTGAGCTCCACTTCGGGCTGCCTGCTCTGCGGGAGGCCTGCTTCTCCCTCTCCCACGCCCCCTGCTTGTGTTCTCTCTCTTGCTGTCTCCTTCTGTGTCCAAAATAAATAAAATCTTTAAAAAAAGAAAGAAATAAAAACTGTCCCATCTTTGCAAATTGTAAAAATTCAGCAGTGTTGTGGTGTGAGTATATTCACTGTGCTTTTTGGCTTGCAGGGGGCTTGGTTGTACCCCAGCTCTGCCATGAATTCACCACTTCTAACATCTCTTTCATGGCTCAAAGGTCTGGTAGGAAGTTGAGGCATAATTATGCATTGAGATGCTGTGGGATCAAGGGAAGGAAAGTCAGTACCCAGGGTCTCCTGTGGGAGGGGGCCGAGTGGCACCTTCATAGGCTGCCTGAGTCCTCAAACTGCTTTGCAACCCAAGTATGGAAGGAGAAGTGTTGCCATTCAGAGGATTTATTGCTCCACTTTCCTGAGACCAGGAGTAGGACAGTGTGTAGTATGTGGTCATGAAGGAGCACTGAACTAGGAGTCTGGAGATCTGGACCCCGAGAGACCCAAATCCTATTAACTGGCTGTGTGATTTTGGGAACTCAGGTTCCCACTCCTGGCACACTCATGGGTGAGAACATGAGAAATATGAGGGATCACCCTTGTTCCCCCTAAGGAGGGGGTTTGTGTTGACCAAATAGGACAATGCCCAAGACAGGGCTATGGAACAGAAGCTCTGTTTCTTTGTCATCGCTCCCTGATGCTCAGATCTGCTTCTTCTTCCATAAACACCCAGCCTAGACTAAGGATTTTCTCTGTGCTCCACTCACTCTCGTGTTCTACGTATAAGCCACACTTTCTTCTGGAGCAGAAAGACAGCCCCAGCTACATGTAAGCTTGTGGACAGATATTATTGGGGAGCTTGAATTAGATACCAAAATAAAGACATCCTATAAGCATCTGGATCTATCAGGGTAAGGCTCCTTGGAGGAGTCAAGGCTAGGGATAGGAGTATAGGATTCCCTGGCAAAGAGATGGTGTTCAGAGTCATCAGACTAGATGTGATCTTCCACGGAGGAGGAAAAGCCAGCAAAGAAGAACAGGAAGAAATGGTCACTGAGGGAAGGGGAAACCAGGCAAGGACAGTGCCACTGATGTCCCAAGAAGAGGATGAAAAGGGACAGAGTGGTTTTCTGTGCCAAATGCTGCTGAAAAGCTCAGTAAAAAAGGAGAGGACTGACAACCAGATTTGGCAGTGTGGGGGTCACACAAATGGCCTCAGCCAGAAGGGGAAGACTTGAAGAACAGGTTTGAGTGGGAATCAGAACACATGTCCCATAACCTTTAGGGAGGAAGCTGCAAGCCATGTGATTCCAGCCTTGTGGCCACAGACAGGAGACACAAGAGGAGACCCTTTCCCCAAGCTGAGCCGATCAGATCGTTTCTCCCTGGACTGGGGACTCGAGATGCAGTGACTCCCATTGAGTGACCAGTGCCTCTGGCTCTGGAGGGGCTTTTCTTGAGTAAGTATAAGTGGGCAGGGTTTCACCAGTCTCCTTGCTTCAGGAAAGATACTAGGCCATTCAGTCCCATGCAGAGGAGGGTGCTCCATACTCTACCCCCTTCGGCGTGTCACTGGTGTTTGGGGAGGTTGTGTTGTTATTATAGATGCATTCAGGATGGGTCTGAGCAGTGTCTCAGGGCAGCACTGATCCCAGAACAATCACCAGGCCCCATGCAGACTACTACCAGAGAGAGATATTTGTTGGTTCACTGTGAGACCCCCTCACCGGCTTCTGGCTAGAGCTGTGAGTGGTGGGTAACCCAGGAGTCTGAGGGTGCTGATCTGGCAGTCTCTAGAGAGTGAGCCTACTTCTCTCTCGCCACCCTGGACCCTGCCAGCCTCGCTTTGTGACATCCCCTCTGTTTGTCCCATCTACTTCCCAGGCTGGGATCTGATGATGTCTTTCCCTCGTAATCATCAAGGCCATCAATCATGGATTAGGGCATTAGAGCTCTTTGGGATTTTGCCTTTTGGGTTTCCATAATCTGTTTTTTAGAACCCAATAGTCTGTTTCCCTTCCTTTCAGATGAATAGCCCCAGACTCCCTGAAAGAATGGATGCCACTCGCCAAGATCAGCCCAAGGCAAGCAAAGTGTTCAAGATGTTATCCCACAGCGTAAGTGAGACGACGCTGGTGGGCAGAAGTGACAGAGAAGTGGCTGAGTTTCCTCTAGGTAGCTAGGTTCCAGTTCTTGTCCCTTATTAGACTTGCCCCACTTAGTGCCTTGACTCCTTACTCCAAAGCCCCTGTCCTTGAGCCCATTTGAGAGGATGTCTATTTTTTTCCACCTAAGGCAGTGGGAAGGGTCCCTGGGGCTCATCTGGGAGCTCACAAGTACTTTTCATGGGGGTGTGGGTGAGGCAAATGTTGGATGGACACAAATTATCCTTGCTTTCCGAGGTAAGTCAGACCTCACAGTCACTTCTGCCACCAAATGAGTGGGATTTCACTGAAGTTTCAGGGAATAGCCTTGAGTTCTGCAATCTTTCTGGTTTTTGTTTCTGTTTCTTTCATCAGTGCCAAGCCTTTAGAGCATGGGACTAGAGTGAGTGATCAGTGCCACAGTAGACACTCAAGAAATGTTCAGTTAAGTGGATTTTTATTTGTTTGTTTGTTTGGTCTTGTTTTCCTAGAGAGAGTCCTTTACTTCTGGTCAGTCCCCACAAAGATCATTCAGCATCTGATTGGTGAGTAGAAGTCATCTCACTAACTCATATGACGTGTCACTTTTGCTGGTCTCTGGTCTGAGACCTGCAGTCTCATGCCGTATCACAAACCGCCCTCCCACCCTGTCCTTCAAACCCTCTCTTTCTCCCCTTGTCTGCTCCCCACTCCCCCCATTTGTTTTTAAAAAATCCTTTTATTGTGGAAAATCTCAAACATAAAAGTAGACAGAATAGTGTGATGAATCTCAAAGTGCCCATCTCTTAATTTCAGTCGTTACTGGTATTTTCCCAATATTTCATCCATTCTCCACTGGGGTTTTTTTCTTTCCCTGAAGAATTTTAAAACAGATGCCATATGTATTAGTTTTCTCTTATTGCTATAGAAAATTACCAAAACCTGTGACTTAAAACAACAGAAATTGGTTATTTTTTAGGTGTCTGCAGGGCTGGACTCCTTTTTGGAGGCTCTAGGGGAGAATCCATTTCCTTGCCTTTTCCAGCTCCAAGAGGCTCCCCAACTTCTTTGGGGTCTGGCCTTCTTCCTCTATCTCTTATGTGATTAGATTGGCTCACCCAGATATTCCAGGCTATCCCTCCAGCTGAGGATCCTAATGTAACCACATTTGCAAGGTCCTTTTTGCATGTCAAGTAATGTATTCACAGGTTCCAGGGATGTAGACATCTTTGGAGGTCATTATTTTGCCCATCACAAAGGGATATCATTTAATTTTACCCTAAATACCTCAACAGAGTAGGTTTAGAGGGAATCTATCTCAACAGAATGAAGGCCGTATATGAAAAACCTACAATGAACATGATACTCAATGGGGTCTAAGGTCAGGAAGAAGACAAGAATATCCACTCTTACCACTTTTATTCAATATAATACTAAAGTTCTAGCCACAGCAACCAGACAACAAAAAGAAATAAAAGTCATCCAAATTGGTAAGGAAAAAGTAAAGTAAAACTTTCACTATTTGTGGATGACATGATATTACATATAGAAAACCCTAAAGATTCCACCACCAAAAAAAAAAAAAAAAAGAGGTACTAGAACTGATAAAGAATTCAGTAAGTTACAGGACGCAAAATCAATGTGCAGAAATTTGTTGCATTTCTATACACTAATAATGAAGCAGCAGGAAGAGAAATCAATCCCACTTATAATTGCACCCCAAATAATGAGATACCTAAGAATAAACCTAACTAAAGAGGTGAAAGACTTTTATTCTAAAAACTATAAAACATGGATATAAGAAATTGAAGATGACACAAAAAATGGGCTTTTCATGTTCATGGATTCAAAGGACAAATATTTCTAAAATGTCTATACTACCCAAAGCACTCTACAGATTTAACACAATCCCTATCAAATTACTAACAGCATTTTTCACTGAACTAGAACAAACAATCCTAAAATTTATATGGAACCACAAAAGACCCCAAAGAGCCAAAACAATCTTGAAAAAGAGAAGAGAAGCTGGAGGTATCACAATTTCAGACTTCAAGTTCTATTACAAAGCCATAGTGATCAAGAAAGTATCGTATCTGTACGAAAATAAACATAGATCAATGGAATGAAATAGAAAGCCCAGAAATAAACCCATGATTAACCTTTCAATTAACCTTTGACAATGCAGGGAGAAATATCCAATGGGAAAAAGATAGTCTCTTTAATAAACGGTATTGGGGAAAACTGGCCAGCTACAAGCAAAAGAATGAAACTGGACCACTTTCTTGCACCATACACAAAATAAACTAAAAATGGATTAAAATACCCAAATGGGAGAACTGAAATGATAAAAATCCTAGAAGAGAGCACAGGTAGTGGTATCTCTGACATCAGCTGTAGCAACTTCTTGCTAGATGCATCTCCTGAGGCAAGGGAAACAAAAGCAAAAATAAACTATGGGGATTACATCAAAATAAAAACCTGCACACTGAAGGAAATGGTCAACAAAACCAAAAAGCAACCTACAGAATGGGAAAAGATATTTGCAAATGATATATCTGATAAAGAGTTAGTAGCCAAAATATAAATGATAAAGAATTTATCAATCTCAACACCCAGAAAACAAATAATCTGATTAAAAATGGGCAGAAGACATGAACAGACACTTCTCCAAAGAAGACTTTCAGATGGCCAACAGACACATGAGAAGATGCTCAGCATCACTCATCATCAGGGAAATGCAATCCAAACCATAATGGGATAACACCTCACACCCATCAGAATGGCTAAAATAAAAAACACAAGAAACAAGAAGTGTTAGTGAGGATGTAAAGAAAAAGGAACCCTTTTGCACTGCTGGTGGGAACGCAAGCAGGTGCAGCCACTGTGGAAAACAGTATGGAGGTTCCTCAAAAAATTAAAAATAGAACTATCCTAAGGACACTACTGGGTACCCCCAAAATACAAAAACACTAATTCAAAGGGATACATGCACCCCTATGTGTATTGCAGCAGTATTTACCATAGCCAAATTACAGAAGCAACCCAAGGGTCCACTGATAGATGAAGGGATGAAGATGTGGTGTATGTATCCAATGGAATATTGTTCATCCATAAAAAGAAGGAAGTCTTGCCATTTACAATGACATGAACAGAGCTAGAGAGCATAATGCTAGGTGAAATAAGGCGGTCAGAGAAAGACAATTACTGTATCATTTCACTTGTGTGGCATTTAAGAAACAAACAAAAGGAAGAAGGAGAAGGAGGAGGAGCGAGGAGAGGAGAGAGAGAAACCAAGAAGCAGACTTTTACCTACAGAGAACAAACTGATGGTTACCAGAGGGAGGTGAGGGGTGGGGGATGGTTGAACTAGGAGATGGGGATTAAAAAGTGCACTTGTGATGAGCCTTGGGTGTTGTATGGAAGTGTTGAATCACTGTATTGTACACTGAAATGAATACATCTCTGTATGTTAGCTACATTGGAATTAACATTTAAAACAATAATTTTACCCATCATAATTAGTGTGCATCTCTAACTATTTAAGTGTATCTCTATGACATTGCCCTATCTTAAAATTTTAAAATTAATTCTTTAATATCAGCAATAGCCAGTCCCTATTCAAAGCTTTCTGATTTTGTCTTCCTGATTTGCTACATTTGTTTGTTCAAATCCTGGCATGTTTATACATTGCATTTGGTTGTTGGATTCCGTATTCTTATTCTTTAAAAACTCTCCCATCCACCATCCCCTGTCTTTTAAATGCCATTGCTTTGGTGGAGAAATCAAGGTGTTTGACCTGTAAGAGATCCCACGTTTTTTATCTGGCTGATTGCTTCCTCTTTCTCTTCTCTGATGGCGTTTCAGCGGAAGTGTGCTCCCCTCTGCCAAAGGTTATGAAAAAAAAATCTGGCCAGGAATAGACTCACCCAGGAGACAGGCGAAATACTTCTCTGGAGGAAATCTTCGGGGGAAAAACGAAAAAGAACCGAAAGACAGAGAGGGGATGGAGCATTTGGCTTTTGGTAATTACTGACTATGGTAGGAAAAAGAAATCCTCTGAATCCATGAGAGAGTTTGAGATAATGATGATGACAATGAAAGTGCTGTCCTATGGGGACCCACTTGCCGGGTGCGCTCTTGGCACTGCCTCAGATCCTGGCTGGGGAGGAATTCTCACCTCCATTTTCCGTGGATGAGAGACTGAAGCCCAAAGAGGTCATTGTCATGCCCCAGAGCAGACAGTGGACCAGGACCAGAACCAGAACTCAAAGCCCGGGAGGTTCTTACAAGTTCACAGTGCCTTCAGGTCCAGGAAAGTTCGGCGAGCTGTGTTAGGCGGAGGGGTGGGACACTCCCACAGCTGGCTGGAAATCTGCCCTGAGCTGAGCTTCTCTCCTCTTGGCCGAGGAAACACTGTAGAAGTTGCAACCTCCATGGGCTGCTGTGTGGCCCTGGGCTTGGCGAGTTGAGGGCTCAGTGAATGAATGAAGCAAGGCTGTTTCAGAGGGTCCTGGATGATCTGCCGGAAGCTGGAGAGGGTGTCATGTTTGCGCACACAGCCCTGGGAGCCAGGGCTGGGACCCCAGCGGCCTTGTTGGCTTTATGGCCTGGTGGCCAGAGAGCAGTTCATCGTTTCAGAGGAAAGGGGAGAGGTCCAGAGCGAGTCACCTGGAGGCCACTTAGATCCACCCTGGGAGGTGTGGTAACACAGGTCACCCTCTTCCTTTCTCCATGCAGGGCAGGTAAAAACGTTAATGTGCCTCCTGGTGTCATCATGTCTGATTTCATGAGAGCTGGACCCGTAATAGAGGGGAAACCTCTCTAGGTTCAGTTTTAGCACAAATTTAAGGCCTCGATTTTCGTCACCATAACTGATAGAGATACAAGCTCTCAGCTGAGCATTTCTAAGACCCTTGGGGAAAGGTCTAGAACCTTGCCCACGTCTTATTATTTCATTGTCTTTTGGCCATCTGAAAGTAGACAGACTTGCTGTGATTAGTTGTTTTAACTTTGAGTTTTTGCCTACATAACTGTTCGGAGCCCTGTTTTCTGTCTAGAACCACATAAGGATCTCCAATCCTCTCCTTGGTTTAATCTGTGTGCCCTCAAACCCCTCTACACATCAGATTATCAACTGTAAAAAAGGATTTGATTGGCTGTAAGGATTGAAGGAGAGAGAAACATATGCATATGTGTGTATATTTCAGATAATGGCATGTGTAATTTCATGAGTCCTTTTAGTTGACTTTTTCTCCCTCATTCTTCACTACATAAAGTTCTGTCCCATTCTCTGATTTCCTTTCTCTTACTATCATCAGAACACAGATGACAGGGATCAGTCAAGACCTGGAACTTCTCGTTCAGAAATCCCACCTCGAAACCACAATAGGGAGAGACATTTTCCTCTAGTTCCAGAGACAGCAAACAAGAATCATGCCTGCAGGTTGCTGGAGTTTAATTATTAAATAGAATTATGTATTTATTACATGTACATGTTTTTATTACTTTCATTTTGCCCTAGAGGGGAGCAAAGGACTTCATTCTCTTTCCGTTCTTTTCCTGATTGGCCTTTGGTGCTCATTGACTTCCCTGCCTGTTTACTGCTTCTAGAATGTCTCTCAGGTGCTGCAAGCTGGGAGCAGAAGGCACAACTCGAGGAGAGCGAGGGCTCCTGTGGGAAGCAACAAGCGGTTGCTAAGGAGGGCTGAAGAGAGCGTATTTGTTCAACATCCTTATTCCTGCCTTGTCGAGTCCAATGGCATGTTATTTCCACTGGGTGGGAGCCAATGCTGAGTTCCTCTCCGTTGTATCCAACCTTGAACATTTCTCAGTGATTATGTTTCATCCAGGGATTAGCAGAATGCAGAGGGGAAAAAAACCTGAGAAGGTGTTTGGCACGGGGGCTTAGTGCTGCGTTAGCACAATCTGTGGGCATTCTCGGCTAATTGGAGAACAGCAACAAACAGAAGGGGCTTGGGAGCTCCCAGGAACGTCTCGTCTTTGGTTACTGGAAATGGTTTATTTATCAAGTGTCAGCTTTTTTGTACGTTTTGTTTGTTTTTTAGAAACACCCCACCCCACCCCTACCACCACCAAGAATGCTGCAAATAAGCAAAGGGGTCTCACCCCCTCGTCCTGCCCACACCATCGCTTTGCTATCAGGAAATCTGGGAGTGGTGAGTGAGAGGCTAAGAATTCTTCTTTCAGACCTGCCAAGTCTCATCATTCTTGAGCAAACCTTGAAGAGACTTTTTTTTTTTCCTTTTATAAGGGGACACCCTTTCACTCAGCTGTTAAAAACAGAAGACAGAGCAATTCCCATAGACACCCCACCCATTCCGGTCTTATGGGCAGTCGGGCCGGCGGCAGGTAGTGTGTGTGTGAGGCCAAGGGCAGTGTCTAGAGTGACCTCTAAGTGCCTTGCAACCTCTTCTCTTCACCCCAGACCTGGCCTGCCCTGCTGTGTCTTGAGCATATAGTACCTAGTGAAGAGGATAGGCTGTCAAGAGAACAGGAACATGCCAGGGAGGAAGTGGGGGGAGGCTGGCTTGAGGAAGACTGTCCTCTCCAGGCCCAGGAGCTGCTGTGCCACAGTCTGTGTCCAAACCCTCAGAACCCCGACCTGCTACAATCCTTCTGTGGGACCAGGGGGAGGTGACACCCCAGCAGGCACTGAGCTGCCACCAAGTTGTTCCAGAACCAGGAGCTCCGGGTCAAGTTTCTTATTAAAACTCCAAGGCCAGTGATTGCATTTTAAATGGTTTTCAGCACACTTGAGGAGTGTGGGAGGTCACCGGCTTATTCTATAAAAACTGGAAGAGGGCCAGTGTCTTGGGAAAGAAGTCAACAAGCCTTAGATGTCAAGAAGACATCCAGAAAAGGGAGAGAAGGGATTCAGGGTGCAAGCAGCAGGTCTGAGGTTGGGATATGCAGCCAGATTGGGATATGCAGCCAGAAGTTGAAGCATGACAGCAGAAAATAGACAAAAGGGCTAAGATGGCTCTTAGCTGGAAGACCCAGATTTAGCAAGAAATCAGAGAATTTGAGTGAGCAAGAGTATTAGAATCAGTCTTCAATGAAGTGTCCAAGAGTGGTGTGTAGAGTACAGTATCTTTCCGGGATTATTTGGCCTGGGGTTTCCAACACTGTGCTAAGGGGACACAGAGACCAGGACCTTGGGGTCAGGCTTGATTTGGAACAATGAGCCTCACCCCCAACTCACTACATGTCCACACATTTCTTCCCACACTGTGCAGGAAACTACTTGTATAAATGCATGCCACCAGGCCAAAGGGGATCTTCTGAGTGGAATATTGGAAATGGCTCTGAACTTGCCAGCGGAAAACCTAGATTCTAGTCCTCTGCTGCCACTTACTAGCTCCAGGCAAGGAACTGAACCTGCAAGAGCCTCTGCGTTATGTAAAACAAACCAACAAACAAAAAACCTGAAAGAGATTTAGCATTATAAAGACCTACATTTAGAATCAAGAAAAGCTATTTACAAATCTTTGGTCGATTGATTGCACAAAATATGCATAATATGTCACTCTTCCCTGTCCACACCATTTGCAAAGTCACTTTGTAGTTAAAGAAATAGAACTCCCCCCGCCCCCCCAACCCTTTGAATCTGGGCAGGTCTTGTGATTTGTTATGGCCAGTAGAAAATGGCAGAAGTGACATGGTACCGGTTCTGAGCCTAGGACTCAAGAGATCTGGTGTGCTTCTTCTCTCTCAGAGATTCCTGCCAACTTTCTATGATCAGCCTAAGGTTGGAGGGCGAGACCATGGAGAAGAGGTCTCAACCATGGCCATCCTACATCAGATGTAGTCACTTGACTCCCAAGTGCCCAGCCAAGAAGAACACAGCTGCTTACCAACCCACAGCAAACCAGAGATGCATGAGGGAGTCAGCCAAGAGTAGACAACCTCTGGACTCATCAACAAAGTGCTTTACTGGGTTAAGCTGAGTTTGGGAGTGTTTGTTATGTGACAGTAGCTAGTAGATACAGAACTTGGAGATGACTTAGCCAAAAATTAATTGGTTGGAACTAATGATCAATATCTCAGTCAATGGCAGGGGCACATGCAACTGGTCACCGAGAAGAGCAATATGGTGGCCAGCCCTGAGGGGCTCTTCTCCAGGCCACACTCTTGGGCGGGAAGATGGAATGTCACATCAAATGGTGTCTTGTTCAGATCTTAGGTGAGTCTGTAATATAAGAATAATATATTAGTGTGTGAGAGGCAGTCTCCAAAAGGAAAACCAATATTTATTTGAGGTTTATAAAAACATTATTGTAACAAATGAATTCTTTCTGTGGAATCTGTTAAACTAATATGCAGCATCATAAATTAATAGTGTGAAGTCAGAATCCCCATTCATGATTTATAGATTTACCAAATTAACCTGCCAAATTAATATCCTTCTTGCAAAGACAAAGGGTGGGTTCAAATGCCATGTGTCATTTCTAGTGCAGCCCTTGCTGGGAGGCATCTGGGACTTCGGTGGGGGCTGAAGGGCAGAAAAAAGGAATCAACAGATGCCTGGTGCTGGTGTTAGCAAAGCTGAAAGGAGGGTAGGGCTGTCTCCACAGGAGATGGGCACTAGTCCAAATCACCATCCAAACAGAGCTCTGGGCTGGGGTATCTGTGCACAAGTCTGAGCTGCTGGAGGGCCCTACCAGGAGCCTCTCTGCAGAGGAAACAATCAGGAGGTTGGCTCCAGGGTACTTCTTCCACCACGCTGAAGATGGATCTCAAGCAGAGGGTGAAGAGGGTGGAAACAAGAGTGTCCTGGGGAGAGGGAGTAAGGATTGATAGAATGGGTTCTTGTATCATCTCAGTGAAATAGAAGGGATCCCTGGAAGCCAAGGCAAAAATGCAGAGTCCTTTAGCACTGGTGAGAATGGGTGTCATGTGCTGGCTTGGTTGGGCCCGGGTCAAGGACTGGACTAGTTCCTTTGGAAGCCTCTGGAAATCATGGATGGCCAGTGGAGAGGATCTGAGGCATCAAATCCTTCTCTGTGAATGCTGGACATCACTGGGTCATTGATGGTAGAAAAGCTTTCTCCAAAGGACTTGTGGAAGGAAGTGGAACACAAGTGGGTCTGTGCCCAAGAATCAGAATCCTCTCCCCCCATGAAGATCTAGTGCACCAGAAGTGGGGAAGAATGGATGTAGGGGGAGAAGGGGGCTGAGGCCTGTGAGGGACCGTGCCTCAAGTTTGTGGGCCCATCTTGGAAAGTGGCCCCTGGACCTTATAGGGCTCAAGGCTTCTTTCTTCTCTAGGCCCCAGTGATCCCATGGTTTTATGGCAGATTGAGAGAACAGCTAGGCCAACAAACTAGTCTCGAATCTGAATAGAACCAGTTCTCTCTGTAGAGACGATTCGGCAGGCTTTAGGCTGAATGACAATGAAAACAGCCTCCTCCTGAAGCTAGGGGGTGATCCTGGAACTTTGAGAGGTTTCAGACTTGCTGTCTGGGACAAAGTAACTTCTTCTGTAGCACTTTGTCCCTAGAAATGATGACACCATTACTACTGATGGCTGACCCAGCCAACATGTAAGCAGCAGAACTCTGCCTCCTCTGTATGTTGTGGCCTCATTCCTCCAGGTCCAGTTCCGGGGCTCCTGTGAGCATTCACAGAAACTTGATACAAACCAGAAAAACGTATCCTGTCCGGGTACAAGAAGTGCCTCCTCCAGGTAAAGAAATGAGAAATAATGTTCCCTCTGAGTGAAGGGACCTCGCTCTTGGCCGACACAGCTGCTGTACCAGGACACAAGGCTTGGCAAGTGAAGCCTGAGCTGGAAGCACGTGCCCCCATGAACCCCCTGACCTGGTACCCCATTCAGCCCACTTGCTGCCCAGAACCAAACTTCCTGACACCTTGTTCCGCTAGGTCTAGTGCCCCCTTGGGTCTGGAGAGGTAGGAGTCAAATGTTGAGTAGGGCAAGGAAGTCTGGGGAGAGGCGGGGGTGTGAGTGAGGACAGAAGGAAAGGCCACCTTCAAAGACTCACATTCTCCTGCCCTGCCAGACTTCTGTGAATTTCTTGCCACTTGCTAATTAAGTGACCCCGGGAATTCAGGTGAGTTAGAGGGAACTCCTGTCTTGCTCCAACAGCTGGAACAAGGTGGTTATTTTCTATCACACAAATGCAGGTAATGAATAGAGAAAGAGCCAGCAGGCAGATCAAGTTCCATAAAACAACAACAGTAACAAAACAGCAACACAACAACAACAAACCCCCACGTGCAAATAATGCACCCTTCCATGACGCAGGCTCGCAGAGATGACAAACCAAGTGTGTGAGACGGGTCCCACGCAGGGACGTATGTGGTCCTGTAGCTCTAGACCCTGCCGGCAAATGCGGGATTCTATAATTCCTTGCTTCTCAGCACCAATGACATCACCACTCCATAAGAGAGGGAATCACAGCCACATTTCGAAGAATCATTGAGTTTTCTCATTAGGAATCTATAGGATGTCCTCCCCAACCCCCCGCCCAGCAACAGCCTTGCCAAAACAATGTTAAAAATAGGCCCGGTAAGACTTTTCACATTTGTAGGCAGTCATGAATGTTTAACAGTGTATATGTCCAGCAGACGCACATAACTTTAGAATTAGGCACTGAATTATATAGGACATATATTTGCCAAAAGGATTAAGAAAAATGAAGCAAAGAACAAACCTTGGGTTTGGTTTACTGAGGGGAAGCAAAACCCGTACTCAACTTCATTTTCTCGAAGGAGGGTGTTTGTTCAATATGTAGGCTATTTGGGGGTAAAATATATGTGAATAAAAGTCAAAAGAAGTTAAATCTGGATATTTTGACTTCATCAGCTCATATGGTCAATTCTTCAAATTCAAGGGCTTCAGTGCTGGCTCTCAAGGTATACAATTATTTCCGAGACAGACAGCACCCTATGCTTGTCTGGGCCTGCACTGCTTAGGAAAGGACACAGTTTGGGTTCAGCCGGAAGGGGTTAGGGTCAGAGGGTCTCTCTGCTGCGAAAACGTACTCAGTTTGACAGCCTGAAATGTTAAGCAAGATAAGGCATACAGAAAATGAGACGCTACCTAAAAAGAGGTAATGAAGTAAAATATAATTATAATGATTATAAAAGTAAGTACCACGCATGAGTAACTTTATTTGGGGAGTGACCGGAGTGAGTTCTAAGTAAATCACTGGCTCCCAGGGAGGAAGGGCTGCAAAACTGGCCCAGTCCCCCTGTAACGAGTCCTTCCGCAGCTGAACCGACTCAGCATTTTGGAAGTATATCAAATGTGCCTCCAAGCGTTTAAGGAAGGAGGAGGATGTCTCCTGAGGTCTCAGCTCTACTTTTTGTTAGTAGTTAAAACCGATCAACAGATGATAAGGAATCGATGGTTTTATAAATACAGCTTTTAGGTGTAACCATCATAACTTTCGGACTGGGCTGGGCTAGGACTTCTCCATCTCCAGCAGTATATCTACAAATGGATGTTTTCTTGCTTTTTGGTCAATCATGGGGTCAATCCTCTTCTGCCCCGAGGCCCCCAAAATTATTTTGACCAAAATGTTTAAGTCAGGGCTTTCATGTAGACACAGCGTAAATGAGTCATTAAGAATTTTATTGGTTAAAGTAGGCATATTTTTTCCCTAGTAGACATAATGACATAACAGTAATAAAAATGTAATATTCAAGTAATTGCTGTAATGTAATTATAGTTTGGTCATAAAGTAAGATTAGGGGTCTGGGATGGCTGTTTTGTGGGTATTTTAATGTCTGAAAGCAGTCTCGGAGGTGCTGCTCCCGTCCCCCTGGAATGCAAGAACCTTCCATCACATAACCAGGTGGCCACGAGCCCAGCTGGACCAGCATTATCTAGGCGGCCTGCTTACCCCGGCTGCCCTCTCTGGACTCCAGCATCCCGCCTGCTGCAGATCCCTAACCATCACTGTAACTGAAAACAGTGTTCTGTTTTCCCAGAGACCACAAAAGGGGAAATAAAGAGGTCCAGACTCCTCACTAGGGGAGCAGATGGAGGTCAGGTGCCATCCAGGAATAGGCCGCTCTCTGCCCCCACAGCCTGGTAGCTCCCAGTCTCCCTCTGCTCCCAGGGCTTGGAGTTCTGCTTCTGTCCATCTACACTGTGCCGGCTGCAGAACTAGCCTCTTTTCGCTTTTGGAGGGGAGAACGAGTTCCAGATTGAGTCTAAACAGAAAGAGCTGAATTGGGCATTTACCCAAAGTATGTTTTATCAAAGGATTTGTCATCATTGGACATATTCTTTGAACAGTTATAAATTAATTTCTGTCTGTGTTTCTTATTTAATGGCATGGCCTGATGACAGAATTAAGGCAAAAGAAGCGCTTAACCATTTGCGAACCAAAACAATACAACCATATTTTCTTTTCTTTTTTTTTTTAAGATTTACTCATTACTCATTACATTTACTCTCTCTCTAAAATTATTAGAGAGAGGAAGAGAGAGTGAACATGAGCGGGGGGAGGGGCAGACGGAGAGGGTGAGAGAGAGAATTCTCAAGCAGGCTCCGTGCTAAGCAGGAGGCCTGTGGAGCTCACTCAATTCCAGGATCCTGACATCACAACCTGATAGGGAATCAAGAGTTGGATGCCCAACCGACTGAGCCATCCTGGTGCTCCAATAAAAACACATTTTATTTTAATATATTTTTAAAAACATTATTTATATATTTACTTAAAAGCAAGAGAGAGAGAGTGTGAGAGCAAGAGAGAGAGAGAGAGAGAAAGGAGCAGGGAGAAGGGACAGAGGGAAAAGCAGACTCCCTGCTGAGTGGGGAGCATGATGTGGGGCTTGATCCCAGGACCCCGGGATTATGACCTGAGCCAAAGACAGACCTTACCTGACTGAGCCACCCATGTGCCCCTAAAAACATATTTTAATTAACAGTATCTGCAATTGGGCAGAAATCTAAGAGGAAACCAGCCCCTCATTCCCAGTAATATGGATACATCACACACCATGTCAGTTACAGTCTGGGCAAATTGTTAAGCTACTTAGACTTTTCTTCCTCTTGGCAAATACCGGTCTCTAAGCCCCTGATACCTTTCGATGTCTGCTGAACTGTGGTTCAGTCACACAGAGGGAATGTAGAACGTTTTACAAACCGATCTTCTTGTTGGTATCTGTGACTTTAAATATTCGCTGTCTCCTAATGCCCTCTTTTATGCACTTTTACACATCTTGAGTCTGTGGTCTGGATTTCCACAATGGTGAGTGCTGAGTGGAGGCCTCAGGAAGGCAGGAGAGCCAGCTGTGCTGAGCCCGAGGGCGGCAGGGCCGGATGGACAAGAGTTCCTCTTCAGCTCCTCCCACTGAAGTCAAGGGAAAACAAAGTGTGGGGTCTGACTGATCCAGGAGGGGTGTTGGCTTTTACTTGGCATCCACACCCTTACTGCTTGAGCAATGTTATTTTTTCCTTCAGCTTCTATCTCATTAATCTTGTGTTAAGAGTGGTCTAACCCTATTAGTTGGGCAGCCTGCTTCTGCTCCAATTAGCATATATTTCCATAAGTGTTGAGAGGAGAAGGGGATGGAAGAGGCAGAATTTCTAAACTATTGACCCGGAGGGACTTGTAAGAAGGTGTGTCTGACATGAGCATAACACAACCGAAAAAGCCCGAGTAAATGGTAAATTATGGTTGGCTCTGATGATTTGTGCGAAGCAGAATAAACTATGATGGAAACATAAAATATTTCTAAGCTTACACTTTAGTCACTCAATACACATATAACTCAATTTTCTTCCTTAAGAAATAGATATTTCGAGCACAGAGACTTTCCAGAGGAAATCCGCTTATTTGCTATCTTTGTGTTCACTCGCGTCACATGTTCCAAGCTTAAAGTTGAAAATGTTTTGATTTTCCCTAGTGAAAGGGACTGTGTGAAGCCCCCACTTAAATATAAATCCCACGATTATATTATCCCTACCATTACATTAAGTGACTTTCCTCTCTACACCCAGTTTGAAGGGGTAATGTCAGAACAAGCCTTCAATAACCAAACTCATTGTTCAAGTATTGACGGGCCAGTCGCCTAACCAGAAAATGCAGAAGTCATCCAAGGGAGCTTATTTTGGGGATCAGGTTTGTCCCACCTACCATAGGTGAAACCAGGAGGTAAACAGGAAGTGCTGAGTGGGCTTGGTTTACTCCTACAGGCACGGAGAGAAATAAAATCAGTGTTTACCAAATGGAAAAGCACAAAGTTGGTACAGAGAGCAATGCTATTTTCATGCTTCTAAAAAGGTATTACAAATAACACAAAGTTTCAAACCTATAATTAAAAACTATTTTAAAAAAGCTTTGATTAAATTCCCTTCAAAAATAGACCTCTTAGGCTAAAGCCTATTTCTTAAAGGGTCTGCCTCCCATCTATGCTGCTTTCCCCTAATCCATACTCTATAAATGTCCCTCTTAAATAACAGACTTCAATGGAAAAAGCATGTCTTAGAGTCATCTAGCAGAAGTCCAGAGCTCCTGGGGCATTTGGGTGGCTCAGTTCGGTAAAGCATCCAACTCTCGGTTTTGGCTCAGGCCATGATCTCAGGGTTGTGAGATCGAGCCCCATGTCAGTCTCTGAGCGGGGCATGGAGACTGCTTGAGATTTTCTCCCTCTGTCACAGCTTGTGCTCTCTTTTTCTCAAAATAAATAAAATCTTAAAAAAAAAAAAAAAGGTCAATGCTCCCAACTAATTAAGGAATCCAAGGCCCCAAAGTGAATTTATCAAATACCATGTAGCAAGAGGTAGAGCCACTTAGAAGCAGGAAGAATTTAGGATCCAGGCAAAAGTTAAAGATAGACTGAATTTCTTAGTGCCAGACCTAAGGACACAAACCTTGTGGGAAATGGGCTAAATGCATTGTTGGTGTTATTTTGACCAGAAGCTGAAAGGCTGGTCCTATGGGTCCAAACAGGGGAGACACCGCTCCCCCGCCCCAAGACCCTCTCAGAATCTCTGGACAAGACACTTTCTTCTTTTGTGTTAATAGCCTCAACGGAAAACCAAGGGGATTTGCAGTTCTAATGTTGTGAATCTAAGAAAAGAAAAGGACTGAAAAAGGTGATGATCCAGGGAAATAAAGAATAAACGAATGGAAATGAAGATAGATTATTTTGGGCAAGAGTAAGTAATAATATTTAAAAACCCGGTAGGGTTGTCTGAGGTCGGTTAAACTTTAATAACCCAGATTTCAGACCAACGTCAACACTCAAACCAAGAATAGCCGAAGAAAAGAATGGGCAAAGTGCAAGATCAGGCAATTCAAAAAAAGAACATGTAGACATGGCCAATAAACACATAAAAAATGTTTGGTCTCAATGGTATTCACACATGCAGGGGAAAAAACCCCCTTCAACAATCAGACTTTCCCTGTCTTTAAACCGCTAAAGGCTAAAAAGGGTAATGACACCCAGTGTTGGTGAAGGCACAGAGAAATTGATTGGTGAGCACCACCAATGAGAGTGCAACCTGGCAAAACTGAATGGAGGGACTTTTGGACACGTGTCAAGTTTTTAACATGAATACCCTCGATGCAGCAGTGCCGATTCTGGAAATTTACCCTAGAGGAAATTTCCACGACCGGTTTAGTGGATTGCCGATGGGCACAAATTCTTTGCTGCTCCTCTCAGCAAGAGGGAGAGGGTATTTCCTTTCCTCTTTCATCTGGACTGGCCCTGTGGCTAGCTTTGGGTGCCAAATATAGCAGAGGTGGTATTGTGGGACTTCTGAGCCTCGCCTTAAGAGGTCTGGTGGTTTCTATTTGATCTCTGTTAAATGCCAGTTGCCTTTGAAGTTCAATTACCCTGAAAACTACCATGTTGTGAGGAAGCCAAAGCTCGTCACAAGGGAAAGGAGAGATCACTGAGGCTCAAAATCTCCAAATCTACCAGCAAAGCCTTTTTGATCCTTCTGGTCCAGCTCAGTCGCCTCCAGACAATGCCATGTGCAGTAGTAGGACCACCTAGTGAAGGCCTACATGAACCCTTGGTCCCTCAAATCATGAAAAGTAATAATCACTGCTGTTTTAAGCCACTGAGTTTTGGGGTAGTTCATTGCGCAGCAAAAGAGCACTGAAACAGAAATAGGAAGGATCACCCCATCAGGCAAAGCATTCCAGCTTAAGTGTCTATTGATGAGAGCAACAGGAATGGAGATTGGCCAGCGGAAGAAGGAAGTCATAAATACCAGCTACGACTACTGGACCATTAGAAGTGTTTCTTTCTTGCTTTAGTATAATACAAGGATGCCTGGGCGGCTCAGTTAGCTGAGCGTCTGACTCTTGATTTCAGCTCAAGTCATGATCTCAGGGCCATGAGATGGAGCCCTGTTCATGGAAGCCTGCTTAAAATTCTCTGTCTCCTGGGATGCATCTGCGGCTGGGTTCATTAAGTGTCTGCCTTCAGCTCAGGTCATGGATTCCAGGGTCCTGGGATTGAGTCCCACATTGAGCTCCTTGCTCAGTGGGGAGCCTGCTTCTCCCTCTGCCTGCTGCTTTCCCTGCTTGTGCTCTCTCTCGCTTACAAATAAATAAATAAATAAAATCTTAAAAAAAAAAAAAAAGATTCTCTCTCCCTCTGCCCCTCCCTCTGTCTCTCTCAAAGCAAAAAAACAGAAAACAAAACCAAACAAAACCAAACAAAAAAACCAAAAATCTTTTGTATAAATACAGCATATTTGCTTAGGTATTAAAGACCTCTTTTTCTTTATCTCCACCCCGTGCTCACCTTCCCATTCCCCTGTTAGCTAACATAAGAGGTATTAATAGTGGTTAGTCATGGATCTTTGTATTTAAGTTACAGGATATCAAAGGGAATTATAATTTAGAGAAAAGAACATTGCCCCCAAATGAATAAATCTTCATATTCTATTTTTTAAAATAAAGTTTTATTTTAGAATAATTTTACATTTATGGAAAAATAGCAACGACAATACAAAGTTCCCACATATGGGCCTACCTCATTTGATTGCATTTCGTTTTATTGAGATTTGCAGATATTGCAGATTTTACAAATTGCTGGTTTGTGGCAACTTTTTATCGAGGAAGTCTACCCACGCTACTTTTCCAACAGCATATGCTCACTTATCATATATCTCCATGTCACATTTTGGCAATTCTTGCAATATTTCAAGCTTTTTCATTATTATTATATTGGTGATGGTGATATGTGATCACTGATCTTTGATGTTACTATTGTAATTGTTTTGGGACATCATGAACCCTATTCATATAAGATGACAAACTTAATCTGTAAAGGTTGCGTGTGTTCTGATGTTGAACACTCCACTGAGCAGCTGTTCCCCCATCTGTCTCCTTTTCCTTGGGTCTTCCTGTTCCTTGGGACACAGTGATACTGAAATTAGGCCACTAAATTCTATGATGGCCTCAGAGTGTTCAAGTGAAAGGGAGGAGTTGCATGGTCAACTTCAAGTCAAAAGTTAGAAATGATACACTTAGTGAGGAAGACCTGTTCAAAGCCCAGATTGGTGGAAAGCTATAACTCTTGTCCAACCAGTTAGCCAAGTTGTGAATACAAAGAAAAAGTTCATGAAGGAAATTCAGTGCTGCTCCAGCGAACACAAGCTTGGTAAAAAAATGAAAGAGCCATACTGCTGAGATGGAGCAAGTCTGAGTGGTCTGGATAGAAGATCAAACCAGTCACAACATTCCCTTAAGCCAAAGCTTGATCCAGAGCAAGGCCATAACTCTCCTCAATTCTGTGAAGGCTGAGAGAGGAGGGGAAGCTGCAGAAGAAAAATCTGAAGCTAGCAGAGGTAGGTTCATGAAATCTAAGGAAAGAAGTCATCTCCATAACATCAAAGTGCAAGGGTTAAGCAGCCAGTGCTGGTGTAAGAGCTGCAGCATGTTCTCCTGAAGATCTAGCTAAGATCATCCAAGATGGCAGCTACAGTAAACAACAGATTTTCTGTGTAAACAAAACAGTCTTCTGTTGGAAGATGCCATCTAGTACTTTAACAGACAGAGAGAAGAGTCAGTGCCTGGTTTCAAGGCTTCTGAGGACAGGCTGACTCTCTTATTAGGGGCTAATACAGCTGGTGACCTTAAGTTGAAGCCAATGATCATCTACCATTCTGAAAATTCTAGGACCCTTCAGAAATGCTAAATCTACTCGCCTGTGTTCTCTAAATGGAATAAAGCCTGGATGACAGCACATCTGTTTACAACATGGTTTACCGAATATTTTGAGCCCACTGCTGCAACTTACTTCTCAGAGAAAAACATTCCTTTCAAAATAGTACTGCTCATTAACAATGCACCCAGGAGTTCTGATGGAGACGTACAAGATTAATGTTGTTCTCATGACTGCTAACACAACATCCATTCTGCAGCCCATTGATCAAGGAGCAATTAAGACTTTCAAATCTTATTATCTAAGAAACACATTTCATAAGGCTAGAGCTGCCACAGACAGTGATTCCTCTGATGGATCTGGGCAAAGTAAATGGAAACCATTCTCAAAAAATTCACCCTTCTAGAGGCCATTAAGAACATTCATGATTCATGGTTAGAGGTCAGAATATCAACATTAACAGGAGTTTGGAAGAAGTACTTGTGGAGGACTTTGAAGAGATCAAGACTTGAGTGGAGGAAATAATAGCAGATGTGATAGAAACAGCAAGAGAACTAGAATCAGAAGTGGAGCCTGAAGATGGGACTGCATTGTTGTGATCTCATGAAAAACTTTGCTGAGGAGTTGTTTCTTACGGATGAACAAAGAAGGTGGTTTCTTGAGATGGAATCTACACCTGGTGAAGATGCTGTGAACACTGTTGAAATGACACAAAGGATTTAGAATATTACATAAACTTAGTTGATAAAGCAGTGGCAGGTTTTGGAGGGACTCACTCCAATTTTGAAAGAAGTTCTACTGTGGGTAAAATGCCATCAAACAACATCACCTGCTCCAGAGAAAGCATTCATGACAGGAAGGGTCACTCAATGTGGCAAACCTCATTGTCATCTTCTTTTAAGAAACTGCCACAGCCACCCCAGCCCTCAGCCAGTACCGCCTTGATCAGTCAGTGGCCATTGGACCCTCAACCAACTGCACCACCCAGGTACCTCTCTCATCTGTTTTTAAAAGCTCATGTGATTAGTTTGGGCCTACCTGGATAATATATGATAAATTTTCTATGTTAAAATCTGTTGATTAGAAACCTTAATTCTATCTCCAACTTTAATTCGCTTTTGTTATGTAATATAATGCATTCATAGGTTCTGGGGATTTGGGTCTGGATACCTTTGACAGGCCACACTCTATTGTGGCATCAGAAAAAGATCAAACTCATCAGGATTTAAAAGGATGTGAAATTTCCCCCTCTCAGGACATTTGCCACTTAAATGTGAGAGGAAAAAGAGCCATGGAGGAAGCAAAGGTTTAGGGCTTTTCATAGTTTCATTGAGCCAGAGGATGGAACATGAGGCTGCCAATAGCCGAGGGACCAAGATCTCAGAGAAGAGGAAACTCAGAGAAGTAAACCTATAATTCTACATGAAGTTTCTCCTTGAAATACATGTTAACCACAAAGTTGCATGTGGGTAGGTTGAGAGCAGGAGCTGGGAGGCTAAGGAGGTAAGCAGAAATTTCATCCATCCTGTGGGTGACTGGAGCCAGAAGCTGATTTCAGAGCTTACCGTGGTTGAAGGGCTTGGCAAACAACACAAAACTTTAGCTGAGGCCCTAGAGATACTTTCCATGAATAGGGGCAAAGCAGACATAGATCAACCTTGATTTGACTACACCCCCTTCTATCTATCAGAAATGAAATCCTTTTGGGAAGAAATCATCATCCAGAGCTTCTGTACTTTTTCATATACAACGTCTGCCACTCAATAAAAAAATCCTAGTCATAGCAGAGGATACAGAACTAAATGACTGAAAACCAAGAGGAAAAAAATGCAGACAACAGAAGTAGATCCACAAACAACCCAAACATGGGTATAATGAGAAAGGGATTTGAACTTTTTCTTTTCTTTTCAAGAATCAAATGGTGATTATATAACTAAAAAATAATAAAGAACTAAAGTTGAAAATTCAATACATGGGCTTATCATCTCCATGACTTATTTATTTTATAACTACAACTCTATGCTCCTTAATGCCCTTTATCTGTTTTATTCATTTCCCCATCTACTTCCCTCCTGGCAAACACCAGTTTGTTCCTTGTATTTAAGAGTTTTTGTTTGTTTAACAGAATTTCAGATGCAGCAAAAGAGAAGGTTAATAGAGATAAAATGGATCAGGAAGCATCCAAATTGAAGCACAGATAAAATAACATGGGAAGTACAAAAAGACCATAGGAGACATATTGTATATCATGTAAAGTCTGACATACATGTAATTAAATTCCTAGAAGACAAGAAGAAATATCTGAAGAAAAGTCACTGGGAATGTTAAAAAATTGATGAAAGATATCAAACCACAGATTCAAGAAATTATACAAACTCCAAAAAAGATACTTACAAGAAAACTACACGTAAGCTAGTCATACTGCAAGGGCGGAAAAATAAAACAAAATCTCAAAAGTACTAGAGAAAAATAAAATAAAATCTCAAAAGTATCCAGAGAAAAAGTTCAAATTACTTTCACAGGGGGCAACAAAAATGCTGACAATGAAAATGACAGAAGCCAAAGACAAAGGAAAAATTATATGTACAGAAAATAATGTACATTTTATAATGGTAAAACTTTGGGAACATAAATACATCCAACAATAAGATACAATTAATTAATAGTAAATCAGCCATAGTATGAAATATTCAGAAGTAAAATAATTGGTATAGGAAAGCATTATAACAGGCTACAAAGAAGTATGTACTATATGAATGTAATTTGTGAGTGGGTATAATAAAATGTCAAGAATGTTTAATCTCAATGTTAAAGGGCTGTAGATAATTCTCCTTGTATTCTTTATGCTTTCCTGAGTCTTTAAGATTTTTGTTTGTTTGCAAAATGTGTATTCTTTAGGTAATTAAAGAGAATTATAATGAACAAATTAAAGAGTTATAATGGTAAAAATAAGTTAAAATCAAGGAACACAAATTAGTAAGTTAAACAGTTATGATGAGGACAAGACTGTAAATTTAAATGCAAGCATATCAATAATTAAATGTAAGCAGTCTGAACACCTCAGTGAAATGGTAAAGATTATAAAACTGGGTGAAAGACCAACTTAATTATAGACTGTCAATGAGAAAGACACTTTAAATATAGAGAAATAGATAAGTTAAAAGTAAGAGAATGTTAGAATATACTCCATATAAACACTAATACAGTGAAGTAAATTTACTAATATCAGACCTAGTACAGTTTGGAAGATGAAAAATTGCTAGGGATAAAGTGGACATTATTTGATGCTAAAGGAAACAATTAATCAAGACATGTCATTCCAAACTGTACATGCAACTAAAAACAGAACTTTAGCATATAGTGAACTAAAACTAAGAAGACTTAAAAAAGAAATAGACAAAGCCTCAACATTCCTTTCTCAGTCATTGATTTTTTAAAAAGCAAAAAGCTAGAGAAAGTGGACACTATCAATCAACTTGACCTAATTGACATTTATAGAACACCCAACATCAGCCAATACGTTTTCAAGTGCATATGTACATATTCTGGGCCATAAAACAAACACAAACTAAAAGAACTGTAATCATATAAAGTATGTTCTTCATTATAAAATTAAACTAAAATTTAAAAACAGAAAGATACCTGAAATATTCTCAAAAATTTGAAAACTAAAGAACACATTTCTAAATAAGCCACAGGTCAAAGACACAAACAGAAAGGAAATTAGGAAATATTCTGAGTTGGATGAAAATGAAAACAAAACACATCAAAGCTTCTGAGATACAGCTAAAGCAGTGCTTAGGGGGAAGCACATAGCATCAAAATGTTTATAGAAAAGAAAGATCTCAAATGAAAAAAAAAAAAAAGAAGAGTGAATTAAATTCAAAGCAGCAGAGGGAAGAAAATAAAAGCAAGATAAAAGCAGACTGATATTGAGAACAGGAAAAAAAAGGGAATAATCAATGAAACCAAAGGCTGTTTTGAAAAATAAGTACAATGAATAACTCTATTCAGATTGGTTGAGAAAGGAAGGAGAAACAAATTGCCAATATCAGGAGTTAAAAATAGAAGCATCACTACAGATTCCATAGGTTTATAAATAATAAGGGAATTTCATAAATAACTTTTTGCCAATAAATTTGTTAAGTTAGTGGAAAGACAAATAACCTGGAAAGATATAAACTACCAAAGTTTACATTTATTTATTTATCTTTTCTTGTAATGTCTTTTTTTCTGGTTGTTAGATCAGATGATGCTGTCCTCATAAAATGAGTAGGGAATTACTTTACTTTTTTATTTTCTGGAAAAGTTTCTGTAGAATTAGTATTATTTTCTTTTCCTTTCTTTCTTTCTTTCTTTTTTTTTTTTTAAGTTCAGAGGAACTCACCAGTGAGGCTACTGGGAACTGAAGTTTTCTTTGTGGGAAAGTCTTCAGCTATGAGTAATCTTATATGTAAAGCTATTGGGATTATCCTTTTCTTTTTGAAAAATTTTGGTAGTTTATGTCTTTCTAGGTTATTTGTCTTTCCTCTAACTTATTTTATATCCTATACTTTTTATCCTACAATATTGGTGATCTCACTTATTATCTATAATAGGTTGTTGTTTTGTACTGTATATTCTTTGGAGCTTTCTACATAGATAATCACGTTATTTACAAACAAAGTTTTACTTCTTTCTAATCTGTATGCTTTTTATTTCTTCTTGTCTTACTGCAGTGACTAGGATCTTAGGTACAGTGTTGTGTACAAGTGGTAAAAATATCCTTGCCTTTTTCCTGATTTTATGGGGGAAACATTCAGTTTTTCACAATTAATATAATGCCAACCTCTGGGAAAAACTTGGGCAGTTTCCTTTCTTTTTTCCTGATTTTATGGGTATTCAGTCTTTCACCCTTAAAACATCTGTAAGATTTTCTTAGATATTCTTTATCACATTGAGGGAAACTTCTTTCTCTGTTCCTAGTTTGCTGAGCTTAGTGAGCGGATTTTGAATTTTGTATTATTTTTCTACATCCTTGGATATCTTACAGTTTTTCTTTTTATAATGGTACATTACATGGATTGATTTTTCAATTTATTCATTTCATTCATTCATTTTAATTCATTACTAATGAACTTTTCAATTCATTACTACGACAAATGCCACTTGGTCTTGATGTATTAATCATTACAGGAAAATTCCAGATCAATCTCTTTCATGAACACAGATACAAAAATACTTATCCAAATACCATGAAATCAAGTCCAGTAATCTTGCTGGACTTGATTTCATGGTATTTGGTTAAGTATTTTTGTATCTGTGTTCATATATATATATCTTTTTCTTTTTCATATATAGAAACAGATTTTATTGGTATATACTGGCAATGAACCAGAAATTAAAATTTAAAAAAAATCTTAAACGATCAAACATGAAAATCCACAAATAAATCTAACAAAATATATACTAGATCTATATTCTTAAAATTATAAAACACTGATGAGGGAAACTACAAAAGAACTAAGTAAATGAAGAGCTATACCTATGCGCTGATTAGAAGGCTTAACACCACTGTCAATTTCCCCCAAACTGAGTTATAGATTCAAAGGAGTTCCAATCAAAATCTCAGCACATGAGGGCACCTGGATGGCTCAGTTGGTTGAGCGTCTGACTCTTGATTTTGGCTTGGGTCATGATCTCAGAAACACGAGATCAAGCCCTGTGTAGGGCTCACGTGCTGGGCATGGGGCCTGCTTAAGATTCTCTCTCTCTGCCCCTTCTCCCCTTAAAAAAAAAAAAAAATCCCAGTAAATGTTTTGTAGAACTATTGAAAAGCAAAGAACCTAGCATTAAAAAGAAAAAAAAAAAAAGGTTTGAAAAAGAAAAAGCTGAAGGATTCATAAGGCCTGATTTCATGATTTAGGAATAAAGACAGTTGGGTACCGGCCTAAGGATAAGCATACACATCAATGGAACAAAAGAGAATCCAAAATAGACCCATGTACATATGGTTTTAGATAAATATGTCAAGATAAATAAATGAAGAAAGGACAAATCTTTTCACCAAATAGTTTCGGAACAATCAGACATCCTTATAGAAAAAGGAAAAAGAAAGAACTTCAACCCTCACTTTGCATCATATACAAAAATAAACTCAAAATGAATCGAACACCTAAATGTAAAAGTCAAAATTTAAAATATGAAGATTAAAACATAGGAGAAATCCTTTGTTGGTCTTAAATCAGGATTAGATAAGACAAAAAGTATAAGCCATAAAAGAATAAAAACCCAAAATTGGACCCCTTCAAAATAAAAAAATTCAGCTCTTCCAAATATACCTTAAGTCAAGCCCCAGACTCAGAGAAAATACGTGGAAAACATATTTCTGTATAAAGACTATAAAAAGAAGTCTTTTATATTTTAATAAGAGAAAACAACTCATTTTTTTAAGTTGACCAAAGATTTGAACACTTCAATAAAGAAAAGCTACAGATGGTAAATGAACATGAAAAATGCTTAGTATCATTAGTCAACAGAGAAAAGCAAAGTAAAAGCACAGTGAGATATTATTACTTATTAGAATGGCTAAAATCAAATCAAAACAAACAACAGAATGAATCATATTCAAATACTGGCAAAGTTATGGAGTAACTAGAAATCTCACATTTCTGGAGGGAGGGCCCATAGGTTCAGATGCTTTGGAAAACACTTTCTTAGAAAATTAAATATTTACTTTCCATATGACCCAGTTATCCCACACCTAGGTATTTACCTAATAGAAATGAACATGTAAGTCCACAAAAAGCTCTGTCTATCCATGTTCATAGCAGATTTATTCTCAATAGCCAGAAATCCATCCATGTTCATAGCAGATTTATTCTCAATAGCCAGAAATTGGAAACAATAATAATGTCCACTCAGTTACACAGATAAGCAAACTGTGGGCATCCACAATGGAATATTACTGAGCAATAAAAGGAAGTGAACTACTGATACACGATGACATGGGTGAATCTCAAAAGCATTATGCTAAGTGAGAGAAGTTAGACACAAAAAACCCTTAAATCCAAACTTGTTTAGAACTATTTAAATTTATTTGCTATTATGGAAAAGATAAAAAAAAAAAAAAAGAAGTCAGATCAGCGGTTGCCAGGAGTGGTGGGTGTGGAACGATTACGAAGGAACATGAGAAAACTTTTTGGCATTAATGCATCTTGATTGTGTTGGCAGTTATATGACTGTGTTTATTTGTCAAAAGTCATTGACTTGTACTGTATATCTAAAAAGGGGTTATTACTGTATGTAAATGATACTACATTCAACTAATTTTTTAAAAAAGAAATATATTCTATGTGTCCTGTCTAAAAAAACTCTGTGACTCTATGAGGTCATAAATAAATACACCAAAACCATTTGCTAACCTGGAGTTTTGGGAAAAAGAAAATTTGAATAAGTAGTGAAATAAATATATCAAAAAGTTTTACAAGATATTAAATGAAAACCTAACTATGTCATAACTCAACTCTTGCTTGTGGTGGCCAAACTTCTCGTTCCATTGAAAATGCACTGGGATTTGGAAGTCCTAAAATGTAAAGACCTTTTTTAGAAAGTTGTGCTGACGAATACAGCTGAGGAGGTTCAGAGGACTTGGGAAAGTCAGGGGGAAGGAGGGGAGAAAAGGACAGGCCAGGCCAGAAGTGAGAAGGAACAGTGCAAGGCTGGAAGGCAATCCCACGGGTATGGCGTTGCAAGACTTTGCAGAATTAAAGACTGAACGATGATTTGTCCATCTAGGAAAGCATTGACTGGCATGTAGTAGATACTGGGCCTGGTCTAAGTGCTGGAGGCAATGGCAGCAGAGACAATCTGTTCTAGAAGGAGGAGTGAATGAACAAACCACGTGAGTATATGAAATGGTAAGCAGGTGTTAGGGTGACAAAAGGAGGCAGGGAACAGGGGTATGGGGTGCTAGGGCAGAGGTTGGGGTTTCAGTATGTGAAAGGGTGGGCAGAGAAGGCGTATGGGAAAGTGGTATCTGACAAAAGACCTGAAGAAGGGGAGGGAGCCGTGAGGAGAGGTCTAAAAGTGGGTGCTTTCCCACACTGAGGCCTCATGGCCCTACTTGGCTCACATCCGCCTACTTTGCTGAGATCTGTTTCGCTTCCATAACCAGGATATAAAAAGATACCATTTAATGCAATCACTGGTTAGGATAATTTACAAAAATGATTTATGGAATACATATAATCTTCATTTCACCTGAACAGGAAACATTTGAAATCTAACTAAAATAAAACACGCCTCAATTTCTTTTTAAGCGCTACTACCCCTCTTTGAGACCTGTCTCTCTTTTAACATTCATTATACACGATTCTGGAAAAGCTGAATGGCACAGTTAAGTATTAATAAATTTCTGAGTATTATTAACTGGGAAAAGGGGTTGGGAAAAACCAGGAGGAAATAGCCTATCCATATGAAAACAATAATCACATAGTATTTATTGTCTGGGATTGAAATGTTTCAAATACGCAAAGCAATAAAATGTCAGGAAAAGCGAAACTTCCTAATGTTAAAAAGATCATAAATTTTCCCCAAAATAAGACATACTAAAAAAAAAGTTCAGGTGATACTTTATGTCACAGGAAAAATACACACTTAAATCTAAGTTACAGCAGCTCAAAATCTTCAGAAGGCCCAATCCATTCACCACGGGACGGAAGAGCCCGACGAAAGTTACCGTGAGAGCACAGAAAGCAACAGCTTTTTTTTTTTTTTTTTTTTTTTTGAGCTTGAGAATCACTTTTTAACACAAAGAAATTCACGGACCCACACATTCTATAACTTGTACTTTTGTTAACTCTTGAATGAAAAATCATATGTCATGTCAAAAAGCTACCAGGATTTCAGGATCCCTTTTAAATGAATCGAATTTTAGAAAACACATGAGCACATATGTATATATTTAAACCTAGAGTGGCACCTACATGGGCAAAACATGTTTATTTAATCTACAGGTAATTTAATGTAGGTGGCCTCCTAGGCCCCTTTCAAGAATTGCACTCTCTTTCAAGAATTGCACTCTCGCACAGGTCCCTGGCTCACTGCTTGGGAATTACAGACTTCATGTTGATTTTTCAACTTTCAAGGGTGCTATTTTTTTTCTTTTTTTTACATGATGGAATGACTGAAGGACTGACTGACTGAATGAATGAATAACAGAGACAAAAACCCTAGATTTTTTCATTGTAAGCTACTCTTGGGTGATAAACTGTTGCTTCCAATTCACAAAAATCTCATTATTTTCAAGCTAAATAGATCTTCATATTTGCTTTATGTTCAGTGGACATATTACTGCTGTTACCTTTAGGGAAATGTGATTGTAGAATGGCTCACTGTCTTTAAATAAACCAGCAGGAGAACTGGCACATTTTCAAAGATGTTGCTATATGTAAAAATAGCAAGTATGTCTCTAACTCCTTCCCAGGTTTGTACAGATGCAGATGGAACAAAAACGTTCCTAGGTTTAGTAGTACAACTGTGAGTGAGGCAACCTCTCTTTCTGAGGTCACTAACCCCTTCCAATAAGACTGAAGTGACAGTGACCTACTCATACAGGCTCCAAGAAGCCCCATGCCCAGAGGGCTCTGGTTTCTCTGAGACACTGCATTTGTCTTTAAGAAAAAAGCTGTGATCATCTACAGTTCATGAGATTTGAGCCAAACATGCATCAATACTAGATTAAACACATTTAACCAAACAAACAAAAAAAAATAATTCTGTGCTTATGTTTAAATGAATAATTTTGTTTCCACCAACCAACCAACACATGTTTACTGAATACCTAATATGTGCATGTGGGGATTTCAAGGGGGTACATGCTCAAGACTTTGCCCTCAAGAAATTCTTAATCTGGCGCAGGCTACGAGACACACAGAGAGACAATTAGCGACACCAAACAGGAAGTATAAAGAACAAGAGGGCCATAATTAGCTCAGAGGAAGCAGAAGGTAGCATGCATGGAGGCAACCTTTACGGGAAAGAGCTGGGGAAGGAGGCCACCATGAAAACCTAGGAGAGGGGAGGCAGATTTATTTTTCATGTTGGGAACAGCATGTCCTACATACCGTGGGGGAAACAGCTTTTTTCGGAAACGAGCGTCAGCTAAGGGACGGCTTGCTTGTCCTTTAGGCTTGGCGCTGCATGGTAGACCATAGTAGAGTACCCCAACCCTCATGTCTGGTGTCATTTGGGCCCCCCTCCCTGGAACACAGGATGTTGACACCATGCTGATCTTTCCTGTGTTGCTGCATAACTAACAAACTGCCTAAGTCCGTCTGTGCTCACTGTCTCTTCTCAGGTCAGATCTATGGAAGTGTGGCCAGCCAACCCACCAGCCACACACTCCCCACTGCTTAGGGACACCTTGGCTAAGTGACAAGAAGTGGCCAATGTGCTGGCTGGTGAACTAACTTCTTGAAGTGGTCTGAATGAAGTGAAGAAGTCAATCCATGCCATTCAGAAAACAACGCTGCAGGTAGGCTGGTCTGTTCCTAGCTGGGAATCCTAAGGGACCTAAGTCAGCAAGTAACTTGAACTGAGGCAGAGGAGACCTGGGGTTGAATTAGGGAAGCTGCTGACTACATATCATGCTCAGCAAGTTTCTTTCCACTTTCTTCTCTCTCCCTGTCTGCCATTCCCCCCAAGCACACACACAGAAATCCCTGGCCAGGAGAAAGAATGACTATGTCATTATTTACAAGCAAACAACTAAAAAGGGCATTTTTACAAAGTTTCAGGGGTTGTCATATGTACCTCTGTATCTGCCACTGCAAACACAAAGTACACAAGATGGGGATTATTTTATAACAGGACAAGCATACATGAAAGCATAAAACAGTAGCATAAGTAGTTAGAGCTTTCTGGAGAAATTTGATCTTCATAAAGGAGGCTTTATAAACATGAATCTTGGATCTTTGAGGAAGATTTTCTTATAATTTGTATAGGGATTCTGAGTATGTGCATTGATCATATGTATTTATCTTTAGATTTAAAACATTATAGAGGACTTGGCATCATTCAACGTAACTATAGTCTATGGCACGTGATATGATATCCCATTATATACCTAGTACTTGGCCTTAGAGAAAGAATATTCAGTTAAAATGAAATTTTCTTGTAACCAGTTTTCTGGCACTGAGAAGTGCTTCTAGGTTCAGAGCAACAATTCTCTTTAATACATTATTGGAAACCTATACTCGAGCATGCTCCATGCGGTGGAACAGTGGCGAAGGATATGGGCTTGGGGGTCAATGCGTTGGGTACAAATGCCAGCTCCACTGGCTTCCCCTCTGCTACCTGTGGGCAATGGAGGGTGGGGTGGGGGGTAACTGCGCATCCTGTGAAGGGGTTGTGAGTATCTAATGGAACAATTCGGACAAAGTATGTGGTACACAGGATGGCACATGGAGTGCTGTAATTATTATGTCAAACTTATTCTTAAAATGCTGGTACAACATAGCCTCATTTTGAGAGCAAGCAAAGCGTTAACCTGGTTTGAGTAAAATTAATTAAGCGATCATCTTGATTCTTGATTTTTCCCAGTATTTTTTGATTGTCCCAATATCCCAATAAAGAATTGCCAGTAATTTTTTTCCTTTAAAAAAATGGAATAGTGAATATTAGGTGGCGATGAGAAGGAGGAACATGAATATAATGCTCTATACAGAGTTATAGTGGTTTCCAACAATGAAATATTGTATGTAGGTTTTTTGTGACTTTCTAGGAATTGATTGTTTTGCAAAATGCTTCAATTGCCAAAGCTCCGATGACTTATGATGGCTTGAATATCTGATATTTTGTTCCAGAAAACAAATGCAAGTCTCATTCCTTGTGTTGGCTTTTTTTTTTTTTTTTTTTTTTTTAAGTGCTACAGTATCATTCCCAACACTGGAGACTTACTTTAAGAGATAGGACTTTTTTTTAATATTTGAGTTTTGAAAGGCATCTGGCCCTTATTTGGCCATCACATTCATATCTAATTCCTGCAGGCATGGTTTTGTTGTTTAAGTTTGGCTTGATGCCCTCTGTGGAAAGCCTCTGCTTTAATGAACACAGCTCCTGGAACACTGTTAGAGTCCCGCGCCTTCCTTCACCCCTCTCCCCTTTACTCTAAAAGAATGGAAAGTTTCATCTTGGATTTCGAATAAGGAGATAAAAATAAGAAAAATACATTGCTGGAGAATCAGCTTTCTGTGGGAGCCACTGCCGTGACACAGTCATTCAGCTTGATGCCCTCCTATTATTTGCAGAAATGTTTATGTACTATGAAATGTTCAGCCAGAGCGTACCGGAAACCATAAAATATTTTATGAGATGTATACATGGTTGAAGGTAGAATTTTAAATGCAACCTGGGAAGGTTCTATCTAAATTCCAGGAGGGTAGAGGAGGGAATATTTCTCTGTAGTGATTCAGTTTTACACAAGGGGTTATATGAACTGGAAAGAAATACCTGATTTGGGAACTATATAACATTTTTTCATAAAATTAAACCTTCTAATTTCTAGACAAGCAAACTTGTCTTCTTTCAGACCAAGAATCGCCACTTATGTGTATTTGTCTTCTATGTGGTAAAAGCATTACATGTGGATTGTTTATTATTTTATAGAAACAAAGGACAAACAGCGATAAATGAAGAATTTTCCCCAGGTACAGGAATTATATACACCGTTTAAAAAATATTTGTGCTTCTGATGGTTTTTAAATAAAAACTCTTGGTTCTAAAATTGGAACATTATTTCTGAATCTTAACTATTGCAATATGTGAAGGCAGGAAGGTTAATGACATGGCCTCAAATGCCATGTTCGGAACGTCACATTCCCAATTTAGGTGAAGGGAGAAATATTTCTATTTCCTTTACCCTCAAATCTACGAGGCCCTGTCAATTTCCCATAAGAGGGGCTATTTTTACTGATTTGTTGGGTTTTACTTATTTTTTTCAGATTTGATCTCCAAAACACAAGGCTACAAAAATACAGATTATTTTGTGTATTCACATTTGATTTAGAAATGAGCCTGATGTGGTTGTTTTTGTTTCTGATAGCCTCTATCTCATGAAATCATTGTGAAGATCAGTGAAATCCCAGAGGTGAGGTTCCTGACAGAGAGTTGGTGCTCAAAGTATATTAGTTCCATCTCCCCTGCTTGCAGACCTCCTTTTTTTTTTTTTTTTAAACTGATATATAGGGGCTCCTGGGTGGCTCAGTCAGTTAAGCGTCTCCCTTTGGCTCAGGTCATGATGCCAGGGTCCTAGGATTAAGTCCCGCATTGGGTATCTTGCTCAGCTGGGAGCCTGCTTCTCCCTCTCCCTCTGCTGCTCCCCCTGCCCTTGCTTTCTCTCTGACAAATAAAATCTTTAAAAAACAACAACAAAACAACCCCCAAAACTGATGATAACTGACATATAATACAGATTATTTAATTATACCATGTCCCTTTGAAGATTTTAATGTAACACTTATGCTTTATAATATGCCCAAACTAGTATCATTTAAAAATAAATTTAAAAATAAATGTAGGTTGGGGCGCCTGGGTGGCTCAGTGGGTTAAAGCCTCTGCCTTCGGCTCAGGTCATGATCCCAGGGTCCTGGGATCGAGCCCCGCATCGGGCTGTCCGCTCCGTGGATAACCTGCTTCCTCCTCTCTCTCTTTCTACCTGCCTCTCTGCCTACTTGTAATCTCAGTCTGTCAAATAAATAAATAAATAAAATCTTTTAAAAAAAAAATAAATGTAGGTTATCATCTAGGATAAACATGCCATAAAATCCCAATGTTTCAATATGGTGAAGCAAAATGGTAGCCTGAGAATTAAGGGCCATGGGTGTGGTCTCTGGGCCGTCACTGCCACCGCTGAGTGACCTTGGGAAAGTTAACTTCCCTCTCCAGGCTACATACTTTCATTGGGAAAACGAATGGTTGTTTGCAATGATTTCCAAGACTCTCTTCTGCTCTAACATTTTATGATTTTACCGAACATTTTAATATTGAGAGAGCAATTTATTGAAGTCACATTTTCTGAAATTTTCCTTCTATACATTTTTTTGTATACCCGCTGCTTAAGAAAACTTTATTTCACTGAGTTTTATTTCAAATTCAGTTTGCTGAAAGAGTCAGAGAAAGAAACTAAGTGTAAAAAAGAAAAAAAGAATTAAAAATATTAATATTGAGCAATTATGGGGACATCTAGGCTGGTTTGGGACAGACATAAATGACCTTGTTTTATTCTAAATTCAGCTCACTGGCTTATGATGAAAAGTGAAAGGTTATTATATGGACTTACTGGGTAAAACCAGATTTTATAAATAATTACCTGTCAGACTGTTCAAGATAGACAAACATACGCCAGACCAACAAAAACACAGACCTGTCATATTTCTGAGAGAAATGTACGTTGAGTCTTCCTTCTCTGGGACTATAAGGAGATCAGGTAGAATAAAATGAAGGGGAAAAAAACCTAAACCCTGTGTTTTTTTGCCTGTGCATACTTTAAAATGTATAATGTGGGAGAGCAGGAATTTTGATGTGAAAAATTAGCCCCTGAAAATTTTATACATCTATAAGCCTGGCAGATCGAAACCAAATACAATAAATGCTGTCGTTTTAAAAGTTAGGCTGTTTACTGCAAGCTTATAATTTTCCATGATTAGGGATGCCAAGAAAAATAAGAATGATGATAAAAAGAAAAGTTTAATCATACATTTCAACAAGCACAGATGGAACATCAAAACCCCTTGGCAATTTTTTGGTATTATATATCTGCGTTTTTTTGTTCTTGACATGAAGATTTTTTCCAGAAGGACTAACACAGAACAGGTAAATGATAGTTAACAAATGTCAACAGTATGGCACAATCATATTAATGGAGACTCACGATCATTTGGTCATAGGAGGAAAATCTTTCATGCTTCTTATTTCTGTTTTTATTAATGCTTTACAAAAGGCTCTTTCGGTTTGTGCAAAAACCACGATAAAAATAAAATTGCACAGAAGTCCTACCAAATTAAAGAAATAACTTCCTTTTTTGTAATTCAAGTTGAAGCAGGAACTGTACAATTATATCTGCTAGATTTTGATTTGTTCTCAAAAGTTTGAGTTCCTCATTTAATGGAGAAAAGTACAGAAGGGTAACTCAGCTGCTACTAGCAAGAAATTACCCAGTCCACAATCCCAGTGTAGCTGTGGGAATGCTTCAGAGGGAGAAAGCAAATCACTCAACTACTCTTAATCAACGGATTCTGATTATTTTGTTTCTAAAAGGCTCTGTGTGTGTGTGTGTGTGTGTGATGGGCCTGGGGACTGGAGGGACAGGGGATGGAGAGACGTGAAGACAGGGAAGAGGGCCTAGAGGAGGGAGAACACGCACAACAGGCAGATCCTCAGGAAGTTTGGGAAGAAGGCATGACAGATAACACGTACGCTGCAAGTGCGGACAAGGGATGCGAAGACGGGAACAAACAGTTCATCAGATCGATTATGTCTCTGATTAGTGTGAGTTTATAAAATGACTGCTGGTCTCTAAAATACGAGTAGGATATATGTAATCAGCAGATGTTGCAAAGTGAAGTTGGTGAGACGGTGCCAGGGGAGAAGTGACTGTCCTTTTAATTTTGTTTCCTTTGTCCCAAACCTGGATTACAAAATGCATCAAATAAAACACAGACTAAACACTGCGGGGGGTGGGGCAGGAGACGGTGGTGGGGACAAGACACTGCTTTTAAGATCTGTGAGCTGAGGGCAGTAAATCCATTCCAAATTAAAATTTCAAAATTGTGTGATCTGCATTCTTGTCCACCTACACACTATCCCAAACATCCTGCCATTAATTAGCTAAACGGCCCAGCCAGTAAACAAGACGAAGCATTGAGAGGGCTGGAAAAAAGAGCTGCAGTCAGCCAGTTGATAGTCACAACAAACCAACCCACTCCTGAGGACACAGAGAAGGTAAACTTGTATTTTATTTTGTCCAAAGAGGGGAACAGAAATCACCTTAATATAACATTGCCTTTCCTGTTGTTACAGTCACAGTCCCATCAGCAGGCCAGAAAAGCCATCCCATTCCTGCGGTAGGCACTCTGTCAAAGAAAAAGAAATCTGCAATGAATTATCACATCAAGTCAAACCAGGAAAGGAGGCAAAAAAGCAAGCAGGGCTTTCTTCCTGTTTTGTAGACTCTGCTGCCTACACTGTAACTGGGTGCTGGATCTGAACATTTCTGGGGCCATTACTCTGTCTGGTAGAAAGTCAGTGTGGTTAACAAGTGGTTAGCGATTCTATTTTGGGGGGAGTGGGAGATATGCAAACTAAGAGATCCCATTTTGTTAATTGATTGGGTTTGGTTAGGTCAGAGACATGTTGTGTTGAATCTGTTTGTCCTTTATAAACATGTGTTCTTGATTGGATATGCTCAAGAATCACTGCTAATTAACTATCTTAATAGTCTATAAATTACTGACTCGTTAGAGCCTTCCCAGGCCTCATTTATAGTCTCCGTGAAAAGCTTGGAAACAGACACTAGCAGAGGCCTTTCCTCCTTGCTAAAATACAGTGATCTCTAAGGAGTTCTGTACATTGCGGACGTTACAGAAAGCTTGAATCTTACATAATTTTATGTACATACACATGTAAATATAGAATGCGTATGAATAGTCATAGTGGGATAAAATACTACCATAAAAGAAAATGGGAAAATGGATACTAATGGCAATAATATGATGTACTCCAGTAAATCAAGTAAAACTGCATGATTTTTTCTTCCTGTAAGATACACTCTACAGCTCAGCACTAGAAGAGCTAGACGACACAGGGCCTCTTGTGACTTGCCTTGAGTCTCATAATGAAACCCAGAATGAAACAGAACTAAAATCCAGGACTTAGGAAGAAAATTATCCTTTTCACCACATTTTTCATTATTTAAACTAGGACTAGTCATACCCAGAGAATTCATAACCCTCAATTAGATGGATTTTTTTCTACAATCTGTTTTCAGAAAAGCAGAAAAATGACAAAATCTCCTATTAAGGATTTTTTTTCCCTTTAGGCTAATAACTTTGATGCTAGAGTTTGCATACTTCCAGTCCAATATATTTACCTTCAACAGCCACATTATAGGAAATACAGAGTAAGTTTTTATGAGTAAGATAATGCTGTGGAGGGGCCGAAGAGTTTACATCTAAAAATGGTTAAATTACATTTAAAATGACACCCAAAGAGAGAAAAGTGGAAGCAAGCTTTTCTGAAAGCCCTCTACCTACATGAGGCGAAACAAAAACGGTTTTCTGCATAACTTCCTGTTCGTCATAAAATTCAATTCCCTTCAAAACCTCTCCTCCAAACATTCAGCTTATTCAGGATGTACTATTGTTGTCAGGCTTTGGGACGTAGGCTGACATTTCAGAGGCTGGTCCTGTCGCTCTTCAACTCATTCCAGATCAGCATTTCAAGGATGAGAAAAACAGTGGCACTTTCCACGTTTCCTCCCTCAGAGCTCTGTCTGGGAGCTCGCTCATTACCGTCAGACTTTTTGTGCTACTGGATGCTTGGATGGAAGCAAACATTCTAAGAAGGACTAGAAAAGTCCAGCTTTACCTCCTACAAGTGTGCACTGGAGAACAGCATTAGATGAGCTCCTCAGAGAGCCGCAAATAAATTGCAGGAATGGATAGTGTCTTCCCACAATCACAGGCAGGGGAGCCTCAGGTCTCGAAACAGCACCCCCCCCCGCCCCCCCCCCCCCCGCCATCCCCTCACCACAGTTGCCTTAGAAAGGCTTATGCCAAAGTCATACTTTCAGGTTCTTGACCTTGATGTTTGAAATTTTACAACCACAGTGACAGCCGTTAACATAATATTGAAAGCCGGGGGATGGTTTACATGGAGATAAATGGACCTGGGAGTTGAGCTGGATTCCTTGTAAAGGTAAATGGTTGAAGTGAGTCCTGCTTGAAAAAGCAGTTTTGGCTCAAGGGAAGACGGAGTTTTGGCTAAGCACACCTGAGAAATTACGAAGTTTCATTTTTCCAGGGTGGGCATGTGAAATGGTTCTGTCGAGTATTGAAGAGGTTACTTTTCAAAGATCAATTCACCTTCACAGATGATTTGTCACTATTGTTTGCAAATGACTACAAGACTAGAGAGACTTCGGGTAGCCACATTTAACAAGAAAGCCAGAGTTTAGACCTGCCCCAGATTTCTGGAATAAGTGCTTCCAATTCCAATTCTAAAATAGAGAAGGGACAAACAAGCATGTGATTAGTGAAGAGCAATTTCGGCAAACCAATCCCCTGGGGTCCTCCAGCCTGAGTCACAGCTTTTTCCTTTTGATGTACAAAGGATGTATGTTGTCTGTGGAGGGTGATTATGGGAACATCCCAAATTTGGCATCCTTTCCCGAGTAAGCAACTTTAAAGGAAGATGGATGAGGACAGCTCATCTTTGTGTCAACTATGAATTTCTCTCTGTTTGTGTTGTGAATGCTGAAACTAAATTTAAACACTGCTTGGTGTGAGGGCCTTCCAGAGGCCACATTCTCATGAACACTTTGTATCCTGCTTACTGTCTACTGTCAGATTCTATGAGTGACTCCCTGCTTCTATATCTTTACAGATACTCCTACTTAGTAAAAGCCAGGCCTTGGCAGGGAAAAGCTGGGACCACCTCCGCCACTACTAAAAATTAATCAATAACGCAGTTATCTTCAACCCAACAACCCAGCTTCTATGTGATATATACCACTTAAACTTTCTTATTTAAAAAAGCTCTGTTCTCAACTATGAGTTGCTCCTCTGTGAATTTGTTGAAATCCTTAGACATGCTAGGATCTCTAAAGTTACCAGCAAAGATACTTTTTTTTTTTTTCTTTCAAAGACCAACTGCAGTTCATAGGCTTTTTGTTTCTCTTAAATTGAGGATCAAATTAGCTCCCAATTTTACACATTCATATATTCATTCAGTTCCAAATTACAGCCTACTACCAGAATGTTGATCTAACTGGATGAGCTGACACATATTCTCCCTATGGCATTATAGGCACTGATGGGTAGAAATTAACTCATAAGTTTTCACTTTTGAAATATGTTTTTTTTTCTTATCTGCATATAGACAAGCTAGAGAAAAAATTTAAATCCTAAATGGGTTTGTTGCTTCTTTTTTGTGGGCCACGATAAATCGTAGATTTTAAGGAATAGAAATCAATATTAAAAAACAGAAGATTAATATTTAAACAAAAGGTAAACACACTACAAAACACGACCTCTGTTATTTGTACCATTAGCTTGATTACTAAAGGTTTAACTATAGATAAAACTACCCCTTCCATCAGTTTGGATTTATACTTATTCTCCACTACGAGCTTTCCTGATTCTTTTCCACTTTCTCAAACAAATGAAATAAAACAAAAATTTCACTGTAGGGACTGATATTGGCAAGATGGCTGGCTAGGAGGTCCCAAAGGTACCGTTTTTGTCTCCCCACAAAAACGGTAAATAAACAACTATAAACAGACAAACCAGCTCTGGGAAAGCTTGAGACTATAACTAAGAAGCAGCAGAAGCCCTGCAGGGCTCAAATACTGAGCACAGCCTCATAGAAAAGTCTAAGAAGCATTTAACCTGCTTCATTCCATCTCCCAGCCCAGAGAAGCTCAGTGCAAAGAGGAACCCCTTTGGAGGGATTAGACCTGATGGGAAAAGGAGAGGAGCATCACTGCCATGGCCATCTGTAGACTTTGCCACTGAGCACTCCCAGTCTGCACCAACACTGAGTGTCTCCTCACTGCTGTGTCTCCTCACCAGGGACTTCCTGGAGTTACTGTTGTAGTGAGACTGCTGTGGTTGATGCTGTGCCCCACTCTCTGGGACTGGAATGCCACGGCACCTTGCCATTTGTGAAACTAGAAGTGCCATTGCTTTCTATGCCCTGCCTTCAGGGTTCTAAGTCATGGCTTTGATCAGCCATCACTGGGGCTGACCTGCTGCTTTCTGTGACTGATCCCTGGAGTCACAAGCTGTGGCTTTGACCTGCCATTACTAGGTTGTGATGCTGCTGTTGTTGCTCTCTGTTCCACCCTCTGGGTCCTAAGCCATGGCACTGACTTGCCATGGGTGGGTTGTAATGCTACAGCTCTGTGCCATGCCCCTTGTGCCTTGAGTCACAGCTTTGACCCACCATCCCCAGGGCATGCTGCTGCTACACCCCTCATCCTGGGCCCAAGTCACTGCTGTACCTTGTCATCCCAGAACCTGTGCCACTGTTGTGTGCCCCCATCGTGGGGTCCAAATCACTGTGGTGATCCCCAGAGTCTCTGATTCTGGTTCCTTGGAGATCTGCCCATGCATGCTCATCAGACATTTGAACTACCACCAAAACAAGTGCATCTGGGCCCCAGGACCCCTGGTTTCACTGCTGTACTGGGTGCCAGTTCACCAGACCTGGTACCAAGAGGCATTCCCCTTGGATAGAACTCCCTGCCACAGGGGGAAAAAAAGAGAATAGGAAGACCCCATCAGTCTCTTCCACCTAGAACCCCAACAGCCCTAGTCACTGTTGCTGCTTATAGGATCTCCGCAGTCTTGGTCAAAGAAGAACCCCATAGTCTTTGTCAATGTTGATCTCAGTTGATGTAGGTGTACAGATTATGTTGTGTGCCCTCTCCAGACCCAGAGACACAGTACCCTATTCAGCCAGAACCCTCAGAGCCACTTTCTGTTGAGTCTTTCCCCACCAAAATCAATCTAAAAGGCTTGAGGAGGTGACTCCTCTCTCAAATGAGCAAACATTAATGCAAAGGCACAGAGATGTGAAATAAGGAAACACAACACTACCAAAGGTGCTTGATAGTTTTCAAGTTATTAACCCCAAAGAAATGGAGATCTGTGAGTTACCTGAAAAAGATTTCAAAACAATTATTTTAAGGAAGGGCAGTGAGATTTTAGAGTACACAGAGAACAATATGAACTTAGGAAAATAATGCAAGAATAAAATGAGCGGTTCAAACAAGAGAAATCATAAAAACATTTTGGAGGTGAAGTATACAGTCAATGAAATGAAAAAAAAAATGCAACAGAGAGTTTCATTAACAGGCTCAAACAAGCAGAAGAAAGAATTTGTGAACTTGAAGACAGGTCTCTTAATATTATCCATATGGAGCAGAAAAAATAAATAAAAATAAAAAAAAAATAAAGAAAGCCTGTGTGAATTATGGAACCCCATTAAATAAAACAATATTCATGTTATAGGAGTCCTAGATAGAGAAGAGAGGGGGAAGGGATCAGAAAATGTAAAGAAATAATGGCTGATAACTTCCAAACTCTGGGGAGAGATGGCTAGCCAGATACATGAAACTTAAAGATCCCCAGATTCAACCCAAAGAGATCTTTACTGAGAAAACATAATCAAACTCTTGAATATCAAAGATAAAGAGAGAATTCAGAAAGCAGCAAGAGTTTAAAAAAGAATCATCACATACAAGGGAACCCTGGTAAGGCTATCAGTAGATTTCTCAGAAGAAATTATTCAGACCAGGATACACTGGGATAATATACTCAAGTAGTCAAAGAAAATAAAATGCCGATCAAGAATACTTAACCCAGGAAAGTAGTTCCTGGGTAGAGTTAAGACTTTTCTAGACAAATAAAAGCTAAAGGAATTGGTCAACACTAGACCTACTTTACAAGAAATGCTAAAGAGAGTTCCTTAAGATGAACAAATGAGTGCTAATTAGTAACATGGAAACATGGAAGTATTAAAATCACTGATGTAGGTGAATATATAGACAAATTCAATATACTCAATATTGCAATGCTGGCATGGAAATCACTAGACACTAGTATATAAATTAAAAGATAAAAGTGTTAAATATAACTATAGCTATAATAATTTGTTAATGGTTTTACAATATGAAGAAATGTAAATTGTAACATCAACATACAACTGGGAGACAAGTAAATGTGTAGAATTTTTTCAGGCAATGGGAGTTAGGTTGTTTTCAACTTAAAACAGACTGTTACAAGATTTACTATGAAAGCCTCATGATGATCATGAAGAAAAACCTATACAAAATACACAAATGATGAGAAAAGAATCAAAGCATACCATCTTAAAAAAATAATCAGTTTTCAAAGAAAGACCGCAAGAGAGGAAGAACCAAAGACTACAAAACAATCAGAAAACATTTAACAAAATGACAACAGTAAGTCCTTACCTTTCAATAATTAATTTAAATGTAAATGGTTTAAATTTTTCAATCAAGAGACACAGAGTGCTTGAACGGATTTTAAAAAAAAGATCCAACTATATGGTGCCTATAAGAGACTCACTTAAGCTTTAAAGACATTCATGGGCTGAAAATGAAAGAAATGCAAATGGAAAGAAAAAAGGATAGTGGTAACTATTCTTATAACAGAAAAAAATGAACTTTAGGTCAAATGCTGTAACAAGAGATAAGGAAGGTTGTTCGGTAGTGGGGGCAATTAATCAAGAGGCTGTAATAATCATAAATGTATATGCACCCAATATCAGAACACCTAAACATATTAAATGATTATTAACAGATCTGGAGGCAAAAACACACTGATGCAAAAATAGGAGGAAATGGACTTCAATATCCCACTTTCACAATGGGCAGATCATCCACACCTAATATCATTAAGAAAGAGTGGACTTGACCTACACTTTAGAACAGATGGACTTAACAGACATATATAGAACAGTTCATCCAACAGCAGAACAATACAAAATATTCTCAAGTGCACACAGAACATTCTCCAGGACAGATCATATGTTATGTTATAAACTAAGCTTAAAAAATTTAAGAAGATTGAAATCTTATCGAGTATCTTTTCTGGGCACAATGGTATGAAACCAGAAATCAGTAACAGAAGGAAATTTGGAAAACTCACAAATAAATAGAAAATAAACAATGCATTTCTGAATAGTCAAAGAAGAAATCAAAGGGAAATAAAGTATCTTGAGACAAACCAAAAAGGAAACATAACATACCAAAACTTATGGAATGTAGCAAATGCAGATCTGATAGAGAAGTTCATAGCAGTAAATGTTTGTACTCAGAAAAAAAGAAAGATTCAAAATAAAAAATATAGGGACACCGGGGTGGCTCAGTAGGTTAAGCCTATGCCTTCAGCTCAGGTCAGGATCTCAGGGTCTGAGATCTTTTTTTTTTTTTTTAAACATGACTCCTAATCTTGCGTTGCAGGATTTTTTGCATCCGTTTTTGTTTGTTTGTTTGTTCGATTTTTAAAGCATTTATTTATTTATTTGACAGAGAGAGACCACAAGTATGCAGAGAGGCAGGCAGAGAGAGAGGGGAGGAAGCAGGCTCCCCGCTGAGCAGAGAGCCCGACGTGGGACTCGATCCCAGGATCCTGGGATCATGACCCAAGCCAAAGGCAGTGGCTTAACCCACTGAGCCACCCAGGTGCCCCTCAAATAAATAAATCTTTAAAAAATATATAACCTTATACTTCTTAGAACTAAAGAGAGAAGAACAAACTGAGCCCAAAGTTAGCAGAAGGAAGGAAATAATAAAAATAACAGCAGAAATAAATGAATAGGAAAACAGTAGATAAGATCAACAACTAATAGATGGTTTTCTGAAGAAAAAACTGACAAACCTTCAGCTAGACTAAAAAAAAAAAAGTGAGATGACTCAAATAAAATTACAGATAAAAGAAGAGACATTATAACATATCTCACAGACATTCAAAGGATCATCAGTGCCACTATGAAAATATGCAAACAAATCCAGTAACTCAGAAGACATGAATAAATTCTTAGAAAACTGCTAAGAAAACTTAGAAAACTGCTAAAACACTTACCAAGACTGAAAAGCAGCAATGTCCACAATAGCCAAACTATGGAAAGGCTAGACATCCACTGACAGATGAATGGACAAAGAAGATTACACACACACACACACACACACACTCTCTCTCTCTCTCTCACACACATACACAATGGAATATTATTCAGTCATCAAAAATAAGAAATCTTGGGGCACCTGGGAAGGCTCAGTGGGTTAAGGCCTCTCCTTCAACTCAGGTCATGATTCTGGGGTCCTGGTATCGAGCCCCACATTGGACTCTCTTCTCAGCAGGGAGCCTGCTTCCTCCTCTCTCTCTGCCTGCCTCTCTGCCTGCTTGTAAACTCTATCAAATAAATAAATAAAATCTTTAAAAAAAATTTTTTTTTAATTTATTTGTTCTTCAGATTTATTTAGGTATAAGTGACAAAATTTTTTAAAATTTAATTCCTTTTCAGTGTAACAGAATTCATTGTTTATGTACCACACCCAGTGCTCCATGCAATACGTGCCCTCCATAATACCCACCACCAGGCTCCCCCAACCTCCCACCACCTTCCCCTTCTAAACCCTCAGATTGTTTTTCAGATTCCATAGTCTCTCATGGTTCATCTCCCCCTCCAATTTCCCTCAACTCCCTTCTCTCCATCTCCCCCTGTCCTCAGTGTTATTTGTTATGCTCCACAAATAAGTGAAACCATATGATAATTGACTCTCTCTGCTTGACTCTTGCCATTTGCAATAATGTGGATGGAACTAGAGGGTATTATGCTAAGCAAAAAATTCAATCAGAGACAGACAATTATCATACGATCTCACTGACTTGTGGAATTAAAGAAACAAAACAGAGGACCATAGGGGAAGAGAGGAAAACAATAAAACAAGATGAAATCAGAGAGGAGACAAAACATAAGGGACTCTTAAACATAGGAAACAAACTGAGGGTTGCTGGAGGGAAGGTAGGTAGAGAGGGATGGGGTAACTAGGTGATGGACATTAATGACGACACATAACGTAATGAACATTGGGTGTTATGTAAGACTGCTAAATCACTTAACTCTACCTCTGAAAGTAATAGTACATTATATGTTAATTAATTGAATTTAAGTAAAAATTAAAAAATACAAAAAAGATGAATATAAAATCTGAACAGACCAATAACAAGCAGAGAGACTGAATCAGTTATAGAAAATCTTCCAACAAATAAAATCCCAGGACCTTCAGAAGACTTCATTGATGAATTCTACCAAATGTTTAAAAAAGAATTAATACCAATCCTTCTCAAACACCCAAAAATTGAAGAGGAGGAAACACCTTAAAACTCACTTTACAGGCAAGCCTTATCTTGATACGAAAGCCAAACAAGGGCACTATAAGAAAAGAAAATTACAGTCTAAGACTTTGGTCACCAATTCCAATGTGGTTTTTCTTCCACACCAACAAGCAATTCTTGGACACCAGTTCAGTGTCCTATAATTCAACTTAATTCTGACAAATCTATCTACAGAGAGCATCAGACCCCACAGGTTAAGGACTCAGTCCTACAAAACTGCTGCTTCCCTGCCCCCCATGTGGTAGATGCCAATCACAAGTCCAGGTTACCATCTGTGTTTCTGACTGACCAGCTGTAGACTTGAGGGTCTGATTAATTTGCCCAAGTGGCTCACAGAACTTAGAGGAACATTTTACTCATAAGATTACTGGTTTATTACAAAAGTATATAATTCGGAACAGTCAGATGAAACAGATGCATAGGACAAGGTACGAGGTTAGGGTTTGGAGTTTCCATGCCTTCTCTGAGTGTGCCACTCACCCTGAATCTCCATCTGTTCACCAACATGGAAGCTCTCTGAACCCCAACTTTTTTTTAAATGGACTTTGTTACATAAACAAGATTGATTAACTCTATGGCCACTGGTAACCAAACTTAATCTCCAGGCTCTCCTCCCTCTCGGGAGGTTGGGGAGTAGGATGGAAAGATCAAACCCCTAATCACATGATTGGCTCCACTGGTAACCAGCCTCCATCCTTAGGTGCATTCTAGAGGTCACCTCACTGACATAACAAGAGATACCTGTACAGCCCATGAGAAATTCCAAAGGCTTTAGGAGCTCTGTCCCAAAACCAGGGATGAAGATCAAATACATATTTCTTTTTTTTAAAATTAAATTTATTTATTTTCAGCATAATAGTATTCATTATTTTTTCACCACACCCAGTGCTCCACGCAATCCGTGCCCTCTATAATACCCACCACCTGGTACCCCAACCTTCCACCCCCCTGCCACTTCAAACCCCTCAGATTGTTTTTCAGAGTCCATAGTCTCTCATAAATCACAGTATCACACGGGCCATGTCCCTGCTAAACACAGATGCAAAAATCCTGAGCAACCTACTAGCAAATCAAATTCAGTAGCACACTAGAAGGATTATACATCATGATCAAGTGAGGTTTTATCTCTGAGATACAAAGGTGATTAAACATACATAAATCAGTAAACATGGCATACTAAATTAATAGAATAAACAGTAAAAACCATATGACCGTTTCAGTAGGTACAGAAAAAAGCATTTGACCAAAGTCAACATCCTTTCATAATAAAAACTCTCAACACATTATATGTATTAAGAACATGCTTCAACATAATAAAGGCCATTTATGACAAACCCAAAGCTAACATCATGCTTTATGGTGAAAAGTTAAAAGCCTTTCCTCTAAGATTGGGAACAAGACAGTAGTGCAAGTAGTAGAAGTCCTAGCCATAGCATTTAGACAAGAAAAAAAAAATGACACTTAATTCAGAGAGGAAAAAGTAAAATTATCTCTGTTTGCAGATGGCATAAACTTAAAAAAATTAACATATAGTATATTATTTGCTTCAGGGGTACAGTCTGTGATTCATGTCTTACACAATTCACAGCATTCACCATAGCACATACCCTCCCAATGTCCACCACCCAGCTGCCCCATCCCTCACACCCCTTCCACTCCAGCAACCCTCAGTTTGTTTTCTGAGATTAAGAGTCTCTTATGGTTTGTCTCCCTCTCTGGTTTCATCTTGTTTCATTTTTTCCTCCCTTCGCCTATGATCCTCTGTCTTGTTTCTCAAATTCCTCATATCAGTGAGATCATATGATAATTGTCTTTCTCTGATTTACTTATTTTGCTTAGCATAATACCCTCTAGCTCCATGCATGTCCTTGTAAATGGCAAGATTTTGGTTTTTTTTGATGGCTGCATAATATTCTGCAGATGGTATAATCTTATACATAGAAAGCCCTAAAGATGTCAGCAAAAAAAAAAAAAAAAAAATGTAGAACTATATATTAATTCACTAACACAGGATATAATATCAACTGCAAAAATCAGTTGTGTTTCTGTACACAAACCATAAACTATCTCAAAGGGAAACTGAGAAAGCAATCCCATCTACAATAGGATCAAACACAATAAAGTCATTGGGAAAAAAATTAACCAAGGAGATGAAAGATCTCTACCCTCAAAACCATAAAACACTGGTAAAGAAGTTGAGGAAGACACAAATAAATGGAAAGATATCCTGAATCTGTGGGCTGCGAGAATTAGTATTGTTAAAATGTCTGTTACTACCCCAAGCAAGCTACAGATTCAATCCTATCCTATCATATCCTATTCAAAATTCCAATGCTGCCGCCTTTTTTTTTTTTTTTTTTTTTTTTTTTACAGAAATAGAAAATACAAACCCAAGGATGGAACACAAAAAACCCTGAATAACAAAAGCTATCTTGAGACAAAAGAACAAAACTGTATGTATCACATTTTCTGATTTCAAACTATGTTCAAAGCTATAGTAATCAGAACAGTATGGTACTGGCATAAAAACAGATACAGATAAATGGAACAGAACAGAGAACCCTGAAATAAACCTACATGTATATGGTCAATTAATTTTTGACAAAGGAGCAAGGGATATACTAGGGGAAAGGACATTTTTTCAAATAAATGGACAGCCACATGCAAAAGAATAAAACTAGACCCGTATTTTAGACCTTATACAAAATCAGACACAAAAACCAATTCAACCTGGATTAAAAGCATGAATGTAAGACCTGAAACTGCAAAGGTCCTAGAAGTAAACACAGGGAGTAAGATCCTTGACACTGGTATTGGAAATAATTTCTTGAATCAGACACCAAAAGCAAAGGCAACAAAAACTAAAATAAACAAGCAGACTACATTAAAAGGATGAGTTTCCGCATAACAAAGGAAACAATAAATTGTAAAGGCAACCTACAGAATGGAAGGAAATATTTGCAAATCATATATTTTAGGAGTTCATACCCAAAATATAAAAAGAACTCATATAATTTAACAGCAAAATAGCAAATAATCTAATTAAAAATAGGCAAAGGACCTGAATAGACATTGTTCAAGGAAAACATACAAATAGCTAAGGGGTACATGAAAAGGTACCCAACGTCACTAATCATCAGGAAAATGAAAATCATAGATACAATGAAATATCCCCTTTTACCATTTAGGATGGCTATTAACAAAAAGATAAGAGATAACTAACACTGGTGAGGATGTGGAGAAAAGGGAACCCTTACACACTGTTGGTGTGTATATAATACACTACAGTCATAGAAATCAGTGTGACAGTTGTTCAAAATATTAAAAATAAAATTATGATAGTCATGACTCAGCAATCCCATTTTTTCCCTATCCCAATTTTGATAGGATATGATAGGATAGGATTTCATTTCCCATATCCTAAGGGAAATGAAATCAGTATCTTTTTTTTTTAAGATTTTATTTATTTATTTGACAGAGAGAGATCACAAGTAGGCAGAAAGGCAGGCAGAAAGAGAGGAACGGAAGAAGGCCCCCTGCTGAGCAGAGAGCCTGATGTGGGACTCGATCCCAGGACCCTGAGATCATGACTTGAGCCGAAGGCAACAGCTTAACCCACTGAGCCACCCAGGTGCCCCTGAAATCAGTATCTTAAAGAGATATCTGTACCTCTATGTTTACTGCAGCATTCTTGACAATAGCTAAGCTACGGAAACAACTTAAATGTTCTCTGATGGATGAATGCTTCAAGAATATATATATATGGTATATATATACATACATACACATATATGTGTATATATAAAGAATATATATTATATATACAGATATATTTAAAAAATATAAATTCTTTATATAAAAATATATGTATATACACACACATACAACAGAATGTTATTTAGTCATAAAATAGAAGGAAATCCTACCATATCTGCAAACATGGATGTTTGGAAACTGAAGAACAAAACCCTCTGCTTTTATCTAGAATCAAAGAACAATAGAATTTTGGGATCTCTTCCAATTCCTAATTTAATAGATGAAAAAAACCAATACCCAGAGAGAGAGAGAGAAAGAGAGACAGATTCATCGCTGGTCAGCGCAGGATTCTGGACTCAGTCTAGGGCTCTTTATGGATGGTTCTCATTCTGCCCAAAGCTATGTGTTTAGCTTCTCTGACCCTGATGGGGAAAACAGATGTAGGGGAAGATATTGTTTTTCCAGATTAAGAGCCCTTGGGATCAGAACAAAAGTGAAGGGATTGAAGTGTGTGTGTGGGGGGGGTGCTTAATGATGTCTAAAACAGGACAGCTGAGCAGTTAGAACAAGGCAGGTCATTATGAGCTTTTTACTCTACTTCTGGCTCTTCTGCTATATGATTAGCTCCTCCCTGGAGAATCACTTAATTTCCCTAAGTGCCCCAAAGAATAATTTTGATAAATGGGTGAAATATCAAAATCAGTAAGAAAAACGTGACTGAGAGGTTCCATGGCCAAAGTATGCATCTTTGGGACCTTCGGGGGTGACAGACGATGTGTTCCCATAGAAATTTTACTAAGGCTCTGCTCAGTGTCTGATTTAAGGCTGAGCAATAATGCGGACCGCCTGGATCTGTTTGGAGTGGGCCAGTTGGAGTTAACATCCAGTAGTAAAGAGGACAATCAGAAGATTTGGAGTGTATATTTGCCCCTTTCCCAAGCTCTTCCTAAGTCCCAATTAACTAAGTGTAGGGGAGACTCTTTGCATTTTAGGTGATCTGTAGGCCCCAGGAGTTGCCCTGGTTATCATGGTCCTGGTGGTTTCCTGTGTGTTCTCTACACCACAGGGACAAAGAGGCACAGAAGGGACAGGGGTCCTACAGCCACTAGCTTGGCCCTGCTGGAGGGAAAATGTAGAAAGGGAGTGGAGCAAACAAGAAGTAACAGGCTAACCTGAGTGTATGCTTTATTAAAAGAGCCAGTAGAGTTGGGGCAGGAAAGTAGGTATTTTTCCGAATTTCTTGTATGAATGCTATTTCACAAGACTGCTAAGTTAGCCCTCCTTTCTGCCCCATCCCACTCCCAAGTTTTACCAGTAAAAACCAGTTTGCTTCCACCTCGCCTTTTTCTACCTCTTTACTGGCAGCGACACTGGAGACGGTATCAAGTTGCCGCCAATTCTACTGGCCCCAGGTGCCCCAATTCAACCCTGCCTGTGGTGGGGTCTCTGGATTCAGAGTCCAAGCCCTCTCCCGAACCCTCCATTTCCCTTAGGAGGTGACTGTACCCCAAGAGACATGCTGTTTTGTTTTAATGCTACAAATCTTTGAAGCTCTGGAACTCCATATCAAAGCTATGTAGTAGTTTTTTAAGAGATAAAATATGCCCCCCTTTTCTTGCTCCCCTTGTGTCTGCGTGTGGGCAAGAGATTTAATTACAATGAATAAAACTGAATGGTGGTCCAAGACTCTTAAAATCAAAGTGGTAACCATGACTGAATTTCATTAGCAAACATAAATACAAATAGGCACATCTTGTTTGTACCAATGCCATGTGACTTTTCCCCTTTTGATAATTTCATTCTAACTCTGATATTTAAGAGAATCTAAATTGAACCATATGATGTATAGCGCTGTAACATGCAAAGCTCTTCATTAAACATTTTCCTTTTTTGTACACTTCCCAATGTTATAAATATCCTATGAAAATCATGGAGGGCAGTTTGTCAGACAGCAGAGCCCTGATTTAAAGAACAGTGGAGGGAGCCCTGCCCTTCAAATAAGAGGTCTTGTCTGGCTGGCAGAATGGGAAAAAAGACATAACATTAACTCTCATTCTATTCCCAGTAACTGGGAGCCTATAAATCTTGAGGAACTTGTCATTTTATGCATGGTTTTCTCTAAGTGTGTGTCATACTCTTCTTATTACCAAGTCATTTCAGCATTCTGAACACAAACATCTCTAGATTAAAATTTAGTTATTAAAAATGATCATTTTCAGAGGTGCCTGGGTGGCTCAGTGGGTTAAAGCCTCTGCCTTCGGTTCAGGTCATGATCCCAGGGTTCTGGGATCGAGCCCCGCATCAGGGTCTCTGCTCAAGCAGGTAAGCCTGCTTCCCTTCCTCTCTGTCTACTTGTGATGTCTGTCAAATAAATAAAATCTTTAAAAATATTATAATTTCCAACTAAGTCATCCCAATCAAAGTATATGAGTGATGTGTTAATTTTTGATGTTGTTAAGCAAAATAATTAAGTGACTGATACATACAACAATGTATTTCAGAGAAAAGGTTTCTCGTGAATGTCATTTTTAGCAATTTTATGAGACTAAAAGTATGCCATTTCCACATATAAATTATTCTCTCCATGATATTGTGTGTACTCAAGTATATCTATGATTAATAGTAACTTTTTAAAAAATTTAATTTGGGGGCACCTGGGTGGCTCAGTGGGTTAAAGCTTCTGTCTTCCACTCAGGTCATGATCCTGGGGTCCTGGGATCGAGCCCTGAATTGGGCTCTCCGCTCAGCAGGGAGCCTCTCTCTCTCTCTTTCTGTCTCTCTGCCTATTTGTGATCTCTGTCCGTCAAATAGATAAATAAAATCTTTAAAAAATTTTTTAAATTAAATTTAATTTTTTTTCAGTGTTCCAAAATTCATTGTTTATGCACCACACCCAGTGCTCCATGCAATATATGCCCTCCTTAATACCCACCACAGGGCGGGTGGGAGGTTCGGTGAGCCTGGTTAATAATAAGTTCTTCTTCAGCTACTTTATATTGCAAACAATCAAAACACAGATGTCTGAAATTATTCCAAGTTGCAAACACACTTAAGAATATGTGTAAACAGTGTCACATTGGCAGGAGCTAGTAATCAAAATCTCCATTATGGTGGGGGTGCTCAGATCTGATAACATTTAATTCTCATTTCTCTTGATTGACGAAGGCAAGAAGGCAGGGAACTTGCTATTTTATTTATCTTTATACGTCTAGGGTATAATCCAGTGAAGAGCCTAATAAATAGATGCTCAATAAATAATCACCTATTGAATGAATGCATTTGACTAGCAAATAGCTTTGCTCTGGATAACAATGAAAAGTGGTAACATGTGTTGACCATCAGAGCAGGGGCTGGGCTATGCTCAGCTCCTAAAAATTAGGCTCAAACCACACATTTATTATTTCACAAGATAACCATCATCAGCAGTTGTTAGAAAAAAAGAAATTAGTGACCTTAAGAATTCAACCATAAGCCATACTGCAAAGCAAATTGTTATTCTGATATTAGTTCTCAGCTCCCACAGGAGCATTTCTGGTCTTCTTATTATTGTTATCTGCCAGGAGTAAAATCTTTTGCACTGATGAAGCCAACTGCCTCGTTTGCCAGAAAAAAGAATCCAAGTCATCTAAAACAATACTGCTAAATTGTTTTGTTGTGTCTAAACATTTCAAGTCCAAATATTCTGTTACTGAAAATTATAATTAAGAGAGAGTTTATAGTAGATAGCAGAAAATAATTTCTTTTTTTTACAATCTTGGTTGTGTGGCAGTGTTACTTAATTGCCTTTTCCAAGTTTTCAACAATGATGCAAGCTAAAAATAAAAAGAAAATACCGCCTCAATGGCCTTTACCACATCAAAAAAATACAACACAAGGAGTAAGAGCAAGGATGGCAAGAACAGTTTACCAATAATCAAGACACCAATTTAGAACAGTAAGTACATTATAATTAAGGTTCTTAAGTATTTTTTGAAGCTAATGAGTAATAAAATTATGACAGAATAATCAGGACACAACAGTTAATAATATCCACCACGTATGGTAGCCACCTGAGATGGCATATTTCTATATAGCCCTTCCATCATTTATTTATTTATTCAGCAATACAGAGTGCAAAGTGCAATGGATACAACAGTGATCACAGATGTGGTTCCTCCCCTTCATGCTGAACAGTTTAATGGGGGACATGTACTGAATGAGAAATGAAAGAAGTGATGGGAGTTACAGAATGAGAATAGGGTGTAATAGGACCATATGACAAGGTGGTAGGGGTGGGTGGTGGGGATCAAGGAGACTTCTTGAAGGAAAAGATATTCAAATGAGACCTGAACTGGAGATGAGAGGGGAACAGGTAGTAAGTGGGTAAGACCCAGAGGAGAGAGAGCTTGACTTACTTTATTCCCAAATGGCAATCTTAAGCTAGGCTTGTCACAATAAATATTAAATCTGATCCACACTACCTACCACTGACGTTTCTCAAAATTCTGGTAAGAAATGCTTATGTTAAATAAGCATGTAACCAGTTTTTTTTTTTTTTTTTTTTTTTTTTTTTCCCCTGAATCTCTGCATTAGGGCCTGATATAAACTCTTCATATTAAATTGGAATAATCTGAGGACTTCCAGTTCTGGTCTGGCATGTAATCAGAAGCTTGGAAGTTGCCACTCTGTCCTAGCAATAACTAAAAGCTGAACAAATTGGAAAATCAATAACTCTTCTTAGATCCAAAAGAGAAGTGGGGTCACAGGGCAAACCACTTCTCCTACATTCAGAAAGACAGATAGGAGGATACAGGAATCAGAACTTAATGAGAATACAGATTGAATCACAAACATCCACAGGAACCTGTGCCAGGTAGAGAAACCTGAACTGTATGTAATGCACAAATTGCTAGAACTGTGCAGACAAATCTGGGAGATAACACTCTAGGTGGACTCAGTCATGTGGGGACAGGGAAGAGGGCCCGCACTTTTATGAGTTTTACCTCTGGAGCCCTACCAGGTTCTCACAGTGAATATCACTGAAAAATCTCCCATGTTTTGGGCAGAGAGAGGGGAAAACATTTTGAAATATGCCAGAGCATTCAGTTCTTCTCAACAAGATCTACCCTGAGGGAAACAATTTAGCCACAGCCTAACTGCTGGGATTTTATCACAGTCTAACTGACCTGGGAAAAGGGAAATACCCAACTTATACCCCCTGTGGCCATCCTATTCACCTAAAAGAGGAGTGGTTGGAAAGGGGAAGACTAAGGAGTACTTGTAAAGTTCATAGTCCAGAGGCACACACTTGCTGAAAGACTAACACCTAATCACACTAGTATAGAATGCTTCCCTGCCACTGCCTACCCCCTCAACATCTAACAACCACATTAATAAATGCCTTTTTATTACAGTTCCTTTTACCCTGTGCATCATGCCTGACTATTAAGACAAAATGGCAAAATATACTGAAAAGCAAAGAAACAGTTTGAAGGGACAGAACAAGCATCAGAACCAGACCCATCTGTGACCGACAAGCTGGAATGAAGAGACCATGAAGTTTAAAGCAACTATGATTAATATGCTAAGGGCTTTAGTGGACAAAGTAGATAGCATGCAAGAGCAGATCAGGAATGTAAGCAAAGAGAATAAAAAAATAAATGCTAGAGATAAAAAACCACATAAAAGAAATGAAGAATGCCTTTGATGGGCTTATTAGTAGACAGAATACAGCTAAAGAAAGAAACTCTGAGCCTGAGAAAGAAAGAAACTCCACTGGAAAGTGGAGTTTGATTAGCTCTAAATGTGTATCATGAATTCTAGACCAACAACTAAAACAAGTTTAAAAAAAGGAATATGCGAAGAAAGAAAAGAAGGTGTAATCACATAAGATGCTCCATTAATATAACAAAGGCAGAAAAAGATTGAAGGACAAAATGGGGACAAAGAATGAGGGTAACTAACAGAGTAAGTAATATGGTAGATATTAGTCCAACTATATCAATGGTCACTTTAAATGCCAATGGCCTAAATGTACCAATCAAAAGTCAGAGATTTTCAGGGTAGATCAAAAAACAAGACCCAACTATTTATTGTCTATAAGAAACTGACTTTAAATATAAAAACACATGTAGATTAGAAGTAACTGGATGGAGATATATATACCATGCTAAGAGTAATCAAAAGAACGAGGGGTAGCTACTTTGCTTTCAGACATGGAAAACTTTACAGCAAGAAAGTTACAATAATCCTTAACAGGTATACACCTAACAACAGAGCATCAAAATACAAGCGGCAGAAACTGATAGGACTGAAAGGCGAAACAGATGTATCGACTTTTACAGTTGGAGACTTCAACACCTCTCCATCAGAAATGCAGGGATTCAGCACTCAGAAAATCAGAGCACATGGTAGAATTCAATAGCACCATCAAACAACTGGACATAACAAGCATCTACAGATTACTTCATCCAACAACAGATTACAAACTCTTTCTATGCTCACATGGAACATTCAACAAAATAGACCACATTTGGGGCCACAAAACATACTCCAATAAACTTAAGAGAATAGGAATTATACAATGTCTGCTCTCAGACCACAACAAAATTAAACCAGATAGTTGGAAAACTCTAAAACACTTGTAAATTAAACAGCATATTTCTAAGTAATATATGGACTAAAGAAGAAATCTCAGAGAAGTTAAACATATTTTGAACTAAACAGAAATGAAAACACAACTTATCAAAAATTGTGGGATGTACATATGGAAGAGAGCCTCTTTTCTCTGTCAAAAGGATTTTCTGTCATTTCCCTACTCTATCCTCTACTTAGTACTGCTGATAAATTGGTATGATGCATTCAGTGGGATGCCTGGGTGGCTCAGTTGGTTGAGTGGCTGCCTTTGCTCAGGTCATGGTCCCGGTGTCCTGGGATTGAGTTCCACATCAGGCTCCTTGCTCAACAGGGAGCCTTCTTCTCCCTCTGCCTCTGCCTGCCACTCTGTCTGCCTGTGCTCACTCTATCTGACAAATAAATAAATAAAATCTGAAAAAAAAGAATATGCCTTAAAAAAATTATGGGATGTGATAAAAGCAGATTAGAAGTAAATACATAACATTGAGTGTCTATATTAGAAAAGAAGACAGATGCAAAATCATTCATCTAAGCTTCCATGCTAGGAAACTAAAAAAGAAGAGCAAATTAACATTGAAAATAAGCAAAGGAATAGAAATAATAAAAAATTAGAGCAGAAATCAAATTGAAAACAGGAAATCAATAGGAACCCCCCCCCAAAAAACCAGTTCTTTAGAAAGATCAATATGATCGATAAACCTCTAACCAGGCTAAGAAAAAAAGGAGGACTCATATTACTAATACCAGAAATGAAAGAGTAGACATCACTATCCTTTGGACATTAATTGGACAATAAAGGAATATTATGAAAAACTTAAACTCAGAAATCTGATAACCTATGTAAATGGACCAGTTCCTTGAAAGATACAATCTGCTAAAAACTCAAACAAGAAGGAACAAACAAGATAGGATCGGGAGGGAGACAAACCATAAGAGACTCTTAATCTCACAAAACAAACTGAGGGTTGCTGGGAGGAGGGGGAGTATGGAGAGGAGGGTTGTGTTATGGACATTTGCGGAGGGTATGTGATATGGTGAGTGCTGGGAAGTGTGTACGCCTGACGATTCACAGACCTTTACCCCGGGACAAAAAATATATTATATATTAATAATTAATAAATTAAAAAAGGTGAGGGTGGAGGATATAGGAGAAGGAAAAAAAAAGAAGGAACAAACAATCTGAAGAAACCTGTATCTATTAACGAAGTTGAATTAATAGTTAATAACCTAAAGCAGAAAGCATTATGTCCAGGTGGGTTCACTGGTGAATTTTAACAAACATTTATGAAAGAAATTATATCACTTCTCTACAGTCTCTTTCAGAAGATACAAGCAGAGGCAGTTAGGTCTTAATTTATTCTATGAGGTCAGCATTGCCCTAATACCAAAAGGAAACAGAGACATTATAAGAAAACTATAGACCAATATCTCTCATAAACACAGGTGCAAAAATCCTCAACAAAATATTAGTAAGTTGAATCTGGAAATGTATAAAAAAATTATATTCCATGATCAAGTAGGATATAGTCCAGGTACACAAAGCTGGTTGAATATTTGGAAATCAATTAATGTAATCTATCACATCAACAGGCTAAAGAAGAAAAGTCACATGATCATATCAATGGGTGCAGAAAGAACATTTGACAAAACCCAAAACCCATTCATAATAAAAACTCTCAGTAAACTAGAAATAGAGGGGAGTTTCTTCAACTTGGCCAAGAATATCTACAGAGGTCCTATTAGCAAGACGGCAAGAATGTTCCCTCTCACCACTGTTTTTCAACATTGTACTGATAGTACTAACTAATTCAATAAGACAAGAAAAGGAGATAAAAGGGTCATAAATTGGGAAGGAAGAAATCAAACTTTTTGTTTGCAGATGACATGATCATCTATAAATAAAATCTGAGAAGAATCAACAAAAGCATTCCTTGAACTAATAAGTGAATATAGCAGAGTTGTAGGGTACAAGGTTAATATACAGAAATAAACCATTTTCTTATATGCCAGCAATGAACAAGTGGAATTTGGAAATTAAAAACACACTGCCATTTACAATAGCACCCCCACCCCAAAATGAAACGCTTAAGCATAAACTAATAAAATATGTACAAGATCTATGTGAGGAAAACTACAAACCTCTGATGAAAGAAACCAAACAAGAACTAAATAAATGGAGAGATAATCCATGTTCATGGATAGGAAGACTCAATATTGTCAAGATGTCAGTTCTTTCTAACCTGATATACAGTTTCAAAGCAATTTCAATGAAAATCCCAGGAAGTTATTCTGTGGATATCAACAAACTGATTCTAAAGTTTATATGGAGAGGTAAGAGACTCAGAAGAGCCAGTATAATAAAGAAGGATGAAAACAAATTTGGATCATGGTCACTACACAACCCAAAGACTTACGAAGTTATAGTAATCAAGACAGTGTGGTATTGGCAAAAGAAGACACAAATAGATCAATGGAATGGAACAGAGATCCCAGAAATAAATCCACATAAATATAGACAAAGAAGATCCTAGACAAAGAAGCAAAGGCAATAAAATGGAACAAAGAGAGTCTTTTGAACACTTGGTGCTGGAATGACTAGACATACATGTGCAAAAAATGAATCTAGTCATAGATCTTTAACCATTCACAAGAACTAACTGAAAATGGATCATAGACCTAAATGTAAAATGCCAAACTCCAATAAGATAACAGGAGAAAATCTTGACAACCTTGGGTTTGGTGATGACTTTTTAGATACAACACCAAAGTTCATGAACCATGAAAGGAAAACTTAGGAAGCTGGATTTCATGGAAATTAAAAATTTCTGCTCTGCAAGAGATACTGTCAAGAGAATGAGAAGACAAGCTACAGACTGGGAGAAAATATTTGTAAAATATTAAGACTATTATCCAAAACATACAAAGAACTCTTAAAATTCAACAGTAAGAAAACAATCCGACTAAAAAAGGGGCAAATGACCTCAAGAGGGAGATCACCAAAGAGGATCTATGGATGGCAAATAAGCATCTGAAAAGATGCTCCACATTATATGTCCTCAGGGAAATGTAAATTAAAACAGCAAAGAGATATCACTATACATCCATTACAATGGCCATGGTTCCAAACCCAGAAAATGATACATGCTAGGGAAGATGTGGAGCAACAGAAACTCTCATTCATTGCTGGTGGGAATGCAAAATGGTACAGCCCCTTTGGAAGGCAGTTTGGCAGTTTCTTACAGAACTAAACGTACTCTTACCATATGATCCAGCAACTGCACTAGGAGTCGAACACTTAGGTCTATACAAAACCTACACATGGATATTTATTCATACTTGCCCAAACTTAGAAGCAATGAAGATGTCATTTGGTAGGTGAATAGATAAATAAATAAATAGATAAATAAACTGTGGTACTTTCAGACCATGGATTATTAATCAGTACAAAAAGAAATGAGAAATTAAGCCATAAAAATTCATGGAGGAGGCTTAAATCCGTACTACTGAGGAAAAGAAGACAATCTGCAAAGGTTCCATGCTGCAGGATTCCAAATAGATGGCAAAACTGTGGAGCCAGTAAAAGATCGGTGGCTGCCAGGTGACAGGGCTGAAGGGAGAATGAATCAGCAGAAGACAGGATTTTTAGGGTAGTGAAACTATTCTGTATGATAGTGCAGTGATAGATACATGTCACTAGACATTTGTCCAAACCCCTAGAATGTTCAATGGAAGCTTTCCCACTAGAACATTAGAGTGAAACCTAATGCACACTGTGGACTTTGGGTGACAATGATGTGTCACTGAAGGCTCATGGAATGGAACTAATGCCCCATTCTAGTTGGGGATGTGGATCAAGGGGGAGGCTTATGCATGTGTGGAGCAATGGGAACTCTCTGTACCTTCTGCTCAGTTTTGCTGTGAAACTAAACCTGTTCTTTAAAATAAGTATTTTTAAAAATGGGGATACTTTCTCTTGACATTTATTTCAAAACTGAACTGCTGTACTCTGACAATGACAGGCATGCCTCTACGCTTTTCCCTAATTGGGTGTTCTTGAGGTGCTATGGACATATTCTTTTACCTCCTACATATTATATACCCCTCTCTCTCTACCAGTGTTCTATTAATGGAATCTGTCACAGATATTTATGGTTTGCCTGAGCCATTTCAAAAATTTACCTCCAAAATATCCCCAATTACCAAAGTTTGTCCTCCAATGTGAAAGATTAAATTGAATACAGATATTGTATTAAATGACTAAACTCCTGAAGGTATGGGACTACCCCAAGTCAGGTATATTATTGGTACAGTAGTGACAGTTTCATTTTATTGCATATTATTCTAATCAAGCCTAAAAGGCAGACTATTTGGGTCACAGTAACTAGGATGTCCCACTCGCTCAGACCACCCCTATCACACGCTATCGTTCAAATCTACCATTTCCTGGTGATATTGTCTCTCAAAACCAGTGAGAAGGTTTAAATTTCACACAGTAAAAAAGTCACAGGAATAAAAGGTACAGCATAGGGAATATAGTCAATGGTGTTGTAACAGTGTTGCATGGTTATAGGTGGGAGCTACACTCACAAGCACAGTAACAAAGAGTAATGAATCTGTTATTACCCCAAACCAATGTAACACTGTGTGTCAACTGCACTCCAATTAAAAAAGTTCTTAGTTTCATGTTTAGCAGAAGTCATTACTATTAAAATATTTAAAAAAATACTTTGTTTTATCAGTCACAGCCAAATTTAAAAAATAGATTTTTTGAAGGCCTGTGAAGAATTCACCACCAATTCTGGCCTAGAGAATTAAGAAAGCAAGTGACATTCTTGTGCCAAACTGGTTGGCAAAAGTTGAGATCAGAGTCATCCTGAGGAAAGAATGTTGTATTTCAGTAACTCCTCCCATGACTTCTTGAGGAAGGGCTGAATGAAGTCTACCTTTATGTATGCTACTCACGTAACACTCAAATGAAATGCAAGCAAGGCAATCTAAAAGTATAGCTTCAGGATGTATAATTTCTGCACTGAAGTTAATTCAGTGAATCGCTTCACGTAGGCTTTAGGAGAAAGAAAGAAAAGCTATTTTGCAAATGAGCCTCTCTTTGCCTGTGTACTCCATGTGGAGGTGGTTGACATTTAAGCAGGCAGGTCCCATCACTCTCCGGACTGCTGGCCGCCCAAGTGTGTAGCCAGCCTCTTGCTTCCCATAGCCACAGGAGGTGACAGGAGGTAATGTAATGCGTGAGTAGCTACCAGGAGAAAAGATGGGAGGGGGAAGACAAGCTAAAGAAATATAGTATTTCAATCAAAGTCTGAAATTTGTAGAAGTGGTTTTGGTCTCCATATAGTAAAAATATTTATCCAAGAAACTCCTACTCGGGTGTGAACATCCTACTTCTAGTGGGATTTTGTTTGGCAAAGGGCTGTGAAAGAGTGGGAGCTAATACAGAACATGTCTATAAACAAATTTATTTAGTTAGTACAGATTGACACAGTCACTAGAGGATTTCAGCAATTATATGTGTAAAACTATTTCCTCCAGTGGTTTCCTTTTGTGATTTTGCTAATTTATTCAATCTAGGCCATTTTCATGCATTGACTGCTATAAGCCACGTAGCCACCCAGGCTGAAATGAAACATATAGAGACTCTGCCTTCTTTTCGATTCTTCATGTAAATATAATTATATGGAGATATTAAAGAGCCAAACATTAATGAAAGAAAGTCAAGTAAGGTTGTAATACCTTAAAACATGATGCTGTAGTCTAACTTGAGAGAAGAGCGATTTTTGAGGTTTGGCTATGATAATGTACACAGAAGTATTCAATAAAAGGCAAACCCATGTCTGAGGGTAAGGTGTTTGGATCTGTATTCAGTATGTATTTTTTTAATTGGAATTCAATTAGCCAACATACAGTACATTAATAGTATCAGATGTAGAGTTCAGTAATTCATCAGTTGCATATAACACCCAGTGCTCATCACATCATGCGTTCTTCTTAGTTCCCATCACACAGCTACCCCATCCCCCTACACACCTCTCCTCCAGTAACCCTCAGTTTGTTTCCTCCAGTCATAATAACATACGGTCAAATCATATGCTTTTAGAATTTTAACTTTAACAAATATATGTTCGTTAAATTGCATATTCTCAACTCTGGAAGCACTTTGATTATAATTATCTAGTAATACATATTTCTATTTTATATGTTGGTATAACTCATTATATTAACTAATTAAATTTCTACTTTTTAAACTCTGTTTCAGCCATTATTAGTGCTTCCATGCCTTACAATTATATGCTCAATAAATATTTGGTAAATGAGTAAAGACTATTCAAAGTTTGGCTAGTCCTCATGGAAGAAAACCAATATGGATGAATACTTATGTTTGCAAAATAATTTATTTCACAAATTGAGAATTTATCAAACATATTTTGATATATTTATCAAACATTATTTTCAATTATATATATATATATATTATTTTTTAAAGATTTTATTTATTTATTTGAGAGAGAGCATGAGAGGTGAGAAGGTCAGAGGGAGAAGCAGACTCCCCATGGAGCCGGGAGCCTGATGCGGAACTCGATCCCGGGACTCCAGGACTGTGACCTGAGCCAAAGGCAGTTGCCTAACCAATTGAGCCACCCAGGCACCCTTCAATTACATTTTTTAATTAAGGAAACAAAATGCAGAGTACCTTTTCTTAAAGGATTGTAGAAGTACTATCATGGGAAGGGGGTAATTGTCCATAAAATATATTTATATGAAAAAAAAATATATTTATATGAAATAGCATCCACGATGACTGGGAATCACTGGCCTTGTTCCAGGGCAAGGGTGGTCTATCCAGAGGTATAGTGGGGTCTTGGCATTCAAGGTAAAGGAGACTTGGGAGGGTTGGTCCATTGAGTAGTCTAAGTGACAAGCTACTAAAATCTCCAATATGGAGTCTCAGATCACTAGGCTACCTGAGAGCTCTCTGTGCTGGGTACAGAAAGGAATTCTATTACCTTATTTTCCCAAAGTTAGGTTGTAATTATACTTATAAAAAATGTTAAAAATCCTTATTAAGAATGGAAAAGTAATGATGGTAATTTTTATTTTTTATATTTGTACTCCTTAAAGTGCCATGTTGAATTTCTTTTGTTCCTTCCTTTCTTTCTTTGGTCATTTGTTTTGCCACAATAAAGTCAGCAATATCATTGCTATGGGTCTTACACTGGAGCTAATTTTATTTACAATTACCATCTTGATATAATGGCAATTGGATGGCGTTACTGGTTAAACTGTGTCCTCTGAAAAGATAAGCTGAAGTCCTAACTCCTGGCATCTGTGACTGTGACCTTAATTGGAAATAGGGCTTTTGCAGATAAAATCAGGTTAAGATGAGGTCATTAAGATGGGCCCTAATCCAATATGACTGAAGGTCTTTGAAAAAGAAGAGAAAGAGACACACAGGGAGAAAACCACATGAAGACAGAAGCAAGAGATTGCAGTGACGTATCTACAAACCAGAGAACACTGGTCATCACCAAAAGCTCAGAGCCCTCAGAGGGACCCAGCCCTGCCGACACCTTAATTTCGGATTTCTATCCTCTAGTACTGTGAGATAACACATTCTGCTGTTTTACGCCATCCAATTTGCAGGACTTTTGTTATAGCAGTCTTAGGAAACTAGAAGGTTGGTAACCCACCTCTCTGTAGATCTGTATGGTGTGGAAGAAGCCAGGCTCTAAACAGACAAGGCCACTGCTCAAGTCCTTGCAAACCTAAGCAGTCTAGGAAGTAGAAAGGGAAACTTCTGTAATCACTCATTTTCTGAGGCAAAGGGGTCAAATGAGATTAGTTCTGCTTCTACCTGCTCAGGAAATTCTTCTTTCTGGGTTTTATAGCAGGTACAGGGGAGTTACCGTTGGCTGAAACAAAGACTGGCCCCAAAATGTATTTTAAGCAAAGCTTCTTCCTAAATGATAAATCTAGAAGGTGGGAAACTTAGGGTAATATTCTCAAGACTGGCATTTTCATTGTAAGTGCTGTGTAAAAACATAAGAAAAAAAGGACTATTAAGGACTGGCCTCGAAAGGAACAAATCTGAGATATTTTAAAAGTCAAGTTGTTGCTAATGACCATCACACCACAGTCCCTTGCTTTAAAGCTAACCTAAGTAACTAAGATCAAGTTACTTTATTTTTGACCTAGCAAACCTTAGGATCAGTAATTCCCATCTTTTTAATGTATAAGGGAATATTAAAAAATATAGTATGGTGAAAAAATCTGTGTACAGGGAAATAGAAAAGTTTAAGAATGCTCACATGGAAGTGGTATTTCTGGTAGCCACCGACTGAGAAAATGTTAATGATCTAAATCCTTTGATGATGCTTTTAAATGAATTCTACTAATCACAACAGTATCTACATACCAACATGCATCAGTTATCCTCTCTACACACAATATTCAATGTGCTGTTGGGTCTGGGGATGTCCCAGCTAACTCTAAGGCTCTTGGAGAATGCAGGCTCACAGATGTGAAAATGGCCCTCTGGCCTGCATTTATTTATTCATTCATTCCCCAGTATTTACTGAATGCTTATGATGGGTCATGCTCTGTACTAAGTGCTGGGAATGCATCACGGATACACTGGCTCTGACTTTCTAGTGGGGTGGGAGAGTCACTAAAGAAATAAGTACACAGTCTACAAGATGACAGTGGCGATAAGTGGTACAGACACTAATAAGCCTGCGTGATGGAACAGAGAGAGGCGGGGTGGGACTGCTGTCTCTCTGTCAAGGTGACATTCAGAGGCCTGAATAAAGTGAGGGAGAGAGCACTGCAGACACCCACGTGTGGATGGCCTCTGAACCCAACAGCAGAGTGTGGGGCATAAATGGAATCACACTTAGAGGAAAACCCTGGTGAGCTCAGGGGAATACCGAAAACAACCTATCTTCCTCCCAACCTTTTCTTGCGTGTACACTGTGTGAAAGGTGCACAGTGCATTCCAAGGAGCAGTAAAACGGTTATTGGGCTCTTGCTACTAGGAATCTTACATAAGGGTCAGGGGGTAGGGAGAGGGAGGAAGTGATTTGTATGTGTGTGCGCGCCCATACACACATGTACACAGAAAGCTATCAAAGAACCTTTCCAAGAATGATGGTCATAGCCCTGCTCAGTACCATGGGAGTGACAGAGCCATAGTTTCAATTCAAAAAAGGAAAATTATCTGATCTTCAAAAGTCCATTCTACCACTCACTGGCAAGCGTGGAGTGTGAGCTCTTTACTAAAATATTTGCAAAAAACCCACAAATCATCTCCTAATCAATTTTTCAGTTTTCTTTTTTCATCTCTAAATTCAGTTCAAGCAGTTAAAATAAGTTTCCTCAGAGAAGGTTAGATCTTAGTGAGAGTTTCCCTTACAAAGTCCCCTAAAGCAAGCAGTGCTCTGCAGTCTATGAATATCTGTGTGCCAAAAGGGAGAAAGTGCACTGAGCCAGCCCTACTTTGAAGTCATCTGGGAGGAAGAGATGGTGTGTATGTGGGGCACATAATTGCAACACAGTAGCATATGAACTTAAATACAGCAGCATACAAACGTAACTCTGATGAGGATCTCAAAGTACATCACACATGACATGTGACCTGCCACTTCTTTAGTTCCAAGGTCTTACAGAGAGCTCATTTACCCATTGCCACCAACCCCAACTCTTTCAAGAGACACTGGGAGGTTTTAGTAGCTGCTGAGAATGCTAGGCCATGGATAAAGGCCTATCTACAGTAGCCTGGGTTGAGAAATAAATGGAAAAGTTCTGCTTTCTCTCTAAAAATAGTACCAGTTTAATAACAAACCTACCAGGGCATGAGATCATGAGGCCGGTCAGGGCTGCCCAATTGCTTTGGGATTATTTCAGTATAAGAGAATGAACAGAGAGAGGGAGAGAGAGACATTACCAGCCACAAATCATTCAAATGTTTTTCATGCATTCATGGATTTATTAAATACATATTAACAACATTTGGATGATCTATAAGGATAAGAAAAAAATTTTTTTTAAATGCCAGGGATAAGGGCAGCTTGATGGTCTGTGCTTTGACATAAGGGGAATATGGCTGCTGTGTGGTGACAGCCAGGCTGTTTTGCCAGTCTCCTGTAAGACCAGAGGGGTCATTTATCACATGACAGTACAGCAAGGTGGTGATAGTCACGAGCATGAAAGCTTACATCAGAATGAATCATGTCAAATGTTCAGTGATGTCACTTGCTTTTGGTGGGCACCAAGACATAGTGCTCAATGAAAAAGACTCAAGTCCACTGACTTTTGAAAAGAAATGTATTGTTATGTGGAAGGGAACTGTTAACCTGGGCACAGTGGCCACCTGGGTGGATTAGGTAAGAAAGTTTCCAATATTGCTAGAAATTTTAGAAGTATTAAAACATGAAAGTCTAGTTTCAGGACAGATACACTTTGGTGTGCTAACAGAAGACCTTCTTGGTGGCAGAAATTACTTTAAGTGTATAGAATGGTATATGTGAAAAAGCATTAATTCCAAAACGAGGCATACACATATACAGATAAAGATAGGCTAAAGACAATGGTGTTCCTTAATCTGATAAGAGACATGTATGAAAAACCCACAGCTAATATGAATCTTAATTGTGAAAGGCTCAAGACTTGCCCTATATGATCACAAATAAAGCAAGATACCAACTCTCACCATGTCTATTCACCATTAATACCAGTGAAATCAAGAAAACAGAAATAAAAGGCATACAACAAACTGGAAATGTTGAAATAGAGCTGCCTTGATTCACAGACATTTGTCCACCTAGAAAACAACTAAGAAATCTAAAATAGTTAATAGAACTAATGACTTTATCAAGGTTTCAGAATATGAGGACAACATAAAAATCAATTTTATTTATATATTCTAGTAATGAACAAGTAGCAGCTGAAATTAAGAAATTATAGAAACATGAAAAAAACATGATATACTTAGGGACAATTTTAACAAAATATATGTAAGACCTATACAATGAAAACTACCAAATGTTGATGAGAAAATTTTAAAAAGATCTAAGTGAGGGCGCCTGGGTGGCTCAGTGGGTTAAAGCCCCTGCCTTCGGCTCAGGTCACGACCCCAGGGTCCTGGGATCGAGCCCCACATCGGGCTCTCTGCTCCGTGGGGAGCCTGCTCCCCTCCCCGACCTGTCTCTCTACCTACTTGTGATCTCTGCCTGTCAAATAAATAAATAAAATCTTCAAAAAAAAAAAAAATCTAAGTGAATGGGTAGGTATACTTGTGTTAATGGATCCAAAGAAAATATTAAGATATTCTCCATAAACTCATCAATAAATTCACTGCAATTCCTTTCTAAATCCCACCAAGCTTTTCTGTAAAAAGCAACAGATGGATTCTAGATGAAAATGCAAAGGGCTTGAATAGCCAAAAAATTATGAAAAAGAATGAATTTGGAGGATATGTATTACCTGATTTCAAAATTGAGTAGAAAGCTAAAGTAATCAAATCAGTATGGTGATAGCATACAGTCAGAGATGGAGGTCAATAGAATGGATGCCAAAGCACCAAGACAGACTCACATGTATGGGGTACATTTATTTTCAGCAAAGGTGCCAAGATAATTCAGTGGAGGAAAAGACAGTCTTTTCAACAGATGAAGCTGGAACAACTGAATACTCTATGCAAAAAGAAAGAGATAAAAAGGAAACACCCTCAATCCTTACCTCACACCTTATACAAATATTAAGCAGAAATGAATCACAGACTGAAACATTAGAAACTATAATACTTCTACAGAACAAACAGGAGAAAACCTTTGCGACCTTATGATAAACAAAGGTTTCTGAGCTAACACACTTATACCCAAAGAAAAAAACTGAGTAATTAGACTTCTTCAAAGTAACAAACTGAAGAGAAATGAAAACATGCCTCACAAAGACTACTATGTCAATGTTTATATATCTTCAACTTTACTCATAATTGCCTCAAACTGGAAATAACCTGAAATGTCCATTAACATACATAGAGAATGAACTATTGATACATTTAACAACACAGATGAATCTCAAATGCATTATGCTAAAAGAAGAAATCAGACTCAAAGGCGTACATGTGTATGATTCTGGTTATATGATATTCTAAAGGCAAAACGATGAGGTCAGAAAACAGATCAGTGGTTAACAGGGTTGCGGTTGGGGGAAGAAGACTATAAAGGGGCATGAAGGCTTTTTTTTTTTTTTCAGTAGTAGAAATGCTCTAAATTGTATCTAAATTGTAATGGTGGTTATAGGACTCTTCGTATTTGTTAAAACGCATCAAACTACACACAAAAAGAGTGAATTTTATCATATATAAATTAAACTTCAGTAAAAACAAAACAAAAAATAGTTAAATGCTTTTCTGGGGATAGTTAGGATTTGTATATCACAGACAGAAAAAATATCTGTACATGAACAGTGCTAGGAAATGAAAAACAACACTTAGTTCCCAAGTTGTTGGTTTTTCACATGGCAGCATACTATGTTTTCATAAGAAAGATCCAGTTGAATAGAAAAACTATATGGCTAGGGGAAAAAATTTTTTTTTTGGCTAGGAAGATTTTATTAAACTAAAGTTAGAAGTGTATATATTTATAAAATCAATTCAACTTGTCAGACATTTATTGAATACTCATTATGTGCCAGGCACTGGACAAGGCACCTCAAGGGAAGAATACAGATAGATCCCTGAGGCATGCAACAGCATCTCCAGGAACTCCCGATGTAGTGGATCTAGGCCACCTTTTCACATACCATTGCTGGAAATGATGAGGAATCAGTAAAAGAATTTGAAGTAGCTCTTCCCTGTGAATGCCTGAAATATAATTCTGGAGAACTGTCCTTTGATAAGAGTGCATGCAGTAGCAGACTTTGAGAACTGTTTTGGGACCATCTCTGACCCTTGGTGCCTTTCATCCCTTGGCTTTCCAACGTTGCTACCCTTTCGCACTGTAACTTTAGACTTGACAATCATGAACTTCTCTTCAACTTCATGTGTAAGTCTCATTAAGGACAGAAGTGGAGGATTCACTCATCTTTTTAAGAGCTGGATTTCTAAATACTCCAACAAGCTAGCCACAGAGGTAGTGACAAGAAGTTCAAGAGTAGTACAGACACCAGAAAGCCTTGCAGGGCAACTTCAGAGCCCTTCACTAAACCACATGCAGCAGACGATAAAAGAAACAAAGAGAGCTTTTAGAAGGGAAAATGCGGGGAAAGGAGGTAAGACAGAGACAGACATGTATATTGCAGGGAAACTGAGAAGGGTCTTTGGAGAGAACATAGGAGGCCTGACGTTTCTGAACATTTTTGTCTTTTTCCCAACTGAAAATATTTTTTGAAGATTAAGAATAACTTTCCACACCAGGAATGGAGTTTTTAGCATTAGAGTTCATATGACTTTCTCGTTTTTTTTTTTTTCTGTGTTTAAAAACAGAACTTGAAAACACAAAAATGTGACTTTTTCTTGGTAACGGACATTAAGGATCGGCTTGAACACTTGGGCATAAATCAGGACAATGCTCTGGCAGCTGGACCCTGAGTACCACAATGAAAGGCTAATACTCTGTTTCCTGCATTTTATTTTGGGACTGTGCTAAGTACTATATACTTTTCCAATTGCTGATACAGTTATTTCGCCAAGCATAAAATGCCACTGTCTTTCTTGCGGAAAGATTTTTTTGGCGGGGGGTGGGGGGCATTTCTGTAAATGAACTGAGACTACAAGTCTGGTGACAATCAAAGTGTCTGCACATTAAAGGGAACCAGCCATGATTAGTTATAACAACTCAGATTAGCCGTTACATAAATATTTACTGCAGGGAATGAGAATTGTGAAAATAACACTTAATGCTCATGTTTATGTATACCTATTGCCACTGGACTCACCCTACAGCTCTCAGATTACTGGGTGGAAACTCATTTTCAAATGTAAACTCTAACAATTATGGGAAGGTTTTTGTAACCCCCTCTGTCTTTTCTTCTGCTTTTCTTTTTCACCTGGTGGGATGTCAAGCTACTGTAACACTGTCCGAGCCCTGTGGGTGCCACCAATCTTCTCTACATTTATGACCCACATACATCCTTCTACTGTTGCCAGTTATCTCTTTGTGTCCATAAGTTCTATCTTTATCATTAGACTTTTGGAGGTCTTTTTTGATCTTTTTATTTTTCTAAAGGTTTTATTTATTTATTCCAGAGAGAGAGAGAGAGCACATAAGCAACAGAGAACATGAGTGGGGGTGGGGGGTGCAGAGAGAGAAGCAGACTCCCCACTGAGCAGAGAGCTCCACAGGAGACTTGATCCCAGGACCCCGAGATTAAGGCTTGAGCCAAAGGCAGATGCTTAACCAACCTGGGCCACCCAAACGTCCCTTTTTTGATTTTTCTAGCACAGTGATTTTTCTCAACAGTGGCTGACTGTCCATTAGAACTACTTGGGAATCTAAAAGATCCCGACACCCAGAAGGCACTCCCAGGTAATTAATTTCTGAAAGTGGGGCCTGGGCATCAATCCCTCATTTGTTTTTTGGGGTTATTCTGAGTTTTAAGTCCCCAGTGCCTTTCTCCCCTGTGCTAGGAAACATATTACAGTTTTGTTCTGCGTACATATGCTATGGGGGTGTCTGCAACTGGCCTTCCTACTCAGGGCTTTCTGGTCAGCCAGCTTAGACGTGAACCCTTCCTAGCAGAGACAGAGATATTACAGAAGTCCAAACTGCTTGCTCTTGAGACAGTTCTCTTGATTTACTGTCATCATTTTGCTTCTGTTGGCTGGCATTAGTAATAATCTATTTTGTGCGCATGTTTGCATGGTAGCTTATGGTTGACAAGGACCTCTAGAAGCACTCTCTCATGTGAACCTCACCATAGTTCTCGAAGGCAGGTGTGGGGTTATTACGCCCACTTTAGAGGAGACAAATGTGGTACAGGGAGGTTAAATGACTTGTCAACATCTCTCGGAATGCAGTGATAGAGGCCGGACGGGGAGCCAGAACATCCAACACCCGGCACACTCTCCACTCCTTTCTATCTAACTTTCCTCTGAAGGAAAAGAGAGGTGAGACATGGTTCTTGTTACCTTGTGACAATTTCAATTCAAATGTGATGTTAAAGGCTAACCTATAGCTGAAGCCTTAGGTACCCTATATGGAATCAGATTAATATAATTTAATGATGTTCCTGGAAAATGATATGTAGTCCACAATTATCTGTGGAATGAATGAATATGCAAAATCCTATTTTCTTGTGGCAATATATATGACCCTTCTATGGAGGAGAGCAGGAGTGACTAACACTTCAAATGAACCCCAATTTCTATCCTGGTTTGATCTGCTTATAATGATAAGGACCTGGAAAAGGGTCAAAAAAAGTAATTCAGTATTGAGGCTAAATGAGTCTTGGAAAAGCATAGAGGCAGACGGGCAATAAGACACAAAACATAGTCGTCAATTCTTCCTGTCTGGAAGAATAATCTCAGGAAGTCACTAAATGTGTGCAGGACATGTGTAGCTTATAAGACCTACATGTTAGATGAAAATCACTGAGCAGGAAAAATACAGGAGAGCACTTCCAGGAGATGAACCAGATGTATGACTTGAACTCCAACTATCGAGGCTGTAAATTTATACATTTAGAAAAGTGAATTCATAGTGTTGGTGATGTATTTAGCTGGGAAGAAGCCAGTTACTATGTATTTGTAATCATGTTCCCAACACACCTGGTCTGAGGACCACCACTGGCTGACATTGGGAGCAAAACACAGACACCACTTCCTCTTTAGACGTTCAAGTCTGCGTAGTTGCAAAGTGGTTCCGAGGCCAAGAATTGGTCAGACACGATGACCAGATTCTGAGAAACAAAAATGCTAGTTAATGGTAGGATGACTTCCAAGAAACCGCATCAGCAAGTTCCAAAAATTCTGAAAGAAGGTACTAATGTTCAGATTATATTTTAATGAAACAAAACTAAACAAGATTTAAAGAGGCCAAAGGGATGATCTCATGGTTGAAAAATAAAAACTTGAACCAAATAAAAAAAAAATGGACTCACAGGCTCCATACTCTTTTTTCCCCACTTCCCTTCAGGTTCCCGAGTCTCTTGATGATTCCCTGGGGGGGCTCTCAAGGGACACACACTTCTTGACATATATTATGCAGGTCAAATCCAGATGTATGTTTTTTGAATTAAGATGGCTTATTTAAAGCAATAAGAAGCTGCCACAGAGTAGCCAAAATTACAGATATTAAGGATGGAAAAGGCCTATTAGATCATCAAGTCTGTCCCTCAGGGCCAGTGCCGGAGAAGCAATCGAAATAAAATGATCCACTTGCTCCAACTGTTCTCTGTGGTTAGCAAGACAAAAACACTCTCAAACAGAAATGAGTCTTGGAAATTTATGACTGAAATGCTGAACTCTCTCTTTTTTTCAGATATTTGGCTCTTTGTCAGTCAGGGTCTGGGGATGTTGGGCTTACTTGGCAATAGTTTCTATATATGGTATGTATATGTGTATGTATCTATCTTTCTAAATGTACCTGTATTTGCGTGTGCACCAAACACAGATGGATGCTGTGAGGCCACTTGTTGTGGCTTGCAGTCACCTTCTGCATAGTCACATTCATATTCATGAGAAGCTCCCGATTCATCTAGAAGCACAGATTTAGATTATATTCAAGATTTGCCAGTGTAGGAATCACACTCACAGACCAAGTCTCTTTTCTGGGAGCTCAAGATGTAATAATGACTCTGTAACCACTGAGAGATGGTGTATGTGGACAATGAATTAAGTTCATGGGATGGAATTCTCGATAGAAGCATTAAGAACTTGAGGAATTTTTGTGTGCAGAGACCAGAGAAAGTGAATAGCTTTTAGCTTTCCTCACTGGAATGGTTTCAATAATTTTGAACAATACCTTTCCATGACATTTTTTAGTATATTTCTTGAATTATTAGTATATAAAATTTACCTAAGTACAGGCATAGGATAAAGCCACATCAGCATGGAAGGAATAAAAGGAGTTTTCCAAACTGGCTAGGATGAATAGAACGTGGGTATACAAAAGATTCTTTTTCAATGGTAAACAGACAGCCTTGGAAAAGACACAGATGTGACTCACAGCAGTGAGCATGCCTGGGTTGGTAACCAATGAAGTTATGACGGGCAGCACAGATAGACTTATAAGGTAATTATGAGGAAAGGAATCCAGCCACAAACTGATCTACCAAAATACTCATTCTCTAAAGCTGTGTTGGCTATGGTGGTATTAGCAATGAGAAAAAGCATGATTTCTTTATCAAAGAGTCATCATTGAGTGACCCTATGCCTCCTTGAAAAAAATGGGTCAAAATGTTCCCCAAGAAGCCTTGTAAATTTCCACACTAATGTAGACAAATGGTTACCTTCTAGTTTCTTCAGATTAAAATGTGATAGAGAAAAAAATTTAAGATGGTTCCATAGGGTTAACTATGGCCTTACAGTAAAAATACACAAACGTTTCTTAAGTTATGAAATACTAGTGTACCTTCATTCACTGATTTCATTGATGAAATCTTGGTACTGAGTTAGTTCTATAAAAAGCTGAGCATCAAACCCTTGGTCATGAATATCAACTCCTTAACATGGTTTTTATGGGAAACGTCATAATTGACTCACATCATTTTTACTTGTTAGGCCTTTCCCAGGAACTTAACCTGCCAAAGGGATGAAGATTGATTCCTCGTTTAAAGATGAGGAGCCCCAAAGGTGCTTCCTATGTATTTGGGTGCCAAGGGAAATGGAAAACCCAGGATCTTCAGACATTCGAAGACCCATTCATGGAAATGATACCACAGTTTCCATTTTCCAGCTTTGGGAAACCTAAAAGAATTGTGTTCTTAATTTTTATTGTATTCTAGTAAGTAAGGATGGAAGAGGCTTTGAATCAGGTACTTAGAAATATTTATGGCAGAATTAGGAAAAGGGACACCTAAGATCAAGTCATTATTGGTGACAGTAAAAAAACTCCTCATTCTAGTCGCCTTTTCCATTTTGCTTTCTCCCACCTTTCAACTAATTCCACTTTTCTGTTTTCCCCCTAATTATGTACTGTGCAGGGCTGTGACAGGCTTACACCTTGCCCAACTTCATTAACTTTGCTGAAAAGCTACATCATGGACCTGTGGACATTTATTGCGGCACTGACCTAAAAACGGGCAACGGCAAATTTCAGCAAGTCTTCCATTTTATGTCTTCTTCATCTTCTTTAAACTGTGTGATTATAAGGCCATTGAAGGATTTTGTCCTTTGGAAAACCCAGTGCAGAAGGAGTGATCTGTTCTCCCATGCCTCTGCTTCCTTTTCCTACTCCCCTTCCAACCCCACACATAAGAAAGAATATTCACAGACATTAGAAGGGAGTGGCAATGTTTAAAAAATTTATGCTCTATTTGTCCATTCTTCACTTTGGAGAAGAGACTATTTTCATAGTCCAATAGCTACGGTAAATTATCTATGTTTTGTACATTTTAGTGGTTTTTCTTTTTATTTTTTTTTTAAACAAAAGACTAACTGGACACAGTCTTGTTCTCCCCATAAAATTAGCAGTGAATTTGCAAATAATGAACGCTACCTCTTACATACTTGTCTTTGTGAGCTAACCGTTCAGCAAAGGCGGAAGGAAGATGTACTAAAGCAGTAACTAGGCAACTATCTGCTCCCACACTCTGTCTTCAGGAGGTTCCCTTCCACCACCTGCTTCAAAACAATTACAAACTGAACCTTTAAAATGGATGCATTTCTAAATGATGTCCTAGTGGCTGTAGAAAGTATTTTACCTAAAGAGTGCCTTGTTCTTTTGGAGATTAAGAGAAATAAGGTTTTGTTTCTTTATGACTATAAAGGCTAACAGATGGTATTGACTCTGCCGGGCACTGTTCTAAACACCTTACATACGTGGACACCTTTGATTCTTACAACAATCTATGTGGTGGGTGCCGTTAGGAAGGCTGTGTAATTTGCACACGGTCACATAACTACTAAGTGGTGCAGTCGTGATGGGAATTGAGGCAGTTGCTCTAGAGCCCATGTTCTCAAGCTGTATATCATCCTGGCCTTGGAATCTCTGATCCCTTTGGGACGCTCTAAAAATCATCACCGGAAACAAGCACTCAGTAAAAGCATGCATGTAATAAATGCATGCTAGGTGCTTACTCTCTACCTAACTGTGCTGTGCCCTGGAGACGGAAGCATGAACGACACACAGACATCACCATAATGGCTTGCTGTATTTTAGACAAATGAATAGTTGTATTTTGTTTGGGTCTTGGAGATGCACGTTGAACAAAGTACAAAGGTGGAGAGCCTGGGTGGCTCAGATGGTGGAATGTCTGCCTCTCGATCTGGGCTCGGGTCATGATCGATCCCAGGGTCCTGGGATTGAATCCTGCACCGGGCCCCTTGCTCAGCAGGGAGCATGCTTCTCCTTCTCGCTCTGCCTGCCACTCCCCCTCCCATTTGTGAACTCTCTCTGATACATAAATAAAATCTTTATAAAAATACTCATATAACAGATAAATAGAAACAGATAAATAGATAATTTTTACCTTCTAAAGATTTTCTAACGAAATCTGGAAACACGATAGCCGTCTTCAAGTATGAGGAGGTCTATCTCATGAAACAGGATTAGCTCTATGCCTGAAGTTCCAAGAACCAATCCCCCCAACCCGAGATAAGACATAGTATTTCCTTATCTAATAAAACGAAAAGGAGGAAGCACCATGTGTGTTCTGATGGCGTCCCTGTGAGAATGGACACCATTGCAGAGTTCATTCTTTTCCATTCCATGCTGGAAAGTTAAACTCCTTGGTTATCAAACACCAGTCAGGCTTCCAAGAGGAGCCCATGTTTTCTGATTTCAAAGCTTGTCAGGCTCCTTCCAGAGAGAAAGAAATTCCGTCACACGGAACTGTACATAAACATGTTGCACTTTCTAGAGACTCTGCCCCCGTCTGTCAAGGTCTCAGCCCTGAAGAAGGAGGCGCGGAGGGGCTTGAGCCCATCTCTCAGGCTGGCGGCTCTGATGGGCAGATGCTTCTACTGCGGCAGCAGGTTCTCATCCCCCTCAGCTTTCTGGCCTGCACTGCAACAGATAAGGGGTAGCAGACATCCCACCTCTCATGCCACCAGAAACAAATGCAAACTAATGCAAAACAGAATCAGAAGGTGCGGTTTTTCTTATTTTGCTCACCTAATGAAAGGGTCACCTTCAGTCCCAGAGCCCTCCATTCCTATCTCGCCACTGCTCCTGCTGTGCTGACACAGGTACCAACCTGCGATGCACTGTGTGTTTCCCCCCTGGTCAATTCCAGTTTCTTGACTACTGCAGGGAATCACAAGTTAGGATACAGCCAAGGCCACTGTAACAGAGGTGGCATGTGCATGGTTTTCTGAGTATGTGTGTGTAATGCATTCATGCATGATGCACATCTGAACACACCTGGTAGGTATGGGTTCACAAGTTTTTTGGTTCAAGGGCAGCCGCTGGGTTTCCCCTGTCCTCCTCTGAGCAGGGACATTACTGACTGTCTCAGAGGTGGCCCAGTATTTACGCTACCATTACTCTTATTAAATAGCAGGAAGCCCAAAAAGCCACCATGCCTACTCAAGCTACTGACTGTCTTTTAACAGTTTCAGTGAAAGTTGTGCAAGGAAATGATACTGTAGGATCTCGGGTCTCCAGGGAAGGATACAGTCAATCCCGAGGAGAGGGGGCCTTTGCTGAATCTGCTGCTTTAGAAGTAAAACAGGAAGCTTGGGCCTCTTTTATTGTACCTTTCTCATTTCTGAAAAGCCTCTCAAATAGTTCCAAGTAGAATTGAAGCAAAGTTATTAACGTCAAGAAGCCAAGATCTTTCTCCATGGTTTGCTGGCTTGAGGAAGGGAGAAAACTCTTTGTACTCAGCTGTCCTTTGCTGCTTCTGCATGAGCCAAAGAAGCAGGAAGGAGAGGGAAGGAATAAGCGAAAAGAGATGGTGTTTATCTCTGCACAAAATCACAACATTCTGCACTCAGCTCCGGCAGTCTGATGTGACCCCTGCATCTCTAAGACAGATAGTTCCTCTGGGAGAGACCACGCACACACTAATTATAGTGCTTCTGCCAGAGAGAACTCACACATGCAACCTATTACGGAAAATGTAATTTCTTTGTCTTTAGGAAGACTCAAGATCATTAGACATGGTTTCCTCAATGCTAAAAAATCAGAACAAAAAAAAAAAAAAGAAGAAAAAAAGAAAACAAACAGTTTCAAGTATTTGCAACATAATGCCTGCACGTATTTATGGAAATACAGTAGAAGTGCCCTAAAATGTGGTTTGATGTTTCATGCTGCACTGTTTTTCTATCTTCCCAATTCTCTAACATGTGTCCTCTTACCCTATCTCACTTTAATTTTACTGTATTTCAAACTTCCGCAGAGCAGTAGCCACAGTGATTCCCAAATAGTTGGGCTTTCAGGGAGCTCATGACCCACAGGAAGCAGCCCAGAAGCTTGTTGTAAATTAAACAAACTCCTTGTAAATTAAACATGGTAACATATGAACACAAAGGTAGGGCATGACAACATGACATAACTTTTAAAAACAGCAATTAAATGTAGAGCACTGCTTTCTCTAATGATGTGCTATGCTAATTTAAGGCTAAGGTGATGATTCTGTTGATTTAACAGTTTAACATGGAACTCATAAATGGGAATAAAGTCTGTAATAAAGAAATCATGGGGACTTTAGCATTTATGAGTATAGAATTAGGTATGTTATTATATGGGAGAAAGATATACATTTCAATCCAATCAATTTTCTTTGTCATAAACTAACCCAAGACATTTAGGTTGAACAGTAAGCAGGCTTTTTAGAAATTAGAAGAAAATACATCCTTTCATTAAATATGCAGATTCTGAATGGGATATTAAGTGATAAATTATCTTTTTCATTTCTGTTTCACATTATTGTCTATGTTTTGCTTCTTTCACAGGTTTACCCTTTCAACCTGTTTTTTGGGGGGGTTATAAGCCATCCCTTATAACCCCCTTATCACTCATAAAGTCCTGTAAAGGATGTTCGGGTTCCACTGTAGTAAAAGGACAAAAGCAGAAAGAAAAACATATCCTCTGTACAGGGTTTTGGTGAAGGAAGGGGCTGCTCTGTTTGGGGGTGGGGGTCAGCCTCACCGGAAGGAATGTGTGCTGCATTCCTTTGTATTTCCTGGTTTACTTGGCTCTGGAGCAAAACAATCCTCATCAATCAGGTTGGTTTCTAATGTTCATGGTTAGCTCAGCACTAACTGGCTTTGTTTTTGAGATAAATTCTGATACACAGGTCATCAGCTTCTACTGTCATATTACTATTGATACTATTGTGTGGCATTATGAACAGATTTCCTTTAAGTCCTTTTTTAATTTCAGAGTCCAGATTTTGGGAATCCCTTTTTTCCTATCTAGAACATTTGCCATATAAAAATCCCTTTATAGAGTAGCTACTTCTGCACAGGACAGAACCATTATAGTTAGAACCCCTTGGTCAGCAGCTACCAAGTTATCCAAATTGGCAACTGGCAATACTCACTTGATTATATTGGTGGAAATCACGTACATTTCTGCTTTAGTGGCAACAGATGAAACCTGCGGATGTTATGGGGTAACAAGTGCAGAGTAGGAGGGAAGTAATGACTTTGCGTTTCGTTCCCTGCTCCCGCCACAGTTAGCCACTTGCAGGTCCTGGAACACACCATGCTCTCCCTCCCTCGGGCCTCTATACTTCACATTCATGCCAATGAGATTGACTTTTCTGGTCCTTTCTCCTTGACTGATTTCATTAGTCCTTTAGGTCTCTGTTTATTTTTAAAGATTTATTTATTTGAGAGAGAGAGGAAGAGAGAGAGGGAGCACACAGAATGAGAGGTAGAGGGAGAAGCAGACTCCCTGTTGAGCAGGGAGCCCAATACGGAACTTGATCCCAAGGACACTGGGACCATGACCTGAGCTGAAAGCAGACACCCAACTAACTGAGCCACCCAAATGCCCCCTTTAGTTTCAGTTTAGATAATACTTCCTCTAAGAAGCCTTGCTTCTATGGTTAAGATAAAGTAAGGCTTCACCTATGTGTGTCCACGGTATCTGTTGAACTCACACCAGCAATGACTATACTACATTATAATTTCCATACACTTCCTTGTAAGCTCCTTAGGGTAGAGAATATAGCTTATTCAGAAATTTGGTGCTAGCACCTGGCACTCAGCCTGCCATACAGTCACATGCCCACAATTATCTGTTGAACAGATTAGTAAGGTGTTGATAATGATGAAAATGCTGGGGGTGCCTGGCTGGCTCAGTCATTAAGAGTCGGCCTTCGGCTCCGGTCACGATCCTAACATCCTGGGACTGAGTCTCATACTGGCCTCCCTGCTCAGTGGGGAGCCTGCTTCTCTCTAATTCCCTCCTGCTTGTGTTTCCTTTCTTGTTATCTCTCTTGTCTTAAATAAACAAAAATCTTAAAAAAAAAAAAAAAAAAGTGATGACAATGCTAATGATGCCTAAATTTACTCAGTGCTTATTGTGCACCAAGCACCGTCCTAAGCCTTTACATTTAACCTTCACAACAGCCCTATAAGGCAGGTGCCATTCCCATTCGCATTTTATAGATGAAGAAAATGAGGCACAGACAACCTTCAGTACCTTTTTGAGTTGCTTCATTTTGAAAACGGCTTGTCAATTTAGGTGAACTTAGTTTATATGCCAGGAACTAAAGTGAATTGAAGGGTAACTACTAATTGATAACAGATCCAAGTAATTACCAGGTTGAATCATACGAGACTGCTGATATTCGATTGGTTTTGACTTAAAAATATGGCAATTTCATCCGTTTCGATCTTGTATACTGAGCTCAGTCACAGCTCAGTCTTCCCCCTTGTTGCCTACCCCATTCACCCACAGCTGGAAAACATACCACAAACCTACATATTGTCATGCTAACGAGTGACAGGTACATGGATAGGGACCAGAGAAAGCATTTATGCATAGAATTCTTTTTAACTGTGTCAACAGAGCCTTGTTTCTATGGTTGGCTAAGACTTAATGATCTCTTTGCCATATATAACCCTTTTGTGAACAATGACATTGATTGTAATGTGTTCTGCCTATGTAGACCACGTCTAGGGCCCCAGAAGAGGTAAAATCAGTAATAACATGTTTTTCCATAGTTTTAACTCATATATGATGACATAAAGCCAAAGGTAAAAGGAAAAAAGAATTTGGAGTTGAAAATGATTTAAATTTGCCAGTTCCCAGCACTTCTGGAACACTGCCAGGGTTAATTTGGATTGGGCCTTTCAGAGTCTGCACTGCTCTAACCTGATGTAGCCTAAAAAACCTACTTGATATAAAGAGGTAAAAAAAAAAAAAAAAAAAAAGTCCACCTAACTCAACACAACTGACAGTCTGTTCTCAGGCTGCCTAGTCCCGCACCAGAATGTTCTATTTATTTCATTCCAGAAGAGGGTGATACTGTGTCTCTTATTGAAAGGTATTTGTGATGAGAATAACTTATAGGCTCATCCAAAGCTACGGAAGGCAAATGCTCACAGGAGGGAACAGGACTTGTTTGCAGGCTGGAAACATTTTTAGCATTCGCTGGAGATTTTTATTTCAAAATCTCCAAATTCAACAATTCTTCAGCCTCTGTAAACTTTCAGATGGAAAGCTCCAATATTTAGAGTAAATAATGTCTAAGCTTCCCCTTCCCAGCAAGTTTTCTTTTTCTCCCCTGTCATAAGAGTGTTATATCCTGGCAACTGAAATACAGAAGCCCTTTGTAGTCAAGCTATCATACTATAACCCTCAGAATGTGTTGCTAATGAGGTTATAGCTTACTAGAACCATAGAAGGGCACTGAAAAAAGAAAATACCCTGACAAATGTGTTGACCAAAGGATGCCAACAACTCTCCCAGGGTCCTGTCCGAAATTCAAGGATTTACAAAAAAAAAAAAAAAAAAAAAAAAAAAGGTAAAAATGAACTTTAGTGTATGTGAAAAATCATAACATTGAAACATAAGTCCATTTATCTTTTAACTATTTTTCTAGCTCTCTTCCAAAATTTTACTGGTTATTAAAACACTGCTGTGTAAATACAAATGTTCTGCTTTATAACTCACCCCCTATTTCTGGTCCTTACAATATAATAATGTCATTGTTTGTTGTATCACACTTATTCTTAAAGTAATAGGGATTGATGTGAAGGACTTTACATAGCAGAGTGAGGAAGGGCTTCTACACCAACAGGAGATGGAGGAATCAAGTGCAGAACGGGGAGTTCAGAAAAGGACTCTGAAGGGCTTCTCTAGTTCTGAGAGTCCTTAAAGAGTTTCTATACCATGATATTCACTGAGCTAAGTCAGCAGTGCTCTTCATAAACATCCTCCTGTTCCTGAAGCAGGCTGTCCAAGACTGGACTGTCCACTGACAAGGTCACAGGGAATGTACTACCAGAATTTCAGCCAATCCAATCGAACTCCCAGACTGGGAGTTTAGGTGCAAATAAATTTCACTAGCATATGCTAATTAATATGCTACATTTTATTAGCATACACCCTTTGCCTCGATGAGTAAATGAACAAATGCCCACTTCTCTTTTTGAGAGATTCCCAAACAACTGCTTCCCGTAACCAACTATCTTGAGGGAGGACCACCAGAACTGAGAACTCTCAGCAGTCTTTAAAACATCAACACTCTCAAAGATAAGATACCACATGTGCTGTAATTAGAATCACAGACTGTAGGGGCTGGAATGGGCCTTTGAGGTAATTTAGTTCAAACTTCTCATTGTACAGTTGAGCCCAAGTGACTTTTCCGAATGTTATTCAGCCAGCTAATTGCTGGCCTGGGAGTAGAACCTGGTCTCTTGACTTTTATTCCACTGCTTTTGCCATTATAACAGGCGTCAGCCATGATATACTATTTAGACAAGGTCAGTAAACTCAGGCTCTATCAAGACTTGATGGGGAGGGAGTCCATTAACAAGAGGCCTTAACAGAAAACTCCCTGTATCTAATTCCTAAAAATTCAAGTTGAAGGAAAACTTGGTACTCTCTCAGCATGAAAAGTCAAAGGGAACTATATGAACTAGGATCCAATTCTAATGAGTCTGTTAAAAGAAAATAAGACCTGCATAAAGAGTTAGCATATATTAAATGTAGAAAATTTACTCTAACTTGGGCATTTTCTTTCTTCATTTCTTCATTTCATATTGTACCTGTAATAAGAATGAAGAATTTCTGTTGTGTGAAATAGCCAATTTTTACTCCAATGACAGAATGTTACACTCTGGCGGGGGGAAGCACTAAATTGGGAATCAAGAGGCCTGGTTCTATTCTGGGCTTTGCCATTAATTCATTGGGATACTCGAGCTTTCTTAGCCAGTTGTCTAGTTCATAAGATGAAAGGTTTATTTTTTAAAAGGCTGCTCAGAAAAGCCAAAGAGGTTTTGTGACGGTGTCCCAGGAGCTGACTAAAGGGCCAGGAGAAGGGCAGGGGAGGCCATGCAGGAAGTTCTGAGTTTTCTACCCCAACCTCAACTGGGCAGTTCTGCTTTGACTTGATTTTGATATCAAGCTAATATGTAAGATTTTGTGTGAACAACAGCTATGTGGTAAAGTTTCAAAACCACCAAAAAGTTGAAAGTGATAGATTATTCCTTCTACGTCTGATACTCACTTGCCAGCTTTTAGGCCCTTGGTCAACAGCCTGTCAAAGAATAAGCTCCTAAACACGGTGTTCTCCATGCCTTAGCCCCCACATCTCCGGGAATTCTGCACCATGTACTTCATGCTTTACTAATCTCCAACTGTTGGCAATGCTGTCCCTCCCTGCAACTCTACTTCTGCTCATGTTCCCTCCGCAGCTCTTCCTTCCCTGCTTGGCTAACTTCTTATCCTTCGCAATTCAGCTCAAGCAATCCTTCTCCATGAAGCCCTCAGGACCCTGGAGTAGGTGAAGTAGCCTTCCCATGCTCCCACTTCCTCCTGTGAAGGACTACCAAAGTAGTTAAAGAGTATAATGAGATTATATAGTTCTCGATTATCTCTTTCAACTGGGCTTTAAGTGTCTGTGGGCAATGCCTTTCTCTTCCATATTTGTTAAAATACTAGTTTCTGAAAGTTCAATAAACATGTATTGGAAGAGGGAATAAATCAATCAGAATTAGGATCAGAATTAGAATAAATTAGAATAAATAAATCAGAATCAATCAATCAATCAGTCAATCAGAATTAGGATTAAATCAGAATTAGGTCAAGCAAAACTTGACCTAAAAAATTGATTTTAAAAAATTCTCAAAAAGCCCTTGATGATGTACGACTTATTTATTTGAAGCTTTTTTCTCTTATTGTCCAAACCTTAATTCCAAGCTGGATTAAGAAATGATTCTTCTCAGCAAGGATTTGCTTGTATCATTTGATATCTATTTATTATGAAGCAAAAGGAAGGTGTAGCCAGAAAGAGCAATGCTCCATTTAAGCACTGTTTTTAAAAATACCTGCACAGGAAAAAAAAAACCCTGAAAATTCACTGATTAAAAAAAATACCCCAGGGGCACCTGGGTGGCTTAGTGGGTTAAAGCCTCTGCCTTTGGCTCGGGTCATGATCCCAGGGTCCTGGGATGGAGCCCCGCGTAGGGCTCTCTGCTCGGTGGGGAGCCTGCTTCCTCCCCCCTCTCTGCTTGCCTCTCTGCCTACTTGTGATCTCTGTCTGTCATATAAATTAAAAAAAAAAAAAATCTTAAAAAAAAAATACCCCAAAGCAACAAAAGAACAAAGTTAACCAGAGAAAGGGTTAGTATATATTTGCAGGATATTTATATATATCTATATCTTTCATCCATTCACTAGTTATTGATCAAGTGCCCACTACTTACTTACCAGCCACTCGCAGAGGTGCTGGGAATGCACCTGTGAGCAAGAGGCAAAGTTGGTGCCCTCAGGCAGTATCTTACACAAATATACCACACAAATAAATACACAGTGTGGCAGGGGTGACAAGTGTTCTTGGGAAAAGACAATAGGGACTGTGGAGGAGGGATGGAGTTAGCGGTACAGGTAAGCTGTCAGAGAAGGCCTGTGCATAGAGCTAACATTGGATCAGGAAGACCTCTAGGAAATGAGGGAGTAAGCCATGCAGATTTTTGCAAAAAAAAAAAAAAAAAAAGCAAGTAAGTAGAAATTCCCCAAGGGAGGAGCCTAAGTGGAGTATTTGAGGCACAGGAGAAAGGCCATCCTGGCTGCAGCAGGACAAGGTAGAGGGATGAGTCTGGAAAGGTTGTCAGGGGCAGGAACAAGCAGAACGTTAGACAACGTAAAGACATGCAATACCTCATCCATGCGAAGTAGTAGTACGTTCTCCAACATTCTGAGAAATTCTGCTGTCAAAGGGCAGTAATAGTAATAGTAAGCTGAACCATCAAGGACAGGACTCAGGATGGGGGGGGGCCTGAATCTGTTCACATACAGAAAGGAGGGGGAGATCAGAGGGAGAAGGGGGGGGGTCAGGCACCTGCCCAACAAAGCTACGAAGACGTCTTCAGAAACAGGTCCAAGAGAGATGATTTCAGGCATTTTGAGGTCAATAAGAAAAGAATTCAGAAAGCCTACACTGGCCTTGGATTTTTTTTTTTTTTTTTTTTTTTTTAAGCAAAGTAGACCATCTAGCTGAGAGTCATGGAGCAAAATGTGGGGCTTGGGAAGAGTTAACTGTTTTGCTCTAGTTCCTACAGGGATACTAATGAACCTCCCCACTCCCTGGCTTGAAGGGGAGACGACAAAAAAAGGTCTGCATGAATTGTATTTTATTGTTCAACTGGGGAGTTGGGAAGAATGTAGAGATTAAAAATGATGAAAGCAGAAGGCTCTTGTAGACGTTGAGTGAGGCTCAGTCCTCTTCTGCACCAGCCGGGGTGACAACTCCTTTTCTGGTCCAGGGTCTGCACTGTTAAGACCTGAAACCATTCACTCGACTCATGTCCTAGAGAAAGCTCTGGCTACACGTATTTATTATTCCCCATTGCTTTCAGTGGCTGCTTAAGTGGAAGTTCTAAATTATTCTTCAGCTGGTAGAACACTGGCTCGCATTAAGACAAGCAGGGAGGAGTGACCAAAAGCAGTATAAACACAAATCATTACTAGGGGCTGTTCTTAAGTCAGAGGAACAGCACACTTAGTTAAGAGCCATTCCTGAATTATAAAGAATACCCAAACCCTAGATAGTCTTAGATACAAGGGAGAGAAAAGTGAAAGGAAGCCTCAGCACTACTTTAACTGCAGTTGTTAAATTAGTAACAACTAGAAAAAAAATCCCATTTCTCCAATGAAATGAACTAAAAACAAGCACTGTAATTCCTGAAATTTGGGTTTCAGGAATGGATAATCCAATCTTCAAAGCACGTTTCATATAGTTGCTTGTACAGGAAGATACGACTTATTAATGAAATTCATGTCATATAGAGGGCTACTAAATTGTCGACCTTCAATTCAGAATAACGGAAAGACCTTCTACTACAAATATGATTGGCTAACGTCTAAGGAAGAATCAGTTAGTTGGAATCCCAACTTCCCTTGCTGTCTCTTCCAGCAAGTTCTCCCTTTTTTTTTTTTTTTTCTAAAGCAGTAATAAGCAATCACACCCAAAATGCTGATTTACAATCACAGCCTGCATGTGTAAGCCCATAACAAACGTGCCTGACACATGGTAGAATCTCACTGGTTCACACCCCTGCAAAAACCACAACCCCTCCCAACCCCCAGCTTTCAATAAAGCGAAGGCCTCTTTACCTAAGTGCACATTAGCTGCTGGCTTAGCTGGGCTGTGTGACATGGCGGCCTCCCCAGTGGGCAGGCACACCACAGCAAGGCACTCATTAAGCTATAGAGTTTCATTCCAGTAACCGTTCAAATACATTCTTCATTGTACCAGAAAGTATGTTTGTTTGATGCTGGAACTTTGATTCCCCCCCCCATTCCCATTCTATCCCTCATCCCCTCACCCCTGTTTTGGTATTTGTTCCCATGCTAACATATTCACAAAAATTCAGTAATTCTCAATGGGTCTCTTGGTCATTAGTGCAAATTAGTGAGGTTTTACTGAATATGGTCAGATTTGATTTGCCAAGTTCTTTTCCCGTTAAGGTTTTAAACCCATGTGTATTTCAAGGGAAATCTAATTTGTAGGTTTCGGATTCATTTACACTCAACTCACAAACGTGGTTCTGTGAGTGCCTCCATAGCTGGTGTACAAGAAGCCACAGGAGCTGGTTTCCCTTCCTTTTAACAAGTTCTTGTTAGAATGTTTGCTTTGAAGTAGGTATTTGGACCGTGCTGGAAGCAAATAGAACTAAACCCCAGGAAAATGTAAAGTAAAATTTAAAAACCAAGTTCAAAACAGTTTTCCTTGCCCCCACAATTATACCTTTTAAAGAAAAAACTCCAACCATGGAACCATCCACTTCAGCCTTTTAAGGATGATGTCACCCACCCGCCCTGCCTACATGAGGCCGTGTCTCTTAACACTTTTGTCTTGCAGGGTGACAAGAAAATCATCTGTGAGAGCAGGCTTTGTGTGCTGGGCTCCTGCACTTGGAGTGTCCACTTGGTCATTCCACTCTGTTCAGCTGCTGGGCCACCCACCATTTCTGCCAGGGCCCCACTGTTGGGATTCTTTCAGGTGTCATTTCTGTCCGTGGCTGGTCTCAAACTGATTTGTGCCCATCTCCCCTTCTTTGGAGCTCGGTAGGTCTGACTTCACCATGGTAACCACTTCTGGTGTGGCCAGATGTTTGCTCCAACCTCCTGATAAGATGGAGTCTTTGTCACCTCGCCACAGATGCTCAGTGCTACTTTCTAGTGGAGACCCCAGCTGCACACCAATGCAATCTCTGACCCTCATGCATCTTCCTCCAGGCTGTGCTTCTGTGATGATAACTTCATGGGAACCTCTGCTGGCCCAGGTGAGGACCCACTGCTGATTCTGGCTGCCCTCTCTCACTTTGGATTGCTCTGAGTCAAAGAGGTCAATCTCACTGATGTTCTATTACCCACTGCCATAGTAAGTAAAGTAAGCAATTCTCAGCGCTGAGAATACATTGCTTTGTCTTTCTTCCCCCTCCCAGAACGCCTGCCTGGAAAGACAGATAGTATATCACACCCCAAGGACTGCGGCCATACCAATAAAGCCCTCTTTACCAACTGCAGCCTACACAAACAATGCCTTCCAGTGCTTGGGAGGGAAACAGCCATGGATGCTCTGAACGCTGGCATGACTCATGAAGACAGTGGTGAACTCTGAACGGAGGACAAAGAGTGGAGAAGAAACCACTAAGAGCAGCTAAGGCTCCAGTGGATGCAGACCAACTTTAAACTACAACTACTCGAGAAATCTACAACTAATTCAGGGACGAGCAAAAGAGGCACACTGACCAGTACCCCTAGTAGGCTCAGACAATGTTGATGTGTCTGTATATATAAATACAATACACACACAGACACACACACACACACACACAGCTATATTATATAATTATATTTTTATATATTACGTATACAAAGACAAATAAATCTAAACCAGTTATCCACACCTATGCATGAGAAAGCCCTTTTCTGACCTGCCTGGAATTTTCTAACACCTTTAGAGAGAGCTGCACACGATCCATTAGAAGATCTAGTATAATTATCTCATAACCACCACTTAAGGTGTCCCTCCCTATTAAAGGACCACTGACTGCTAAGGATAGTAATTCATTCATCTGCACTCACCTAGGAATGTTTAACAAGGGAACAAGCATGTGTCAGGAGCCACATGAGATTCTCTCCAGTTAGTGAGAAAGGATTTCTGGGGATGACAGAGGAAAGCAGAAACATCTTTTTTTTTCCATTTGCCCGCCCTCAAACTTGCAAGGCAAAAGTAGAAAGCCAATCATTCATGTGTGTTCATACAAAGTACCCAGAGGCCTATCACAAGTCTTTCCTGATCTTCTGCTATATTTACCTTCTTTATTTAGTTTTTTCAAATTTGCCTTTTTAAAAAATTTTTATTTATTTTTTTTGAGAGAGAGAGTGAGAGAGCGCAGGGGTGGGGGCAGAGGAAGAGAGAGAAACTCAAGCGGGCTCCATGCTCAGCAGTGGGGAGCCCCAACGCAGGGCTGGATCTCATGACCCTCACTCAGATCATGACCTGAGCCGAAATCAAGAATCGAATGCTCAACCAGCAGAGCCACCGAGGCGTCCCTTCTTCTTTTCTCCTTCTCCTCTTCTTTCTTCCTCCCTCCTCCTCCTCCTTCTTTTTAAAAATTCCAGTATTTCTCTTCATCTCCCCCCTCCTACTCCCCAGCCTTCTCCTTTTTAGTGATTGAAACAATGGTGATTTTAACAACTAGTATTAAGTCATAAATAGCTTCTACTAATGGAACTGTGTCCTTTTCTCAATACTCTTTCCTTTACTACGTATATAGAACAGTAAGATTTAAAATAGTGATCCAAAGGAATTTTATCAGAATGCTACACTTAAGAATTGTGCATTTCATTGTACAAAAATTTTATCTTAAAAGAAGGAAGACTGGACTTTAGCTCAATGCTTAAGTAGTGATGTCTGCAATCTACTTTGAAAGGCCTAAAAAAAGATAGTTGACAGATGAACGGAAGATGGATAGATGTGAAAGAAAACAAGAGTAAAATATTAAGTGAGGATACAGTGAGGATATATGTTTGTGGGCTTTATGTTAAAAGTTTCCATAATAAAATATTGTGGAAAAGTTTCATCAAGCTACCATTTCCATTTCTAATCCTTTTATACATTTGTTGATAATGTATTTATTATTTATTTCTCTGATTTTGGAAGCTCAAGAAACTTCAGGTTTCTTCATCTAAAAAAGAGGAAAGTCAGTACCAGCCACCGGAATGAAGAGATTTCTAGATATTTCCAGATATTTCTAGAACAAAATATCTAGGAGAGCTACTCTGTTCTCCCAAACTTCAACTGTTGAAGCCCCAATGCCCAATGTGACTGTATTTGGAGACAGAGTTTTTAGGAAGTAATTAAACTTAAATGAGATCACAAGGGTAGGGTCCTAATGTGATAGGACTTGGCAGCTTTACAAGAGGGAGATAATGACTTCTCTCTGTCTCTCTCTCCATGTTCTCCCAATGAGAAAAGACCACATGAGGAGAGAGCAAGACAGTGGCCATCTGCAAGCCAGGAAGAGTACTCTCATCAGGAGCTGAGTTGGCCAGCACCTTGATGGGGGATTTCCCAGCCTCCAGAACTATGAGAAAATAAATGTCTGTTGTTTAGGCCACCCCGTCTATGGCATTTTGTGATGGCAGCCCAAGCGAACATAAAACCTGGAAGTTAAACACCTCTTGGTATTTAGGTAGTCTACATGCAAATAACACACAGGGAAAAGAAGATGCGAATCAGTACATTCAGAGTTAGAATAATGAGGGATGTTATAGCTCAAAGGGGTTGTCATCAAAACTCTCATTTTACAGATGAGCAAACAGAAGCTCACGGGGGTCAAGTGATTTGTCTGAGGTCCTTCAGAGAGATTAGTGGCAGAGCCAAGGACTTTTAAGCCCGAGTCTCTTGATTTCTGCTCTTTTCAAAGCCACACCACGCAGCTTCATTAAATCAAACCCCTTGAGCCAAGGGTTAGCAGCCAAAAATCTAATTTCTTTCCCTTTACTGAAATCTCTTTGAAGAATTCAGCTCCAAGTTTTTCTGACTCTGTACTTTTCTCTCTACTCAATTTTTTTTTTTAAGTCACAAATCAATTTACCCATACAGTATGAAAACCAAATCAGAGTGTTCTGAACAAATACACAATGTGTGTAAATATACAAAAGGGTTAAGTATAAACACAAAACTTACACTTAAATTTAGACAAAGGTTAACTCGATATTCATTTTGGCGTGCACGCCTAAAGACAGCATATGTGCACATAGAAGGCATCTTTCTTCCTAATAGTTGCCTATTAAAACAAATAAAGGCATTCTAGAAAAATAATAAAAATGTATTTGTTTTCCAAATTAATCATTTATAGTCTAATTTAGCACAGTATTACATCTTTATAACATTTAAAATATCCATTTTGATAAAACATTCTCATAAATAGACCAAGAAAACCAGGTTAATAAGCTTGTGTGTTTTATAGGGCAATAAAATAATATACTTTTATAACATTTAAAAATAATATAAAATATAAAAATTGAATATAATTATTGAAAATTATTTTGTTAAAAAGTGTTCTTATAGAATGTTTTATTTAACTTTTCCACTAGGTAAACTTAGAGTATATGAAGGTAAATATTCTTAATGATGTTGATACAGTGGAAATGTGCCAGTGACATCCAGAAATGGCAATAATCTATTATTACCAGTCAATACTTAGACATTTTTCTTTAACGTTTCTTTAATTTTCTGCATCAGTTTAGCTTCACTATACTAGACACTGAGGAGCCACAAGACAATCTCTGCCATAATTTTTCTTTTTCTGTCAGTAGTAGTTTGAATCTACAACCATAAAGTGTGTTAGTAAAATAATGTGATTGGTGTGTCACCACTGAGGCTTTTCAAAAGAATGTGTTGCAAGCTCTAAAGATAATTGCTAGAGAGTAATTTTAAAAATATTTGGGGTAAAGGCAGCACTGTTTGGAATTGTACAGACATTCAAGGACATTTTGTTTTGAAATACACAACCTCTGAGAAATGATGTCTGGTTATATTTGAAAACAAAACAAACAATAAGAACAGTAAAAGTAATCAGATCACTTTCCAGGGTCACCTCGCTTTTAAAAATGGCTACAATGATGTTTGCACTGTCTGTGGCCGTGGAGCACCACAGTGTAGTAACTGCACGGGCGACAATGCGATTTTGCTTGTCGTGCGGTCACCTGAAGCGGAATCAGGACGAGTGGAGAAGACTGGAGAGCTGGAGAACAGAAAATCTATTTTACTTCATTTTATTTTATTTAGTTGTTAAAGATGTATTTATTTGAGAGAGAGAAAGAGACAGAGTGCGGGTTGGGGGGGCAGAGGGAGAGAGAGAGAGAATCTGAAGCAGAATCCCTGCTGAGCGCGGAGCCACGTGCAGAGCTCAATCTCAGAACCCCGAGAGCATGACCTGAGCCAAAATCAAGAGGCTCAACCAACTGAGCCACCCAGGCGCCTCCAGAGAATCTATTTTAAATTCATACTATAATCTACTGCTTTAATAGGCTGAACTGTGTACAATGAAATTTGTTCTCGTTCTCTGAATAAGTGAGAAGCATCGAGATATGACTAAGGCAGGGTAAAATGAGTGATTACCAGCAGAACTAAGGCAGCCACACGAGAGCTTGGGAACTAAGTAGAATTCTCTTCCACCCTCTTGGGGGGTGATGCCCTGGTGGAACTTGGTTTTGAAGGAAGCACTGCCATATGTCCCACCAACCGTCAGAATCCTGGGGACAAGTAACACCCCATCTTCTTCTTTCTCTCCTTTTCTGTAAAACAACCTTGGCAGAAAGTGACTGGGTGGGTTGGGGGGCTAGCTGTTTAGATGCTGTGATAATCAACTGTGTATTTCAAGGTTTGAAAGGTGTACATGCCAATAAGGTGGTTTACTAGAAGAAAGGAACTCAAGTCCAGCTCTATGACTTCAGAAAATACAATCAGCTCTCATGAGTCTCAGCCTTCTCGTCTGCAGAGTCATCTGAGTTTGCATTGCTGCCACTGCTTACCATGTTCCAGGCACTGTTCAAAGGACTAGATGTACTTGAGCTCATTTAATCTTTAACAAGCCCATGAGAAGGCACTATGCTTAGTCACATTTTCTACCTAAGGAAGCTGAATCCCAGAGAGGTTAAGTAACTCACCCGACGATAAACCTTACTCAGGGCTGTTATGAGATCAAATACAAAATCCATGGGATGACTAGCGATGGAAGGGATCTTTAAGATCATCTAGTCTTAAACTCTGACTGCAAGTATGAGGCATCCAGGGTTTGTGAAGGAGCTGGTTACCTGAAGACACTGAACCTCTTCTAGATCTTATTCTAGGGGTCTATTAAAAGAAACTCTTTCCTATTCTGCTTTTCTTTAATTAAGTTTCATATATTCTTTCACTTATGTGTATAAAATTCCTGTAGGGTAGAAAAGTGGGAAAGAGTGGTCTTGTCCACTTTTGAAAAAAAAAAAAAAAAAGGTTAGAAAACACAGGAAACCTCAGAATCAGCATGTGGTACAGCTGAACAGAAACTCAAAGTCAAGTGCACGACGGTGGTAGTGACGGCACAATTAGGATGGCTATAAAAGTGTTTCATTGCATCCTGATTCTCTTTCTCAAGCACGGTGCCAAAGCATCTTTTCTTTTCTTCCCCCCAAGATTTTCTTTGCTCTTCTTTTCTTTTCTTACTTACTGACTTAATTTATGAGAGAGAGCTCGTGCATATGTGTGCATAAGGAAGGCGAGAGGCAGAAGGAGAGAAAATCTCAAGCAGACTCTGCACTGAGTGTGGAGCCCGATATGTGTCGCAATCTCATGACCCTGAGATCATGACCTGAGCCAGAATCAAGAGTCTGAGTTTAACCACCCAGATGCTGCTCTACAAAAGCATATTATGGACAAGATCGCACTTAATGCTAAATCTACCTTTGAGTGTATAACTTAAAATGTTACTAGTTTTAAAATCAGAGAATGGCTGAGTCTGAGGTTTAAAAAATGCAGACTTTCTGGAGTCAAGATTCCAAATCCCTGTTGTGTTGAGTCAGCCTTAGGTCCTACTAAGAGGATAAAGTGAAGGCCAGGTAGATTAGTGAGTGTGGGGTTGGGCTAGACATCGACAAGGAAGGCCATCCCTCTACCAACAGGACACACTCAGGCCCCTCAGTACTTTCTGAAAGAGTGGGGGTTAACCTCAGCTCTTTCAGCAGAGTCTCGGGTTTATTTGCCAAAATGGATTTTTAAAAACAATGGCTGAATTACCCTACAGTCCATTAGTCATCCTACAGAAATCTATTGTTAGAAAAATGTTCGCTTAAGATTTAGTGGCAGGAAAAGACTGAACTATGTTCAGCAGTTCTTGGCTGTGGTCCTTTACTCAACAGAAATTTCTTCCTTCAAAATTATTAGTTACTGAATGTAATACAGTTTAATCTTCAGCGTTCGTACTTATGGAGAAGAGATGAAGCTCTTGACTTCGCACTATGTTTTCTAACTAAGCCCAAACTGATCTTTCCCTAAAGACTATATCCTGCTTGAGCTGCTGTGGTAGCCAGTTTCCAAGCTGGTCCTTGATAATTCTTGCCTCCTGGTACTCATGCCCTGTGCAGCTCCTTCCCACAGTGAATCAGGGCTGGTGAAAGTTGACAGTAGGTGACCTTTGGGGGTAGGGTACAGAAGACACTGTGGTTCCTATCTTACTCTCTCGGATGGCTTGCTCTGGAATAAGCCAGCTGCCGTGCTGTGAGAACACATGTGTAGCCCCATGGAGAACAGGGATCCCCAGCCAACCGCTCACACTGACCTGCCAGCCATGGAAATAAACCACCTAAGAAGCGCATCGTTCAGCCTCAGCGAACACCTGACTGACACGTAACTGACTGCAACCCTCTTGGGAAAGCATAAGCCTAAACTGGTCAACCATGTTGCTCGAAAATTCCTGGTTCACTGCAGTCGTGAGGTACTACGTGATTATGGTTGTTTTAAGACACTACGTTCTGAGGGTGCCTGGGTGGCTCAGTGGGTTAAGCCTCTGCCTTTGGCTTGGATCATGGTCTCAGGATCCTGGGATCGAGGCCCACATCAGGCTCTCTGCTCAGTGGGGGGCCTGCTTTCCTCTTTTCCTCTGCCTGCCTCCCTGCCTACTTGTGATCTCTGTCAAATAAATAAAAAATCTGTTCAAAAAAAAAAAAAGACAGGGGCACCTGGGTGGCTCAGTGGGTTAAAGCCTCTGCCTTCGGCTCAAGTTATGATCCCAGGGTCCTGGGATTGAGTCCCACGTCGGGCTCTCTGCTCCCTGGGGAGCCTGCCTCCTCCTCTCTTTCTGCCTGCCTCTCTGCCTACTTGTGATCTCTGTCAAATAAAGAAATAAAATATTAAAAAAAAAGATACTATATTCTGGGGTTATTTGTTACAGATATGATACCACAGATCAAGAATACTGCTGCCAACCTCAAGAGCATGAAACAGCCTACTGTGATTGTCTTATAACCCATAAGCCATCATCATTCCATCACTTATTACAGAGTATGTACTGTTACTAATGATCACAGTTGGCCCAAAGGCCAGCAACTAAATCACTGTATCCTGCCTTACATTTCGTTGTTATGGCACGCATTGTTTTGAGAGCTGATTTTTCCAAGCTGATGATAAATACATCAAGGCTGTCTCTGTTTCTTTATGCTGATTTTATGGACTTGCAAAATTTCCAATTTGATGAAATTGTTGGCAATATATGTTTAATACATTTCTCCAATGTTAAGTTAAATACAAATACTTGCTTAGTTTACTTTTGGAAGGCGCATTTTGATGTGGCTCTGTCTGTGGTGGAGAAAGGAACTGTGGGGGACCCAAAGAACAAGGAGAATCAGAAAAAGCTGCAAGACACAAATCTCTCCGATGACATCCACTGCAGTGGCTTTCCAAAGGAAGGCATTTTAACAACTCCCCATGGGTCCAAAAGGCTTCATTTCAACCAGTGCAAAAATGTAGCAAGATTTTCAGGGAGATAATTTTTAAAGCTAGGGAACTGGATCTCAATTCTAAACAGAGAAGAAATGCTACACATGAATTCATGGAATTTGCCTGCTGCCCAAAGTTCGATTTACCCATGCTGGTACTATGGGGGAAAATATTTAAGGGGACTGCCAACCATGCGATCCTGCTTCCTGAATTAGACCCATTTTATAGAAAAGGAAAGTTACCTCATGCTCTGGAAAGTTTTTACGACAAGCCAGCTCTGTGCCTAGGACATGCAAGGACTTGCAGGAAGGTGTATTTCTCTAACTCCCAATGTACTAGATACCAAGACACTACAATACCTGAGTGAAAAGTTAAAGCCATCACTCAGATATTTGGTTAACGGAACTTCCCTTGATTCTCGCTTACTTGGAGCTAATATTTTTTTAAAAAAGCATAGAAATAGGTGGTATCTGAAATGGGTTTAAAATCCCCAAACTATAGCAGAGAGATAGCAGAGAAAGTATTAACCAGTAAAGCTCCCTCTCATGGCTGAACTCATGCATCAACAAACACTTTTACCAGTTTCATACGGGTCCTGCCAGATAACTCTACATGCATACAAGCATATGCAACCATATGCACGCATGTGTTCAGATACACATGTACTGATAGTCTCATAGTATTGATAGACATGTATTGATGACCCCTCTTAATATAAATGACAACATAATATAACTTTCTGTTGTTCTGTATCTTAGTGTTTTTTGTGTGTTTTGATCACCAATATATTTCGGAGATTATTTTTTTATCTTTATCATATATTACATTCACTATCTATATTTGGGTGTAATTCTGGTCTTTCTAGGCTGCTCAATTAATCTAATTACATAGCAACATCAAACTTTGAATTACTATAGCTCTGTAACATGTTTTACTATCTGGCCTGGCTACTTAATATTCCCTCTCCCTGTTAATACTTTTTTGAGAATTTTCCTGGCTCTTCTTACATATTTGATTTTCTACATGAACATAAGAATTGCCTATTGAAGTCCTTACCCCTGCCTCAAATTACAACTTTTAAAAACTGGAGTCAGAAGTGATGCACCTTGGCTTTAGTCTCACAAACCCCGCACAGTGGTACGCAGGCTCAGTCTTCCCATAAACTACACTAATAGGATATACTCCAATTAGTTTAAACTTTACGTTTATCTAGAATTTTTATTACATATGAATGTTCACTTTTATCACATCCTTTAATATTCCTGACCACCTCGGGGCCGAGCAGGAAATGTCATCAGGGCTCTCACATTTCAGATGGAGAGACTGAGAGGCTCATGGATGTGTCCTCGAGACTGGCACCAGGAGACAAGGGCTCGGACACTTGGCTCAGGGCTCCCCGCTCCATACCAAAGGCAAAAAGCACTGTGAATCTCTAAGAAATATTTTAAAAACAAAGATTGTTTTCATTTTTTTTGCAATGTACCTTTTAGAAATGCTGGTAAACTATCAAATTATGATACTTTTAATGAATTTCAAAACATACAGCAACAGTGGCAAAGATACAGTGAAATCTGAACTCCCACAAATTACTGGGGCGAGGAGGGGAGTAAACTGGCACAGCCCCTTTAGAAAGCATTTGGGCAACACATACCAAGGGTCTGTTTTAGAGGAAGAAGAAAATTGCTGCTGGGATTTCTGGAAAGCCTTCACTTCCCTCCGCTCATGAACTTCCATCCTTTGCCCGGGTTGGGCTGGTTTTCTCACTGTCTTCTGAGTGCCTGTCCGCACCTCCCTCCTCCATCCGCCTCTAGACTCTGAACCCAGAGACCTCACTGAAGGTGCCCCCACTCTCTTCTCCCATTTCTGCATCAGCTTCCAATCCCCACATGCCACTCTTCCCCTCACAGTCTGGTAGCTTCTCCCACCCTCTCGGCCACACACCCTGCTGGAGACAAGGTTTACTTCTTATAGGTTACATTTCAAAATTAATAAATATTGCTAAAAATTGAAACTTTCTTGAACAAATCATATCTCCTCCCTCACCCCATGGAATTTAAGTGACTTTTCCAGAAACAACAATGAAAGCAATAAGAGATTCTTAGAAATAGTTCTCTTAGAATAATACACCTTGATTTAGAATGACCAGAAAATATACCCTATAGAGATTAGTTTGAAGACTGTGAAACTTCTCCATAATTAGGCAAATGCTCTCATTTCTTGTTTGATTCTTCCTTTGATTTAGAAAGACTATTTTCTCTTAAACTGAAAGAAAATGTTAACTTCTTTCATTGGCGAAATAGCCAAGCTTAGCTATAGTTTTTTTGGTAAGTTTTTGCTAACATTATTGTAACGAACAATACTTCATATCAAGTAACTGTGGGGAGCACAATTTAAAATAAACCTGGTGATTCACAGACCTGTACCCCTGGGGATAAAAATATATGTTTATAAAAAATAAAAAATTAAAAAAAATTGATCTCATTTTCCTCCAATGAGCTTGGAAATTTCCAAGCTCAGAAACAACAGAAATTTCTGTTGTTCCTATTTTTTTTAGTTCATCTTGTATCTTCTCAAAATTTCCAAGCTCAGAAACAACAGAAATTTCTGTTGTTCTATTTTTTTTTAGTTCATCTTGTATCTTCTCAAAATTAAATCTAATCACTTTAACTGTGTCTAGCTAGCATTCCCACCATGTGTGTGACAGTGGTTGCAAGGGCAAACTTGCTATCTATTTCAGCAAGATGTTCCTTCTTTGGGCAATCCAGAAAATATCATAAATAACCTTCAAATTGTTCCAAAGGATGTCATCACTATTGGCAGAGTTGTGACCACAACTTCTAGTAACAAACTCAAAAGATGATGCATTGCTCAAAGCACAAAAAGTACCTCTTGGAATTTTTGCCAAAATTCTAGCATGTATACCTTTTCCATGGCCAACTGTGTGAGTACTACGATGATGGTTTTGCCCTTGAGATACTTTTAAATGATTTCAATGAGGCTAAAGTTTTATTTTAATTTCACTGAAAATTTAACGTACTCTCATTAAATATTTTTATAAAAAATAAATATTCACAATGATAATGTCTAATCCCCGTCTAGTTGCCGATTTGTGAACTTTTCATCTAGACCTAAACATACACAACATGATGCGTCACTGCAGGTGGATACTCCTATTTCAGCTCCCATGTGCAACCGTTGTGGGGCCTGGGTTAATTTTTGAGTGTATCTGGAACCTTCACTTGGAACCTGAGAAAAAGGGCTGGATGAGTTACACTGCCTTTTGTTTTACTTTAAAGCTTCTCTGGCTCAAACCTTCCCCCTCCTTCTACTCAGGCAGCATCCACCTAAGACTCTGGTTGCAGCATAGCCCGTGCCCCTTTATGGCATTCAATAGCAAATGCCTTCCTTGGGGGTTGGGGGAGTGTAGAATATAGATGAAATTTATATACAAAATGTCTACAAAATTTTGCAATTTTAACCATTTTTAAATGTATAATCCAGAGGCATTAATTACATTCACAATATTGTGCCACTATCTTTCCAAAAAAATTTTAAGCTTTTTGAACAAATGCTCTGTACCTGTTAAACAATAATTCTCCCTCTTCCCTGCCCCTGGAAACTTCTTACTTGCTGTCTCTCTGAATTTGGCTGTTCCCAATATTTCACATAAGTGAAGCCATACGGTATTTGTCCTTTTGTGACTGGTTCATTTCACGTAGCATGTTGTCTTCAAGGTTCATTCGCACTGCAGCGTGGTGGAACTTCATTCCTTTATTTAGCTGAATAACCGTCCGCTGTATGTGTAGACCACATTTTGTTTATCAGTTCATTAGCCCTTGACTTTTGGTGAAGGCACAGTGTGGAGAAGTGGGGTCTGAGTGGTGTTTGTTATAATAGGGTCCCTGCACAACGTGGGGTGTAGGACAGGAGTCCTTCCTACGAGGTCTAGGAGAGTGCTGTTGCCTCACAGAATTCACTGCTGGAGATTCTCCATTACTCCAGCTGTTGTGTTTCCCTCTGTCTCTGAATTCCTGAAGCACGCACAGTCGGTGACATTTACCTCTGGTGAGCTCCTGTTGCCCTCCCCACAATTAAACTCCGAGTTCCCTTTCTGTCTTCAGGTGTCGTGTTGGTGGTTCCAGGGAAGGAAACGAGGAGTGGTGACTGTGCCAGGTGGTGGGGTGCTCAGGAACATTCACAGTTTTCCTTTCTCTCCTTTCCAGTGTCTCACCTGGCACTAAGCACATGCCAGGAATTCAAAATGACTGCTGATTAATTATTTGGAAAATGACTTCATCTCAACAAAATAAATGAAATGCTCAGGACCTTTGTTCTTCCTTGCCCTATCAGGGGAATGGACTTCCTTGGCCAGTGAGAAGAAGTGAACCATACCAGCCCTCAGGAACAAGAGAGAGGCCTCAGAGAATTTGGTTTCCTGAAGATACATGGGGCAGGAGCTTTCTTCTCTTTTTCTTTCCCTTTCCTTATTTCCATCTCCCTACGGAGCAGAATCACCATCCTTCCAGCTGACACTGTACATCAGGACACATGTCTGGGCACTAACTTTCCTTTGTCACCCTTCTGAGAATTCTTCTGTGTTTTCCCAAGGAAAGCAGAATCAGCGTCTCTATGATGTCTGCTTGACTTCTCTTACAGCTAGAAAACATGTAAAGCCCAATCTTCAAACTGTAGCTGTCCAGTGACTTTACTTGGCCATATAGCACAGAATACCCTATGTTGGGAAGGTACTTCTTTAATGAAGCGAGAGGGGAGCTCCTCATTAAGAATGAGGACAACTACCATAAGTGTGGGGACCTGATATACGTATTTCATGGCAGTGTGTAAAAGCTGTCAGCTAAGAAGAAAACAGGTCTTCTAAATTTGAAAACAAGACATCTAAACTCTTCCTCACTGATGGCCAGGCATAAAAACGTGTCTGAAACGGCACAGGAGCACACCACTAAGAAAGAGACTTCTGTCAGAAAAATTCTTTTGTGTTTATGAGAACACATAAACATCTAACAGATAGACGTGTCTCGATATCTAAATAATTTTGTTATTCTGGGTTCCTCAGATCTTGTTTTCCAGGTGGTTATTTCTGGTGCCTAAAAGTCTTCCTGACAAAAGTTTCAGAGTGGATTGTGGTGATTCGGTGCCACCTCTGCCACAGTGTGGTTCCATATTTATAACTGCTATCATTTCAAAACACCTATTAACTATCAACTTTGGTCCTCACTGAACGTTTTCAGTTTGATAGCTCGTAAAACAGCCACACTGACTGGAACCTGACTTCATCGGGTACCGTCACAAACAATAATTTTCTATAACAAGGCTACTTCCATAGCCCAAGAGTTGGATATTGCTCTCCTGGATAAAATAAAAACAAGAACAAAAACATACGCAATAATAACTTGCTATCAAGAGGAATTATGAAAACACGATTGTTTCTGTGATAAAGTAAAACTGTGTAGATTCAGTGTTTTGTAAATACTGTCTAATTTCCTAAATACCACTCTGCAAAATGATCCAAGAGTGATCGAGACAGATCAGCTCTGGAGCCTGCAGCTGATAGCAGAGTTCCTTCTACCGAGTGAGTATGTGGAGCTTCGTTCTCGGTGCTGAAATGCTGAGTGTAAACAAAGGTCAATCAAAGCAACAGGTGCATGTTAGCTCCAATTAGGGTTTCAGTATGATGCTGGGAGTGGAAATTCATACTTTTCCCAATATGCTAAGATTCTACAATATGTTTGGTACAGAACTCCACACTGAACATACTCACTTTAGAACAGATACTGCTCATGAGGTGGCGTGGGCATTATTCAGCCTTAGATTATAGAGGAATCAATGATAAATGCTGGTTGGTAATACTTAACCAGCCCATCATTCCTTTTTGCCGCCCTGCAGTGATCTATAAGTTGTTTAATCACAGGAGTGGAGGGTCCATTTACATAGGGCACACCAAGTTTAGGGGACCTAAAACTGATCAAGGAGATTAAAAGTGGAAACTTTGTCCATTGTTAAGTTGTTCTCTCTTAAAGATCATCATCCTGTCCATCTGATCAACCATTCATCCACTTTTATGTTGAACTCCTTAAAATAAGTGAAACAAACAAACAAAACACAAAACAAACCAAAACAAACAAAAAACACTGTACTTTGCCGAGGGAGATGCTAAGATGGTTAAACATGGGTCTCACTGCTCTACCTGATGATAGGCCCTCATTAGGTTTGGATCAGACCAGGAAATACAAAGTATCTTAGAGGAAGTGGGTCAAAGTTCAGGACTTGATTCAAAATGAAAACACAGTTCTGAGAAAAGTCAAGGAAGTAAGAAAAGATGGGATCTGGACTCCCACAATGCCCTACATCGCCAGGAACTCCTTGGGCCTACATTTACCTGTTTCTTTCTTAGAAAAAAAGGAATTTTTCCTCTAGACTTTTCCTCAAAAGAAGTATGGGCGTTCCGAAGCTATCTCAAGATTAAAGTGGAGACAGTGACAAAATTTTCCCAAGAAGTATGTAAGAAATACTGTTACTAAAATTAGGAAAGGCCTCAGAGACTTCATTCATATGACATTGTAATATTTTTCTTTCCACTGAGGAGAAATAAAGAAAAGCATTCAATTTGGGTTGGAAGAAAAATGTTTAACTATGGGATGGTGGAATAACCTGAGACTAGAGATGTCAAGTTAAATTCTTAGGAGATTTTTGGAAACAATAAATTCTCATTTGCCTTGAATAACTGAAGTAAGATCCTGCTCAAATGGACTAAGAGAATAGACCAAAGTTCATACTTTGAGCACTTTAAGGTATCATTACCAAACAATTTTGTTGAATTATGGATCCTTTTACCTAGATATTTGAAATATTACATTTTCTCATGTGTATAAAATAAAAGGACAATGACTGTCCACTAACAGAAGTTTAGGAATCGTTAAAAGTTGGAGTAGGAAATGTTTGTGGGGAAGGGTCCTTCCCTGACCCATGAGTTGGGCACTTATAATTAAAGTCCATCTGCAATGTACTACATCTTTCATTCTTTCCTTTCAACCTAAAGCTTCCAACTTCTCTTAACTCCCATTCCTGGAAAAGCTTTTGGCAGTTACTTTTGCAACTGACAATTTCTGTGGCTTTTCATCTTTTCACCCTATACTCTTTTGGCATCTAAGCCTCACTGCCCATATGTGGTCAGTAATGCCACCACCACCGGAAGTAAAGCAGTCCTCAGCTTGGGCCTGTTTGCCCACACAAGGGCAGAAATGTGTGGCAGGAAAGAAGTCTATCATTCATAAATCTCAAGATACTGCGAAACTATAAAGTTACGCATTTTATACATGTGGAAGTGGAAAAAGAGACATTAAGGGATTCTCTGAGGGCTACAAAGATGGTCAATCAGTGTTTGGGTTTCCATCTCACACTGAGAGGTCAGGTTGAGACTCCTTTTCCAAGGAGTCTTAGTAAACTGGCCGCCTTCTTTACTTTTGAATTCTACTAGGATAGTAATGACTTTAAAAGAAAGCATTCTTTGCATTTTTTGGAGTATCTTTATATTTTAGCACTGTGCTAGGAGCTTTCAAGTGTTTTTAATAAATATTTACTAAAAATCGTTAATTTTTAGAAGTGATTAAAATGTAGCTCAGACAAGTCATCGGACTCAAAACTTTTGAAAAGCCATCAAAGATGGTAGAATGTTAAATGATGCTCTACAGCAAACAGTATCAGTGAAATTTTTGGTTCATTAAAGACAATCTTTTATTTATTCAGGATATTATCAATATATTAATAATAAATAAATTATTATTTATTCAGGATGCTAACAATGGTACCACCTTCTGGGGTGCTGTAATGATGAAATGATACACATTTAAAACCCTTAGAAATCTTTTTAAAAGGGACCCTATATATGGGTGTGTTTGCATGTACACACACATACAATACACACACACATTATAACTATCTAAAAGATTCTATATGTGTGTGTGTATTATTTTCTCTTTTTAATAAAAGTGCCTACTTAATGCAAATACTGTGCCCACATCTCTGATGCTGACTTTCTCTAACAACAGCAGTCTTACCTTTAATGCTTCCCTGAAAAGCACGTCAGTACCATGACTGTCAACCATTCGAATATGACTGACACATTCCTGAGACACCTTCCACCTTGATGGAACACAGGGAGTTCCAAATCAATTTTGAGGAGTATCAATGAAGTCTGTTGGGGTATATACCTTCAGGCTTAGTGGGACCCCAGCCAAGCAGTCCAGAAGTTCTTTCCTTTGCTTATAATAGTGTGTGAACTATGATACTGAGATCTGTATGATCATAAGTTGTTTTAAAGGCTTCCACACCATTGCAAGCACAATCACGAAACAGAAAAATGTTCCTCTACCACCGTATAGAATAGAAGAAGAGCAGATCTTTGCAAAGCTGAAGTGAGATATTTAGAGTGTTTAAAAACCTACTTTAAAAACTGTATCAATCATGTCATGCTCTCTGAGCACAACATTGACTTCCTCATTAGCAAATTCACTCTGAGTATTAAGGTTACCCTCGGTGGCGATAACTGATAGCCTGTTCCACGGCCAGTGCACTCCTAGAAAAAGAGTTCAAAACGATGCATCATTTTGTCCAATGCTCTTAAAACAGCTCTTCAGAAATATGAAACCCCTCAAAACCACTACCACAAATAGCCCACATTTGAAATAACTACCAAGCCACCTGCTTTTCTCCAGAAAACACCATAAACCTCACAAATTAGTACAACTATGGAAAACCTACCAAGCCTCTATCTTTGTGATGAGGTTTGCTTGTTTTGTTTGAGACTCTATTTCCCCTTTTCTGAGAAATGAAAAGTCCCCACCACAGACTCTGCTCAAGACACAGACTTATTTGCAAGACAAAAAAAAGTCTCGTAGCAGAAGTGGATGCCAAAGAACACTTCTTTGTCACTTTGGTCTTGACTTGGCATCGTGTTTCAGGTGGTATTCATTTGGAACAGAGAGATCGATGACATAACATGTCCAATCTTCCCCTCTAAGTGGCTTTACTCAAAGTGGATAAGGGCGGACAAATATAAATTCATCTGTCCATAGGCAACCCAAAACATACCAACTCATCTTGGAGTAATTTAACCAATAGTATGATTTAGAGGACAGTGCAGTGGCACCATTTTTGGAAGGTAAAAGCTTAGCAGAAGGAACATAAATCAAAGGTGACTGGCAGGTAAGGGATATATGCAGCCTTCAGCCAAACCATGTGCACACTGGCACAGATTCAATAAGATCATTTATAACATTTTCAAGGCAGGAGTACACAAAAGGGGGTCTGGTGCTAACTAAATCCACAGATAGCTTACATGCCACTGAAATAAACACTTCCAGATGCGGTGTACAAAAACCTTTCAGAGAAAGAAATGTTTTCTTTCATAAATCTGAAGGAGGGGCTCTTAGCGAGGAAGGGCTGAAAGTCTGAATTTGAGACTGGGCTGCTTACAGCCTGGAAGTGCTTGCCGAGGTGGAGAAGTGGTATGGGCAAGGCTGGGCTGCACACGACCGGTCTCCATGGAGAAGCATTCTCGTGCCTTTGGCGAGTGTGCGGAAAACACGCCAACAGCGTCCCCCTCCATCAGTCCTCCAAAATCTGGTGTCTGAGTCAGTGTTGTGCTCCTTCCTTACAATTTCTTTTGGGGGTATGTGTGCGTGGTGGTAGAGACAGGTTTCACATGGAGATGAAACTGCTCATCAAAGTTTAGAAAAATGATGCTTTGCATCTCACACTAGTGCAAAGCTGCTGCGGGAATGGCTTTCATGACGAAAACATTTTTGAAATCTGGTTACAGTCATCCTTCAGGAATGCGTGACCAAATTCATGAATGCTTAGAGAGTCAATTTGTTCACCAAAAAGGCATAATAATATGTGGGACTTCCTGGTCATACTCATATATAAAACACTCCCAGAAGTTCAAACAGAAAGCTAGAGTTTTTTTATTATTTTGTTTTTTAATTTTTAAATATATATTTTTTTAAGTTCAGGTGATCCAAGCATTGAGCTCCCCACCAATATTCCTGAGAATATTTTTGTCTGTTTTTTGCACTGACCTAAGTTATCAGTATGTCATCTTTTATTCTTTCATTCAGGGTCATGTTCTATTTATTCTTGATTCCAAATATCTCTTGAGTCTATCTTCTCTAGTGTTAATGTCATTGCCTTAGTGGAGATTTTTCTGGATTCTGGCTTATAACACCTAGTTGGCCTCTGTGCCTATTCTACTCCCCAACCCTAGTCCCTCCTCTACATCATCATGTGAGTTATTTTTCTACTTTATGGATTTGTGCATATCAACCCCTTGCTCCCAAACTTTCAAACAGCCCCTTGGTGATCGTATTAGTTGTTAAAAAGAAATCTTCCAAACAAAATCTTCCTGAGAACCCAGTGTATATTTTTATCAGAGATAAAAACTCATCTGCATTATTTAGAGAAAATGCTTTCTTCCTTGCACGACGCCTGCATGATAACCTGGGGTTTCTGCAGAGCATGGTTAGGTAAGTGTTGGCCTACATCATAAAGTCTAGCTAAACCGGCTTGGAATTCAAAGTCCTCAAACTGTCATCACCCTGCCTTTGAGGCTTCATCTCCCCTCAAGGTACTCCAGACTCGGTTCCTCACCTCTGCCTTAACAGACTGCTTTCATACACCTAGCCTCCCCTCACATCCCATTTTATTCCTGTTCTGTTCTTTCTTTCTCTCTCTCTTTCTAAAAAGATTTTACTTATATATTTGAGAGAGAGTAAGAGACAGAGCATGAGCAGGGTTGAGGGAGAAGCAGACTCTCCGCTGAGCAGAGAGTCCAATGCAGAACTCGATCCCAGGCCCCTGAGATCATGACCTGAGTCGAAGACAGAGGCTTAACTACTGAGCCACCCCAAGTGTCCCCCTGCTCTTCTTCTACCTGAATTATCTTTTCAGAATTCTTTTTTTTTAAATTTATTTTCAGCATAACAGTATTCATTATTTTTGCACCACCCCAGTGCTCCATGCAATCTGTGCCCTCTATAATATCCACCACCTGGTACCCCAACCTCCCACCCACCCCCCTTCAAAACCCTCAGATTGTTTTTCAGAGTCCATAGTCTCTCATGGTTCACCTCCCCTTCCAGTTTCCCCTAGAATTCTTAGTTATTTCCCTTAGCTCTGCTTCATAAGCTCAGTTCAAATGTTAATGGCCCCCCATAGCTTCCCTGACTTCCTCAGGCAGATAGTGCCCTCCTCCTCTATACTTGAAACACTTTACCCAAACTTTGGTTGCAACACCAGTAGCATGCACATCTCCTTTGCCTTCATCACATCCAACACATGTGTTGAGACAGCTAGTTATCTCCGAGTTCCGTACCCCCACTTCAACAGATTGCTGACACAATACTTGGGAAGTGTTTATTGAATGAATAAACAGAGATATCAGATCTGTAGGGGACTGAGGACATGTAAGGATGTTAATACTGGTCCTTCTACTTTCAGTGGTGAGGAGTTCAACTGTACAAATACAAATTTTGCCAAACAGACTGTTCAACTTAGTCCAAACTCAGAGGGCAAGTGCTCTCCTTTGTATGTGAAGTGTGTGGTCACCCTGGCAGCAAGGCACGTGCTCTGAACTGGTTTTCCAGCAGTGGTGGGTGACAGATGGACTTGTAGTGGTACAGAGTCTTGCCTTACCTCCTTATTCTTTTTTTTTTTTTTTTAAACTTCAACCATTTGTGAGCTGGTTGTGTGTGTGAAAGATATTGCTTGCCATTGAAAACTGAGGGCAGTTTACCCACATGAGGATCAACCCCTATTACTGTTTTCTTCAGACAGTGACTCAGAGAAAACACAAAAACATGGTAGAGCCCAGGCTAGTTTTCCTTTCAAGAGAAAGACTTTCAAGAGAAGACTCCTCTCTCTCTCTCTCTCGTACACTGTAGGCTTGCTTGGATGAGAAGTGCTTGTCAGCTATAACTTACATATTGGGCTCTTACCTAATTAGTCTAAAATATAGGAATAGGTGTTTTAGGTTAGATCAGGAATGAAGAATTAAATCAGAGCCAGAAATGTAGTTTCTAACTTCTCTACTGGAAACTATAAAATCTGCATAAGTGTTTGAATTGGAATTGACAGGAACCTGTAGGCCAGGCTGTGAACTTCTGGAGCCGGAGAGTCAACTAAAATCCTCCCTCCCTGGTATTTCCATCAGGGGCACAGCTGCCCAACTGTCACCTTGAATGCACCTGGGCAAATTCAGAGCCCGACACTGGACTCTGCCCTCGTGACCTCTGCCAACTAATCAGCCAAAATATTTCCAGATCTGGAGAGCCTACTCCACATTTTGGGTATATGCCCAGAACTGCAAGTGCACTCCAGTCAGGTGGGAGAGCCTATCCAGGTGCCAGGGCAAGAATTAACATCTGACTGACATATGGGCCGTGAATTTTCTCTTCTCACAGCTTGGGGTCATGCAGAGGCAGTGTGTGGGGGTGGAATATTTGATCTGTGCATACATAGCCTAGGGGATTTGGTTTAAATCAAATCATAATTAAAACACCAGTCAGGAAAACAAGACGTAATTATTTTTTTTTCCTGCATATTTTTCCTACCTTGGATATAGCCTTAAATACACGTTGGGTACAATAAAAGCTAGGTATCCATTTCATTTTGGGAAGGTGTAAATTTTCCACTTAAAACAATCCACTTATTATGTTGTGGGATTAACTCGGCAACTGCATCAGTAAATTAAGTGACAGTTCAATGATTATATTTGTAAGACTAAAGTACGTAACACTATTTAAGAAATCATCAAAAAGTAAATCATCTCCAGTTCAACAGGTTCTCATCATGGCTGTGGGAGGAGATTTTTGTCACACTATCAATAAAACAGTACACAAATGTTTTACTTAAACAAAACACACTTATGAATGTTAGATGTTTCTGGCAATGGTCAATAAGCAATGTATTTTAATAAAACCAGTGTGCCCTTTCTAATATTCATCCAGTCAGATATAAAATATTCACTGAAAATTTAAATAGTATTTTTGCTAGGTGAATGTAAACAACTTAATTTACTGGAGCTGTATGTCTAACTCAATATATATAATTTTCGTATTTATTCACAGACTTAAGATTCTCGCCATTTTTAGAGTATAATTTTTAAGTTTAGAAATATGTCAGCTGAGGTTCTTTCCTCCCAACTAATCCTTTTGCTGCTTTCATGAATATATGAGTTAAAAGAATCCATGATTTTTTTTTTTTTAAAGAAAGAATAATTTCCTTCTGGGAGTCACTCTAAATATTTTCCCACACTTTCTCCATTCAGAAGACTGCAAAACCTTAAAAACTACAGTAACACAGTTAAATCTCAAGATCTCATCCTTTTAGGATATTCTACTCAAGAAGTTTCTCTTTGTTGTAAATCACTGCTCTTTCCGTGCAGTCATGTTTGAATTTTTCCTCTATTATTCAAAATACAGCCTGCCTTTTACAATAAGTAGAAATATGTTAACATCTTGAACTACTTCAATATTTAAAAATCTTTGAAGGACACAAAGTTGGAGAAAATACACAGGGCTGGTTAGGGCTCTCACCTTTCATTTCTATTTTGAATATGGCCTCCATTAGGGAATACAGGTTTTCGCCTTTTCACGCTGTGTTCCTGAAAACTCTAGGAATTTTTGAAGGATTTTCAGGGGCCTCCTGATGTTTGATTTGAACATCCATTTACAATTTCTGTGCTATTCAGAATAAAGGTTCTGTCATCTCATGTTTTATATTTAAACTTCTTATAAATGTTTTGTTGATTAGCAAGTTATGTCTTCAAATTTGTGTTTTGTTACTTTATTTTTTGATATTTAAAGTAGACCAGATAAATATTCTCTATACAGCTGTGGAAGTTTGAGTACATCACTTTAGGATCTATACTACATGCCAACCCAAATTTGAGGTCTTTACTACTAACATAGAAGTGAAGGCAGAAAAAAGCAAAATGTGTTTGAATAATAACTATTTACTAGAGACAACCTAGTTGTTACTGACAGCAGAATTTTCAAATTGGAACTGGATAAGTTCTTACAAACAAATTCGCTGGCTGCCCCAACTTAAGATATTGTCGTAGATGGAGGGGTTCAAATGAGAGAAGATCTTGCTTTCTTTCTCCCCCCTTTCTGTCTGATAATTAAGAAAAATTAACTGAACAGCTTTTACAGTATAATGGGGCGGTGCCGCCTCTATCTGGCAATACAAAATTATGATGCTATGCTTATATAGCAGAGACAGTTTCATTAATGAAGTTCACCAAATTTGGATTCAATGGGCAAAGCAAAATAAATTGGACCTTGAAACTTATTCAGTAAATATCTGTCAGAGAAGGGATGTCAGGTGAATGAGATTTTCTTTATGACATTGACTTGCTTATCATATTTTAAGAAACCTTAAAAAATATTTTCCAGAAATCCATGAGGAAGTACCCTGGATTAGAAATCCATATTTTAATTTTTAACATTACCAGTTTAAAAATGTGAGCATTTGTTAGGTATTATTAGTGAAACAACTTTTAAACAAAAAGTTCTAACTATTTTTCTTTTGGGCCAAGACTATTGCAGAACATTAGTAAAAAAAAAAAAAAAAAAAAGAACATTAGTAAAACTGCTATATATTTGTGAATCAAAACTTCTCAATACTGAATAAATAAAAGAAAATATAGACACTGTGATGGATATATTACAATGTCACCTGCAACTTCATTTTTGAAACAGCTTAACTTTTCTTTTTTTTTTTAAGATTTTTATTTATTTATTTGACATAGATCACAAGTAGAGCAGCAGACAGAGAGAGAGGGGAAAGCAGGCTCCCTGCTGAGCAGAGAGCCCGATGTGAGGTTCAAGCCCAGGACCCTGAGACCATGGCCTAAGCCGAATGCAGAGGCTTTAATCCACTGAGCCACCCAGGCACGCCATACCTTGACTTTTCTTAATGAATGAGATTTTGAGTGGATCTTCTAGATATAACACACAAATTTTTTGAACTATCTTACGAAGAAACCCTTTTCTAGTGGAACACGTTTTAACACTTCTTGGAACACTTGCCTTCGACACATGCAGTTTAGAAAATATGATCTCGTGTTTCCAGGCCAAGACTACTTAAAGAGTTAAGAACAGAGACCATTCTGCAAAGAGGAAGTTTAATGAGTAGGATGAGTGAGACTTCACTGAAGCTCATGGTCCCAGGGAACGACAAAATATTCCTGTCCACAGATAGAGCTCTGGGACTTACTATGTAACTTTAAACTAGCCACTTAATTTTTCTCTAAATCTCAGTTTTCATACTTAGAAAGTGGGGATAATTAATACTCATCTTGCTGTGTTGTGAGGATAAATAACATAATGGAAGTGAAAAGTTTCTTCTAAAATAGTACTTAAATTATTATTTGATCAACCAACACTCATTTCAGATTTTAATGATCTTCTCTGCCAAACTCTTTCAACTTCTTTATTTCTAAATTTCAAACATTCTCTCCCTAATTCTAAAGTGAACACTGTGTTAGTTGAACCATATGAAATTCCTGATATTCAACTGTTTCTCACCTAGAGAAACTGTAATTTCATGAAATTTGACATAATGAATTTCATCACTGCAATCCCCCCACCCTATTTCAAAATTAAAAACAACTACATTAAAAGTTTCACAGAATTTTCCTAGAGAACACTGACTTTAACATTATTCTTATATGATAAATACAACATATGTTAATTTATTTCTGAGAATCTGTAGCCCACAACCATAAAATGGTATGTGCCTCCAATCTAGAAGGATAGATTTAGTACTTCCAAAAAATTTATTGAGAAGATTTTTGCTTCCAGTCAAAAACACAAATATTTAAGAATTCTTACCCGATTTATCTTTGGTATTTATTTTAGAAAATTATTCTAATATTTTGTGACATTTCATTTTCCAGGTTGAACAAATAAAATGCCAGCAAATCTAACGTAATTATGACATAAGAATTTTTGATGAATGTGAAAGTCTAGATCAAAATAGTCAAAGCAATCCGCTATACTGCTTTTGTTTTTAAAAGCTTAATGTGAGGCATTCCTAAAGGAAATATCACATTTTCGATACCTCTGTGTCTACTTTCAACAGTCCTCAAGAACCAAAGATATGAGAGGATCCTTAGCATCCATAACAGATCTCCCTGCATCAAAGTCAATGGCCAGAGTGGAAGAGCAGTCAATGGAGAGTAGGGAGGCCAGATTCCAGGGTCAGCCCTGTTGCTCCCTCGCAAGGGGCCTCTGGGTACACTGTGAAGTTTCTCTGATGCTGAGGCTCACTGGCTTTTGCAAATCTCAGCTGGATTTAAAATACTGTGATTCTGTCTGAGAATTTAAGGCAGCTAATGGACACTAAAGCATGACTCGCTTCTAAGGATTTGCTGAAGGTATTTTATAGGTTAATGACCATGCTTAAAAAAAAAACCAACTTTACTGTCTCCCTATTCTAGTGCAATAGAAAATCACCTGATAACAAGCAACCTCAGAGGGTTAACATGTTTTTCTAGGTGAATATTATTCAGGAGGAGCTAAAATAGATTTGGGCATTACACGCTGGATTATGTCATCTCACCCAATGAACACAGTTTCCTTTTTCTGGCTTTCAAAATTATACACCTGATTTTATATCAGCCATTTAGAGCACTTGCCATAGAGAGCTGGATTATGCTTCAGAGTAAGTAGACGATGGGCACCGCTCACTGCTTGTGAAAAGCAAGGATCTGGATAAAACACATGTCTGACCTTCTTCTGCATGATAAACAATCAGTATACTGGGTAACTCTTTGGAGTATTATTTTCCCTAAAAAACACTTCATTCACACAAATTTTAAATGCTTTTTCCTTCTAAACATGCACAAGGAAATTCTAAGAAGATTTTAAAAAAACCATTACCAAAAGCATTTTAATTTTTAGGCTGAGAAAAGAAAGTATTCTTCAAACAATTAAATATCAATTTCTGATAGGACAATTCATTTAAATCTTTTGCTATACCTTTTATTGGGATGTGCTGATATCCTTCTTAAAGTAAGTTTTATTTGCCCTTCACTATTGTATATTTTCTTAATTTTCTAACATACCAGCACTAATTTCAGTAAATGCAAAAAATTACTAAAGAAATGAAGAAATTGGAACCATGAAAAAAAATTTAAAAACTGAGGGATGAACAGACAGGTCTCCAAAGAAGACAAACAAATGGCTAATAGACACATGAAAAAATGTTCAACATCACTAGGAACATCACTAATTCAACGTCACTATTTCCCATCAGGGAAATACAAATCAAAACCACAATGAGATACCACCAATATCTCATTACAGCAGTCAGAATGGCAAAAATTAACAAGATAGGAAACTAGTATTGGTGAGGCTGTGGAGAAAAGGGAACTCTCTTACACTGTTGGTGGGAATGCAAGCTGGTTCAGCCACTCTGGAAGTTCCTCAAGAAGTTAAAAATAGGACTACCCTACAACCCAGCCAACTGTACTACTAGGTATTTACCCCAAAGATACAGATGTAGTGAAAGGAAGGGGCATGTGCACCCCAGTGTTCATGGCAGCATTGTCCACAATAGCCAAACTGTAGAAGGGCCAAGATGTCCTTCAACAGATGAATGGATAAAGAAGATGTGGTTTATATATACAATGGACTATTACTCAGCCATCAAAAAGGATGAATACTCACCATTTGCATCAATATAGATGGAACTGGAAGGTATTATAGTTAGTAAAATAAGTTAAGCAGAGAAAGGTAATTATCATATGGTTTCATTCATATGTGTCACATAGGAATAGTGTGGAAGACTACAGGGGAAGGGAGGGAAAACTGAATGGAAAGAAATCAGAGAGGGAGACAAACCATGAGAGACTCTGGACTTCAGGAAAGAAACTGAGGGTTACAGAGGGAAGGGGTTGGGGAATGGGGTAAATGGGTGATGGGTATTAAGGAGGGCATGTGTGGTGAGGAGCACTGGGTATTATATTCAACTAATGAAACACTGAACACTACACCAAAAACTAATGAGGTACTACTATATGTTAGCTAACTGATCATAATAAAAAACTAATGATGTACTACTATATGTTAGCTAACTGATCATAATAAAAAAAAAAAAAAAGAAAGCTTCTATCAAGCAAGATCTTTCTTCATGAAGATAGAACTGCTTTCCAATGGATGCATGGATCCATAAGGGAATTACCAGATACTGAACTCTGAGAAACATGTCTAGGTAGAAAGCAACTTTCCCCCACTGTCTTCCTTTATGAAAAAGAAAGCGTTTTTTCAAAGGATGAGAGAAAAAAAATGAGGAAATAATTTAAAAAAATTACTACCAACTTTAAGATACTCACCAGTCTCTAAAAATTTTTTCAATAACTTACACAAATATACAATCTTACATAAGTTGAATTGGATGAAGCTTTATAAATCTGAGACCATGACATTTATTTTTTTCTTCAGATTTCTGTTTTATAAGAGCTAGTATGCAAAATCTAGCTAGTATGCAAAAACAGAGTGACAACTATGCAATTCAGTTCTTGAGACCTTATTTTTATGGTGACAATGTGATTAATGTTCTTCAACCATTACCAATCCCCAAAGTAAAAATGAACACAGTTATTCTCAGAAATAATTATCTTTAAATGGTATTTAAATTTTAATGGTAAAAACAATTAGTCTGATAAGAAACCACATTATTTTTCAAGTTTCGGTTTCTTTTTTTCTTTTTAAAGATTTTATTTATTTGACAGACAGAGATCACAAGTAGGCCAAGAAGTAGGCAGAGAGAGAGGAGGAAGCAGGCTCCCTGCTGAGCAGAAAGCCCAATGCGGGGCTCGATCCCAGGACCCTGGGATCATGATCTGAGCTGAAGGCAGAGGCTTAAACCCACTGAGCCACCCAGGCGCCCCTCAAGTTTCGGTTTCTTTGGGCATCATGAAGTGTAGCCTCTGTGTTTTTGTGTGTGTGTTTGTGTGACTGGGTGGTGGGGGGGTGGTTTCTATTTCAGTCTGTTTGTATTCCTATTTCAGACCTTTTAGAAAATATACTATAGCTACTACTACTACTACTACCATTGCTATTTCCACTATTATTAGTATAATTTATTAAGAGCTTATCACATGTCACCCAAAAAACATATTATCCAGGTAAGAAATGGGCAGAAGACATGAACAAACATTTTTCCAAAGAAGATATCCAGATGGCCAACAGACACATGAAAAGATGCTCAACATCACTCATCATTAGGGAAATACAAATCAAAACCTCAATGAGATACTACGTCATATAGGTCAGAATGGCTAAAATTGACACCACAGGAAACAGCAGATGTTGGTAAGGATGCAGAGAAACAGGAACCTTCTAACACTGATGGTGGGAATGCAAACGGTGCAGCTACTCTGGAAAACATTATGGAGATTCCTCAAAAAGTTAAAAACAGAGCTACCCTATGACACAGCAGTTGTACTACTAGGTCTTTGCCCAAAATACAAAAATACTGATTCCAATGGACACATGCACCATGATGTTTACATCACCAGTAACAGCCAAATTATGAAAAAAGCCCAAATATTCATCAACTGATAAATGGATAAAGATGTGGTGCAGGCGTGTGCGCGCGCACACACACACACACACACACTGGAGTATTATGCAGCCATCAAAACCCTTCTGAATCTGACCATTTGCAACAACTTGCATAGCACTAGAGTGAATTATCCTAAGTGAACCCAGTCAGTCAGAGAAAGACAAATAGGACAATTATCATGTAATTCCATTCAGATAGAATTTAAGAAACAAAACAGATGAACATGGCGGCAGGGGGGAGGGGGAAGAAAAGGAGAGGCAAACCAGGAAATAGACTGTTAACGATAGAGAACAAACACGGCTGCTGGAGGGTGGGGGGCTGGGTTAAATGGGTGATGGGTTACGTGGGTGATGGGAATTAAGGAGGGCACTTGTTGGGATGAGCACTGGGTGTTGTATGTAAGTGATAAATCACTAAATTCTATTCCTAATACCAGTATTACACTCTGTGTTAACTAACTAGAATTTAAATAAAAGTTTGAAACAAAAACAAGCAAAAAGAGCTTATCGCACATCAAGTTCACAGTACTCCTTAAATTCTATCATATGTTCTATTATTACATGTTTTACAGATGAAACTGAACCATAGAGAGCGTAAGAAACTTCCTTAATGCTACTTAGCTAGCAGGTGGCAGAGGTGGGATCTAAACCACGGCTCTAGGAACAGCAGCCAATCACTACCCGATATAACTTCTGTAAATACCAGCTACTCTGAGTGCAAGGACAACATAAGATGACGAGCATCAAAGTCACTTAGGACATCTGAGGATGCATACATACTGTAAAGTAATGACTACAAATCACACTTTCTGACATGATTTTCAGAGTTATAGGAAAAATAGGCAAAAACTAAGATTAGTTTTTAAAACTCTTCTTTACTATGTGTACACAGAAAGTCAGGTATATTGGGGTGGGGACAGCTGGAAAAATGTATTGAGGGAGCAGATTCTGGAGCTGGGAGTTTTAGCCTTGGTTCCATCAATTAGTCTAATTAATAATTTAATGTCAGAAAAATAATTATTGAAATAATTCAATCCTTTAGGTATGATATTTTCTCTGACCTTCTGCATAGGACTGAGAATGAATGAGAACAGGGAAAAGAAAGCAGTCACCAGCACTGTGAATTGTGGAAGACTGATGAATCACAGACCTTTACCCCCAAAACAAATAATACATTATATGTTAGTAAAAAAATTAATTAATTATTTTTTTTTTAAAAAGAAAGCAATCACCAACTAAAACCAATAAGCTAAACACAGTACTGCTCTAACAGGGTGAGTGGAGATGGTGGTTTACAAGTGTCTCCACGACTCGCACGTCCTCACAGCCAGGCTGTTTCAGCTCTCCGCCCCCTTCCTCTCCGTGCCAGCACCTGTGCTCTTCTTCCTCACCTCCACCTAAGAGGGCTTCAATCATTCTTTTCTTCTATCATTCCAACTAATAACCAAGGTGAAGAACTCATAATTCTTTATGCAGTGAACTGCAGTTCTGAAATAGATCAAGCTGGGATTTTGTACAAAATTATATCAACAGTCATAATATGGTGGAAGACAGGAGGATGACTCACTAAAAGCAGATTTTTACTGCTCTATTATTGAAATTGGAATTAAATTTCTGTGTAACCTATTGATTGTTTCTTTAATTCTCTAAATCAATTTCCAATTACTGGGAATTCCTACATACGAATCAAGTTTGGATATTCTAAATTAGATATCACATATATATCTACACCAGACAAGCACTTCAGATTTGGAATGACAAGGAGCATAGACAATTTCTATGTTTCATATACATAAATGAATTGTTCATGAGCATTTTAGTTTACACAGGAGGTGTTATGCTGGAGGTGACTGAGCTCAGCCTTGCCGTATGAAAATTTAGGTCTCAACCTAGGCTTACTATAGAGGCAGTCAACATATCTCCTCTCTTCTTACAAGCTGCAGCTCAAAGCCCAGGTAGCAAAGAGTCCCTAGTGCAGCATGAAGTATATCTCTGGGAGTGGGCATCAGGGAATGGGACAACAGGATTCCCCAACATCAGAAGCAACTCCTTTGAGAAAGCTGAAGGTATGTGGGAGCCATGGCAGATACAGATACACAGTCTAGGTATAATAAAATCTCTCCCACTTTAAAGTGAATTTTTAACTAATTTAAAAGGCAGATTTATGAGAGGTACACCATGAGGAATATAGTCAATGATATTATAATAGTGTCACACAGTGACAGATGGTAGCTACACTTGTGGTGAGCAGAGCGTGATACATAGGGAGGTGGAATCACTATGCTGTACGCCTTAAGCTTATGTGTGTCAACGATACTTCAATAAAAATAAAGGGCAGATTTATGTACTGTAATGTATACCATGAAACTGTATTTCCCTGATTATATTAATCATGATATAAAATAGAGTAAGCACATTCAGTCCTGCAGCCTGGACAAATTAGTATGGCCCAAGGTAATGAAGCAGACCTCTCAAGCTGGGTCCTTTCTAGGGGATGATAAACATGCAGGTGCCCCTCTCTGATGATTTTTTTTAACCACTTGCTGTGTTCTGGTAATGGTTCTATTTTTCCAGATCTATTTAAATTAAGCATTTAAAACTTGTATCATTAACTTAAAAATCATATTGGTTATATGTTTATTAGATAAAAATTAGCTTAAATTGTATCTGAACTAAGTTTAAAGTACATTTTCTGACCATATGCCACAATTTTAGATTATCAAAGCAACCTTGCACGGGTAACAGGATACCAGTTAGACATGAGGGAATGAATACACACATACACACACACACAGACACACATAGACACACACACACAATGGCATCAACCAATAACATTAACCAAGTTAAGTATAAAAAAGGTGGAAGAATGAAGGAGCCACCACCACCTCCTTTTGAGGAAATACCAAAGACATTATGAATGGAAGATTTTCTCCTTATATTAGATACATGTTCTGTTATATAATTTTAATTCATTATTTTAGTTACCATTTTAGGTTTTTTTCTCAAAACACCAGCTTCCCCTTGCTACTCTCTAACTTCTACATTATTATCAAAACTACCTTCTTTTCCTTCTCTCTCCACTCCAATGCCTCAACCTTTTAGCTATTAGTTATTAGTTGGCTCTTAAATGTGGACTTGGTATGTTTAATCCTTTGTCAAAAGACAGCTGTTTTTAAATTCTATCAGTCATCTCCTATTTTGTAAATTTCATCTTTCTTTTGACTCATCACTAAAAGTAGTCTCACCTATCATGAAAAATAATAGAAAAAATAGAAATATAGAAAATAGAAAAAATAGAAAAATAGAAAAATAGAAAAAATAAAACAAGAGATGCTTGATTTCATTCTGCCCTTTCAATTGTAATCATCTAAAAATACGCATGTAGAAGGATATAGTGCTTTCATCAGCAGTACTGAAATCATGTTCTCATAAGATAGAAGACAGATTCTAAATACTAAACAAAAGTGAAAATAATACTTATCATTACAAAAAGCTTCTGAAGACATACATAAAAGGCTTCTGATAAATGCTTGCTGTAACAGTGAGAATCCATACAATTAACTAATGACAATAAAGAATGGAAAGAAAGCATTCCCTTTAACTAAAAAATGGGAAAAACAGATGATCTAATGAAGAAGAAATCATGATTTCTATCAACAGGTCACAGTAAAATCCAGGAGAAAATTTCTCTCTCAGAAGAAAACATACACTCTGTTACACTTATGTATGCATGTATGTATATATATACATACATATTGTTATATGTATATACTCTGCTTTGGTATAGTAAAGCAGAAGTCAATAAAAAGAAAGCAAACAGACAATAAATTCTGCTGTTACTCAGTCTTAAATCCAACCTCACTTTCTGAAAATCAAACCAATGCCTCATAAACAAAGACTTGGAGAAAGTTCTATTAACATGAATAAAGGATTTTTAAAAAGGGCCACAAGATGAGCACCTAATTAAAACACACACACACACACACACACACACACAATTTCCTTAGGCTATTAAAAAATAAAGTCTTTAATTCTCCATTAAAACAACAACAAGAACAACAACAACAACGAACCCTGATTATAAGCTTTAAAACCATCTGAAGATGTGAAAGAGTATCTGCATTTCAGCCTACTTCAAAGCCAGTGACGAAATCACTTCTTCCAACTCAGAGTAGGTTTAGGAGCAGGACATCTGATAGAAGTGGTATTGCCAATCTAACCGATTTTAAAATATAAAGTGCTTCTAGCAATATTTGGAGACATATAATTTGACAAAAAGGTTTTATAAACCTAAGCTTTGAAAAACAGAAAATATAAGCCCCAGCAAAAAAAAGCATAATTTGTAATTGAAAGAAAATAATATTTTGTAGAAAAAAATTCGTCCTTCCAAAAAGAGACAAAAATGACTAACTTTTATTTCCCAAGAGAATTATGCCACTTTTATACAACAAAATTACAGCCACCACAAATTGCTTTCAACAATTCCATTGCTTCTTCATTTGACCACTTGAAAATCAAAATTCTTTCAGATTATAAATATAACTTTTTATAACTCTGTTATTACGTACTGTGAATGGGGAAAGGGGGCCAATCTTGTGGCCATAGCGTCGAACGGCCTCTCTGATGTGGCAGGGCTGGATGGCATCGCTGTGAGCCTCAACACCACAGGCCGCGGTGCTCTGCGACAGAAAAACACATAAATTGTTACTAAATCAAAAACACATAACAGAACTACAGTGTGTAAAATATGAAAATAAACTTTTATAAAATGGATGCTCCCCCCCCTTCAGGATGCACGTTCCTGCTGCTATACAAAACGTTTAAAAAAAGATTGTGTTAACAAGTCAAAGATGACTTTGACGTGACCCCTTCCTAGCAGACCTACCAAATGCAATTTTTATGCCCACAATATTTCACCTAGGCCCTCACGTCAAGGTCCAGGAGAATAGAACCACTCGTGCGCAGATGAGAATTTTCATGGGGGATTGCTAACAGAACTGCAGGAAGCTGTTTTTTTTAAAAAAAAAAACACTTAAACATTTATTATTGTAAATGTTTCTTGGGAGCTTGTTGGGCATATTTCTGAAATAACTTGAGGGTCATCAATTTTAAAATGAAAAATATGAGATTGCTATATATTTATTTATAATACTGGAGCTGTCACAGACAATCATTTTAACTTGGTTTCTAATTTTCTAGGTGTCCTCAGGGCAAAAATAAAATAAAACAAAACCTTTCTATTTTAATCTGCCTCACGTGTAAAAGGCAAGTTTGAAAGTATAAAAAGACACATGGAAGAAAAGGACTATTTGCAAAGAAAGTATGGATACCAGCTTAAGAAATGTATGTAATACTATTTAAATATGATGAGACTGGGTGTTATACTGGACTAACGAATCGCTCAACATTGTACCAAAAACTTATGGTGTACTATACCTTGGCTAATTGAATTTAAATTTAAAAAAATTTAAAACTTCAATAGGAAGAAGATAGTTTCATGGCTCACTTGCAGGCTCTGGTTTCCCAAATACCTGATCCAAAGCCTATCCGTTACCAGTTCTGTCAGGTTATATAATATCTCTGCACTTCGGCTTCCTCAACTGTAAAACAGGGCTAATAATTATAATTGCTTTCTACTGCAGTGGATAGCAGATGTCAGTCATTAACATTACAGAATCAAGAGAAAGAAATAGTAGTATGTGTATAACTCTAACTGTATTCTATAAGTCAGTCATGGTCACATAATCATTACTTGTTTTTCTGATAATTACTACAATTACCAATTTCATAATTCCTTGTAGGAGTATAACTAATATGACCTTTATGGATAGTAATTTGGCAAAATCTTATCAAGTGAAAGTGTACAACCATTTGGACCCAATTTCACATCTAAGAATTTATCCTACAGATATATTACACAGTTATAAAATTTTATATAGGTCTATATCTATATATCTATCAGAGTCACACACACACACTCACTCACTGCAGAACTCACTGTATATATACACTTAGGATTGATGAACTAAATGTTCATCAATGAGAGAACACTAAAATAAATTATAGTATATCCATTTAATGAAACAGAAACTATAGTAAGTACCAAAAAGAACAAGGGAGTTCCATATATACTCCAATGTAACTATCTCTACGATGTATGGTGTGAAAAAATGCAAGGTGTCCTACTGGGTGGTACTATGTTACCACTGATTTTTTAAAAAGACTGAACACTACATAATTATTCAAACAGACCATTTTTTTGTAAGGGTATACCAAAAATCAGGAATAGTAATACCTTATCTTTTGGAGTCTAACTGTGTGTTTAAAGGACATGGATCAGAAGAGACATTTTTCACTGTATATCCTTCTGTACTTTTCAAATGTGTTTTCTTTACCTTGTGCATGCTTTTCCTATAACTAGTAATAAAATTTGAAAATTCCGATTAAATGAGAGCATTGGCTAATTATCCAAGCTGAACCTGAAATAAGATATGAAATGTAAAACAAAGCAGATCTTGATTATTTTTATTATTTTACCAAGATATTGAAAGAAGTCAAATAGGAATTTACTTTAGAATATCTTTCTCAATTTCATTCCAACAATACCCTAATAACAGATCTGCAATGCCCCAAATAACACAAATTGTTAACTTAACCCTTCATTTGGCACTGATAAAAAAGTACACAGGATTTTTTTTTTTTTTTTTTTTTGAGTGCTTTCTTGGTTCTTATTCCAAGTACTTTGTGTCAGTTGGAAATGCAATTACTAGGTACCTGATAAAGGCACAGGCTCTTCTCTATGTTCATTTGACCCCAAAAGATGAATAGGACTAACAGAGACTCATTAACGGTTGAGGCAGTCTACCCATTTATGGAAATGAATGCAAATATTTAGCTGGATCTAGAGTTAAGTTTCCCAATGGAAATACAGAAGAGAGGTGTCAAGAGGGTCAGTATCCTGCATATTATGTTGGGTGGGAAGTTCCTCTATGGAATCTCCTTTATCCTTGCAACTTAGGTTTGTTTTTTATTTCTTTCCTCCATGGCCAATGTAAGATTCTACTCTTCCTTACTTTCCCCGATGAAGCTGGTTTTTGTCAAAACCATAGAACATTTAGGTCAAAATCTCTCAGAGGCTCTGGCATGGTAATCAAATAGGATTTCAGAATGTGGAAGGAAGCATAAGCTAGAAATTTATAGCTGAATCGTGCTCTTTGACAAAAAGGTGAAGCTAACATAAAAATGGAAATATCCAATTTTGTGGAAAACGTTAGATTTTCTATTATGCTAACTTCAGGTTTATTTGCTAGAATTAAGTAACTGTAAATAACATGCAGTTACCATACACACTCCTACACTTTCTTGATTTGCCCATTGAGTTCTTTGAAGGGAACCCTTAAATCCGAAATGATGTATTTCCAGTGTTGTTGCCACCTCAATTGATCTCTTCATATTTATGCCAACATTCAGGCCTTCACCAAGGTACTTTTAATCCATTCAAATCCAAAATTCATACCAGGTTGAGAATTTTAACTTAGCAGTGACTCTAGAATTTTATACAGAAGTTTCAATAGAGCTTTCTTGGACCACAGCTGAGAGTTCAAACTAATGAGACATTTTACTTGGCATCAGCCAGCAAGGATAAGTAGAGCCATGGTACTCAAATCCAGGAATATGGAGGATTCCATAAGATACTTCACCTTCCTGTACCAAGCATCAGCTTTTGGACCAAGAGACATACATAAAGTGGAAGAAAGCAAGAACAGAGTATGAATGCAGGTAAGAGGAAGTGGACCTGACATCTGAGGGAGAACTTTACCAGGCAGCCTGTACTTTGCTCAAGGAAACAGTCTATTTTGGCAGAGATTTCAGCACTCTTTAGACATCAGGACTCAGTATTTTGTTAAATATGTTCCATTTTTGAAAATTTAAACATAAAGGATATCATAAAGTGTTGGCACACTCAGAATGGGAAAGATGAATTGGTAAATCAAATGTGGTCCAAGGAAGCTATATTGAAACTTCTGTCGCTGCTGGATCTCTTACACATGTCTGTACCTGTCCTGACTTTTAAAAAAAATTGTTGCCAAGTTAAATCATCCTGTTCTTTCTCAGCTTTCCCTTGCCAGGAAAATCCAAATTTAAGAAGAACTTGGAATCTCGATAATTGCCACTTAGTCTTTCCACATAACGGTGGACTAGATCTTTTGTTAAACTTGAAACATTCGTTCTTACAGAGTAACACGTATCTCGGATTAGAGCAAATGAAAGGTTAGACTACTATTACTAATAATTTTATTACTCACTGACCAAAAAGGTTGATATATAATCTGACTGGCAAGGCAAGTGTCTTCCTTCTATTCAATGTTGTACAAATAGCTTTCCCAGAGTTTTATGTTTATGGAGGATGTCTTTTTGGATGAAGATGGGCCATTCTTTGGCCAAAGGTTACAATATTTAGTATAGTTAATTTTAATTTTAATTTAATTTAATTTAGTTTTAACAGTTAATTTTCTCATTTCAAAGTTTAATTGAGATGTTAATTGTTAAAACTCTAGTTCTATATAAGTAGAAAACTCTTTCCTTTAAGGAAATTAAAACAAAAAGTACTTAAGGAGAAGACAAGAGAATCAATAATTTTAAGGATTCGTACATTACTAAATCTGGAAGGAATGCAAGGTATCAACTATTCTAAACATTTCCAAGTCCCACCCAATTTTATAGATGAGAAAGTGAAGATAAAGGACTTGCTCAAGATTATAGTGAAACTATCAGAATATGGCTATACATCAGATTTCTCATCTTCTAGGACAAGAAAGCTTCTAAGAGGCTTTCTTATTTCATGTGGAATGAATCATACCATGTTACCACCATAGTGGAAGTTTCCAAGGAGTAAAAATGAAAACACAGCAAGAATCTGAATGTAGAAAGATGTGGATGAATGGAGAAATAATTAATAGCTTTAAAGTGGGACATTATTCTGATGTCACGGATTAATGCAATAGCTTTCAACAAGATTAGGAGAGAAATGTTTAAATATGTAGGAGAAAAAATACTTCTTTATATGTCTTTGAGAATTCTTGAAATTTTTATATACAAATGCACGATTATATCAGGTTAATTACAACTTCTTCTTACTTCTTACATACAACTTCAGTCCACTTAAGAGGTCTTTTAGGTAACACTTTGTTAACCTAGTTTTAGTTATTAAGTGAGCTGAAGCATTATAGCCAACATTCTCTAAAGCTACTTTACAATATGCATAAGTTCCTTATAGTTCAAATTTCCCCTTAGTAAATAAGCACTGAGCTCTGTTGTTTTGTAAATGGAAGAGGAAACCAGATATGTGGCTAAACTTAAATGTGCTTACTATCATTTTAAAATTATATCTTGGTATGACTCCACTACTTGTAATGGCAAATGATTCTTACTGTAGCAACTGAGTTTTAGATAAAAAGTATCACATTAGACAAATTATAAAAAACAAGAACATGAAAGTGATAGAGATTGATCAAAACCAGGCGGAAACTGGAAAGGGGAATGCCAAATTTACAAGAAGAGAAAGGCAGTGGCTTGAGTTTCCTGTTTTTACTCTTTTAGGATAAGGGCAGGCCCCAGTCAGGATAGGAGGCACACAACCTTAGAGACTCTAAGAAGTATAGGCCAGAGGTCAGGGCATGCACAGTAGGTATAAAGTGAGGAAGAAAATACCCAAAAAAGGCAAAATCAAAGAAGGAGAACCCCAAATTCACCATACAAACTTTACCCAAATCTATTTCTCTGTGGTACTGAATTCAAGAACCAGTTAAAGCTAAATGAACTGAGGAGAGATTCTAAGCTGCTGTCAATGAAGAGGAATTTGGGTTTGAAATTTAGAGTTGATTGTAGAATAGCAAACTGCATGCTTAACACACATGCCCACATCGCCACCACTATTAACACCAACAATTCTTCAAAGGAATATAACAGAACAAAAAAATCTCTACCATATATTATCTGTGATGTCCAAGATATAATTCAAAACTACTAGACAAGCAAGAACTGACCAAGAGAGGAGGCATTATTTTGGTCTCCACTGAGCCTAAAGAAGTCTCAAAGAAACCGTGACTTATACTCAATGGAGACTAAAATAATCCACATATTAATTGATAAAAGAAGGGTTTTATTTTATTTCAGGATTTTCATTTATTTATTTGAGAGAGAAAGAGACAGTGAGCACGAGAAGGGGGAGGGTCGGAGGGAGAAACAGACTCCCTGCTGAGTGGGGAGCCTGATATGGACTCCATCCTGGGACCCTGGGATCATGACTGAGCTGAAGACAGACATTCAACTGACTGAGCCACAAAGAAGGATTTTAAAGTAGCTATTATAACTGTGCTCAAGAAGATCAAGGAAAATAAACCTGTAATAAATGAGAAATAAAAAAACTAGATAAATAAAAACTAAAAAGAATTCAAGTGGAAATTATGAAAGTATAAAATAAAATATCACAAGGGAAAAAATCACTGGACATGAAACAGACTGAAGCTAACAGAGGAGTCTGGAACATAAAGAAATATTAATAGAATTTATCCAACCTAAAGAACAGAGAGAAAAGATTGAAAGAGAAATTAAATAAGTACCTGTGGGACAATATCAAAGTAAATAACAAATAAGCCTTGGAGTCTCTGAAGTGGAGGAGAGACAGTGAAAGAAGCAGAAAAAAATATCTGAAGAAGTAATTGTTGAATATTTCCCCCAAACAGTTAAAGTCATAAACCAATATTCAAGAAGCTCAATGAACCCTAAGTAGGACAAATACAAAGAAATTCATGTCTGTGAATAGCATGGTCAAACTGCTGAAAACCAAAAATAAAGTTACAATCCTGAAAGCATCTAGAGAAAAATAACACATTACAAACACAGAAACAATAATACAAACTACTGACATATGATTAAAACAATGGATGCCAGAAAACAGTAGAATGATATCATTAAAGTACTAAAATTAAAACTACCAACCCAGAATTCTATGTCCTGTGAAAATATCTTCTAAAAATGAAAGAAAAGGGTATTTTCAGAAATATGAAAACTAAGAGAAACCATTACCAGCCAACATGCACCATAACAAATCCTAAAATAAAATATAGTAGAGCAAAATAGGAAAGTAATACCAGAAGGCAGTCTGAGCATAAAAAAAGAGAGAAAGAGAGAGAGAGAGAACCAGAGAGAGAGAGAAATGAGGAACAGTGGGGATGGTAAAGTTAGTCTATTTTTATTCTTAATTTCATTGAGATACATTTGATTCCTTAAAACACAAATAATATTATGGTTTATAACATACGAAAATGTAAGAGGTATAATGACTATAGCATAAAGGAAGTCTCAAGAGTAAAGTACATCAGTCTTATAAATGTAAGTGTCTCACATTTTATGTAAGTAGTGCAGTAACTCCAAGTACACTGAAAATTTAAGGATATATTATAATCCTTAGCATAACCACTGAAAAAATGATACAAAGGGGTATCACTAAGAATTGAGTAGATGAATTAAAATGAATTTTTTGAATAGTAAACAATCCAAAATTAAGACAAGAAAGACAAACTGAGGATCAAAAATAGACTAAGCAGAAAACAAACAGCAAAATAGTTGAACTATATCTAGCCATGTCAGTAAATTCATTAAATTTCAAGGAAATGCAAACTCAAAGTGTAATGAGTCACCATTAAATATCCATTAGAATGGTTAAAAATAAAAACAATGATAACACCAGGAGTTGACGAACATGTGAAACAACTGGAACCTCACGTACAATAGTGGAAGTATAAAATGACACATCCATTTTTGGGGGGAAAAATAAGGTCTTAGAGTTTCTTTAAATACAAACACATATACACTCTATGACTGTGGATAGCATGGTCAGTAATTTCATTCCTAGCTATTTACCTAAGAAAAATGAAGGCATTTGCCCCTGAAGACTTGTACAATAATGCTCATAACAGATTTACTCCTAATACCTCACAAACTGGAAACAGCCTAGGTGTCCACCAAAATGAGAATAAATACTTTGAGGTATTCATACAATGGCACATTACTCAGCCATAAAGAAGAATAAATTACACTTCTACTGAAAAACAAATTTCAGAAAAACATCCTAGGAGTAAAAGAAATTTCACTCAAAAGAGTATATACAGCATCTTCTTTATATGATTTCTAGGACAGAAAAAACCAATCTATGATGAAAAAAAATCAGGACAATGATTGCCTCTCTGTGGTGGCAGGAACTTTCTAAACTGATGATAATGTTTTACGTCTCAAGGACTGAGAAAACAATAGGTTTATAGGCCTGTCAATACTCATCAAATGGTAACTGAATGGTTCACCTTGTATAAACTTTACCTTTAAAAAAACCATAAAAATTATACATAGTGAATTATTAAGCCAAGAAGTGTACTAATATCTGTAGCTTACTTTGCAATATAGTAAAAAAAAAAAAAAAAAAAAAAGGATGAATTGACAGATGGACAAAAGAATAATTAGATGTGCCGATATAATGAATGTAAATACATAAATATGTAGATAATACAGCAAATATAGTACAATGTTCACTGTAGAATCTAAATAGAAGATCTATGGTGTTGTCTATAATTCTCTTATTATTTTTGTATGTTTGAAAATTTTTATAGTAAAATGTTAGAAAAAAATCGGAATCTTGCTTTATCCAGAAGAAAGCTGTTAAAAGAGCTGGAGTAGAAGTCATTAAGTATGGTTAAGCACAAACTGGCTGTTTCTAAAAACTTGAATTATGAGAAAAATGGAGCAGACTTTCCATATCTCTGAAGCACACCAAACTTCATCCATTCTGCACCGGGAAAACAAAAAAAAAGAAAACCAAAACAAGATAAAACTTATCACTGACCTTTTTTCTTTTCCTTTGCTTGGTTTTAGTTGAGTCTTGCCCAGCACTCCCATTCCCTAGGGATCCCGATGTGGTTTTCCCTGAGTGCTGTGATCCAGACGAGGGGGCAGTCGGTGTGGGAGGAGGTGTGTTCTCAGGAGACTCTGGGTAGGACTTCATGCAAGACCCCTGCCCAAAGAGACATGCCTTTGAGAAATCAAAGGACCGGGACTTCTACTAACATTCAATTTTTGAGATCTCCTGAATTCAATAGTTCTTGAAGCTTACAAATATCAAAACTCAATTCATTATCCAGTCCACAGAAATGATGCCTCATCTTACCCCTATTGGTTTAGATATGTTAATTTTTAATCTGGCTGTCATTAAGATAAAATCAGGATTTCTCAGAGGCAGACTCCAAAATTTCTGCCAATATTGTCAGATACAGAGATTTCTACTTGCAAGTTTTGTTAGCACGTCAGATTTACATGTCTCAAAAGGCGCCTCTGCATTCCCTGCCAGACTGGATGCCGTCCAGAAAGTATTTGCATCAGTGTGACCAGCCTTCCGTAGTGACTCCAACTCAATGCCTGGGGGTCACTGTGGATACCTCCAGCTCCTTCCATTTCTAGTTCCTTCCTTCTTTCATAACAGCCCTCATTTCTACCTGGTTTCTTTGCCTACGACTACAAGTCTGTTCTCCTCCATGTGGATGTACTTCAAATATTTGAGGACTGCGATCTTTCTCAGCCCCATTTCTTTCTTTCTTTCTTTTTTTTTTTTTTTTTGAGAGAACTGCAATGTAGTTTATTTGCTTCCAGTAACATTTCTTCTTTTTTTTAATTAATTAATTTATTTTCAGAAAAACAGTATTCATTATTTTTTCACCATACCCAGTGCTCCATGCAATCCGTGCCCTCTATAATACCCACCACCTGGTACCCCAACCTCCCACCCCCCCACCACTTCAAGCCCCTAAGACTGTTTTTCAGAGTCCATAGTCTCTCATGATTCTTTTATAGGTCAAGCTGCCTCAAATTCCTTCAACCACTTCTTATAAGACATGTTTTCAGGTTTCTTCACCCTCTAATCACTCTCCTTCAGACATTCTCTACTGTGTCAAAGTCCATCCTCTAGGATGGTGCCTAAACACTAAATAAGACAAACAACAATAACAACAACAACCTTTTTCTTATTAGTAACATCACAATATTGGCTCCTAAGAAATTTACAGGCCAATAAAAGTCTGTCAATCTTTTCATACATGGTATTATTAATCAACATTTTCCTTATCCTACCAACTATACTAAACCATACTACCTGCTGGCCTACACTTCTCTATGATGTATTTGTATTTAAAAAAAAAAACTGTGCTAAACTTTGTAAAATATTTGGCTGAAATGCACATATTGGTTTCAAAAGTATATCTGTATGTTGTTCTTTTGGGAAATGTATTATTTATTTAAAGTTAAAAGTGAACATGTTTAAGGAAAGCTGGTAAAGAACATATTGGAGCTCTGTAATATCTCTGCAATGGCTCTGTAAATCTAAAAATTATTTTAAAATAAAATGTTTTTTAAAGGAAAAAAGTATTGCTTTGATTGTCCTACCTAGGAACATTATTAAAAATAAGAAATAACCCTAATTTGGCATGGATTATTTTTAGAAAAAAAAACAAGATAATTCCTAGAGATCATGCTTCCTATGCATAAACCATATATTAGAAAAAAAACTTTTTTTAATTAACTCCAGTTGGGGCGCCTGGGTGATGGTAGTTGATTAAGCATCTGACTCCTGGTTTTGGCTCACATAGTGATCTCAGAGTCCTGGGATCAAGCCCTGTGTCAGGCTCCATGCCTAGTGTGGAATCTGCTTGGGATTCTCTCTTTCCCTTTTCATCTGCACCCTTACCACCAAACATTCTCACTCTTTCTCTCTCTCAAATAAACATATAAATCTTTAACAAAAATTACCTTTAATTAATATTATACCTGCTAATCTGAGAACCCAAGCTTAACTAGCTTGATTTCTCATAAGTTTAGCTCTCAAAAACGACAGTCATTGAAAGAGAATGTATTGTGTATTAGCTCCATGTCTTGAGAGCTCCTGATTCCAGATCCATTGTACATAGCCCCTTCCTTTAGATCTTCTAAAACATTTGAACTCATCAACCTTTAGAAGCCAAGAAATCTTCAACTCTTCCTTAGGCTCCTTAAGAGCCTAAGACTCAATTTTCTAATCTGACTGCCTCTTCCTCCTCAACAAAACCTTTGCTTGAATATTTAAATCAGAGTTTTGCTTCTCCTTTGTACAGCTATGCCTATGCTGCCTCTGAAGCCTAGAGCATTCTCTCCACTTTTACCATCTCATCAAAGTCCGGGCTTCCTTCAATGCCAGTGTCCTTACTCAAGTTCTTTGTTGTTGGGGCTTGTTTTTACCTCTGCACTTCTGGTCTATACCACTCATTTGGAAATTAGCATATAAATAATCTTGAATTGTCAGTTTTTTGCTTGTTATTTCCTTGTTTTCCAGAATGTTCTATCTCCCTGAATATAGATCACACCAGTCTTTGGAGTCCCCCATTTGTGCCCAATTTGGTAAGGCCCTTAAAAAGGGCCCTTGACATTGGTTGCTGGTTTGTAATATCAATTAGTAAGAATCCTACTTTACAGTGGCCATTCCATGTTTTGTCAGGTAGTAAAGGGCAGGAAGATTTCCAGTCCCTCTGAATGTTCATTTTGACCACCAGTCGCATAGGAGGAGGGGTGTCTGGAAGGCCAGGGAAACGCTTGCGGCTTTGCTAACATATTTAGTTGGGATGCTTTCCGACACTCCTGTCCCGCCTCCCAGAGAGCCCGGGAAACCCAGCACACACAGGCCATTTTTCTTAACTGCTGGGGAGCTGGGAGCTGCAGCTGTGGTTGCTGAGCAGTTGCCCAGGGCAGCTTGGCCACCCTGGAGAACCAAGAAAGGAGGGGAATAAAGAGTTTTCCTAGCCATGCAAGCAATTCCTTGAATGTTAAAGGAAAACTAGGCTTGTTATGTTCACTGTAAATTTCTTCAATTAGAAATGTTACAACAAATTTGTCTGATGTTAATGAAAAGCATACTTATACACATATTCATAGGGTGAACATGTACCAAAGATATTTTTAAAGGGTGTTCTTTGACATCGTAATTTGGGTTTGTAACATAAAGAAAACAAAGTGTGTAATCAACTGGGTAAAGCTTTAGGGACTTATAAAGCATGATGACTGATAATGATGTATGATCTTTTCTAGGAAAAAAAAATGGATTTTAATGGGCATAAACATTTTAATTTCTACTTGGGTTCCAAGCCAATCTGATTCTCCAAGGGGCACAAAAAGATGTCAAACTTTTGGAAATAAAATATATTGTTTATATCTTTATATATTTTCTAAGTATCTGTACTTAAATTTGGGGTCCATCCCAGACTGTTTAGATCCAGAGAATGATTTCAGAGGGTCTCCGAACATCCTGTAATTTTTTTCTTAAAGATTTTATTTATTTATTTGACACAGAGAGATCACAAGTAGGCAGAGAAGCAGGCAAAGAGAGAAGGGGAAGCAGGCTCCCCACTGAGCAGAGAGCCCGATACGGGGCTTGATCCCAGAACCCTGGGATTATGACATGAGCCAAAGGCAGAGGCTTTAACCCACTGAGCCACCCAGGTAGCCCAACATCCTGAAATTGTATGCAAAATTTGTGAATGTATTTATGAGAGAGGATTTATAGTTTTGGTCAGCTTCTCAAAGGGGCTTGGACATTTTCAGGTTATACATTTTACCCAGCTTGATCTAAAGCTCACCTGACAATTACACATGGAGATGTTAAGCTAACCTCCTTGCTGCCTTCTCGCTGGTTATTAGATGAAATTAGTGTTTAAGCCAGGAAAAAAAGTCAAATATCAGCAAATTCATTCAATAGGTGATACTACATTTCTAGTTTGTAGGTACATGCAGCTCACAGACAAGCTCATACTACAAGTGGTACACAGTTATTGCATAATCCCTTAAAGTTGGCAAGATGACTTTATTGCCCCCCACCCCCTGGTGGAGGTCCCAATAACATAAAAGCGATCAGAAAGAATGTGACCCTCACATGATAGGGCCAGTATGGGCACAGAGAATAAATGGAGCCATGCTTTTTTAAACCATGTTTGGAGATGGATCAATAACTGGGAAATAAAATGATGAGTAATTGTCAGGAGTTATTAGGGCATGAATAATAATGATTCTCTTGTCTTTGAGGTACAAAGAAATAAAGACCTATTATCAACACTGTTCAGCTGTCTGAATCAGTTTTTCACCTCCCATGGAAATGAGGCATGCTCTCCAACTATTCCTTTTTTACTGAAGGGCTAGGGAAGCTAAATAAGGTAAGAAATAGGTGAAAAAAAAAATAACTGTATTAAGTGGATTGTTAAGGTGAGGAACATAGTCGGTGCTCAGGAAGTATTTGTTTGGATGTTGAGCATGTTAAGACTCCTGATTGAAGGCTATACATTCCTACATCGCCTTTTCCAAAGAACTACTAATGTAAACACCAGACCCAAGAAAAATCCATGGAGGCATCAAAGACAGATTTTCTGCTACTCACCTCAGCAGAGTTGTGATACTGAATGAACGTTGCTGAAATGGCATGGCTGAAGGGGTCTCCTGCCTTGGTTACCATATCCTGCCTCACAAGAAGAGCCAGGTCCACTAACTAGAAGATCAGAGTAATGGAAATAAAGTCAACAGAGCTGGAAATAATCAATTAGCAATGTTACTGAAATGGCAGAACTAGAAGCAAGACATTCCAAATGTTATTGATGATACAGCCCATCTGAAAATCTGTTTTGTGGACACGAGCATATGCTTTTGTTGGTAAGCAGACCTTCCCATGAATATAAACAATATATTCTGACTTTCTAGGGGAGGGATTCTCAAAGTTTAATTAATAACCACTAGTGAAGTGTTTTAAAATATAGGTTTTAGGGCGCCTGGGTGGCACAGTGGGTTAAGCCGCTGCCTTCGGCTCAGGTCATGATCTCAGGGTCCTGGGATCAAGCCCCGCATCGGGCTCTCTGCTCAGCAGGGAGCCTGCTTCCCTCTTTCTCCCTCTGCCTGCCTCTCTGCCTACTTGTGATCTCTGTGATCTCTGTCTGTCAAATAAATAAATAAAATCTTTAAAATATATATATATAGGTTTTAGTGCTCTAGACCCCAAGATTCTAATTCGATAGGTATGCTCTGGGTTACATTTTCAACAAGAAGCAAGGAGAAGCTGACGCTTGTGGTCAGAGGACTTTGCTTTGAGACGCTGTCAGAGAGCAGTGATTCTAGACTCGGGTTTTGGTAAGCACTCAGTAGGTTGTACATAGCAAGAAAGGTATTTTTCAAAGTTCAAAAACAAACTCTAAGCAAGGCAGAGGGGTACTGAGAAGTCAATGTTGAGAAAAAGTATGTGGGGATTCCATTTCTGGTTAGGATTGAGTTGCAAGCAACAGTCACTTTCACGCCAGGGCTGAGGATACAAGGAAACATAACTGAATTAAATTCCGGAAAACTTAAGATTGTCATTGGATAAAACTCATGGCTGTCCTCATTCCTGGTAGAGTAGCAGGTGGGAGAATTTTGATCATGGACAGGGGTAAGAAGAAAGGGACGCCTGGGTGGCTCAGGAGGTAAGTGTTTGCTTTCAGGTCAGGTCATGATGCCAGGGTTCTGGGATCGAGTCCCGCATTGGGCTCCTTGCTCAGTGGGGAGCCTGTTTTTCCCTCTGCCTGCTGCTCCCCCTGCTTATGCTCTCTGTCCCCTGCTCGCTCTCTGACAAATAAATAAATAAAATCTTTCAAAAAAAGGGAAAGAAAGTGGTCATGTATGGCCTGCTATAACACATATTATCATTCTTACCTGTGCCACAGTTTCATACGCTAAATATGCTAAAATTTCCATTGCGACAACATTGGGTTTTATCTCCATACTGCTGCAGTCCAACCAGTCTCGAAATTTGGAGGCCTTTTTGGCTAGCCGTCAAAAACAAAACAAAACAAAACCCAAATATGGAAAATTTAGTTTTTGGAGTGTTTTAATACTGCATATTACCATCACAAAATGAAAAATAAGTCTTTTGAAAATTGCATTTGAAAAATAATGCATATAAAATGCCATGTTTTTGAGTTTTATTAGTGTCGAGATATTCAAGCCCCAAGAAATTTCTTATGCATTTGGGTCTTTGATTTTGTATCTGTGCTACATAACACGGTCTATACTAAATGACTTAATATTCAGCACTTCTCACTGTATCTGAGTAAGTTACCATTGGCCATAGCTTAGGTTTTAACAATAGTCAGAGGGTTGGTTGATATAACTTTAATTTATTCTGGTGGGAAGGAATTCCTGCAAGAAAGAACCTATGGTGGAGAAAGAACATACAGAAATTGTATTTGCAATACATTGTCCAATGTGTCTATTGCCAGAATAGGTTCAAAATCACATATTTAGAATACGATAAGAAAAACCTAGTCCTGCAGTTACGTTTTCCTGACTACAAAGATGTCCAAATTCCTAAGCCAGACTCTCAGAACCCTCCAGACTGATTTCAACCTGTATTCCTATTACTGCCTCCTGAAATGCTACCTGGCTTTGAGTCTAGTTCTCTCTTAGTTCAGCCCTGCTCCTTGCCCTCCAGAGAATGCCATCCTACCTCTCTTCCTCATTCACAGGAATCCTGCCTGTCCCATGTACTTCCCCACACTAGGCATTCACTGAACTCTTGTATCATCAGATAGCCTTTCATGTCTGCTTATAATTTCTCGAACCATGTTAGAAACACCATGCATTATGTCTCTAACAGTACCAAGCGCAGGTGGAATCTTCCGGTATATCTTTCCAAAATGCCACAGTGCTAAACAGAGTCTAACTGCATGGAGGGCCTTTATTAGATACTAATAATCTAACTAGTAATCCACAGGGAAGAGGTTGATGGTAAAGATTTTGTCATATCTAAAACATAATAATCTTTTAAAAAATCCACTGATTATTCTTTTGGTTAATCCAGTCCCACGGGTCTATTAAAAGACTTCACGGTCACTCAAAGCAGGATATTTTGATCCTTATAGATGTGGTCTTCATGGATTTCATGTACAGAAGAGTTTGTTTGTTTGTTTTTTTTCTCCCAATAAATCACAGAAGACTTGAAGTCTTGCTATGGAAGTGCATGTCCAAGCTGTCAACTGTGGCAGAATTATGATAATCCTCTTAAAGCTATCTCCCTAAAGTAACCAATCTTCCACATACTCTCTGACAGGCAACATTCCATCTAACTAGTCAGCTGCATTAGCTCACAAACACTTGTTCAACATCTGTGGAATACTTCTGAAGTCAAAGTTAATAGGCGGCAATTTGGCAAGATCAATAAAATGTACCTTATTCACTTCTCCCTTTGACAGGTTGTTAAGAACACAGAAACAAGGTATTTTGTAACTATGCACTAAACAATTTATTGAAAAGAGAGGGAAAGGATAGTTCTTAGTATTCTGTAGGATCTGTCCACCCAAACAACAGAACTGGTAGCTCCCTCATGAGATGTTAAGCACTGAGAATACAGGATAGGACCAGGTGTCCACCACTGTATCCTCAGCACCTAGAATACTGCCTGGCATCAGCAGCCTCTCAATAAATATTTCCAGGAAAAAAAAAGAATGAATAGATGAATGAAAGCTACTTCTTTAATAAAAGGGTAGGGTCTCAACTATTCAGTAGCAGGAAAGTTATACAGAGGGTCCCATAAAACCACTGTGAGTTACTGCTATTCCAGCAACAGGTGAACATTCCCTGAGATAATTCCCTGTCACCTGCAGAAAGCTGGCTTCAGAGACAGACCTTCCCACAGTATTGCTCGTTTCAGCAAATAAGGCACAGGCGCTCCTAGTCACGACAGTAGGTTTCCATAGAGATGTAGGGGCACCAGAATGAATGAGTTCCTTCATCTTTACCGCTCTTCTCAATGTATCAGGAGGAAGGATAATCAGGGAAATAGATCAACAATTAAAACAGAATCCTTAACAAAGGTCAGAAGTTCCTAAGATTATCAGCCTTCTGACATTATCTGGTTTTTCAGCTTGTGCTGGGATTAAAACAATTTTGTATAGTAACTTCATATGGGAAATTTCAGGTTACTTAATTCTCATACACATTTTTTTTCTCATCATTGACCGTTAGTAAAATCTAAGTTTCTCTCAATATCCAATTCTCACATCTCTGGATACTATCTCACTATTTCTACTTCATCCCTCTCACCCGTCTTTCTATTCCTGATCCTTCCCTCAGGCCCTCCGTAATGCTCATTCTACTCTGAAGAAATTCTTCTATGACTTCAATCTCTTCAAAATTACTGCTATTTGGATTAATTGCAAACACTCTTTCTCAGAGGGCATGGTTTTCCCTGGAGTCTTTTATGGTAGAGGTTCCTTATTTCTTTCCTTCAGTACGTATTTATTGACCAGTCATTGACTGCCAACCTGTTTATTTCCCCATATACCAGAGGGCTTGGGGGTCACATCTTCTTCTCTTAGTTTTTCCCACAAGGAACATACAGGACATGTGGACAGAGACAACAGAGGCTAAAAAACAATGATATCCTGTTTTAACAAATAACTACTAGCCCAAAATTTCCTACCCAACTGAACTACTATTTCAGTATGAGGGCAAAATAAAGCATTTTTAAGACAAAAATGAATGCTTTAAGCACTTACAGAGCCTTAGAAAAAACAAAATTAGGCTGACAAGGCATGTTTACTAATTACCAAGTTAAAAAAAAATTAAAGTCTTTGGGTGTTGAGTTTGCTTAGTTCTTTTTTTTTTTTAATAAAATTTTTTATTTTTTATAAACATATATTTTTATCCCCAGGGGTACAGGTCTGTGAATCACCAGGTTTACACACTTCACAGCACTCACCAAAGCACATACCCTCCCCAATGTCCATAATCCCACCCTCTTCTCCCAAACCCCCTCTACCCAGCAACCCTCAGTTTGTTTTGTGAGATTAAGAGTCACTTATGGTTTGTCTCCCTCCCAATCCCATCTTGTTTCATTTATTCTTCTCCTACCCACTTAAGCCCCCATGTTGCATCACCACTTCTTCATATCAGGGAGATCATATGATAGTTGTCTTTCTCTGCTTGACTTATTTCGCTAAGCATGATACGCTCTAGTTCCATCCATGTTGTCGCAAATGGCAAGATTTCATTTCTTTTGATGGCTGCATAGTATTCCATTGTGTATATATACCACATCTTCTTGATCCATTCATCTGTTGATGGACATCTGGGTTCTTTCCATAGTTTGGCTATTGTGGACATTGCTGCTATAAACATTCGGGTGCACGTGCCCCTTTGGACCACTACGTTTGTATATTTAGGGTAAATACCCAATAGTGCAATTGCTGGGTCATAGGGACTCCACTCCAAAACTGCTAGAACTTATACAGGAATTCAGTAAAGTGTCAGGATATAAAATCAATGCACAGAAATCAGTTGCATTTCTCTACACCAATAGCAAGACAGAAGAAAGAGAAATTAAGGAGTCAATCCCATTTACAATTGCTAAGTTCTTTATAGATTCTGGACACTAGTCCTTTATCTGATATGTCATTTGCAAATATCTTCTCCCATTCTGTCAGTTGTCTTTTGATTTTGTTAACTGTTTCCTTTGCTGTACAAAAGCTTTTGATCTTGATGAAATCCCAATAGTTCATTTTTGCCCTTGCTTCCCTTGCCTTTGGCGTTGTTCCTAGGAAGATGTTGCTGCGGCAGAGGTTGAAGAGGTTGCTGCCTGTGTTCTCCTCAAGGATTTTGATGGATTCCTTTCGCACATTGAGGTCCTTCATCCATTTTGAGTCTATTTTTGTGTGTGGTGTAAGGAAATGGTCCAATTTCATTCTTCTGCATGTGGCTGTCCAATTTTCCCAGCACCATTTATTGAAAAGGCTGTCTTTTTTCCACTGGACATTCTTTCCTGCTTTGTCGAAGATTAGTTGACTGTAGAGTTGAGGGTCTATCTCTGGGCTATCTATTCTGTTCCATTGATCTATGTGTCTGTTTTTGTGCCAGTACCATGCTGTCTTGATGATGACAGCTTTGTAATAGAGCTTGAAGTCCGGAATTGTGATGCCACCAACGTTGGCTTTCTTTTTCAATATCCCTTTGGCTATTCAAGGTCTTTTCTGGTTCCATATAAATTTTAGCATTATTGGTTCCATTTCTTTGAAAAAGATGGATGGTACTTTGATAGGAATTGCACTAAATGTGTAGATTGCTTTAGGTAGCATAGACATTTTCACAATATTTATTCTTCCAATCCAGGAGCATGGAACATTTTTCCATTTCTTTGTGTCTTCCTCAATTTCTTTCATGAGTACTTTATAGTTTTCTGAGTATAGATTCTGTGCCTCTTTGGTTAGGTTTATTCCTAGGTATCTTATGGTTTTGGATGCAATTGTAAATGGGATTGACTCCTTAATTTCTCTTTCTTCTGTCTTGCTGTTGGTGTAGAGAAATGCAACTGATTTCTGTGCATTGATTTTATATCCTGACACTTTACTGAATTCCAGTATAAGTTCTAGCAGTTTTGGAGTGGAGTCTTTTGGGTTTTCCACATATAGTATCATATCATCTGCGAAGAGTGATAATTTGACTTCTTCTTTGCCGATTTGGATGCCTTTAATTTCCTTTTGTTGTCTGATTGCTGAGGCTAGGACCTCTAGTACGATGTTGAATAGCAGTGGTGATAATGGACATCCCTGCCGTGTTCCTGATCTTAGCGGAAAAGCTTTCAGTTTTTCTCCATTGAGGATGATATTTGCGGTGGGTTTTTCATAGATGGCTTTGATGATATTGAGGTATGTGCCCTCTATCCCTACACTTTGAAGAGTTTTGATCAGGAAGGGATGCTGTACTTTGTCAAATGCTTTTTCAGCATCTATTGAGAGTATCATATGGCTCTTGTTCTTTCTTTTATTGATGTGTTGTATCACATTGACTGATTTGCGGATGTTGAACCAACCTTGCAGCCCTGGAATAAATCCCACTTAGTCGTGGTGAATAATCCTTTTAATGTACTGTTGAATCCTATTGGCTAGTATTTTGTTGAGTATTTTCGCATCTGTGTTCATCAAGGATATTGGTCTATAGCTCTCTTTTTTGGTGGGATCCTTGTCTGGTTTTGGGATCAAGGTGATGCTGGCCTCATAAAATGAGTTTGGAAGTTTTAGTTCCATTTCTATTTTTTGGAACAGTTTCAGTAGAATAGGAATTAGTTCTTCTTTAAATGTTTGGTAGAATTCCCCCGGGAAGCCGTCTGGCCCTGGCCTTTTGTTTGTTTGGAGATTTTTAATGACTGTAATCCAATCAAGAAATGGGCAGAGGACATGAACAGACATTTCTGCAAAGAAGACATCCAGATGGCCAACAGACCCATGAAAAAGTGCTCCATATCACTCGGCATCAGGGAAATACAAATCAAAACCACAATGAGATATCACCTCACACCAGTCAGAATGGCTAAAATCAACAAGTCAGGAAATGACAGATGCTGGCGAGGATGCGGAGAAAGGGGAAACCTCCTACACTGTTGGTGGGAATGCAAGCTGGTGCAGCCACTCTGGAAAACAGCATGGAGGTTCCTCAAAATGTTGAAAGTGGAACTGCCCTATGACCCAGCAATTGCACTACTGGGTATTTACCTTAAAGATACAAACGTAGTGATCCTAAGGGGCACGTGCACCCGAATGTTTATAGCAGCAATGTCCACAATAGCCAAACTATGGAAAAACCTAGATGTCCATCAACAGATGAATGGATCAAGAAGATGTGGTATATATACACAATGGAATACTATGCAGCCATCAAAAGAAATGAAATCTTGCCATTTGCGACAACATGGATGGAACTAGAGCGTATCATGCTTAGCGAAATAAGTCAAGCAGAGAAAGACAACTATCATATGATCTCCCTGATATGAGGAAGTGGTGATGCAACATGGGGGCTTAAGTGGGTAGGAGAAGAATAAATGAAACAAGATGGGATTGGGAGGGAGACAAACCATAAGTGACTCTTAATCTCACAAAACAAACTGAGGGTTGCTGGGTAGAGGGGGTTTGGGAGAAGAGGGTGGGATTATGGACATTGGGGAGGGTATGTGCTTTGGTGAGTGCTGTGAAGTGTGTAAACCTGGTGATTCACAGACCTGTACCCCTGGGGATAAAAATATATGTTTATAAAAAATAAAAAATTAATAAAAAAATATTTAAATAAAAAAATTAAAGTCAAAGACACATATTAAAAAAATTAAGGATAGCAACTAAAATAATAGAACTAAAATATACACTATACAAACTGGTTGAGGAAAAATGGAATGAAGAAAATCCAATTAATCCAACAGAACAATGAAGAGGAGGAGGAAAAGCAAATAAAAAAGGCACAGTAAATTTAAAACACCAAGACCAAAAGCTAAAAACAACAACAACAACAAAAAGCCCCCAAAAGACAGCACATTTAAACCCAATGTATAAATAACTGAACAGACATAAATTAAAATCATCAATTAAAATACAAAAAGACTCTCAGATTAACTAAAAAAGAAAATCTATGTATTTGTTTAAAAAATCCACATAAAAACAAAAGGCTGAAGGAAAAGGCTTGGAAAAAGATTTAGCAATTTATAACTAAATTTAATCTTTGTGAATTAACATGAATATCAGATTTTAAAAAACTTTAAGGGAAATGACTAACTTACATAAATATAAAAACAAAAGTCTGATGAGTTTGATCAGTATCCCAATTCTACAACTTACCTTCAGTCTATAAAGTCACACACTCATAAATTTTAAAATGCATCAATAGTCCCAATCAGTGAATGCTATGATCAAATATTTAAGAAGATATATACAGCTGGATCGTCATTCCTATACCCTGGTAATTTATCAGAAGGGGAGAAATGAAAAGAGCCTAACATTCTGACCAGTTATGGGTATTAGTTCTGAATTTGCTGACCTACTTGGATTAAGCATTCCCAACCACAACATTTTGGCATATAAAACAGATTCTGCCACTCGGGTTTCATAATGAAGCATGTATGGGCGTCAGACAAAAAATATTTTTAAATGCCCAAATCTCTCTTCTTTAAAAAAAAAAACGTAAGCATATATACTGTTTAAACTATAACTATTTTATATAGAAAGGGAAAGTATTAATTTTTAATTTATTACATTTTATTACTGAGTTATAAACAAAAAATTAGTTGTTAAAAATGTGATTTTCGAACACAAGATATATTAGGACCTTTCAGTGACTACACATTTTAGTGTGAAAACAGCACTTCTGTTCCTTTAAGTGAATTACATTTAAAATATGATTCTAAAAAATAGTTGAATAGCACTAAATGTTACTTTATAAACTGGAGATTTATACTTATAAAAGACTTGAATGCCATCTTTAAACCTAAAAATTACAATACAAAAACCTCTCATTTGCTGAAATTGCCATGATCTGAAGTGTCATTTACTTAATGCTTCACAGATGTATGATGCCAAATTGTTAGTCAGACTGCAAAGTATATTTAGTTAGGAAAAAAGGCTTCCAAAACATGTTTTCCTATATTTTACTGACATTTACATGGGGCACTATTTGAAATGTGTCATTTATTTGCACTTTATGATCTATAAATGAAGCTCTCCTTTTCTTTTTTCAAATCAAATACATTGTGATTATGACCACAGAACAGTTTTCCATTTAAAGATACCATTGTGTCTCTCATCCCTCAGACTAGGGTCATGTGCTTTTCTGTCAGATTTTTCACTGGACTTTTCACCACACTTGCTCTTTGACCTTTCCCCTCAGAGGCTTAGTCACCATTGAACTGTTGTGGTAAGGATGTTCGCTACACAATTGAGCCCACTATTTACCATGAGCCTTTATGCACTTTCAGTAAGCCTCTGTGCAGTGATGGGACAGTCCTAATTTTATCATTAGGTTATTAGTGTTACAAGAGCTGATGAATATTACAGACTGATGAATTTGGCTAACACTGAAAGCTTGTCACAGTAGGGGGTTATAGACAAAAATGGAAGAGACTATTGATACGTTTCCTTGTGGTAATATGAGTATGCATAAATACATGGAAAGCTTGGTATTTATTAATATTGGGGGTTTCTAAATGTCATGACTGTGCTACTAAAGTCCATTAGGGGTCAAGAATGATCAGCCATACTAGTGTCAACAGGATGAAGAAACTGGAAAATAAAATAAGAATGTTAAAGAAAATGGAAGTATTTGGACTAAAAGTAATGCAAATAATTAACATGGCTCTCTGTGTCTTACTTTAAAACTTCTTTAGACTATTCATTACAAAATAGTAGAGTTGGGTAAAATCTTTTGTAGAGTTCCCTACAATGTAGGGGCTGTTTCTAACAGTTATAGCTATGCATATGTTAAATTCACCCATTTCTAAGGAACGGAGATTGTGCCATACTTTTGTATATCTGTAACACATGATCTCTTAAACATATAATGAAGCAAAATTAAACATTTACTTACAGAAACTTAATTGTCGACTTTCACAGAATTCTGCATATTGGGCTGAATCCATAATTCGAGTTTGTCTTTCTGCTCTCTGATAGATAAAAAGATACACAAACAATATTTCAGAGCAAGTAGACCATTATCTATGTCTTTGTGACTAAAATGCAGAATTGAAATTCCATTTTCCTTTCCTGACTTTACTAAGTAAACAGTTTCGTACTACCATAAAAATCATGAAACTTGAAATTATGATAAGTAACAGTAGTTTTGCAACTTGCGTCTTTTGGAAGAGAAGTTTAGAATGCCATTTTCTTCTCTGTTATTGTCATTACAGTGAAAAAACTAAAGGATCTTACTTCTTAGACTGTGTGCCAAATATTCTTAATTGTACCATCCTTTTAGAGGATAATAACAAATCAAACAGAGAAAACTGTTTATCATTATTGCCCAGGTACTAACTTAAAGCTGGGGGTTTTCATTGTTAAAGTCAGAGTCAATGAATGGAATCTATCTACTTTCCCTCAGAACATGGAGCCAGAGCTAACAAGTCCATATTTTAAATGGAAAGAAAATAAAGAAAAAGGTAAACACAACACAAAACCTTTCATCTGAGTCCACGTATGATTCACAGTTTAGTATAGTTTCACTCGTGGGTTTCTGATTCAGTATAGCAGATGTTTGCTGCTTCATTGTCCCACAGGAGGTAGGATAATTATAATTCACCCATAGCTCGGTGGGAAAGAATATGACCGCTTCCGCTTCCTTGGCAAGGGAAACATTTTGAAATGAGACAGGCTGGTACTTCTTGGAATGAGGTTCTGGCCAGGAACGGAAAAAATTCCCTGAGATTTTAATTTTTTTTCTGCTTTAAAGGACTTTCGGTAAGTTTTCTTTATCATAGTTGTGGATTACATAAGTACAACTAACGTCTGGATATTTTTACATTTTTTTAAACTGAAATTATTCTTTCTTCATTTTGTTTGATTTGGGTAGTAGTCAACTTAATTCCGATGATATATCTGTTGATAGAATGAATAATGGTACACTAGCTGCTGCTCAGTACAGGAAAGATAGATGGGGTGGTGGGAGTTAAGGTAAAATTTACTAACTCCTGTGGTTTCTTCTAAGACCATTGACTATTTTTCCCTTGCTTCTCTTCTTCTACTCTGTCCTGCCCTTCTTTCCTTCCTAATCTCCTCCTCACCCCATAGATACAAACATGCATGTGTGCTGCCATAAACCCAGACTTATTTACCCTCTAGGTTCGAGTATCCTTTTTGAACATGTATCATCTACGTAATTACATAATATACATACATACACTACATAATACACACATATGTGCATGAGGATTCTCTCTGCAGTGTATCTGAAACATTATGTTTCCTAAAGGGTATATTATTGGGTGAATTTTTATATACTTTGAAATATTTTTTAAAAGGATTTATTTATTTTAGTGGGGAGGGGCAGAAGGAGAGGGAGAGAGAATCCCAAGCAGACGCCCCAGTGAGCACAGAGCCTCATGTGGGGCTCAACCTCACAACCCCAAGATCAAGACCTGAGCCGAAAACAAGTCAGATGCTTAAATGACTACATCACCCAGGCACTCCTACTTAGAAGTATTTTTTGATACGTGAATGCATTATTTAGTTTTGCCCTTTTAAGTGTATTTGATACATAACTCAGTAAGTGTATGCTAATGGACAGCAGCAAGAGTGAATTTTGAACATCAGGAATCAGTTACTGATGTGTTTATTAAAAAAAGGTCCAAGGTTAACAATGTATCATTAATGTGGCTTTGTCTGACTATATCAGGGATCTCTCAGATTTTTTTTCTAGCTCCTAGAGAATTTCTGACACATGGCAAATGAACAATGAAACCTCCGTGGAATGAACAAATGCTACCATTTTAGTCTGCAATCAGGGCGGACTACCATCACTAACATCACCATAATGTGGCTAGTTCTTGATTATCTATGCATTCCTATAAGTCTTCTCTGCTGCTCTCCGGCCAGGCAGCCTCATCCCATCCAACACATGCGAAACAGAAAGGACTTAGATAAATACAGAAAAAGAAAATTCATAATGGGACTTTTCTTCCACAAGTTGGACAATTGATATTTGGTTTCTGCATACATGGTTACATGGTTCATGTATCTGAGTAGTATTTCTGGAAATGAAAGTTAGGAAAACTCATCCCAAGAGGTTCAGGCCGTCAGGGTTGCCAGGTTTAATCAAGTGAGGCATTTAGCTAGATGGGAATCCTGAACCACACTTAAAAGACACTGAAGGACTTTCAGTGATCCCATCTAGCTTCATTCCTTTCAGATGCCCGACTGAGTGTCTATCATCTTTTCTTCATCAAGCATTGTACTTAGGTTTCAATTCCTCTAGCATCCAAATAGTGGAGCCCCATGAAGCTGGCCCTAGGGCACATGCAGGAAGCCAGTGACTAAGCGTCCAAACAGCAAACGCTCAGGGAAGAGCAGCTGACTTGACAGCAAAGATGCACAGGCATCTACAGAACCAGGCATGTCGGGGCACCCAGGTGGCTCCGTCATCTGGCTCTCAGGGTTGTGAGATCAAGTCCTGCGTTGGGCTCTGTGCTGAGTGTGGAGCCAGCTTAAGATTCCCTCTCCCACTGCCCCTCCCCCTGCATGTGTATGTGCATACTCTAAAAAAAATAAACAAGAAATAAATCAAAACTACAGAGCCGGAGGGTTCATCTTGTTCAAACCACCTCATTTTAAAGATAAGGAAATTGAGGTTCAGAGAGAAGTGATTTGCCAAAGGTGATCCAAGTTAGCATGGAAGTCCAGGACTCTCAGTTCCCAAGTCAGCTTATTTTCATTATGAGAAGCTGTCTTCAACCTACAGTAATGTTTTTACTCCAATATTTTTCTTTGGAATCCTCTAAAGTTTATACATTCCCTACTAAACCGTAACACACGGCCACCATAGTTAATGTGCTCAAAGTGTTCATGGCCAAACAAAATTAAGTAAGGCCCTGGGTCAGCGAAGAAGGCAAAACCTGGGGGTAATTAAATGCAGGGTGCTCCAAATGTAACGTAGCTGACAGTGCACAGGTGTGCTGCAAACACATCACAGGTGTGTAGCCCCAACCACCTTTCAGTGCTGCACAAGATTGGGGCAGCAAAACCCCTGGGCTGGTACCTCATGATAAGCTGCCTTGTTCATTTACCTCAGTGTGGCATACACAATTTCATTTTATGTGTGTGCTCTGACGTAAGCCAGGTTGGGCAGCAGTTCTATGAACACCAGCAACCTTGATTAGTACATGACACAGCGCACGTGTGCTAATCACAGCATGGTCAAATGCACTCAAAATGAGATTAGAGACACGGACTGGCAGTCAAGGATGCTGAGAACAATACAGATATGGTCATCATGCTAATTTCTGTTTACTTCTCTCTCTTCCCCATGAATTATTTCAAATGACCAAAGGAAAGGGACAAAAGTGGCCTTGCAAAAGGATCCAAATCACTCAGCATCTGATTATATTATCTCTAGTCTGTACAATATCACCTCAAAGTTGGGAAAGGCAGGAAATATCTAACCATCATAGGCTCTGTGTTCTTTAAAGATAGTAACTATGTTTTCCTTCTCTAATCTCAGGCCAATTTTTGGCTTGGATTTACCGGGGCCCCAGTAAATGTTGCTGGCCCACTGAATGAGCAGATGGGTAGATGGATGGAGGCAAAAGAAATTAGTATAAATCTTTGTTGTCTGATCTAAAATCAGGAACTGTAATATTTGTAATTAAGTTGTCCAAATTCCACGGATGGCAGGCAGCTTTTTAAAGACAAAAGTCTTTTAAAAAGCTTGGTTCCTATTTCCTGTATTATCCCGATTCCACTTTCCCTTCCGCCTCGATTCAGATCACCCATTCCAGTCCACATGGAAGTGCTCACTGACAGTCCTTTTCTATTCCCGGTACTATAGGAAATCTCTGGAAAAGATGCAAGGGGGAAAATCATAAGCCTCATAGGACAGCATGGTCACAATGACAAGGCTGACAATGCCTATCGATTCTTTTCAGAGAGCAGCATAATAACCTTTTTTTTTTTTTTTAAAGATATTATTTATTTGACAGAGAGAGAGAGAGACAGTGAGAGAGGGAATATAGCAGAGGAAGCGACTCACGGAGCAGGGAGCCCGATGTGGGGCTCAATCCCAGAACCCCGGGATCATGACCTGAGCCAAAGGCAGAAGCTTAACGACTGAGCCACCCAGTGCCCCACAATAACCTTTAAAATGAACTGTTTTAACAGCTCCGTTTTACAGTTGAGGACACTGAGATTTCAGAGAAGTAAAAAAAAAATTTTTTTTAAGACATATAGTTGATAAAGAGGCCAAGCTAATAAATAAAACTTGGATCTAAATGACTTCTCCGAGGTATATCACTGAATAATCAGGGCAAATTAACCACAGCTTCTGTTCATACTGGATGTTCTCAAATTACACAATGGATTGCCACAGGAATGAAAGGTCATCTCTGGACTAGTCATGCTTTTGTATCTGCAAGACCAGTTTGTTTTCTTCTTATCTGGTAATTCTACCCACTCTTTGGTTTCATTAGGTATTAGTACTGCTCTTGGAAACTCATGGTGCACACCCAGAGGCTTTTTAAAAAATTAAACCTTACTAGTATTACAACATAACAAAGTATTACCATCTAGGGGCAAGGAAAACTCATTTTTGGAAGAATTATTCCTAAGATTTTCCAAGCACCCAACGATATTATCAAAATTTCATTCGAATAGCTTTCTAAAAAGGTAAGAGAGAATAGTTATGCTAATAGTCATTCATCTCACTACCAAGAAGTTACAGCTTTTTCTGGTTATTGTAAAACAAACTCAGAAGGCAGAATTCCATGCCAGATGAACTCCTTTTTTGGGGGGTCCTACCTAAATGAAAACAGGGAAGGAAATGTCCCAACAGATGCATTACCTAGTGTAATCCGTTTGTTTGTTTGATACCTTGAACACAACAGACTCCTAGTATGGATTTGTTAATTTAAATGTTCAGTACCATGTTTTCATTTCAATTAACATGAAACTGCTTGTGTCTTGGAAAAATACTTTCAGCAGTGACAGTCACCATTTGCCTCTATCCCTTCCAGTCTAAGGCCAGATTACTTATACAGCATACAGTTTCATTTAAATTCTCCACATGCTTTCACTGAAGCATATGTAAAGGTTAGAGAAACTATGTGCTGGCATTATCTCTTGGCGGCTTCTCAAGACACATGACATTTATCTTTCTCCAGCAATACGGAATCACAGAACATAACTTTTAAACCAAAATGAAAGTTTATCTGTCTCACTTCCACCTTGGATTTTTAAAAAAAAATCTTACTTTGATTACTCTTAGAAGTCCCATGATTGAAATGTGAAGTCCCTTCTGCATGGAAAAGGCAAAATGCCAACAGTAATCTGCCAACGACCTCATGTTAAACAGGAATCGGCTGCTGAAGTCGAAAACCTCTGATGGAGTGGTTGGCGGCAGCATCCAGCAATGTGAAGGCATGCAAATTACGGAATGTGTATACATGTTCATCTATGTTGTGGTTCATCTGCAGAATGATACTAAATAGATCAGTAAACACCACAGACTGCTCAAGAAACTTAGAAACCATATCCCCAGCTCCCTGCAGATAAAGAAGCTGAGGTTAAAGGGTTTACCTGGATTGTTGCAGGGTCATCTTGGTACCCAGGTGTGTGCTCATTCTGCTTGGGGATCGGTCTGTAATTAAGTGGATTTTCCTACCCAAGAGTCAAGTAAGTCTCCCTCCAACCATCTGGTATGTTTTCTTTGCTTCTACACCCAACTACAGGGCTCATCAGTTTGGGCCTTGAGTCCTGCAACCAGTTCCTGGCTGGTTCCTTCCAAATATTTTAACTCTCCCAACCCATCTGGGTATGACAACTTTAAATAAAAATAGAGAGAAAAGGCTATGGCATATAGCAAGATCTTACCATATCGGGGCCTCCTGGAACCCCCCACCCCACTTCCATTCCTCTGCCTCATAAACTTAAACAAATGGCTCTCAGCTGATCACTGCATCAAATTCAAGCTCAAATGCTTGGCTTCCAAATGCAGGCATAATCTGGCTCATTCTCTATAGGCAAGCAGTGTTCTCACCAAACCTAATATCTTCTGTGCTTTACTCAGATCACCCTTTGTCACATCTGCCATGTTGCTGCCCTGTGTCCCCCCCCCCCCCCATGACTGTGCTGGCCATCTCCCTCTCCTCCACACTGTATTGAACTCCTTCCCCTTCAGCATAGGTACCACCTCCTTTAGGAAGTTTTCTCTGAAGTTCTCAGGGCACCCTGATTTCTCTTCTGGAACGTTTGTTTTTCTAGATAGATTACACCCCTGTACTTTTCCATGTGTCCTACACTTATATCACCTTAAAAGTTGTAGTTCTAAGATTATTGATTGAAAATGGCAGTTGAGAACTGGTGTCTTTGTGTCTTGATTTATGATTAAAACATACACACATGTGTGTGTGTGTGTCTGTGCAAATGTCCAGAAGCATGCATGGTATATTTTAATAGTACATATCTCTGGGGTTAGAATCACAGGGAGGTTTTAGTTTTTCACTTTCACATTTCAGTGATGTTTTAACTTGTTCTTAGGTGAATTACATTAAGAAAAAATATTTTTAAAAATAAAAAGAATCTGGGGGCGCCTGGGTGGCTCAGTTGCTTAAGTGGCTGCCTTCAGCTCAGGTCGTGATCTCGGGGTTCTGGGATCGAGTGCAGCCCGTGTCTGGCTCCCCACTCAGCAGGGAGTCTGCCCCTCTCCCAGACCATCCCCTCAAGTTCTCTCTCTCAAATAAATAAATAAAATCTTTAAAAAAGGAGAGAGAGAGAATTCGAAAGTAAAGAAACTCCTTTTGAATTAACTTTGCTTGACCTACAGGAGGTCATTAAATAAATGTCCACACACACAAATAAGCAAAGCTTTTATCAAGAGGCAGAAAATCTCAGAGAAACAGCACAGGTTTGGATATACATCCTCACAGAGTGAGAGAGTGCAGGCGAGAGAGGGGGAAAAGAGAATGTTACTGTATTATTTAGGGAGCCAATGCAATCCTCACTGTTTCTGAATCATACAACTGAATAAAAAGAAAATAAATTTTCTATATCACTGTCTAAAAAAATAAAGCTTTCCATAGGTGCTTATTTGTTCTCGCCACATGATTTTTCAAAATAATCAATTTTGTGGGTCCAAGGTATTAAGAATGTATTATAGTAATCATAGGAAGTTCCCCAAAGAAGTAGTTATAGAATCTAGGAGAACATTGAAGGGGTTTAAAGGGAATTTTGTGCTAAAAATAAGTGAGTAATTCCCAGAAAGTACAAAGCAACAGTGATTGAGAAATACACAAAAGGGTATTTGTGATAGTGGTTCATAATAAAGTTGTTTCAAAATATTGAATTTTGGGGGGGTCTATAATGGGTCTAGATATATTAATTAATATGAATACAGGAGTTTTTTCTATTATATTCTAAACTATCAAGAACAAGCATGAATTGGTCACATAAGGAAAATACAATTGTTACTTAAATAGTATACTTAAAATTGTTTCAATATCTATTATTTTTAAAATATGAATTTATTAAGCTAGTAGTGGGGAGAATTACACACAACAAATTATTTCCTATCCTGGAATAAAATGTGTGCTCTCTAAGAAAAGTATAATTTTTTTCCTTGTAATCTAGTACCACGCAACCACACAATTCCATGTTTAGTTGTAAATCCTCATACAGTGTTAGTATTAATTTTTACTAACGTATCCCTGAAACTGTAAACATGCTCTGGAATAACTAGGTTGGCAAGTAATGTAAGAAGCTATGTGAGCTTCTACCCAAACTAGTTCTTTAAAGTAATAGAAGAAAACTGACCTCTTTTTTATTTTTCTGATTGAGGATGCTGTAACCCTTTTTTGTCTCTTTTATTTGGCTGCATATTCAAAAGTGCACATACTGAATTAATACATGTAAGCTCTTTAGGTATTCTGAATAACATTCCTAAGCATTCTCATTGGTTTATGTAATATCCAGATGAGTTGACATGGCTTTAGAGTCTAGCAAATATAGGAGGATATAATTAAATATTTTAGTTATTTGGGATAAAATTTTACAAACCTGCCTAGAAAACATGCATATAAAGCCACTCCTGCACAAAATGTAGTCCACATTTTCTCTTTAACCTTGAATTAGAGCTGTGGACCTTTCCATTTTCATTTAGAAAGATCAAATTCTCAAGCAGTTTAACACACATATTGAATGGAGGCTGGCTTCACTTACATAGTGGGAAAATCTGGCACCTTTAAAATAAAATCCTATGGAGGAGGAAGCTTGTCAGTGCAACGTGGCTCTCATTATCCTCTTCAAGGATATAGATGGAACTCTAACAGAACAAGGGAGTTCCTGCTTGGAATCTCCCTTTGTTGCTACCTTGGGATACATTTAATTTTTTTTTTAAGGATTTTATTTTTGCATGTAAAAATAAAATTTTTATCTTATATTACTTCATCAATTAATTCCCTCTAAGGCCCCTCAGCCCTACCTTTAAAAATATATCTAGAATAAACCATTCTTTATCACCTTCCACCTTCGCTGCTACTACTTTGGTTCAAGCCATCATGATCCTCTCTCCTAGATTACGGCAACAACCTCCTAATGGGTCTTCCAGCTTCCACTCTTCCTCCCCCCACCCCTGCCAGTCCATTCACCACACAACAGCCAGAGGGAACCTTTAAAAGATGAAAACTGGGGCATGTCATTTATGATCAAAACTTCCAATGGTGTCTCATCATGCATAGGATAAAAGTCAAAATTCTCAGGATGGCCTAGAAATCGCTACACAGTCTTGTTCCCTGTTAACTCTCTTGTCTCATTTCCTAGTACTCTCTCTCCTCCTTACTCTGTATCCCAGCCACACTGGTCTATCCTGAGGTTTCTCAAGAATGCCAAACACACTCCCATCCCAGAGCCTCTGCATTTGCTACAGCCCTGTCCCAGTGATCTTCCTGCCGCATCATTTGTCTGGCTTGCTCACTCATTTCCTTCAGGTCTCTGTTCAAAGATCACCTTATCAGAGAAGCTGATGTGGACTACATTTTGTGCAGGAGTGGCTTTATATGCATGTTTTCTAGGCAGGTTTGTAAAATTTTATCCCAAATAACTAAAATATTTAATTATATCCTCCTATATTTGCTAGACTCTAAAGCCATGTCACCTTATCAGAGAAGCTGTGTATGACCAACTTCATATAAAACAGCAGTTTCTTGCTGGTCATTCTCTATTACGCTGCCTCCTTTTTCTTCAAAGCTCTGGCTATCATCTGTCACACTAACATATTTATTTGTTTATTGTCCCTTTCCTCTGAACTAGAATGCAAAGCTACTTGAAGGTAGTGACCATGTCTATTTTATTCACTGCTAAATCCCCAAAGAGCTGGACACACAGTAGGTGTTTCATAAACATTAGCAGAATTAAATACATATTTATATTTATATTTATATTCATTCTACATTCTGTATGTGGAAAAGCTAAAACCTCGAAGGCAGGTTTCTCAGCCTTGGCACTACTGACATCTTTGTTGTGGGGACTGTCCTGTGCATTGTAGGATGTTCACTGAATTCCTGACCTTGACTGACTAGATACTAACAGCTTCTACCTATTTCTTCCTGGGTTGTGAACACCAAAATGTCCCCAAGTATTGCCAGATGTCCCCTAGAGGGCAAAATCATACCCAACTGAGAACCACTGCTCTCAGGGGAAGGGGACGACCCCTAGTTGACTCAGTACTATGTGTCAGGTGCCATGGTGGTCCTTTCCATTATCTCTTTTAAGTCTTCTAATAATCTTAAGGGGCACATGTGGTTCTTATTTTTAAAATGAAGAAGCTATAGCTCAGATGTTAGTTAGGTGACTTGTCTAAGGCTGCTAAACAAATAAGGTTGCTGCCATCTCAAACCAAGTCTGTCTTATCCAAAGTTTATGTTCTTTATTTTTGCTATGAACCCTCATAAATGAAATGGCCAAAAACAGAGATCCTTTGATAGAGGCAAGAGAAGTGGACTTAAGAGTCCTCCAATTTTCCTCCTCCTCTGAAAGGTATTCCCCAGTGAAACACCAAAAATCGTAAGACAGAATTTGAAAACCATTCACTCTCCTACGCTGTCTGCCCTTCAAGGAACAAGCATTATGCTTCTGTATCTGGTTTCAGAACTGAGGCCATTTTAGACATGAGATTCACAAGATGTCCACGATACTGAGGGAACAATTAACCCCCATGTGTCAGTCTGGGTCATCTTTAAAAATGTAATCATGTTGTGTCATTTCAGTTAAATCCCTCCTTGGTTCTGACACCACGGTCTATTGCAAAAATGACAGGTTTATCTATGGGGCACATACAAAAGAGTGCTTCTAAAATTAGGACCAAAAACACATGCTGTTACTTGGAACGCTCCTGAGTCAATGTGACAGAGCCCGTGCTCACGTTGCATTAGAACTCTCCTCCCTGTCCACAAGCCGCACTATTGCTACCAGAAATGCCCAGCAGCAGCGCAATTAGCTGGCTCAGTAATGGATCAGAACGATCAGTTTAAAGTTTTCCTGTTCAGAATTTATGTTTATAGTTGTATATACAACATTTAAAAAACTGGCTATTCCTAGAGTAAACTTAAGTATTCTAACTAGGAAGATAGCTTAGTACGATGGTCAAATGATTCATTTAGGAATTTTCAACTGAAGGAAAATATTACTGTAGACCAACTTTGATATGAATGGGGCTATCAAAAAACATGCTTTAACAGTAAATCTGAATCACACACACTTTAAAAATTCATAAAGAAGGAAGACGAAGTGATGAGAAGATGAATAATGATTATGCCCCAGTGAAGAAATGAAGTCACCAGTCTCTGGAAAATTCTCAAGGGCATGTATTATAGAGGAAAAAAATGGGCTTTTACAACTGGGTACCATGTGAGGTAAGATTAGCAACAAAACAAACCAAATTAAATTGTTTATTCCCTACCAAGAACGTGCTTCATCATTTTACAGCTGAAGTTTCTTTTCTCATAACTGGCTGAGTTGTTTTCGTGAGTCAGAAGTGAACAAGTTCATCAACAGAAATAGGCCACAGACACTGATGTAGCTGAAAGCATGAGTTAACATAAAACAAAGGAAGAAAATGATTTCCAGGGTATGCCAAGTTTTAATCACTGAAAAGCACCAGCAACAGACTTGACCAAATATGGCTATAATGTGAATACAACAGTCATCATCATAGCTATCGAAATTGCTTTTGTTTCCAATGTAATACATGAAAATTCCTATATATTTAACAGGAAAAAAAAAGCAGAAATGTCTACACATTCAGAAAAGGAATATCTATTTCCAACTCTTATCTTTAAAAAATTCTACCTACTGAACTCAGAAAATAAACGAAACCAGACACCATCTTTATAATCACTGTGTTTTCAAGATCTCTGAAAGATTAAGCACTGGAGGGATTTATCTCCTCAAGAAGCCCTGGATGCACTCAGATTCGGTGTTTCCAGCAGCCCGAACACTATGACAGCCTCGTGGGCTTCAAAGAATGCAGAGCAGCAAAATCCCCTGGAATCATAAATGTAAAACCTATAATTATGGTTATTTAACAAAATGGTTTCTGTTAAGATATTTGATGATGAAATTCCCATCCTCAGATGTCAGTGCCCAAATTTTAATCAGCCTTTACTCATAAGTAAATGTGTTCTGTTATTTGATTAAATGTCAGTGGCCATTAGGCCCAGTTCTCAAGTAAGAAGGCTTACAGCAGGCATGCCACAGAGAGGGTGTGGAATGGATTATGAAGAAAGATGAAGAAAGGAGACTTGTTTTAGTAACTTGGTGATGTGAGGCACAGTTTCACCTTAAAGCAACCACAAAAACTTGAAAGAAGCAGAGGGCAACTTTGGCAGCCGGCACAAGGGAAACTCAGAGGTGGGAAAATGGGTGAAGTCAAGTGAGGAGGAATCAGAGCACAGAACAGCAGCATTTCTGAGTTTCGGGTATATTGTCTCACTTTCTGGTCCTCTCAACAACTGTGAGAGGTAGGAAGATCTGCTGCTAGCGACGTCTCCATTTTAGAGACAAAGAAACTAAAGCTTGCTTACTCTCTGTGGCTTTTTAAAAAAACTTGTTTTGAAATAATTTTAATTTACAGAAAATCTGCGAAATTTAGTATAGACAGTTCTGTATCTACTTCAGTCAGCCTTACCACCCCAATCTCTCCTTAAACCTTCTGATCTGAGAAGCCAAGCTGAGTCATGTGTTCAGTACTGGGATTAGAGTTTCTGTGGCTTTTCATAAAGGCAGGACATATTGCTAGAAAGACTTATGATTCCTACTCCAAACCTATGCTCTTTTCACTGTATCACTGACTCCTTTAACAAAGCTCCTTTAAATATAGAATTTTCTTTCTGAATATAGACAGGACTATCCAAGTAAGTTTGATCCAAGTGAAATTACTCAAAGGGTACAACTATACTTTACTACTGTATGTTACCATTTTACATACCTATAAAGTGTGCAGTAATCTAGAACACTCTAACTGAAATGTTCTTTAGTGGCTCTAGTAAGAAACTGGTTTAGTTTTTATGGAACTGAAAACCCTAAAACTTGAACTATGTGCAGTTTTGACAAGATCTAGAAATGCATTCTAACATGAATATTTAGTAAGATATAAGTGAACAAATGTCACAAAACTACAGAGTTACTTCTGAAGAAGCACACTGAATTTTCAGTCATTTTGCTGGAGGAGAGCAGGCAGTGTTAGATAGATAGCCCCAATAATTTGATCTTTCATAGATGCTGTAAATTCCTTCACTGATTCTGGTTGTACTCGTTATGAGAGGAAGGTTGTATCTAAACTCAATTCCATTTGTATGTGTACCCTGGAAATTTCACCATATTGCACATTTTTATAGAGAAGATGTGGTGTGAGAAAATAGCTACTACTTGGGGGTGCTGGGTACTGGGCTAGGTACATTATATTTGTTACCACAAATCCTTCCCAACAGTTCCAAGAGGCAGGTTCTGTGGAAGAATCTGAGACTTGGAAACATTAGTCTAGGGTAACAAGGCTACCCTGGTACAGGAAAAGGTTTCAACTGTGATTTGAACACCGAAATCTGTCTAACCAAAGCTAGTGCTCTGGTTAGAATACCACGCAGTTTAAAGAGAACATTAGAAGGAAGACAGACATGCCATAGTTTCCTGAAAGAGAAAAATAATTCTGTTATTCCATAATAAAGGCTTTATCACCTTTTGTGATGACTGTACCCATCCTTGATTAGGAAAATGAAGCCGGAGAAAAAATATACTCAGCACTGGAGAGTGGATGTATAATATGGTGTGTGCGTGCATGTGTGTGTGCGCACGCATACACGCAAGCACGCACATATGTGTTGTCAGTTTGTAGCTTTTAGGAGGGAGTGCATTACTGTGACATAAACATGGCCTCATCTGTCTGGAAAGGTCATCCTCTTTGAAGAAGTAAGAAATAAGAAGGGGGGGCAGCGTGAGGTGAGAGTGGGGAGAACAGAGTTTAGTTGGCTGGTCACAGCTGTCCAATAACCCTGATGGTCACTGAAGCAACCGCCTTCGTAACCAGATTGACTGCAGGTAGGGGCATTAAACAAAACAAAACAATACAAAAACACACCATGTAGGCAACACTGAAATGAATGGTGAACATGTGATCTTGCTAAAATAACAAATTAAAATTCTTCATAGCATAAAAGTCAACTTCTTAGAATTCTTTAATACTGGTGCTTTCCTGGTACATTTACAATATGATGAAATGAACTAAAATTTGATTTCTACACACCTTTTAAGTGAAACTCCTTCTGTACCACATGGGGTATCCTATAAGTACAGTGAAATGAAGCAGTACTTTATAGACCCTCCTTTGCATAGTATTCTTTAGAGGGTAGAAAAACATACAGCCCAGATGAGACTTATTTTCTATGGCACAGCATTTTAATTTCTTAAGTATCAGCATGGGTATTTTGACCACAACAACAACAAAACCTAACATCAAGTCTTTTTTCCTGTTTTCCTCTGGAATGTAAGAGAAAATAAATCTAATAAATGCTGAATGATTTCTTCAATCTTTCAGGGTAGGGAAGTCTGAATAAACGCAACCCTTTAAATAATACAAGACTTAGTCTGAAACTCATTCAGACATTAACACTTGTCCTGTAAGTAGGATAGTTCCTTGACTATCGTAGCCACATGACAAATATTCCTTTGATATAAAAAAATCAGACTTGATTTGTCAATAATCTAAGAATTAACAAGAAGGAAAAAAATAGTGTCCGCTTTGGAGCGGACTATGAGAGCCCATACAGAAGCCTGTGGGAGAGGGGCCAGAACAAGCCACCATTTTATACCCTCCTTGACACATCAAAAGTGATGAGTTCACAGGACAGCTGAGAATTATCTGCTCTCATCATGAAGCAGGAAGAAATTTTGTTTCACAACTTATGAGTTCATTTTGCTGGCATAAGCTAGGCCCTGTCTGAGAGAACCCGGATTTCTACTAGCATCAGGCAATACAGAGTCCAACTGCTGCCAAATGGAATGCAACTGTCAAATGCCTTCCATTTATGACTTGTGAATAAAACTATTTTTATACCAGACCAGGCCTATTCTAGGACATTAATGACTTTCTTGAAGTTTATTCTCAATTTTATCAACCTGGGCTCATCCCCAGGTTTTCCTAGTTAAAATATTTTTGGTTGCATGCAATTTGATTCAGAATTATAGTTACTTAAGCAAGACACTGGAGATTGTCTCCAGCAAGACAATAAGCAAGATTCTGGAGATGATAAGTTCAGACTTGACATACCCCTTGCTGAAGTCATGAGGACCTCAGTATCTTCCAGCATTAGATCTGACATTTTCCTAAGATGTGGCTTTTTTTTTTTTCTTTCCCATTTAAAAAGTCAGTTATCCCTTTTATTGAGATATGAATGACATCTAATAACGTATAGGCCGTGACTTTGTCTTCACGATTCAGAATGGCTTTTAGAGCTCCAGATGGTACATCTGCACAAAGCCATCAGATGTAGGAAGGTGAGGAAAAAAATGCACTCCTGTTTTAAGAAAACTAACAGGGTGGTTAGATAGAGTATTCAGGCTTATATTTTACTGGCCAGATCTCCGTAGTATGATCAGACCTAGTGGCCAGGTAGGAAGAGGAAGGCCATATTGTGTCAGGAGGGCAGTATCACCAGCCACAAATCAGTTTTGTTACAAAAGAAGAAGCGAATGGCTATTGGGTGGTAAGTAGCTGCCTCTATCATGTTGGCATAGGACTGAGGTAGGAGTCATCACATTTATGTGATTTAGCATACCTATCTCTAGGCCTGATCTGTACCAGTTATAAGAGCTAAGGCTAAAGAGATTCTCTCCCAACACATCACTCACCAACTTAAAAAAATGCATTTTATATATTTTTTAACTTCATGGAGTGTTCTCAGAAGATAAGGAAACGACAACACTAAGTCAAACAAATAACCAGGAACAAGCCTATTCCAAAGTGACTGAGATGCTCTGTCTAGAAGAAATCGATTTAGCTGCATTTAATCTCTTCCTCAGTCAGGGGCGGCACAACAACTACTCAATGAGGGTGAGTGATATGAAAATGGGCTTGGCAAATGATTCACTCCAATGGGGGCTAAACGCCCTGCCATTTTTAGTCTATGCACTTTGCATAAATGCTGGCTGGCAGGGTGGGGACATCGCTCTTGACCTGTTCTCTTCTTACCTTTTAGTGGAATCCTAGATAGAGTCAATGAAAAGCTACCAATCTCAAACTTCATCAAAGAAAGAAAAGATGATTGAAGTAGACTGGAATGGGAAGGGTTGAAGTGATCCCAAGAACAATGAACTCGAATGCGATAGAGAAGATCTTCAGCACTGGATATAAATCAGTGCAGGGTGAATTTTAATAAAGAGGCAGGCCATAATATCTGAAAAACACTTCTTCATTTTTTAATGAAAAACTTAAAATTGCAAAAAAGGCAAATATTGCAAACTTTTCAAGAGGTCCTACATTTATGCAGTTTTATTTTGGTGAGAAAGAGAACAAACAACAAGCGAATGAGATGCCTTTCAAGATGTATCTGAAAAGGAAAGAAGGGGGTACATCACAGGATTCATACAACTTCACCTCTCTCTATATTCAAAATCTACAGTGCTAAAGAGTAACGGTGGAGTCCTAATCTTAATCTAAAGCTGTAAAATATTCTTACATAATTCTGAGGGCCATTCTACATCATCAGGTGAGGGCTGGAGTGCCCAGTGAAGACGATGCAGACCTGGGACTCAGAAGACCTGTACTTTAGGTCATGGTTTTGCCTCTAACACAGGAAGGGAACCATTAGGCTGGTTGCTTCCTTGGTGGCTGAATTCTCTCTTCTTGAATACAGCTCTGATGATCTGTGGTTCTGTGGTTCCCTATCCTAGGGAGGTCTTGAAATGTTTAGAAATACTTTAGAACTGTGGGCCCTAAGATTTAAGAGACCAGACAACCTGTTCAAGTCGATGATGGAAAACAGTCTCAGTTGGTGTGCAGTGATTCTGATTTAGAAGAGAAATCACTGGGAGAAACCAACGGGTTCCTAACCTCTGGGAAACAGCCAGGTATTTCAAAACCCTAGAAGAGTGTGTGTACCATATCGCCCACAGCAATGACACAGCCCTGTCACCCGCTGCATGAACTTCCCACAGGACTCCCATTGCTCACACAGAAGGGCACTGGATTTAGAAAATCAGAAGGTGCTGCGATGCTGAACGGAACAGATACTGTGGCCTATATAAGAATCTGCACTTTCGTAACAGAGAGAGAGAGAAAGAAGAATTCCGGGTACTGCCCCCTCCCCCCACTCCCCACCGCACTCCCAGGAAGTTAAAGGACAGGAAGATCACTATCCCTGTGGCTTCCCAACACCTCCCCCTCAAATGCTCCTTTCTGGAGAGAATTAGGTCTGATACAAGAAACTTAACTAGACACACTGATGAACTCTGCTAAAAACTTTCAGTATATATCTTACTTATTCTTAAAAGAGATATTCAGCTTCCGTATAAGTTGCATAGTAATATGCCTGTCTGAAATATGCTGAAAGTTTTTAGCAATCTGTTTTTTTTTTCTTAGAGAAATATTCAAAGGCACGTAAATGCTCTCTGAAATGAAGAGCACATTTTCAAATGATTGTCTGACTTAGATAAACATAGATGCGCCCAAGAAAAGAGAAACTTTGTAATCGAATATGGTTATTTATAAATCATCAAAGCCCAATACCTGTTCATTGTACTAGTCTATACACAGAGTCACTTAAGTAAACTTAAGTAAAACTAGTAAAACTAGTCTTTGGTATTTTGATCATAAGAAATTAATAGTAAGGCTTCAAACATGAAGGTAAATCCAGGAGACACATTTTAAACTTCCTTACTTCCTTTAAGAAAGTTAATGTCTATTTTCCAATAACAAAGGTGGAGGGTTCCTTTAGTAGGCAGGAATAAGAACATACCTTTGCATATTCCTTAAGAGAAGCATCTCCTGGGCCATTAACTGAAGAGGGGGGAAAAAAAAAAAACCTACCATGTCCCTATGAAAAAGAAATCAGATTTGGTATGCTTGTGACACTTTAAAGAGCATATTATGTAGGAAAACAAAATAAACATTTGACCTGGCAAATGAAAATGGATTTGGAGTTTCAACATATTTGGCAGACAGGTAGAATTAAATTCAAGTCAAGTATGCAGAGAAACTAATATAGTATTTAAATATTTGCTTAAGTAATACAGTATTTAAAATAACATATTTGAAGACATGTTTTTGTTGAAATGTTTTACACTTTTAGTGAGGATGTTTTTTGAGAAAAAGCTTGACTGGAGCATATTTTACTTTCTCTCTTTGTCATTCTGTGAACTTCTGTGGGATTTCTATATGAGCCATTTTCCTTTAAGTCTCAGATAACTATGTAATATCCCCTGTAGCTTTTAAAAAGAAACTAGATTTAGATTACAAAAATGAATCTTGAAGTGAGATACTGATGGGCTCAAGAGCCAACTCCAGTGTTTGTGGGCATGCTATACATGATGGATGAGGGGACGAACAGATAAATGGTCTGGGGCAGGAAGTGGCTTGGGCGTGGTCTGCCTACTTTTGCTGCCCCCATCGCTGTAAGTCTAACCTTCCAAGCCTCCTCATGAGAGTGGGGCAGGAGGGCCCTGCTTTTCAGCCACATTGCCAGGTCTAGGCCTGGACACCCAGCACAAGATGGGTCAAACAGAGGTCACTTCCTTGACACTTGAAATTGGTAATCCAGAGAACTGGGTCTGGCTCTCTCTAGGTGATGAAGCTAATTTGGGAGCACCTGGCATAATGTTACCTGCCACACACACAGAGAGAAGAAAAATTTGATTTCACTGGTGTCTGGGTTGTAGTTCCTGCAATCCAGCTGTATGTCTATCCTTGGGTTGCTTAGAAGACATACAGCCTTACAACATGAGAAATTTGTCTATTTGTAGAGTTCACTATTTTCCTAAGCAACCTATCAAACAAATTATAAGTTAGTATTTTATGAATTTATCCTCCCTAGTCTCTACATGAATCTGTGATCCTTTTTAAAAAAGATTTTATTTATTTATTTGAGAGAGAGAAAAAGTGAGCACAAGCAGCGGGGAGAGGGAGAAGCAGACTACCCCCTGAGCAGGGAGCCCGACATAGCACTCAATCCCAGGACCCTGGGATCATGGCCTGAGCCAAAGGCAGATGCTTAATTGACTGAGCCACCCAGATGGCCCATGAATCCATGATCTTTGTACTGTCTGTACAATCACAGAAAGAAGAGTTGAAGTATACCTCCCATGGCACCTTTCCCTCATCATCCTGAAAAAGCTGATATCTTTCCTATATGTAACCAAGCTTTCTTTTATTCGATAGCACACTGAATTATATCTACATTATGAATTCACTATTAGGACATTGCCAGTAGCTTGGACATACATTACATAAAGGCTTAAACACAATCATCAAGTCCTTTACTCAGGTAGAAATGTCTTCCTAAATAACGTTGCAAGAAAGCAGGCTGAGGTACCAAATTTCTATTCAATACTGGTTTCTAAAACTAGTAGTTTTCTGTTTCCAGAGAAAACAAGCTTGGTAAGAGAATTTCTAAATATGATAAGCAGTTCTGTGTCACTGAAAATTAATGAACATGTAAAGGTTCATAATTAAAACTAAATTATAGAATCCTCCAACTCATAAATATATCTTAAAAGTTAAAAATGTATCTTCTCACAAAAATACTGTCTTAAATGGTGGTTAATTTCCACATAATCTTTAAAAAACTCTCTAATCCTTATGCATCTATACTCAGTTTATGTAGGGATCTGAAGGGGGCATAATTAAGAGAATTCTGTCCCCTTCCCATATGGATGAATGCTGTTCAAAATTCTGAAAACATGAAGTTGGTATTTGAAACCTTTTCACATTATTTTTTAAATCTCAACTTCCTAGCATTCTTCTTTTGAATTTTCTTCCCCACAAGCACACAATATAGCATACTGCTTAACGTTCTTTACTCTTTAAATTGCCCTATGGTTCAAAACTGCCTTTCTCCTTACTGACCAGAATAGTTTAGACCAAATCCCTTTCAGCTAGTGACTGAGATGTAAGCAATGTGATTCACATCAATATATAAATAACCAAATGTCCTTGGACCTTCATGTGTTTTCAAAAATTGTGAAAGAAGACACAGTAATCTCTTACCGACTATTTTGAAAATTTGTGGATTTAAGATAACAATGATTCACATTTGAAAAACAAGTATGATAAATCCATTTTCTTTTCAAATCTGTGATTCTGCTCAGAAATTACCTGAAATGCCAAAGAAAAGCAAAAATAAAGGAAAATTTTTTTACTCAGCCTTGAAATTAGGGAGGCTAGTAACTATATACAATCAAACCCAAGAAATTTCTTCCAGATAAAAATCACTACTTTTCTTCTACTTTCCTTTTCCAGATAATCCACACACTGGTTTTCCTTCCAAGCACTTACAGTTTTTAACTGTGATCCTACACAAGGCATAATCTCTGTACATCAGGGTCCTAATAAGAATAGACTGTACCACATGAGTACACTGTGATACTAGCTAATACATAGACTAGCGTTTAGAACAGTGTCCGGCAGGTAGTAAGTCCTATACAGGACTCTGCTGTCATTACTACTATGGTTATCTCTATGTTATGCTACACATTCTGTCAAGGATACAGCTATTTTATGACTACTACTCTATATCCCCAGGATCGAGTGGTAGTAGGCACTAAGTGGGTAATCAAAGCATATTTATCAAATGAGAAATACTAATTAAATTTTAAGACTGATAAGTTGAGACACATAGGTTTAAGTTTCCTCAGAATTTAAAAATAACCACCAAAAAATTTAAACGCAAGGAGACTCTGAAGTTACAAATAAAAGACAAAGAAAACAGGGAGGGAAACATAAAAGACAGGATAATAAGATAAGAACATATTTTATGTCAATAAGCAATTGAAAGAAATTAAAGAAAAAAATCTTAAGATTTGGGGCAAAAGTCAAAATCCCACTATATATGCTGCTAATAATAGTTACATCCAAACCAACTGGCTCAGAAAGACTGAAAATAAGGATAGGCAAAGCTCTAACAAGCGTAGGTATTAATCTAAACAAGAGGGCCAGTTTCTACTAATGAAAGGTCCACCAATAATGACAAAAAATGCTAGAACTTCTCCCTCCTCATATAGGAAAACTGGACTGTATACAGCAAAAATAGCTGGAAATTAAAAGAGATATTTATCATGGCAGTGAAAGACTTACTTTTACTATATCTCTTGGTTTCTATTTGATTAAGCAGTGAAAAAAAAAAAAATAAGGGTGCCCACAATGACCAACTGGGATGTGAAAGAAATAATCTATATTTATATTTATCATTTATATTTAAGTACAAATATATACTTATTTTTAATTAAAAAAAATTGAACACATTTTACATGGACTGACATTTCTACCTTCAGTCAGTCCACAGGCCCAAGAATTGTGTGAGGTGGTTAAAACATCCTGAAAGATGGCAGTGCTCACACATGGACGGACTAACTGCGGTGCAATCAGGAGTCTGTACAGCGTGAGGACAGTACAGTTTGTTTCACCTTACTTGGAACAGGCGGGTGTCTTCACTGTGTCAATTAAAAAAAAAAAAAAAAAAGACCACCAGTAGTAGAATCTCCGTAGCATTTTTTTTTTAATTTTTTTAATTTATTTATTTTTTTTTAATTTTTTATAAACATATATTTTTATCCCCAGGCATTTTGAATTAAGATGCAACATGAACATAAAGGTCTTTTGTATCACCCACCCAAAGTCTCACAGGTTAATCCGAGCTAAGTAAGTAAAAGTGTTATAGAACTTGAAGACAAGGGGCACCTGGGCGGCTCAGTGGGTTAAAGTCTCTGCCTTTGGCTCAGGTCACGATCCCAGGGTCCTGGGATTGAGCCCCACATCAGGCTCTCTGCTTGGCAGGGAGCCTGCTTCCCTTCCTCTCTCTCTGACTGCCTCTCTGCCTACTTGTGATCGCTATCAAATAAATAAAATCTTAAAAGAAAAAAAAAAAGAACTTGAAGACAAATGAATTAAAAAAAAAAAGAATACAAGTGTTATAAATTTGCTGAACTTTTCTGATGACCATTGGATGCTACCAATAGATATTTAAGTGAATAAACACAACTTAAGTGTCCCTTTCAAGGTCAAAGCAGTAAACTATAAATGCTTTCATATGGCTGTTCCAAATGATGGACATCTATGATTTATGGATGTTTAGAAAATTTTCATTATTATTGCTTGTTTATACAACATATATTTATATGTGAGCACCTACTATAATTATATGCTATTGTGGGCACTGTAGATATTGTAGTGGACACAACAAACAAAGCTCTTGACCTTCTGGAGCTTACATTCTCTTGGGGGAAGACAGTAAACAAGTATATAAAAGAGTGAAGATAAGTGCTATGAACAAAATGTAGTAGGATAAGTAGACAGAGAATGACTGGGTAGGAGAGGTATTATTTTTGTCTTAATTGCTTGGGCTGCCATAACAAATGTATGGTGGCTTAAACAAAAGAAACTTACTTCTCACAGTTTTGGAAGCTTTAAGTCCGAGGTCAAGGTGCTGGCATGGTCACATTCTGGTGAGAACTCTTCCTGGCTTGCAGACAGCTAACTGCCTCCTGTGTCCTCACATGATAGACAGAGTCCATTCCTCTTCTTGAAAGTGCACTACTCCTATCATGAGAGTCTTACCATTGACCTCACCAAACCTAATTATTTCCCAAAGGCCCTATTTCCAAATACCATCACATTAGAGGGCTTCAACATATGTATTTATGAGGGGACATGATTCACTCTATAGCACCTTCCTATTGGAAGTCTAGGGAAGGTCTCTGTGGTGACGCTATTGGAGCAGGGTTCTGAGGGAAATGAGAGGGCTAGAGGAGAGTACATGACAAAATCTGCAAGTGGCAATGTGTCTGTCTGGTTGAAAGCCACTGAGAGTGGACATCTGGAGGAAGATGGACAATTGACCAAAGTACCCCGCAACAATGGAGGTTATTGCGACCTTAACAAGAGCAATTTCTATAGGATGGTGGGGATGCAAATGGGATTCAAGTGGGTTCTAAAGAGAATGAAGGAGAACAAATGAAAACTCTTTTGAGAAGTCCTACTCTAAAGGCGAGCAGAGTGAGCAGAGAGAGTAACTGCAAGTGATTTAGTGGGAAGGCAGAGAAATTACAGCACTTTTCCATGCAGATAGGAATTAATAAAGTGTACTGGTGTTGTGGTGGGAACTTTGGAAATACTGCTCTCATTGCTCCTCTTTCCTTAGTGAAACCGGAAGCCAGGTATCAGCTGAGCAAGGAAGTCAGGTGTTAGAGGTCCGATGAGACAAGTTTAAACAGTTATTAAAAGTAGTGGGAGAATGAGTACACTAGCAATATTCTAAAATTGCTGGGCAGCACTAAGGCCAAGTTGAGGCTCTTAGTTATAAACTGGAAGTGAGACTAGTTAACTTGATTGGGTTTTTCTCCACTCATGTTCTGCTGCTAGGACTGAGGCATAATGTAGGTATAAAATAAACAAAGAATTGGATTTAACCAGGATTGGGTTTTGCTAAAGGCACGTGTACATATGAGCTTCAAGTGTGAATAAATTCTTAGTGCTAAAAATAATCTACCAATATATCTAAGTAAATCTCAAATTTTTGCTGACCAGGGTTCTGGGAACAAAAAGAGATTGTAGACTAATGATAAACAGGAAGTGAATATTATTAATAATGATGATGTAACAGATACATAAAAATCTCCCTACCTTGTCTATGGATCACTTATAAAAACTCATCACATATCAAAATACCAAGTAAATTCTAGTAAATTCCCAAGATTAAAGCAATATATCTAAATATAAATCTAAATAATATATCTAAATATATCTAAATAAAGTATATATCTAAATACATCTGACAACTATGTAATAAAGCAACTAAAACACTTAAGAGGGTCAAAACAAACAAAAGATCCAGCCACTTGGAATACATATATTTTTAATATTCTTCTATATTAATTGGGCCAAAAAAGTGATTTGAAAGTGCAAAATTAAGTATTAATTATATAAATATACCACAATAATATATTATATTATTAATAAATATTAGTATTAAAATATTTACAGATAAATTTAAATAATAGAAGTAATAGATATTTTTAAACTCTATGGGCTATATCAAAAGCTATGCTAGGAAACATTACAAATGTAATATTTCTATTGTTAAACAAAGATTTTACTAATACAAATAGCAGTGAACATGTTTGAATTTTTAAAGTCTTTGTTCAATTATTTCAATTATTAGGGTACCTAGAAATGCAATTTCTGGATCGAAGGACATAAAGGTTTATTTTTTCTTTTCATGTGTTTGACAGATAGTGCCACACTTTTCTCCAAAAGTTTTATCAACTTATGTGCCCATTAATATATGAGATAGTCAGTTTCTCCACGACCAAGTAAACACTGAATAATTCCTGGTACAATTAAAACAAAATACATTTTCAAGTTGAAATGAAATGTGATTTTTCCCCCTAGCTTTTTTTTTTTTTTCCTTGGGGTTGGGGGCAGTGGAAGGAGGAGGAGGTATGGAGATGAGATTCAATATTATTAAAATTATTAAAATTTAAATTACTAAAATTATTATTACAAATGATTTATAAATTTTCTCCTAGCTATCTCTTGCCCCAGAGAATCCAGAGTTCTTTGAATAACTCCCCAATATAACCAGCTGGCCTGTAGTCATCATATTTGAAAGTACCCAAGTCCCATACAAATGTATGGAATGATTTAAAAGAATTCCAAGAAGAGAATTTTTTGTAAGAATTTATGAGTTTGAGATGACTGATATCCCAAAGCAATAATATCCAGGCAACCAAGATCACTCTTTGGTTACAATAAATTAAAAAACCTTCACTAGGAGTTTCTATGAGTCACAGGAAAAGTTTAAGCAATATTTAATTATACAAATAATGTACTGCATTTTTCTACTTCAAAACCACGTAGTGGGTTATCAATAAGAATCGCTTAAGACAATAAGAAAAATTCTCCTGAATTTCACTTGAAGCATTTCTGTTTTAACAGAGAGTGATAACTGCCTTATTAGGCTATTTTATTTTATTCTATTCATTGTAATGAATTCATTGTAGGGCCACAAGGAACAAGCCTTTCAGGATTCAAATATCCTCCCCACTAAACCTAGACGGGTAACAGGAACTCTACACAGAGCTACTCCCTAGGAAAAAGGATCGCAGGTTTTTCTTCTTTTTTTTTCTCTTTTCCCTCATCTCTTTCTTTCTTCTTCCCTCTCTCTCCACCTCCCTCTTTCCCTTCCAGTCTTTCACTGGGATAATTTCCATGGATACAGCAAAGGAATAAAGTAGTATTTTTTGGAGATAGTTGTGTATGTACTGAATTTTGGTAAATAGGGTCTAAATTCAAATTATTTAAAAGCTCTGAAGAGCAACACAACTGATGAATTATTGAACTCTACGTCAGAAACTAACGATGTACTATATGTTGGCTAATTGAATTAAAATAAAAAAAGAAGTTAGTTGAAAAAAAATTCACTAGACCTGAGGGCACATACTGCATGGAGCACTGGGTGTGGTGCATAAACAATGAATTTTGGAACACTGAAAAAAAAATTTTTTTTTAATTATAAAACTTACAAAAAAAAGCTCTCCTGGAGTTTTTATATAATAAGGCATTTTTTCAAAATAAAAACAGTAGCTTCAGAGATTTTAGATTTTTCTGTAGTGTGTTTTCCCAAAGATGGTCACTTCTGTACTTACAGCTTTTCCCTATCTGAGAACAGATCAAGAGACCCATTATCAATGACTGTCTTCTATTTGAGGTACAGAGTAACTACAAAAACCAAATGTCTTTTCTTCAAGGACTTTTAAAAGTAAGATTTAATAAACACTTTAAAAGAAAAAGATAAAATGTCCAAACTGTTAATATTTATTTCTTATTTTAAAAATTAAACATCATGCTTCAAATAGTTTACTACCTGGCTATATTAAGGGGGAATGGCTAAACACTGTCTTTTGCAATTAAGTATAAAAGCCAGAATAGTGGTGGTAATAATTAATGAATTATTAAATAAAAAATCCCATAGTTTATCAATATAGTGCATGAGGCAGATAAATTCAAAAGTAACTTTTGTGAGTCTGGTGATTTGATGATAAATCGTTCCTTAGTATTAGAAGGACTGAGTGAAACAACACTTTCCAAGTGTAGGAAGCACAATGAATGGAGAGGAAAATTTTTATGCCACAAAAAATTCAACAGTTACCCAAAGCACCTGCAAATTCCAACTATTTTCTAACTATACGTCAGTCATTAAATAAAGATTTTCCAGAAGAGGTATTTAATGGATCAGAGAAGTGAGTAATGTTATTATTTGAAGATGCTAAATTATAAAATCTTATAATAGCAAATAAAGGAGAAAAGGCACATAATCTGTGTTGCCAAATGTGAACTGGCCAGCTAGGTAGAACAGACGAATAGTCACAGATAGTACTAGTCTTTTTGAAACAAAATCTGCTGACTGAAGCTGTAAATGATGCTCAGTGGCAGTTTTATACATATCTGGGACACAGTAAAGGTCAAGACTGAAGCAGTAGGGTTAGAAGAACTTCTATAGCTAAAACTGGAAAAGTCACTTTTATTATAATTTGAACAGGAAGTTATTTGAGCAATGAAAACTATTAGCAACTGAAAAGCACCTGAAAAAGATTTGTTGGAGAACTGATAGGAGAAGTTCATACAGGTACATAATATCCTTTTTGCAATCCTATATAAGTCAGAAGAAAAGACTGGTTTTATATACCCGGAAACTGCATTATTTAAATAAAACAGAAAAGTGTTCAGATCATCCAAAGGAGAGATTAATAATATTCACATATACTGGCTACAAGATCACACCTATTTTAGTTACCTTACTTGGGCAAATATTTACTGAAAGTTTATAATGTACATAGCACTGTGCTAGGTACCAAAGATCTGAAAGTAAAATAAGTCCATGCTCTCAAGGACCTTATTTAGTAAGTTAAACTAAGGAAACAATGAGTTATAATCTATCACATACTAAAATACCTGAACATAGATGTTGCCAGATGGAGAAGACTCAGCAAAGGGAAGAAAAGTAAACAACTGGTTTAGGGGAACTACAAGTTCAAGGGGGTTCCTTAAGCAGCATGTCTGTGTGTGTGTGTGTGTGTCTGTGTACGTGTGTTATGAGTGTCCACACACATATGCTCGGAGGGAATAGTAGAAAAGAGGAGGATCGGGAATGGTGAGAGATGAAGATGAAAAGGCTATCTGAGGCAAAATTTTAAAAATGTAAATTCATATCATGCTTAGAAATTAAGACTCTTGGGGAGAAAATGGAAAGTCAAGAAAAGCAGAAGGCTGGAAAGATCCAATTTGCCTTTGGGACCAGCCCTTTATGAAAAGGAGAGTTCTCAGCACACATCCAAACACCATAGGTTACAGTGATCCCTAAATAGTTATAGTTTTGTCCAGAACTCTTATGTCTAAATGAGGAATGCAGTATCAGGGACCAAGTGTAATTGCATTAAACAGTTTGACAGGCATGATGTCATGAAGTGGCAGCACCAGTAAGAACCAAACTGAAGACAGCTCCTCAGCACGGATGCGAAAAAGGAACAGAGGGAAATCATCTATACCAAACAAGCAATGATCTGTTAATTCCACTAAATAAACTACAGCATTAAAAAGACAAAAATCTTGCCACAGAATACATTTATTTTCATATTCAGAATGACTAACTTGTTGAGATTAAACCAATACAGATAAATAAAAGCCAGACTATGTAACAACAATCTGCCCACCTACTGTGGGGAATGTGGGTGAAGGAAAAAGAATAGGGAAATATAATCCACAAAATATTCAGGGCAAAAATATTTTGGTTATTACAACAACCACAATTTGAGAACTATAAACATTAAATGTAAATTAGTGGTAAATCTTGTGGTGTTCTTAAATTTGATGATATTTTAAAACTCTTCTCTGCCAAGGTGTTTTATAAACAAGTTGGTGGACTGATCTCTAAGAAAACCCTTGTAATGTATCTTTTAAAAGAGAAGGATATCATTTTAAAAAGAACAAACTGAAATTATTTGAGAAAGAAAATATTGATTGATTCCATAAAAACCTAATTGAACAGTATAATCAGATGTGTTAGTCAAATACCCATTTATGTAAGACTAAACACAGCAGCCCAGCGAGGCCCTGCACACATGCATTACCACTGGTAGACACAAATGTTTAGTTTGCAGGGCTGGTGTGTATCTTTACCCTCAAAAATGGTTCTCTGTTTTACTAAAATTGAAACTCCTTGATGTGGGGAAGGTGGAAGTGAATGGCAATCATTGTTCCTATATTTTACTACCAAGTTCTGATTTAAAATATTCTAGCCCTGTAACAAAAGATACTTGTGGACATTAAATCAGAAATCTTGGTTTGGATCAGGGAAAGCACGATTATTATGAGGATTGTTTCAATGCTGTCACCATGTGTTTAGCTCCCTAGTAGTCTAGGGAAAGGTCAGTGAGAAGAAATCTTTTCAATTTCACCCAGGGACTAATAGTTAAAAATTCTAACTAGGTCTGACAAAATGGGAAGGATACTAAAATTTTTACCATAAAGACAGTAGTCATTTGGCTAATTTTGCTCTAAATTTTTTCTACAGCAAAGCATAAACCAAGAGATGAAACATTCTGTTAGAGAACAATTAAAACAACAACACAACCCAACTACCTCTAGTTTTACACCAGATACGTGGAGTGCTTTCATCAAAGCAGAAGTCTGGGGGCACCTGTGTGGCTCAGCTGGTTAAGCCACTGCCTTTGGCTCAGGTCATGGTCCCAGAGTCCTGGGACAGAGTCCCACATGGGGCTTCCTCTGCTCTGCGGGGAGCCTGCTTTTCCTTCTCCCTCAGCCTTTCCCCCTCCTTGTGCTCTCTCTTTCTCTGTCAAATAAATGGATAAAATCTTAAAAAAAAAAAAAAAAAAAGCAGAAGTCTGTCTCTACCCTCAGTTGGAGCCCACAGTTCACACCTGGTTAAGGAAAGCCTAGAAGAATCCCTGAAGAACTATCAGTCAAACATGATATATTAAGCCACAGAATGATAAGGACCTGGGTAAGTTAGGGAATGTTCTATTTTTATAAGCTCTGTAACTTTTCATGTTATTAATGGGAAAATCTCTTCTCCAGAAGATACCTTTCTCAGGTTTAGACAAGCTTTTATGGCAATGAATATACAAATCTTTACCATTATGTAATCGGAAGATAGATCTAGCTGTGGCTACAGAACAATCTGACAGAGTCTATAAAGATGCAAATGGAAATAGTTTCAGAGCGATGCATTATTCCTACCTTTGGGTTCTCCTGAAGTCATGTAATATTCTCTGTTCTGCTGTTTCTAGGCCAGAAAAACATGTACTAAATTACATTAATTCTGCTCTGTGTAGCTGGAATTACCAAAGGCTTTTCTTTTTTCTTTTTGGAGGTAGTTCTATTAATATTTCCTGAAGAATGATTTCATAGAGCATTTTTCAATTATTTGATCAAAAATTACCTTCAAAAGAATAAACAGACATACTAATGTGTTCTTCTGATGAGTCTCTTCAGAGTCTAGCCCTAACATACTAGCCCTAGCATACATGAAACATATATTTCATGTTTTAAAATGTACCCTAGTTCTGTTCTATTTTGTGCCCTCCTTGGCAAACCATAGTGACCCTATTCTATGGCCCTGAGGCTAGCCATAATAATTTCTTGAAAAAGTAATGTGCTTTACCTCAGAATAAACTCAATTTTAAATAAAAGAGCAAGCAAAACAGAAAATACACGGTTCCATCACACAATCAATAATCCAACAAGAAGGCTCAAAATTCAAGACCAAATAACAGAGTGGTAATAACAACCATTTATTGAGCCTGTATTCCCCTTAACAAGGCACATTGTTATCTCTTGATCTGCCACTTATTACTATAGGACTGTGAAGGCAGAAGCCATATTCTGTCTTTTTTTATAGACATAACCTCACAGGTAGGTAGTACGATGACTTACACAAGAGTCTCCAAGAATAAATGCCGAATGAGTTCAAGAGTGGAAGGAAGGATGTATACGTTGGCTGAACCCAAAGAAAATGATTTCTACTCACTATACATGCTGTCTCTTAGGGAAAACTTAGAGATCTGAGGCAACTCCAGGCTGTCATGCATCACTCTATCCATCTTGCTGTCATAATGTATGATACTCTGCACTTACAGACCTTTGCAGCTGCCTGTCCAGCATTCGTACAGTCTTCCTTTTTTTTTTTTTTTTTAAAGATTTTATTTGTTTATTTGGCAGAGAGAAATCACAAGTAGATGGAGAGGCAGGCAGAGAGAGAGAGAGGGAAGTAGGCTCTCTGCTGAGAAGAGAGTCCGATGCGGGACTCGATCCCAGGACTCTGAGATCATGACCTGAGCCCAAGGCAGCGGCTTAACCCACTGAGCCACCCAGGCGCCCCTCGTACAGTCTTCCTAAAGCTCCAGGGAACCATGCCTTTGTGAGGGGCTGAATGCATCTTTAGGGATGGTAGCCCATGACTTAGGCCAAGCCAGTAAGAACACGTCATCCTACTAGCTACTGAGGGTGCTAGGGCTTTCAGAAGATCCTGTGATATAAGCATTTTCAGAGTTAATCTTAGACAAAGGTATTCTCTCTATTATGAACTGGAGAATTAGTGCTCCTGTGAGGTCAGTCAACCAAAAGATTAGGCCAAAAAAACAGAAAAGGGCAGGAAAGAGTGAATTATAGGTAAATGGAGCTACAAATCCAGGGATATATTGTAAACCTCAATAACAAACGTTGCTAGAAGCCAAATCCACCTCTGGTTGTTTACCTGAACCATTTCCCTAACTGCTTAATTCATTTGAAATGGGCTTTCTGTTCATCAGAATCATGCGAAATGTTAACTGTTTTAAACTTCTTAGATCATTAATACCGCTCTGAATGTAGTCTGTGCCATGCTGTATGGTTATATTCTCCTACTTCTCAATTATATAATATGAAACTACTTAATTTGCTCACAAAGCATATCCTGGCAGCACCATGTATAGACTAATACTTCTGATGGGGGAAAACCATGAAAAGGTGAACTGTGGAATCTTAACTGGAGATTAAAAGAAACAACATAGATGATAAATATGTAAAGTCAAAACAGCATACATTTACACATACAATTCACTTATAATCTCATCACCTGATGAGAGCCAGTGTTAAGTTAGCCTATGGGTATATATCCTTCCAGTCTTAATTTATGTGTGTGAGGGAATATACACATTTCCTTATCATTGGATAGTAGTATTCTCTTGTCCCATTTCCACTGTTATAAACAGTGGATGAACAGCCTTGTATATAAGAATATGCATATGATCAAAATTTCAGATTATATCTTAAAGAGAAATTACCAACTGTGGGTTTACTGGGTTGAAGTAGATAAATGCCTCTAATGATATTTTAAATAGTTTCTGATTTCTCTCAAACTTCTTTTCCACCAGCAGTTAATGTGTACCCAATTCCATCTTACTCCTGACCATTTTTATAAGCAAAAATGGCATTGGTTCATTACAACTTAGCAGATATTTTGCACGCTTACTAGTTATTTTTATTTCTCTTCCTATGATTAATATATTATTATCTTTTGCCAATTTTTCTACTGGAATGTTTTCTTATTGACTAAAAGATCTACATAAATAAACGATATTAACATTTTATCACTTTTTTACATTAATTTGTTTTTCAATTTTGCCTTTTTCTGACATCTACAAGTTATATAATTTTTATCATCAAATTTAACAGTCATTTCCTTTGTGGTTTGTCTCCAAACTGGGATTTCTTTCCAGAAAACTTTTTTTTTTAATTTTTTATTTTTTATAAACATGTATTTTTATCCCCAGGGGTACAGGTCTGTGAATCGCCAGGTTTACACACTTCACAGCACTCACCAAAGCACATACCCTCCCCAATGTCCATAACCCCACCCCCCCTTCTCCCAACGCCCCTCCCCCCAGCAACCCTCAGTTTGTTTTGTAAGATTAAGAGTCACTTATGGTTTGTCTTCCTCCCAATCCCATCTTGTTTCATTTATTCTTCTCCTACCCACTTAAGCCCCCATGTTGCATCACCACTTCCTCATATCAGGGAGATCATATGATAGTTGTCTTTCTCTGCTTGACTTATTTCGCTAAGCATGATACGCTCTAGTTCCATCCATGTTGTCACAAATGGCAAGATTTCATTTCTTTTGATGGCTGCATAGTATTCCATTGTGTATATATACCACATCTTCTTTACCCATTCATCTATTGATGGACATCTAGGTTCTTTCCATAGTTTGGCTATTGTGGACATTGCTGCTATAAACATTCGGGTGCACGTGCCCCTTTGGACCACTACGTTTGTATATTTAGGGTAAATACCCAGTAGTGCAATTGCTGGGTCATAGGGCAGTTCTACTTTCAACATTTTGAGGAACCTCCATGCTGTTTTCCAGAGTGGCTGCACCAGCTTGCATTCCCACCAACAGTGTAGGAGGGTTCCCCTTTCTCCGCATCCTCGCCAGCATCTGTCATTTCCTGACTTGTTGATTTTAGCCATTCTGACTGGTGTGAGGTGATATCGCATTGTGGTTTTGATTTGTATTTCCCTGATGCCGAGTGATATGGAGCACTTTTTCATGGGTCTGTTGGCATCTGGATGTCTTCTTTGCAGAAATGTCTGTTCATGTCCTCTGCCCATTTCTTGATTGGATTATTTGTTCTTTGGGTGTTGAGTTTGCTAAGTTCTTTATAGATTTTGGACACTAGTCCTTTATCTGATATGTCGTTTGCAAATATCTTCTCCCATTCTGTCAGTTGTCTTTTGATTTTGTTAACTGTTTCCTTTGCTGTACAAAAGCTTTTGATCTTGATGAAATCCCAATAGTTCATTTTTGCCCTTGCTTCCCTTGCCTATGGCGTTGTTCCTAGGAAGATGTTGCTGCGGCTGAGGTTGAAGAGGTTGCTGCCTGTGTTCTCCTCAAGGATTTTGATGGATTCCTTTCTCACACTGAGGTCCTTCATCCATTTTGAGTCTATTATCGTGTGTGGTGTAAGGAATGGTCCAATTTCATTTTTCTGCATGTGGCTGTCCAATTTTCCCAACAACATTTATTGAAGAAGCTGTCTTTTTTCCATTGGACATTCTTTCCTGCTTTGTTGAAGATTAGTTGAGCACAGAGTTGAGGGTCTATTTCTGGGCTCTCTATTCTGTTCCATTGATCTATGTGTCTGTTTTTGTGCCAGTACCATGCTGTCTTGATGATGACAGCTTTGTAATAGAGCTTGAAGTCCGGAATTGTGATGCCACCAACGTTGGCTTTCTTTTTCAATATCCCTTTGGCTATTCAAGGTCTTTTCTGGTTCCATATAAATTTTAGCATTATTGGTTCCATTTCTTTGAAAAAGATGGATGGTACTTTGATAGGAATTGCACTAAATGTGTAGATTGCTTTAGGTAGCATAGACATTTTCACAATATTTATTCTTCCAATCCAGGAGCATGGAACATTTTTCCATTTCTTTGTGTCTTCCTCAATTTCTTTCATGAGTACTTTATAGTTTTCTGAGTATAGATTCTGTGCCTCTTTGGTTAGGTTTATTCCTAGGTATCTTATGGTTTGGGGTGCAATTGTAAATGGGATTGACTCCTTAATTTCTCTTTCTTCTGTCTTGCTGTTGGTGTAGAGAAATGCAACTGATTTCTTGCATTGATTTTATATCCTGACACTTTACTGAATTCCTGTACAAGTTCTAGCAGTTTTGGAGTGGAGTCTTTTGGGTTTTCCACATATAGTATCATATCATCTGCGGAGAGTGATAGTTTGACTTCTTCTTTGCCAATTTGGATGCCTTTAATTTCCTTTTGTTGTCTGATTGCTGAGGCTAGGACCTCTAGTACGATGTTGAATAGCAGTGGTGATAATGGACATCCCTGCCGTGTTCCTGACCTTAGCGGAAAAGCTTTCAGTTTTTCTCCATTGAGGATGATATTTGCGGTGGGTTTTTCATAGATGGCTTTGATGATATTGAGGTATGTGCCCTCTATCCCTACACTTTGAAGAGTTTTGATCAGGAAGGGAGCATTTGTCAAATGCTTTTTCAGCATCTATTGAGAGTATCATATGGCTCTTGTTCTTTCTTTATTGATGTGTTGTATCACATTGACTGATTTGCGGATGTTGAACCAACCTTGCAGCCCTGGAATAAATCCCACTTGGTCGTGGTGAATAATCCTTTTAATGTACTGTTGAATCCTATTGGCTAGTATTTTGTTGAGAATTTTCGTATCTGTGTTCATCAAGGATATTGGTCGATAGCTCTCTTTTTTGATGGGATCCTTGTCTGGTTTTGGGATCAAGGTGATGCTGGCCACATAAAATGAGTTTGGAAGTTTTCCTTCCATTTCTATTTTTTGGAACAGTTTCAGTAAAATAGGAATTAGTTCTTCTTTAAATGTTTGGTAGAATTCCCCCAGGAAGCTGTCTGGCCCTGGGCTTTTGTTTGTTTGGAGATTTTTAATGACTGTTTCAATCTCCTTACTGGTTATGGGTCTGTTCAGGTTTTCTACTTCTTCCTGGTTCAGTTTTGGTAGTTTATATGTTTCTAGGAATGCATCCACTTCTTCCAGATTGTCAAATTTCTTGGCGTAGAGTTGCTCATAGTATGTTCTTATAATAGTTTGTATTTCTTTGGTGTTAGTTGTGATCTCTTCTCTTTCATTCATGATTTTATTTATTTGGATCCTTCCTCTTTTCTTTTTGATAAGTCTGGTCAGGGGCTTATCAATTTTATTAATTCTTTCCAAGAACTAGTTCCTAGTTTCGTTGATTTGCTCTATTGTCTTTTGGGTTTCTATTTCATTGATTCCTGCTCTGATCTTTATGATTTCTCTTCTCCTGCTGGGCTTAGGGTTTCTTTCTTGTTCTTTATCCAGCTCCATTAGGTGTAGGGTTAGGTTGTGTACCTGAGACCTTTCTTGTTTCTTGAGAAAGACTTGTACCACTATATATTTTCCTCTCAGGACTGCCTTTGTTGTGTCCCACAGATTTTGAACCATTGTATTTTCATTATCATATGTTTCCATGATTGTTTTCAATTCTTCTTTAATTTCCCGGTTGACTCATTCATTCTTTAGAAGGATGCTGTTTAGTCTCCAAGTATTTGGGTTCTTTCCAAACTTCCTCTTGTGGTTGAGTTCTAGCTTCAGAGCACTGTGGTCTAAAAATATGCAGGGAATGATCCCAATCTTTTGATACTGGTTGAGTCCTGATTTGGGACCGAGGATGTTATCTATTCTGGAGAATGTTCCATGTGCACTAGAGAAGAATGTGTATTCTGTTTCTTTGGGATGAAATGTTCTGAATATATCTTTGATGTCCATCTGGTCCAGTGTGTCGTTTAAGGCCTTTATTTCCTTGCTGATCTTTTGCTTGGATGATCTGTCCATTTCAGTGAGGGGAGTGTTAAAGTCCCCTACTATTATTATATTATTGTTGATGTGTTTCTTTGATTTTGTTATTAATTGGTTTATATAGTTGGCTGCTCCCACGTTGGGGGCACAGATATTTAAAATTGTTAGATCTTCTTGTTGGACAGACCCTTTGAGTATGGTATAGTGTCCTTCCTCATCTCTTATTATAGTCTTTGGCTTAAAATCTAATTGATCTGATATAAGGATTGCCACTCCTGCTTTCTTCTGATGTCCATTAGCATGGTAAATTCTTTTCCACCCCCTCACTTTAAATCTGGAGGTGTCTTCGGGCTTAAAATGAGTTTCTTGGAGGCAACATATAGATGGGTTTTGTTTTTTTATCCATTCTGATACCCTTTGTCTTTTGATTGGGGCATTTAGCCCATTAACATTCAGGGTAACTACTGAGAGATATCAATTAAGTGCCATTGTATTGCCTGTAAGGTGACTGTTACTGTATATTGTCTCTGTTCCTTACTGATCTACCACTTGTAGGCTCTCTCTTTGCTTAGAGGACCTCTTTCAATATTTCTTGTAGATTTGGTTTGGTGTTTGCAAATTCTTTCAGTTTTTGTTTGTCCTTCTATTTTCAATGATAGCCTAGCTGGATATAGTATTTCTGGCTGCATGTTTTTCTTGTTTAGTGCTCTGAAAATATCAAGCCAGCTCTTTCTGGCCTGCCAGGTCTCTGTGGATAAATCAGCTGCCGATCTAATATTTTTACCACTTTAGGTTACAGACTTCTTTTCTCGGGCTGCTCTCACGATTTTCTCTTTGTCACTAAGACTTGTAAATTTTACTATTAGGTGACGGGGTGTGGGCCTATTCTTATTGATTTTGAGGGGCGTTCTCTGAACCTCCTGAATTTTGATGCTTGTTCCCTCTGCCATATTGGGGAAATTCTCCCCAATAATTTCTCTCCAGTATACCTTCTGCTCCCCTCTCTCTTTCTTCTTCTTCTGGAATCCCAATTATTCTAATGTTGTTTCGTCTTATGGTGTCACTTCTCTCTCGAATTCTCCCCTCGTGGTCCAGTATCTGTTTGTCCCTCTTTTGCTCAGCTTCTTTATTCTCTGCCATTTGGTCTTCTATATCACTAATTCTTTCTTCTGCCTCATTTATCCTAGCAGTGAGAGCCTCCATTTTTGATTGCACCTCATTAATACCTTTTTTGATTTCAGCTTGGTTAGATTTTAGTTCTTTTATTTCTCCAGAAAGGGCTTTTATATCTCCCGAGAGGGTTTCTCTAATATCTTCCATGCCTTTTTCAAGCCCGCCTAGAACCTTGAGAATTGTCATTCTGAACTCTAGATCTGACATATTACCAATGTCTGTATGGATTAGGTCCCTAGCGTTTGGTAATGCTTCTTGTTCTTTTTTTTTGTCGTGAATTTTTCCGCCTTGTCATTTTGTCCAGATAAGAGTATATGAAGGATCAAGTAAAATACTAAAAAGGTGGCAACAACCCCAGGCAAATATGCTTTAACCAAATTAGAAGAGATCCCAAATCGTGAGGGGGGCGAAAGGTGATAAAAAGAGGTTCAAAAAGAAAGAAAAAAAAATAAAGAAAAAAAAATAAAAGAAAAGAATTTTAAAAAAGAAAACGAATAAAGAAAAATATAAAAGGAAAAATATGTATATATTAGATAAACTAGTTAAAAAACGTTAAAAAAGAAAAGGGTAAAAGTTAAAAAAAATTTTAGCAGAAGAGAAAAAAAATGAAAAAGAAAATAATTAAATTAACTGCAAGACTAAAAAAATCACAGGGGAAAAAAAAAAAACACAAAAAACCACAGGGAGAAAGGCATGAGTTCCTTGCTTTGCTTTCTCCTCCTCTGGAATTCTGCTGCTCTCCTTGGTATTGAAACTGCACTCCTTGGTAGGTGAACTTGGTCTTGGCTGGATTTCTTGTTGATCTTCTGGGGGAGGGGCCTGGTGTAGTGATTCTCAAGTGTCTTTGCCCCAGGTGGAATTGCACCCACCTTACCAGGGGCGGGGCTGAGTAATCCAATCAGGTTTGCTTTCAGGAGCTTTTGTTCCCTGAGCGCTTTCCGTAGAGTTCCGGAGGAAGGGAATACAAATGGCGGCCTCCTGGTCTCCAGCCCGGAGGAGCCAGAGCCCGGGACCCGACTCCTCAGTGCACCCTCAGAGAACAGCGCCCAGTTACTCCCGTCTGCCTGACCTCCGGCCATGCTCCGAGCTCACCGAGCCTGTGACCGGTTCAAGGTAACCCCGAGCTGCGAACTTACTGTCGGCTCTGTCTCTGTAGCCGGCTTTCCCGTTCCAATACCCACAAGCCCTGCGACACTCAGACACCCCCGATCCTTCTGTGACCCTGCGGGACCTGCGGCCACGCAGACCCCGCGTGGGCTTCGCCCCGGTTTAGCCTCTGGAGCAATGTCCCTCAGCGGAACAGACTTTTAAAAGTCCTGATTTTGTGCGCCGTTACTCTGCCGCTTGCCGGGAGCCATCTCCTCCCCCCGGGGTCTATCTTCCCATCGCTTTTGATTCACTTCTCCGCCGGTCCTATGTTTCAGAAAGTGGTTGTTTTTTTGTTTCCAGAATTGCTGTTCTTCTTCTCTTCGATCTGCCGATGGATTTGCAGGTGTTTGCAATCTTTAGATAAGCTATCTAGCTGATCTCCTGCTAGCTGATGTAGTCTCAGCCTGCTACTTCTCTGCCATCTTGACTCCTCCCCCCTTCTTTCCAGAAAAGTTTAATAGATTCTATTTCCATTGCTGAAAAATTCACAATATATATTTGCATACAGAAACCTCTGGAAGGTCTTAAAAGGAATCTCTTCAATTTCTTAGTTTAGGATTTCACAAACTAGTTTGAAAATAGACCACTTCCCCATCCCCATTCCCAACAGTGCACCTGTTAACATCTTGAGGAGCAGGTCTTTAAAAGCTTGTTTAGAAAACAAAAGGCTGGAAAATCCTTCCACATCCCCAAATGGATATTTACCAGTGTTTATTTCTATTTTTACTTTTCATACCTATTGTTTCAACCCACCTGAATTTATTCTCATGTAAGTATAAGGTTAGGAATTAACTATTTTTTTTCCCCAAATGTTATCCAACTGTTTGGTGTCTTTCTCCCATTAATTTCTAAAGTTACCTTTATCATCACTAAATTATGCTCTCTATATTTACGTCATATATTCTATTTGTTGGTATGCTTATTGGGTTTTACACCAGGACCACACTATTTTGATGACAGTAGTTTTATGAAATGTTATATCTGGTAGGATAAACGGAACCCTGCCCTCTACTCTTTTTTTTTTTTCTTTGACATTTTATTTATTTGAGAGAGAGAGAGAGAAAGGGAAAAGCAGACTTCCCACTGAGCAGGGAGCCTGTGTGGGACTTGATCCCAGGACCCTGAGATCTTGACCTGAGCCAAAGGCAGATGCTTAACTGACTGAGCCACCCAGGTGCCCCAGCCCCTACACTTCTTTAATGAAAATTTCTTTGCTTCTCTCTTTTTTTATCACTTAAAATAACCCTTAATATCATTTGAGAGTTTTTAAAAAAAATTCTGCTCAGATTTTTGTTGAGGTTACATTAAGCTAATAAACTAATTTGGGTACAATGTATATATTTATAATATTCCATGCTTGTATCTAGGAACACAGTATTTCTTCACTTATGCACTCCTCATATTTCAATATTTTATTAAATATTACTTTCATATTCTCTTACATTTCTTGTTAATATAAAGTTCCCCTCCAAATAATCTTCATCCTTGTGTTATTTTGATTGAGATTGTCTTTCTCATTTTTATCAACTCTTATTGAAGTATGGGGGAAACTATTGATTTTTAAACTATCTATATGATTTAATGAAGGCAGTAACTGGTTCTAATAGCTTTTGTATTGATTCTCAAGGATGAATAATAAAAATTATATTATCTATACATAATGATAAATTTTGTCTCTTACCAATAGCTATGCCTTTTATTGCACTGGCTAATGTTTTCTGAACTCTGGTAAGTAAAAATGATAGTATGGGCATTTTAGAATTTAATGGAACTCTGTTTATATTTTTCAAACTATAATGATGTCTATTCAGTGGAGTGAGGTAGTCTTTATATTGATATGGAGGTACTTTTTTATTTCTAGTTCATTGAGAATTTCTAAAAAGAATAAGAAGTTAATTTTGTCCAATGTCTTTTTAAAACTTAATTTTAAGATTTTATTTATTTATTTGATAGAGACAGAAAAATAGTGCACAAGTAGGTGGAGGGGCAGAGGGAGAGGGAGAAGCAGAGGAAGGCTCCCCACTGAGCAGGGAGCCTCCTGATGTGTGGCTTGATCCCAGGACTCTGAGATCATGATTTGAGCCAAAGGCAAACACTTAACTGACTGAGCCACCCACGCGCTCCTGTCTAATACCTCCTAAACTATATGGTTGCTTTCCTCTGACTTAGTTATTGGGTATATAACATTAATGTATTTTCCAATATTAAGCATGCTTAAATTCACGAAAAAAATCTTATTCAGTCATGGCACATTTCTTATTACAGATACTGCTGATCAAAATTGCTAATATTATATAAGATTCCTGCATCCATTTCCTTCATTCCTTTCTTCCTTTCTTTGAAGATTTTATTTATTTATTTGACAGAGAAAGAGAGACAGTGAGAAAGGGAACACAAGCAGGGAGAGTGGTAGAGGGAGAAATAGGCTTCCTGCTGAGCAAGGAGCCCAACATGGGGCTCGATCCCAGGACCCTGGGACTTAATGACTGGACTTAACATCTGAGTCACTAAGGCACCCCTGCATCCATTTTCATAAATAAGATTATATTATGATACTTTGTAAAACTTAATGAGTTTTCCTTACTTTCTTTACTCTGACAGAGCTTATAAAGCAATGGTAATAAACTGTTTTATGAATGTTTGAAAGAGCTTTTCCATAAGCCATTTTGGATTCATAGACTTTTTAGGACATAATTCTTTAAAAACATTTAGCATGTTTTCCAAGTTTACTGATCTATCCAAGTTTTCTACGATCTGTTGAATAAAACTAATCATTTATGTTTTCTTAGGAAGATACTCATTCCATCAGGCTTTTCAAATATGTTAGTAACATAATTATATATGAATTGATTTCTCTAGTCTATGGCTAGATCCCCATGCCTTGCTAATTTTAGAAGCTATCTTTTCATTTTACTTATTGAGACTTAGATTCATTCCACCATTTTGTTCTTATTTTTGCAAAGGGTTCTTAGATTGTAATTATTTGTTTTCTAAGTTTATATGTTTATTTTTGTATTTTCATTTTTCCTGTTTTCTCTTTGATGTAAAATTTTTTTCTTTTTATTATATGTACTCCTGAAGTGAGTACTTTTTTTTTTTTTTAAGAAAGAGAGAGAGAATGCATTCAGGAGTGGTGGGGTAAGGGCCAAGGGAGAGGGAGAGAGAAAATTTTAAGCAGACTCTACACTCAGCATGGAGCCCCACGCGGGGCTCTATCTCATGACCCTGAGATCATGATCTGAGCTGAAATCAAGAGTTGGACATGTAACTGACTGAGCCACCCACAAGCCCCTTAATGTAAAATTTCTAATTTTAGTTGAATCATTGTTTTCATTTTTCCTAATTTAACAAAGGCTTAAAAGCTAAAAAGTTGCCTATGTTTTAAGTAAAGTTTTGTCCGAATTTTGTAATTTTTACGTGGACTATTCTTAGTGTTCTTATTACCCAAAGAGTCAATGGTAGTAATTTTTAATCTGTTGTGGGTCCATTAGCTGCTCCTATTAGTTGTTGGTTTCTTCTTTTTAAATTTTCAGTCAATTAGGGTTTTTTATATTTAACTTTTCTTACTACTTGTAGGTTTTCTTTTTTTGCTCTGGTAAGGTAATGGGCTCTATCGATTTGTACGTTTTTGAAATCTGTTGACCCTGAGAGACAGAAAAACTCCAGTGATGTTTTATAATGATTTTTGATGGAAAAAAAATAATGAAACCCCTTCTTTACCAATGATATGCAGATTCAATAAGTCAGAGAAGTTCTTCTGACTGAGGGAAGTGTGGGCAGAGAAGGGAGGCTAGAGACTCAACAAACTTCTCCTCACTTTCCCTAAAGAGCACTGTGGAATCCTTAGAGTTAGCTGAATAAGATTTTAAAACCGCTGCTTGTTTAAAAATGTTTATATACATCTATAGATAAACTTAAATTTTTATTATTAAAATTTTTTCCCCAAGTCAATCTGCTAAGGACTGAGAATAGTGTGTCTCAGGCTCAACAAATGCATTTCTCTGACATCTCCCCCATTACTGGAAGCTTTTAGTTTGTGTATTTCACCTCTCTGGAATTTGATGATTAACATTTTGTACTTACTCTCTTCACCACAGGCAGCATCACTTAGTAACACAAAATTACTGACATTGTTGTCTTTTAAAGCCTTTCCTCTCTAATATTCTTTTTTCTGAAGTAGTAATTGCTATTATTAGCATCTGAGTTTGTCGGATATACCTCTGATTGTTCTTTTACTTTTATATGAAAAAAAATTGACTATCACTATATTTCTATTCTTACAGAATATACATAATAGTATGCATGTAAAGATATATGCATTTCTATATATACCATCTGTATGTACATACATAAACTATATCTTTCCAGTACATAAACTCTGCATCTTAATCTCATGTACACTTAAATTTTAAAATTTTCTCTGGGCCTCATTTTTAAACTCAATGTTTGTATTTTTTTTTCATATTTGTAAACATTTATCTTACTAGGGTTAGCCTTTTTTATCTTTTTTTTTTTTAAAGATTTTATTTATTTATTTGACAGACAGAGATCACAAATAGGCAGAGAGGCAGGCAGAGAGAGAGGGAAGCAGGCTCACTGCTGAGCAGAGAGCCTGATGAGGGACTCAATCCCAGGACCCTGGGACCATGACCTGAGCCGAAGGCAGAGGCTTTAACCCACTGAGTCACCCAGGCGCCCCCTTTTATGATGAATCTTATCTAAGATATTTTTGAAAACTTAGTCTTAGAGGCATTTTATTTTACTATTATAATTAAAAAATAATAATAATAGAGAAGGGGAATGGTAGAAAGAACAGACTTCAAAATGAGAAGATGAAGAACATCTATAGCAATCCACGTCTCTGGCTTCTTCAGTGAGTTTTCCAGTATACTTAGCTCCACAAACAATAACACTGAGTTTCAACTTCCCTAGGGATCATAACCTCATTATGCTCGGCGCACAACTGAATGTGAACCTGATTTCTCCAATCATTCAGCTTTTATGAGAAACTTTGTGTTTTAAATCTATGGCCAATCACTTTAAGTTAAATTCAGATGGCCACCTGGAATGTTATTCAATTGTAAGCCAATTACAAACATTTTTAAGAGATCTTAAACTTTATGTATTCTACTCTGCTTTATTTCTAGATTACAGTAACAGGCCTTTGAGGTTTTAGTACCCTATTTTATTTAAAGGCTTGTCTCTCTGGTAGGCTCTAATTTTGCTTTCTTGTTTACTTTTAAACAAGAAAGTTTAATCCTCAGGTTGAGGATTAGTCAGAAGGTAGAGTTCACCCAACTTTTTATACATTTATTCTTTACATCCCCCTCACCTAGTAGTTTATTAGACTAGGTATTTTACTTGATTGATGATAAACTTGAGCTTCTCAGGTTCCTTCACAGTAGAGCTCTGAGTGACCATAGTCACTCTGTTAAGAAAACCCAAAGATGGGGCAACTGGGTGGCTCAGTAGGGTAAGTGTCTGACTTTGGCTCAGGTCATAAACTCAGGGTCCTGGGATCAAGCCCCACTTCGGGCTCTGTGCTCAGTGATGAGTCTGCTTCTCCCTCTCCCTCTGCTTCTGCCCCTGCTCATGCTCTCTCTTAAGTAAACAAATAAAATCTTAAAAAAAACAGAAAAACCAAAGCTATTTGCAGTTTTTGTGCCACCCTCTTGGCCTTTGGTTGACACAGTCACATTTAATTGATTGATGCTCAAAAAATTAGAATGTAAGAAACAGGATTAACAGTAAAACACACCTGTGTCATTCTGGCATGGGGGTTAAGTGGAGGAACACAAGAGAAGTTGTGAGCATTCAAATGCTTTTTATTATGTTTACCAAATCTGCTCTTTCCTAACCCTCAAAGGTAATTTTGAACATTATTCTAATCTTTATTTGATAATTTGTAAGTATCTTCAGAGGCAATGGATCATAGATCTCTACAATACATATATACCCAAGTGTTAAAAATTTGGTGCTGGAGGAAAACTAAAATAGGGTAAGAGTTAGCTAACTGTCATGATGAAGGATAGGCAAGTAGAAATGGAAGTAAAAATCTAATCTAGACTTTTTATATCTCAAGTCATATAATCTTTAATAATGATGAAGCAAATTATGAGCTCAAAAAAAAAAAAAAGCCAGGAACACACAGAAATCACCTAAAAACAACAGGAAAGAACTCATTTTTTCTTGTATGCTTGCTCAATGTTTTGAGAAAAAGCTAGGATCCCAAGTGGGTTTTTATGTCTATGAAACTTTTTTCTCTTCTAAATCACATTTAAGAAAAAAAGGAAGAAAGCAAAACAATAATAAGCTTTGTTGGTAGGCCTATACCATTTTCATACATTCTTGGGAAGGAGGTAGCTAACAAAATTTCTGCAACAGTAAGTGATGCTTAGAGAAAAATGAAATCACGGAGTGATGCCAGGACTGATTACCCCCCTGCACTTGAAAAGCAGAGATTGCAGTCTGCAAGTCCAAAGTGGTTTCATATGGACTGCTGCCGTTGTGGTTTACGCTTGAAACTATAACCTGTCAAATTAGAAGCAGGCAAGGCCGATGCTCTTAACAGTCCCACTTTCTACTGTCTACAGTTACGTCTAAGTTCAGCACTTTTTATTCAGTTAAACTCTGTTATTTGGATGAGTAGAATCTCAAAACTGTTCTCTGTTCTCTTGCTTGGAGAAGATTTTAGTTATGATATAAAGCTTAAAGACCTGCCAATCTGATTTTTATTACATAGATGAAGCTTACTGCGTTGTAACCATTTTCACCAACTATTGCTATTTTATTATCCTGGTGACCACTGTGTAATATATAACTGCAGGGAGGAGGTATATAAACTGCATCAGTTCCCATGCTTTTCCTCTCCTGCCTTTCCGGATACTTTATTGACTTTAACTTGTACCTTCCTGACTCATCATTTTTCCAAGCCTATGGTAGCCTGTTATTATTAGCTTAGTGCTACAGCATGCTCCATTTCTTCTCTTCTTCCTGATTGTGGAATGCCCTTCCAGGCAGCGGGCTTGGTTGACAGAGATTTTACCATTAACATTGAAAAGCTACTTGTTCTATTTCATTAATGATTCACATATAGTCCTTCCTTCATGAATCTTTCTTAATGCCCATTAGTTTAATATAAAAATGTTTTTTTAAAAAAGCATAAATAATATTTGCTCTCTGTATAAACCATGCCACTAAACGATCATATCCTGTTTAGGCCATAATGACATCAGAAATATATGTTTATCATCTGCTTTGGACAACTTAGCATGATTTTGGCCCACGGCGAAGTTCAACTAAAACCATTTGCAGTTGCCCCAAACCAAGATAACCACACATTTTTAAGGTAATTGATACCTAAAGAGACCATTGCCTTTAGATCACAGTTCATGATCTAACCATACTAATTCTTTAAAGAAGGTTGTTAAAGTTTACAAAGCATGCATGTCTATTGGACTTCCTCCAGAATTTAACATGAAATAATTATATTTTTAGCATGCATAGAGATTATTAGCATGGTCTTTTTGGAGTTCTGGAATTACCTCTCTTGCCCCATTTAAAGAGAAGGGGATAATGGAGATTTTTTTTTTTAACTGTAAAAGTATTATAATAAGGACAATAAGAATAATGCTTTTTATTTTGGAAGGCACTCAAATAAAATCAGTCATTTTTATTTCTGAATAAGTATTTAAGGAATCAGTAATTTTATGAATAGATAGCTTAGGCAAACAGAAAGCACACAATTTTCACATGTATTGTGAAAACATGTCCAGGGAACCCAAACCCATGGCACTAACTTTGTGTTACGGGGCTGGAAAGCACGTACTTGCCCTGGATACTACCTCAGCTAGTTAGTCCATTCAGAGCCTGAAAGATAGCTCTTCATGCCACGTGCCAACACGAAAGTGGGGAAATTACCTTTGCCCACAAAGATAAATGGATGATTTGGAACAAAAAATAAGTTTGGAATAAAACAGTATCAGTAAGGGCGCCTGGGTGGCTCAGTGGGTTAAGCCGCTGCCTTCGGCTCAGGTCATGATCTCAGGGTCCTGGGATCGAGTCCCGCATCGGGCTCTCTGCTCGGCAGGGAGCCTGCTTCCCTCCCTCTCTCTCTCTGCCTGCCTCTCCATCTACTTGTGATTTCTCTCTGTCAAATAAATAAATAAAATCTTAAAAAAAAAAAAAAAAAAACAGTATCAGTAAAAGTTAGGCCTAGCAGGAAGCTTAGGGAAATCTACTTGTATTTAGAGGAGGAAAGAGAGAAACAGACTCCCAAAGTCTTGGCTGAAGGCAGAAATGGACACCTGTACAGGGTGACTCTGGGCGCCTTCAGACATGCAAACCCTGTTCTGGGCAATTCAGGTAACAATTAAAGAACATAATAGAACCACATAGCATAAGCACTGCAGTAGGTTTTCTATTACATAAGAAGGAGAAGAGTGTACCATACCTCCATTCTTTCTTGCTTAACTTCATCGATCTCATCATCTTCAAACATTGCCAGGAGTTCTCCTGTTTGGTCAATAGAGTTGAGAAAGTCTTGGGCGATCTTCTGTCTTTTGTTCGCATTATTGCTACCACTCAGTTTGTCTTCATAAACATAAGGGAAGGAACAAAATGTGCTTAACAGGTTTATATCAACACTAATCACTACATGTATCGAATACTACATGTGAAATTCAGAATTGGGAGTTCTCTCAAAATAGTCTTTAAAGGGAGAATCTTTGCATCTGAAACAAAAGCATAAGCAGAATTAAATCATTTACTCATGTCATGAGTAAAGTTGAGACAATAAAACACCAAATTGTCAATCAACATAGTAACTGCAAAGGGACTGTTAAAATTCCTTAAAAAAAAAAAAAAGAGTCCTCGCATATTTAGAAAAAGCATGCTTATATATGGAGCACATCTTCTTTACCCATTCTTCTGTTGAAGGGCATCTCTGCTCTTAAGGAGGGCATGAATTGCATGGAGCACTGGGTGTTATACGCAAACAATGACTCTTGGAACACGACATCAAAAACTAATGACGTACTGTATGGTGACTAACTTAACATAATAAAAAACAAGAAAAAAGAAAAGAAAAAGAATCCTGCTATAGCAAGCCTAATTCAGAAAATAAATAAAAACACTTAGATAAAAAACATCAAGACTGAGATCTGAAATTAAAAGGAGAGAATATTATGTATTTTATTGTGGCAATGTATTTGAAGCATAAAAGGACAAGATCTTACACCTTTTCTCTTAAGGGGTAAAACTACCATACTTATCTAGAAGCAAAACATAACTTTAAAAAATTATTGCAAAAGATCAAGAAGGAGTATAATATTATAATAGGCAATTAATAGTTTAATGCATTAATATCAGTGTGGGTTAGGGAGAAAGAAATAAATTATTTTTTTTAAGTGATAAAATACATGTGCAGATACCAGGTAAAGAAAATCCAAATATCTTAGGGTGAAAGAATCCAATTTTTCACAATTAAGTATGATATGAACTATGGGTTTTCCATAAATGGCTGTCCTGGTCTATTTACAGCACAGACAATAATAAATATTTAAATATATCACAGATGGGATGGCTTAAAACAAATACTTATTTCTCACAATTCTAGAGGCTGGAAAATTCAAGATTAGGTGCTGGCACACTTGGTATCTGATGAGAGCCTGCTTCCTGATTTGCAGATGGACTGTCTTCTCCTATCCTCATATGGCAGAAAGCAAAAGCAAACTCTCCTGTGTCTCTTCTTAGAAGGGCACAAATCCCATTCATGAAGGCCCCTCCCTCATGACTTAATTGCTTTCCAAAGGCTCTACCTCAAAATACCATCATGTTGGTGACTGGGCTGCAAAATACCAATTCTGGGAAGATACAAACATTCCATTCATAGCAATGACCTTTACCAAGTTGAGAAAGTTCCCATCTCGATTTTTTTAGCATTTTTCTCATTAAAGACTTTTGAATTTTTTTCAAATAATTTTTCTACATTTACTGAGATGATCATGTGATTTATGACCTTTATGATGTATTATACAAAGTATTTTCTAAATTTAAACCAATCTTCCATTCGTGGGATAAACCGCATTTGGTCATGGGGTTTACCCTAACCCTAACCCTAACCCTTTTTAGATGTTGCTGGATTTGGTTTACTGAATATTCTGTTAGGGATTTTCACATCTATATTAAAGAAGATGTTATAGCATCCTCCTGAATGGCAAAAGATATTTGTAAATGATATATCTGCTAAGAGCTTAATATCTAAAATATATAAAGAACTTACATAATTCAATAACAAAACCCCCCAAATAATCTGATCAAAAATAGCCAGAGGACTCGAATAGATATTTTTTAAAGAAGATATACAGATGGCCAATAGACATGTGAAATGATGCTCAACATCACAAATCAGGAAAATGCAAAGCAAAACCACATTGAGATATCACCTTACTCCTGTGAGAATGGCCAGATTAAAAAAAAGGCGAGAAGTAACAAGTGTTGGTGAGACCTGTGAGATGTGGAGAAAAAAAGAAACAAAAACAAAAACAAAAATCCCTTGTGCATTGTTGGTAGGAATGGAAACTGGTGCAGCCAGTATGGAAGAAGGTATGGAGGTTTCTCAAAAATTTGAAAGTAGAATTATCATATGATCCAGTAATTCCACTACTGGGTATTTACCCAAAGAAAATAAAAACACTAATTCAAAATGATAAATGCATCTAGATGTTTTTTTACAGTATTATTTATAATAACCAAATTATGGAAACAACCAAAGTGTCCGTCAATAGATGAATGGATAAAGAAGATGGACACACACACACACACATACACAAACACAATGGAATATTACTTAGCCACACACACAGACACAAAACAAGATCTTGCCATTTGCAACAAAATGTATGAACCCAGAGTATATAATGCTAACTGAAGTACTTCAGAAAGAGAAAGGCATGTATCTCATGATTTCACTCATATGTAGAATTTAAGAAACAACCAAAGAAAAAAAAGGACAAATGAAAAAACAGACTCTTAAATTCAGAGAACGAACAGATGGTTGCCAAAGCGGAGGTGGGGTGAGGAAACTGGTGAAATACATAAAGGAGCATAAGAGAAACTTCCAGTTACAAAACAAGTAAGTCACAGAGATGGAAAGTACAGCATCAGGAATACAGAGAAGCAATGTATTAGTTTTTAGTTTTCTTTTTGTCTTTGTCTGGTTTTCATATTAGCATAATACTGGCCTTGTAAAATGAGCTGGAAAAGATTGGTGTTAATTGTGCTTTAAACATGTAGTAGAATCCATCATGAGGTCATTTAGCCCTGGGTTTTTCTTTGGGGAAGTCTTAATATTATTAATTCAAATAATTTACTTGCCATAGGTGTACACACATTTTCTATTTCTTCTTGATTCAGTTTCAGTAGTTTGTGTTTTCAAAGGATAAAAATCAGGTATTTATAGAATTGGTTATATTAACTATTGTATTTACCATTTGTTTCTTTTCATTTATTTCTGTAATTGGAGAAGCCATCTTGTGCCACTTCTTCCTCCAACACACCTTGTTTTCACCCACCTAACTTATGTTGTTACTGTCAAATATACTGTAATATATAACTACATGTATCTACATGTGTATATCTACCTGTTATAGACTTAACATTACAATTATTATATTGTTTCATACACGGTTTTTTAAATCAGTTAAGAGAAGAAAGGGGAAAAGATGCAATTATATTGTCTATTTTACTTACATGATTACCTTTACAGGTACTTTTGTGTGTGTGTCTGTATGTATGTGTGGGTATGTGTATGTGTATGGAATGAAATTATTGTTTGGTGCCAGTTACTTGAGCCATAAGAACTAACTTTCCTATTTTTTTTTTTTGTGTGTGTGTGTGTGTGTGTGTGTGTGTGTGTGTAAGATTTCATTTTATTTATTGACAGAGAGAGGCACAGCAAGAGAGGGAACACAAATTGGGGGAGTGGGAGAAGGAGAAGCAAGCTTCCTGCTGAGCTAGGAGCCCAGTGTGGGGCTTGGTCCCAGGACTCTGGGACCATGACCTGAGATGAAAGCAGATGCTTAATAACTGAGCCATTCAGGTGCCCCACTTTCATATTTCTTAATATGGATTTGCTACCAAGAAATTCACCCAGTTCTTATTTATGTGGGAATATATTTCATTTTGTCTTCACTTTTAAAAGATAGTTTTGCTGGATATGTTTCTTGGTTAACAGTTTTTTGTTTGTTTGTTTGTTTTTGTTTTTAAGCAATTTGAATATGTCATTCTATGGCTATTCTGACATATATATATATATATATATATATATATATATATATATATATACATAAATATACATTGTTTTTTAAATCTATATTGTTAATGAGAAATCAGCTGTTAATATTGCTGGAGCTTGACTGGATGTGAAGAGGTGCATTTCTCTTGTGGCTTTTGTGATTTTCTCTTTGTCTTAGTCTTCTTACATTTTTAGAAGAATATGTGTGAATGTGGATCTCTATGTGATTATCCTAATTGGAGCTGGCTGACCTGCTTGGATATAATGATTTTGATCAAAGTAGAGAAGTTTCAATCATTATCTCTTTGAAGATTTTTTTCTGCTCCTTTGTATCATTTTCTTTCCTTCTGGTAGTCCCATTATGTATATGTTGGCTTATATAATGATGCCTCAGATTTCTCTGTTAATTTATCTTCATTCTGTTTTTTTGTTTTTCAGATGGCATAATCTTTAACAATCTGTCTTCAATATCAGATTCTTTCTTCTCACTTCAAAGGTACTACTGAGACTCTTTACTGAATTTTTCATTTTAGTCATTGTGCATTCCAACCCCAGAATTCTCAATTGTTTCTTTTTTATGATTGGTCTCTATATTTTATTCTTTAAGTTTGTAAAAGTTATTAAACTTTTTTAAAGTTTTATTTTATTATTTATTAAAACTTAGTTAGTTAACATTCAGTATAATATTAGTGTCAGGTATACAATATAGTGATTCAACACTTCCACACAATACACAGTGTTCATCAGAACAATTTCTTAATTTCTCTTAATCCTTAATATCTCTTAATTGATATTTTCTATTTTGTGAGACATTATAATCATACCTTCCTTTTGTTCCTTAAAAATGGTTTCCTTTATTCTTTGAATGCATTTATGACTGCTACTGTGAAGTTTTTGTGTTGTAAGTCCAACATCTTGGCCCCCTCAAAGGCAGTTTGTGTTGTCTGCTTTTTGTTCATTTTTAATGGCTCACACATTTTTTTTTTTTTGCTTGTCTAGTATTTGGTGGTTATCGTTGGTGAAAATGGGTATTTTATTTTGTAGTAACTCTAAATAGTAATTCCCTTTTCTTCCTGGGGCCTGTTGTCATTATTTGCTTGCTTGGTTGTTTATTTGATTAGTGATTTGGATAGACTGGTTCAATAAAATCTTTTTACCTCATAGCACATGGCCTCTGAAGTTGTTTCCCAGAGAGCACAAATGTGAGCATGCAATTGGTCTCCTCAGTCACCAGGGATACCGTAGTGTTAGTCAGTTTCTCTTTGACTGTCATTTTTCCTGATCTCTCCATTAAGTTTCTGGTTGGTTTGATTCCACATGGGGTATCACACACAGCTGTTAGCTTCCACTGACTTCTGGCTGATTGCTCTATTGTTTTTGATAATACTCTTGGGCATGTTCCACAGATTGGTCTGAATGACGTCAGGCCCCTTTGCAGAGTCCAGATATTACCAGCCTTTACATTTTGCTCTGACCCCAGAAAGATTCTTCTTAGCTGTCTCTTCCATTTGTTTCCTCTGTCAAACCTTTAGCTGACATCCTGTTTTATTTGTTGTCCTAGTATAACGTAGCTTCCAGCTTCCCCTTAATTACTCACAATCAGGATTTCCATAGTATTTTTATAGCACCCTTAGGTATGAAATTCCACATGCTCTGTTCTAAAATGTCAGTCCTCATAGAGAAAGCTGCCAAGCTCTCTCTTATCAAAGCCTATCTCTCCCTTGGGGCTGAACCTCTGTATCACTGTACTGGCTTTTACTAAAAAGATTCCTAGATCTATATGTGGAAAGCTAGGCAGGGATGGCAGTCCACTGTCTTCTGGGCTTCTCCCTTCTGGTGTGGAGCTTTACTTCAAGCTAGGTTGGGGCAATCAGGACCCAGTATTCTTAGCCTTTCATGTCTGGGTTAGAGCTTTCCTATGAAGAGAGAATGGGTGGAAACTCTGGTCCTTTTAACTGTGCCTGCATGGAATAAAGCTTCTGCAACATGGAGCCAGAGGAGATGAGAGATGCCAACCTCCTGGGGGGAAACTCTTGTCCTAGACTGGTAGCTGAAAGAATCATGTGTCCAGTGTTCTTGGAAACACTTGCTCAGAGTAATGCTTCCACCATTCTGAGCTGAGGTTCCAGGAGGAAAGAGGAGGGGTAATGGGAGCAGGTCATGGCTCAAATAAAACAGACTCTCACTGTTCTTAATGAGATTTGGATTTCCTTAAATATGTACTTCTTCATTTGCTGTATTCCCTTAACGACAACTTATAGAGACTTCATGCCATTACTTTTTAAAGCTTTCACCAGTAAAATGTGTTTTACTGGGAAAAAAATCTATCCTCATATGGCCATTCTCAAAGTCCTACCTCAGTATTAGATGCATTTTACTGGAGTAGTTTATCTTATTAAGTTATATCAACTATTTTAAAACTTTATGTGATACAAAAAACTAGAAAATTTAAATGAAATTAAAGAGATGAGATCTGAAATAAATAAGGAGGAGAGGGCATCAGACACATATGATATTGCTAGTACAACTGAATACTAGTCTCACCACTCTGAGCTTCTTATGTTCTGAGTTTGGTATTAAAAGCTATCATTTATTCAGTCTCAGGGATGTATCAGGTGATTTTCATACATTATGTTAAACTCTCATAAGAACTCCACTATGGTGAGTGGTATAATTTTTGACTTACGAGAAAAATGATACTCAAGTTCACATAGAGAGAAAGCAGAGAACTAGGAAAGACAGGAATTCAAGTCTGTATTCTTTATGCTCTTCAAAAAAGGAAGCATGTAAATTCAACTGGAGAACTACTTATCAGAAATTAAATTCTCTGAGAATTGCAGGAATATTAAATAGGCAACACTGATGAAACATTTGATATGAATTTGTTTGTTTTTTGCATGGTAATTACACTTACTTATTTATTGAAGTTATGTAAATCTAAATTTACTTCCAAGATTTATTAACTCTTCAGTGGGTTTTGAGCAGTTTTCTGAAGTTCTCAATCTAAAAGAGTTTGTTTATTTATCAATGTATTTATTAGCAATGGGATAACCACTATGTAGTGACTACATTCAACACAAATATATGAGTTATTTTATAGCGTGTATTTATTTTGACTCAGTAAGTATCGTTTAGTACATTTCTGTTTTCAGCTTAGCACTGCTTGATTCTACAACATTAATATCTTTTTCTAAATATTCTGAAATGGAATTGAGTTGGAAAATCAGATAAGGAAAATTTTTTACCCCGTGTTGGGCTATTGGTAAGATTTCAAATAGCACAGTAATAACACACCAAAATGAGGTGACTTTACATCATACTGCATATCAGATACTTTCTATAATAAATTAAGAAAAACCCATATGTGAATTTCAGAGATCTATAATAACAGTTCTGGCTTCCTATACCCACAACAGAAAAACTTTGCTTGCTAAGATCAATTATGTTTTGAATCAACATGATTTTCTCAGTTTCATGACATTCTGATAAAAAACAGGCCATATGATTAAAAGAACTGACATAGCAGATTACTATGAAGCCATGTAAATAGAAAATCACAAGATTTAGCTGCCAACTAAATAGCTACTTGGATAATTTCTAAGCTACATTATTTAACAGAAGCACATATATTTCACTGGGATGGAAAAGTCCACACTAACAATTTATCAGTGTGTCATCCATCACGCATGTCACATTGCTTTCAGTGTTTTTTGGGTTACCTTCCAGAAGGTCATCCTCATCTATACCCTTGACAATCTTGGATTTGTAGTCTCGGAAAAACATGTACTTTAGCAGTCTTCTAAGCTTTTTCTGTTGAAAATATGAAATAAGAAATCGTATACATTACATTCACTTTACTGTTTGCAGAATACTATGATAATTAAATTTAATAAACTTATATTCTAGGATCACTGGGAAAAATACAGCAATTCTTACCATAAAACTATGGAGTAACAGATGTCATCATATTAAATATAAAAGCTAAAAAACATTTTTGAAGGCACTTTTCATTTGTAAGTATCCAAATGTTCCAGAATTACAATGATTGCTTTTTTTTTGTCTTACAAAAAGTTTAAATTCTTCCTGAAGACTGTGATATCACACTCTCCAAACTAAAATAACTATAGTGATTTATAAACATCTAGACAAGGATTTTATAACAACTGCTTTAAAAAAGCCAAACAACTTTCCTTTTTATAATTTTTTAATCTCTGGAAATGTTTTAATTTTTTTTAGAGGAGTTGGTTTATGTTTTATATTTCTGAAAAACATTCTATAATCTGAGAAATATGTTTCAATGGGACTCAAAGCTGATGAATGATAGATGGGTCCTGATGGTTTTCTTTAGGGTTTGTTTTTTTTTTTTTTTTTGACATTTTTTCTTTGTTTTTATTTATTTATTTTATTTTTTTCTTTAGTTTTCCTTAGGTTTATTAGAAGACCTTAATACTGCTTAACTTTAAACGTAACTGATAATACTCTGTAATTTGTTGTGCGCTTACACTTGGGATGTATTATAACTTGGTTCCTGACCTTCAGGTTTGATATTCCTAATTACGGCTGAAACATAGTACATTTTACAAAGCTCTTTTACAAGCACCTTATTTGATCAGCCCTGAAATACAGACAAATAAAATCATCTCCTTTTTATATACAGGTAAACAGGTTAAAAATAGCTTTACAACTAGAGCTTAGCCGGGCCAGAGGTAGAACATTAGCATTGGAATTCAGTTTCTTTATTTATGATTTTAAGTAAAGTGCCTACCATATAGTACCACTGGGATGAATAAATGAAAGAAAGAGTGAAGGTGCCTAGACAGTCAATAAATACTGCATGAATATAAACTAGAATTAGGAGAGAAAAACAACACACCTGTAAACAGTTCTTCTGCTACCCTTCTTTTTTTTGTTGCTCTGATTGCATTCAATACTTCAGATTTTATTTTGTCTTATATTACATCTCTATAAACTACTTTAATTTTGTTTAGAAGATGTCGGCATACAAATACAATTATTATTTTCAAGAGAAAAGGAGAACTCTGGCAGCTCTCATATTACATCTATGTTCTCAACTGATGAAAGGATTCTGGTTAAGAGTCCTACTGGACAGTAGAGGGGCCCTGTCAGTTAGTGTATATTCCCATAGTTTCACTATGATTTTAAATGCAGACTTTCCCAAAAGGCAGGAGAAAGTGTCAATGTGGACTATTTTTTGTGCTAGCCTCTTTAACTCTGTCATGAAAGACTGGACATACTCTGTAAAGTACTAATACTAACTCCGCTGTTCTCTATGGGCCTTCATGAAGGACCTTGGCTCCAGTTCCTCATTTTCTATCAGTGCTAGCTCCTTCCTCACAGCACCACTGCTGCCCTGTGCCTATTACTGCTTGGTCCCTCCAAGTATAATGAAGTCACCAAATCCTGCATATTTGTACTCCTTACTATCTCTCTGAAATCCACCTTCCTATCCACTTCCAGTGCCCATCATATTTTGCATTGGTTACTGAACCAGCTTCTTGGCGAGTTCCTTTGCATTTGGTTCATTCTACATACAACTGCATGAGTCTCAGACACCTCTACTTCAACAAATCCTTCAGCCTCTCGACTAATGACACAACTTTGAAATTCTGCTTCTTCAACTAAATCAGACAGGTTTCCTAAACCAAATTATAGCTTCTCAATAGTGAAGACATTTCTCTTCTCTTCCTTTATATTCCTCATACAAAGAGTTAATGAAGTAAGAATTTATACAATTTAATATTAGATTGGTCATGGTGTGGTTTGTAGGTCTCTGAATCTTACTGTCTAAAGAAGGGAAAATACTATCTCTAAGTTTAAGTTGACCTTCAATCAATTAGAATTAAAATATTTCACAAATATAAAGGAATTGGATATTGGAAAGGATGTTAACAAGGCTATCCAAAAGGTGGATGAGATGTCTTCTGATTGAAAAAACACCCAACCCCCCCCCCCCAAAAAAAAAACAAAACAAAAAACCAAAAAACCAGCCACAAGCATACTAAATTGGTAGAAGAGGAATGGGTATATGTATAATGAAGAGGCCAGGGAAAAACAATCAAGAAGAGAAAAATGGACCATCAGAAACCAAGCCCTGCTCATTGGGGACAATAGCTACCAGTTAACTCTGCTAGTTTTTGTACATGTAACATTTAGATGACACTACTAAAAACATGTAAAACATTATAAAATATATTTGTTCAGATTTATAGGAAATTATTTTATTAAAGTACAATGTACTACAGAAAACGCAGACACCATGAGCATAGAGCTCAAAAAATTTTCCTATTTTCAACTAGCTACTCATGGGAGATAGGACAAAATTAGACAGGTAAATACCACCCTAAATATTTTAATTACCAGAGTTCAAAGAGTAAGAAAGGTAAAACTTTACCATAAAAACTCTGGACATTATTATATTGATGCCTCTGAAAGACTCATCTCTATAGACTCTTCCTATAAATGGTATATCACAGAATAAACCTTGAAACAAACCCTGGGAAAGCTTGTAATCTTGTATAGAATTAGAAGAAAAATAAATATGCCATTCAGTTCTATCTCACTTATCTGAACAAAGCATACGATTGATACTCAGTGAATATTATGTAGCTATGAAAATGTTGAAAGAGATACAGAATGGTAAGTGAGAATTAGTTGGTAGCATAGTTCTAGGTCAGTGCTCTGGTGCTGTTTGAACAAGAATCTATTCTCTTAGAGCAAATCATTCTATGCAAACTATGAAGAATAAAACATCAGTTTAATAGTTGCATTCCAATTTGAAAGCCATGTAACAAGGATACAGTTCCTTAAATAAGCATAACTGAATACCAAACATGGCATGTTAATACAATGAAAATGCTGTATATTACCTTATCCTTGCGCATCAAAAACAGAAGGTCTTCGGCAGAGATTACCCTTGCTCCCCGGAGCTGAGAAACTTCAGCAGCTTGCTGTAACTAACAACAAAGAGAATTTAGAATTTTTTTTCCTCCATAATCTAAATTAAATATACTACAGTCATGATGTCTCAAGAGAGATAAATATACTAAGCGTTAAAAACCTTTGGGAATAATCTGGCAATCACATTACTGCTTTAAAAAGTGAAATGTCTTATGTTTGAAAGTTAAAAAAAAAAAAAAAAAGAGCAATTAAATAAGCCCACCTGTAACTGATACAATAAACAGAAATCCTTGATTTCTTTCATGCAAAGGAAAAATCATGTGCAGCTTCCAGAAATGCATTAATGCACCTGAAAATAATCTTATGAAATTTTATCCTCATATCCATGTGAGCAATGGTTTCACTCAGTATCACTAGTTGAATAAGTATATTATTAATCTGAGCTCCCATGCTGGTATGATTTGAAATAGGCCCATTCAGAACTTTAAAAGATCAACAAAAACAGTAGCTGTTTCTAATATCCAAAGGAAAAAAAATAGTTTTAGTTTTGGCAAGTCTTCAGTGGGCAAAGGATTCAGTCCATAAATCATAATACTGGACTGCATTAATTTCTTTCCACACTAATCACATGCACACAAAAAGTTAACTGTATCTGGAATGCACAACACAAAACATACTGCATGAAAAGTTAGATTCCCCCTGCAATGTTCATCTGGGCCCTTATATCTACAAAGTTGAGATTTTTCTGGAATTCAGAAGTCCTAGAAACACAATCTTACTTGAAAATGACCTGGAAAATAAAAGAATGTGAAAAATGATAGTTCTATTTTTTTGGCAAAGGCAAAATCGGTTTCTTATTTTGATTAGTTGGAAGGAACATAAAATACGTCCAGATGAAAAAAATAAAGATGCTGGAGAAAACACTACAAATATGTGCCTGTAACTTCTTCCAAATTTGATCAAACCGTGGTGATTGCACCACACCATCTCTGTCCAATATTATAAAAATATTTACATATAAAGGTGATATTTACATATAAAGGTTCCTAAATGCATTCTTCTTTGAAAGGAATAAATCTAACATATTCCTGAAAACTAATCTTTAAAAAGTGACATACTGTTATCTTAACAATTATAAGGAATCAAATAGTGCATTTGTTCTTAAGAAATTCTGCTCAAATGTTTAAGCGATTTTGCTAAGTAAGCTTCAAACCTTGTCTAAATACACAGACTACAAAACAGACTATAAACTCCCTATGTGTCAGCCTTACCACTGAATTTCCTGGATACTGGTGGTTGGTATATAAACATAATTCTACCTAAATATAGAAATTTAAATTTAACTGTGAGCCATTTAAAAAGAAATCTTGGGGGAAAGGTTTTAAAAAGATGATGTATCTACTCAGAAACTAAAAGTTTTCAGCAGGAAAAATGTGAACATATTTTTCTAAAAACTGGAATAGTGTCGGGCAAATACTTTTTTTTTTTTTCAAATAAAAACATTTCTATCACAGTATAAAATACACACAATCAATGTGGAGAAGAACATGGGCCCAGTATCCATTTAAATGTGTGGATGTATACAGGGAACCAGGAGGCAGCCTTGTCAAGTAACTTTGTATTTTCTTTCATGAGGGATGGTGAGGATTTGACAACTGTAAAGTACTATACAGACAGAAGTAATTTCACTATGTTAAGAAAGGATCAGAAGTATATATCCCAGAAGAGTTTTCCCAACTAATCGTTTACAAATACTACATATCCATAAATCATCTGTATTTATAATCCTCTTCAAAATGTCAGTTTACAAACACATTGACCAGGAAAAAACAGAAAATGGAAAATAAAGACATAGGAGAGTTAGACATTTAAATGTGGTCATAATTTTCAGGAAAATTTAACTTTAGTTTTCATCTATCTGATGCACTAATTTCCTTCACCTAACTTCGTGCCCTTACTAGCACTGGCACTGCTGGAATTCTCCTAATATGCCCTGGACTTTCAAGAAGTGATTCCTTAGGACTGAATGCGATCACTGTGTTACTTCACCAAGGCTACCTGCCTCAATGTGCCTCATGCTCTAAAATTAGCCCTCCCGAACTCTGACCTCTTCTCTATAGAGTGAGGCGAGCAATTTTATCAGCTAATTGCAGTGATCACACTGTAAACGTGTGTATTCTGCACTGGCTTCCTTCTAGAAATTTTTGTCCATGTCTACCCGAAAATAAAGAAACTCCTCTTTAACAATATAAAGCTTAAAAAGCTTAAAAAACAGATTAGCAGCTTGTCAGTCCAGTTCCACAGAAAGCTGAGCTCAGATTTGGTGTCTTTCATGTGAAAGCAATTCTCGTGTCAGGAAACCAAAATCATAAAATATTCCTAATAACTTCAGTGTTAAAAAAAATTGATTCTATATTTTATGCAATCCCTCAACTTCTCAATCTTTGAAACTAAATGGAAGTTGTACTTACTTCATTACTCATTGTTGTATGTTAAATATTTCTGGTAGTAAGTAGAATAACATGAAATAATGGTATACTTCACAATTTTTTATTTATAATGAAAATAATATACATTGAATTGTGATATAAAATATGCAAGAAATAATGGGGCACAAAAATATTTTAAGACAAATCACTAGTAGAATGAGAATACAAACTTCATTTTTTTTTTTAAATTCTTTTCAGCGTAACAGTATTCATTGTTTTTGCACCACACCCAGTGCTCCATGCAATGTGTGCCCTCAATAATATCCACCACCTGGCTCCCCCAACCTCCCACCCCCCGCCCCTTCAAAACCCTCAGGTTGTTTTTCAGAGTCCATAGTCTCTCATGGTTCACCTCCCCTTCCAATTTCCCTCAACTCCCTTCTCCTCTGCATCTCCCCATGTCCTCCATCTTATTTGTTATGCTCCACAAATAAGTGAAACCATATGATAATTGACTCTCTCTGCTTGACTTATTTCACTCAGCATAATCTCTTCCAGTCCTGTCCATGTTGCTACAAAAGTTGGGTATTCATCCTTTCTGATGGAGGCATAATACTCCATAGTGTATATGGACCACATCTTCCTTATCCATTCGTCCACTGAAGGACATCTTGGTTCTTTCCACAGTTTGGCAGCTGTGGCCATTGCTGCCATAAACATTGGGGTACAGATGGCCCTTCTTTTTACTACATCTGTATCTTTGGGGTAAATACCCAGTAGTGCAATTGCAGGGTCATAGGGAAGCGTAATTTTTAATTTCTTGAGGAATTTCCACACTGTTCTGCAAAGTGGCTGAACCAACTTACATTCCGACCAACAGTGTAAGAGGGTTCCCCTTTCTCCACACCCTCTCCAACACACGTTGTTTCCTGTCTTGCTAATTTTGGCCATTCTAACTGGTGTAAGGTGGTATCTCAATGTGCAAACTTCATTTTCTTAACTATACGGATAAAGGTATGGTAATGTAACCTTGAGTTATTTATTAGCAACTTAGTAAAATATTGTGCTACAAGACATTATTATTTTACCACAACACCAACTCATGTACAGAATGTTTTTTCTGATAGATATTATTTGTTCTTCAAAGTAAACAAAAAATAATATAATTTATAACAACTGTTCTTCAAAGTAAACAAAAAATAATATAATTTATAACAATTGTTTAAAAGACAAAAGTGGGGCACCTGGGTGGCTCAGTGGGTTAAAGCCTCTGCCTTTGGCTCAGGTCATGATCCCAGGGTCCTGGGATCGAGCCCTGCATAGGGCTCTCTGCTCAGCAGGGAGCCTGCTTCCCTTCCTCTCTCTCTGCCTGCCTCTCTGCCTACTTGTGATCTCTTGTTTGTCAAATGAATAAATAAAAGTCTTTAAAAGACAAAAGTTTCCTTTGCATAACTCATCATGTTTGCATTTTAAAATATTTTATGACACTTTATTTGGAAGTTAGATATAAAGTCCTTAAAAATTTACATGTTGGGGCACCTGGATGGCTCCGTGGGTTTAAGCCTCTGCTTTTGGCTCAAGTCATGATCCCAGGGTCCTGGTATCGAGCCCCGCATCGGGCACTCTGCTCAGTGGGAAGCCTGCTTCTCTTCCTCTCTCTCTCTGCCTACTTGTGATTTCTGTCTGTCAAATAAATAAATAAAATCTTAAAAAAAAAAAAATTTACATGTCATCTTAAATGGCTCATCTTTGATCCCGCAAATCTCTTTAATTTTTCATTGCTGTTAATGACACTAACATTCAAACTCATTTTATTTTCCTCCCTTTGCTACCTTTCCACTAACCTCTGTTGATCTGGTTGTTTTGTTTTACTCTGTTCATGGTCTTGAATTTGCTCTCTACTTAGTATTCACCCTAATCTAGGCTTGTGGGGCTATTTGCATACTGGTTTCAAAATTTCAATGTCTCCAAATTGTGATGCAACTAGATTTAAGTGCTAAAACGATCTTGCTCAAATATAATGCCCGTAATTATTTTTCCAGGATCTATACAAGTCATGATTATCTAACTTCAGTGTGGTCTTTAAAGCCTGACTGACTCACAGATTTTCACTATACCTTCATTCTCATTATATTTCATTTTTTCCCCTCATATTATTCTATGGTTAAACTCTAATAATTCCAATTATATTTTCATACTTCTGTGCATTTTTAATGATTAATTTTTTAAAAAAATATTTTACTTATTCACTTCTTAGACAAAGAGAGAGAGAGAACCACAAGCAGGGAGAGCAGCAAGCAGGGGGAGCAGCTTGAGCAGCAGGAGCAGCTTGCTCCCTACTGAGCAAGGATCCTGATGTGGGACTTGATCCCAGGACCCCAGGATCATGACTTGAGTTGAAGGCAGACACCTAACCTACCGAGCCACCCAGGCATCCTATGTAATGATTAATTTTATGTGTCAACTTGACTGGGCCATGAAGTGCTCAGACATTTGGCTGAACATTATTCTGAGTGTGATTATGAGGGTATTTCTGGGATGAAATTAATATGTGAATAGGTAAAGTAAGTAGACTGCCCTCCCGAATGTGGGTGGACCTCAACCTATCAGTTGAAGAACTGAATAGAACATTATCACCTCACAACTATCAGAATAGCTAAAATCAGAAACACAAGAAACAACAGGTGTTGTCCAGGATGTGGAGAAAGGGGAATCTTCCTGCACTGTTGGTGGGAATGCAAATTGGTGTGGTTACTCTGGATAACAATATGGAGGTTCTTCAACAAGTTAAAAATAGAACTACCCTATGATCCGACTGCACTACTAGGTATTTAACCAAAGGATACAAAATACTAATTCAAAGGGACACATGCACCCCGATGTTTACAGCAGCATTATCAACAATAGCCAAATTATGGAAAGAGCCCAGGTGTCCTTCAACTGATGAATGGATAAAAAGATAATATAAATATATATATAAAATCTTATACACATACATGCACATACATAGAATGGAACATTACTCAGCCATAAATAAGAATGAAACTTTGCCATGTGCAATGGCATGGATAGAGCTAAAGAGTATTACACTAAGCAAAATGAGTCAGTCAGAGAAAGACAAATACCACATGATTTCACTCATATGCTGAACTTACTAAAGAAAGCAAACAAGCAAAGGGAAAAAAGAGAGAGAGAGAGGCAAACCAGGAAATAGACTCTTAACTATAGAGAAGAAAACTGATGGTTACCAGAGGGGAGGTGGGTGGGGGGATGGATGAAATAGGAGTTGGGATTAAGGAGGGCACTTGTTGTGATGAGCATTGGGTGTTGTATGGAAGTGCTGAATCACTATATTGTACACCTGAAAGTAATACTACACTGTATGTTAACTAACTTTAACTTAAATAAAAACGTAACCCATAAGTGCCAAATAAAAGGGAATGGAATGCTTTCTGCCTACCTTAAAATGGAACATCTCCTGTTTTTCAGGCTGAACTCAGGCTGGAATTATATTTCACCTCTCTTGTGTCTCCAGCTTGCTAACTACAGAACTTGGGACGCCTTAGCCTCCATAATCATGGAATCCAATTCCTTACTACCTATCTACTATCCATCTATCCAACCATATACACCCCCTCCACACACACACACACACACACACACACACACCTTATTGGTTCTGTTTTTTCTGGAGAGCCTTAATACAGAATTATAGTCAAATTATGAGAAATTCTTGATTCCTTATGGGATACAGCACTTTATTCTTTTTTTTTTTTTTTTAAGATTTTCCATTTATTTATTTGACAGAGAGAGATCACAAGTAAGCAGAGAGGCAGGCAGAGAGAGAGAGGGGAGGAAGCAGGCTCCCTGCTGAGCAGAGAGCCCGATGCGGGACTCAATCCCAGGACCCTGAGATCATGACCTGAGCCGAAGGCAGCGGCTTAACCCACTGAGCCACCCAGGCGCCCCTAAAACCTATATTTTAAAGAATAAAGTGCTGGGGCGCCTGGGTGGCTCAGTGGGTTAAGCCGCTGCCTTCGGCTCAGGTCATGATCTCAGGGTCCTGGGATTGAGTCCCGCATCGGGCTCTCTGCTCAGCAGGGAGCCTGCTTCCTCCCCTCTCTCTCTCTGCCTGCCTCTCTGCTTACTTGTGATCTCTCTCTGTCAAATAAATAAATAAAATCTTTAAAAAAAATAAAATAAAATATAGGTTTTAAAATAATTTTATAAAAAAAATCTGTGATTATCTTCATACAATAGTGTTTGTTACCTAACCTAGGTGTGAAACTCATATACCCAGTTTATAATATGTTGATTATACTTGTCAATGAGTTTCTACTTTATCTTTCTCACCCAGTTACTCAATACTTTCACTTCCCAACTACACTTTGAATAAAATCTCCAGGTCCAGGACCACCATTCCCTAACAGGCAGTTTTTAAATGTTTGTCAAATGTTGGCACCCCATTTCCCCTTGACAACTGTCAGTTTTCTCATCTTTGATATAAATGAATTGGGCTAGATGAAGTCAATGAACTCTGCATCTGTCTGGGACTCACATAAATTCGGCAGATAAGTTTTCTCTAAAGTTCCAAAAGGTCTTAAAAGTATAGCAAGTTTCACAATTATTAACATCCTGAAAATATTCCATTTTAACCACAATTATGTTGTACCTTTTTCCTTTGGGTTTTAACTAAATCCCTGGATCTTACCTTTTTGAGGCTACATAGTAAATAAATAAATAGTAAAAGCCATGTTATGAAAAGCTAGGCTGTCCCCTGGCCCAAGATTTATTTGTCTGTCTTTCTATCCATTGGTTGACCACTCACTATTTACCAGGCCAGATTCTAGGTCAGACGATGAAAGGAAGCTCTGCTTACAACTGTACTTCTCAGCCACCAATTCTCTCTGAGTCTCCATGTTGTGACTGAAAGCAGCAGGAGTTCGGAAATCTGGATTCTAGGTCTAGCTCTACTACTCACATATTCACATAACTGTGAGATCAGATATATCAATTATTTCCCTAGATTTTTCAGTTTATAAATATATTTTTTTCCATTTGAAATGGGTAACCAATGGTTTTAATGACTACTAGGGGAATTAATAATCTTAGCAGTAACAACAGTTATCATTTATTGAATACCTAATTTGCACCAGGTACTGTACTGTGTGTTATATTCAATTTGCTTAAACATTTTAAAAATTTAAGTTAAAATGTAAATAACATTAAAAGTCAAACTATACTCTAAGTTTTTAATGACAGACATGACTACCTTACCAAACTTCTTTCTAGTGGTTCTGCTTCAAGAGGCAACCACTTTCAACTTGTTTAGCTTGTTTTGCTGTTATTCACCTCCATATCTGAGATATGCTTATAATATGCTTCTTTTCTTTATTTTTCACCTATAAATACTGTCAATTCTACAACTGAAGATAAAGAAGACACAGTATTCTCAGCTGCCTCTTATTTAACCATCCCCTTCTTCCCCTCTTGATCTACAAAATTTAATTTAAAAATTAATATCCAGGGTTTATATTTTTAGATTGTGTAAACATCATTATAGCTTGGCTGTTATGAATGATTTTTTTTTTTTACAATTTATAAAAAGAATTTTCTTATAGTTAATAACTTCCTTGATTTGTTTCTTTGCTTCTTTTTCTGTGAGCCTAAAACTGTTTCATCCCAAACTCTCTGAGAGATTTGAAACATATAAGGATTTCATTCAGTTTCATTGTTTTTATTTTGCTTCAGAGACATCTCATCTGGAGTTCTCCAACTCTTCAGCTATTCCTTTTCGATTCTTCATTTCTTGATCCCATTTCTTGCTCTATCTTAGTTTACATCCTTATTTTGGTAGATTTTTTTTTCTTTTCTTGAGCATAAATTTAACAGCTGCCTTAAAAACCCCATCTGCTAATATCAACACCTGGTCATTTTGGAGTCAGTTTTCATTTGTCTTTTCTCTGGGGTATGAGTCATATTTGCCTGTAACTTCATATTTTAAGGAATCTGGAATTTTAGCTGAGATACTGTGATTGATACCTTACAAGGACTCTGGATTCTGTTATGTTCCTCTAAAGAATATTGATTTTACTTTTTTAAAGGCAGAATGAAAACTAGAAAACTAGAATGAGTTCAAACTTCAATACCTTTCTTCTTCACCCTGTGGTAAGGCTATAGTTGAAAAATACATCTGGTAGTTTGCTGAGAAGGGGTTTATGGGAAATAAAATTCTAAAGATCTAGTATTCTGAAAATTCATTTAAGCCAACCTCAAATTCAGTTAACAAATGGGGTATGGAATTTGAGCTTAAAAATCATTTCATTCAGAATTTTTTTTTAAAGATTTTTATTTATTTGTTTTTTTTTTTTTTTTATAAACATATATTTTTATCCCCAGGGGTACAGTCTGTGAATCACCAGGTTTACACACTTCACAGCACTCACCAAATCACATACCCTCCCCAATGTCCATAATCCCACCCCCTTCTCCCAAACCCCCTCCCCCCGGCAACCCTCAGTTTGTTTCGTGAGATTAAGAGTCACTTATGGTTTGTCTCCCTCCCAATCCCATCTTGTTTCATTTATTCTTCTTCTACCCACTTAAGCCTCCATGTTGTATCACCACTTCCTCATATCAGGGAGATCATATGATAGTTGTCTTTCTCTGCTTGACTTATTTCGCTAAGCATGATACGCTCTAGTTCCATCCATGTTGTTGCAAATGGCAAGATTTCATTTCTTTTGATGGCTGCATAGTATTCCATTGTGTATATATACCACATCTTCTTGATCCATTCATCTGTTGATGGACATCTAGGTTCTTTCCATAGTTTGGCTATTGTGGACATTGCTGCTATAAACATTCGGGTGCATGTGCCCCTTTGGATCACTACATTTGTATCTTTAGGGTAAATACCCAATAGTGCAATTGCTGGGTCATAGGGCAGTTCTATTTTCAACATTTTGAGGAACCTCCATGCTGTTTTCCAGAGTGGCTGCACCAGCTTGCATTCCCACCAACAGTGTAGGAGGGTTCCCCTTTCTCCGCATCCTCGCCAGCATCTGTCATTTCCTGATTTGTTGATTTTAGCCATTCTGACTGGTGTGAGGTGATATCTCATTGTGGTTTTGATTTGTATTTCCCTGATGCCGAGTGATATGGAGCACTTCTTCATGTGTCTGTTGGCCATCTGGATGTCTTCTTTGCAGAAATGTCTGTTCATGTCTTCTGCCCATTTCTTGATTGGATTATTTGTTCTTTGGGTGTTGAGTTTGCTAAGTTCTTTATAGATTCTGGACACTAGTCCTTTATCTGATATGTCGTTTGCAAATATCTTCTCCCATTCTGTCAGTTGTCTTTTGATTTTGTTAACTGTTTCCTTTGCTGTGCAAAAGCTTTTGATCTTGATGAAATCCCAGTAGTTCATTTTTTCCCTTGCTTCCCTTGCCTTTTGCGTTGTTCCTAGGAAGATGTTGCTGCGGCAGAGGTCGAAGAGGTTGCTGCCCGTGTTCTCCTCAAGGATTTTGATGGATTCCTTTTGTACATTGAGATCCTTCATCCATTTTGAGTCTATTTTTGTGTGTGGTGTAAGGAAATGGTCCAATTTCATTTTTCTGCATGTGGCTGTCCAATTTTCCCAGCACCATTTATTGAAAAGGCTGTCTTTTTTCCATTGGACATTCTTTCCTGCTTTGTCGAAGATTAGTTGACCATAGATTTGAGGGTCTATTTCTGGGCTCTCTATTCTGTTCCATTGATCTATGTGTCTGTTTTTGTGCCAGTACCATGCTGTCTTGATGATGACAGCTTTGTAATAGAGCTTGAAGTCCGGAATTGTGATGCCACCAACGTTGGCTTTCTTTTTCAATATCCCTTTGGCTATTCGAGGTCTTTTCTGGTTCCATATAAATTTTAGCATTATTTGTTCCATTTCTTTGAAAAAGATGGATGGTACTTTGATAGGAATTGCATTAAATGTGTAGATTGCTTTAGGTAGCATAGACATTTTCACAATATTTATTCTTCCAATCCAGGAGCATGGAACATTTTTCCATTTCTTTGTGTCTTCCTCAATTTCTTTCATGAGTACTTTATAGTTTTCTGAGTATAGATTCTGTGTCTCTTTGGTTAGGTTTATTCCTAGGTATCTTATGGTTTTGGATGCAATTGTAAATGGGATTGACTCCTTAATATCTCTTTCTTCTGTCTTGCTGTTGGTGTAGAGAAATGCAACTGATTTCTGTGCATTGATTTTATATCCTGACACTTTACTGAATTCCTGTACAAGTTCTAGCAGTTTTGGAGTGGAGTCTTTTGGGTTTTCCACATATAGTATCATATCATCTGCGAAGAGTGATAATTTGACTTCTTCTTTGCCGATTTGGATGCCTTTAATTTCCTTTTGTTGTCTGATTGCTGAGGCGAGGACCTCTAGTACGATGTTGAATAGCAGTGGTGATAATGGACATCCCTGCCGTGTTCCTGACCTTAGCGGAAAAGCTTTCAGTTTTTCTCCATTGAGAATGATATTTGCGGTGGGTTTTTCATAGATGGCTTTGATGATATTGAGGTATGTGCCCTCTATCCCTACACTTTGAAGAGTTTTGATCAGGAAGGGATGTTGTACTTTGTCAAATGCTTTTTCAGCATCTATTGAGAGTATCATATGGTTCTTGTTCTTTCTTTTATTGATGTGTTGTATCACATTGACTGATTTGCGGATGTTGAACCAACCTTGCAGCCCTGGAATAAATCCCACTTGGTCGTGGTGAATAATCTTTTTAATGTACTGTTGAATCCTATTGGCTAGTATTTTGTTGAGTATTTTCGCATCTGTGTTCATCAAGGATATCGGTCTATAGCTCTCTTTTTTGGTGGGATCCTTGTCTGGTTTTGGGATCAAGGTGATGCTGGCCTCATAAAATGAGTTTGGAAGTTTTCCTTCCATTTCTATTTTTTGGAACAGTTTCAGGAGAATAGGAATTAGTTCTTCTTTAAATGTTTGGTAGAATTCCCCCGGGAAGCCGTCTGGCCCTGGGCTTTTGTTTGTTTGGAGATTTATTTATTTGACAGACAGATCACAAGTAGGCAGAGAGGCAGGCAGAGAGAGAGAGGAGGAAGCAGGCTCCTGGCTGAGCAGAGAGTCCGAAGTGGGGCTCGAACCCAGGATCCTGGGATCATGACCTGAGCCAAAGACAGAGGCTTTAACCCACTGAGCCACCCAGGTGCCCCCATTTCCTTCAGAATTTTAAAGGCATTGCTCCACTGTCTTCTGCTTAAAATATTATTGTTGAGAAGTTAGCTATTGTTGTTGTTTCTATTCTTAAGGCTTTGTGACCTTTTTTCCTCTTCTGAGAAACTTTTAATGTTTTTCTTTTCATACCTAAAATTCTGAAATTTCATGGTGCAGTGCCTTGGTGAGGGTCTCTCTACATTTATTTTCTTAGTACTCACAAGGATACTATAACTCATATATTTTGTCCTTCATTTCTGGTAAGTTTTCTTGCATCACTCTGAATTTTTTTTCCTTCTGTTTTTCTGGGTTCTTTTTAGAACATCTGTGGTCTTTGTGCCTATCTCTAATACTAGAGTTTGTTTTATTCAACCTCTCCAGAGTGTAAACCTATGTTATTTTTGCCAAGTGGATAAAGGATAGTTGACTGCCTATATGACTTTGACAGGGACTGGGATCTTTATACTTTCAAAAAATCCTCTTGCTTTTCACCCATCCCAAGATTTCTTTTTTCAGAGGTACTTTCAATCCTGATTTTTAAAAAATTATTATTTCTTTTCAGTGTAACAGTATTCATTGTTTTTACACCACACCCAGTGCTCCACGTAATACGTGCCCTCTCTAATTTTTCCAGGTTCCAAGGTTTCATTTTTCTTAGAATCTTTAAACTTCTGGCATTTATATCCACCTTTAAGCTTCCACAATTTTTTTTGACAAATTTCATCTGTTATTTAATCTTCACCCATTTTGTCTTTGTAGGTTTATGTCTCTTTAAATTATTTTGCTGTCCTTTAGTGTGGTTTCAGAATGGTTGAAGATAAGCACATGTTATCACCCATATTTAAGCAGAAACTGATACTTCTTTTTTAAAATGTTAACATTTACTGAATGTACTATCTTGTGCTTCTTGTCTTCTATATATTACCTCTTTTAACTCATATGGAAAACCTGAGAGATGTTCAGGTACAAAAAACTGGTACTAAATAATAGATGCTTAACATCAAGCCATTTATCTTTCTCTCCAAGATTATTAATTTCTTATTCAGAATACAGGACGTTATGATCATTAAATCAAGCCTTACATTGTATAGAAGTCTACCCACAAAAACATTTATTGGCCTTTCAAAACATTTTCATTGCTGGCAATGAAATGATTGCCAAAATAAAAATGGTTTGGATCTTGGGGCGCCTGGGTGGCTCAGTGGGTTAAAGCCTCTGCCTTCGGCTCGGGTTGTGATCTCAGGGTCCTGGGATCGAGTCCTGCATCAGGCTCTCTGTTTGGCAGGGAGCCTGCTTCCTCCTCTCTCTGCCTTCCTCTCTGCCTACTTCTGATCTGTCTCTGTCAAAGGAATAAATAAAATCTTAAAAAAAAAATTGTTTGGATCAAAACATCCAAGCCAGCTGCTTCATGCAGACATAGTTTAAGGACTGAGGACTAAGCAAGTGTTTGAAAGGAAATGGATTTGTAACTAAATACAGCTAACATTCAGGATACTATAAATGTAAGATATATGACTTTGTATTTTCCTATCATATGATCTCCTTATTCTTTGTTAGTGAATAGTCTTCCACTGTCTTAGACATCCGAAATATAAACAAGTATATAAATTGATAAAAGATGTGCCTAACTTCTTAGAGTTTCATTTTAACTTTTCTTTTTAGAATAGTAAGTCAAAGGCCATTAAGGAAAATTTAAAAAAATATGATGAAGTTATAATTATCAGTATCTCATGACTCAAAAAATTCAGTTTTATTTATATACATATTTTAAAGAATTACCAAGTCACAATCAATATAAGCCTGCGAAGTTTTAAAAATGTCCATTAAACAATGGCTGCATTTATTGTACAAGAACAGCAAACTTGACAAGGAACTAGTTCTTTGGTTACTCTTATTTAAAATATGAAATTAGGAGTAAAACAACCATTTGTAAGTTTTCTTTTAAACTATTTTACATAGAAGTTATTCATAAGAAACTTTTAAGTCTAAACACATCAAGGTTTGCAAGTACACAAAAGTGTATGTTGGAAAAATTTTAAAGTTGAAATTAAAGTAATAAACTAGGTCATAACACGGAGGACACTGGGAGAGGGAGAGGAGAAGTGAGTTGGGGGAAATTGGAGGGAGACAAACCATGAGAGGCAATGGACTCTGAGAAACAAACTGAGGGTTTTGGAGAGGAGGGGCATTGGGGGATGGATGAGCCTGGCGGTGGGTATTATGGAGGGTAAGTATTGCATGGAGCACTGGGTATGCTGCATAAGGAATGAATTTTGGAACACACACACACACACACACATTAAATTTTTTAAAAAATAAACTACGTTATAGTTTAAATAATACACTATTCTGGATTATACCTTAACTACCACACTAAACTGGATTATAGTTTATTATCTTTTTATTTTTAAAGATTTTATTTATTTACTTATTTGACAGAGAGGGACAGAGTACAATCAGGGAGAGTGGCAGGGAGAGGCAGAAGCGGGCTCCTGTTGAGCAGAGAGCCCCATGTGGGACTCAACTCCACATGGGGTTACAGTTTAAATATTATACTTAACTAACTATAGTTAGTACTATTTAAAATTTAATTATTTACTATTTAATTATTAAAACTAGAATACCATGTAACTGCTTCAACCAGTACACATAAACAGAGAAGGAGGTAAACCATAATAGATTCGAAATTATATGGAACAAGCTGAGGAAGGCTGGAGGGGAGGTGGGTGGGGAGATGGGATAACTGGGTGATGGGCATCAAGGAGGGCACTTGATGGAATGAGAGCTAGGTATTAACATGCAACTGATGAATCACCAAATTCTACCCCTGAAACTAATAATATACTATATGCTAACTAACTTGAATTTAAATTAAATATAAAAATTTAAAAAGTAAACTAAAATACATTAAAATTGTAGAAAGATGGTAGATCTTGACTTTGCTCAACATCTACATAGCAATTTTCAGTTACAATTCAGTACAATAATTAAAATGATATAGTGTAAAGATCTAAGGTTGTACATCTTATTTGCATTTCTTAACATTTTAAAAGTGTAAACATTTTGGTAGATTACAAAATGTGTACTTTTCTTGTCTACAATTAATAATGACTCTTTTTTTCTCTGCTTATTTCAATGTTTGTGCTTCCCTCCATATTTCCTTCTGTTCCCAGACTTCCATAAAGGTGTCCACTCAACGAGTTGTGGCCATTAGTTATTTCTTCAAAGGACAAAAATCTAACAGGTAAAAGACTGAGTTAACTGCTTTTCTTTGAAACCTGCTTAATTTTTCACATGATAACCTGATTTCATTTTGCCCCAGAATGTTTAGGAATAAACAAAGGTCTTGTACTAAGTCTTCATGATTAGATCGGGTTATTAAAAGCGCTGAAATACAAGACCACACACAGACCAATGTAATGATTGGAAAAAATCACCAAATGGAAAGAATACGGTAATCCTAAAGAATAATCACATGGAATGAAAAAGAAATGGATTTCTAATTTTATTACCCCTGTTTTACCCCAAAAGCAATTTTATAATTTGGTCCTTTTGTTGAGAAAATACAAGGAAAAAGTGCCAACTTTAGAATTTTAGAGTTCTAGCTTCTGATGCTGGGTCTTAGAACCTGTTCAATGCATGGGGGGCAATTGTCTGCTATGAAACTCAGTTAAGGTGTGGCTTCCTGTCAGTACTGTGATCGTGAAGAGTGTTCCAGACCATTTAGATGATTACCTCCTTTTATTGTCTAACTCAGCAGTTTTCTCCATGTGGACCACTGATTTCACAAACAGTTTAATCGAGAAGCTTTAAAAAATCATTAACTTCAAAAACGTTTCCAAAACCACAGATTGTTTTCCCTTTCATGAAATTTTAAAAATGCCTCTGGTTTGATGTTTACATGAGGCATTGTCATGCAGCATACAGTAAGCCCTGAAAAATTGCTACCTACATTTATTCAGAAATGAAAATTTAAATTTCAGGATCATCATAAAAAAGATTATTATTTCCAGTTATCATTTCCAGTATTCACAAAGATTAAAGGCTATTATTGGACTACTGATTAGCACTAACGACTTATTTTAACATAAACAAATTTAGGATATAAAAAATTTGTTTGGACATATACATATATACACACAATACATATATACCATGTATATACATATGTGCACATACATGTATGTGTATATATACACACATACATATATATTTCTATGTATATAGAGTATATATCACTAAAATCCCTCTCTTAACAAGTTTTAAAAAAATAACTCTTATCTGAGGTTAAAGGTTATAGAGTTCTTCAGTTAGAGAGCTAATGGCTTCTGTAATAACTTCTCATGTTGAATCACCCTAACATGAAATATAATGCATGCCTTAAGGTGCATACATTCTTAAAGCTATAGTTTTAAACAGAAGAGTGGCTCTTTCTGGTCCTCAGTTTCTTCAAATGGGAACAAAAGAAAGGTAGACACCAAATGAGCTCCCAAGATGCTTTTGCTTTTACTTTCTGGTTCTAGTTTTTAACCTTAGGAATAGTTTACTTTCAGCTTCATAATTAAATGCTTGTATCACTGAGAGAAGAAATAAATAAAAAAGAAAAGCTCAAAGAAGTGAGGTGCAGGAGGGAGTCAGTTTTCCAAAAAAAAAAAAAAAAAAAAAAAAAATCTACTTGGTTAAACCAGTAGAAATAGCAACCAATCCAATTAATCATGTCAGTGGATGAAGTATGAGGTTGGATCATTATTTAGTATTAATGACTTATTTTACAACAATGTTCCCCATGGTACACAAATCAGCAGGTGAGAGAGTTAATTATTCCAGTACCCTACCCAGTAGTTCCAGATACATTTGAAAGCCAAAGTCAGTTGCAAAATGGGATTAAAGCAATGCAATTACCAATACATAATTAAGATTGGTCTGTACCTGATTCTAATCCATTCTTTGTTTTTATCATAAGATGAACAGAGACAATTTGTATATACTTCCCCCTCAGTCTGTCAGAGAAAGTAGCCCTATTCAAATTTTGTATTCAAACTTTGCTTGGATAGGAAAACCAATCAATGTTGTATATAGTATTTATCAAATTAGAAGATGTATATGTAAAACTAAATGAAAAGTCAGGTTTCCTGGGCTCGGATGTCAGTCCCATATTCTACTCAAGAATTAAAAAGGTTATTTAAAAGGGCTCAAAAGGTGATATAGTACAGATCTTGTTACACTCACAGGTCATTGTGAAGATCAAATGAAATAATGTTGTATAGGCACCTGGACTTTTAAGTACCATAGAAGCATAATGTATTGCTTAGGAATGACCCATTCTTGGTTAGAAGATGAAAAAAGTAATCTATATAAGGAAGGGGGAAAAAAGTCTACTGATAATTTGATTAGCAGAGAAAATGTTTTAGATTTGTTATTTAAACCCAAACCAGGATATTCTTAAGAGATTCCTTGACATCAAGCAAAAATGGTACCACCATCCTGCAATACTGCCACGGTCACATTCTGAGAAAGCAGACAACATAGAAAAGACAGAGTCCCACATTCTTCAACAAATGCAAGTGACGTGCCACAGCCTCTCTGAGGTCTCCTTGAACTCCAGCACAGACCTACTCACCCTCTTTCCATTGTTTCTGGGGACATCGTAAGACTTCAGACAGCTTACCACTTATCACCCTACTTTGTAAAGATCTCTTTATAAAAAGGCTTCCCTTCCAGAATGCAAACTCCATTAATGTAGTCTCCACAGACCACATAAAGGCTATGAATCTTAAGAGAGACTCAAAGACATTGCTACAGATTATCTGAAACGTCTAAAGAAAATCTGACTCATCTGGAGTTAGCTCAGTTAGATACTAGCCATGATGAATTCCCAGCCAAAAGGCAAATCAAGTTGTGCCTCCAACTCTAATCAGGATTTGTGGAAAACCTCAATTTATATAATTTATCTGGCTGAATCTCAGCTAACATATGTGTGTCTGGGCTACCTCTGGGGATGACCCATACAGGAGCACTGATATTTACCTGAATATACCAGTCAGTTTACTGGTCAGGGGCTTGGAAATAAAAAAGACAGCATAGTTAAACTGGGAATTTGGAGGGAGTTTACCCAGAAACTATTTATGAAGATGTGGGGAAGGTTTAGGGAAACCACAAGGGGTAGTGTGGCATCCTCCTGGCTCTAAGAGCAACAGAGGCCATTATGAACCCTAGGCTTAGAGGGGGAAGGGGAAGGCAACCACCACCTGAGCCCAGAAGCTGGCGAAGCCCACCCTGCCAGGGATACAGCTATCTTTGGCCTTAGCTTTATTCATCCCACTCTCAGCAATCCTGCTGGTGCCTCTCACTGGCCAAACTCAACCAGAAGTCAGACAGCAAGAGAGATCTAAAGAGAAGAGACTCCCAGGGTACAGAAAAGGTGAAAGGTTGAAAAGTAAGTCTAGAAGGACGAACATTAGATGTCCATTTTCACCTGAGTCTTCAGTCTTACTAAGGCTACTCTCCCCCTCAAATACCAGAAGTAGAATGGTTTTCATTTCCTTTTAAAATCTTCTGTTCAAACAATTTAAAAACAGAACTGGGTGACAAGTGTCTTCCTCCAAATATACAATGTGATCTGGTGATGGAGATTATAATCCTAGATTCTAAGACTTAATTTAAGGAACGGTAGCACCAATAATACACAGAACAAGAACATAAACTAGCATGTAGTATATACACTACAAGATGACTAATGTATTTGACATATTTTAAAAATTGTTAGTTTTTCTAATTTTTGCAAAAATCCTGTGAGTTAACAGATATTAATATTTTAATTTTTTTCCACAGATAAGGGAAGAGCAGCTCAGAGCATTTACATGACAAATATGTGACTAGAACAAGTCTTTCAGACAATAACTCCCTGTTTCCATTGTATCCCATGGCTAGTATCTTTTCCATGGCAGCTAACTTTTCCATTTTTCTCATGTAAACTAATAGTTAATAGTTTCCTCATATAAACTAATATTTAAGTATGTAAAATTAGTGACTTGACCGACCAGCATTCAACACTTTACAGAATTTAGACAGCATTAACAGTTTAAGATAATTTTCATGGGGTTTTAAAAGTCTCTGATACAAATTTCTGGAAATACTCTTGTGTAAACATAGTTTGGTTTTTAGAGTTGAAAAAAATTCGTCATATGGTCCATAACAGATCTACTCTTAGACACATAGCAATTAGTTTATAAGACTTTAATTAAGGGGCGCCTGAGTGGCTCAGTTGGTTAAGCGTCTGCTTGAGCCTCAGATCATGATCCCTGGGTCCATGATTCCTGAACCTCGAGTCAGGCTCCATGCTGAGTGGGGAGCCTGCTTCTCCTTCTGTCTCTACCCCTCTCTCTGCTCATGCTCTCTCTCCCTCTCTCAAATAAACAAATGAAATATTTTTTAAGAGAACACTTTAATTAAATTCAAAGTTAGCAGCTAATGTAGTCAGCTCCAACCCTGGGTGTATGATCTTGTGCCAAATGATTAATGTGTCTTATCTTCAAGTCCCTATTTTTAATATGGATGTAATGATACTTGCTCCTTGGGGTTGTGTATGGACCACGTTAAATTATACGTGCAAAGTGTCTGGCACAGATTCTCAAGAAATATTCATTCCTGTTGTGCCCTCATCATTTTCTGTCCCAAAGGATGTGTGTTGGAGTTCATGTGGAAAGTGTGAGCACAGAGCCTGACAAAAAGTGCTTCTCTCTGCCTTCTTATAGGGAAGGGTAGAGAAGGGAAAGGGAATTTTCACCAACTAATTTTATTCAAGTGTCATATATTTATAAATTCCAGTGTTGTCCCATCCCCATCAGTATTTGTGCTCTGTACTGTTTAAATTATTTAGTTATAAATCATTACAGTCATAGCTATGAATTAATTAGAAGGGAAAAACTCCCCGAAATGATTTACTTTTGTGATAATGGCAGTTAGTGAATAAATGTAAATAAGTACTATAAATACATAAATAACTGTAGGTAGAAAACTCACTTTGCATTTTTACTTCTCTAAAGCATCTAACCTAGTATATAATACAAGTAATTAAGACAAGAAATTAAAAGGATATGTAATTTGGATGGTTAATTAACGGAAGTTCTAGAACAGAATACGGAGTGAAAGGAACATTTGAAGAAATAATTCAAGAAAACTTCCCAGCACTGAAAAACATAAGATTCCAGACTAAATCGATCAATTGTTCAACACAATGCATGAAAAAGTGCATACCAAGTCACTTCACACTCATTCATCCACAAGTATTTACTGAGAACCTGGCACAACTCTTGATGGCAGGGATAGAACATTAAAAAAATAGTCAAAGTCCACCCTGTCATGGAACTTATATTTGAGGGGTCAGAGACACATAATAAACTATTTAATATGTTATCCTAATCCCTATGCTACCCCAAAAAGAGTAAAAAAAAAAAAAAAAAGTTTAAGGAGGGAAAAAAAGAGTAAGCAGGATTAGGTGTGCTGGAGAGATATGTGTGGGGTGTTATTTTATAAGGGTAATCAGGGAAGTACTCATTAAAGTAACACTGAGCAAAAACCTACAAGAAGGGGGTGAGCCACATGGATATTTGGGAGAATACTTCACACAGGGGTAATAATAAGAATGAAGGCTCCGAGGAGAGACCATTTTTGGACAAGATAGAGGAAAAGAAAGGAGGTTAATCTGGCTATAGAAAAGACAGTGGTTATAGATTAAATCAGAAAGGCAGCCAAGGTGGGGTGGGGTGCATATCATGTAAAACATTCTAGATATATTATTGTGAAATTTTGGAATTCTGAAGACCAACAGAAAGTACTAGGAACTTACAGAAATAAAGGAAGAAAACAGTTCACATGTAAAGGTTAAATAATTAGAATGTCATCTCTACAATGACCTTTAACATCAGAAAGTAATAGAGAAATGGCTTCAAAACCCCGAGGTAAATAATTTCTAACCTAAAAATTTTTGCATACAGGCAAATTGCCAGAAGTCTCTAAAGGTAGAGTAAACAAATTTAAGACAGGCAAATTATATAAAAATTCACCTCCATGGATGCTTTCTTTTTCTTTTTTTTTTCTGACTTACCTATTTTTGAGCATGGTTGACACACAATCACAAATTCTTCCTCAGAAAGCTTAATGAACAAGGTATTTAGCAAAATAATAGAATAAGGAAAAAGGGCGAATTTTCCTTGGCTTACTTCCTTGTAGGAAGTAGTGTAAGACGTAAGTATGCTACAGAGAATGAAATAAAATCCCAAGACATGAAGGCAGATACCCAGCATGGTAAAGAGCACTCTCTCCGGACTTGAACAAGCAGACAGAGGGGTCTAGGAAAGGTGTTCTTAAAAAAGATGAGATTTACAGGAAATATCTTTTTTTATTTATATCCAGAGAAGATTCACATTTAATTGAGAGCTGGGTATGAATTACTGGCAGATAAATAGAGAACTAAGCAAAAGGGCAAGACAACTGCTGCAAGGAAAATACAATAAAAATTACAAGAAAGTGCAAATACGATACTGCAGAACTCGGCTATGGGTTCAGGTGATCTCAGAGTCAAAACAGTGTAAACAATAATTAATGAATTAAGTGAAAATTAGGATATAACTGTATTAGGATGTTAGAGCAGGAGTGGCTGCAGTGGAAAGGGATGGTGGGGGAAGAGAGAAAATGAAGGATTGAGGAATAAAAAGGAAGAAAAATTATGTGGGAGATAGTAGATGAATAGGATGAGAAATAGGTAAAAATTTGACAGAAGAAATGGGCAGTTCATTCCAGTGGGAAAACAGAATTATTTAATCAATGGTTTGACAAACAGCTAACTGAAGAGAAAAAAAGTAAGATTTCATCTTCTGCCATATGTAAAAATAAATTCCAGATAAGTAAAAAACTTAAAATGTAAAACATGAAATGATACAAATCATGAAAAAAGATCCAAGGCCTATATCTACAATCCAAGGATGCAGGAGACCTTCTCATGTATGGCTAGATGTCTGCAAAGAAAACGTAGGCCTTGTGGGAGGGAGCTAGTCTCTGAAGAAGACCCTGGCGAATGGTTCCTTGTATTCATGCCCTTAGCTAGTTCTCTCCCACCGTGAATCTAGACTGGGCTGTGACTTGTTCTACTCAACAGTTATAGAGCAGGTGATGTTCCAGGACTTTTCTGCCTTGACAATAAAAGTTGTTGCACCTCCTACTTTTGAAATTTTTAGAATATGGTGCCACCAAGTAAGACTCTGCTGGACAGACCATATAAAGGGACTAGATGGAGAGGAGAGGCACTGAGTCTACATAGGGAGGGAGGGAAGTCCAGCCTTCCTAAGAATCCTGGTAAAGATTCCAGATGACATAGCTCTAGACAGTATCTGACTGCAATCAAGTGAAAGACTACAAGCAAAAAACAAAACAAAACAAAACAAACAAAAAAAAACCCCAAAACACCTAGCTGAGCCAAATCACTGGACCACAAGAAATAATAAAGTGAAAAGAAAGAAAATACTGAACAGGCTCTTCGCTAAGTGTGGATCCCAAAGTGGGGCTCGATCTCACAACCCTGAGATCATGACCTGAGTTGAAATCAATAGGTGGGACACTCAACCAACTGAGTCACTCAGGAGCCCCAAGTGGTTTTTGCTTTTAGTCCTACTATGGTTTGAGGTGATTTATTAAATATCAAGAAACAAAACCATAAAAAACTTACAAGATGATCTAAGACACAATACATACAATCACGTATTAGAGAGACATCCTTATTCAATGCTGGAAGTTCAAAAATGAAAAGTATAAACACTTATGATTATATAATATCTTAAAACATTTTCATGGTTTATTTGAAAAAATTCTGCAATGCAATTTTAAGACATGTAATGACTTAATAAATGTTTTTAGAAATTTATAAGAAAGAAATCCATTAGAAAAATGTAGGAACATGCAATTCATAGAGGAGCAAATCCAAATGTCACCCAACATAAAGACGTTCAAAGTCTCTAGTAGTTGGATGGCAAATTAAAATGAGATATTTCTTCACATTCAGTATTTGAACAAAAACTGGAAGGAGCTACAACTTTCATTGTTAGCAGGCATTGGAGGAAATGCATCTGACAATATATATTAAGATTGATCAATTATGATGAAAAAAGAATGCTATAGATAGAGAAAAGGTAAATTATAAATTATATTCCACAGCCACAAATGCCCATTAACTGTTGAATGGATAAAGAAGAGGATATATATATATATATATATATATATAATGCAATATTACTCAGCCATAAAAACAATGAAGTCTTGCCATTTACAATGACATGGAGATGGATGGAGCTAGACGGTAAGCAAAGTAACTCAATTAGAAAAGACAAATACCATGATTTTACACTCATGTGTAATTTAAGAAACAAAACAAACAAGCAAAGGAAAATAAAAAGAAGACAAACTAAGAAACACTTTTTTTTTTTTTGGTTAAGATTTTATTTATTTGACAGACAGAGATCACAAGTAGGCAGAGAGGCAGGCAGAGAGAGAGGGGGGGAAGCAGGCTCTCCGCTGAGCAGAGAGCCCGATGCGGGGCTCAATCCCAGGACCCTGAGATCATGACCTGAGCCCCTGAGCCCAAGGCAGAGGCTTAACCCACTGAGCCATCCAGGTGCCCCTAAACTTAAATATAGAGAACAAACAGATGGTCACCAGAAGGGAGGCGGGTGGGGGATGGGGAAATAAGTGATGGGGATGTAAGAGGGCACCTGTAGTGATGAGCACTGGGTATTGTATGGAATCACTATATTGTATACTTGAAACTAATATTACACTGTAAGTTAACTAACTGGAATTTCAATAAAAATTTTAAAAAATAAAAACAAGTAACACATTAGGTCTAAAAATTGTCAAAAACTAAAAACAAACAAAAACAAAAAACCACAAAATCAGAAGAAACTCCAGAAAGCAACATAACAGAGTTTCACTGATTGACTTAAAGAGAATTCAGGAGAATTCAATGACATATTTAAATGACATACTTAAAGAGAATTCAATGACGTATCTTTTAGCAAGAAAAACAAGATGGAGGAAAGTATGGATAATATAATCCCAGTTTTATAAAATAAGTAACAATGGGGAAAAAACCCTATGCATGTTGATGTTTCTATATGTATGTACACTTTTATTTATATACGAATATTAAGGCATGGAGAAAAAGGGGAACTAAAAGGGCTTCATGGGTTTAGGGATGCATAAAGACCAGCCAAACAGAAAAAAAAATCTCCTAAAAAAGGTACTTATGTTATGAACACAGTGGCACATTCAATTAAAATTATTTATAGGTATACCTGTATACTGAGATATAACAAAGTTAGATCTTTGTCTCATTCTGTATATCCAAATAAATTACAACTGTGCAATTTTAAATGTAATAAATAAATATATTTTAAGATAATGCATGGGGATATTAATCAGTTCTCAAGAACTTTCTAATCATAAAAGCACTACTGCTGAAAGGGGAAAAAATCAGTGAACTGGATTACATTTACAATAAAAACTTCTGGCATTAAAAAAAAAAAGACATCATGAAAAGATACAAGCTGGAAAAATGTTTCTAAAGGAGTTCATAAAATGTTACTATCCTAAATACATAAAAAGCTCATGGAAAACATTCAAACCCTAAAGAAAAAACGAGCAAATGATGTGAATAAAAAATCCAGATTAGAATACAGGAGGCTAATGTGATCATAAATACAAATTAAAACAACTATAAATTATTATTTTGCATCTCTAAAATTAGCAGATTTTTAAAAATGCTAATGCTTTTTGAGGACAGAATTCAGAAAACAAGCTAATTCACTGCTAGAGAGACAGAATGTTCTAGAGGACAGTTTCAACTTGCATGCTAATAAAGTTAATCCCCTCTGATCCTGTAATTTTATTTCTAGATATTTATCTTAGAAAATAATCAGATACAAGAATTTATGAATATGGATGCTATTTGGCATATTATTTAAAACAGCAAAACACTGGAAAGGCACAGGCTTCTACTGATAGGAGACAGCTTCCTCACAATGCCATGAGACTCTGCCATAGGAAATGTTTTTACGGATACTCACTAGCAGGAAAGAGCCTAATGATAAGATGTTAAATTTAAACAGCAGAATGCAAATCGGAAGTCCAGTAATGATAACAATTTTTTCAAAGTAAAATTTTATTAATAGAGACAATAATACATACATGAAGACACTAAGTAGTTTTATATATACAGTAAAATCCTGTGATTTTTATTTTAGTTTCTATTTCAGTATTTTTCAAATTTGTTACAATTAACTTTATCCCTTTTAAAATGATACAGTTAATATATTCAGATTGTATCTTTAGATTTAAAAGGTAAGGGACTGTTTAATCAGGTAAATATTCTGTGGCTGAGGAAATTTATCTTGGGGCTTATGAACTTTCTGAAACTGTATAAAATGTTTAGATGGGAGGCTATCTATAATTTCATCAGATTCCCAAAGACAACCAGGACAAACCACTAAACGACAGCATCTTAAAAAATTCATAGATAGTATCCTGATAAAAATATCCAAAAGTCATTTTCCAAAACTACCCGAGTTTTTACTTATAGTCTAAAACTTGTCTTCCTGGGCCTAACAGAGAAGCAGCTAGCTGGCTTGTTCCAATATTCAAATTAATTCTTCAAGCCAGCCCTACCCCACTCTCTCCTTTCTCTGCTTCCCCTCCCCTCACGCCCTAATCCAAATATTTTCTTGTATATACAGGTTTTACTAGCATTAAAAAACATGTATGACAGGTTGTAAAACTAAAATGAAAAGGGCTGAATGTTTAATATCCACCAATAGCTCATATATAGGTATAGAAAACATTAAAGAAAATGAAATGCCCAGTGATTAGAGGAGCTATTTATATTGTAAAACTGCTTTGTTTTTGTTTTTATGTCACTTTCCATAATAGTCAGGAATGACTATTTCACCAGGATAAAAACAGTCAAACCAGTTAATAATTTCTAACTCACTGTATTTAAAAACACTGAATGACACTGCACCGGTGAGAAGTGCCTGAGTTTACTTTTGGCTTTAAATATACACAAAACAGCTATCACAGTCTACACAAATATGAAAGACTCCTCTAGTTGTATTTCATCTGAGGCACCAGGACTTCTTTACTCCCAATTTGCCATAATGTTTTATAAAGCTAACAGAAAACTATTTCTCAACATAAACAAGATAAACGAATATAGCATGTAACACACAAATATTTGAAGAGAAGGTATGATTTTTTAAAAGGGTTCTCTTGGTATAAAAAGTAAAACTTATTTGATAAGGACTGAATTGGCAATGAATTTAATTATACTTTACTCTGTGTATCTATTTTATGGCACTGGTTTTTATTTTTTTATTTTTTAATATTTCGATATTTTCTTTTTATTTCCATTTTATTTTATTTTATTTCTTTTCAGTGTTCCAAAATTCATTGTTTATGCACCAGACCCAGTGCTCCATGCAATACGTGCCCTCTTTAATACTCACCACCAGGCTCACCCAACCTCTCACCGCCCCCCTTCCAAAACCTCAGTTTGTTTCTCAGAGTCCGCAGTCTCTCATGGTTCATCTCCCCCTCCAATTTCCCCCAACTTACTTCTCTCCATCTCCCAATGTCCTCCGTGTTATTCCTTATGCTCCACAAGTAAGTGAAACCATACAATACTTGACTCTCTCTGCTTGACTTATTTCAGTCAGCATAATCTCTTCCAGTCCCGTCCATGTTGCTACAAAAATTGGGTATTCATCCTTTCTGATGGAGGCATAATACTCCATTGTATATATGGGCCATATCTTTATCCATTCGTCCATTAAAGGGCATCTCGGTTCTTTCCACAGTTTAGTGACCGTGGCCATTGCTGCTATAAACATTGGGGTACAGATGGCCCTTCTTTTCACTACATCTGTATCTTTGGGATAAATATCCAGTGTGCAATTGTTGGGTCATAGGGTAGCTCTATTTTTAATTTTTTCAGGAATCTCCACACTGTTTTCCAAAGTGGCTGTACCAACTTGCATTCCCACCAACAGTGGAAGAGGGTTCCCCTTTCTCCAAAACCTCTCCAATGCATGTTGTTTACTGTCTTGTTAATTTTGGCCATTCTAAATGGTGTAAGGTGGTATCTCAATGTGGTTTTTTATTTTAATCTCCCTGATGGCTAATGATGAGGAAATAGTCAACAAAGCAAGGAGGCAACCCACAGAATGGGAGAACATATTCGCAAATGACATTACAGACAAAGGGCTGATATCCAAGATCTATAAAGAACTCCTCAAACTCAACACAGAAAAAACAGATAATAGCATCAAAAAATGGGCAGAAGACATACATGAGCAGATACTTCTCCAAAGAAGACATACAAATGGCTAACAGACAAATGAAAAAATGTTCATCATCACTGGTTTTTAAATGATAGAATCATTATTTAAAAATCTCAGTATTATTTCTAGAGGATGATCTAACTTAGATTTAACCATCAGATTTTTTTAGGGAAAAATGTTTCTGTATTTTTTAATTAACATTCGTTTCTGAGGAACACTGATTTGAAAGGGCTATTTCACTTTATTTTAGTGAAGAGAGAAAGGATCCCATTTAAACTTAGGAAGGCATGGAAGAAATAAACAAGTTGGCCGAACATAATTTCCCATTTATTCCTTTTGAAAATTATGAAATAAATATGAAATACAAAATATGAAAAGTTAGGAAAAGGTTAGGAAAAAATCTATTTAACTACATTGGCTAAAGAAACAGGAAGAAAAAGATGCATTTAAGTTGCAACACCCATAAAAGAATAAATTATTATGCTTCCTCTTGGAAGAAAAGTGTTTTAATATGTGGATGGGCATTGTCTAAACATTTCAAATCTACTTTGCTAAGGTGTAAAAGGTTTCAAATAAAAATCAGCAATAAAATGGCAAATGTCAAAATTGAAGGAACAGAAAACCTATTTGTTAGAACTAATTTATGGGTGTTTCTGTAATATTAAACTTAGTTTTTGCTCTGAAGTCTGCTTCTATCAGTTTATTAAATATCATATATACACATACAATTTTGATAGGCACAGTTAAGAAAGTTTTATTAGACAAATAGGATTTCTCTTTGCCATGCTTGAATAAAATTTCCAAGATGTTCCAAATTGAGTACAATGCTTATAGAAATAAGAATAAAGGTTTTCAGTTCTTTTAACCTGCGGCAGGATTCCGGAGTTGGTCAAACTCTAGCAGAGCACTAAGAGGGGAACACTGCCTTCATATGCTCTGCAGTAAAGGTTAACAAACTTTTTATATAATGTGCCAAATAGTAAATATTTTTAGCATTGCAGGCCATACACTTTCTGTCACCTCTATTCAACTCTACCATCATAGTGTGAAAAGAGCCATACACAATATAACAATGGATGAGTGTGGCTGTGTTCCAGTAAGATTCTATTTACAAAAATAGGCAATGGACCAGATTTGGCCCACGGGCCATCATTTGCTAATCCCTGGTCTCAAGTATTGTGGAGAAAATATGAAAACTATATTGTGTCAGAAGAAAACGTTATGGTATAAAGTGAAGCAAAACAAAACAAAAAATCAGCACTCAAAACAACATAAACTGAAGAGTTGAAATGTTCAGCCATTATGTACCTGTAGCTAAAGGATAGCTGGACAAACATAGGATTAGTTATATTAGCTGGTCACAAGTTTGGCTCTGACCTTTTAAATTTCTTTGTGAAAATAACATTTTGAACTTTTGACATTTATCTGTAAGGTATATCCTTGCAAAGTCCTACTTTCTCCCTAGACTTTTACCCTTATGACCAGACAATAGTCTCCTCAAAAAAACCAAAACTAAACAAAACTTTTTCAAATAGAAATTCATACTTTTAACAATACACTAAATATTATATTTCTACTGTGTTCTCATTTACTCTCAAATAGTGAACTAGATGATACTGATTACTGATAATTTTGTTGAATGATAGAGAAGAACCTTAACTTTAAGATATAATTAAATGTTGACAGTGATAAGGAAATATAGACTACAAACCCACCACAAGCCCCAAACTTGTTACACTTAATTATTCCCTCTCTCTTAGGAGATCTTTCCCTTTATATATGTGTGGTCAAATAACTGGGCCTCAAATTCTTGTTATGCAATTAATTTCTTCCCTTTCAAGAGTGAGTTAGTATTGATTTTAGCAAAGATGACAGAGAATCAGTCACTATTTTTTGTCTTATTCTACAGAAGCAAGGCTAAAGCAAGTTTTGGCTTTTAATTTGTCTTCATTTATGTATTCAACAAATGTTTACTAAGTACCTACTATGTACTATGCACAATGCTACGAGTTAGGATACTGTATTGAAAAAAACAAAACAAAACCAGAAAGCCATGCCTGCAATAATCTTCCATTATGACAGCAAAGAAATACATCAATAAATGAAAGTTTTACAAGACATAATAAGTGATATAAAAAAAATCCCAGGTTGCTGAAATAACCTATAATAGAGAAGGCATCTACATTAGGCAGGATGTCAAGGAATGCCTTTCAAACCGGTGACATTTTAGTTGAGATTTAAGACCACAAGGAATATAGGGCTTTATTTATTTATTTTTTTTTTTTAAAGATTTTTTATTTATTTATCAGAGAGAGAGATGGGGAGAGAGCAAGCACAGGCAGACAGAATGGCAGGCAGAGGCAGAGGGAGAAGCAGGCTCCCTGCCGAGCAAGGAGCCCGATGTGGGACTCGATCCCAGGACGCTGGGATCATGACCTGAGCCGAAGGCAGCTGCTTAACCAACTGAGCCACCCAGGCGTCCCGGAATATAGGGCTTTAGTCATTCAAAGTGCACTCACTGGTGGGGAGAAAGTAGTAGAGAGCTGCACACCAGGTAGAAGGAAGAACATGCAAAGACTCTAGGATAGCAAAGAACTTTGCTTGAATGAGAAACTGAGAGATGACAATAGTGAGTTAAAGAAATAACAATGAACAAATGAGGACAGAGGCAAGGGCAGCAATCAGTTCATTCAGTGCAGTGTTGACCACTGTAAGTCTGAATTTACTCTAAGTGCAGGGGAAGCCACTGAAGAGCTTTAAGCTGGTGGACCACGATTTATCTAGATTAGGACTCTGAGTGTGAAAGAGTGCATTGTCAGTAATCGCACCTAGATAACTAGCTAAAACCAGAATGCCCTGGATAAATGGAGACCTATACAGAAGAGTAAGGTCTGACTGCATTCTGAGAACCTTCTGCTGTTGTGAGGAGAATGGACTGAATTAGGGCAAGACTAGATGCAGGAAGACCAGTGAGTTTACTACTGCGGTTCTCTAAAAGAGAAATGGGTAGTGCTTGATGGCATTGGTAATGGGAGGCAGTGGATGAAATGGAGATATACTTTGGAGGTAGACTCAACAGAACTCCTTGACACTCATCTACAAGTTTAAACTTCCCTTGTGGTCTAGTGGTTAGGATTCGGCGCTCTCATCTACAAGTTTATTCAAGGATAAGATTGGTATATTGGCAAGTAAGGTACTATTAATGAAGTAATGTATGGGATATATTGACTTACTATACAATACTTAAGATACTAGGCTGTACACCTGGAACTTATGTAACCCTGTGTCAACTATACTAAAAAAAAAAAAAAAAGAAAGAAAGAAAAAAGAAAAGATTATGACTCCACAGAATACTACAGAACCATAAACAGGTGCCTGGGTGGCTCACTTAGTTGAATGTTCAATTCTTTGTTTTGGCGCAGGTCATGCCCAGCATGGAGCCTGCTTAAGATTCTCTTTCTCTCCTTCTGATCTTCCTCTTCTCTTTCTCTCTCTCTCTCAAGAAAAAAAATTAAGTTCAAAAAAAAGTTTAAAAAAACCCATAAAAAATACATGCATACCATCTTCAACAATTTTATGTAATCCCTTCTATACTCATCAAAAGTAATGAACATTTATGAAAAATGCTAGTAAATGTTGATTTTAAAAACTATTTTAAAGAAAAGTGATATTCTTATGCAAATTTAAACTCAGGTTTCTGGGATATTTATAGTTCCTTAGTTTACACAGACCTATATAATCAATAACAGATAAGGCTTTAATAGATTTTCAATATTTCATTGTTTTACAAGTTTCGAAGTTCAACTCACATGCATTTCTTTAAAATCCTTCAAAATTAATGAATAGTTAATGTAAAACTTGCCAAGTGAGAAATCTTTAGGAAATGGACATTCCTAAGCAGAACACAACATACAGAGAAAACACGTTCATCTTATAAAAAATAATTTCCTCCTCCCTAATCATAAGTCCTCAAATGAGGTAAAATTGTCTTGTGCCAACAGAACATTATAAATATGTTTGTACATTCTCAGGATGCAGTGATTTTGTCCTTCTGGGCCCCACTTTCCTCATGTAAAATGGGAGATAGTAAGAATTTCTTAGGATTATTAAGATGAATATGGCTTCTTCTAAAAGGATACACAGACACTACTGTATGCAAGCCTGTGTCTTAAGGTAAGATATGCTGAAGAAGAAACATACAGCACATCTTCCGGAAGTGTTGACTGAATTAGACAGTAATTAAAATAGTGCATTTATGTTGAAATAGACATAGATATATTATGACATAGAATACAAAATTTGAATTAAATTTCATTAAAAAAAATTTCTTAAAAGTCATCTTCAAAAATCCATTTAGTCTAACTTCTCCTTAGAGGGGTGAATGTACACAACTACCCAGAACATGGTAGGGCTACTTACAGTACTCCTGGAACAGGGTAGGCACTCCATATATGGCATTTGTAGGGAAAACTAGCTTTAGTGCTTATGAAATGACTGGTATATAATTATTTTTATGAAAGAATTATCTCTTTCTCAACATTTTGTTCAAAAAAAAAAAAGGTAAAATGGTCCTTCTTTTCCAAATATTTAATAAAACAGTGTGGCATTCAGCCCATGTAAAAGGACTCTTTTTGGTCTCCCTGGTGATTTGCACTATCCGGTAAAACACACACTCTTCTGAGAGCCTTACAGCTAAAAACAAACAAAATCAAGGCAGATTACAAAGAGAATGTAAAAAATTTTACTCAATTAATTCTGACTGAATTTCCTTTTATTCTCCATAAATGAGAGAGGCAACAATGCACACACACAGACAGAGATAAGGACTTAGATGTTGTCAGTTCTTTACCCCAGTCCTTTGCCTCAGACTATACTCCCACACGGAACAATAATCAGACGTACATGTAAGGTAAAAATCCCTTTCTCACAACTCTGCTCTGTTCTCTGTGCAGAACACTATATTACGTGCTATTTAGAGTTGCAAGTAAAACAAGAAAAAAAGAGTAGAAAAATGGAGAGCAGAAAGTCCCACCCTGCATTTAAAGAGCCTATCCCAGTGTGGGAGACCATACACAGATCTCAAACGCTGAAAACAAACATAAACTCATAAATAAATATGACCCAGTTTAAGCTGTGCATAACTACTATTGGATAAAATCACATCGCTTCAGCTTTCACTAACTGCAAATTTGTAATTGTTAGGCTATAGCGGACATGGGAATTCAGCTTTGACTCATGAAAACTGACAAAATGCATTGAAGCTGCAAACAATCCAAATAGAAGGGCTTTCAAGAACTATTCACTCCCTTTCTAAAAAAAGGAGAAACTCAGAAATATGCAACTTAGAAACAATTTCTTCGTTTCAGGTCTGTGAGTCAAGAAAGATAGGTTTCCCTTTATTTGTCTTTGCAACCAAGCGAGCTAAATTATTTTATTCAAGTAGAGCTATTACAGTTGCCTCTTAATTCACCTAGCCATCTAAAATGATAATACTAATACTAACAGCAGTGGTAATGGCAGTGGTAATACTCATTGATTAATTGCTTAAGGCCCTGTCCGAATCAAACCTCTATCTTTTCCCACCCATCCCCAACTGCTGCCAGCCAAAAGCTCTCCACACTAGTCCCATTGTAATGTGTCTGAATCTGTTGTTCTAGTAGGCTGCAATAATCTTTTGAATTCTGTCTAACTCTTACTCAATTTTTAAAAAAGATTTTATTTATTCATTTTGAGAAAGCGAGTGAGCACAGGGAGGGGCAGAGGGACAGGGAGACAGAGGATCTCAGACAGACTCTATACTGAGGGAGGAGACTTGATCTCACGATCCGGAGATCATGTCCTGAGCCGAAATTAAGAGCCTGACCTTCAACCAATTGAGCCACCCACGCACCCCTTGTTTCTAACTCCTACTCGATTTTTAAAACTCAGCTTGACCTCATATCCTCTAGGAAACAGTGCCCAATAATACCCTGTTCCCAAAATACCCAGAGTACTACTGAGTAAGTGCTGGCATATATCTGGTATATCTGGTATACCTGGCACCAGAAGGGCAGATTTCCTTTTCTATCTCTACCACATATCTGGAGAATTCACTTCAAGTCTGAAATCACATCTTTCCTTATTATAGATCTAGAGCACCCAGTATTACAGACACTGAAAATATATTCCATTAAGTGAATGAATGTGTTGGGCACTATTCCAGGAATTTATATTTCTACATAGGAATTATTCAGGTCTGAGAACTACTTCAATAATACTAGCTTCAGATTTGGGAAAGAACTTGATGAAGCTCTCAGAATTACCAAGTGATGGAGTCACTGGCCTGTTGGGTTGCAGCCCAGGTAACTCCATGCTGTCAACTCAAAATATTGTCTTAAGTTCCCAGGTCTTTGGTTCCTGGATGTGATTTCTTCTCATACTGAAACTTGAGCTATCACCCTCTGGCCAAATGAAGACTCATTTTAAAGCATGCAAACTGGGATTTCAATGAAAAAATTCAGTGTTTCAAATCGCCACTGAAGGACTTCTCAAAGCCTTCACAGTCATGTGAACAGACATCTCTAAGGTAGCGGTTCTCAGTTTCATACAGTGGATTATTTCATGAGAGGAAAAAAGAATGAGGAACCACCAACTCCGTCTTACCCAGTTGCCACTGAAAAGAAACCTCACCATTACTCGTGGGAAGAATGGCATCTGAGAAAATACTTTAGCAATCTCATTAAATAAATTATTAATCCATGCCATAAAACAGACTACAGACACTGTCATATTATAAACTTTATAAGAAACCAGCTGGCAGACCACCCAGAGACTCCTAGGAGCCCATCAGTGGTCTGTGGGGACCACACTTTGAGAATCACTGTTAAAAGAAATGATACGGTTTCCTCCTCAGTAATTCAGGAACTCATAGTTTTTGTTTTTTTCTAGGGGAACACACTGCCCTTGTAAGCCCAAAAAAAAAAAAAAAAAATCAAAGCAGTAAGACCTCTAAATTCTTCTAAAACACTGTCATAACCCCAAACTACCTTGTTTATGGGATGTAGTCATGTAGGCAGTGAACTTCTCTATTTGTGTCAGTATATATATATATAAAAGACTAAATACATATAAACACAACTTTTATTTAGCTTTTTAAATTTCTTCTTTTTTAACTGTGGAATCACTAGTCATTCTGGAAAAATAGAACTTGCTGTTTTTCTTCTTTAGGATTTTACATTAAGTGAATGAATGTTATCAGACATACCTAATACCAGTACCTAAACCAAACCAGACCACTATGTCATTTCAAGCACGATCAGTCTGTCTACGTAGCTGGAGTCTGGGTCTATAATGCGCTCATCACTCAGAGTAGTTTGCAGCTGCCTTCTCAATCAGTTTATGAGCCACAAAAGAGAGCAGTCTTGATACTTTGCAGTGAAAACACATTTATTGGTCACTGTCTTTGTGCCAGGAAATATCTGAAGAGCTGAGGATACAACAGTGGAAGAGAAAGGAGAGGAAAACTCTAAAATCATCTTTATCACCTTAGAATTTATATTCTACTAAGGAGAAGGACAGAAATAAGGAAAGGACAGAAATATGATAGGTAATCAGAAGAGCTGTCAGTGGGAGGGAGGAAAAGCATCGGTATTTTATTAATAGAGTATTCAGAGAGTGTGATTTGTAGGAAGAAGGGGAGCAAGACAGGCAGGTATCTAGGGAAAAAATTGTTCTAAGCAAAGGAAGTGGCAAACTCAAAGGCCCAGAGCCAAGGCACAGCAAAGAGGGCCAGGAAGCAGAAACACAGATGAAGAAATGTGGTGGGAGACTAGATCTTGCAGGGCCTGGCAGGGGACTGAAAATTCTGGCTTTTACACTGAGTAAGATGAGACGACAGTGAGGGGTTTTGAGGAGAACAGTGACATTATCTGACTTGTATCTAAAATGACCACTCTGCTCTGTTGTGATTAAACTCATCACATCAGGATACATCAACAGCAGAGAACCTAGATACAAGCGCTACTGTACATTGGAGATACAAGTCTGGAGATCAGTTAAGAGGTCTGGGTTAGAGCTATAAATTTGGGACTTATCGGTGTGTATCTGCTACTTGAAGCCAGCTCCTAGAAAAGATCTCTGGAAGGAGTGGAGACAAAGCCAAAGAGTGCCAGAGACTGATGTCTGATTAATTCCAGATTGAGAACAACAGTCAGCAAAGGAGGCTCAGGAAAGTGAGGCAAAGGACAGTAAGAGAGTTTAGTGCCCCAGAAGCCAAATGAAAACATTTCATCGAAGAGAGAATGTGTGACTGTCAAATACTGCTGAGCAGTCAAGTAAGGTGAAGACTGAAAATCAGACCAGCCTCAGCAACGTGGAGGTCTCTTGTACCTCTCAGTAAGAGCAGTTTCAGAGAAGTGGGGAGGGTGAGATCTGACTGAAAGAGGCTAATGAAAATTGGACTCAAGCAAAAATTTAATTAGGTAGCACAAATATATAAGATTAAAATACCATCATCTTGTCTCTACACACAATAAATGAAAATGATACTAAAAGAAAATACTTCAGGAATAAACATCACAAAAATGTGCAAAGCTTCTATGAGGAAAACTTGTAAATAAAAAAACTGCTGAAAACCATTATAGACTTGAACATATGAAAAAACACATCCCTTATTTGTAAACAGAATGACTCAATAGCATATAGATGCCAGTTTACTTTACATAATTTGTCAAGTCAAGGAGATCCCTCTAAAAACACCAGTATGTGTTTCTCTAGAGCCAGAAAGTTTATTCTAAAACTCAGGTTATTTTTTTTAAATGGCATTCTTAAACCACTGGGGATAAAGTGGAAAATTATTACCTCCATTTAATAAATGGAGTAGGGACAAACAGTCATCTAGAAAAAAAAAATTGAATCTATATTTCCTCTCATATACAAGAATAGAATCAATTTTTTTACCTCGATTGTTTTTTTGGGGGTATTGAATTTTATAAGTTCTTTATAGATTTTGGATACTAACCCTTTATCATATATGTCACTTGCAAGTATATTCTACCATTTGGTAGATTGCTTTCAGTTTTATTGACTGTCTCCTATGCTGTGCAGAAGGTTTTATTTTGATAATGTCCAGATAATTAGTTTTTGCTTTTGTTTCCTTTGCCTAAGGAGATATATCTAGTAAAAAGTTGCTATGGCTGATGTCAAAGAGGGTACTGCCCGTGTTCTCCTCAAGGATTTTGATGGTTTTCTCACACTTAGGTCTTTAATCAATTTTTAAATCTATTTTTGTGAATGGTGTAAGTGGTCCAATTTCATTCTTCTGCATGTGGCTGTCCAGTCTTCCCAACACCATTTCCTGAAGAGACTTGTGGTGATGAGCACTAGGTCATGTATGGTACTGTTGAATCACTGTAATATACACCTGAAACTAATATTATACTGTGTGTTAACCAACTGGGATTTTTATTTATTTATTTATTTATTTATTTATTTATTTATTTGACAGACAGAGATCACAAGCAGGCAGAGAGGCAGGCAGAGAGAGAGAGAGAGTGAAGCAGGCTTCCTGCGGACCAGGGAGCCCGATGCGGGGCTCGATCCCAGCACCCTGAGATCATGACCCGAGCCAAAGGCAGCAGCCTAAACCACTGAGCCACCCAGGTGCCCCCCAACTGGGATTTAAAAGAAAACAGAAAAAAAGAGAAATAAGTGTTTGGAAACCTATTGGTACAAACGTATGGGAAAAGCTATATGCTTTCCTCATTGAAAGCAAACTGTGAATAAACCTTCTTTCAATTAAAAAAAGAATAAATTCCAAATGGATCAGAGATACAAATGTAAAAACATAAAACTATACAATACTTTAAGAAAATATGAGTGTTTTTCATACAACCTGGGTACAGAAAAATGTTTCCAAAGTGTGATTTTAAAATACAGCTACAAATAAGGAAAAGATGGCTATATTTGACTCTACAGAAATAAGAATCTTCTGCATGCAAAATTCACTATTAGCAAATCCAAAAGAAATGAAAAACTGGGAAAAATACTTGGCAAACATGCAATACAAAAAAGGGGTTAATATCCCTAATTTATGAAGAACTATCAAAAATCAAGGGGGAAAAGGTTACTGAAAAAATACACAAAATATACTGATAACTCATGAAAAGAGATATAGAATATTATTTCAACCTTACTCAAGATCAGAGAAAAACAAAATAAAACTGCACAGAGATATCACTTCTTACCTATAAGATTAACAAAAATTCAGAAGCTTGACTTTAAATCCCCCAAAATCAAGGGGCAAAAAAGTATACCAAATATACTATCTTTGTGAAGAAATCTGTTATTATATCTGTGCATGTAGATAGAGATGTATGTTTGTAAATATGTGTATATGTATATGTATACATACATACATACATACACCTAAAAGAAATGGATTTTCCTGAGAAAATTCTTTAATATATTGCTGACTTCTGAATCATTTTAATGTTTTATACATTCAAGCAATCACACTGAATCAAAGAATATGTATGTGGCTAGTTGGGGCAGAAATGAACCAAACCACATATTAATCGATAACAAAATACTCAGAAGGAAAAAGTACCCAAATGCGAAACAATTTTACTAAGATATAATTTACATATAATAAAAATATCTGTTTTTTTTTGTTTTAACTTTTTTTTTATTAAATTGATTTATTTATTTTCAGAAAAACAGTATTCATTATTTTTTCACCACACCCAGTGCTCCATGCAATCCGTGCCCTCTATAATACCCACAACCTGGTACCCCAACCTGCCACCCCCCCCGCCACTTCAAACCCCTCAGATTGTTTTTCAGAGTCCATAGTCTCTCATTATTCACTTCCCCTTCCAATTTACCTCAACTCCCTTCTCCTCTCTAACACCCCTTGTCCTCCATGATATTTGTTATGCTCCAAAAATAAGTGAAACCATATGATAATTGACTCTCTCTGCTTGACTTATTTCACTCAGCATAATCTCTTCCAGTCCCGTCCATGTTGCTACAAAAGTTGGGTATTCATCCTTTCTGATGGAGGCATAATACTCCATAGTGTATATGGACCACATCTTCCTTATTCATTCGTCCGTTGAAGGGCATCTTGGTTCTTTCCATAGTTTGGCGACCGTGGCCATTGCTGCTATAAACATTGGGGTACCGATGGCCCTTCTTTTCACGACCTCTGTATCTTTGGGGTAAATACCCAGGAGTGCAATTGTAGGGTCATAAGTATAAAATCTGGTGAGTGTTGACAAACGTATACATTCCTGCACTAACCCCCACAATCAAGATCTGTAGGACATTTCTTTCTTTCTCTTTTTTTGAGAGAGAAAGCGAGTGAGCAAGCGTACACGGAAGTGGGGTGGGGTGGGTAAGGGCAGAGGGACAGAGAGAGAGAATTTTAAGCAGGCTCTATGCCCAGTGCAGAGCCCAGCGTGGGGCTGTATCTCATGACCTGAGCGAAAATCACAAGTCTGATGCTTAACCAGCTAAGCCACCCAGATGCCTCAAGATCTGTAGGACATTTCTATAACCCCCAAGCCCCTAGTCAACCAACAATAGGTCTTCTGTTACTATGGATTAGATTTCTCTGTTTTAGAGCTACGTATGAATGGAATTGTACACCATATATTCTAGTTTGAAGTCTTTCATTCATCTGTGTTGTTTGTGGTATCCTTAGTTCATTTTTAAAGTTCTTGAGTAGTATTTTATGACTACTCCACAATTTGTTTATTCATTGAACTTTTGGCAGATATTTGAGTTGTTTCCAGTTTGGGGCTATGATGAATAAAGCTGTTTAAAACCATCATGTAAAAGTAATTGCATACGCATTTTCTTTTCTCTTGATTCTTTATTTCTTTTAGATAAATACACAAAACTGCAGAGACCTATGGTAAGAATATGCTTATAAGAAAATGCAAAACTCATTTTCAAAGTGTTTGTGCTATTTTACATTCCTGTCAGTTCCTCATCCTTACCAACAATAAACATTTTCAACCTTTTCATTTTTATCCATTGTAATGGAAATATAGAAAAATCACATTATGGTTTTAATTTGCATTCCCCACTGACTAATGATGTTGAGCATCTTTGCATGTGTTTATTGGTCATTCACAAATGTTCTTTAATGAAGTGTTTTTATAAAATTTTTTTGTCCACCTTTCATTGGATTGTTTGTCACATAATTATGGATTGATCAGTACCTTATATATTCTAAATACAAATCCTTTGTCTGATACATATTTTGTTTCTATCTACGCTGAGGTTACAAAGGTTTTCTCTGATGGTTTTTTAAGAATTTTTACACTTTTAGCTTTCATGATAATGTTTACATAAAGCATGAAAGAGGGGTTGAAGTTCATTATTGTTCTATGTGGATATCCAGTTGTTTCAGCGCTATCTGTGAAAATACTACCCTTTCTACCTTAAATTACTCACTCTGTCAACTTAACTGAAATGCAACTGAATATTTTTGTGGCTCTATACCTGCATTTCTTACTCTCTTCTGTTGCTCTCTAGGTCTATCCTTGTGCCAATACCACTGCTTTGATTACTGTAACCCTGAGACAAAGTAAATCATCTCATTTGTTCCTTCTCAGAAGTGTTTTGGCTATTCTACATCCAGTGCATTTCCATATAAATTTTATAATCAGCTTACCAAAGTCTCTAAAATAGCCTACTGGGCTTTTAATTGGGGTTGCAATAAATCTATAGGTCAAGGAAACCCAACAAGATTGATTTTTCCAATCTACAAATTTTCTCTCTTAATACATTTCAGTCTTAACGAAACAATGTTTTGTAGTTTGGGGTGTAGAGTTCTTACATAGAATCTGTTCAATTTATCCTTGGGTACTTTATGTTTTTGAGGCTATTTCAAAGGGTGCTTTTAAAATTCTAATTTCATAATTAGTATAAAAACATACAATTGGCTTTTGAGGACTGACATTGTGTCCTTGACCTTGCTAAATTTGGTTATTAATTCTAGAAACCTGAATTTTACATTTTTTTTTTCATTTGCTAAGCTTTCTGATTTTTATCTCATTTTATGGCATAGTTAGGGTATCCACTATTACATGATCAAAATACATGATACAAAGAGCATCCTTGCCTTGGCCTCATTCTTCAGGAAAAAGCATTTGGTCTTGAACTTTACTAAGCAGGTTTGTTTCAGTAGAGATCCTGCTACAGCAATCCTGCCATGCATATCTTATGTATTAGAGGATCGACCAAATAAGTACATATATTGAGGCTGTTGATAAGCCAGTTCTTTTTATGAAGGAAAGGTGACTAAGAAGCAAGAATTTGATTGTTAGGAAAAGAAAACAAGGAAGTAGGAACTAGAGATGACCCCTATCAACAACTTTTTTGAAGAATTTTGCTGTTAAGAAAAGCAGCTAGAAAAAGAAGGTCCAAAAGAAAAGGGGGGGGTGGATTTCAGACAGAAGAAATAAGAACATATTTTTATGTTGATAAGAATGATCTAGTGGAGAGTGGCTAAGTGATGATGCAGAAGAAAGGCATGCTGGTGTCTTTGGGTGAGTGAGAAGGGATGGAATCTAAAGGACAAGTGGTCAGGTTGGCTTTAGACTGAAAATGGATAAAATCATAGTTACAGGATGGAAGGCATGTATGTGGGCATCCATGCAGGAAGAAGAACAGATGTGGGAGGCCTAATCTCTTTATCCCAACTTTCTCAGAGAAGTAAGAAGCACGCTGTAAGTTGAGAATGAGGATGGGAAAGAAGTTGTCAGAGATTTAAAGGAAAAGAAAAAGGTAGAATATGTCATCCACGAGACTGGGAGACTGAACAAAATGGGGGAATACATATTATGTATTGTATTTTCTATATGACATATATAGATATAGATATATATAAGTACATATAACATTATACATTATAAATATCTCACACGGCATCAGCAAATACTTTATTTGAAGTTACTGGTCATGTACTTAATGTGAGACCAATCAGCATAACAGTACATATTTCTCCATTGATAGCTGTGCAGGTACAGGATGACTGCTGTTCAGAATTTAACCATCACTGAGTTTTCCAGGTGAATTAGACTAGGAAGGAAAAGGCCAAGAATTAAACACAATATGCAAGAAAATGATTATAGTTATTGGCTGTTAGGGGAGGGATTAGGGAAGGTGTTGACTGTTTTAATTGAAGTTCTAGAGAGGTGCAGTTACTGTTAGCAATGAGATCTTGGGTGTGACCATGGGAATTAATGGCTGAAGCAAGCTAAAGGATAGCATCACTGGAAGAGAGAAAATGAAGAACGTGAAAGACCAGGTTATTGGAAGGATCATGTATGTAGCTACTGAACTGACCAAAAATTATAGAAGGAGTAGGATGACCACAAAGACAATAAAACAATAAGATCTTTTGAGAAATCAAAGGGAATGACCTATGTATTTGGCAGTATTGTCTGATGGAATGACAGTTTTAGTTATAATAGGGAAGTAAACAAAAAGCTTTTTTGAGATGAGTCACTAATAGAAGATTTAAAACATATTTTCTGAAATGGTATAGTTAATGGGGTGGGAGAACTATGCCATGGTGGTGTTATGAGTTTGAAAAAGGATATTTTAGTAATACTGTTAAAATTTGCTATTGTCATATTTAATTCTGAAATTTAATATTAAAGGGCATGAGACTTTTGTTTATCAGACGTGATAAGAGCTAAGAAAGATGGTGGAGGGGTGCCTGGGTGGCTCTGTGAGTTAAGCCTCTGCCTTCAGCTCAGGTCACGGTCTCAGGGTTCTGGGATTGAGCCACACAATGGGCTCTCTGCTCAGCAGGGAGCCTGCTTTCCCCCCTCTCTCTGCCTACCTCTCTGCCTACTTGTGATCTCTCTCTGTGTGTCAAATAAATAAATAAAATCTTAAAAAAAAAAGGAAGAAAGATGGTTGAACAGATACACAATCGTATCAAGTTTCACTGAAAAGTTTCTCTAGGAATGTGCTGAATGTAATTTCCAGATTATGGCATGAATGCCATTCAACAGCTTTGCAAAAAAACCATTTATACAAATGGCAGAATTTTGTATAGACTGCATTTCTCTGTAGATGATAACTGTCAGTATAATTAAACATTTTTGATGTGCAGATGCTCTTATTTAACCAAATTTAAAGCCAATAGCAAAACAAAACATACACATAAATACAGCTCTTATAAAATGCCCCATTATTACTAACAGACATTACCTTGGTTCTGCTGTCAGGAGAAAAGAATCTCATACGCTATACCTTACTTCAAATTCCCAAGAGGATCTCTAGTGCACTGGGCACTGCACTAGAGGCTGGGAATGCAAAGATAACTAAAATGAAGTCCTTCCCTGTATGAAGGTTGTATTTTAACGGGGAACTCAGACCACGAAAGCAGGGTTTGGGGAAAGAGTATGAAAGAGGAAAAAAGCATTCCAGGAAGAAGAAAGCCTAAGCAGGGCAGAAGGCAAGAAAAAGATCTATGTGTGTATTTGGTTGAGTGAGCAAGGTAGGGGCAGACAGAGTGGGGGGGGTGGGGAGAGAAGGGAAAGAAAAGAGAGAGAGAGAGACGGAGAAATTAAGAAGTCAAGGATGACTCTATGGGGTTTTAGTTTCACTAACTGAGTAGAAGGCAGTATCCGTACATGAGAAATATAACATTTGCAGGAAAACAATAATTGGAGGGATAAGTAGAGTTGTTTAGTTTCTTATACACATACAAGGTGCCTGCCCCTAAGTGTCAAGACTAAGTGGACAGGCTCAGACCCACCATAATACAGATGGTATTTAAAAAAAAAAAAAATGCAAGCATGGTACGCAAAATGGAAGCCCAGCCTCTGAATAATGTTCTATATGACTTGCACTGAGTTACTGAAATTTTAAATTATTTAAACATCAGATCCCACATAAAGATCCATACTTCCTGACTTCTCTTGAAACAACAAAACAAACAAACAAAAAAACCCAAAAAGCAAAAAGATAATACTAGATCCAGCTGGTGACAGACCACTGCTGCTGAATAGCAATATTTGACATATCTTTACGATTCAGTGTTTTATACTCCCCTGTGGCAACACTTATTTAAATCATCTGACTGGATTCAATGTGCTTTTGCGAATTCATGACCTGAATTTGCTTGAGTGCCTGTTATGTACAGAGCAGTAGTTAAAAACATGCATTTTGAAGCCAGTGCATGCCTGGTTCTTTAAATCTTAATTCTGTCACTTCCCAAACTGTGTGACACGGATCAAAGCATTTAGTATATGCTTTCTTCAGTTTCTTCTTCTATAAAATGGGACAGCATTTATCTGAGGATTATGCTGAGGATTAATGAATTAACAGATGTAAAATGCCTAAGACACTAGCACAAAGTAAGCACTCAAAATGCTTACTGTTCCACTAGAATGTAAACTCCATGAAGGTGAGAATTTTTATTCATTTTGCTTTCAGTGAAATATCTCAAGCCCTGGAACAGTGTTTGGCATACAGTAGTTCTCAATAAATATTTGGTGAATGGATAGGTGAATAAATAAATGAAAAGCAATTACTCTCGCTATTGATATCAAAGTAACCAATCTTCCTTATATTACACTTGGATACCCAGAGATATGTATATAGCTCAGAATCTCAAAAATTTAGGTGTGCATTATTTAGTATTTCAGAGATCATATATTTCATTCTTTGAGAGAAAACACATTATATATACAGATTACAGGGTAGTTTCTGATGTAGTTTGTTATCCCTTCATACATTTCTTGAGAAAGTACTGGGAAATACATCTGAGCAAACTTCTGCAATCAGCATGCAACAATCAATTCTACTAGCTCTCTCTCTCTCTCTCTTTCTTTTTTTGAAATTTTATTTGTCAGAGACAGAAAGAGAGTGAGAGAGTGAGTGCGCGCGTGCACACAAGCAGCGGGGAGCAGCAGAAAGAGAGAGAAGCAAGCTCCCCACTGTGCAAGGGCTCTGGGATCATGACCTGAGCTGAAGATAGATGCATAACCAATGGAGGTACCCAGGTGTCCCTAGTTATTCCTCTATAGATTATAATGATATTCTTGATGAGAGCTTCACTATAAAAAAAATCCATGAAGAATAATCTGCCACTCTCACATCCATCTCTGGCTGCAATTTTTCATAAGAATTTGTATTGCGAACTAACTTCCTTGCTATTTATTTTACTAAAGATGTTTTCCTCATTAAGCCTTTATAATACAAAGTGAAACTGGGGGCTAGTAATACTCTTTTTCAAGGTCATGTTAAGGGACATCGGTATTTCCTAATATCAGAAATAACCCATAGGATCTGAGGAATGATGGGAGAATCATGACATACACGGTCCCTAAAACCAAAAAAAAAAGGAAAAAAAAAAAAGAAGAAAAACTGGTCATATCATTGCAAACAGTTCTGAACTCTGGAAAATAGCCAAACATATATAACAAGCTGAAAAGCATTTCTCCAAGAAAGATGACTGAACTGTAGTAAACACATTGGGGTGTGTGGTGCACTAATGTGAGGGTCAACACCGTTCCTTCTCCACACTCCTAACACTTCCAAGGCAGGTGAAGCAGTCTCCTAAGCATCACATGACTAGGAGTTCTGTGAAAAAGCTTGGCTCCTAGGGCACAGTAAAAACAGTAGTAATCGGTGGCAAGTAATCAGGAATACCACCATCAGAGCTGTCTAATGCAGCAAATGTGGCAAGCAAAATTCAACCAAAAATTTAAAAAGGAATCCTGAAGAACAAGAAGAACAAGACAGCCATAAGGGGTTTTGAAAAGCATGTACACATTCCTGGGGATTTGGAAAGTTTATCCAGGCACACTTAGTAAGCCCAGGAAGGATTCCAGTTATCTCCTTATCCACTGCACACAATGAAGCCCTCTGTGTCTGGAGCTACTTGTAAACCATCCACCCTTTGAATGTGTATTACTATACACACCTCTCTCAGCAAAGATGAAGTCATACTGACTCATAGCTTTTAAAGAGAAACGGACCAGTCGCTGGCTGACAGTTAAGAAGAAAGTGTGGCCACACACAGTAAAAAAAGAAGAAGAAAAAAAGAACAGTCAATAGAAAGTGTCCTTGAGAGGGCTCAGATGTTGGACTTAGTAGGCAAAGATAAACAGCTTTAGATAAACTATTATAAACACAGAACTGAATGAGGCACTTGTAAGTATTCTACAAAGCTGCAAAATAAGAACTCTCTTCTTTCTAGAACCCAAAGAAGTACTTTTTAATGATTTAAAAGAGACATCTTAGGGAGACACTGAAATTAGCCCTCAAAAGGCTATTTTATTTAAATTATTAAATGGGAATGCCTGAAAGTGCTTCTTAGCATTGAAAATAAGAAGAAACAACAAAGTTTAGTTCATTTCCTTTGAGAAGCTTTTCCCATGTAAAATCCTTCTTACTACAGACCCAACCTTTGACTATTTCCTCCTAACGACCAGGTATTTGCACCATATTGCATAAGTTGAAGACAATGTTTATAGTAGTCTTTCAAGTACTCTCTACACATATTTAAAACTATAGTAAATTAAATGAAGCTAAATTTTTAGGAATGTTCATTTAGAAAAATCAGAATTTTTTCTAAAAAAAAAATTGAATCATAAAAGGTCTTGTGATACCACAAAACTAACCTTCCAAAGTGGGAGATAATAAAATAAATGCCAAAACTTTAAGCTTTAAACTTCTATCTGAGGGAGTGGGGACTGAGGCAAGGAAGAGATGGGTGTGGCTAAAGGGAGAGAGGGATGAGATGGGAGGGAGGCATGGCAGTATTTATTTTGCTTCTCAGTATAACTCATTTGTTTCTTCAATAATCATGCATTTCATATTTGGAGATAAAAAAAGAATATTCAGATAACTGATATCAAAGAACTAGCAAGGCTTAGAATACAAAGTTCAATTATTAAATCTGTGAACAGAGACAGAGTTAATACTTTTAAAGGCCTGCTTTGTGAACGACTCCCAAACTACTAGGAAAGCCACGGTGGAAAAGAGAAATGTGAATTTAGCTAATCAATAGAATCAAATAAAAAAAAAAGAAAGAAAATGAAAAATCTAGGAAAATTTGTTTAAATAAACTGATAGGCAGTTCTAGATAGAAGTTACATATCATTATGATAGCTCCTTCCTAAAAATATTTCACTTGAATATAGCCTGAAAAGCCTGACATGTCCTTAACTTTAGTTACTATGTGAAATAATGCCAGTTAGAAAATAATCTAAGTTAGTTATCCAAATTAAAATTAGCATGAGAGAGAGACACAGAAAGAACAGCAGGAGGTGGAGAGGGAGAGAGAGAGAATCTCAAGCTGACCCCATGCTGAGCGCAGAGCTGGATACAGGGTTCCAACCCAGGGCTCTATGATCAGGACCGGAGCCCAGTCAAGAGTTGGACACTTAACTAACCACACCACTCAGGTGCCCCATCCACACTCACTTTTTAAAGTCCTTTATTCATTCAATAAATAGTTACTGAAATTCTTCTGCATTCTAGGGAATATGCTATGCACAAACTTGTAAGGGTTAGAATAATGGGTGCAAAGTACTTAGTACAGTGTCTGGAATGAAGTACTCTACAGTGTGATTTTCCATTTTAGAAAGGTTATATTAGAAGTACCTGTGGGGCTTTTGAAACCTCGCACATACATATACCTTTATTTTCTCCCTTTTCCCACTAAAAGGAGGGCATAACTATCATTGAGAAATACTGCTTTACAGTATGACTTCAGCTACCTTTCAAGTTTCATTACCTTTTTGTTCCTCAACATTCTTAGCTCTACCCAAACTCATTATTCACTGTTCACTAGTTTATAAAGTTACCCATATGCACAGATTCAATTATCTGTTCTCCTTGGCCTTGAATGACTGTCTTCTGCGCTTGTCCATCTTCCCACCTGAAATCCTATTTATCCTTGGAGACTCATTCCAAAAGTCCAAGTGCTTTCTAAAGCCTTTTCTGATCTATTAAGTAGATCTGATTTCTCCCTTAGTTGAATATCTAAGCACCTTATTATTTTAATGGCACTTATATTAATGATATGTCACAGATATAAGACAGGAAGCACCAGGAGGGCAGGATCTGTGTTTTGTTCATCTTGCTTTGCTTCCCCTTCAGCATTTGGCTAGTGCTCTTTACACAATACAGAATTAATTATTCAGTATACTGCATCTGAACATACCTTATTCAGAAATGAATGAGTGTTTCTACTTTTAAAACCAGAATTTATAACAATAGAGATCCATAATTTTTATTCTTTTGAGCTTCTGCAATGTTATGTGTACAGCAATTTAAAAAATCCATTCTATATGAGTATATAAATCAACAGTAGGTTAATATTTTAAATGGTATTCATGCCTAAAAGAATTTTAGTCATGATATCTTTGAAAAGGGCACCAATGTTCTGAGTTGCTAAATTCAGAGTTAGGTTCCAAAATCAATTGTAGTATAGTAATTTTTTTTATCCAAAAGGTGTTTTTTCGGCAAAGACTCAAATTCAAATTAAAGGGGATTCAGCTGGGTAATAACTTGTTGTATGGACATCCATACACTTTAAAATTAACATATCCAAATTATCTTAAACAATTTGGACAGTACCCAGAATCGATTCACTTGTAAATACAAACTAAGCAATTTTCTATATGAATATGCATCTTACCTACCATTTATATTGGAATCTGAGAGGGTAAATGATACAAATACCTCTTTTAAGCTAATCATTCAATGCAACTCCTGATAAACTCAAAGTGGTTGTAGCACTTTGGTGAAAACTTGAAGAATATACTTGCAAAATAACTCTCAAAATACAAAGTAAAATAACACACACAACATTGTACAACACTAAAATAGAACTATGGATTCTGCACTGCAATAAATTCTATTTCTTCAAAGATTTTATTTATGTATTTATTTGAGAGAGACAGTGAGAGAGAGAAAACACTTGCGAGTGGGGGGAAGGGCAGAGGGAGAGAGAAAAAGAGAGAGGCAGAGGATCTCAAGCAGCCCTGACACAGGACTTGATCTTATGACCCAGAAATCACAATCAGAGCTAAAACCAAGAGGTAGATGCTTAACCGACTGAGTCACCCAGGTGCCCCAATAAATTCTATTTTTAAGAGCATAAATCAGAGCATGATGGTAAATACAGTAAGATTATAACACTTAGACAAATTCCTCAACAGTATAATATGAGATACAAGGCAAAATTATAGCCAGAAATTATTAAATAGAGCTTCAAAGCAGCTTTAGCTTCTCAGGAGTGTATCTTATTACTTCCATCTGTAATTCCTCCACACATTTTATAGTACCTGGAGCATAGCAGAGGGTCAGTAAAGGTAGAATATGTAAATATAAAACACTGAATTAGAAGATGGGGGATAAAGAGAAATATGGATCCTGCCACCAAAAAATTATAAAGGCAGTAAAACAAGGTAACAAATAGGAATGGAACAATGACAGTTCAAAGAAAAGGTACTAGAAGATCCCAAGCAGAGAGGTGTTAAACAGCATTCTAGGATACTGAGTTGGGGTTGAGGGAGGAGTAACATGATAAAAGTTGACTTTAGGTATTATTAGTATGTGCTAGAAAGGGAGGAGACAGGAGGAACTAGTACTGAAATCCAGATACCACCATATGGATTAATTTTATAGTTATAGAAAGAGAGTGAGAAAAAAAGATGGATATGTGGTCCTAATTATACTCAGATTTATAGGCCCCTATAAATTGGCACAGCACATTTGGCTTGGTTTAGAAAGTTCTAGAGAGAAAAAAATATAAGTATGATTCATAGAAGTATATGTAAACTAATGGAAGGAAACGGTATTGGTAGATGCCTCCATATTTCCTAGAAAGTTCCAATTAAGAGTTTTAAAGATTAGCTGCTCAGCACATGACTGAAAGTATCTCAGATATATGAGAAGAGTAGGAGGAAACCACCAAAAAAATCCATGTTTAACAAAATTATATTTTGCAGAGAACCCTTAGTTGTTTTATTTTTTAAAGGTCACTGAATTAGTTTTATATTTTGAAAAATATTGAATGGCAATTTTGAGCTACCTTCTCCTCTGACATGAAAGAAAACACATTAACACCATTCCCCTGGTATAACTAAACCTAGAGAGGAAACGACCAGAAGCTATTGGTCAGAGCATTTGTAACTGCTGGGAGAGGAAAATGACTCTGCTCACTTCAGCAGCAAAGTGGCCGTATGTGGCAAACCCATTAGATTAATGCCATGTGTCAATACATCATGATTTATTGGTAGTTTCCAAAAAGGATTTCTAACAAAAAAAGTTTCCCAGTGCAGAGAAGAAAATCTGGACATTTTAACTGGCTGTGAATCCAATAGCATATCATTATTACTTTCATATAATCTGGAAATGTAAGGGGAAAAGGCCACTGCTACCCAATAAACCCATGTTATCCAAAGAACATTCTCTAATCAGACTGGAGTTAAAACACACTGAAATTCATGATAAGTTACAGAGCTTTCAGATAAAAAAGTAGATTTCCAATTTTTTCAGATCACCCCAAAGCCAGTCTATAAACTATAGAATTCAATCTATTCTTATTCAGTGTTCAGAGATACAAGTTTCTGCTAAAGGGGTTGTAACCATGGACAACAGCTGGGAAAATGAAATTGTTTCATCTGAAAGTGGAAGGAATTTCCTTTAACAAACTGGAGTGCTGAACTGGAAGCAACTCTCACTACGAGTATAAAGTAAGTAGCCCATATCACTGGGTTTTATTTTATTTATTTATTTATTTATTTTTTATAAACATTTATTTTTATCCCCAAGGGTACAGGTCTGTGAATCACCAGGTTTACACACTTCACAGCACTCACCAAAGCACATACCCTCCCCAATGTCCATAATCCCACCCCCTTCTCCCAAACCCCCTCCCCCCAGCAACCCTCAGTTTGTTTTGTGAGATTAAGAGTCACTTATGGTTTGTCTCCCTCCCAATCCCATCTTGTTTCATTGATTCTTCTCCTACCCACTTAAGCCCCCATGTTGCATCACCACTTCCTCATATCAGGGATATCATATGATAGTTGTCTTTCTCTGATTAACTTATTTCGCTAAGCATGATACGCTCTAGTTCCATCCATGTTGTCGCAAATGGCAAGATTTCATTTCTTTTGATGGCTGCATAGTATTCCATTGTGTATATATACCACATCTTCTTGATCCATTCGTCTGTTGATGGACATCTAGATTCTTTCCATAGTTTGGCTATTGTGGACATTGCTGCTATAAACATTCGGGTGCATGTGCCCCTTTGGATCACTACGTTTGCATCTTTAGGGTAAATACCCAGTAGTGCAATTGCTGGGTCATAGGGCAGTTCTACTTTCAACATTTTGAGGAATCTCCATGCTGTTTTCCAGAGTGGCTGCACCAGCTTGCATTCCCACCAACAGTGTAGGAGGTTTCCCCTTTCTCCGCATCCTCGCCAGCATCTGTCATTTCCTGACTTGTTGATTTTAGCCATTCTGACTGGTGTGAGGTGATATCTCATTGTGGTTTTGATTTGTATTTCCCTGATGCCGAGTGATATGGAGCACTTCTTCATGTGTCTGTTGGCCATCTGGATGTCTTCTTTGCAGAAATGTCTGTTCATGTCCTCTGCCCATTTCTTGATTGGATTATTTGTTCTTTGGGTGTTGAGTTTGCTAAGTTCTTTATAGATTCTGGACACTAGTCCTTTATCTGATATGTCGTTTGCAAATATCTTCTCCCATTCTGTCAGTTGTCTTTTGATTTTGTTCACTGTTTCCTTTGCTGTGCAAAAGCTTTTGATCTTGATGAAATCCCAATAGTTCATTTTTTCCCTTGCTTCCCTTGCCTTTTGCGTTGTTCCTAGGAAGATGTTGCTGTGGCAGAGGTCGAAGAGGTTGTTGCCTGTATTCTCCTCAAGGATTTTGATGGATTCCTTTCGCACATTGAGGTCCTTCATCCATTTTGAGTCTATTTTTGTGTGTGGTGTAAGGAAATGGTCCAATTTCATTTTTCTGCATGTGGCTGTCCAATTTTCCCAGCACCATTTATTGAAGAGGCTGTCTTTTTTCCATTGGACATTCTTTCCTGCTTTGTCGAAGATTAGTTGAGCACAGAGTTGAGGGTCTATTTCTGGGCTCTCTATTCTGTTCCATTGATCTATGTGTCTGTTTTTGTGCCAGTACCATGCTGTCTTGATGATGACAGCTTTGTAATAGAGCTTGAAGTCCGGAATTGTGATGCCACCAACGTTGGCTTTCTTTTTCAATATCCCTTTGGCTATTCGAGGTCTTTTCTGGTTCCATATAAATTTTAGCATTATTTGTTCCATTTCTTTGAATCACTGGGTTTTAAACCACTAATGAAATCACAGGAAATAAAGCAGATATATAAGCAACAAACATCTAAGACACAAACCAAATTCCTATTCCTTGTAAGTCTTCTGCCATTTAGTCCCATCATAATCAATATCTCATTCTCCTTAAATGAAAATAAATATGATAAAGAATAATAAGCCCTAGACCAAAGAAGAAGTTTCTCAGTATTTTGTCTCTGTCTCCCCTTTAGCAAACGTAACATGAGAAAAAATGGATACAGTAGTAGAAATATATGTATCTCAATTTCAGGCAAGTTCCTGTTTGGCAGGAGTTTCAAGTTTGTTGAGAGATAGGAACAATGAGGCCATGGTTAAGAGACATCTGGGAAACCCAAATTTTTATTCATTCCTTAAGATGGTGAATCAAGGATTTCCTAGGAAAACGTAAAGAAGATCAAATCTATATTTTAAAATCATTTCTCAGAAACATTTTTAGAAAGCTGCAAAAGTCACAGGTGAGGAACCAACCCAATCAAATCACTCTTCATTATTTTCCGTCTGCTTTGCTGCCTTTATCCATGAAAGATGATTAAGGGGCAAACTCAGTCCTTCCTAGGCGTGCAGCCAGTAAGAATGAGGCAGCAGCCAGAAAGGGTAAAAGAAGAGTCTGCAGTTTTAGTCTGATGTCCAAGGTGCACAGGAGGTTCTTAAATGTTTACGTGTCAACCAAGACAGAGGTTTCCCAGAACTCCAACATGTACACCATACCTTCCGACTGGGCATCTCTCCCAGTTATCAGCTTGCGCTCCAGTTTTCTTCAGGGGCTAGAGTCCTGTCAGTCTCTTCGAATTTGAGTCCTCATGTTCCAACCTAGCTTTTATCGGATCCCTTTCCCTGGGAAGGTAGATCTTGACTTTTTATCAACTGCTTACTAAAGACCAACTTTGACCCATGGAGAATCCCTCCTTCAACCTGACAGATACCTGATACCCAGACTTACCAAAAGAAACACACAGGTATTCCCTTTGTTAAATCTGAGTTTATTGGTCCTTAACAGCCAGCCCTGAAGGAGAGGTAATCCTTCCCCAACCAGACCTGCCATGCTAATCACCTCTCTACAGTGGCTTGTCATTGAGTTCCTAGGATAAAGAGTCTGGGTGAGAATGACAATATGCTTTAACATATATGACACTCCTATTATTATGTCATGACAAGCAACTTCTGTCCATTTTCACAGTCATCAGAACAATGCTATGAGGTAGAGACTAATATTATCTCCATTTTAAAAGGAGGAGACTGAGGATTGCAAAGGATATGGGACTTGCACCCAAAGTTAACTGGCCGTCTGACTCCAGAAACTCTGCTTTTAGAGAAATTAAGCAATATACAACAAGTACTTCATCAAACCTCCAAAACCATCAATACCATTATTTTAGCACTAAAAAAACCCGCAATACCTGCCAATTAAACTGATAAAATGCTTTATCAGCGGTGCTCAAAATGTGTGCCAGACCACAAACTGTTGTCAGTCAACAAGATAAGAAAAGATAATAGAGTGTTTAGAAATTTTTATGACATTTTGATAATGCTATGATGTTTTAAATTGTATTTCATAAAAGTGGTGGAGTTCTAACAAAGCAAAAACTCAAAACTGGACCTTTACTTCAAATAGTTTGAGAACAACTGAATTGGAATTTTGACACTTCTGAATTTCTTGACTTGAAGTCATCAGTATTATTCCTGTTTCTCCATGTTCTTACTGCTGCTCCACAATCAGCTCCTGGGTTTTAATCTGAGACATGGACAAGCATTTTCAAACTCTGAGGATACTGACTCTCTCTCTATATTACCAGAAGAACTCAGGGAATGACAGCTATGTCACAACACATTCAAATATCAGAAAGTTAAAAAGTTCCAAAAAATCATGTTAGATTCCATAAAACAATGGTATCATTTGTTTCCCTGTCACTTCTAAAATTTCTTGATGCTCTCTACTATTTACCCAAAACACAAACTTAAAAGGTGCTACTTTTCCCCATATAGTCTGTTTTTTGTCTTGTACCTATACTCATACACAACATTTTGGCTGACATTTTAGCAGACAGTCTTCATTAATTATACAGAAGATATGTGGTTAGTCCAAAAGCAGTATTAAATATACAGATCTATATAACCCAAACAATTTAACTAAAGACACCAACCTGAAAACATTCTAGAAACTCAATTTTCCCATCTTCTATTTATACGAGCTTGAAAATTCCTTAACCAAAACACCCTGATATCTAAATTTGTGATGTTAATTAATTAGGCTTTGCCAAGAGTTTAGAAAATGTATTCTACTTTGGGGCATCTTTAGTGGCTCCTCTTTCTTTCCTGGTTATAAAAGCAATGCATATATGTCTACCATGGGAACCTTGGAAAATATTAAAAAGGATAATGAAAATAAAAGTCAACTTATAATCCAAAAAGCAAATTAGTAAATGGGACTTCCAGTTTATAAGTTCATAAGTGTATCTACTCAATAAAAAGGATTATTTAATCTGAAAAACTACAAATTAATGTTTTCATGACTTCACTGATCAGGTCATTAAAATGTGGTCCTAAGATGAACAAAGAACCCTAAGAAATCTTACATGGGAGAGGCACTGGACTTCAGCCCCTACATTGCACTTCCACACCTATAACATTGTAGGGGCATCACATTCTGAACACTCAGCCAAACAGCTTTTTTAAAAAATACTTAACATCTTACGGCTTGTTTTATGAAGTACTGGGGCTCACGTCTTTACTTTTAGCTTTGGGAAGACCAGGAAAAATAGATGAGGTAAGATACTGAGGAGGGGTGTAAGATAGAGGTTGGATACAAATTCACAAGGGTTACTCCACTTTGACAAATAGAAGTAATTCATCTGTGAGCATACCTATGGAAGAGAACAGAAAACCAGAATGCATGATGATACCAATTTGTTGAAAAGCTATGGTAGATAGAGTTTTGTGAATTCTCTAGTGGACAAACTGCAATAAGTCCAAAGGAGCTAAGAGAAGAGAAAAGTAGATGAATTGTCCCAATTATTTAAAGTCACAAGGTCCTTTATCCAGACCCAAAAACAAGGCTGAAACATGAGTAACAAATGTTATATCAACTGAATAGAGAAAATAAGCTCCAATATTTATCTCAATTCATACATACAAATTAATTCAATGTGGATCACAGACTTGAGGACAAAATCCATAACCATAGAAATACCAGAAAGAAACCTATAAGAGAATCTTTATGATCTTGGCGTACACAAAGATTTACTGGACAAACAACCCAGTAAAAATAGGCAAAACATTGAACAGGTACATTACAAAGTGAGATATATAACTGGATAATAAACACATTAAGAGGTGCTGATTAGGGGCACCTGGGTGGCTCAGTGGGTTAAAGCCTCTGCCTCCAGCTCAGGTCATGATCCCAGGGTGCTGGGATCGAGCCCCATATCGGGCTCTCTGCTCAGTGGCAAGCCTGCTTCTTCCTCTCTCTATCTCTCTGTCTGCCTCTCTGCCTACTTGTGATCTCTGTCAAATAAAATAAATAAAATCTTAAAAAAAAAAAAAAAGAGGTGCTGATTATTATTCATGTTTAATTAAATAGAAATAAAAATTCCCGGGAGATAGTACCACACATGTTTAGAAGTGCACAAAATAAAAAGATTAACAAACCCAAGGAAACTGGACACAAAAGAGTACACTCTTTATGATTCCATTTATATGAAATCCAAGAACAGACAAGCTAATCTATGGTGAGAGAAATCACTTGGGGAGCCGTGGGGGAGGTTGTGACTGGAATTTTCTAAAGGAATGGAAATATCATTCTTTGGGGTGGTGGTCACCTGGGAGTGCAGAATTGTCAAAGCTCCCTGAACTGAGCAACTGAAATCTGTGCACTTCTTATGCTACCTTTGTATACATGACTATGTATATTTACATATACATATTGGGTGTAGAAGAAGTATTAAACTTATCGAATTAAGCTCTCTTTGTACAACGAGTAATTTAATAAACATACATATACTTAGCATGTGCTGGCACTCTAAGTCATTTGTTTTTCTGTTAAAAATTAATATAGCTTAAATTGACTTATATGTTCCAGTACAAATATTACAATTAAAATAAAACACACACTTTAATTTCCCTCCCAAGGAATGATAACTTGTCAATTCCCAGACAACAATATAATTCAGTGCCTTTTTGGCAAATAAAGTATCGCTTATTTTTTTAAAAACAGAATATGCCACTGTTTGCAGAAATAAAAACTATAATTATGGTATTTGAAAAATTATTAACATTTGTTATCAACAAATTTCCTTGTATGTGCTTGTATATTTTTGAATACCTTCCTAAAGCTTGTAGTTAAGCCTAAGAAAAGCACCTGTATAACAGTGGGCACTAATACCAGACACGGTTACATTGATGTTTTGCTATACTTGGAGGGTCAGAACTGTCCTTGGCTCTTTCGCCTACATGGTATTTGTGAGCAACACTCAGGCTTCTCTAATCTAGAACATTTCCAACCAACAGTGTTAATCACTTGCAAAACAACCACCGAATTTCAAAATATTTCTTTGGGAGAGAAATGCTGACTGTCTTCCAGATTGTTATGCCTGAATCATTACATTATCTGGTACAATTTCTCATTATGAAATTCCATCTCATGATAGCAAATCCTCGATATTGTTGTTACAGATCGTTCAAAAGTATGTGCTCTTATGAATTCACATGTTTCTTTGTGACTTCAAAATTGTTATTTATGTAACAATGGCAAGTTCCAGACTGAAGAAATTATCATGATTTCACATATACAATGTACCAACAGTATGCAAAACACTGCCCAGAATGTTCTGATTCTTCCAAATTTCATACTTCTTCTAAATTCAATTAAGGAAAGAAAAAAAAAGTCTTCTTGATTTAAAACTGAGTCATTTTTTTATCATAAATAATAATGATCTAAAATTACTATGTTTGCATGTACCAAGGATTATAACAAATGCCATGTGTCAAAGAGAGTATTACTAGAGTAATTTTCAATTTCTATAGAATTAGTTCATATAACATAGTTAATGGTCTGTTACATGTTTAGCTGGCAAGTTTCTACATTTACTAACCCCATAACTTTAAATTAGAAAATTATATTTCAACCTACTGTTTTTATTTTGACTGCATCCAAAATATATTAATTGTGGCACATACAGTCAATAAATGAGCCATTATTTCTCCAAGGTGTGTAAAATACATACATAGTTATGCCAATTGCATTAAATTTTCCTGCCAAACAGGGAAACATTTAAAGTTGTGTTAACTATAAAATCAGGATTACATTAATTTTAATAAAAGGAAAATATTTACCTTATTTTTTTTTAACTTCAGACATGCAGTTATGTGAATGGTAACCTAATGCTGACTGTATAAAATATGAACTATGCAAAGGTTTTACAGCTGGTTTTGATCAGCTTCCTTTGTTTAACATTAAAAGTTAACTTCCAGAAGACACATACAAGCTACAGGTAATGGTTACCAGATGGAGATGTCCTTACTGTTATTCTGTCTGATATAAAGAATATGCTGCAAGAAGGGAAAAATAACTTGGGCAGTGATTCGGATGTTTTCTGTCATACAAACAGACTCTTCCTAACTTATGTGGGTGAGCAAAGTCAAAAACTCTATAGTATCAAAATGCTTCTGCACTTCCGTAATAGTTAAAATAGGGTTATATTTAGCATACGTGGCCTAACATTTAAAAAACTTAAACGAAGAACAATAACAATAAAACCTTAAACCAACATTTTTAATTATCAGTTCCTTTAATCAAAATGATTAAGCTACATCCTAGTAATATAAATGTCTTCTTATTATTCATAATCAGCTCAGAATAAAGTGTTTGCTCCCCATTACATATGCTACCCCTTCTACTCTATGTCCGATAACTGTCCAACTTACCGATAAGCCCGGGGAGAGTCAAGATGCCCAGTTTCCTAGCAGGGCCCCCAGCTATACTGTCTCTGCCCCAAACTATTACATGTACTTGTTGTATTAGGTTATCATCTAGAATAGCAAGTGCAAAATAAGCCTAAAAGTTTACAAGACTCTTAATTTCTATTAATGTGGTCTAGCATTATTAAATTTTTATGACCTTTTGTTCCTCTTCATGTATGCTATATTCCCCTCAAAATAAACTGTTTTTCTCAAACTGTTCTTCTATGTTTACCTTCCATTATGTAACTCCAAAATGAGTTATAATCGATGAGATTAGAGATCTCTTCCTTGCCCAGATAAAAATTATTTTCTTCATGGGGCTTTCCTTGATTCTTTGAGGAAAAACAAATTTTTCTCTTATGGAACCACTGTAATATCTCATACAGCATTACATCTTCATTAGCGGTATATTCATTTCAGAATTTATCTATAACCTTATTAAACTATAACCTTTCTCGCCTGGGTGGCTCAGTGGGTTAAAGCCTCTGCCTTTGGCTCAGGTCATGATCCCAGGGTCCTGGGATCGAGCCCCATATCGGGCTCTCTGCTCAGCAGGGAGCCTGCTTCCCTCCTCTCTCTCTGCCTGCCTCTCTGCCTACTTGTGATCTCTGTCTGTAAATTAAAAAAAAAAACAAAACTATAACCTTTCTCATAAGGTAGAAATCAGCCTATATGATACCTAGAGTAGAATTTTGCTTATGGTTATGATGTAAGAAATGTTCAGAGAATAAATAAATGAACTCCGGATTTCTGCAGGGCCAAATACAGTGGTGGTATGGAAGATACTTAAAAAAATCATTTATGTCATCAAATATACTAATTCCAAAAACCACAAAGGACAGAAATGTAAAAAAAGACAGATTATAATAAAAATATGCATGTTTCAAATTTTCCTTTTGCATACAACTTCATGAAATTTTAAAAAATGTATATGGGGGGGGCACCTGGGTGGCTCAGTGGGTTAAGCCGCTGCCTTCGGGTCAGGTCATGATCTCACGTCCCGGGATCGAGTCCCGCATCGGGCTCTCTGCTTGGCAGGGAGCCTGCTTCCTCCTCTCTCTCTCTCTGCCTGCCTCTCTACCTACTTGTGATCTCTCTCTGTCAAATAAATAAATAAAATCTTAAAAAAAAAATGCATATGGGGGGAGGAAGAATACATCAAAAACAACACTGGAAAAAAAAAAAAAAAGAATGGCATCAGAGGGCCAAAACTTTGAGAAATTTCCAAGACATAAAAATTCAACAGAATGAGATGGAAGATTGGTTGAGAAAAAAACAAAATCAAAACAGAAGAAAGAGAGGACTTTTCAGAAGGTAGGAATGATCCCTGGGAAACTCCAAACTCAAGAGAAACAAGCAAGAGGGAATCCTTAGACAATAATCTGGGTGATTAATGGAGGAGCAACAAGAGACTAATCAAGAAAAAAAGAATGAGGATTTTCATTAGCTGAGTTAAGATGAATTCCATGAAGAGTAGAATCCAGGCAGACAAATATACACACACCCTGTGTTCCACACCCTAGAACCTTACAATTTTCTATTCAATTCACACTGACTACTTCCAAGACATGCCAGGGCTCTTCCCAGGGTATGTCTTCTTAAGGTCAGATCATTCTGTGACTATGTGCATCTCTAAGCTTATGGCTGAATGTGAGGGCTGAGGTAACCCTATATATGTGTAAGAGACCTGCAACACGGAGCCAGAGTTCAAAAGAGAGGGGCTACACTGCAGGGTGCCACAACTTTCCACTATGAAACTCTATGTAGTCAGATAATTCTAAATTTGAATGTGACAGTCCAGGTCGTTAGAAAAATATCTGTCAAGTTAGGGATACATATTTCATATAAAAATTCGTTAGACTGATTCATAATTTAAAAAACAAACGGATGAACATGGTGAGGAGAAGAGAGAGGCAAGCCTTAAACAGTCTCTTAACTATAGAGAGCAGACTGAGGGTTGCTGGAGGAGGGGGGCAGAGGGACGGGTTAGATGGGTGATGGGTATAAGGAAGGCATTTACTGTGATGAGCAATGGGTGTTGTATGTAAGTAATAAATCACTGAATTCTACTCCTGAAACTCATATTACACTGTATGTTAACTATCTGGAACTTAAATAAAAACTTGAAATAAAGAAATTACACTAAAAAAAAAAAAAACCCCACAAAACCCAAAACACCAAATAATGTAATCCACACATTGACAAAGGAAAAAAAATCATATGATCATTTCAGTAGATAGAAAAAGAAAAAATAGATGAAATAAGGATTTGCCAAAATCTAACACTCATTCATGACCCCCAAAAATGTCAGTAAATGAGAAACAAAAGTAGACTCCACCACCTGATAAAAATATCTACAAAATACACACAGCTAACAGCACACTTAATGGTGAGAAACTAAAAGATTTCTCTTCAAAATCAGGAACAAGGCCCAGATGTAACCTTTTACCACTGCTTGTCAAGATCCTATTGGAAATCCTGCTAATGCAATAAGACAGAAAAAGGGGATAGATATCAGGAAGGAAGACATAAAACAATTATTGTTCACAGATGAAATAATCACCTATGTAGAAAATCCTAAAGAATCAACAAAAAGTCTCCTGACATTAAAAACCAATTATAGCAAAGATTTAAGATACAAGATTAATATATAAAGTCAGTTGCTTTTCTATAGACCAACAATGAATGAGCGGAATATGAAATTAAAAACACAATACCACTTACTTTATCACCCCACAAAATAAAACCCTCAAGTATAAAGCTAACAAAGTATGTACAATTTCTATATGAGAAAACCCACAAAACTCTGATGAACAAAACCATGTGAGAACCAAACAAATGGAGAAATATTCCATGTTCATGATTAGGAAGAATTATTATTATCAAGATTTTAGTTCTTCCAACTTCACTTATAATCTCAATGTAATTCCAACCAAAATCCCAGAAAGTTATTTTGTGGATATCAAACAAACCAATTCCTAAGTTAATATGGAAAAAGACCCTGAATATATCAATACAATATTGAGAAAGAATGTCAGAACTGACATTGTCTGACCTCATGGCCTACTATAAATTTTCAGTAATCAAGATAGTGTAGTACTGGCAAAAGAATACACAGATCAACAAAAGAGAATAGAGAAATAAAAAAATGACTCAAAATATACTCATCTGATATTTGACAAATATAATAGTGAAGGTCACAAAATATATAGCAAAGGTAATAAAATGGGACAAAGACAGTCTTCTCAAAAATGAGAGTGAATTTATACACAGATCTTACACCTTTCAAAAATTAACTCAAAATGGATCTTTCTTTTTTTTTAAAGATTTTATTTATTTATTGTCAGAGAGAGAGAGAGAGAGAGCGCGAGCGAGCACAGGCAGACAGAATGGCAGGCAGAGGCAGAGAGAGAAGCAGGCTCCCTGCCGAGCAAGGAGCTGATGTGGGACTCGATCCCAGGATGCTGGGATCATGACCTGAGCTGAAGGCAGCTGCTTAACCAACTGAGCCACCCAGGCATCCCAACTCAATGGATCTTAGACATTAATGTAAATTATAAAGATAACATAGGAGAAAATCTAGAAAACACTGGGATTGGCAATAACTTTTTAGATGTAACACCAAAGGCATGATACATTAAAGAAATGATAAGCTAAACTTCACTGAAATTAAAAATTTCTGCCCAGTGAAAGACAATTAAAATTTAAAGACAAGTCACAGAGTAGGAGAAAATACTAGCAAAAAACATAACTATAAACATAACATAAAGGACTATTATACAAAATATACAAAGAACTCCTAAAACTCAACAGTAAGAGGCTCCTGGGTGGCTCTGTGGGTTAAATCTCTGCCTTTGGCTCAGGTCATGATCTCAGGGTCCTAGATAGAGCCCAACAGGGACAGCAGGGAGCCTGGTCCCCCAGCCCTGCTGCTTTGCCTACTTGTGCTCTCTCTCTCTCTCTCTCTGTCAAATAAATAAATAAAATCCTTAAAAAAAAAACCCAAAAAACAAAACAAAAAAAACCCAACCAAACAACAACAATAACAAAAACTCAAAAGTAAGAAAACAAACAATCTGATTAAAAAATGGGTCAAAGACCTTAACAGATACCTCACCAAAGATCATATACAGGGAGTTCTAGTGAAAAATAGCAGCACAGGGCACTCCTGAATTCAGTTTCTTCTATGAACACACAGAATCTATAGCTACACATGGAGCAAGTCCCTCTGAAGGAAATCTAGAAACTAGCTGAAGGACTCCTACACACTGGGTGAAAAAATAAAATATATCAAAACAAGTTAATGGCACAACTACTAGGAGCTACTAAGAACAAAGAAGGCAGATTAGGGAACCAGAAAGGTATGATACACAACCAAGATGTGGCGCCAGGCTGAATGACAAAATTCATATCTTATTAAGGCTATTCCATCAAGACTGGGAAAGGTGGCTCCTTTTTCTAATGCTCAGAAATCAAAAGAGTCAAGGAAAATAAGAAAAAGAAGATAATGTTCGGAACACAAGAAGAAAACTCTAGAAACTGATCTTAAGGAAATGGAGATAAATGATTAACCTGATAAAGAGTTCACTTTAACAGTCATAAAGCTGTTCATCAAGGTCAGGAAAACAATGCATGAGCAAAGTGAGACTTTCAACAAAGAGATAGAAAATACTAAAAAGTACAAGAGAGAAATCAGAGTTGAAGAAAACAATAACTGAACTGAAATATTTTAATAGAATTACCAGCAGTCAAAATGAAATGGAAGAAAGGATTCGTGAACTTGAATACAAGGTAGTAAAATTTGTTCAATACAATGGGTAAAAAGAAAAAGGATGAAAAAGAGTAAAAGGGGACTTATGGGACACCATCAAGTGGACCAATAAGGGTCTCAGTAGAAGAGAAAGGCAAAGGGAGCAGAAGCTTATTTGAAGAAATAATGGTTAAAAAATTCTCTAACCTGGGGAAATAAGACATCCAGATCCATGACATGCACAAATTTCAGAGAAGATGATTCCAAAGAGACCTACACTGTAACACATAATTAAACTGTCGAAAGTTAAAGAGAGAATCTTAAAAGCAACAAGGGAAAATCAACTTTTTATGTACAAATGAACCCCCATAAGACTGTCAGCAGATTTTGCAGCAGAAACTTTACAGGCCAGAAGAAGATGGCACAATATAATCAAAGTCCTGAAAAAAAAAATTGGCATTCAAGAACAGTCTACCTGGCAAAACTGTCCTTTAGTATTGAAGGAGAGAAGAACAATTTTCCAGACAAGGAAAGCCTAACGAATACATAACCACAAGAATGGCCCTGTAAGAAATGTTCAAGAGACTTCCTTAAGGTGAAAGAAAAGGCTTCTAAATAGTAACAAGAAAAAAAAAAAAAAGACAAAAACATAAATCTTACCAGCAAAGTTAATATACAGTTAAATTCATAATTCTCAAAAAAATTCTTAATTCTCAAATGTTTTAATGGTGGTGGGTGAATCACTTGTAAATCTAGTATAAAGGCTAAGGGACAGCTATAACTACAATATCCTATTAATGGATATACAAAGTAAATAAATGCAAATTAGGACATTAGAAATATAAAATGTTGGTGGGGGAGTATAATAATGTAGGGCTTTAGTATGCATTTGAAGTTAAGTTGTTATCAGCTTACAATAAACTTTTCTAAGATTTTATTTAAGTCTCATGGTACCCACAAAGAAAAAACCTGTAGTAGATATATAAAAGATAACAAGAAAGAAATCTAAGCATATCACAAAGGAAGGGAGTAAAACAAAGGAACAAAGGAACTAAAAAACAGCCAGAAAACAATGAACAAAATGTCAACATTGAATTCATACTAATCAATAACTTTAAAGTGGACTATATTCTCCTATCAAAAGATACAGAGGGGCTGAACAGATTTACAAAACAAAAAACAAAAAACAAAACCAAACCAAAAAACACAAGACCCAACTATACTATTGTGTATAAGAGACTTGATTCAGAAGTAAGGACACACACAGAATGAAAGTGAAGGGATGGGAAAAGATTCTCTACACAAATGAAAATCAAAAGAAAGTTAGGGCAGCCTTGTTTATGCAGACAACAGACTTTAAACCAAAATGTAATGAGACATAAAAAGATCATCATATAATCAGGGATCAATTCAACAAGAAAACATAACATTTATAAATATTTATGAACCCAAGATAGAAGTATATAAATGACAGACACATGTCATTATACATTTTTCCAAATCCATAGAATATACAGGGATAAACCCTAAAGTAAACTTGGGGTCTAGCTGTTAATGACGTGTCAATGCAGGTTCAGTAGTTTCAACAAATGTACCACTGTGAGAGGTGATGCTGATAATGGGAAAGTTTATAAATGTGTGAGGGCAAGGGATATATGGGAAGCTGTACTTTCTGCTCAATTTTGCAATGAACCTAAAACTGCCCTATATAATAAAGTCTATTCAAAAATAGATTTAACAAATACTTTTCTTCCTTTTTTTTTTTTGTATTTATGAGATGATGAAGGTTAACTAAACTTACTGTGGTAATCGTTTCACAGAATATGTACACCTTGAACTTCCACAGTGCTGTATGTCTACTATATCTTAATAAAACTGAAAAAGGAAACAATTAATTAAAAAAAGAACTTTGTGAAATACAAACAATTATAAAAACATATTATGAGCAACTATACACTACCAAATTTGAACATCTGGAAGAAATGGATACATTCCTAGAGACTTATAAACTATCAAAACTGAACCAGCAAGAAACAGAAAACCTGAATAGACCATAACCAGTAAGGAGATTGAAGCAGTCATCAGAAATCTCCCAACAAGCCCAGGGCCAGGCGGCTTCCCAGGGGAATTCTACCAAACATTTAAAGAAAAATTAATTCTTATTCTCCTGAAATTGTTCCAAACAATAGAAATGGAAGGAAAACTGTCAAACTCATTTCATGAGGCCAACATTACCTTGATCCCAAAACCAGACTAAGACCCCATCAAAAAGGAGAATTACAGACCAATACGCTTGATGAGCACAGATGGGGAAATTCTCATCAAAATACTAGCTAAAAGAATCCCACCTACATTAAAAGGATTATTTAAAAGGACAGTAAAATGATTATTCACCACAACCAAGTGGGATTTATTCCAGGGCTGCAAGGTTGGTTCAACATCCACAAATCAATCAATGTGATACAATGCATTAATAAAAGAAAGAACAAAAATCATATGATACTCTCAATAGATGCTGAAAAGGCATTTGACAAAGTACAGCATCCTTTCTTGATCAAAACTCTTCACAGTGTAGGGATAGAAGGTACATACCTCAATATCATCAAAGCCATCTATGCAAAACCTACAGCAAATATCATTCTGAATGGGGAAAAACTGATAGATTTTTCCCCTAAGTTCAGGAACACAGCAGGGATGTCCATTATCACCACTGCTATTCAACATAGTACTAGAAGTCCTAGCCTCAGCAATCAGACAATAGAAAGAAATAAAAGGCATCCGAATTGGCAAAGAAGAAGTCAAACTCTCACTCTTTACAGATGATATGATACTTAATGTGGAAAACCCAAAAGACTTCACTCCAAAACTGCTAGAACTCATACAGGAATTCAGTAAAGTGTCAGGATATAAAATCAATGTACACAAATCAGTTGCATTGCTATACACCAACAGTAAAACAAAAGAAAGAGAAATTAAGGAGTTGATTCCCTTTACAACTACACCCAAAACCATAAAATACCTAGGAATAAACCTAACCAAAGATGCAAAGAATCTGTACTCAGAAAACTATAAAGTACTCATGAAAGAAATTGAGAAAGATACAAAGAAATGGAAAAATGTTCCATGCTCCTGGATGGAAAGAACAAATATTGTGAAAATGTCTATACTACCTGGAGCAATCTACATATTTAATGCAATCCTTATCAAAATACCATCAATTTTTTTCAAAGAAATGGAACAAATAATCCTAAAGTTTATACAGAATGTTGAAAAAGAAAGCGAAAGTTGGTAGCATCACAATTCCAGACTTCAAGCTCTATACCAAAACTGTAATCATCAAGACAGTAAGGTACTGGCACAAAAACAGACACATAGATCAATGGAACAGAACAGCCCAGAAATAGACCCTCACCTCTATGGTCAACTAATCTTTAGCAAAGCAGTTTGTCTGTTGTGGACATTGCTGCTATAAACAATAAATAAACTATATATAAAAGAAAGAACCTAGATGTCCATTAACAGATGAATGCCTAAAGAATATGTGGTATATATGTACAATAGAATACTGTGAAGCCATCAAAACAAATGAAATCTTGACATTTGCAATGACATGGATGGAACTACAGGGTATTATGCTGAGTGAAATAAGTCAAACAGAGAAAGACAATTATGATCTCTCTGATAGGAGGAATTTGAGAGGCAAAATGGGGGGTTTGGGGGGTAGGGAAGGAAAAAATGAAACAAGATGGTATCAGGAGGGAGACAAACCATTAGAGACTCTTAATATCATAAAACAAACTGAAGGTTGCTGGGAGAGGTGAGGTATGGAGAGGGTGGTTGAGTTATGGACAATGGGAAGGGTATGTGATATGATGAGTGCTGTAAAATGTGTAAGACTGACGATTCAGACCTGTATCCCTGGGGCAAATAATTATTATATGTTAATAAAAAGAATCAATTAAAAAGAGCTTTGTTATAATACATTAAATATGATTCAAGCTAATGAGATATTGATAAAGAAACTATAATAGATTCTTGAAATGGAAGAAACACACTGCCAGGAATAATGTAGAATTAAAAATACTTAACTCTCTCAGTAAAATGTAGGAGCTCAGAGGAACAGAGAAATAACAGTGTTCTAAATGTTACTTGGGACAAGGTAGAACAGTAAAATAAAACCATTCTTAAATATGGGGAATGGCAGAGGAACAAACTATTTTAATGGGAGCAATTGTGGGTATTTTGTTTTTAAGTGGTGGCAGGACAATGAAATGGCAACTGACAAAAAGGGAAAGATAACTATTACTGGAATGTAAAATATAGGAAAACTCAAGAAATAGTAAGAAGAAAGCTATAAATGGTAACCTGATAAAATTAACAACTAATGTTAACATAGAGAAAACATGAAAAATCAATAATCATAAGATTTTGAAAAAATAGGTTAAGATTTTGAAATAGGTGACTACTTTTGCTAAAAAACAGACTGTCAGTTTTGCCTTAAAAAATAAATGTATTATGTTATTCAAAACAAGTATTCTTGGGGAGCTTGGGTGATTCAGTCTGTTAAGCATCTGACTCTCATCTGTTAAGCATTTGAGAGAGTCAGACCTGAGATCAGCTCAGGTCTTGATCTCAGGGTCTTGAGATCAAGCCTTGCAGTGGGTTCCATGCTGAGTGTGGAGCCTGCCTAAGATTCTCTTTCCCTCTCTCTCTGCCCCTCCCTCTCAGCTCATGTACAAGCTCTCTCCATTAAAAAAACCAAAAAAGTTCCCCCTAAAACAAAACAAACAAATATTATGAAAACTAAGAGATGAATAAGGAATATAAGGAAATCATAAATAAAAAAGATAGCAGGGCACCTGGGTGGCTCAGTGGGTTGAGCCTCAGGGTCCTGGGATTGAGTCCCACATTGGGCTCTCTGCTCAGCAGGGAGCCCGCTTCCCCCCCTTCTCTCTCTCTGCCTGCCTTTCTGCCTACTTGTGATCTCTGTCAAATAAATAAATAAAATCCTTAAAAAAAAAAAAAAGATAGCAGAGGGTGTTTGGGTGGTGCAGTTGATTAAGTGTCTGCCTTTGGCTCAGATCATAGTCCCAGGGATCTGGGATGAAGTCCTGCATCCGGCTTTTTGTTCAGTGGAGAGTCTGCATCTCTCCCTCTGCTCCTCCCCCTTTTTGTGCTCTATCTTGCTCTCTCTCTTAAATAAAATATTTAAATAAAAAGATAGAAGATTTCAATGTTAGCATAGGAAATATAAGAGTTATATAACAGGGGCGCCTGTGTGGCTCAGTGGGTTGGGCGGCTGCCTTCGGCTCGGGTCATGATCTCAGGGTACTGGGATCGAGTTCCGCATTGGGCTCTCTGCTGGACAGGGAGCCTGCTTCCCTCTCTCTCTCTCTCCCTGCCTCTCCGTCTACTTGTGATCTCTCTCTGTCAAATAAATAAATAAAATCTTAAAAAAAAAAGAGTTATACAACATTATAAGCCACAATTTATGAAGATAAAACAGATATATAAAACTGTATATTCAAATAAGGTAGAAGTTAACCATAAAATATAAAATATTAGAGATTCAAGGCTTAATAAAAAAAATGTTTCTTTTTAAATTAAGTTTTCCATAATCTCTCTCAGAATTGGCCAGATCTACTAAAGATACAGGTGAATGGAATATTGCAATCATGTGTGCATTTTATGTATATGGATATGTAAGTGCTTGCACACACACACACACACACACACATACATCCCTCCATTTGTTCTTAAATCCCTTGAGTTAAAAAAAAAACAATTCCAATTTTTTATGCCCCCAAAACAAATACAAAATGACCACATATTTGGCTATATGTCCACACAATTTGAACAAATATACAAAACATAAATATATAAAACATAAAGCACATATTCTCTGTTCATATTGCAACAAAATTAAAAATAAAAAAGGATTGTTAAAGTACTCAAATAACTGGGACGCTCTCCATGGAGCAGAGAAGAAGTCAAACCTCTTACTGAAAATTACATGGATAGCAAATGAAAACAGGAAGCTATGGGTCAGAGTTAAAACTGTAATTACAAGAAAATTAATGGCCATAAATCTAGTTATTCATTAAAAAAAAAAAACCTAGTAAACTTAGTCCTAAATTTAAGAAATTAGGGAACAAAGAACAATTAAAAAATAATAATGAACCAAAAAGAGGAACAAAGATAAAAGAAGAAATTAATCAAAAGGAAAACAGAAAAAATAGTGTAGACATAACAAACCCATCTAAGTGCTAATTCTTTCAGAAGACTGCTAAAACTGATAAACCCCCTTGGAGATTAATGAAGGAATGAAAGAAAATAAACAGGCAATTTAAGAAAGGACTATTCCACAGATATGGAAGGAAAACAATTATTTCTTTAAACCTTCATTATCTGAATGGAGGAAAAAAATCAATAGGGATAGATAAATTTTCTAATAAATCTCTATCAGAAACTCAGAAAAAAGCAGATTCCAATAGCATGGTACCGTTGCTATATGAACTTCCTATATGAACTCTATATTAACACAATCCAAATTCAGGAACTGAATAGATGTAAGCATCAAGGGATGTTCTTGTACTAAATGCAAGTTTGTGGCTATTGTGTTAGTCAGGACTAGATTCAATTGCACATCAAAGGAAACCCCAAAATAATATATTTTTAACAAAATGGAAGCTTATTATTTTCTATAAAGGGAAAAAAGAAAACAGAAGTACTAAAGAAGGTAGGCCAGTGTGGCTATAGTAGCACAATGTTATCTACAACCTCTATCCTGCTCCCCTGTCTTGGTGTGTGGATGTGTGCACAAGTCGTTTTGAACATAGGGTAGCTGCTCCAAGTCCAGCCGCCACTTCTGAGTTCAGCAGCCTGCCCCCAAATCTAAAAGACTTGTCCCACCATAATATGAACCATAGGTCTGGCTAGCAGCTGGAGTCTTTTGTTCCAGACAACACTGTGCCAAAAAAACAGGAGCTGTTACTAGGAAACAAAGTAAGAATGGACATGTGCTTAAGCAACATATAATTGGTGATAATATAAAAATTTGAAAACCTAAAGAAAAATAAAAGTTTCCTAGCAAAACATAAAATAGAAATTTAACCTCAGAAGTAAAAATCATAACCAGAGCAATTATCTGAGAAGAATCTGTGAAATTTAATAAAGATCAACGATTTCAAAAGACCCCAGTGTAAAAAAATCTTCCACCTTATTTTGATCTAAACTTTAAAAAGAACAAATATTTTCAATTTTAAACTATTCCAGACTCAAGGATATAATGGCTCATTTTGTGAAATCAGAAAAACCTTAAAAATTAATACCTGATAAAGATATTAAGTGGGGGAAAATTACAAAACTACTATAAACTAGTACAAACAGAATCTGGGAATAGGCCGAAAGAATTACATGCTGTGATCAAGTAGTTCTATGAATGCAAGAAAATTCCAATTTTCAAAATAAAAAACTTCAAACATTTCAAGAAAATTTCAGAAAATTTGACATTCTGAAACATAAGATTAGAGGGGGAAAAGAATCATATGTATAAATAATAAAACAGAATTTGATATTATTCAGGAGTCTTTGCTAATAAAACCTCTAAGTCATATATATATATATATGCATATATATATATATATGCAAACTACCTAAATATAATAAATTCTGGTTAGTGAAAATTATAGGGAACACCATTCCAAACAGAGATGTGGTAAAGCCATTTGAAAATGAATCATCATTCAAGCAGGTAACAAAAATATTTTAAAAATTTAATAGAAAAATGGATGAGGGCTACAAAGAGGCTATGCACAGAGCAACAAATGAAAGTGATGAAGATGAGTAGAATGTTCTTGTGCTGTGTCTGTAGAAAGGAAAATGCAAATCAAATGCTGCAGTGCGGCAGCACTGTAAATCATCAGACATGCAAATTACACTGTGGTCACAACTTCTAAGGGCAAATAATACCAGTGCAAATAAAAATGGTTAACAGTGTTCTTTCTTTTTTTTAAGATTTTATTTATTTCTTTGACAGAGATCATAAATAGGCAGAGAGGCAGGCAGAGAGAGAGAGGAGGAAGCAGCTCCCCGCTGAGCAGAGAGCCCAAAGTGGGGCTCGATCCCAGGACCCTGGAATGATGACCTGAGCTGAAGGCGGAGGCTTTAACCCACTGAGCCACCCATGTGCCCCAAGAGTATCTCTGAAGAGATATCTAGTAATACCAGGTAACATGTACTTTTGTTCAGCAATTCCACTGTGGGGATGATGACACAAAAGGATATATTACAAAGATAACATGTAGGAGTAGCAAAAATTATAAGTGAATGTCCATCAGCAATGCAACAGCTGAACAAAATATGGGATGATCTCACACTCTTAAGAATTTTATAAAACCTTGAAAGGGAATGAGGGAGTAACATGGTAAGTATGAAAAGCAAGCAGAAAACTAGATGCAGTTTAAGTAATTTATGATCTCAGTTTTGTAAAATAATGACAAAAGACCACTACTATAGTTGTAACTTCTCTCTAAATATTTATGGAGAAAGTATAGAAAGCTATATACCAAGTCATTTATAGTAGGTACTTGATAGGAAGAGATTAAGAAAGTTAAAAAAAAAAGATTGTTCAAAATCTGTTCATATAATTTATTTCTTTTAAATTACACATATTTATGTGTGTACATATAGGAAAAGAGAAGTACAACAGGATGGTGAACAAAACGGTAATAATTATCTCAGAATGGGAACCAATTTGAAGTCAAATGAGCTTTCCTTTCTCAGTTTTTCATATACTATTACAGTGAACATGTGTAAAAAATAAAACAAAGAATAGGTGCTAAGGGAGTTCAGAAGAAAGAGTGAGAAAAAAATCAGTCAATGAGAGAAGTGACTGAGAAAAAAATTGCTCAACAAGTTCAAATTTGATTGGCTAATATATATTAAATAAAATTCAAATGGTTTGATTTCAGGTTCTCAATACAGTGACTTTGTTGTCCCATAATGCTTAGGTTTTTAGGCTTTTTAACATTTATGTTTTTATGGTTTTTTTATGTTTTTATATATTTTTTAAGTTCTAGCTCATGCATTTACAGAAAAGACTTGGGCGGATGAAGTTATGGTCTGGAGGAACAGAATGAAATAGCTTTTTAGCTTTTCCTGGGCTGGGTCAGTCCTTACTATTATTTTCATAACTTTATTCTCAGAAGAATAGCAGAAAACATCAGATGCATCCATATTGTCACAGATAGCTACAACTGCATTCTTAAATTAAGTACAAATGATTTTTGAGTTGCCTGCCATTTTGGATTAGTCCTATTTCTAGAGAACAAGAATTGTTATTAAATTTCAGATATAAAATAAAGTGAGCTGCTACTTTAAAAATATTCTTTGCAACAATACTGTATACTTAAAACGGTAAAAACATAAATTGAATACTTTATACATGGCATATAGATACTATGATCTACCAACTTCTGGCATTTCTCCCTCTCTTTTATCCTTCAATTAAGATTTTACAAAAGATGAATCTAATTTGACATAAACTTTTTTAAGTGGAAATACAGGTCATTAAAAACAAAAAAGAGGGACACCTGGGTGGCTCAGGTCGTGATCCCAGATCACGACTGCCTTAGGCTCAGGTCGTGATCCCATAGTCCCGGGATCGAGTCCCGCATTGGGCTCCCAGCTCCATGGGGAGTCTGCTTATCCCTCTGACCTCCTCGCTCATGCTCTCTCTCTCACTGTCTCTCTTTCTCAAATAAATAAATAAAATCTTTAAAAAAATAGCAAAAAGATAAGAAAATACCTCTAAGGGAAGAAATTGACGTTTTCGACTTCATTTATCTAACTAAGCTCACAAAAGAAGAAACTAAGTCACAGACTCTCTCACAGGTAGTAGAAATTTATGGTCTTGTTCAATATAAGGCCAGGAAAGTTACCTATAACATGTGCTATAAAGTAAATTGCTCTTCCACATTGTAATACCACCTCTAAATCCTCCAAAGTTTATCCTCCTGCCCCAGAAGTCTCTAGTTGAGGAGGCTAAAGAGGTATGTCAAGAACTGTGAGTCTGGATCTCTGAAATCCACCCTTCATTGTAATCCTGGAGTAGATATGGTTTTAGAAAGAAAATCACACCATGTTCCGCATTTTCATAAAAAAAAAAAATGACATGAGAATTTTTGTTTCACTTAGGCTCACAGCTGATGTAACAAGTCCCTCCTCTATAAAGAATTATCAATTACCTAAATGAACTACTGGTTTCCATTTTAATACAGTCATTATTCTGGCAAAGGAGAGATCAGATCTGAGTGTAATGCAGATGGTAACACTTCCAACTGCCTATGAAGACCCATTATTTCCAATATATGGACAGGATTGTAAAAAGGCATAACTCTAATTTTACATTTGCATTTTAAACACTTTAATTATAGTGGAGTCACCTGTTTAACAGCAGAATTAGAGGGCACCTAATGATCTCAAAATCATTTTGTAGAAAACTACCTACCTCACATTAAAAGTATTAGAAATGCAAACGCCACTATATTAAATAATGTTAATGGAGTTAAATAATACTAATACACTAAATTGTACATTGAGAAATAGTTGAGAGGATAAATTTTGTGTTACATATATTTTACTACAATAAAAAAAAATATATTACAATATACATACCCACCAGAACAACTAAAATAAAGAAGAAAGGCAATACCAATGATGGCAAGGATGTGAAGTAACTGAAAGTCTCATACACTGTTGGCAGGAGCATAAACTGATATAACCACTCTGGTAAACTATTTGTCATTATTTATTAAAGTTGAACTTTTACATACTACATGACAGAAATTCTGCCCCTAAGTCACCCAACAAAAATCAAAATAACTTGTTCAAGAATATTCATGAAAGCATTATTAGATGATAGCTCTAAATCAGAATAAGTCAAATGTACATAAAAGTAAATCTGATCAACTGTTACAAACGTACACAATGAAACATTACCCTGCACGAGTATAAACTATTGTTACACATAACAACAAAATGAATCACGCAAACATGATGTTGAGTCAAAGAAGCTAGACTCAGAAGAATATACACTGTAAGATTTTACTTATATAAAGTTCAAAGTGAGCAAAACTATATTTATGGTGTTAGAAGTCAGAATATTCTGTTAAGAAACAAAACAAAACAAAACAAAACAGACACAGACTGGGATAAAATATTTGCAGAGGACAAATCCAACAAAGGACTTGTATCCAGAACAAAAAAGGAACTCTCTCAACACAGCAGTAAGAAAACAAACACTCCAATTAAAAAATGGTTAAAAGACTTGAACACCCCATCAGACAGGATAGACCTATGGTAAATAAGGGACAAAAATATATTTAACATCATCAGCTACTTGGAAAGGGCAGATGAATACCCAAAGAGATACTTCTATACACTGATAAGTAGGACTAAAAACCACTGGCAATATCAAATGCTGGTTAGTATACAGAAAAACCGGATCTTTCATACACTGCTAATGGGAATGCAAAGTCAAAGAGTGTCTCTGGGAACAGCTTGGTAGTTTCTTTTAAAAAATTTAACTTTTGATTTTAACTTTGAATCTAAAACTTTCCCATATAACCAGCAATCACAAATCCATGGCATTTATGCTAGAGAAATGAAAACTATGTCCACACAAAAACTTGAATGCATATGTTAGTGGTTTTATTGGGTTTAGCTCAAAACTAGAAATATTTCAAATGTCCTTCAATGGATGAATACATTAAAAAAAAAAAAAAAAAAACCTGAGGTACATCCAGAAAAGGAGATACTACTAAGCTATAAAAAGACCATACTGTTGACTCCTGCATGCAACAACCTGGAATGATCTCAAAATATTTATGCTGAATTTATTTTAAAAGGCAATCTCAGAATATTAGTCACTTTATGATGTTGTTTGGAAAACTGCAGAGGTGAATAACTGATTATCGACTGCCAGGGTAAGGAAAGAACAGAGTTGGGGGAACAGCTGCTCAGATATCAAGGAGTAGCAGGAAAGAGTCTTTTTGTGGGGTGACAGAGAAAGTGCGTATCTTGACCTTGGTGATGGTTATACAAATGTTCAGATGAGACACAATGACATAGAGCTGCATGCACACATGCATGTCTGTATGTAAAAACTGGAGAAATCTAGTTGATAGTGTTATACTAATATCAATTTCCTGGTTTTGGGTAAGATGTTACCATCAAAAGCAGCTGGGTGAAGGGCTCCTAGGAAGCTCTGTGTTACTTCTGCAATGTTTTGTGTCTACAGTTATTTCAAATTAAATAGTAAACAACGAAAAGAAGTAATAAAAGTGGTTGTCCTTGGAAGGGAATTAGTATCTAGAAGGTGTCATGAGGGAGGTCCCTGGGTGCTGGCCATGTAGTGCTTAATGAGCTGTATGCTGTTCAATGAGTGCACTCACTCCGTGGAAACTCATCAAGTTGCTAATGCTTCCGATTTATGTACTCCTATGTGTCTCTGTGTTGTGTTACACTAGAGAAGTTTACTAAAGAAAAAGTAAGCATAATCTTTATTAGCCTATAGACTTCCTAGGACAGTTGCACTAAAAATAAACACTTGAAACAGTACAATGAGTAAACCATGTTTAGGCATGGGAAATACACAACAAAAATGACTAAGTGGGGCACAGTTGCTTTGTCCTTTTAGTCAGAATTTAAAGTCTACAGCATAACAACTATATTGTTAATTCATTAGAATAACACTTACAGGTTCAGTAATGCCACATCCTCTCCTACATTTTTGAATGTAGAAATGGACGTAATGCTGGGATCATGCTGGGATCATGGCCATAAACCAGAACTTCTTGAGCAAGCTGGGGCATATGTAGACACGATTTTTAGAGCAAAAATTCTTTAACAGATTGACTGTCATTTCTGCCTTCACCTTCTTATCTCCAGTTCTCTTTGTGATTAATTCTAGAAAGATTTTTTTTTTTTTGTCTCTATCACTGAATTGGAACTACTCTTGCCAAATACTATCAAATTCAATAATCAACTCCTTGTCCTCATTTGCACCTCCCAACAGGATGTGAAACACACTCTTTACCCGGCTACCAGGATACCACACTCTGCTAGTAACACCCATGGCAAGGGCTTATGTCTTTTCTCCAAACTGTGAATGTTAGAATACCTCCAGGGGCCACTCTCCAGTCTTCCCCTTTCCTCCTCCTCAGTGAATTCAGACTATCTTATGACTTTAAACCCCATTTATATGGCAATGACTCCAAAACTTTTATCTTTAGCACAAATCTCTTTCATGAATTTAAGTCACATATTAAACTGCTGACTTGACTCCCCCACTTAGATTTATGGACATCTCAACTTTAACACTAATAAATGCTAATTTTTTTGCTCTATAACTACTATCAGCTAGCTGTTCAGATGAAAATTCTAAAGGTCACCCTTGATTTCTTCCATACCTTCACATCTAATATCAACTCTATCAGAAGTCCTGTTTGGTGCCACCTTCAAAATAATGCTAGAGCATCTGGCCACCAGCACCACACCAGTGCAAGCTTTCCACAAACCATGACAGAAGCCTCTTAACTAGTTTCCATGCTTCCATTCTCAAACTCCTTTGGCCTCATCACCAAGAGCAGCCTGAGTCATTTTTTAAAAGCTTTAATTCATACAGGGGGTTCTGGGGATCTGTTCCACAACATGCACATAGTTGAAAAATATGATACTGTACACTTAGAAATTGTTGGAATGGTTAAAAAAATTGGTACATTTCCTTTGCTTGGATAAAGATACTTCTGACACTTGTGTGCTTTTGTCTTAAGTCAAACGCTAAAAAATTAAATTTAAAATAAACCTTGTATCAGAGCACAAATCAGGCTCCTATTAAAAATTTTAGTAGTTTTATCAGACTTAGAACAAAATTCAACTCCTTAACATGACTTATCTGTCAGTGTAAATCAAACCATTGAAAAACTTCTTACCCTTACAGAGTGAAAGTGACAGAGAGAAGAGATACAGTCCCCATGTAATCCAGCTCTTGTGTACCTTTTATACCTCATCTCCTACCATTTGACCCCTCACTCATTCCGCTCCAAACACTGTTACTTCTCACTGTTTCTGAAGCTCATTCCAGTCTGGAGGCCTTTATACTTCCTGTTCACTCAGTCTGGAATGCTCTTCCCCTAGATCAATGCATGGTAATTCATTCTTTAATATTTTGCACAAATATCATCTCAAATGAAGTGATCTAATTATATACCTTTCCCTTTCCTTATCTAGCATTATTCATTTATTTACCAAAATATAAGCTCCACAAGGACAGGTACTTTATGTACCATTATATCCCCAATTTCTAAAACAATTCTCAACACCTGTATCAATAAACACAGTTCCTGGATGGAACCAGATGATGGAACTCCTGGGTGGCTAACAATCCCATCTGACCTAACTCTACCTCTTGTATATACAGTCTAATTTAGGAGACAGGATTTTATTTTATCAGAATTCACACACCTAAATACTATTCTTAGCAGGATTCTGCCTTGAGGGTAGCAATACAAAATTATAGTAGTTGCAGAATATTTCACTCTTGGGCCTGATAAAACATTAAACCAGACACTATTCTAAAGTAACTGCCTGTCTCGGCCCATTCTTACACCTGTAACAGAAAAGTAAAACAGTCAGGAAAACTTTCACTCAGTTATGTGTAAGTGTGATGCCTTTAATTTTATTTGGGCTTCTAAACAAGAAAAGGAATTTGAACAAAATGGAAGCTAGTGAACTTACAAATAAAAGAAGGTGCATTATCAAGGCATTTTCATTAAATGCCTGGGAAAACAATGCAATCCGAAAGTTTCCTGTTCTGCCTTATAATAAGAAGCCTTAAATATTTGATAATTATTTTGAAGCATCTATACACATAGAACCATAATATTTATGTACATTATTTACTACTGCTCTGATTTTTATTGAATATAAATGTATGCTGACATTCCAAATTAAAAGTTTTAACCCATTTAGGCCAAAAAAAACCTATGTGCTCCATAACTGTTACCTACTTTATTACTCATTTTTGATAAATTCTTTTCAGATTATGTCAAATGTGCTACAGTGTAACTAAAGAGAACAAAACAATCTTGAAAACATTAATTCAGAGATACACTGAGATCCAACCGAGAAAAGAATCATGTGAGAAATATACTAGAAATTAAGAATGAAGAAATGGTAATCAAAATTCTTCTCTAGGGATGTTTGGGTGGCTCAGTCGGTTAAGCATCTGCCTTCAGCTCAGGTCATGATCCCAGGGTCCTGGGATAGAGCCTCGCATTGGGCTCTTTGCTCAGCCTGCAGCCTGCTTCTACCTTGCCTGCTCTGCCTGCCGCTCCCCCTTTTTCTCTGATAAATAAATAAAATCTTAAAAAAAAAAAAAAACCCAAAACAAAATTCTCCTTTAATTTTTTACATTTCTTTAGTCTTATTTTTTCTGTTAACCAAAACAGCAGCATGAAGACTTCAGTAGACATCTATCTTTTGCATCTAGAATAGTGCTTATCAAATAGCAGATGATAAATAAATAATGAATGTATTAAAGGAAGGATGACCAAATATTTTTCCTTGACTTGGGAAAAGATATTACATAAATTATAAAACAATAGCTTATGACATAAAGTTCCCCTTTCAAATTTCATAGATTACCTAAAAACACTATTAACACCATTAATATTAAATATAATTCAATAATGATTATCTCCTGTATCTAAAATGTTTAATTTTTAGGTGTGAAAAACTCATACTCCACTGAAAGACATATTTCGATATTCAAATACTCTGAAGTTTGCAGCAATTTTATTAGAGATGACTTGGAAATTAGTCTTTGTTATCGACTTTGTAAATCCTCAAATCCTCAAATGTTCTACCTAGGTTAAAAATTTTCACCTTACTAAAATCTTTCCCCACTTTAATGAAAGACAGAAACAATGAAATGAATAAATTTCATTCTGTGCACTGGCCACCTGGATTTCTGGTTTAATAACTGCTTACTTTATAAATAAATTTTCTCTAATTTATATATACATTTTCACTTAATTGTAGGTAATCTGATTATTAATCTAGATCTTTAAACTTTATTACCAGAAAAAACTGAAGCACTTTAATCATACTTAAGAGTTCACAAGAAATAGGAAACATATAATATCATAAGGGCACTCTTTTAAAAAATAAGAAATTCTCAGTGTGGTAACTATAGTTAATAATACTGTATTGCATATTTGAAATTTGTTAAGGGAGTAGATCGTGAAAGTCTTCATCACATGAAAAAAAATTGAAATTATGTATGGTGATGGATATTAACTAGACTTATTGTGTTGATCATTTTGCAATATATACAAATACCAAATGCTATGCTATACACTGAAACTAATACAATGTCTTAGGTCAATTATACCTCAGTAACAAAAAATGAGAAACAACTCAATCTTGCTTCATTCCCCACCAACTAGCAATATCAAATCTTCAATGCTGGGGCGCCTGGGTGGCTCAGTGGGTTGAGCCGCTGCCTTCGGCTCGGGTCATGGTCCCAGGGTTCTGGGATCGAGCCCTGCATCGGGCTCTCTGCTCAGCCGGGAGCCTGCTTCCTCCTCTCTCTGCCTGCCTCTCTGCCTGCTTGTGATCTCTCTCTGTCAAATGGATAAATAAATAATCTTTTTAAAAAAAAAAATCTTCAATGCTTACATGACTATATGTGACGTGTTACTTCTATCACCAGGAACCACACTTACATAAACAAAACACCCACTTGGACTTGTGAGTTGAAGGAACTATGTGCATACATAATACAGCACTGGGATCTTAAGACTCTTGGCTTTACAGTCCCCCTTGAGGTCCTTCCATCTCCAAAACTCTATGCTTCTTTGAGTTTTGCTGTGTCCAAAATAGCCTCAGCAATTGATTTACAATGGTGTTATTATGTAACTAGAAAAAGTGTGTCTTACTTGGTGTTGAAAATAGGAGTAATTGGTTTGTGAACAGGTGCACTGCTAAAAAAAAAAGTTTAATGAAATTCTAGTTCCATAGCTATTAATAACTAAATTTCAATATGTAAGATATCAGGAATAGTGAACACTAGGTGTCAGTGTAAGAAATGGAAAAATATTTTTAAAAACTTGTTTCCAATCAGGTGTATAACAAAGAAATCAAAAGCAGCTGTGACCACATTTACTTATAATTGCATAATTCAGTTAACAAGCCAATCTTTCTCTCAAACAAAAATTCCTGTTCCAAAACCATCAAGAGCTTAAAATCAGATTAAGCTGATTATTAGAAGTTACAAGTCTTTTGTAACTTCAGCTACATAAAACACAGCAAATTAATTTTACTTTTAAGAATAGATGTTTCGAAGGATGGTGTTAAATACAGGTATAAATCTGGAAGTATTATGTTGCATATTTTTAGTTGGTGGAAAAGAATTATTTTCACAGTAATAGTGTTGGATGATTAATAAGTGTTACTGAATTTTCAGATTTGCCCTGAACAGAAATATGAAACATGAAGGCATCAGAAATTACAATGCTTAAAATGTCAATTCACAAATGAATATATGACCTTGAGAAGGATGACTGACTTCCCTCAAATTCTGTTACCTAGAGGTTATTTCTAAACTATGAATGCTAAAACTAATACTAAAAATAGCACCTATTAACTATCTGATAAAAAAAGCTTTCTGTAAAGACTTTTAAAACAGGTTTTAGTTTTAAAAAGACATTAGCAGTAACACTAAAAGCTAAAGTAGTGCCTCATATTTTACAAAGTGCATTCAAAGGAAATACCCAATTTAAGTCCAATAATACTAATGTAATAAATCTATATTCTTTTTAGCACAGCATCATTTGGGGAGCTTTAACTCTTCTATCTACTAAACTCTCTCACATACCCACTTGGCCATTTTCATGTTCCATCTCTCAAACTCCACATCATTATTTACTTATTTCATCTTTCCATATGTTTTTCAAGCATGTTGGGAAACTTTTCGTATAATATTCTGGAAGTTACTCATTTATAGAAATGGAACAAAACTAAATACAGTAGTCATCACTAGGGTATGAAGTGCTGTGACTCAAAATTCTTTTAGGAAAATATTTAAGGATTTGCTGGAGAAATAAGTGCTTTTAGTTAATGTTGTACTCTTGTTTCACTGATAGTTAACTTCTATTCAAATTCTAATTGTAAAATGAGAAAGTATGAAGTTTATGGAAAAGGTTTCCAAGCTTGAGGATTGAAGCAAATTAACAGAGGCAATTTAGACCACTCTGTGTAGGTTTCTTACCAGGCACATAAAGTCAGATGGTGACAGACAAGGATGGAATAGGGAAGTTCACATATAATACATTATCTAAACTAGTATCTGTGAATTTTAAGATATCTTAGCATATCAGGAATGAGAAACAGAACTGAAACTGAGTTAGCACTATATATGATATGACGTTCAAAGGCAGGAAAGTGCCCCAGAAATATATAGAGTATATGTCTCTCCAAGTTTTCTTTCTGGCTCTTTGGTGTCTTTGCCCTTGACATTGTGATACTCCAAACATATAGATTAATGCATAGAATTTGTGGTATTATTAATCAAATCACATTTTCATTGACAAATAGTGTGGATCAGAGCTAGGTCATTTATACACATTATCTTATATGTGAGGCAGGTAAATTCCTGCAGAGGAATAAACCAAGATTCAGAGAGATGAAGAAATATGCTCCAGGTTGCATAACTGGCAAGTTAGGAAGCCGAGATTCAAAGCTGGGAATCTTTTCTGCAAACACCTTCTACTATACTGCTGTTTTCTAAAATAAGCTCTTGTGTGTTTTGCAAAAGTAACCAGGAGAATCACTTTTAGAACAACGATTAATAAGTGAGAATATGTCAAACTGGTAGATCTAAAAATGTACTAATAACAACTTAGTATTTCCAGCAGTTCTGCAAGCAGGTAAAAACTAATAGCAGCCATGGTGGGTATGACGATTGCATCATTTTGAATCATTTATTCTTGCTAATCCAGGATTTACTATCACGGACTACTGCTCTTGGACAGCAAATAAAGTTCAGAACTTGTTACCATCTAACTTGAAGCTGGTAATATCTCTTGCCCTAAATACTTCAGTATTCTTCCTCTAGTAGTTCTCTTCAGTAATGGCATCTTGAGACCTTCAATAACATTTTAAAAATAGCCAGGTTATTCTATCCACCTTCCTCAGTTGTCATTTTGTGTCTTTGCCCCCCCAGCAATCTACAGAACAACAAATAAACTCCTCGGTTTGAAATTCAATGACCTTGAAAATCTAGTCCAAAGCTGCTTTCTCATCCCCTTCTATAATATAAATTTAGGAAAGGTTGTTGATACTACAATTGAAAATCTACATGGCTTGATCAGAGGTGATTTCATATAAACCAATTGTCTAAATTTGGTTTCTTGGCATAAAATGCAAACTTTATGTAATTTATCTGACATTTAAAAACAGGACTTCTGGGCACCTGGGTGGCTCAGTGTGTTAAGCCGCTGCCTTCGGCTCAGGTCATGATCTCAGGGTCCTGGGATCGAGCCCCACATCAGGCTCTCTGCTCAGCAGGGAGCCTGCTTCCTCCTCTCTCTCTGCCTGCCTCTCTGCCTGTTTGTGATCTCTCTCTGTCAAATAAATAAATAAAATCTTTAAAAAAAAAAAAAAACAGGACTTCTACTTCTGACAACATCATTCAAACCCATTCTGCAATCTATACATAGTTTTCATTACTAATGGTTACTAAGTAGCTTATTATCCAAGCATAAAGACTTAGCTAAAACAGAAACAATTGGTTTTGGAACTCAAGTGTAAATAAGAGGTTGATTTATTAATTATCATTTATTATTATTATTATTAATTTCCTCTTTTAGAGAGTAACCATACGGTCTTTAGTACTGACAGAGATAAATAACTTTTTTTCTTGCTTAAGTGACAAATTCATTCCCTGGCTAGCATAAAAAGAGAACAAATATAGATGGATGTGTTAGGGGGGAAAAAAGCTTCTAAATTCCAGTATTTTAGTTCCACAAGAGAGACATTTGCAAACATTAACTATATCACCACCTGAGCTCTCATTTATATGAAAATGCAGTGGCTTTATTTTATACTCATCATGTTAGAAAATATAAAACTTTTTTTTTAAAGAGCTAATACTTCTGCTTCTAAATGGAAAAACAAACAAAAATAAAAATACCAAGTGCCTAGTAAACATAAGGCACCCACAACAATCTTATTCTTACCAATGAAATTAAATGCATGTCTATTTAGGAAAAGAAAAATATTTGACTTCTTTCACCCTGCCATAGACACCATGATTGCACAGAATTTTAAAGCTGAAGCTTTTAAGAGGGGAGTAAAGATTAATATAAGAAAACACTAAATAAATTTATTACTTTTTTTAATAACATGTGGACCACAAGAATTTGTTAGGAATACTATGAGGCATTTTAATTTTCATATTATCATAAATCTTACTTGAAGTCTAGTGATCTTCTTCACAAATGAGGCTTCAGGGGGAAACCAAGAAGCAACTTAGTCTCAATGGCAAAAACTTCACTAGAACTTTCCTTCTTGAAGCCTATTACAAATGTAAGCAGCAAGAATGTAACTTTCTAGAAGAATTCATGCTTTACATATCTTATTTCAAGTATGCTTGAAGTTCTTTTGTTTACATTTAATTACTTTGTCCAGAGAGCTATCAAATGATACCCACTTTAATTTTATAAAATTATCCACTGTGCCTAAATGTTTTGTTTCTTGATGCTAAATGGTTGTTAAGATGCTAAATGGTTGTTAACAACCATTCAGGTTGTTAATGGTTTCTCATGTTGAAGGATGGTTTTCTCTTTACAAACTTAAAGTGTGATGAAACCCTTATCAGAGACTTGATATTGAATTTGTATGTTCCATACCAAAAGAAGATTTTCCTGGGGCTTCTCTTTTTCAAATAATCTCTTTTTGTTAACAAACCATCTGTAAAATACAAATCCTATTTTGAAAACATTACTCCTCACTTCAGAAAACCCCAGAATACTCAGAATTAGGAGAGACCTTAGAGATACAGAATAAATTCAGCCAGACAAGTATCCATTCATACCCATAAGTCAGCATTTTTCATTCTAAAGATTCCCTAAACTCTCTAGAGAAGAAATTACTTAAATTCCACATCTACTACTTATAAGGTATGTGACTTAGGCAACTTGCTTAATCTTTCTGTTCTTCAGTTTCCAAGCCTAAAAAATGAAGACAGTATATTCTAACTCTCTAGATTCATTATAAATATTAAGTAAAGTGACTGTTATTAGAGATGCTCATTCTATCAAAGTCCACATATTGGAAGTTTGAAAAATAAAAATAAAATATTTTAATTTTCTTAAGGACATCTGCCCAATCAAGATAACTTTACATAAAGTTTTTGGTCTTTTATATACAGTATGCTATATTGTATATAGAATATAACTAAATTTCCAGATTAAAAAACATTAAAATTTATTATTGAGAGATATCTTACTAAATGTGTCACACACTCTCTTCATCTTCTAAAGAGCAACCTGAATTTAACAACTTTTCTAATTGTTTTAAGCCTTCACTGTGAATATCATTCATCATATTTTGTTAATGTACATATGACGGTCTCTTCAACCAGAGAATTTTATTAACAGGTTTCAGATATTACCATACACACTTTCTGGAACATACTTTGTAAATTTTACTGCTGGATCAACTAGATACTTTTAATTTGGGGTGTCTGTGTTTTCATAAGCAATTATTTTCTCTTGGCTCCTTCACTCTGACAACCTCTTGCTGCTTCTTATCAGTGCCTGCCTTTGTTAACTGTCTTGTCCTCACTACTCTGCGGCTTCTATTCTATTGCAAAAAAGAAAAACAGATAAATAAACTTTAAGATTAAACACACTCCCGGTGACAAGCATGACTTTTACACTATCTACTGCCTTTTATTACTCTCTGCCAGATTCTCAGCTGGATTGAAAGTACAAAGTCTGTAACATTTTACTGATAATGTTTTGAGACCAATATTTAAAATGTTTTAAGATTTTTTTAAATCCTTTTCTAATTCACAAATTTTTTAAGAGATTTTATTTCTCTTTCCATTCCCTTTAAAAATCTGAAATCAAATTTATATCATTGCTTCAAATATAAATAATAACTTGAATTTCAGATTATATACATCAATTAGAACTTCAAAAAATTTATTCTAGAGAAGGATTTAAGGGTAGGTAACACATACTTGGTAAACTAACAATGTGATCATAAATTCAATAAGAGACAGGAAAATTACTAGAAATATTTGAAATCATCAGCATAAACAAATTCTCCCTATCGCAATCAGTAAAATAACACTTCTAATAAAACAATAGGATGGAAGTAAATATTTAAAGGCTGAAACACATTTTTAAAAAGACTTATTATATATTCTTCAAGTATAGGATAATATATGCTGAGATCTGAGAAATAAAGGTTTCTAACTATATATATAATACATATATAAAATATTAACATATATAAGTATATTATATATATGTAAAACAAAGCAACGTTAAACTGGGTTAAATTTTTATACATTCAAATGCTATATAGAAATAATAGTTATCTTTTTAAACCTGGAAAATGGTCTATATGTGTACAATAAAACAATATATATAAAGTCTTTAGCAGACTGTTTAGTAAACATTTACTAACTTTTATTGTCTTCTTTTCTGTATAATCTGCACATGAATCAGGAGTAATAGCAACACTGGGGAAAGGAGATACAGAGCTATGTATATATAAAAGCGTGTTAGGGATCTTAGAAAGGTACTGAAGAATAGGAATTTAAAAACAATCTCTTGGTTCAGATACAGTGAAGAAAAATTTTGATGAATGAGAACCTGGGAGACATTTGCCAGATTAAAAGCATTAAAGGTAAGAATAAAGAGAAAGGGAGACAGAACCCAACACCTGCTAATCCAGATAGGAGACTGGATAATCCCTCTTTCACATATGTTTATATTTTATTTTAATTAATTAATTAATTAACTAATTTAAGTAAGCTCCATGCCAAGCGTGGAGCCCAATATGCGGCCCAAACTCACAACCCTAAGATCAAGACCCCAGATGAGACCATGAGTCAAATGCCCAACAAACTGAGCCACCCAGGCACCCCTGCATATGTTTATTTGTTAATTAAAATAATTAGAAATTATTAGAATAAATCTAAAAGTAGATTCACATAATGAAAACATAATTCAACAGATTGGCTTCCTAGTTGCCTGACAAATTCACAGAAAATCCAGTATGATTTTCAAATGGAATGATAGATAATTATATACGATAATAAAACAAACATTGTTCTGGTAAGTTTTGTTTGATAAGTTTCAGTGAATGGAGAAACAGAAGTAGTCATACAGTCATCACAGATCATGATGGTTTTTAAAGTTTCACTCAAAATGGTTATTATCAAAAGAATGTTATTGATATCATTATCAATTCACCCATACAATTTCCAGTTACAAATCTCTACCTATTTTCATTAAATGATGCAACTCAATGGGGAGAGTGAGAAATCTATGGAAAGTCTGCGTCTCTTTGGTAAACCTGAAATTCCTGGAAAGAGTGCATTAAGCATTTTTAAGAAGTTTAAGCCACAACTCAAACTTGCAGCATACGTCAGAAATACAAGCTCGGCACAAGTCGTTAATAGAGCTTAGCTTAGGTCAAGTGACAGGATTCTAGTAGACCAACAGGAAGAAAGTGAAGAACCCTAAAGGAAAATCCTTGACACACGTGGAAAGGTGGGGAGTTGGTGTTTTACATCTATGCTAAGAAAGACAAGGAACCTGAGACCCTACTTAAACTTACTGGAACTGTAAACACTTTATATTGAGACTATCTTACCTTGTAAAGTTGAGTGACTATGAGTAGGATGTAGCGCAGCAGGAAAAAAAAATGCTAAGAGAGAAGGAAAGCCTGGAAATTCCTTCCTGGTTGGCCCTTTAGGTTATGGCTGTAGCAAACTACCTAGAAGAGTTGGTGGGGAAAATGCAGCTGAAGAGGCATTTTGCCTAAATATGACCATTTTGTGTCACAGATTAGAAATTAAGCAAGTGTCAACTACAATATAAACTTACTATTTTTTTAAAAGATTTTATTTATTTGTCAGAGAGAGAGAGAGAAGGCGAGAGAGAGGCAGGCAGAGGGAGAAGCAGGCTCCCCACTGAGCAGAGAGCCTGATGTGGGGCTCAATCCCAGGACCCTGGCATCATGACCTAAGCCGAAGGCAGGTGCTTAATCAACTGAGGCACCCAGGCACCCCAAACTTACTATTTCTTAAAAAGAGGATTTTAAGTAGTATTTCTTGATACATAAGGTAGTAATATCTGAGAGAAAATAAGACTAATTAAATAGAAAATATTAAGATCAATTAGAAACAAGTGCTATTCAAAACTTATCAAATTTCCACAGCACATTCGTAAGAAAATAAAGTTATTAAGTAAAAGTCAAAAAAAGTAACTGTTTTTTAGTAACATACAGTGTTCTGTATCTTAATCCATATGTATATGTGTGCACGTGTATTTTCCACAAAGCAGGTGTGTTTTTAAGCTGTTTATAATAAATACGTGGTACTTGATTTACTCCACAGTAGGAACAGACAAAATATGCCAAGAGTTTTTTTCCCAGATGTTATCTGTGAACTCCTTTATCCCATTCATGTAAACACAGAGTGTGTTCCGGTTTGCTGAGTTACATATGTGCGCTTTGACTTAGTACAAAGTCTCAATGTTTAGTTAGCTAGAAGACTGTTTCCATTCCGTGATTCATTAGGTCCCCGTGGTACCTCTACTTCCTCTATTTTATGCAATCACAAATTATATTAGTTTGTCCTATTTTAATAACCCGTTACAACTGAAGTTCTGCACAGCAAACTTTATTACTGCTTTAAGTTTTTATTTAAATTCCAGTTAGTTAACATAGAATGTAATACTAGTTTCAGGTGTACAATACAGTGATTCTACACTTCCATACAACACCCAGTGCTCATCATGAAAAGTGCTCTCCTTAATCCCCTTCTCCTATTTAACTCCTCCCTCCCACTCACCGCTCTTCTAGTAACCATCAGTTTGTTCTCTATAGTTGAGTTTCTTGGTGTGCCTCTCTCTCTTTTTAAAAACATACTCCCTTTTTTTGTGGAGCATAAGGAGTAACACAGAGGACATTGGGAGATGGAGAGGAAAAGTGAGTTGGAGGAAATCGGAGGAGGAGACAAACCACGAGAGACTGTGGACTCTGAGAAACAAACTGAGGGCTTTGGAGGGGAGTGGGTGGGGGTTTGGGTGAGCCTGGTGGTGGGTATTATGGAGGGCATTTATTCTGGAGAATAAACAATGAATTCTGGAACAGCGAAAATAAGTAAAATAAAATGAAAAAATAAAAATAAAAACATACTCATAAGGGCGCCTGGGTGGCTCAGTGGGTTAAGCCGCTGCTTTCGGCTCAGGTCATGATCTCAGAGTCCTGGGATCGAGTCCCGCATCAGGCTCTCAGCAGGGAGCCTGCTTCCCTCTCTCTCTCTCTGCCTGCCTCTCTATCTACTTGTGATTTCTCTCTGTCAAATAAATAAATAAAATCTTTAAAAAAAAAAAAAAAAAAAAAAAAAAAAAAAAACATACTCATAAACCATTCCTGTGGTGGCATAAGTGACAGCCTCACAGAAATGGAAATGAGGCTCAAACAATGCCTTACATGAGCTCCTTCTATCAAGGAGATTGACTGCCAAATTAGAAAGCATTATAAGTAAGAAGGCCAGCAGAGGGGTGGTGAGGAGATGGACGATTCTGCATCTGAGTGCACTGTGAGAGAGTTAAGCAATCGCTCTTTGCACACATAAATTTACCAGTTTTCATATATTTTTAGAAAGACTTATTTATTTGGGGGGGAGGCAGAGGGAGAGAATCTCAAGCAGACTCCCTGCTGAGCATGGACCTGGACATGGGCTCAGTTTCATGACCCATGAGATTATGACCTGAGCAGAAACCAAGAATCGGACATGTAACCCACTGAGTCACCCAAGCACCTCTATCAGTTTTCATATTAAAGACTGTTTGACTAACCCTGTACTGGTTCTGTGTGAAAGCAGTAGGACAGATTGAACAGCTTACTAGTTGCCTAGTAGATGAAATACTGAGAAAGTCCAATATGATTTTGAAGTGGAATGATAATTATATTCTATGCATGAAGTGAAGAGATTCTTCTGGTCACTAAGCTTGAATGAAAAGAAAAATGAAAGCAGCTATATAGCTAGCAGAAGTTGTAATAGTTTTAATCTTAAGGAGAGTACCATTATTATTGAGAACATCATTTAATAGCAACTCATCACACCATTTCACATTGGCACAAACCACTAGCTGTCCTCATATTGGAGATGCAGCTCAACCTGGGGAGTTGAGGGAGAGGGAAGCTTAGCACATGAAAAGACTGGCATCTCTTTGGTAAATGTGAAAGAGCATTTCATTTTCCAATCCATTTCTAATCTAAATCATACCATCAAATAGTCCTCTTATCAGGATTAGTCACAACATTAACCACTTAACATTAGCATTACTATAACTTGGAGAAAGGATGCTATGTCCCAAGAATTTCATTCACTACTACCTTTAAATACATTTTACCTAATTTTTATGGCCCTCTATAACCACTGTAACTATTAGCACTGTCATTTTACAAAATAAGGACATTAAGACTTTTGAATACCCTCTCTCTCTAGTGGCAACTTCTAATTTGTATTGGACTGAACCATGTAAAATTGGCAATATTCAACCATTTGTGATCTATAAAAATGACAATTCTACTTTGATTCAAAACTAGACAAACTTAAAATAATTTCTGAAGTGTAATTCAACTTTAAAATCCTATGATTTTAATATCATCACTTGTTCTTTAATAACACTGAAAGCCTTATGTAGATTTTAAACTCTATATTTTCATTATTTAACATATCATGTAATCCTACAGAACTCCAGTGAAAAAGAGTCAAGTGGGGCCTAAGCCAGATACAACCTAACAAGTAGAACAACGCAGAGGAAGATCATGCAGAAGGAAGGTGGGTCTGGCTGAAATACTACTGATTAAGAATCAGGGGTAGGATTTGGGGTAAAGGATGAGAGGGTAAAGGCCAACAGGTTGAAGAAACTGGCACAAAAGAAGAGATTTAAGGAAAACTTCCTAATTTGCTTATCTTACTATAGCATTTCCCAAATGAAACAATAAGCAGATGCTGCCAAAATAATCCCCAAATTGCCCACCATTATTAGTATTAGATACGCAGATGATGTTCAACAAAAATCTGCACTGGAAACAAAAATCTGCATTGACTGACTGAACAAGAAACACATTTATTTTTTATTTTTTTTTTAAAGATTTTATTTATTTATTTGACAGAGAGAGATCACAAGTAGGCAGAGAGGCAGGCAGAGAGAGAGAGAGGAGGAGGAAGCAGGCTCCCTGCTGAGCAGAGAGCCCGACGCGGGACTCAATCCCAGGACCCTGAGATCATGACCCGAGCCAAAGGCAGCGGCTTAACCCACTGAGCCACCCAGGCGCCCAAGAAACACATTGAAAAGAAAAATCAAAGTATACCACATAAACTTGTCAAAAACACAGCTGACCTGCTTTAGGACACTATATTCCGTGCGGCTATCGGTATGTCAAGAGAGAATACCTTGAAATAGTGGACAACACAAAATTCTGTATGGCCTATGACAGAATGCAAATCGACATTTAAAAAAACTGCTAATACAAGGGCTAATATGCAATACACACCAGGTATCAACTTGTGTAACTTGTTACCTCACACAAAGTAAAATGCCGAAAATAGATTCAAGACTGATTTCAGAAATTTCTGACTGAAACAAGCTTCTTCTTGAAGAAGCTGTCAGTATTTTGAGGTAGATATTTTGTTCACAGAAATTACACATTGAATTAAATGAATATTTTCCTTTGCTTATATTCTTCATGCTATATTATTATCTAAGTATAAACTTAGTGATTAAAATTGTATTTATATCTATCATCGCCCTCTGTTTTTTCTCTGTCTCTAAAATGAAGAAAATGGCATTGTGTGCGTGTACTTACATATGTGTTAATCATTTAAACTATTCCAATCACTTTTTTTAAATACAAAGTCTGTATTTTTCCATTTAAGTGTCACCAAGCATTTCAAGCCTTAAGAGGCATATGCCTACAAAGACACATCTTTAAGAAACTCCATCAAAGAGGCCAACTCACGCACAAATACCCGAAAGTACAGTGCCTCATACCCACAGCTCCTCAACAGAGTCAGCAGGAATGCTTTTTTTTAGGGGCACTCACACCCAGAATAATTCTTCCCCCAGAATTTTTTTTTTTTTTTTTTTTTTTTTTTAAAGATTTTATTTATTTATTTGACAGACAGAGATCACAAGTAGGCAGAGAGGCAGGCAGAGAGAGGAGGAAGCAGGCTCCCTGCCGAGCAGAGAGCCCCACGCGGGGCTCGATCCCAGGACTCCGGGATCATGACCTGAGCCGAAGGCAGAGGCTTTAACCCACTGGGCCACCCAGGCGCCCCTTCCCCCAGAATTTTTGATTGGGCAGATAAAGAGTAGGGTGTGGTACTTGTGGGGTTTTGATGTTGTTGTTTTTTTAAAGAAGATGGCTTTAATGTGAACTCCAAGTTGAGAACTACTGCTAACTGCCTTGGGATAGATGATATAATCAACTACCCTATTCATCAGACTTGTTTCTGAATGGTTTTACTGACTTTTTAATAATCAAGATCAACCAAAATTGGGTAAACAAACGTGATGCTTTGAGTAATGTCTAGGGTTACGGAAACAATTTTATGGCATCTTAAGGAGATCTGTTTTGAAAGAGAAAGCATTTAGGTGCATTAGGGTGTAAAGCAAAAACAAATTCATTAAGTTACAGTTAGATATACTTCACAGTTTCAAGGAGTAGCCTCGCCTGTTCACCTGAAAGTTCAAGATCATGTTTTTACTTTTTCAAAAATACTGGCAATTTTGTTGCCCAGCTCTGGTTACAAACCACCAGCCTATAAACTGGTTTCTCAAGTCTGATTCTTGGGACTACTTAGATTACAAAGATCTTGGGATTTTATTAAAAATACAAATTCTTGGGGTGCCTGCATGTCTCAGTGGGTTAAGCCTCTGCCTTCGGCTCAGGTCATCATCTCAGGGTCCTGGGATGGAGCCCCCCATTGGGCTCTCTGCTCAGCAGGGAGCCTGCTCCCCCCTCTCTCTGCCTGCTGCTCTGCCTACTTGTGATCTCTCTTTCTCTGTCAAATAAATAAATAAAATCTTAAAAAAAAAAATAATACCAATTCTTCAGCTCCACCCGAGCCCTCCTGAAAAAGAATCCTTTGGAGAGTACAGATGAATAATCTGAACTTGCTTATGTTATGCAGATAATTCTTAGACAATCTAACAACTGACACTGATTCTATACTTAAGGAGACTCTGGGTTTTGCTTTTTTTTGAGACTCTGGGTTTTTATAGTCCCCTGTAATGACTCAGAATATTTGTGTAACTGAAGAATTGCTAGGTAGCCTGAATAAGTATCAGCTGTGTGCCTACTCTTTCATGTGTAAGAGTTCAGAACAGATATTTTAAAAAGTCAAGGGATACTGGCAATAGTATTGAACTTCTATGTTTTTCTTTCCCTTTAAGTTTTAGATTACGTTTTATTAAATTTTAGCTTTCAGCTGCAGAAGGAAGAACAATTGAGTTGCTGAAGTCCTAGCTCACTGTCCCAGTAGGTAAAGGTGCTTTCTGACAGGAGACACAGCACCACAGAAGCTGTGATGGCGGAATGCCCTTCTCACTTCTACACAAGCAGTAGCAAGAACCTAGCTTCCTGTTGTTTTGATGATTTTTGTATTACCTTTGACAGATCACTCTTCCATTAACAGAGCCAAGTTGCATGGGTTTAAAAAAAAAAAAAGTAAATCCACAGGAAACAACCTTCTTTACTATCTTTCTGAATTTCTGCAACCTACATAACAACTGTTCCGACAGCTTTTAGGGGAAGTAAAATTTCTTTTAAAGTAACGAAATTTTCTTCCAAAATTCGGTTTCTTGAAAAGTGAAACTGGGGAGGACTATGGCCAAAATGAGTACCATATGCTGCATAACTCCATCAATACTCAGTACTTTCCTGGTTAAGACAAGGAAGCTGGTCTGGTTTACCTCCCACAGGTAGAAGTAGCCACTGAGCAAAGATTTCCATGCTAAATTCAGGCCTATGTTGTCTAACATTTCAATTTTAATGTTTCAAGAGAACCCCCAAATCCTGTTTTTATGTAAAACAAGTCCAATTTTTAAATGCTGGCAATTAAATTCACATCTTTAAAAATATAGGCCAAGAAAAATAAAATATGCTTTCATGCTACATCTATGCAGAGGTAACCGTTTCTAATGTCTATTCTGATGCTTACTTTCCTCAATTTAATACTGTAAATATGTAGATTCCTATAAAAGATTTAACATGAATTTTTATATAGACAAGTATATACCAATGCATGATGAACTCCAGGTTGGATACCATTTGTCAAAACCCCTATCACTCTTTATGCATATTAGCATTACCAGCCCTCACTTTTTAAAATTATTTTCGTACTCAATTTACTCAGATGAAAAACAAAAACAAAAAATAGCATACCAGTTTCTCCACAGCAGTACACCCTCCACCACACTACTAGCAACCACTATCCTGTTTTCAATATGTATGAGTTGGCTTTCTATGTTTTTGTTTGTAGATTACATATGTAAGAGAGATCATACGGAATTGGTCTTTCTCTGTCTGACTTACTTAACTAACATAATGCCTTCTAGATCCACCCATGTAGCTGCAAGTGGCAAGATCCCATTCTTTTCTGTGGCTGAATCATATGACACTGTGGATCTGTATCACAATTTGTTAATCCAGCCATCCATCGACAGACACTTAGGTTGTATCTCGGCTATTGTAAATGGGGCTACAACAAACACAGGCACATCCACCTTTTTGGATTAGTATTTGTTATCTTATAATAATACCAAGAAGTGGAACTGCTGGATCATACAGTAGTTCTAGTTTTAATTTTTTGTGAGAAATGTCCATACTGTTTTCCACAGTGGCTATACCAATTTGTAATTCCACTAACAGTGCACAAGAGTTCCCTTTTTCACATCCTTGCCAACATGTGTTCTCATCTTTTTGATAACAGCCATTCTAACAGGTGTGAATGAGTATCTCATTGTGGTTTTGATCTGTATTTTCCTGATAATTAGTGATGTATAACACCTTTTCATGTACCTGTTGGCCATCTGCACGTCTTCTGTGGAAAAATGTCTATCCAAATGTTCTGCCTATTTTTTAATCACATTTTTTTTCCTATGAACTATGTGAATTCTTAATGTATTTGGGATATTAATGACTTAGCAACTATATGATCTCCAAATATTTTCTCCCAGTCAGTAGACCATCTTTTCAGTTTGTTGATGGTCTCCTTTGTTGTGTGGACATTTTGTATAGTTGAAATAGTCCCACTAATTTTGCTTTTGCTTTTGGTATCAGATTAAAAAAATAATGATGAAGACCTATGTCAAGAAGATTATTACCTATGTTTTTCTTCTAGGAGTTACATGGCCTCTCTGCCTACTTATGATCTCTGTCTGTCAAATAAATAAATCTTTTTTAAAAAATGATTTAATTCAAATATCCAGTAGGTTAAGTTGGAGTAAGCACACTCTCCACTGCTTCTCCCAATGAATACAATAAAAACCCTGGATACAGGGCATGCAACAACTATCTGAGAATTCTGAATAATAAATGGTAGGAGGCCATTCGAGAAGGAAATGAGAACCTGAAATACAAAAATCTGGCAGTGAGTTTTATGGGTTTTATTTTGCACTAGTAACTCCTACCCTGGACACAAAAACCATGTAAATTTAGGTCTGATTAATAGGTACATACAAAAAGTTATGAGACACTCTCTCTCATTCTACTTCAACAAAGGTGAATGGAAACCTCAAGGAGATGGGAGCTTGGGAGAAGGAAGAGGAGTCTGAATACAAATGGGTAAAACAAGGGAATTTGGTAGGGGGGCATGATGTAACAGTATTGAATCTTGACTACTGTGGTATTTATAAGATTCTGTACATCTGTCACAGAGCTGAAAAACAACAAGAACAAAACATGGATTTTGCCATATGTAATATAAACAACACACTTCAAATACAAAAAGTCAAAGTAGTAAGAAAACATAATACAGCACAGTGAGTAGTTGCTGCATTGTATTCTAAGTTAAGGAAGTATCAATATTTAAACAACTTTTTCCCATTATGTTTTCTTTTCCTTTGAAGAGCAGAAATGTGTTGAAATGCACAAGCTCTCATGAGATGCAGAAGAGATGAAGCCAAAAAAGCCATAGCAGGAAGTTTTAAGAACTTAGAAGATATGTGAGGTGGCTCATAACATGGCAGAGTTTATATTTTATGTCCAGGCAAGTTACCGGCCAGCTAAAAGAAAAACGGCCAAAACTTTCAGAGGTGTCATAAGGGTATGTCATCTACAATATCCACTTTTCAAACAAAAATTACTAGGGATGCAAAGAAACAAAAGGAAAACTGAATAAATAGGGGTGTCAATGGTAATGGGTTCCAGTGTGATCCAAATATTGAGTATAGAAGATAAAGACTTTCAAGGAGTTATTATAAATATATTCAAAGAATTAAAGAAGAGGAGATGCCAATTAAGAGCTCCCATGCTTGCATTCACCCTCAGCAACAATAATGTGGCCACCACCCACAGACAAAAGGGCCATGTGTGTGCTTTAGGATCCAGGTAGGAGACTGTGAAAGTCCAGTGCAGTCTGAGGCTGACAAGAGTTGTTTTGCAACTGATGCAGTGAACATGGTACTGGCTACACACCCAGAAACAATCCTGTACCCCTGAAGGTTAGGTTACAGCCCTGTGTGGCCACCATTCCATTACCAGCCCCACACACCAAAGGATCTAGAAGGAGTCATGCCCACCTGTGGCTCAGATAGTAGAGACACAGCTTAGTCCCAGCTGTGGACCTTGAAATGGTCTGTGCACTGATTCCAACCCCATTGGCCGCTGTCCAGAAGCCCCCACAGGTAAGCCCACCAAACTTGGTCTTTCAGTAGATTCTGAAAGGGCCCTATAACTGGGCTCCAGTCCTTCCTGGCTGTTGTCTCAAGGAGTCCTGCTGGCACAAGAACCAGGGAGGAAACATTTCTGTCTACAGACTGAAATCATAAATCAAGTATTTTTTTTTCTGACCCCAACAGTAAGGAACCAGAAATCAATAATAGAAGGAAAACTGGAAAATTCTCAAATATGCAGAAATTAAACACACTCTTCTGAATAACCAATAGATCAAAGAAGAAATCAAAAGGGAAGAGAGAAAATAGCTTGAAACAAAAACAAAAGCAGAACATACCAAAATTTTGGGATGCAGCAAAACCAGTTTAAGAGGGAAGTTTATAGCAATAAATGCCTACATTAAAAATAAAGAAAGATCCCAAATACACAACCTAACTTTATACCACAAGTATTAAAAAAAAAAAAAGAACAAACTAAGTCCAAAGAGAGCAGAAGGAAATAATATAGATCAGGCAAAAACAAATGAAATAGAAACTAGCGACATGATAGAAAAAAAAAAAAAAAAGAAATGAGGAATTTTTTTGGAAAATATAAACAGACTGACAAATCTGTAGCTCAACTAATGAGGAAAGAAAAAGAGGACCAAGTAAACAAAATTATAAAATAAACAGGAGAATTATAACTGGTATCACAGAAATGCAGTTCATAAAAGGATGAGCATTACATGAAAACAAAATGGATAATCTAGAAGAAATGGATAAATTTCTAGAAATATACAGAAATATAGAGTTTACCAAGACTGAACCATAAAGAAATGGAAAACCTGAACAGAACAATACTAAGAAACTGAAGCAGTAAATCAAAATCTTCCAAAAAAGAAAAGCCCAGGATCAGAAGTTTCACTGGTAAATTCTACCAAGTATTTAAAGATGACAATCCCCAAACTCTTCCAAAAACTGAAGAAGAAGGAACACTTCCAAACTCATTTCATGAGGACAGCATTAAACTGATGCCAAAGTCAGATAAGGACACTACAAGAAAACCACAGGATAATGTATCTGATGAATACAGATTCAGAAATTCTCAATAAAATTCTAGCAAACCAAATTCAAAAGTACATTAAAACGATCATACACTATAATCAAGTGGAATTTTTCCCTGGGATCCAAGGTTGGTTCAATATACACAAATCAATAAGGATGATATGTTACTTAAATAGAATGAAGCTTATGACTCTCATAATAGATACTGAAAAAACATTTCACAAAATTCAACACCCTTTTATGATAATAATTCTGAACATATTATGTAAAGAAGGAATATAACTCAATATAATAAAGGCCATATATGACAAGTCAATAGCTAGTATCAAGTGAAAGATTAAAAGTTTTTCTTTTAAGGGGCGCCTGGGTGGCTCAGTGGGTTAAGCCGCTGCCTTCGGCTCAGGTCATGATCTCAGGGTCCTGGGATCGAGTCCCGCATGGGGCTCTCTGCTCGGCGGGGAGCCTGCTTCTCTCTCTCTTTCTCTCTCTCTGCCAGCCTCTCTACCTACCTGTGATCTCTCTCTGTCAAATAAATAAATAAAATCTTCAAAAAAAAAAAAAAAAAGTTGAGGGGAGGAGTCAAGATGGCAGAGAAGTAGCAAGCTGAGACTGCTTCAGCTAGCCGTAGATCAGCTAGATAGCTTATCTAAAGATTGCAAACACCTGAAAATCCATCGGCAGATCGAAGAGAAGAAGAACAGCAATTCTGGAAACAGAAAAACAACCACTTTCTGAAAGGTAGGACCGGCGGAGAAGTGAATCCAAAGCGACGGGAAGATAGACCCCGGGGGGAGGGGCCGGCTCCCGGCAAGCAGCGGAGCAACCGTGCACAAAATCAGGACTTTTAAAAGTCTGTTCCGCTGAGGGACATCGCTCCAGAGGCTAAACCGGGGCGAAGCCCACGCAGGGTCAGCGTGGCCTCAGGTCCCGCAGGGTCATAGAAGGATCGGGGGTGTCTGAGTGTCGCAGAGCTTGCGGGTATTGGAACGGGAAAGCCGGCTACAGAGACAGAGCCGACAGTAAGCTCGCAGCTCCGTGTTACCTTGAACCGGTCGCAGGCTCGGTGAGCTCGGAGCGCGGCCGGAGGTCAGGCAGACGGGAGTAACTGGGCGCTGTTCTCTGAGGGCGCACTGAGGAGTGGGGCCCTGGGCTCTCGGCTCCTCCGGGCCGGAGACCAGGAGGCCGCCATTTGTATTCCCGTCCTCCGGAACTCTACGGAAAGCGCTCAGGTAACAAAAGCTCCTGAAAGCAAACCCGAGCGGATTACTCACCCCGGCCCCGGGTAAGGGCGGTGTAATTCCGCCTGGGGCAAAGACACTTGAGAATCACTACACCAGGCCCCTCCCCCAGAAGATCAACAAGAAATCCAGCCGAGACCAAGTTCACCTACCAAGGAGTGCGGTTTCAATACCAAGGAGAGCAGAAGAATTCCAGAGGAGGAGAAAGCCAAACACGGAACTCATGGCTTTTTTCCTGTGATTTTTTTTAGTCTTGCAGTTAATTTAATTTTTTCTTTTTCATTTTTTTTTTTTTCTCGCCTTCGGGTAAAATTTTTTTTTTTTTTAACTGTTACCTTTTTCTTTTTTAACGATTTTTTACTAGTTTATCTAATATATATATTTTTTCTTTTTTACATTTTTCTTAGGTGTTTTCTTTTTTTAAAAATTCTTTTCTTTTCTTTTCTTTTCTTTTCTTTTTGTTTTTTTTTTTCTTTCTTCCTTTTTGAACCTCTTTTTATCCCCTTTCTCCCCACTCACGATTTTGGATCTCTTCTAATTTGGTTAAAGCATATTTTCCTGGGGTTGTTGCCACCCTTTTAGTATTTTACTTGCCCCTTCATTTACACTTATCTGGACAAAATGACAAGACATAAAAATTCAACACAAAAAAAAGAACAAGAGGCAGTACCGAAGGCTAGGGACCTAATCAATACAGACATCGGTAATATGTCAGATCTAGAGTTCAGAATGACAATTCTCAAGGTTCTAGCCGGGCTCGAAAAAGGCATGGAAGATATTAGAGAAACCCTCTCGAGAGATATAAAAGCCCTTTCTGGAGAAATAAAAGAACTAAAATCTAACCAAGGTGAAATCAAAAAAGCTATTAATGAGGTGCAATCAAAAATGGAGGCTCTAACTGCTAGGATAAATGAGGCAGAAGAAAGAATTAGTGATATAGAAGACCAAATGACAGAGAATAAAGAAGCTGAGCAAAAGAGGGACAAACAGCTACTGGACCACGAGGGGAGAATTCGAGAGATAAGTGACACCATAAGACGAAACAACATTAGAATAATTGGGATTCTAGAAGAAGAAGAAAATGAGAGGGGAGCAGAAGGTATACTGGAGAGAATTATTGGGGAGAATTTCCCCAATATGGCAAAGGGAACGAGCATCAAAATTCAGGAGGTTCAGAGAACGCCCCTCAAAATAAATAAGAATAGGCCCACACCCCGTCACCTAATAGTAAAATTTACAAGTCTCAATGACAAAGAGAAAATCCTGAAAGCAGCCCGGGAAAAGAAGTCTGTAACATACAATGGTAAAAATATTAGATTGGCAGCTGATTTATCCACAGAGACCTGGCAGGCCAGAAAGAGCTGGCATGATATTTTCAGAGCACTAAACGAGAAAAACATGCAGCCAAGAATACTATATCCAGCTAGGCTATCATTGAAAATAGAAGGAGAGATTAAAAGCTTCCAGGACAAACAACAACTGAAAGAATTTGCAAATACCAAACCAGCTCTACAGGAAATATTGAAAGGGGTCCTCTAAGCAAAGAGAGAGCCTACAAGTGGTAGATCAGAAAGGAACAGAGACCATATACAGTAACAGTCACCTTACAGGCAATACAATGGCACTAAATTCATATCTCTCAATAGTTACCCTGAATGTGAATGGGCTAAATGCCCCTGTCAAAAGACACAGGGTATCAGAATGGATAAAAAAACAAAACCCATCTATATGTTGCCTCCAAGAAACACATTTTAAGCCCGAAGACACCTCCAGATTTAAAGTGAGGGGGTGGAAAAGAATTTACCATGCTAATGGACATCAGAAGAAAGCAGGAGTGGCAATCCTTATATCAGATCAATTAGATTTTAAGCCAAAGACTATAATAAGAGATGAGGAAGGACACTATATCATACTCAAAGGGTCTGTCCAACAAGAAGATCTAACAATTTTCAATATCTATGCCCCCAACGTGGGAGCAGCCAACTATATAAACCAATTAATAACAAAATCAAAGAAACACATCAACAATAATACAATAATAGTAGGGGACTTTAACACTCCCCTCACTGAAATAGACAGGTCATCCAAGCAAAAGATCAGCAAGGAAATAAAGGCCTTAAACGACACACTGGACCAGATGGACATCACAGATATATTCAGAGCATTTCATCCCAAAGCAACAGAATACACATTCTTCTCTAGTGCACATGGAACATTCTCCAGAATAGATCACATCCTCGGTCCTAAATCAGGACTCAACCGGTATCAAAAGATTGGGATCATTCCCTGCATATTTTCAGACCACAATGCTCTAAAGCTAGAACTCAACCACAAAAGGAAGTTTGGAAAGAACCCAAATACATGGAGACTAAACAGTATCCTTCTAAAGAATGAATGGGTCAACCGGGAAATTAAAGAAGAATTGAAAAAAATCATGGAAACAAATGATAATGAAAATACAACGGTTCAAAATCTGTGGGACACAACAAAGGCAGTCCTGAGAGGCAAATATATAGCGGTACAAGCCTTTCTCAAGAAACAAGAAAGGTCTCAGGTACACAACCTAACCCTACACCTAAAGGAGCTGGAGAAAGAACAAGAAAGAAACCCTAAGCCCAGCAGGAGAAGAGAAATCATAAAGATCAGAGCAGAAATCAATGAAATAGAAACCAAAAAAATAATAGAACAAATCAACGAAACTAGGAGCTGGTTCTTTGAAAGAATTAATAAAATTGATAAACCCCTGGCCCGACTTATCAAAAAGAAAAGAGAAAGGACCCAAATAAATAAAATCATGAATGAAAGAGGAGAGATCACAACTAACACCAAAGAAATACAAACTATTATAAGAACATACTATGAGCAACTCTACGGCAATAAATTTGACAATCTGGAAGAAATGGATGCATTCCTAGAAACATATAAACTACCACAACTGAACCAGGAAGAAATAGAAAGCCTGAACAGACCCATAACCAGTAAGGAGATTGAAACAGTCATTAAAAATCTCCAAACAAACAAAAGCCCAGGGCCAGACGGCTTCCCGGGGGAATTCTACCAAACATTTAAAGAAGAACTAATTCCTATTCTCCTGAAACTGTTCCAAAAAATAGAAATGGAAGGAAAACTTCCAAACTCATTTTATGAAGCCAGCATCACCTTGATCCCAAAACCAGACAAGGATCCCACCAAAAAAGAGAGCTATAGACCGATATCCTTGATGAACACAGATGCGAAAATACTCAACAAAATACTAGCCAATAGGATTCAACAGTACATTAAAAAGATTATTCACCACGACCAAGTGGGATTTATTCCAGGGCTGCAAGGTTGGTTCAACATCCGCAAATCAGTCAATGTGATACAACACATCAATAAAAGAAAGAACAAGAACCATATGATACTCTCAATAGATGCTGAAAAAGCATTTGACAAAGTACAACATCCCTTCCTGATCAAAACTCTTCAAAGTGTAGGGATAGAGGGCACATACCTCAATATCATCAAAGCCATCTATGAAAAACCCACCGCAAATATCATTCTCAATGGAGAAAAACTGAAAGCTTTTCCGCTAAGGTCAGGAACACGGCAGGGATGTCCATTATCACCACTGCTATTCAACATCGTACTAGAGGTCCTAGCCTCAGCAATCAGACAACAAAAGGAAATTAAAGGCATCCAAATTGGCAAAGAAGAAGTCAAATTATCACTCTTCGCAGATGATATGATACTATATGTGGAAAACCCAAAAGACTCCACTCCAAAACTGCTAGAACTTGTACAGGAATTCAGTAAAGTGTCAGGATATAAAATCAATGCACAGAAATCAGTTGCATTTCTCTACACCAACAGCAAGACAGAAGAAAGAGATATTAAGGAGTCAATCCCATTTACAATTGCATCCAAAACCATAAGATACCTAGGAATAAACCTAACCAAAGAGACACAGAATCTATACTCAGAAAACTATAAAGTACTCATGAAAGAAATTGAGGAAGACACAAAGAAATGGAAAAATGTTCCATGCTTCTGGATTGGAAGAATAAATATTGTGAAAATGTCTATGCTACCTAAAGCAATCTACACATTTAATGCAATTCCTATCAAAGTACCATCCATCTTTTTCAAAGAAATGGAACAAATAATGCTAAAATTTATATGGAACCAGAAAAGACCTCGAATAGCCAAAGGGATATTGAAAAAGAAAGCCAACGTTGGTGGCATCACAATTCCGGACTTCAAGCTCTATTACAAAGCTGTCATCATCAAGACAGCATGGTACTGGCACAAAAACAGACACATAGATCAATGGAACAGAATAGAGAGCCCAGAAATAGACCCTCTAATCTATGGTCAACTAATCTTCGACAAAGCAGGAAAGAATGTCCAATGGAAAAAAGACAGCCTCTTCAATAAATGGTGCTGGGAAAATTGGACAGCCACATGCAGAAAAATGAAATTGGACCATTTCCTTACACCACACACAAAAATAGACTCAAAATGGATGAAGGACCTCAATGTACCAAAGGAATCCATCAAAATCCTTGAGGAGAACACGGGCAGCAACCTCTTCGACCTCTGCCGCAGCAACATCTTCCTAGGAACAACGCAAAAGGCAAGGGAAGCAAGGGAAAAAATGAACTACTGGGATTTCATCAAGATCAAAAGCTTTTGCACAGCAAAGGAAACAGTGAACAAAATCAAAAGACAACTGACAGAATGGGAGAAGATATTTGCAAACGACATATCAGATAAAGGACTAGTGTCCAGAATCTATAAAGAACTTAGCAAACTCAACACCCAAAGAACAAATAATCCAATCAAGAAATGGGCAGAGGACATGAACAGACATTTCTGCAAAGAAGACATCCAGATGGCGAACAGACACATGAAAAAGTGCTCCATATCACTCGGCATCAGGGAAATACAAATCAAAACCACAATGAGATATCACCTCACACCAGTCAGAATGGCTAAAATCAACAAGTCAGGAAATGACAGATGCTGGCGAGGATGCGGAGAAAGGGGAACCCTCCTACACTGTTGGTGGGAATGCAAGCTGGTGCAGCCACTCTGGAAAACAGAATGGAGGTTCCTCAAAATGTTGAAAATAGAACTGCCCTATGACCCAGCAATTGCACTATTGGGTATTTACCCTAAAGATACAAATGTAGTGATCCAAAGGGGCACATGCACCCGAATGTTTATAGCAGCAATGTCCACAATAGCCAAACTATGGAAAGAACCTAGATGTCCATCAACAGATGAATGGATCAAGAAGATGTGGTATATATACACAATGGAATACTATGCAGCCATCAAAAGAAATGAAATCTTGCCATTTGCAACAACATGGATGGAACTAGAGCGTATCATGCTTAGCGAAATAAGTCAAGCAGAGAAAGACTACTAGAGCGTATCATGCTTAGCGAAATAAGTCAAGCAGAGAAAGACAACTATCATATGATCTCCCTGATATGAGGAAGTGGTGATACAACATGGAGGCTTAAGTGGGTAGGAGAAGAATAAATGAAACAAGATGGGATTGGGAGGGAGACAAACCATAAGTGACTCTTAATCTCACAAAACAAACTGAGGGTTGCTGGGGGGAGGGGGTTTGGGAGAAGGGGTTGGGATTATGGACATTGGGGAGGGCATGTGATTTGGTGAGTGCTGTGAAGTGTGTAAACCTGGTGATTCACAGACCTGTACCCCTGGGGATAAAAATATATGTTTATAAAAAATTAAAAAAAAAAATAAAAAAATTTAAAAATAAAAAAAAATAAAAAAAAAAAAAGTTTTTCTTTTAAAACCAGGAACAAGACAGGATGCCCTTTCTCACCACTCTTATTCAACATACTATTGGAAGCCCTACTCAGAAAAATTAGGCAAGAAATAGTAAGAAATAAAAAGTATTCCAATTTGAAAGGAAGATATAAAACTCTGTTTTTCAGATGACATGATGTCACATGTAGGAAATATAAAGAATCCACCAAAAAAAAATTAAAGCCAATAAATTCAGTAAAGTTACAAAATACAAAGTCAAAATACAAAAGTCAGTTGCATTTCTATACACCAGCAATGAGCTATCTGAAAGAAAAATAAAGAAAAGAATCACATTTACACTAGCATAAAAAAATAAAATATTTAAATTTAACTAATGAGGTGCAATGTCACTACACTGAAAACTGTACAATTTTAAGGAAAGCAATTAAAGGCAACACAAAAAATGTAAAGATATCTTGTGCTCACAGATTGAAATATTAGTATTACTTAAATGTCCGTATTAGTCAAAGCCATCTATAAACTCAATGCCATCCTTATTAAAATTTCAATGGTATTTTTCACAGATAGAAAAGACAATGCTAAAATTTATATGGAACTGCAAAAGACTCTGAATAACTGAAGCAATCTTGAGAAAAAGAAGAAAACATCACAGTCTGATTTTGAAATATACTACAAAACTATAGTAATTAAAAACATGATACTAGCATAAAAATGCACACAAAGATGGATGACATAGAATTAAGATCCCAGAAAAATACCTATGTACACACAGTGAACTAATATTTCATAAGGGAGCCGAGAATATTCAATGGAGAAAATAGTCTCTTTAATAATGGTATTGGAAAACTGGATACCACATGTTGAAAGAATGAAATTGGATCTCTATCTATCTCACACTACTCACAAAAATTAACTCCAAATGGAATACTCAAATGTAAGAACTGAAACCATAAAACTCTTAGAAGAAAACTTAAATGAAAAACTCCCTGATATTGGTCTGCGCAATGATATTTTGGATAGGACATTTTTAAAAGCATAGCAAAAAACACACAACTGAAGAGTACAACAAATTAAAAAGCTGCAGAGTGAAAATCACAATCAGTAAAATGAAAAAGCATCCTATAAAATGGGAGAATATATTTGCAAAGCATATATCTGATATGAAGTTAATATCCAAAATATTCAGAGATATTTACAACTCCTTAGCAAGAAAAGAGTATTTTTTTTTTAAAAAACTGCATAGAATGAGGGACAGGAAGCCTCAATCCTAGTTTCAATCCCAGCACTTAATAAGCCTGTGTCTTGGACGAGCTATTTCTCTATACATGGACATTCAAATTGGAACACATCCTCCTCTCTGTTTTCCCCCTTGAGATTTAATGCTTGTCAAATAAAACATGAACATAAAAGATGGTTGGAAAACTTAAAATTGGGGAAGGATCTGAATAGACATTTTTCCAAAGAAGATACACAAATGGCCAAAAGGTAGATGAAAAGTGCTCAATATCACTTATCATCAGAGAAATTCAAATCAAAACCACAAGAAGATATTATCCATGCTAGAGGGACTATTATCAACAAGACGGGAAACTACAAGTGCTGGCAAGGATATGCAGAAAAGCAACCCCTTGTGCACTGTTAGTAGAAAAGTAAATTGAGAAAGCCACAATGAAAAACAGTAGGAAAGTTCTTAAGAACATAAAATTTAAAAAAACAAACCAACAAACAAAAAAACCTGCCATAAGAGCCATCAATTCTACTTCTGGATGTATATCCAAAAGAAATAAAATCTTTGAAAAGATATCTGCACCACAATATATACTGCAGCATTATTTACCATTGTCAAGACACAGAAACCACCCAAATGTGGGTCATGGATAAATGGATAAAGAAAATGTAGTACACATGCACGTGTATGTGTCTGTGTATGTGTAATGGACTACTGGCCACTGAAAAAACTCTTGCAATCCCTGCCCTTTGTAGTAACATAAAATAAACCTTGAAAGCATTATGCTAAGTCAAATAAGTGAGAAAGAGAAGATCTCATTATACGTAGAATCTAAAAACACACCAAACTCACAGAAACAGAGAGTAGACCGGGGGCTGCCAGGGGCTTAGGGGTGGAAGAAATGGGACAATGTGGTTTAGAGTGTATGAATTTCCAAATATATAATGGATCAGTTCTGAGGACCTAATGCACAGCATGATGACTACAGCTAATGAAACTGTACTGTATACATGAAAACTGTTAAGAGTATAGATATTAAATGTTTTCATCATTCATGCCAAAAAATGTTAAATATGTGAGGTGATGGATGTGTTAACTAACGCTAACATGGTCATCATTTCACAATATAAACAGAAAATCGTGTTATCGTACACTTTAAATTTACAAATGTTACATGTTAATTGTATCTCAGTAAACATGGAATAAAAGAATTAAAGCAAAAAACTAGTCTTAAAGAGTTAAAATGCAGGTACCTGGTTGGCTCAGTTGGTTAAGTGGCTGCCCTTGGCTCAGGTTATGATCTCAGGGTCCTGGGACTGAGTCCCACATAGGGCTCCCTGGTTAGCGAGCAGTCTGCTTCTCCTGCTCCCTCTGCTCCCTCCTCCCCCGCTTGTGCTCGCGCGCTCTCTCTCTCTCTCTCAAATAAATAATTTTTTTTTTTTAAGAGTTAAGATGTATAGAGAACTATCAGATGGCAGAAAACACATAGACCTACATATTTTGTCATGGCTACAAATATACAATGCTAAGAAAGGACTAACTTTAAAAACATTTCTCTATTACTCTTTTCATCCGAAGAACTCATTCTAATACATGCCTTGATACGGGAGAAAAAAGCAAGATCTTCCTCTAGTAAGGTGTTTCATTCCATTTTACTTTTAGTGAGATTTGGACAGGGTCAATCTTACAAAGCATAGATCAAAATTATTATCCAAATAACACACAGATTATTACATATATATGTAATAATAAGTCCTAAGCAAATTCTTCTTCATATACTGCAATGACAAAGATCAAATACAAAGGAATAAATGAAATAAATATGTGAAGCCTATAGAAGATAAATGTTAAAACACCCATGAAAGACAGAAAAGTGGTTTTCAAAAAAGGTAAAGACAATTCTCTTTTCTTAGATGGAGTCAACATTCTTAAGATGCAGTTTTCTCTAAATTGATTTATAAATTCATGAAATTTCAATAAAGACACCAAAAAGGTATTTTATGAAGCTAGAAAAATCTAATACTAACATTTATATAAAAAAATAAACATACAGAAATAACCAGGACCACACAGAAAGAAAAATTGGGGAGTCTAGCTGTAACAATCTTTAAAATATACCATTAAAACTTACATAATTTAAAATGTATTATCATTGCATAGAAAAATAAAACATTGGCAATAAATATAAAACCATAAATAGATCCCAAATATACTTATTCAGTATATGATAAAGGAGGCATCTCCAATCATTAGGAAAAGCATAGGCTTTTTAATAAATGATGATGGTATAACTGGGTTGTCATTTGGATAAAGATGAAATTACAACCCAGTTATACACATTCTTCTCTAGTGCACATGGAACATTCTCCAGAATAGATCACATCCTCGGTCCTAAATCAGGACTCAACCGGTATCAAAAGATTGGGATCATTCCCTGCATATTTTCAGACCACAATGCTCTAAAGCTAGAACTCAACCACAAAAGGAAGTTTGGAAAGAACCCAAATACATGGAGACTAAACAGTATCCTTCTAAAGAATGAATGGGTCAACCGGGAAATTAAAGAAGAATTGAAAAAAATCATGGAAACAAATGATAATGAAAATACAACGGTTCAAAATCTGTGGGACACAACAAAGGCAGTCCTGAGAGGCAAATATATAGCGGTACAAGCCTTTCTCAAGAAACAAGAAAGGTCTCAGGTACACAACCTAACCCTACACCTAAAGGAGCTGGAGAAAGAACAAGAAAGAAACCCTAAGCCCAGCAGGAGAAGAGAAATCATAAAGATCAGAGCAGAAATCAATGAAATAGAAACCAAAAAAACAATAGAACAAATCAACGAAACTAGGAGCTGGTTCTTTGAAAGAATTAATAAAATTGATAAACCCCTGGCCCGACTTATCAAAAAGAAAAGAGAAAGGACCCAAATAAATAAAATCATGAATGAAAGAGAAGAGATCACAACTAACACCAAAGAAATACAAACTATTATAAGAACATACTATGAGCAACTCTACGGCAATAAATTTGACAATCTGGAAGAAATGGATGCATTCCTAGAAACATATAAACTACCACAACTGAACCAGGAAGAAATAGAAAGCCTGAACAGACCCATAACCAGTAAGGAGATTGAAACAGTCATTAAAAATCTCCAAACAAACAAAAGCCCAGGGCCAGACGGCTTCCCGGGGGAATTCTACCAAACATTTAAAGAAGAACTAATTCCTATTCTCCTGAAACTGTTCCAAAAAATAGAAATGGAAGGAAAACTTCCAAACTCATTTTATGAAGCCAGCATCACCTTGATCCCAAAACCAGACAAGGATCCCACCAAAAAAGAGAGCTATAGACCGATATCCTTGATGAACACAGATGCGAAAATACTCAACAAAATACTAGCCAATAGGATTCAACAGTACATTAAAAAGATTATTCACCACGACCAAGTGGGATTTATTCCAGGGCTGCAAGGTTGGTTCAACATCCGCAAATCAGTCAATGTGATACAACACATCAATAAAAGAAAGAACAAGAACCATATGATACTCTCAATAGATGCTGAAAAAGCATTTGACAAAGTACAACATCCCTTCCTGATCAAAACTCTTCAAAGTGTAGGGATAGAGGGCACATACCTCAATATCATCAAAGCCATCTATGAAAAACCCACCGCAAATATCATTCTCAATGGAGAAAAACTGAAAGCTTTTCCGCTAAGGTCAGGAACACGGCAGGGATGTCCATTATCACCACTGCTATTCAACATCGTACTAGAGGTCCTAGCCTCAGCAATCAGACAACAAAAGGAAATTAAAGGCATCCAAATTGGCAAAGAAGAAGTCAAATTATCACTCTTCGCAGATGATATGATACTATATGTGGAAAACCCAAAAGACTCCACTCCAAAACTGCTAGAACTTGTACAGGAATTCAGTAAAGTGTCAGGATATAAAATCAATGCACAGAAATCAGTTGCATTTCTCTACACCAACAGCAAGACAGAAGAAAGAGATATTAAGGAGTCAATCCCATTTACAATTGCATCCAAAACCATAAGATACCTAGGAATAAACCTAACCAAAGAGACACAGAATCTATACTCAGAAAACTATAAAGTACTCATGAAAGAAATTGAGGAAGACACAAAGAAATGGAAAAATGTTCCATGCTTCTGGATTGGAAGAATAAATATTGTGAAAATGTCTATGCTACCTAAAGCAATCTACACATTTAATGCAATTCCTATCAAAGTACCATCCATCTTTTTCAAAGAAATGGAACAAATAATGCTAAAATTTATATGGAACCAGAAAAGACCTCGAATAGCCAAAGGGATATTGAAAAAGAAAGCCAACGTTGGTGGCATCACAATTCCGGACTTCAAGCTCTATTACAAAGCTGTCATCATCAAGACAGCATGGTACTGGCACAAAAACAGACACATAGATCAATGGAACAGAATAGAGAGCCCAGAAATAGACCCTCTAATCTATGGTCAACTAATCTTCGACAAAGCAGGAAAGAATGTCCAATGGAAAAAAGACAGCCTCTTCAATAAATGGTGCTGGGAAAATTGGACAGCCACATGCAGAAAAATGAAATTGGACCATTTCCTTACACCACACACAAAAATAGACTCAAAATGGATGAAGGACCTCAATGTACGAAAGGAATCCATCAAAATCCTTGAGGAGAACACGGGCAGCAACCTCTTCGACCTCTGCCGCAGCAACATCTTCCTAGGAACAACGCAAAAGGCAAGGGAAGCAAGGGAAAAAATGAACTACTGGGATTTCATCAAGATCAAAAGCTTTTGCACAGCAAAGGAAACAGTGAACAAAATCAAAAGACAACTGACAGAATGGGAGAAGATATTTGCAAACGACATATCAGATAAAGGACTAGTGTCCAGAATCTATAAAGAACTTAGCAAACTCAACACCCAAAGAACAAATAATCCAATCAAGAAATGGGCAGAGGACATGAACAGACATTTCTGCAAAGAAGACATCCAGATGGCGAACAGACACATGAAAAAGTGCTCCATATCACTCGGCATCAGGGAAATACAAATCAAAACCACAATGAGATATCACCTCACACCAGTCAGAATGGCTAAAATCAACAAGTCAGGAAATGACAGATGCTGGCGAGGATGCGGAGAAAGGGGAACCCTCCTACACTGTTGGTGGGAATGCAAGCTGGTGCAGCCACTCTGGAAAACAGAATGGAGGTTCCTCAAAATGTTGAAAATAGAACTGCCCTATGACCCAGCAATTGCACTATTGGGTATTTACCCTAAAGATACAAATGTAGTGATCCAAAGGGGCACATGCACCCGAATGTTTATAGCAGCAATGTCCACAATAGCCAAACTATGGAAAGAACCTAGATGTCCATCAACAGATGAATGGATCAAGAAGATGTGGTATATATACACAATGGAATACTATGCAGCCATCAAAAGAAATGAAATCTTGCCATTTGCAACAACATGGATGGAACTAGAGCGTATCATGCTTAGCGAAATAAGTCAAGCAGAGAAAGACAACTATCATATGATCTCCCTGATATGAGGAAGTGGTGATGCAACATGGGGGCTTAAGTGGGTAGGAGAAGAATAAATGAAACAAGATGGGATTGGGAGGGAGACAAACCATAAGTGACTCTTAATCTCACAAAACAAACTGAGGGTTTCCGGGGGGAGGGGGTTTGGGAGAAGGGGGTGGGATTATGGACATTGGGGAGGGTATGTGATTTGGTGAGTGCTGTGAAGTGTGTAAACCTGGTGATTCACAGACCTGTACCCCTGGGGATAAAAAAAATTTTTTATAAAAAATAAAAAATTAAAATAAAATAAAATGTTTAAAAAGGAAAAAAAAATAAAGATAGGAGTCTGACCACAAAAAAAAAAAAAAAAAAGATAAAATTAGATCCACATCTCACATGATAACAAGAGTAAACTGCAAAAGGATTAAGGAAACCATACAAGTCTCAGAAGGCAACATGGGTGAATTCCTCTTTAAATTTGGTATAAAGTAAGTCTTTCTAACTGTGTTTCAAAATTCTAAGACAATAAAAGGTTGATATATTTGGCTTTGTTGAAATTAAAATATTTGTATGCCTTAAAAAATCATAAAAACAAAGTCAAGAGGTAACATACACACTGAAAGAATAAATTTGTATCATATACTACATGGATTGATATCTTTAATATATATGGGACATAGGATCAACACCCTAATGGACAAATGGGAAAAGGACATGACAACGTAACTAATGGCCAACATTATAACAACTTAAGCAATACAAATAAATAATGATATAACTGCTGAATGATCTTAAGATTAAATTTAAATATACATTAGTACATACAAATACATATTAAAAATTGAATAAATAAATGGTGATAAAGGATAGATACTCCTTTAAGAATAATTGCAATTAAAAAATATTAAAAGGAAAGAAGAAAATAGAAAACCACTATTAGGCAAATACCAACAGTCATAACGGTCTCAGACAAGATGCAATGATGAATGGTAAAATAAATAGGCAAAAATTTTTAGAGAAGGAAAATATTTGCAGAGTCACAAAATACCTCCCCCTCATAAAATACTCCCCCAAGATATTTATTACAAAATGAAAAAACTTGTAATTTCATTATAGTAAAAAAATTCAGCATATATTCAACCTTAACTAATTTATCAAGGTTAAAATCATAAATAAAATATCAAGAACATGACCATGTTGATGTGACACACTGAAAAGGACCCATCACTTCCACAGTGTTCTTGGCAAAAATGTAGAGCCATGTTCTAATCATAAGAAAACATCAGACTGAAAAAAGAAGAATGTCTTATAAAACAACACTCTGGCATGTTTAAAAAGGTGTCAAGGCCATAAAACAAGGAAAGATGGAGGAAGTATCCTAGGAAAGGGCTGACTACAAAGACAAGGGAGCTAACTACATGTGTTACCCCAGACTGGATCCTGAGACAGGAAAGGAATATTAAAAAGAAAGCTGATGGAAACTGAATAAGGTCAGTAATTTCTTTAAAAATATTATACCAACATTGTTGCCTGTTTTTGATAATTGTACTGTGGTTACATAAGATGTTAACAGAGGAAGATGAAAGGTATCTGAGAATTCTATGTACTATTTGTGCAGTTCTTTTATAAGTCTAAAGTGCAATACAGGAAAGTTTTGAAAAGCGTTTTACAAAAACTGTCCTAATCGTGACAGAAAGCAATTCAGTGTTACCAGAGGGTCAGGGAAGCAGGGAAAGGACTAAATACCCAGGGGCACAAGAGAACTGTTTTGGATGTTGAAAATATTCTATATCACAATTGTGTTCATAGTCACAGGACAGTATTCAGTTGCTGAAACTCACTGAATTGCGTACTTACAGTGGTAAAATTTTGTTTTATGTAAATTACACCTCAATCCACCAGACAAAATAAAAAATTTCGCATATAAATGCAATCTTTAAAAACACGTGTTGGGTTGCAATTGCAATATAAGCAGAATGGAGAAACATCAAATAAGATTATACATGCTCTTACCAGATTAATTAACTGCGTGTGTACCACATCTTCTACCAAAAGTGCCGTTTCATGAAGAGGCCTCCTAGCATCACCTAAAGAAAACCTGTCAAAAAAAAAAAATTAAGCATACCAATATTAAAGACTGTAAAACTAAGAAAGGCAAAAAGTGAAAGATATTGATTATCATAATCTGTTAATAAAGTACAGATTTTTCTCTCAAATAACGGAGTGGATGTACAATTCTCTATGGACAAAGAATTACATCTTTCCCAAACAAGCTACAACTTCCAAAGAGAATACAGTGTTAGCTATGCTATTTCTTGATCTCTGTAGTCATTTTTAAGGGCACTTACTCTTTTAAATGGAAAATATTAACAACTACCTCATAATATTGGCCACTAGAAAACCATGTTACTGTATCTAAAGTACTAATAAAGTAACATACTAATAGCCATTTTGAAAATTATAAAAGCAAACAATGTAATTAAACCAGTAATGTAATTAAAATGAAAAGCTTCTTAGAAAAATGTATATAAATGCCATAATTTATCATTTCTAATTATATACAAGCAGAATGTCAAGAATGGATTATTGATCTTAAAAGTGCTTTTCTCAAGTTTCATATGTAGACCAGATGTGCAGAGAATCCTTTCCTGGTAAATGACATTTGAAAATGCACAATACTATATTAACAAATTAGTTTGCTTTAATCAGTTTGCTTTAACCAGTAGTGTGGGGGATAAAACAGAAGGCTGATAAGATGAGAAAATCGGTTTCCCTGGATACGAGAGCCCTGGAACCAAAATTTATTCTGAAGGCATCTAATTATTCATAGTAGTCAATAATCTGGATTTTGTCAAGTGTTGTATTCAAGATATAGCAAAGAACGCTGGGACCACAAACAAGGCAGAAAATCAGTCTGAGGAACCAAATGCACAGTGATATCTGGTATGTGTGAAAGCACTTTGCCTTTCTTGCCTGAGGCTACAGGTGAAAGAACAAAAAATGTAATGCTGGTCTGAGGACAGACAAATAGAACAGAATAGAGAGGACAGAAATAAAACTTTACATTATGTACAACCGATTTTTGATAAGGGAACAACCAAGCTGTAAGAGATAGTCTTTTCAACAACTGATGCAGGGAAACAAGATATCCACATGCAAAAGAATGAAGTTGGATTCTAACCTTGTACCATATATGAAAATAAACTGAAAACAGATCAAAGACCTAAATTAAAAAGCTAAATTATAAAACTCTTAAAATAAAACTGGGAAATCTTCATGACCTTGGATTTGGCAAAGGTTCCTTAACTAGGACACCAAAATAACAGACAACAAAAGAAAATATAAATAAATTGGAATTCATCACAATTACAAACCTTTTATACATCAAAGGACAAGACGGTGAAAAGACAATCCACATAATAGGAAAATATTTGAAAATCATAGATGAATAACCAGAATATATTTATAAAACTCTTATAACACAACAATAAAGAAAACAATCCCAATTTTAAAATGGGTAGTAGACTTGAACAGATACGTCTCCAATGAAAATATACAAATAGCCAACAGCAAATGAAAAGATCCTCATATAATCAGTCATTAGAGAAATGCAAATCAAAACCACATTGAGTTGCTACTTCAAACCCAGAAGAATGGCTATTACCAACAAAATGGAAAATACTAGCTAGGATACAGAGAAACTGGAAACACTGTACATTGCTGGAGAAAATGCAAAATGGTACAGCCACAGTGGAAAATAGTTGGGTGGTTCTGGAAAATGGTAAACACAGAATGAGTTTTTGACCTAGCAATTCCACTCCTGAGTATATACCTCCAAATTAAAATTGAAAACAAGGATTCAAACAGGTATGTATACACCAATGATCATAGTAGCTACATTATTCAGAATTGTCAAAAGGTAGAAATAACCAAAATCTCCATTAACCAATGAACAAATAAAATATATACATACAATGGAGTATTATTCAGCAATAAAAAGGAAAGAGGTTCTGATACATATTCCTGTATGAATGAACTTTAAAAACAGTATGCTAACTAAAATAGACAAAAGTGACAGCTGTTATATGCTGCGACTTCTATGACTTATCTGGAATAAGAAAATTTGTAGAGATAGAAAGTAGACTAGAGGAACACAAAGGGATTGGAGAGTTTTTGCTTAATGTGTAGAGAGTTTGCCTGGGATGAAAGAACTTCTAAATAATAAACAGTGATGATGACAGCACATTTTGAATGTATTTAATGTCAGAGAACTATAGGGTTAAAAGTAAGTAAAGAGGTAAATTTTAAGTTATATATGTTTTACCACAATAATTGATACGGATGAAAAAAATTAACCAGACTAGATTCAGCTATAAAGATAATTAGGATTCAGAACAGCGTATCTTAGGAAATTACCCATAACACATCGTGGGTAATAACAAAATACCACGATCAATGTTGTGCCAAATATGATGATACTGTGGTGAAATGGATAAATTTCTAAAAGAAAAATACAAATGGTCAAAGCTGACTCAAGAAGAAATAAAAAACCTGAATAGTTTTATAAATTTTAAAGAAATTAAATCAGTAGTAAAAAATCAAAACCAAAGCAAACAAAAACAAACCACCTTACCTCATCTGTAATTTTGTACCCAACATGCAAAGAATATTTTATTCTAATTTGATACAACTTTTAAAAAGAATACAAAAAGATAGATACTCCCTAATTCATATATTTAGGCTAGTATAACCTGGGTTTCAGAAGCAAAAAAGCAAGAAAGAAAGTAAAATTACACATATATTTTACTCATGTACATAAACAGAAAAAAATCATAATTAAAGGGCTTGAATAAAACAAAAGGTAGAATGAGGGAGAATTTATTTTCCCTCCTACTCTGCACCTATGACCTCTCGGGAGCTCTTCATGATTAATTAACAGAAAAAGAGAAGACTCAGGCCCTGGTTTACATACCATCTGCATGATATGCAGGCACCACCCAAAAGTTAACAGCCTGGAGCACTTCAGTCCCCTTCTGGAACATCACTTAAAGATAGCAGCGAAGGGAAATTCTCCCAATGGGAAGAACTCCCAATGGGAAGAATAGAACCCTGTCATCATTCAATGGGGCTCATGAACAAAGTGGTCATGGTGGGAGGGATGGAGGATATGCAGTACCCAATGATATGGACTTCCACTAATCAATGCCATCATTGTTATAGCCCCTGCTGAGTGCCCATCTGTCAACAGCAAAGATCAACACTGAGTTTCTGAAATTGCTCCATTCCCCAGGGTGATTAGCTATCCTCCTTGCAACAAGCTGATTACATTAAGACCACTCCCATCCTGAAAATGAAAGGGTATGATTCTTACTAGAATAGACATTTACTCTGGATATGGATTTGCTGTCCCCACATGCAATGCCACTGCCGAAACTACTATCTGTGGACTTACAAAATGCCTATTTGGTGTCATGGTACTCCATACAGCAATGTTTGTGATCAAAAAACACTTTTCAGCAAAGGATGTGGTGTACTGGGTCTATGCTCAAAGAATTCATGAGCACTAGTCTTAACGTGTTCCCCACCATTATGAAGTAGCTGGTTTGACAGAATGGTGGGAATGGCTTTTGAAAATCCAGTTACAATGCCAACTAGGTGGAAATACCTTGTAGAATTGGGACAAAGTTTTCCAGAACACTTACACATCCTGTGAATCAACATCCAGTATATGTGCTGTTTCTCCCACAAATAGGATTCACAAATCCAGAAATCAAGGAGTGGAACAGTAGCAGCAGCATACATTATTATCTGAAAGACCCACCAGCAAAATTTTTGCTTCCAGTTCCCATGACCTTATGATTTGCTGGCCTTGAAGTCTTTTCCAGAGGGAGGAATCCTTTCACATTTATTCCACTGACACAACAATTATTCCATTGAAATGAAACTTTAAGACTGTAGCTCAGTCACTTTGGATTCTTCATGCTTCTGAGTCAACAAGCAAAGAGGGAATTACTGTGCTAGCTGGGATGAGTGATGTTGACTACCAAGTGGGGACTGGACTGGTTTGCCACAGTGGAGGTAAGGAAGAGTATGTCTGGAATACAGGAGATCTCTGAGGAGATCTCTTAGTATTACCATGCCCTGTTATTAAAACCAATGGAAAATTACAACAGCCCAAACCAGGAAAGGCTATTAATGACCCAGATCCTTCAGGAATGAAGGTTTGGGTCATTCCACCAAGTGAGAAGCCACAACCAGCTGAGGTGCTTGCTGAAGGCAAAAAAAATACAGAATGGGTAGTAGAAAAGAGTAGTTACGTATACCACCTAGTCACATTACAAGTAATAAAAACAAGGACTGCAATCATTATTTCCTCATTTTGTTATAAAAACGTGTGTGTTTGTGTGTGTGACTACTGGGCAAATATTATTGTTTCCTTCCTTTCCTTTTTCCCTTATCATATAACATAAAATGTACTGGATTAATAACATAATATTTAAATATTATTAATTTTACATCATAGTAAATGTAAAAACTTAAATTTAAGTTTAAATTTAAGAATTAATCTCATCTTCTGGGAAATGTGTTAACATATTTTCAGTTGTACAGTGGATAACTGTATCAAGTTTGGCAAAATTATGACCTCGTTATTGTCTTTATTTGGAGATCAAGAATAGTTTAAGGAGGGGTGCCTGGGTGGCTCAGTGGGTTAAAGCCTCTGCCTTCAGCTCAGGTCGTGATCCCAGGGTCCTGGGATCGAGCCCCATGTCGGGCTCTCTGCTCCGCTGGGAGCCTGCTTCCTCCTCTCTCTCTGCCTGCCTCTCTGCCTACTTGTGATTTCTCTCTGTCAAATAAATAAAATCTTAAAAAAAAAAAAAAAAAGAATAGTTTAAGGAGATGTATATGAGTGTCAAGGTGACATGGGGTAATGCTTAATTTTATATCTTAACCTGACTGGGCTAAGAGTACCTAAATATTTGGTTAAACATTTATCTGGACATGTCTGTGAAAGTATTTCTGAAGGAGATTAGTTGCTTGAGGCAAACTGCCCTCTCCAACATGGGTGGGCTTCATCCAATCTGTTGAAGGCCTGAAAAGAACAAAAGGCAGAGTAAGGGAGAAACACTCCCTCTGCCTATCTTCAAATTGGACCATCAGTCTTCCACTGTCTTTGAACTCAGACTGGGACTTATACCATCAGCTCTTTGCTTCTCAGGTTTTCATACTGTTTGTTCCTCTGCTCCATTTTGGTTTTTGAATTTCACAATGTACATCTTTTTACTTTAGGTATTATTAACAAATTATTATGGTGAGTCACTATTTCTACTACTTTTGTCTTTTAGCCTTCGTACTAGATGTATGAATGATTTACTTACCACCACTGAAACATTTGAGTACTATAAATTTAACTGGTGGAATTTGTACTTTTGTATGTTTTCCAGTTACTAATTATTATTCTTTCATTTCTACTTGAAGGAGTCTCTTGAACATTTCTTTCAAAGCTAGTCTAATGGTCATGAACTCCTTCAACTCTTGCTTCTCTGGAAAACTCTATTTCTCCTGCAGTTCCTAAGGTCAATGTTGCCAGGTCAACTATTCTTGGTTGCCAAATGCTTTCTTTTAGCACTTTGATTATATCATGCCACTTCCTTTGGGTCTGCAAAGTTTCTGTGAAAAAAATTTGCTAACAGCCTTGTGGGGGTTCCTTCATATATAACAAGTTGATCTGTGGGTTTTAAGATTCTTCCTTTGTCTTTAACCATTGACAATTTAATTATAATGTGTCTCAGTTTGGGTTTCTGGATTCATCTGATTAGGAATTCTGTGGGCATCCTGAATCTGAATATCTGTTTCTTTCCCTTGGTTATAAAATTTTTCAGCCATTATTTCTTCAAATAAGCTTTTTACCCCCTTTCTCTCTCTCTTCTCCTCTGGTACCCTTATAATACAAATATTGGCCTGATTGATGGCATCTTCAGTTAAAGTATCTTTATTCTTTTTTACTCTTTTTTCTTTTTGCCCTCTGATTAGATGAATTCCACTGCTCTGTCTTCAAGTTCACTGATCCTTTCTTAGGGTTCATCTAGTCTGCTATTAAACACCTCTACTGAAATTTTCAGTTCAGTTATTATATTCTTTAACTCTATGATCTCTGCTTTGAATTTTTTAATATTTTCTATCTCTTTGTTAAAATTCTCATTTTATTAATGCATTGTCCTCTTGATTTCAGTGAGCACCTTTATGACCATTATTTTGAATTCTTTATCAGGTAAATCACTTATCTCAGATTCTTGGATTTTATCTTATAATTTTGGTTAGAACATTTCTTTCTCTTTCTCCATTTCCCTTCATTCTCTGTTTTGATTTCTATGCATTAGATAAAATAGCCACCTCTCCCAGTCTGGACAGAATAATCTTCTGTAGGGAATGAACCTTATTATTCAGCTCTAGTTCTTGACTGTCTCCTAAAATATAACCTTCTTCGTTCTTAGAGACTCCTAGTCACTTAGGTAGGCCAAGAACTATCAGTGTCCCATAAAAGAAGATCTCAGTCAGCACACTGATTTAGGCTGATTGGAAGCTGGACCCCGAGGCCATATATTTTAAAGTATTCAAAGAGGCTTCCCTTAGGAAATGACTAGTAGATGCATGTTTCTCTCTGTTCCCTCTGTGCTGAACCCTGGGGTGATAGCTGGTTGAGAAGTATTTCCTTGCTTGCTAAGGTCCCATGGAAACGGCAACTCAAGATTTGTTGGCCACCACTGCCAGATCAAGAGATGCCTCCCTTAGGCAACAGCCACAAAATCCAAGTCACCAAATGTGTGCAAGAGCTCTTTGCAGGTTGATACTCTTGAATTAGATCTGGCCAGAGGGAGAATGCAGAGAGCTCCCCAGTATGTGGGGAGGTTCACAACCAGCCCCTAGATATGTACCAAATTAGAAACCTGACCCTTAATCAGTAGTTTTTGAGATATGCAAATAAGGCCTCTTTCCAGGAAAGATGAGAAATGGGCATTTCTAACTGCTGTCTCTGTGCTGACCCTTGGGGGAAAAAGTCAGTTAAAAACTTTATTTTGGGGGACCCAGAAATGCAAGCCCCAATGGCTGTCACAGCCAGCATGTCCTTTAGATGGCAGTCCCTATTGTGGTAATTATTTCACAATACATGTAAATACAACCTTAAACTTGTACAGTGATGTATGTCAATTATTTCTCAATAAAAATGGGGAACAAAACCTGCAGCCTGAAGATCAGGCTTCTCATTTAGCACATGCCTGCAGTATTCCCTCTGCCCCACTGTGGTTCACCAGTATCTCCATGAAAGGAGCATAAGCACATATCTAATCATCCAGCTTTTGTGACTGCCATCTAGAGGACACACATGCAAAAAAACCAACCCAAAGAGGTCTGCACCAAGACACAAGGTAAATAAGATGGCCGAAAGTAGTGATAAAGGAAGAATTTTAAAAGCAGCAAGAGAAAGGAAAGAAGTGACATACAAGGGAAACCCCATAAGGTTATCAGCAGGTTTTTCAGCAAAAACTTTGCAAGGCAGAAGGGAGGAGCATGATAAATTCCAAGGGCTAAAAGGAAACAATCTACAGCTAAGAATACTCTATCCAGCAAGGCTTTCATTCAGAATAGAAGGAGAGATAGAGGTTCCCAGAAAAACAAAAGTTAAAAGCAAACTAGCCATGCCCCTGTCACACATGCCATCAGCCTATGGGTCCCAAATTCACAGTCCAGCTGCCCTCCTGCCCTAGTGAGCATGCAAGGCCTGTCACCTGCTCAATGCCAAGTCAACATGCCTTCACTTCAGATTGATGAGAACTCAAACTGACACTCTTTCCCTCAAATTCCACCCCTTGAGCTCATTTGTGCACAAAAATGGGCACAATTATAATAGCAGAATGAAGCAACCCAGTGACACTAATTCTACGGAATATATAATGGAGAAAATAAGTATGCTAGGCTGAGAACATTTCCAACAAGCACATCAAAGGACAATACATACAGCATGCTTCTGGTTCCTAAAAGAAACAAACCCAGGAAAAATAAAATGAGGCAAAATCGGAGAGGGAGAAAACCATAAGAGACTCTTAATCCAGGAAACAAACTGAGGGTTGCTGGAGGAGAGGTGGGTGGGGGATGGGGTAACTGAGTGATGGGCATTAAGGAGGGCACATGATGGAATAAGCACTGGGTGTTATATGCAACTGATTAATCACTAAACTCTACCTCTGCAAAAAGTAATACACTGTTAATTAATTGAATTTAAACTTAAAAAAATGGAAACCTCTCCCCAAAAGAATGCAAATAGTCACCTTTCTAGGAAAGGCTGGGAGAAAGGCCTTTCTGTCTGCTGCCACTGAGCTGAGCCCTGGAGGAAGAGCCAAGGTGAGTCCTTGGGAGTCCTGGCAATCCTGTTATGAACTGTTCCTTTTTTGCTATCATCTTGTGGACAAAACCCCACTGGTTTTCAGAGTTAGTTGCTATGGGAGCCCATCCTTCAGGTGGAAGTATTAAAACTTGGGGCACTGGATACTGGATCCAAATCTTTTGCTCCTCAGGGACAAGCTGGTTCTGAATTCCTACCTAATTATGTGTCACAGTGCCAAGACGTGGTTTATAGCTAGTATGTCTCACCCATTCCTTCCTGTTTAAAATAGATTTTTTTAAAAAAATCTCATTTGCTTAGCATACGGGAGTTGCTCAGCTGGTTTCTGAATTTTGTTCAATGGGAATTTTTGTGTGTATAGTTGCAGATTTGGAGTGTTCATGGAAGGAGGTAAGTTCAAGAGGCTCCTATGCCACCACCCTAGACTGGAGTCTTGGAATTCTTAGGCTTTCTACTGACACTAAAATTTATACCACTTGTTTTCCTGGATCTCATGCCTCTGGATTCAGATTGTAACTGACATCATCAGCTCTCCTGCTCCTTGGACTAGAAATGCCATTGGCACTCCTTTGTCTCCAGCTTGGTGACTACAGATCTTAGGACTTCTAGCTGCCATAAGTGTACAGCAAATTCATTCTAATAAATCACTTTAATACACATATATACAAACACACATGTACGAACCCTACTGTTTCTGTTTCTCTGCAAACAGGAAAATATGCCCAGGAAAACAAGAGTGGAACACATATCTACTAATGATAATAATTAACTAAAATATGAGAAGAAAAAAATTATCTGATCATCTCAACATATACAGGAAAATCACTCAACAACTATTCATGATGAAAATTTTAGCAAACTTGGACTAAAAGGCATTTTTTTTTCATCTGATTAAGACAATCTACCAAAAACTATATAGGAAACTCATATACTCAGACACATTCATACTCTTTGAAATTCATACCAGTATCAGGACTCCTACTACCCTACTTTCATACAGGTATCACATGCTTCTCAAAGGTTTACATTACACCATTTTGCTTATACAAAAGATCTATATTAGTACCTTTTTTTTTTTTTTTTTTTTTTTTTGCTAATTTAGAGAAATCCAAAGAAGAAATTTGAGTTTATGACAAAGCAAAATTCATGTTCAGCATCTGGTTTGCAATAGACTGTTATAAATGCAGGCCACATCCCAAACAGTGAGAGTTACACCATGAAGTTCCTTTCCCAGAGACTATACTCAGCATCTCAGCATCAGGCTGCCATAGATTGGAACTGTGTCTACGAGCATATGTTCTTTATCTCGACTTATTTTGTATATTCACTAGTAAGATGTATTCAAAGGTATTAGAAAAGCCTAAGTGAGATTATTTTTTCAGGTCTGGGAAAACTTAAAAAGTCTTCCATATAAGTTAATGGTAATTATGTCTTACTTTACACCATTTTGGCTTAGAAAGGTTTCAAAGGAACACTCTACTTTTGGATTGGGGGGTTGAGGGGAACTTATAATATTTAAGACTGTAGCCAGAATATTAAGAGAAGAAAACGTTTAAACTACATAAAGATTTAAAAAAGAATAAACGAAAGCACTCTTATTTACATATAATCTGGGTATCTACACAGAAAATAAAAAAATAATTGGAAAACAAACTATTTGATTGAATAAAGTAAGTTATTGGTATGTTTTTCAAATACAAGATCAATTCACAAATATCATCATCAACACAAAGGCAGAATAAACTCATTAAAACAGACAGCAGAGTGGTGTTTATAGGAGTCAAGGGTGAGGGAAATGGGGAGATGTTGCTTAATGGGTACAAACTTATATAAGCTGAGTAAGTTCTAAGGACGTAACATACACCATGGTGATTATAGTTAATAATATTATATTTTACACTCCAAAGTTGCTAAGAGTAATTTTTAAATGTTCTCACTGCATAAAAGCAATGGTTATTATGTGACGGAATGAAGGTGTTAGCTAAAGCTATGTAACCATTTTGCAATTATTTGCATATCAAATCAACATGTTCTGTCCCTCAAACTTACTCAATATTATATGTCAATTATATCTCAATAAAGCATTTTTTTTCAAAATGCAAAGACAGGAAATGCAGTTAAAAAGAAATATAAATTGGTTCTAAACTTTTTATCAAAGAGCTAAGAGCCAAGAATAGTCAAGACACTTTTGAAGTAGAAGGATATGTCCTACCAGACTCATTATAAAGATATAGAATTAAGACAGTGTGTAACTAGTACAAGGACAAACAATAAACCAACAAAAACAGAAAGGAAGTAAAAAGCCCACATTAGAAAGTAAGCTCCACAGAGGCAAAAATCTTGTTTTCATTGATATATATTCAGTAATTAATTCTTTGAAATGCTGAACATTATTTATTATTTAAATTATTTAGTATCTCACTAGACAAAAAGTACAAAGCTACCTAAGTGAAATTACTGACTCAAAGATAACAAATTCAATTCACATCTCTAGTAAAAAGAACACTTTAAAAATACTTCTTGTATTAATGTACATTAAATGTACAAATAATTATCAAATTTTACCTAATAAAAAGTTAAAATTTTTCTACTTGAAATCATCATTAGCATAAACATGTAAGCTACCTAAAACATGTCAAGTGTCTAAAACTAAGGATGAGATTTGATAAGCATTCTATTTTAATTTTCAAGGTTGTTAGTATCTCAGCTTTAATTCCACAGTTTTTCTCACATTACTTCTGCCAATTTTTTTCCCACACACAGAAAGCTAGATATTGTCCTAGTGATTTTTGGAAAACAGAAATGAAAACCACCATACCTAGCCACAGTCACTTCCTTTTTGCTCTGTAATGTATATGATATTTTAAAGTCACTTAAGGACAAAATCCAAGTAACTGACACTTATAAAAATCTTTTAATTTTTTTTTTTTTCCATTAAAGACCTACCTTACTATTTCCTGATGCCGTGACTGACTTGTCCTGGGTCTGGTTCCAACAACTAGAGCCTGATAATCCATTCCTTCATATACTGCCTAGATGCCTCTAATAATACCAGTACTCTAGACCAGCCTCCACTAAACATCTTTCAGGAAACTGTCCTAAAAAGGCTATCCCTGCCCTGGTCTCCTGCAGTAACTTCACTGCTATAACACACGAGCCTCCATTTTAGGAAGGACAGAACTTTAAGAACCATGGTCACAGCAAGCAGTTTAAGTCCAAAGCAATCCTGCTGGACTCTACCTAATGATGATAGTGGCAGAGTCACCCACAGCCTACTTTCTCACCCAAACAAGACTGGTTTGATTCAATTCCAGGATCAGATGCTTCAGCGAGCACTAGCTCACGCAGCTAGCTCTATAATTCCCTCATTTGAGTGCATGATGAAAGTACGAAATAAGCAAATTATTTATGATGTAAAGTTGCACTCCTTATTATGTACATTTATACTCAGATACAGGAGGGTGTATGCTGAATAAAACCATGGGATATTATTCCAAAAGGAAGAAGAACTTAACACTCAGCCTTTCAGTATTTTTGTTATGTGTATGCCCAAAACAGTCTACAGTTGGGGGCTACCCTTCAAACAGACATCTATTAGAGAAAAAAAAAGACCTACTAATAGAAAGCATGTAAGATAAAATAGAAGAACTAGTTGCAGAGACACTTCCAAAACACAAAAAATACATTTTTAAAACTTTACATTGACTATTACTATAGTCACTATGTGTTTTGAAAAAATATGCTCTAGGTCAGCAGCTTTTGATATTAATTTTAAAAACAATTAAAAATAAAAAAAGGAGGGAAGAAAGATGCCAGATATTTGTTATCTTACTCTAAGTTGAGCCCCTACTTAACATTTTGTTAGTAATTCATGCCAAGATGCTTCCCAAGTATATGCTTCCACTACCTCTGTAAATTCTAAAGCATTATTCAGTTACTAAAATCTTTAGCTTAATTCCAAATCCTACATAAATGTATATATCTGATTATGTCCTCATAGACCCATAGTTCTTATACCCACTTACCCCCAAGAGTGAAAGGCAATGAACCCCAAATTCTTTTAATGGTTTTAAACAGGAAAAAAAAAACTTTTTGAGCAAGCACATACCATATGAAATACTTCTCTCTTTTTAAGATGTGTGTGTATATATATATATACACACACACACAAGCATTTCAAAGAAGGTAAAAATAAAACAAAAGGTATTTTTAAAGTATTATTTATTGGCATGGGAAAGCTTTTTGCCTTGATTAAAAAATATATGTATATTTTTAAAGATTTTATTTATTTATTTGACAGGGTAGGGGAGAGAAAGAGAGAGAGATCACAAGCAGGAGGAGAAGCAGGCAGAGGGGGAGGGAGAAGCAGGCTCCTTGCTGAGCAGAGAGCCTGACCTTGGGCTTGATCACAGGACCCTGGGATCATGACCTGAGCCAAAGGCAGCCACCCAGGTGCCCCAAAATATGTATTATAAGCACCACAAGCACTTGCAATTTGCTTAGGACTAAGAGGTTCTCCAAGTTATTCGCTACCAAATAAATTAGCTTAATTAATACTAAAAGGTCATGACACGCTTCTTACAAAAAAAGACAAGCCAGAAGTTCCTTTTTTTTAAGCGAATGAATAATGAATAAGACTTGTATATTTACTTTCAATTACCCTAATTATTTCAGTACTTGGGTCCCAAAATAAAGAAACAAATAGCACATGGGAATCTATCCCTCCATTTGGAGATCATGATTTTCCATTCATGAAGCTGAGGACAAAGTTCATGACAGAGGATGAGGCACAGTTCCCCAGCTAAATCTCACTGTAGTCCTTGCCTACATGCAAGAAAATGAACAGCATCTACTGAATAAGGGGCCAGAGATGTGAGCCCAGAAAAACAGAGTTCAGTGTCCATTATCACACTAAGAAGATTACAGTAATTGCAGAAGTCCCACTGCATCCTGGCCATCAGCTGCAAAGAAGAGGAAGTCAGTTACAATGAAAAAATCAGTCCAGGAGTCTGACGGCCTGGTTCTAGTTGACACTCTGCCACTAAGGACTGTAACCTTGGGCAAGTAACTTTTCTGGATGCCTCACTTCCTTGACAATGAAAGATTAGATTCATTATAAAGGTGCCTTTTCAGATTAGATTTTGGTGTATGAAAGTAGCTGTAACCCTCCCATTATAACTTATTTCTTTAAGAATTATTAAAAATTATGTTCTATTTTATAAGAAAATGATATCTTACTAAATTGAGTAAATTAGATAAAAATCATGATATGAAGAAAGAAGAAATACATTTTTTAAATGGGTAGCACAGAAAAAATTAAAAGAAGAAAGCCAACTGGAGGAAGGGCAATAAGGCTACAACTTATTCCTTGTTCTGAATGTGGAAATAGTTCCCAAGAAACGTTCCACTGCCTCCTAAAGAAACTGGAGAACAATAACAACAAAAACAAACCCCAAAATGCTAAATAGTCTTCGTATTTAAGACGTATTATTATTCTTCAGTATATTTAATGAGATTCACTTTTGAGTCTAAAATATTTATATTCAAATTTTCAAGCCCTGATTAAGAATAGAGTGGCACAACTGAATAAATTAAAGGGATTGTTTAATTAAAAAGATCGTTTCACAATGTATACGTGTATCAAGTCATCATACTGTGCATTTTAAAGATCTTACAACTTTACTTGTCAATTATGCCTCAATAAAGCTGGGGCAGGGTGGTAGGGAAGAGATTTTGTAAAAGAAATCAAGGAGGTAATTTCTGGCGAAAATCTGTGACAGAGAGACTGCTGGCCAGTGCCGGAGAACATGAGACCTATAAGCAGATCAGTTCATTAAGTATCCAGAATCAAATATAAAAGAAAAGGACAAAGAGACGTTTCTTAACAGCCCTGTGTGCTTCTTCTTGGATGCTGAGTTGCTTTCAGTACTTACCACTGGCTACAAACTCTAATGTGGTTAAATTATTCTGGATGCTGTGGTTAAGTAATTGCTGTGGTCTTGGGAGCTAGGTTTTTTTTTTTTTTTTTTTTTTTTTTTTTTTTTTTTTTTTTTTATTACTTCTGGGTTTTTGGACGTTTTTCTAACTCAGGTAATTAACGTTACTTTGGAATGGACACTGTGTGACGACTACTGCTTGGTGTAAGAAGGCCCTGGGTGACTTTCTGTCCCCAAAAGAAAGTTTCCCTTTTCCCTTCAAACCACTTATTTGATTATACTTTTATAGGGTAGGTATTACTATAATACCCAGGAATTTCTCCTAACTGGAATTAGAGTGAATAGCAGGCTACAACCCTAACATACACTCTAGTCAGCTAACCTGGCACTAGACAGCACATGCAAACACAGACATCATACTGTTTATGTCATTCTTACCCAATATTTGTTGAGACTGATTTACCCACTGTCCAAAGGGGAGGGGGAGTGCAGATGTTTGACCACGAGCAGTCATTTAAGGCAATCAGACAATCATAAACACATACAAATTATCCTTACTCTTCAATTTTTAATACATCTAACCTTTCTGAACTCTATAATTTTATCTACCTGTTTTTCAAAGAAAGAAATGAATTCACTTAACAACAGCTCTGAGAAATCCAAACTAATGAAGTAAATTAAAACATCAAATGAATACCTAAGATGACAGTTTTTTTAGCAGTGGTTTTTCTCATTGCTTGCTTGAATTTTCATCCATTTCTCCACTCCCTTTACTAGCATACATTCATATATCATTTAAATGAAACTTGAGACTATTATTAGAATTTTATAATACTGCATGAAATAACTATAAATATTTGGAGATATAAGAAAAGCAAGATTATAAAATTCTTTATGATGTAAAATTTACAATACCAATGTAAAAAAATATGGGAATGTTAACTATCTTTGTTTAGAATAAAACAAGAGTTAAAACTTAGAAAAAGCAAATATTTAAATAATCTATATGAATTAATCAATCCACAAATTTTTATCAAGTGCCTATTACGTGTCAGGCACTGTTTCCAATTGCTTAGAATACAAAAATGAATAAAATAGATTTTTAAAAAGTGGGGTTTATATTCCAATGAGGAAAGGATGCAAGAAACACTATATATAACAAGTTTCCAAATAAAAGATCTGTACATTAAAAAGACCACGTAGGAAAAAAGAAAACATCGAATCAGGAAATGGAAAGTGAGGGAAAAGGGAAGGGAGGCAGTGTGAAACATTAAAATGGGCATTTCATTGATTTTTAGTTTTTTACTGAAAGAAATGGCCTTAAGAAATGGGAGAGTGAAAAGATAAGTTAGAAAACTTTGTAAAAATCAAAGACTCACCTAGGAAAGCTAATCTAGAATTACCAGAGCACAAAGCATGGAATGTAAATCTGAGAAGTTCACAAAAGCAGCAAAATATCCCTATAAATTTCTTCTAAAAATTCATAGTGTCATTTCTCTTATATATCTTATATGTTTTTAAAAAATTCTTTTATCTGACTAAACCTGACACACAATGTTACATTAGTTTCAGGAGTACAATATCTCTATATACATTATGCAATGTTCACCACACTTGTCACCATGACACCTATTATAATCCCATTGACTGTATTTCCGAGGCTGTATCTTTTATTCCCACGCTTATCCATTCAAGAACTGGAAGCCTGTATCTTCCACTGATATATCTTATATTATTGAAAAGGAAATATCCCAAGTTCAAACCCTAATGCATAAAGCCAATGTTGATAAGCACTCCTGACTTGAGGAACAGGAAAGACAGTAAATGAGAAGTGTATCAATCACTGAATTTTAGGTCAGGGCAGGACCCAAAAGATTATTTAACCCATTTTCCTGTTTTAAAAAGAAGGAAAATAGAGGTCAGAGAGGCTAAATAACCATCTCAGGGTCACAAACCACTCACAGGCAAAAGCTAGGTCTTTTGTTTTGTCCAGAACTCTTTTTCCACAATACCATGTTAAATGTGCAAAAACTGTAACAAACTAGACAAATTAACCTTAAATGCCCATTTATCAAAGATTTAGATTAACAAAATAATTTTAAAAAGGGAACCTGGAGCAATTACTTTGTATAACTAAATTTTTTAAGGCTTTTAGAGAGATACATCATAGCATCAAGAAAGTTCTTTTGGTCCCTGAGGCCCTGAAAATATTTAATAATACAAGGACTTTATCTCATTATTGCTGAAATTTAAGTCAAAAATTAACATTCTATAACATTGGATATAGATACACTATAATCACGAATTTCACCCAAATTTTTAAGCACATTTCATGGGAATCAGAGATTCAAGAAAGTTGAGAGATTTGCCCATGGCATTAGCAAATGGTAAGCTTCAGAATTACATGCTATGACGTGAGACAGTCACTTAGAGATAGGTGAATTTGCACTACACAGGTATTTAGCAAATTGGCAAAAGGGAAAAACGTGTATCAGCACTTCCCAAATTGATGTTGGCCAGGAAAAAAAAGTATTCTGTAGTTATAGGCATTCCAGAAATGCCTGATGACTTATTCTTCTCTAGATTTCCAACACATTACATGAAATACTGAGAAATTCTGCAGGAAAGAAACTTGGTTTTCCACGTACTTACTGTGTACGCAATCATTTTTCTAAGCCCACTTAGTCATACACCTCTGAAAATCATTTCAAGAAACGCTGACATAAGCAAAACAAACAAACAAAAATCTCCAATGTGACTGAAGAACTTTAGTGATGGGATTCCAAATGAGCTGCATACAGCCTAAAGTGTTAGGAACTTAAAAGTTTTCCAGTTTTAAACAATGAGATGATGCTGGTACAGATAAATCATTTTTTAAAAAATTGTTTACTTACTCACCAGGTATTTACTGTTTGTCTTTATCATGTCAGGCACTGAATTTTACAGTAGCCAAGAATTTCTTTTTTAAGATTTATATATTTATTTGACAGGCAGAGATCACAAGTAGGCAGAGAGGCAGAGAGAGAGGAGGAAGCAGGCTTCCCGCTAAGCAGAGAGCCAGATTCGGGGCTCGATCCCAGGACCCTGGGATCATGACCCGAGCTGAAGGCAGAGGCTTAACCCACTGAGCCACCCAGGTGCCCCAGTAGCCAAGAATTTCTAAAGTTCCCACAAATTAAGGATTGTTCTGTAGCCATGGTAATCAGCCACCAGAAGTATTAAAGCTTGTCAGGGGAACATGTGACAATGGCAGCTCCCCACTCTGAAAGCCAAATGAAGAAGAGACTTACTCCAATACATTTGCCTCTTGAGTGCCAACTAATCCACAACAGTCCCATCCGGGTAACCTGTCTTCTACAGATGATGTCAAGCTCCAGAACACCACTGCTTCCTGAATACTCTACGTAAGATCAGCTGTCCCCCCTGCTGAGAGACTGTGCCTTTCTTTTAGGATAAGAAACAAACAGTTATCTCTACTTCAGGCATGGAATGATGGACCTACTATGCTTTTACACGCATCTGAGGAAGTCTGCTCTCATAAGCCTGTGAGTCTGAACCTCCTCCTGTCTTTTTTTCCTCTTAACTTACTCCAGAAGATTTCAAAATCAACAGAAATCCTGAAATTGGGGCACCTGAGTGGCTCAGTGGGTTAAGCCTCTGTCTTCAGCTCAGGTCATGATCCCAGGGTCCTGGGATCGAGCCCCACATCGGGCTCTCTGCTCTGCAGGGAGCCTGCTTCCTCCCCTCTCTCTGCCTGCCTCTCTGCCTACTTGTGATCTCTGTCAGATAAATAAAGAAAAAAAAAATCTTAAAAAAAAAAAAAAAAAGAAATCCTGAAATTAACAGTACAAAGGACACTATATAGCTTTCACTTAGAATCACCAACTGTTAACATTTTGGCACATTTGCTTTCTTTCAAAATTATACTTGCACACAAAATTTATATACATATAAACATATACGTACATACTTGTTGGTTTATCTATATTTTCCCTTGAACAGCAAACATTTTTTTTGAGTGTCTCACATGTGCCTGGTGTACTTAGATGAATTATATCATTTAAACTTCCTAAAACCCTGGTAACTCACTATCACTATGCTTGTTCCTCCCCGTCTTAGAGAGAGCTATTCCATTAAAGTGAGTGAAATTCTGCTTGTTAATTTCCACACATTGGGTCTAATTTTGCCACCTAGACCTAGGTGAAATAATAAATTTACATTTTACATGATAGGTCTTCAAAAATAGGAAGAACGCTTGCTTAAAAACTTTTTAAACAATTTCACTGAGGTATTATTTATATGCCATAAAATTCACATGTTTAAGTACACAATTCAATGATTTTTAGTAAATTTAAAGAGTTGTGCCATCGTTACCACAATTGAGTTTTGGAATAGTTCCATTATCCCAAAAAGATGCTTCATGCCTATTCCGATCCCCAGCTCAGGGGGACCATTAATCTACCTGAAGAAACCAGGTACCCTCTCTAGTCTTCTTACAAGTTAAAAACTCGCCACTTCTTATCATTTAGGTCTCTACTTGAACAGCATATCCCTGGAAAGACCTTTCTCCAAGTATTACCACTTTCAGTCGTCACTTGAATGAGAGTAGTTCAGCATTTATTTGGTGAATATTTTATATTGAGGTCCTGCCCAAGATCTCATTTGAAGAGAAAGATTCTAAAACTTTTAAGTTAAAAAAAAAAAAAAATGAAAACCTCTAACTTAAGTGTTGAACAAGTCCTGTAGCAGATACAAAGCCCTGTAGCTAAGAGACACCCTTGAGATAACAGATCCACTAACCAATACTTATGGGCTCAGAATGGGTGAACCAACTATCACGCTGCCTCTGTTAGAACTTAAATTCTCCATCTCATCCAAAAGAACATTTTGCTGCCACTTTATATTCTACTGCCATGGCACTACTCTTCAGAAAGGGAAATTATTATACTCTGATATAAATTGAGAATTGATGTTTGTTCCTACTAATTACAGATCCCAGAATTTTTGTTGAGATTGATGTCAAGTTCACCAGGGTATAATGACTAGAATCTCCCTTCCCCCACCATCATTTTTTAAATGAAGCAAACTCATACCAAAGTTATAACTTAATTATGCTTCCTTAAATAGCATTCTAGAAAAACCACCTGGGAGTAATTAATACCACTGTTATAAATATTCTCTCTCCTAACGTATTTGTATTTCCAGAATTTAATTTGTCACCCCAAACAATAGTTTTAGTCTCATATATTATACTATTGTCTGACTAAGCCTATAAATTAAAAAATATGAAAAACAGTACAAAGTTGTTATATTACCAATTAAGAAACTAGGAAATTAATTGTGCAAATATTCATGACTGCCAACAGAAAAATACATAATATATTCCAGTTGTAGTACATAATACATTCCATTTGCTCTTTCACAAAGGGCTTCAGTTTCAATCAGGAAGTGTACAAGACAATTGTCTTTCTAGAATATGTAAACTGGACAATGATCAGTCACTTTTGTTCTGAGAAAATGAAGAAAAAGTTTATCTCCAGTCTCCACAATGTTCCTCAAATCAAAATGGAATTCAGTATGCCCAGAAGAAATGCATTTTAAGTCTGTTCTCAAGAACATGGATAAAAAAGTGATAACATGAGAAAGATGTTAAGACTTAATTACATATAACAATTCTACTGAGAATAAACACACAGGATATAATGAATGATCTCTTGGTTTTACTATAGATTATACTCTACAACTTCAAAATTTTGGCATGTATAAATAAGAATCTTTTCTAGATGTTTATCCACACTATCGCTGAAACTCATATGTTAATCTTTATACTATGAAAAGCTTAGTCTGTATTTCTAGTGACTGCAATGAATAGCATGCGCAGTCTTCTAAGTGTACCAAAAATATTAATATAAACACTAAGTAAGTCTATAAATTATGTACCTACCATCTATGCACCTACCAACTATCTGTCTGTATATTATTATGTATCTTCACAAGGACTAGTTGTAGTAGCAAATAAAAACACTAATAATAATTAACATCAATAAAATAGTGGTTAACACCTAGGCTTAAAATCATGACAGAATTCTACAACTTCCAAACTCCTTTTGAAATCTGGCTTTTGCCTTTAATTCTAACCTTATTCCCTGCCATGCATCCTCTGTTCCTGTTCCTGTAGTTAGCTGACGACACAGGTTTCCCATCTTCTGGCCTCTGTATGTGAGGTTCTCTCTGACAAATATGGCCTTTGTTTTTCCTTCCATTTAATGAATTCCTTCAAAATTTAGTTCAAGGGTACATGTTTAAGAACTGTTCCCTAATCCCCAGTTTAATGTAGATGTGCCCCTGTGGTATATCACACTGATGGCCCTAATACTCTTTATCACACACACAGGATCGACTCCCACTGCCAAGTAATTTTGAGTGCCTTCACACTATAACTGACAGCAATCATGTCATATGCTTTGACCAATAGGTGTTGGCACATGTTAGCAGGAAGAGGATAAGGTACACTGAAGCATTTCCATTTTGCTCTTGTATCCTGCCATTGCCACGAAGAAGTGCGCCCAGGCTAATCTGCTGGAAACTAAAGACAGGGGGAGCAGAGCTGAGTCACCCAGGTTCTCCCAGTTGAGGTATCCTAGATCAGCTGAATCAGCTGATACTCAGTTGACAAACCCTGTCAAGATGGTAGAGCTGCCTAATATACTATCCTAGACACATACACAAAAATGCTGCGGTTTTACTATTGAGGTTTTATGACTTTTTGTTATGTAGTATTATTGTGGCAATAAATAACATACCCACCCTCCTAGATGCTTCCATAGCACTTATCTATCATCACATATGCCACATCATACTTTTCTAGTGACTCACTTATTTCTCCTTCCTCTGGATTTTAGAGGAGAAAGCATGTCTTATTAAAATTTGTATTCTCAGCACCTAACACAATGCCAGTTGCCTGTGGGCACGAAATCCATGATTGTGGAGAAAAGAAAGAAGGGAAGGGAGGAGGGTGAGGCAAAAGCAGGGGAGGGAAGAACAACGAAAAGGAGGGAAGATGGAAGGAAAAAAGGTGGGAGAGAGGCAGGCAAGGGTCAAAAGGAGAATCACGTTATACTTGTGATCTCTCTGTCAAATAAATAAATAAAATCTCGGGAAAAAAAAAAAAGAATCACATTAAAAAGAAAAACACTTAAGAAAAAACATAGAGGTGATGAAGAAGGGCTGTATTTGGATAGGATTCACCTCCCATCTGATTTCACTAGGATCTCAGATTCTTTTTTTTTTTAAGATTTTATTTATTTATGTGACAGATCACAAACAGGCAGAGAGGCAGGCGGGGGGGGGGGGGGGGCGGCGGGAAGCAGGCTCCCTGCTGAGCAGAGAGCCCAGTGAGGGGCTCCATTCCAGGACGCTGAGATCATGACCTGAGTTGAAGGCAGAGCCCACTGAGCCACCCAGGGACCCCGGGATCTCAGATTCTAAGGAGGCTTTCCCACGGTGTACAATTTCAGTGGGCACTCACAGTAAATACTGGTACTGCAGATTAAAACCCTAAGACTGCTCAATGGGGGAAAAAATCAATTCATAGGACTTGTCAATATAGTATTAGCAAGAAAGAGCCAATAACTGTAAGACTTTGGCCAACAACACTGGGTGGCATTAGGCTATGTAGTAGATACCAGGGCAGAGCATCAAAAGATGTATTGTTAGAAATCTTAACATTTTAATATACAGAAGAATAGGCAAAACGTCAAAGATGCAAAGGGAAAGGGCCCCCATTTCTGCTATAATTCCATACACATTTCCCATACCTCACTGCTTCTCTACCTTTGCCTCTACCTGGGTTTTGCTGTACTCCCTCAGTCTGCTACCCCCTTCCATTACCTGTTTAATACCAGTATATCTTTTAAGGTCTTGATCAAATGTTTCCCCTTCTATGAAATCATCTCTAGTATCTATCCCAATCTACCCAAGAACAACTAATTATAGCCTTGGAAATACATGCATATTTATTAGCAGTAACTGAATGATAGTAAAGACCCAATCGTTTTCATCTCTACAAAATGAAACAGCACATAGTAGGAACTAACAGATTTTTACTGAATGAAACAAAAACTTAGGGGAAAAAAACACTCTAAATTTTATTATAGTTGGTATGTTTTTGGGGACAGGTAAAATTATTCAAAAAGGTACCAGATGAATTTTTTTTTTAACAGCAGCAGATATTTAATAAAGAAAAAAAAAATCCATGAATCTTAAAGGACCTAAGATTTATTTTATTTTTTATTTTTTTAAAATATTTTATTGATTCATTGGACAGACAGAGATCACAAGTAGGCAGAGAGGCAGGCAGAGAGAGGAGGAAGCAGGCTCCCCGCTGAGCAGAGAGCCCGATGTGGGGCTTGATCCCAGGACCCTGGGATCATGACCTGAGCCGAAGGCAGAGGCTTTAACCCACTGAGCCACCCAGGTGCCCCAAGGACCTAAGATTTAAATCAGTATAATAAGTTATGAGAAAATGACAGAGAATGATATTTTTAATGTATACTACAGGGTGACTATTTGTTAGATACTACTGAACTGATTTAAATGTTGAGACAACCCTCTGAGGTAGGTACTGCTATTATTTCCATTTTCCAAGATCTCATATTCAAAGAGTGACAGAAGTGGAATTTCAATTCTCAACCAATCTAACTGCCAATTCTAAAAACCAACCCCCTGACTACACAATAATCTTGTCTTTCATAGAAGCTGAAGGAACCTCAGATAGAATTTATTTCAACTTCCACTAAGTTAAAAAAATAAAAGAAAAATTTTCGGACCATACAAGCATGTATCCAACTATAGAGTGAGTACAGTTGAGTATTGGTGGGCACTTGGATAAATTATGAACAGCTTTTTTTTTTTTTCCAGAGGTTTACAACATTCAAATAAGTGTAAACAATTCAACTCTCTTCATATTGTTAAGTACTATGTTTTACATCCACAATCTGAGCTGTCTCAAATTTAAGGAGCCTCCCCATTCCCCTCACTTCAAAAATTCAAAAAGCTATGAAATTATGTTTAGATGATGGTTAAAATATACCTTTCACAAAGATGATGACTCAAGTAATATTTAACATTTTAAATTAAATTGTTCCTATGGTACTATTCTTCATTAAATGCAGAGAGCTTGTTTTTACTTAGGAATGTGTTCTTAAAAAACCCTAAGTGAAGAAAGTTAAGTGAAAGAGTTCATTTTCAAAACAGAAAGAGGAAAATAAAAGAGTGCCAGAGTGAGGAAATACTATTTTCTCTCTATATAAGCTTTGACTTTAAAAAAGAAGATGCCAAATTACTCTCTTTACCCTTCATATAGGTGTCATCTTTCTTATACTGTTACAATGCAAAGTCTACAACAATCTATTCCAGACATGGAGGGGGGTGGGGGTGGAATGAGGCATTAGTGAGGGAGTAGAAAACAAGTTTGTAGCACTTTCCGCACATGGTTTAACAGTAACATATAACAGAAAAACCTTGGTTCAATCAGTATGACTATCTCAATTTTCTTTCTTTCTTTTTTTTTTTTTTTTTATTTTATTTCTTTTCAGTGTTCCAGCATTCATTGTTTATGCACCACACCCAGTGCTCCATGGAATTCATGCCCTCAATAATACCCACTACCAGGCCTCAATTTCTTAAAATCACACACCTTTGTGGTTAAAGTACTTATAGATTTCTTCTCCAAAAAACTTAATTTAAGAACAATTTGGTAGCATCTTTGGAATAAGAAAAGTATATTTACTTCTATTTCTAAAAATATTTATATTTTTATTTTAAACATTTATAAGTATTGATATTTAAAACATCTCTTTTTAATCTGTTTGCAAGAAAACAAAACAATGGACTTTGAAAGGGTGCTCAATCTACTATCATTACTTTTATTTTGGTAACTAACTTTTATACTAATGTCTTCATAACAAAGCTAAGCCTTAAGGCTAAATGGCCACATAGTTCATTAAAACAGTGAAGATAAAAAAGAACGTTACTCTTACCCCCAGAAAATAGTTGTTTCTAATTTTTGTGAAAAGGAAACAATTGGGAGTATCACTGAAGAGGAGTCACATCAGGAGATATTTTCACATTAAACAAGGAGTACCTCACATGTATTTTCTAAGTTTAAGTCACACAGAATACTGAACTCTCAGATCCAATCAACATAAATAAAAATCACTTGCAAACTGCTAATTTTTTTTTTTATTTTGGGCTATATAGTATATTGAAGATGAGAAGTGAAAATTGAGAGTCATATATGTTCTATTTTCAGCTTTATTATTAATATGTTGGAGGACCTGGGGTGTATCTCTTTATAACAGCTAAATATTCTAAGTATGCTATTAGTAATAGAGGTTACTCTTGTCTATCCAAAACACACACTTTTTTAGATATAAATTTAATTCACCCCAACCATATTCATTTAACATCAACCAAAATGAAGGCCTCTATTAAAGGCTGAGGAACACAAACATGAGAATGACCAAGTCCTTGAGAATGCCAAAAATAATGTATAGCATAGTGAAAGATGTGCATACAATGAAATGAGTAAAACTGTCCCTATTAGTCAAACATAAAGTTATATTGATTATCTACCTTTTGAAAAATATTATATAGGTGAGGTAGCCTAACAGGTTGGAAATGAACTACTGGTATAATCCAGGATCAGGAAACTTTCTGTAAAAGGTCAGACAGTAAATATTTTCACCCTTGTGTGCCATTCAATTATGCAACTGCTATGTGGCCCCAAAGCAGCCACTGACAATTCATAAATGAATGAATATGGATAGTGCAACTTTATTAGTGGTTACTAAAATTTGGAATTCACATAACTGTTAAATGGCACAAAATATTCTTTTGTTTTTTTTTCAATCATTTAAAAAAGTAAAAACCATTCTTAGTACATGATGTATAGAAACAGTTGGCTGTCAGGATTTGACCCTCAGGCCATAGGTAGCCAACCCCTGTTATAATCAAACACCAGTTCCAAATGTTACATGTATTGAGAGTGACTGTGTTATGTACCCCCCATGACTGCTACTGGTATTCAGAGAGAAGAGGGGAGAATATGTTAGAATAATCAAGAAAGACTTTGAATGAAAAGTACTTGAGCCAGGGCTTGAGTTGATCTATGGAGAATGAGAACTCAGTCATGGAAGCTACTCCCTAGTTAGTTAGCACATGCAAAAAAAAATCGTTCTACCAGCTGAAAAGAAAACGAAAATGTTATTTTGTTGAAACATGTAGCAAACAATGAGCAATGAAGCATCATGCTGTTATTTAAGCTGTCCTGTACAGCTTACCAATTTCCGAAATATTGTATATTTGCATTTAAAATGACAAGTCATGGGATATGGAAAAAGATTAAGTCGAAGTTCTAACTCATCATACCTCAAAAAAATGACCTTTGGAAATCGGGTCTTTAGAGGGGTAAAGACACTAAAATAAGGTCATCAGGGGTAAAGACGTTAAAATAAGGTCATAAGGCCTAATTCAATATGACTGACATCTCTGCTCATGAAGTCTGTGTTCCTGAGTAACCAAGAAAAGATCACTAAAGCTACCTTCTTTCCAAATGGTGGTAACGTAAGTATCCAGGGAAATTCCTTTGGATTTATGTCAATTTTTTTTAAGATGGTGCCTCATATTAAAGAATAAAAGAAACCATATTTTATTAAAGCAAATAAAAGCATATCTACCTTTCACAAGAGTCCTTTCTGACAGAGGTTATGCTCTAACATTGCCATTAAATGGTCTGTTAATGGTTTAAATGTGATCACAACCTCAATTCTTTAGAGGTGGAACAGAATTGGGGCATTGTTTTGGATGGAGGCCACTCAGAAAAAGTAGAGTCATCAACATTAAGGCGACAACAGAGTTGTTATATTGCTTTTTTTTTTTTTTAATTTTAAGAGTATATATCACTTATTTTAATTTCTACAATATAGGATATTGATGTGTATTAAGAAAGCCTCAAATGGTAAGATATCTCTGAAAATATGAGTCTACTAAGAATGTTAAAGAGAATTTACCCTTAATTTGAAGATCTTTACATTTGCCTAGAGGAAGCTGACTGATCTAGGCCATATTTAGCTGCTATAACTCCTTATTTTGTTTTTTCTTCTCAGGCCTCCAATTTATACAAACACTTTATTTGGAATCTTTTCTAATCTTTTTTTTCAATGTACTATTTTCTATAATGTGTAGAATTAAAACAAGGTGGTAGATTCTAATCCAAGACATTAACCATAGTCCCAAGATTATAATGAACTATAATGTACTAAGATAACAACAACTTCTATGGGCAAAAATTACTTAGAGTTGGAGAAATGTATTAAAAGACCCTTTTGGTAGTAAATTAGTAGACATATACTAGGTACAGACACAGATTCCATTTATATTTAAAGTAGAAATTGAGATTTCTACAATCAACCAATTAAACTTATACTTGGGTTTAACAATATTACCTTAAGATGTGGCAAGAGAGAACTCTACTCAGAACCTAAATGTCACAAACACAACAACATCAATACTCATCACTGACACATAACCCAAATCTTTCATTCTTGTTATCAACATCATTCAGGCCCTTAGGGGGAAAATTCTCTACATTTCTCAAAACAGAAGGGTACTGCATCAGAATGCCATGAAGGTTTGTGGGTTATGTTACGACAGACATGGGAAATGCACACTGTTCTGGGGAGTTGGGAAAATTAAGTGGTAGAAATGCTGAGGGCCTCAAATCTTCCTCAGACAGCATGAATGCACAAGATTACTGCATTTCAAAGTACCATTTTCAAATAGTGCCAAGATCCATTTTCTTGCTTCCCTCCTTCTGATGTGTGATTTCAGGGGTATTTATGATGACATATGGTACACCGGTCATCATTTAAATTCTTGCTCTTTGCCCTACAAGTTTTGGGGGTGAGCTTGAATAAAACCTGAATCAGACATATTATAACTCAAATAAAATATCATTTCTATCTCATTTTTAGCACAGATTTATATTTTAGTAGTTGAAAAAAACTGCATGTGTTTGGAATTTTTGAATTAAAAATACTAAGAACTATTGACCCTAACCTACTCCAAAAAAAGTGGACATCTTTCCTGTTTTTAAAGATTTCCAGTAAAATAAAGTCCAAAGCTGCATTCAGCTGTTTATGTTAAAGTTTCCATTTTCAGTTTATTTGTATTTCATCCATTAAAAAAATGTTTTGAAAACTGAGATTCGCATAGAATGTTGGCCAAATTTTCAAAGAGTTCCAAACATGCTCTCTCAGAATATGAACCTACAAATTTCTTAATGTCTCTGAACTCAGATTTGTGCATTTCGATGTCATCTGGGTGCCCAAATTTAAATTTCATCGCCGCTTATCAAGCACAGTAACTGAAAACTTGAACTAAACTCACAAGTGTGCAAAGAAGTAAATATCCATTGGAAAAAAAAAACCCCTGATTTACAAGGTGGCCCATTTAAAACAGTTCCCATTTAATAATGTGGCTGTGTACAGGGCCTCTTTTAAATGGGCCACCCTGTATGAAGCTTAAGTCCAAGATAAAAAATGTCCTCCCTTGAGAATTTTTAAAAACCAAAACACTGTAGGTTTAGTGGTTATTTTTAAGGTTTTAGATGGTTTCTTTGGACTCCTTTAGAACTGAAAAAAGATGGATACACATTTTAAAAATGAAATGTTACAACCACACATCTGTAATGAGAACCAGTGCCAGTGGATATTTTTAAAGCAAATTAAAACGGTCAACTTTTTTTAACTTAGGCAAACAGCTGCTACACACACAGTGCACAGTAACTACTTTTCAGCAAAAGTTCAGAAGGAATTTCCTAATGAAGATTTATAGGATGTTCTGGGATTGATAATTAAAGGTTCCCCAAAAAAGATATGAATGACAGCATCAGAGATGTGAGGGTTAAGGGCACTGAGCATGCCTGTCCTCTAAGGGAGGGGCCTAGAATTTAGAATGAAAAATACACAGAGGTTACAACAAAGGGAAATTTGGATGAAGCAGACATGGAGCAAAGTTATAGACTTCAAAGTCTTTTTGTAAGATTCCAAAACGATTTCTAGTGTTTAAATACCTCTGTAATTGAGTTCTTTCTGTAAAAAAAGTAACAGGGTGAGAGAAAAAAGGGAAAAAGCCTTGCCTAAAAAACTGCACGGTTAAAGACATTATGGGCTCTGAAGATTCTGATTTCCATTGTGTTCCTGACATGAGTAATGCTGTTTCCCTCTAAACACAATGGTAGTAGTAATAATAATGATATTAATCCTAATCATAACAGTAACGACTATGAACACCCCCCCCCAATCATACTGATGACATCTACTCTCCAGGGAACTTGGCATCAGTAAATTATTTAATCCCTACAATAATACTATGAGTTTGGTAATTTTATTTCCATTTACAGGTAAGGAAAATGAAATCCTAAGAGATGAATAAAGTAATGTGCTCAAGGTCACAGACATAGTAAAACTGCCTACTGAGATTTAAGCTAAGATTTCAGGGTCAGTGCTCTGAAGTATTGGGCTATTCTAGATGTTTATGAAGAAGAAGAAATCACAAAATTCCCTGAAACTCTCATTTTGTAAGGATCATATGCTGAACGCGCCACGTGCACTCTTACAAGTGAAGCAGGCACATTCAACTTCATTCTCCAAAGTAGCTCATTCATTCAACAGGTATTTACTGAACACCTGACTGTGACAAGTATTGGTCTAGGCACTGGTCATAAAGCAACGAAACAGGCATTTTACTTTACCCTAAGTCTCAAAACTCGGGTCCTAACTAATTGGGTACAATGCCTAACCTAGAGGGATGTATTTATGGACAAGCCTGCAGACAATGAGGTAGAACAACAAAATAGCTCTTCTCTATAATAAAGTAGTAATTGTATTTATTCTCCCAGAAAACCGAAAAAGTCAAGAGGAAGGAGGACAGGTGGAAGTAAAGAAACGTAGAAGGAAAACAATAAACTCAAGCAATGGAGGAAGAGAAGCCCAAGTAATCAGAAACTGCAAGACAGAAAAAAAGGGAGTGAGAAGAGGAATAAGGCCACAGCAAATGCAGGGAGAATCAAAGAGATAAGAATCTCAAGAACAGGCAGTTGTTACTGAGTGTAACTGTATCTCATTAGAGTTACCTATATACTTCCTCAAGGCTAATGACGTTCAGCAGTTTTCGTGTGCTAATCAGTCATTTCAGATGCCTTCCTTTGTAAAATGCCCAGGGTTTTGCCAATTTTTTATTAGTTGGCTTAACTTTATATAATTGCAGCCTAATAGCTATATAGATATTCTTTTACAATTCCTTTCTCAGGCATAGGTTCTACAAACATATTCTACTAGTCTGTGGCCTACCCAGTCATTTTCTTCAATATAAATTTTCAGTAGATCCAGCATAGTCAAAATGGTATCCATTCATCACTGAATTACCTAGCATCTGTGCAGATAATAAGTTGGCCATTTCTGTGGGTCTATTTGTAGACTCTATTCTATTCCACTGAGGTAGGTCTATCCTTCTGCCACTACCACACTGTTTTGAATAACGTAGCGTTTCACTTTTTATAAGAAGTCTAGAATTCAGATAGTGTAAAGGTTCCAACTTTATTCTTTTTAAAATCTATTTTCTGTCCACATAAAATTTTCAGAATAGGCATGCCAGTTTCTATTTTTAAAAGACAATTGCTGTGATTTTCATTGGGATTGCATTCAACTACAAATCAATTTGGAGAGAGATTACAATAAATTACAGTAGCATATATCTCTTTATATTTTGATATTTTCTCTCAGAAGCATTTTGTAATTTTCACTGTACAAAGTTGTTATATTTTCAGTTTATGCCTACTGTATGTTTTTTTTTTTTTTTTTTATTTGACAGAGAGAAATCACAAGTAGATGGAGAGGCAGGCAGAGGGAGAGAGAGGAGGAAGCAGGCTCCCTGCCAAGCAGAGAGCCCGATGCGGGACTCGATCCCAGGACCCTGAGATCATGACCTGAGCCGAAGGCAGCGGCTTACCCCACTGAGCCACCCAGGCGCCCCCTTACTGTATGTTTTTAAATCATATTATAAATGGTCTTGCTTTTAATTTCATTTTTAAATGATTTTATGAGGTATGACTGATATACAAAAAGCTACACATACTTAATGCATACAATTTGATGAAATTGGAAACCCGTACTTATCCATCTCCATGAAATCATCATCACAACTGGTGCCATAAATATAGCCATCACCTCCAAACATTTCCTCTGGCCCTCTTTTATTATTTTTTGTGATCGAATTATTTAACATAAGATCGAGCCTCTCAGCAAACTCTAAAGTATATAATACAGAATTAACTGTGGGCATTATGCTCTATAGTAGTTCTATAAAATTATTTGTTTTGGATAACTGAAATTCTGTACCCTTTGACTAATACTTCCCTGTTTTTCCTTCCACCTAGACCCTTACAATCACCATTCTGTTCTCTACTTCTAGGAGTCTGACTACGTTAGATTTCTCATATAAAAGGTATCATGTATTTTTCCTTTGTGTCTTGCTTATTTCACTTAGGATAATGTCTTCCAGGTTCATTTATGTTGCCACAAATGGCAGGATTTCTTTCATTTTTAAAGCTGAAAAATATATCATTGTAGGGGCACCTGGGTGGCTCAGCTGGTTAGCATCCGAGTCTTAGTTTCAGCTTGGGTTATGATCTCAGGATCATAAGCTCAAGCCCTGCATTGATCAAGGCTATGTGCTGTCTCCTTGAGATTTCTCTCCCTCTCTCTCTTCCCCTCCCCCTGTTCACACATGCCCTCTCTAAAACAGATAAAAACAAAAACCTTAATTAAAAAAAATATATATCACTGTATGTATATCCATACACCCATACACCCATAAATGGATATTTAAGTTGCTTCCGTGTCTTGATAATAGTGAATAATAAATTTCAGTTACTAATTTTTCACTGCTGAGATACAGAAATACATTAATTTGTTTATTAACTTTGTATCCTATGACCTTGACAGATTCTTTTACTGGGTCTGGTAGTATTATAATCATTTTGGGCATTTTGCCTATACAAGATTCTGTAATTTATGAATAAAGACAATTTTACTTCTTTCTTTTCAACTGGAATGTTTTGCATCTATTCAGCTTGCTTTCCTGCACTGTTTAGGACTTACAGTACTATGCAAAAGGGAAATGGTAAGAGTAAACACCAAACCTTGTTCTTGATCTTCAGGTGGAAAATGTTGTCTTTCCATTAATTATGATATTATATGTAGGTTTGCATAAGTGATCTTAATCAGTTTAGGCATATTTCCATTGATAGTATTCTGAGAAATTTTATTATGAATAGATATTTAATTTTATCACATGCTTTTTATCACATATCTCTAAGATGATTATGAATTTTACCTTTATCATGTTAATGTGAAGAAATATATTGATGGGATTTTTAAAATGCTAAAATAAATACATATTGCTGAATAAATTCTTCTTAGTCTTCATGTATTATCCTTTATATATACTGCTGGGTTAGGTTTGCTTATATTTACCTAAAAATTTTCACACTTTATGTTCATGAGATAGTGATTGGAAGTTTTCCTGTAATATTTTGGTTTGGGTATCGGGATAATGGTGGTCTAATAAAGCTGACTGGAATTTATTTGTTATGAAGGTTTTTAATTAGTAATTGAATTTATTTATCTGGGGGCACTTAGTTGGCTCAGTGGGTTAAAGCCTCTGCCTTCGGCTCAGGTCATGATCCCAGGGTCCTAGGATCAAGCCCTGCATCAGGCTCTCTGCTCAGCAGGGAGCCTGCTTCCTCCTCTCTCTGCTTGCCTCTCTGCCTACTTGTGATCTTTGTCAAATAAATAAATTAAATCTTAAAAATAATTTATTTATCTGATTACAAAACTACTGAGATTTTTAAATTTATTCTTGTCTAAATTTTCGTGATTTGCATTTTTAGGGAATTTGTCCATTTCATCTAAGTTAACAAGATTCCTTTATTATCCTTTTAATAACAGTGGAAGCTACAATGATATTTTCTCTTTCATTCTTGATACTAAATAATGTTTTCATGTGTTGGAGAGGATGTGAAGAAAGGGGAACCCTCTTCCATTGTTGGTGGGAATCCAAGTTGGTGCAGCCACTTTGGAAAACAGTGTGGAGATTCCTCAAGAAATTAAAAATAGAACTTCCCTATGACCCTGCCATTGCACTAATGGGTATTTACCCGAAAGATACAGATGTAGTTAATTTCTTGAGGAATCTCCACACTGTTCTCCAAAGAGGCTGCACCAACTTGCATTCCCACCAACAGTGGAAGAGGGTTCCCCTTTCTCCACATCCCCTCCAACACATGTTGTTTCCTGTCTTGCTAATCAATATCTTGATGTTTATAGAGAACTGGCTTTTATTTTCATTGATTTTTCTCTATTGTCTATTTTCTAGTTTACTGATTTCTACTCATCTTCATTAACTTTTTCTATTACTTTGGTTCCATATGCATTTCTTTTTCTATATTAATGTGGAAGCTTAGAATATTGATTTTCAACCATTTTCTTTTCTTTTCTAATATAAGCATTTAGAGCTACAACTTTCCCTGGAGGTATTGCTTTAAGAATCCTGACATGTTGTGTTTTTTATCATTATATGAATTTTATTTATTCCTTCTGTTTTTTCAGTTTTATTGTGTATATTTTGAAGCCCTCTTGTTAGGTACATACATATTTAGGATTATCCTCTTTTCATAAAAAACTCATACTTTTTTTTTTTAAAGATTTTATCTACTTATTTGACAAAGATCACAAGTAGGCGGGGTGGGGGGGGAAGCAGGTTCCCCGCCTAGCAGAAAGCCCAATGCAGGGCTCGATCCCAGCACCCCAAGACCATGACCCGAGCTGACGGCAGAGGCCTCAACCCACTGAGCCACCCCCAGGCACCTTGAAAAACTCATACTTTTATCATTATACTCCTTTTTTATCTCTAGACACTTTTTTATCCTGAAATCTACATTGTCTGATACTCTATAGCCATATTAGTTCGCACAATCACTGCAACTGGACCTTCCATGTTTAAGAAAAGCAAATAACCTTTCTTAAGGAATAAATAAATGAAAATATCTCATGATCTCATGAACTGTGACAAAATATGAGAGTCTTAGAAAATCATGAGTTCAGTCTCTAGAACTAATAATTGCTTTCTATTGAAAGATTCTTTGCCACTTTTAACCATAGATTTGCAACAAACTTACCAATTTATCATTTCATTGATTTCTTCAGTAAGCAAAAGATTTTTTTAAAAGATAGAACATATTTATATATTCATGTATAAGTTGCATTATATATTTTAAAAGAGCAAAAAATATTTACAGGCAGAACTTAAATAATATTCTGCTTAAAATAAATGGAATACAGAATAGAAAAATAACTGAAAGGATTAACAAAATTTTAGAGATGGATCCTTTAGAGTTTCTTTAGATGGATCTCTAAAAGGATAAACAAAATTGACACATTTTTAGATAGACTAATCAAGGCAAAAAAAAAAAAATAACAAAACAAAACCACAAATCAGGAAACAAATTAACAAAATTATAAATGAAAAAGAAGAAATTACAACTGATATCAGAGAAATACAAATGATTTTAAGAAGTTACTATGCACAACTAAACAAAAATAAACAACTAAACAAAAATAAACAAAAAATAAATCTAGGAAAAAATGGAAAAATTCTTAGAAACATATAATGTGCTAAGATAATTAGGAAAAACTAGAAAATCTGTAATAAAAGTATTACTAGTAAAGAGACTGAATCAGTAAACAAAAATCTCTCCATGAAGAAAAGCACATGCAGAAAAGCCCATAATAAAACCAGAGAGCTTCACTAGTAAATTTTACAAACATTTAAAGAAGAATTAACATGAGATTTTCTAAAACTCTTACAAAAAGTCAAAGAGGAGGTAACACCCCAAACTTATTTTATTGGGCCAGTATGATGCTGATACCAAAAACAAAAAAGGACACTAAAAAATAACTACAGGCCAATCACAAATGAATATGAAGATTCTTTTTTTTTTTTTAAGACTTTATTTGAGAGAGAGGGAGAGGTAGAGAGCAAGGGAGCAAGCACAAGCAGGGGGAATGGCAGACAGAAAAGCAGACCCCCAGCTGAGCAGGGAACCCAATGAGGATCCTGAGATCATGACATGAGCCAAACTTAGTGAACTGAGCCACCCAGGTACCCCAGACAGAAAGATTCTTAATAAAATAGTAGCAAACTAAATTGAGCAACACATTAAAAGGATCACTCACTATAATCAAGTGGAATTTATCCCTGAGATACAAGGATATTTCAACATATGTAAATTAAATGTGATCCATCACATTAAAAGAATGAAAGGGAAAAGTCATATGATCCTCTCAACAAAGATATAGAAAAATCATTTGATAAAATTCAACATTTCATGATAAAGCCCTTACCAAATAAGATGTAGAAAGAATATACTTCAACATAATAAAAAATATAAATGATAAGTCTACAACTAACTTCATATTTAATGGTGAAAAGTTGAAAGCTTTTCCTCTAAAATCAAGAACAAGACCAAAGTACCTGCTCTCATTCAACTCCTATTCAATGTAATCCTGCAAAGAGAAAATAATCAGGGAAGAAAAAAAATAAAAACCATCAGAACTGGAAAAGCAGCAGAATTAGTCCTATTTCTAGGTGACATGATTTTATGTATAGAAAAATCCTAAAGAACCCACCAAAAATCTGCTATATCTAATCAGCAAATTTAATAAAGTTTCTAGATAAAAAATTAACACAAAAAAAATCAGGAGTGTTTCTACACAATAACAACAATTTGATAAAGAAATAAAGGAAATGAGGGGCATCTGGGTGGCTCAGTGGATTAAGCCTCTGCCTTTGACTCAGGTCGTGATCCTAGGGTCCTGGGATCGAGCCCCACATCGGACTCTCTGCTCAGCAGGAAGCCTGCTTTCTCCTCTCTCTCTCTGCCTGCCTCTCTGCCTACTTGTGATTTCTGTCAAATAAATAAATAAAATCTTAAAAAAAAAAAAGGAAAAAAGAAATAAAGGAAATGATTCTATTTACAATAGAATAAAAAAATAAAATATGTAGCAATAAATTTAAAAGGAAATGAAAGATCTCTACACTGCAAACTAAAAGACATTGATTAAAGAAATTTTAAAAAGACATAATAAACATAAAAGTATCCCATGTTCATGGATTAAGAGAATTACTATTGTTAAAATGTCTGTTCTACCTAAGGATGTCTACAAATTTAATGCAATCCTATCAAGATTCTAATGGCATTTTTGAGAACAGAAAAAACAATCCTAAAATTTTTATGGAATCACAAAAGATGCCACCAAATAAGCAAAGTAATCTAAAGAAAAACAAAGCAAGAGACATTACACTTCCTGCTTTCAAGCTATATTAGAAAGCTGTAAGAATGAAAACACACAATATTGACATAAAAACAGATACACAAACAGAATAAAGAGCTGAAAAATAAAAATATGCATATACAGTTAATTCATACTTGACAAAGGAGCCAAAAATAGTCAGTGGAGAAAAAGTCTCCTCAATAAATTGTCCTGGAAAAATTGGACATTCACATGTGGAAGAATGAAATTAGACCTTCATCTTACATCACTCAAAAAAATGAAGCTGGAATGAATTATAGGCTTAAATATAAGATCAGAAAGCATAAAACTGCTAGAAGAAAATAAAAAAGGAAGCTTGACAGATTTTTTGGATGTTGATTTTAGGGATACAAGCAACAAAATAAAAAATAAATGAGTGGGACTACATCTAAATAAAAGGCTTCTGCAGAGCAGAAGAAATTATCAACAAATAGAAAGACAACCTATATAACAGAAAATAATATTTCCAAACCATAATTTAGATAAGGGGTTAACATCCAAAATATATTAAGAACTTATACAATTCAGTAGTAAAAAATAAAAAAAGAATCCAATTTAAAAATGGGCAAAGAAACTAAATAGATATTTTAATAAAGAAGAGATATGAATGTCCAAACAGACACATGAAAATGTCTCAATATCAGTAATAATTAGGGAATAGTAAATCAAAACCATAAAAGGATATCACCTCAAGCCCACTAAGTTGGCTCTCATCAAAAAGAGAAGAGATAACAAATGCTGGAGAGGATGCAGACAGAATGAACCTTTGTGAACTGCTGGTGGGATTGTAAATTGGAATAGCTACTAAAAAAAACATTATGGAGGTTCCTCAGAAAATTAAAAACTGAACTAGTATATGACCCAGCAATTCCAATTCTGGAAATATAAGTTAAGGAAACAAAAACACTGTGTCAAAGACATAACTGTGCCTCCAGGTTGACAGCAATTTTATTTACAATAGCCAAGACATAGGAACAATCTAAGTGTCCATCAATGGATGAATGGGTAAATAAGCTGTGGAATACATACACACACACATATACATACACTGGAATATTATTCAGCCATAAAAAGGGAAATTCTGCCATTTGACACAACATGGATATACCTTGACTGCATAATGCTAAGTGAAATGAGTCAGAGAAAGACAAAGTGATATCACTTAAAAGTTGAATCTGAAATTTAAAAAAACAAAGTCCTAGAAAAAGATATCCAATTTATGGTTACCAAATGCAAGAGATGAGGAAAAGATAAACCAAATAAAGGTAGTCAAAAGGTATACCCTTCCAATTATAAATTTAAAACAACTAGGGATATAATGTGCAATAGGATGAACATAGTTAATATTAACATAGAGAATGTCTGAAAGTTGTTAAAGCAGTAAGTCCTAAAAATTTTCTTCGTAAGAGAAAAACATTTTTTTCTATTTCTTTTTTTTTTTTTTCAACTCTATATGAAATGATAGATGTTAACTAAACTTAAGGTCATTATTTCTCAGTAAGTTTAAGTCAAAACATTACACTGTATACTTTAAATGAATGCAATTCTGTATGTAAAGTATATCCACAAAACTGGAATGTGGGGAATCCTCTGCTCAAACACTGTAATCTAGTATTCTAGTAGGCAGAACCCTTCAAATTCATTCTCTTTACACTGTTATGAAAACTGCTATGTAAAAGACAACAGAGTAACTTGCTACAGACAAATGTTTTAAACAGGTTTTGTGGGGCAAAATGATGTTTTAGTGTGGCCATTTGGACAATGGTACTCAATAATAAACAAGGCTTAGTATAGGATAATAAAGATCTGGAATCAAGTCCTTGTCTGCAAATCCTATTTATGTGACCCTCAAATTCAAATCTGTGGTTTCCTTGTGTAGATATTCAAGCACCAATTTCATCTTTAAAATAGGGGAAGTGTGACACTAAACAAATCTTATTGAAAGCTTATTCTGTCCTAGACCAGTGTGGACCAAATGTTACCCACTTAACTACTATCTTCCCAAGTTGTGTTGTTTTTTGTTCTGGTTAAGCTGTCATCTATTACTTTCTTTAAGTTAATATATATTTCTACTTCATAGATTTATTTAAAAAGAAACTTCCTATCACAGCAAATCAGTGTCATATGACAGAAAGAAAAGGTTCCTACTCTTGATGGCAATTAATAAAACTGTCTGATCACCCCTTTTGGGGAAAAATTGAATGGGGAAGTGAGGAAGAAATGGAGAGAAATGTAGGAAACAAATGAGAAACAAGCAGAAGGGAGTCAAGTCACAAAACTGACAGTGTTAAGATTAGAATAATGAGTAATGTGTCATACCACAAGACAACTCAGTCTTCAGATTATTCCAAAAATTATTTTTAACAGTATTGAGATATAAATAACATTACCATAAAATTCACCTAATTAAAGTGTATACTTAAGTGGTTTTCAGTATATTCACAGCTGTGAAACCATCACCACAATCTAATTTTAAAACATTTTCATCACCTAAAAAAGACCCCCTCTCTTATTTACTAAGAGCCATTCTCCATTTCTGTGTCCTCTCCTAGCCTTTACTCTACCCCAGGCTACACCAATCAACTTCTGTCTCTATGGATTTACTAATTCTGGACATTTTATGTTTGTTTCCAAAGACATTCTTTGATCCTTTCATGTCTTTCTCTCTGTCATGGTTTCTTAATTTTCTTTAGGAATATATTTGGATTTTTTCTCTTTATTCTCTGCATATCTATTAGTGGCTTTTGATATATGGTTACCATTGGGTTTGTATATAACCTCTTCTCTATATAGCATTCTCTGTTAAGTTGATGGTTGTACAAGCTGGAACCAATTCTTTACTCCTCTATTCCCACATTTAAGACTTATGGTATCATATTTCACATTGTTTTATTTTTTGAGTTCCCTGATTTTTACAGAAACATTCATTTTTACTGCTTTGTGTTTACTACCTTTATACTTTCACTTCTGGCCTCTCTTTTCCAATCAACGAGTCCCCTTTAGTATTTCTTGCAAGGCTGGTTCAGTGGTCATAAACTCCCTTCATTTTTGTTTGGTTAACTCTTTATCTCCCCTATTCTGAAGGAAACCCATACTGCATAGCGGAGCCTTGGCTGCAGATTTTTCCCATTCAGCATTTTAAAGATATCATGCCATTTCCTCCTGGCTTGGCAAGTTATAGCTGAGAAATTCCCTTCTAGCCTTATGGGTTTTCCCTTATAAGTTACTGTTCTTCTTTTGTTGCTTTAAAATTTTTTTTTTATCACTACATTCTGCCAGTTTAATGACGAAATATCTTGGTGTAGATCTGTTTTTGTTCACTTTGATGAGCATTCTCTGTGTCTTCTAGATCTGAATACCTGTTTCCTTCCAGATTATGGAAGTTTACAGCTATTATTTCTTCAAAAACATTTTCTACCCCTTATCATTCTCTTTTTCTGGGACTCCTATAATACAAATGTTAATACTTATGATGGAGTCAGAACTTCCCTAAATCTTTCCTTGTTTTGTATGATTCTTTTTTCTCTCATTTGTACAGCCTGATTACTTCCCATTACTCTGTCTTCTATATCATTACTTCATTCCTCTGCTTCTTCCAGCCTGTTTATTCCATGAAGTGTGTTTTTCATTTTACCAATCCCTTTATATTTCTCTTATATTATTCTTTATCTCTGTGTCACATGTCTCATCATGTCTTCCACTCTTTTCTCAAGTCCAGTGATTATCCTTAAGGCCATTACTTTAAATTCTCTATTAGGTATGTTGCTTTTATCTGTTTTGCTTAGGTCCCTGGCTGTGGCTTTGTCCTTTTATCCTTCCATTTGGGATAAATTTCTCAGTCTTCTCAGTTTGTCTAAGTCTCTGTGCCTGTTTTTCAGTGTTAGAAAATTCAGGGATGCCTGGTCGGCACAGTCAGTTAAGAGTTTTACTCTTGATTTCAGCTCAGGTCATGACCTCAGGGTCCTGAGATTGAGCCCCATGTTGGGCTCTGTGCTCAGAAGGGAGTGTGCTTGAGAATTCTTTTTCTCTCCCTCTGCTCCTCTTCCCACTCAGTTCTTTCTCTCACTCAAATAAAGAAAATAAATCTTTTTTTTTTTTTTAAGATTTTATTTATTTGACAGAGAGAGATCACAAGTAGGCAGAGAGGTAGGCAGAGAGAGAGGAGAAAGCAGGCTCCCTGCTGAGCAGAGAGCCTGATGCGGGACTCGATCCCAGGACCCTGAGATCATGACCTGAGCCGAAGGCAGCGGCTTAACCCACTGAGCCACCCAGGCGCCCCAGAAAATAAATCTTAAAAAAGAAAGAAAGAAGAAAATTCAGCTGTCTCCTACTCTTGAAAGTAGCAGACTTATGAAGAAGAGGTCCTGTAGTGCTCTGATGTGTTGTGTCCCCCATTCCCCAGGGCCTGGGGCTTCTGGAAGTCTCTCTAAGGTGTGCTGCATGTGCTCAACTATTATATCCTGGCTGATTTATCCTTAAAGCCAGTCCTCTGCAGAAGCTCTCCTTGCCTGTTGTGGGAAGTATTTGGTCCCTGGCCTGAACGTGGCACATTTTAACTAAGTGTGCTCTGTTTGTGAAATGAGACCTGTTGCCACCACCTCCAGAACCAAGGCTCCACAAAACTCCCACATCAGGAGATGAGGTGTGAGAAGGGGTGTGGGTAACCTTTGGGGGAGGAATCCCACCAAGCTGGGACTGAGGCATGCATGAATGAGAGGGGTAGTTTCATTTTAGTGGGGTGGTGGGTGGGTTGGTGTAGGCAAGATAGGTTATGAATGTCAGTACTGCACTGGTTCCTGTAGGCAACCTGTGCTTATGCTGAAGGGCAGAAGAGGGAAATGGCACCAGCCAATTCCTTTGTTCCCAGAGTTCTCTCTATTAATGTGGTCTATCTGAAACACATTCTAAGAGAAGCAACTAACCTCCCCACTATGTGCCCCAGGTGCTCTTTAGATCGCTTTTCCATGCTGTACGTCCATGAGCTGTTTGCCTGCCTTTTGTGCAAGAGCAGCCCCAATGTCCTTCAGGATCTCCCCAAGCCAAGCCTGCTGACTTTTAGAACTCTAGGCTTTTTGCCCTACTGATTTCAAGAATTCACAAAATTTGGGACCTCTCATTTTCCAAGCCAATTGCTATAGGGGTTTGTTTTCCCTGTGTACTCCCCTTTGTACAAGTCTGTCTCTCACTCTTCTCCTCTACAATAGATACCTCTCCACTACAGTGGCCACAATCTGTTTCACTCCTAAACCTCATCTCTGCATGTCATAACTTCTTCAACGTATCCTCTTCTCTATCTTTAGTCGTGGAGTTTGTTCTGACAGTCTTCAGGTCAATTTCTGGGGTATCTGAGATGACTTGATAATTATTTAGTTCTATTCACTGGACAATACAATGATCCTAGGATTCTTCTACTCTGCCAACATTTCCCTAAGATCAAATTATACCATTTTATCTATAACAAAACTCAACTGATATACATTTTTCTCCATGTTTTGGCCATTATAAATAATGTGGTTATGAATGCTTGGGTACAAGTTTAAAGAACTTACTCTGTAGCTGCTGGGATAGTGCTCTATTTGTCTGATTTTTACTGTAAATTCATATCATCTGAAGGAATCCCTTATCCTTTCAACTCAAAAGAACCTCAATAGTGGGAATATACATTACGTGAGGAAAAAGAAAGCTAAAAAAAATAGTTTAAGTACCAAGAAAGAGCAGTGGACTAAAAGTCCAAAGAATCTGAGTTGTCTCTGCAATGCTATCTATTGTTATCAGCTCCATAATCCTGATTAAATTACTCTCCCTCTAAGGATCTCAGTTTCCTCATCTGTGAATAAGAGTCGTTGAGTAAATATTTAAAGTTGTATTATGTTTTAATATATTATGATTTAAGGTTAAATGTCTCATCCTTCCAGATACAGTGAACTAAAGTAACAGAAAGAAAAAGTTTATATAGTTTTTCCCCTCAATATTCTGTCAGATTTATGGCACAAAGCCTACAATAAAATAGGAATCTATTCTTTCTCTAATAACATATCTTATTATCTAGAAATCAGCATAACTTAATATATTTTCAAGCTTATATGTACTGCACCTCAAGTACATTTTAATAATATGGTCAAAATAAAAACACACATTAATATCCTACACATCAGTTCTGATAAAGGAATCCATTAAAGTAATACACATACACATACATATAAGCCACAAACATGTAAGCCAAACCCACAAATAGTTCTATTAAATTTCGCAGTCTTTTTGTTTTTTTCAAAAAGTCATCCTTGAAAGCTAGTAACAACCTAGACATTCAAGACATAAAATAAGAAAAAATGAATAGGTAATAAAATTACCAACACACTGGTCACAAGAATTAGTTTAACACACACAAAAAATTTTAAGATAAAGCAGTTCCTTAATGAATATACTAAATTTCAATTGCACTGAAATATAAAATGCTTATTATGATCCTGCATGAAGTAATCAACAGATATTATTTCCATGGTTTCTTAAATATGTATTTCTTTTGTCTTTCTATTGATTTTATATTTCACTTTTTCATAATATATTTCATTTATTACTAAGTCTTATAAAACAGTTTGTGACTGCTGGTGGTTTTCATCAATAATTTTTATGAGGGAGAGCTTATATACTGTCTTTTAATTTTTCAGATGAAGTCATTAAATCTCAGAAAGTATAAATGATTTCAGAAGTTAACTAAGCTACTTCATGATGCTGCTGCCTCAGCACCCATGTTGTGTAGCCTACAGAGACCTTCAACTAACATAAGCCCCTTTATGCAAGCACATGTTCTACACAGCAGCTTCAGATCATAAGCAAATATAAATTCCTGATACAAATTCCCCAAACAACCCTTGTGATCAAGAGTCTCCCCTGCCTCCCAGCACCTGTATCCTTTTGCACCCCTTAGGAAGATCCCTATGAAAGTAGCCCAAACCCCATTCTTTTGGTTTGAAATGATCTATTTGGCCATAATGCAGGAAACACAAAGCAGTCTACTCTTGGACCCTAATGAATGCATGGGCTCCAGATCCTGACGTTCTCTCTTTGTTAGGCACTCTGCCTTTACCTGCCCATGTAGGACCTTGAGGTATGCCAGGTACTTCCTCCAAGACCTGTGATAAATGCCTTTATTTCAGTTTTTCTTGTTGTGTTATTGAACCTCAGCTCACGATCTAGAATCCTGTGCTCCACTTTAAAAATGTTAATTTCACAATGTCATAAAGAGTGACTTAGCCAAGATCATTTGCCTCATGAGAGATAAAATAAAAATGCTGGTCTTTCAATCACTAATTTCAGGTGTATTCCACTAATAAGTGAATAAAAATATTACTTCAGCCTTGATTTCTCATTTAAAAAAACAAACCGTGGCTCAGTGGGTTAAGCCGCTGCCTTCGGCTCAGGTCATGATCTCAGGGTCCTGGGATCGAGTCCCGCATCGGGCTCTCTGCTCGGCAGGGAGTCTGCTTCCTCCTCTCTCTCTCTCTGCCTGCCTCTCTGCCTACTTGTGATCTCTCTCTGTCAAATAAATAAATAAAAATCTTTAAAAAAAAAAAAAAAAAAAAAAAAAAAAAAAAAAAAAAAAAACCAAATACCTACCTATCCTACAGAACTCTATATATAAAGTTTGAACTGCTACATAATCTGCAAGGTGTTCTACAAACATTAATTTCTTTCATCATAATGAAACATTCATTGTTTGAGGATAAACAATACTGAATAAATATTTTACCCAAAAAGGGGGAAAAAAGCTTATTTTCCCATTGTTGCAAGCACCTCTCCCTCTGGCTAAAGTGACTTCCAGGGGATTTAAAGAGCTGGGGTTCTTTCCTTCTCCTCCACACTTCATTTTTCACCTTTTTCCCCTTTCAAGAGCCAACTTTTAAGGACTAGGAAATCCAAAAATAATTCTGTATGTAGAGGAAAATTTAAAGTGACTGAATGGCTAAGGAAAGTTTTAGAAAAGACGTCAGAAGAAAAATGAACAGAATCTAAAGAACTGAAGGGACATCACAGAGTCAATAACATACATATTGAGAGAGTCCAAGAAGAACAGTGACAGAAAGGAACAGAGGGAATATTTGAAGAAATAATAGTTGAAATTTTCCCAAATTTGATGACAGATACAAATATAGACATCCAATAAGCTCAACAAACTCCAAGTAAAATGACTTCACAGACCCACACCGTTACAATAAAACTTTGAGAGACAAAAAGAGAATCTTAACAGCAGCATTAAAGAAGGAAATCATGATATACAAGGGATCTTCAATAAGATTATCAACAAATTTCTTATCAAAAATTTGAGCACTGGCACTGAGCACTCGTGTTATACATAACTAATGAATCATTGAACACTACCTAAAAAATTAACGATGTATTGTATGCTGGCTAATTGAACATAAAAAACAAAAACAAAAACAAAACAAACAAAAAAGAAAAAACACTGGAGGCCAAAACAGAGTGGGCCAATATGTTCAAAATGCTAAAAGGGAAAAAAGAATTATTAACCAGGAAACCATTATCCTGCTAAACTATCTGTAAAAGTGAGAAAGAAATTAATATATTCCCACATAAACAAAGGTTGAGGCAATTCATGACCAAAAGGCTTGCCCTGCAATAAATGCCCAAGGGAGTCCTTTAAGTTTAAAAGGACAATGGACAGTAACTCACAACCGTATGGAGAAATACAGATCCCAATAATGGTTGATACAGGGAAAATCATGAAACTAGCATCATTGTAGCTACACTTTTTTGTTACCTACATGATTTAAGAGACTAAGTTAAAGAAACAATTAGTGTGAACTCAATACTACTGTAACTTTAGATTTTAATTCAAAATATTCTTTTCCATATAACTTGAGACTAATGCATTTTTAAAAATTATTAGTTTATGGTGTTGTGCACACAATGTATAAAAATGTAATTTCAAGACATGAACAACTAAAGGGGGTATGGTGCAGCTGTAAAGAGACAGAGTTTTTGTAAGTTACTGAAGTTAAGGCTGTATAAATTCAATTATGAATGTTATTACTTCAGGATTTTAAATACATTCCCCAGGGACACCATGAAGAAAATAGGTATAGAACATACAAACAGATTTATAAATTTCACTACAAAAAAATCTACGAAACACAAAAGAAGATATAATGACAAAAACAAGGGCCTAAAGAAACTGAAAAACATTTAGAAAGCAAACAGCAATATGACAAAAATCCATACTTAACAGTAATCACTTAACATGTAAGTTTATTTTAGTGTTCAATCAAAAGACAGAAATTGGCAAAATGGATAAAAACACATGACTCAACTATTTGTTTTCTGTAAGAGACCAGCAGGAGATCTAGAGAGACAAACAGGTTGGAAGTGAAAAAGATATTCTACGCAAATAGTAACCAAAACAGAGAAGGGTGACAATACTAATTTCAGACGAAATATTTTAAATTTTTAAAAATGTTATAAGAGTCAAAGAATAACATTATATATTAATAAAGGTTCAATACAGCAATAGACTATAACAATTACAATCAGAAAACGAGAAGCAAAAAGTGAAAGAACTGAATGGAGAAATAAAGAGTTGTACTACAATAGTTGGAGACTTCAATATTCCACTCACAACAATGAACAGACCAACCAGACAGAAGATAAGTAAACAAACACAGGACACTGAACAACATAATAAAGGAAACAGGTCAAAAAGATATTTGCAGAATACTCTATCAATCAAATAATCAAATACAGAATACACATACCTCTCAAGTGCACACAAGGACATTTTCCAGGAGAGACTATATGTTAAAACATGAATTATCTCTCAATAGATTTTAAAAGGGTAAAGTTGAAAATCAAAAATGAAAGAAAAATTGGAAAATTCACAAAATAATGCAAATGTAACAGTATAATCTTAAATAACCAATGGATCAAAAAAGAAATCACAAGGGAAATGAGAAAATAATTAGAGAGGAATATAATGAAAATACAACATAGCAAAACTTGGGAGATGCAGCAAAAGCAATACCAAGAGGGAGATTTATAGTTATGATGTAGACATTATTAAAAACAAGAAATATCTCAAATGAACAATCTTCTTTTACAACTTAAGCAACTATAAAAAGTACAAACTAAATGCAAAGCTAGCAGAAGGGAAGAAAATAATAAAAATTAAGTCAGAAATAAATGAAACAGAAAAGGCAAACAGAGAAAAGTCAATGAAACCAAGGTTGATTCTTAAAAAAAAAATCAAGAAAACTGAAAAAACATTAGCTAGACAGACTTATAAAAAGACTGAAATTAGTAAAATGAAGAATGAAAGTGGAACACTGCTACTGATTCTACAGACATAAAGAGAATTCTTTTTATGTCTTTTTATGTTCTTTTCTAACACAGTACTATGAACAATAGTACACCAAAGATTAGATAACCTAGATGAAATTTTAAAATCCTAGAAATATAAAACTTACTAAAATGAAATCATGAAAAAAAAAATCAGAATAGACCTCTAACTAGTAAAGATATTTAAATCAATAATCAAAAAATTTCCCAACAAAGAAAAGCACTAGACCTGATGAGTTTCCTGGTGAATTCTACCCATTTTATGTAAAGAATAATTATTTCCAATATTTCCCAAACTTCTCCAAAAATTTGAAAAGGAGAAATATATCCTATCTTGTTTTATGATGTCAGCATTACCTTGATACCAAAGCCAGTCAAAGACACTACAAAAGAAAGAAACTACATACCTAAAGATCTTATGAACACTGATGCAAAAATCCTCAAAATGGTAGCAAACAGATTTCAGCAATATATGGAAGGATTATATATCATGATGCAATGGGATTTATTCTTGGAATGCAAGGACGATTTAACAAACAAAAATAAATCAGTGTGATATGCTACATTAACAGAATGAAAGGAAAAAATCCACTGGACCATCTCAATTGATGTAGAAAAAGCCATCTGATAAAATTCAAAAAAGATTTTTTTTTAATTTTTTAAGATTTTATTTATTTATTTAACAGACAGAGATCACAAGTAGGCAGAGAGGCAGGCAAAGAAAGTGGAAGGGAAGCAGACTCCCCACTTAGCAGAGAGCCTGATGAGGGGCTTGATCTTGGGACCCTGGGATCATGACCCAGGCTGAAGGCAGAGGCTTTAACCCACTGAGCCACCCAGGCACCCCAAATTCAACATTTTTATGATAAAAACACTCTATAAAATAAAAATAGAAAGAAACTACCCACCAAATTGGAAAAAAACAAAGCAAACAAACAAAAAAACCTACCCAACAGAAGAAACAGAGCAAGCATCATACTCAATGTTGAAAGTTTGAAAACTTCTCTTCCAAGTTTGAGTTTAAGACAAAAATGCCCACTTTCAACACTTCTATTCAACATAGAAACTGAAGTTCTAGCCACAGCTACTGTGCAAGAAAAAGACATGATAAGCATCCAAACCGGAAAGCAAGGAGATGATTTCTGTTTGCAAATATGATCTATCTGTAGAAAATCCTAAAGATAACACACACACACACACACACACACACACAAATACCTCTTAGAAGTAATGAATGAATTTGGCAAAATAGCGGGACACAAAGTCAATGCATGTGCACATACACACAGACACACAAATCACACCTCTACACTTGAACAAAAAGCTGAAACAAAACAATTCCATTCACAATAGCATCAGAAAGAATAAAATATTTCAGAATTATATTAAGCAAGTGAAAGACATGTATTAAAATACAAACTAAAATACTGCTGAAAGAAATTTTTAAAAATATAAATAAATGGAAAAATATCCCATATTCAAGCATAGGAAGACTTAATGTTGTTAAAATGTCAGTACTAACTAAAGCAATATGTGTTCAAAGCAATTGCTATAAATCCCAATATTGTTTTCTGCAGAAATAGGAAATCTCATTCTAATAACCATAAGCAATTTAAAGGGACAGTGAACAGTCAAAACAAACTTGAAAAAGAACGAAAACTGAAGGACTCACACTCCTGATTTCAAAAACTTACTACAAAGCTACAGTAATTGAACAGTATGGACCTGGCGTAAGGACAAACACATAGACCAAAGGATTAGAAAAGAAAGCCTGGAAACAAATCCTCACATATATGGTTAATTTGACAAGGATGCCAAGACCATTCGATGGAAAGAAAAGTCTTTTCAACAACTGATGCTGGAAAAATGGGATACCTACATGCAAAAGCATGAGGTTGGACCCAAACAACAAATCTTATACAAAAATTAACTCAAGGAGCATCTGGGTGGCTCAGTCATTAAGTGTCTGCCTTTGGCTCAGGTCATGATCCCAGGGTTCTGGGATGGAGCCCCACATCAGGCTCCCTGCTCAGCGGGAAGCCTGCTTCTCCCTCTCCCACTCCCCTTGCTTGTGTTCCCTCTCTCACTATCTCTCTGTTAAATAAATAAATAAATATCTTTTAAAAAAATTAACTCAAAATGGATCAAGGATATAATTAACAATTATACTCTTAAGACTTGGGACAAAAGATTCACAACATTGGATTTGGCAATGGTTTCTTAGACATAGCCAGCAAAAGCACAAGTAACAAAAAATGAAGAAAAATTACTCCAGGAAAATTAAAAATCTTGTGCATCAGAGGACAATATCAATAGGACAGTATTTTTTTTTTTACTAAAGCCACTCACAGAATGAAATAAAATATTTTCAAGGCATTTACTTGAAAAAGGATTAACATCCAGAACGTATAGAGAACTCCTAAAACTGAAAAAACAAAAGCAAACAAACTGACTCAGTTATAGGGAAGGACCTGAATGGACATTTTTCCAAAGAAGATGGAATGCCCAGTAAGCACATGAAAAAATGCTCAATACATTTAGCACTAGGGAAATCCAAATCAAAATTATGATACCACCTCACAGTCATTAAGAGAGCTAATATTAAAAAATGAAAACAGGGGCCCCTGGGTGACTCAGTAGGTTAAGCCTCTGCCTTTGGCTCAGGTCATGATCTCAGGGTCCTGGGATCGAGCCCCGCATCCGGCTCTCTGCTCAGCAGGGAGCCTGCTTCTCTCCCTCTCTCTCTCTGCCTGCCTCTCTGCCTACTTGTGATCAGCCTGTCAAATAAAAAAATGAAATCTTAAAAAGAAAAGAAAGCAAAACACATATATACACACATACATGCACACAAACAATAAGTGTTGGAAAGAATTTAAAAGAATGGTACCCATGTGCATTGCTGGTGAAAAAAAATTTTAAGATATGCTATGGAAAATAGTATTGTGCTCCCAAAAATATTAAAAATAGAACTGCTATCTAATCCATAAATTCTACTTTTAGTATAAACCCAAAAGAATTGAAAGCAAGGTCTCAAATATTTGTATACCCATATTCACAGTAGCATTATTCACCACAGCTAAAATTTGGAAGAACTCAAGTGTCCATCTATACATGAAAGCATAAACAAAATGTAGTACACAGGCATACTTCATTTTATTATGCTTTGCTTCATTGTGCTTCACGGATACTGAGTTTTTTAAAAATTAAGGTCTATGGGAACTCCGTGTCAATCAAAAGTCTACCAGTTTCCCAACAGCATTTGCTTACTTCCTATCTCTGTATCGGGATGCCTGGGTGGCTCAGTTGGTTAAGCAGCTGCCTTCGGTTCAGGTCATGATCCCAGCATCCTGGGATCAAGTCCCACATCGGGCTCCTTGCTCAGCGGGGAGCCTGCTTCTCCCTCTGCCTCTGCCTGCCATTCTGTCTGCCTGTGCTCGCTCTCTACCCCCCTCTCTCTCTGATAAATAAATAAAATTAAAAAAAAAAAAAAAGAATCTGTTTCCTATCTCTGTATCACATTCTGGTAATTCTCACAATATTTCAAACTTTTTATTATTATTATATTTATGGTGATCTGTGATTAGCACAAATGATGGTTAGCAATTTTTAGCAATAAATTACTTAAGTTATTACACATTACATTTTTAGACATAGTGCTATTCACACTTAATAGACATTATAGTGTGAACATAACTTTTATATACACTGGGAATCCAAAAAATTCATTTGACTCAACTTTATTGCAAAATTCTATTATGGGAGTCACTTTATTATGGAACCAAACCTGCAATATCTCTGAGGTGTGCCTGTAGATATACAATAGATTATTATTATTATTATTCAGCTTTAAAACGGTGGGAAATCGGGGCACCTGGGTGGCTCAGTTGATTAAGCAACTGCCTTTAGCTTAGTCATGTTCCTGGAGTCACAGGATTGAGTCCTGCATCAGGCTCCCTGCTCATGGGGAAGTTTGCTTCTCCCTCTGACCCTCTCCCCCTCATGCTCTCTCTCTCTCCCTCTCTCATTCTCTCTCTCAAATAAATAAATAAAAATCTTAAAACAAAAACAAGGTGGGAAATTCTACAATATATGCTACAACATGGAAGAAGCTTGGAGACATTAAGCTAATGAAACTAGACAGTCATAAAAAGACATATACTGTATGATTCTACTGATTATGAGGAACCGAGAGTCATCAAAATCAAAATGACAGAAAAGGTAAAAGTGATTCTGGGACCTGGGGGTGGGGGATAGAAAATGAAAACTTATGGTTAACGTGTACAGACTTACGAAATGAAGAGCTATGTGGATAGATGAGGCAAATAGTTGAGAACAATGTGAATGTATTTAATACTACCAAAATACACAGTTAAAAATAGTTAAGATGGTTTTACATTATATGTATTTTACCACAATAAAAATTATTTTAAAGAACAGAGGAAAAATATAAGAAATGAAAAACATATGTTTTTGGATACAAAGCTTTATTATTACAAAGATGTTGATTGTCAGAAAGTTAATCCAAAAATTCAACACAATTTCAACAGGAACTAATATAAATTTTTTAACTAATCTGCAAAAGAAAGTAAAACTAGCTAAGAAACTTTGTAACAGAATAATAAAGAAGGCACTATCTTATGCTATACTTAAAAAATACATTCAGGAAAAGATAAATATTTTGTACTGAGTTTTTATAGAATTAAACACCTCTCCTCTGTGGCACTTATAATACTAGTAATTTTATATGATACGTAAAACATTTATTTAATGGCTGTTTCAACTACTAAGGTATTCCGACTTTAAGATAATGCCTAATACAAAGTAGGTATTCAAGACCAATATGCTCAATGAATGAACAAATGAAATGAAACAGAATACAGCAACATCTTCATTTTTATATAAGAATAATACATATGTTCTCACATCAATGAGGAAAGAATGGATTATTCCATTAGTGATACTAAAAAACTAAATAGCAATCTGGGATACAAATGTTAGCCCCCAATCTTACATCATATATAAAAACATCTTCAGATTGCTGGAAGATAATGTCAATGTAAAATTATGGGTAAAGAACAAAGAACAAAATCTAATACTCTTCTTAACTCTTCATTCTTCACTACTGTAATCTAGCTAAACATAAAGAATATTATTCCCAAGAAGTAATGTGAAATAGAGAAGAACAAGTAAATTACAGCTTTAGTTAAGTATTATTTCATTGTAATTATGTGACCAGACATTTTAGGATGGTGGGAACAATGTTGTCTTTATGTTTTCCATCCCAGATAGTAGCAATTCCAAATATCCTATAAAATTGGCTCTCTCTATTCTATGGAAGCAGTCTAAATGGAGAGGTGGAAGTTTTGCCTCTTTAGATTATTTGCAAACCTCTCATTAACTCTGATACACAGATTGAAATAGTAAGGCTTTTTTCAATTCCATTTTCCTACTTAAATTTGTTGTAAAAGGAGACTTCAAATGTCTCCACATCTAAATCTATTACACTGTAACAAAAGCATAAGAAAGTCAGGGACTTAACCTACTTTATATGTTTTACATAATACCTGATAGCCTATTCCAAAACTCAGTCAAGGAAATGAATGACAGCATAGCAAAGAAAATTTTTCATTTCTTACATTTTTTTTCTTACATTTCTTCATTTCTTCATTCTTCATTTCTTACATTTTTCTTTGACTATTGGAACTTTCCTGAGACCAATCAGCTTACATATTAAATTATTTGAAATACAGTGTGTTAAATTTTAATTGAAACTTTCACTAATAATTCTACAAAAGACTTACCAGATATGCATTTTTTTAAATTAGTGATTGATCATGGAGGTAAAAAAAACAAATCCAAATATTCCAGTATGCTATTTTTAGAACAACCTGATGGAAAATGACCCCTAAATTCATAAAAACAAATCTTCAGATAATATGTAAAATAGTTCACCCTAATTCATAAAAGTAAATACAGTGATTTTATTTTTCAAATGATTATATGCCTTGTTTTATTATTATATATTACTGCAAACTGATTTAAATTATCATTGATTAGTTTTGTAAATTTGTTTTATTTGAGTATAGTTGACACACAATGTTACATTAGTTTTAGGTGTACACTGACTGGATAAGTTTATACAATATGCTATGCTCACCACAAGTATAGCTACCGTCACCATACAACACTACTGTAATATTACTGACTATATTCCTTATGCTGTGCCTTTTATTTCCATGACTTATTTATTTCACAATTGGAGACCTGATGTCCCAATCCCCTTTACCGATTTTGCGTACCCTCCCACCCTGCCAATTTCCCTGTCTTCTGGCAATGGTCAGTTTGTTCTCTGTACTTATGGAACAGCTTCTCCATTTGTTTGTTTATTTATTTTTTAATTCCACATATGAGTGAAATATGGTATTCATCTTTCTCAGTCTTACTTCCCATAATATATTGCCCTCTAGGTCCATCCACGTTGCAAATGGCAAGATCTCATTCTTTTTATGGCTGAGTAATATTCCGTTTTATATATGTATGTATGTGGGGTGTGTGTGTGTGTGTAAGTGTGTGTATCAGATCTTCTTATCCATTCATCTCTACGGATGGGCACTTGGGTTGTTTCCTATCTTGGCTATGATAAATAATGTTGCAATAAACATAGGGCTGCAATATATCTTCTCAAAAGTTTTCTTTGGGTAAATATCCAATGGTAGAATTACTGGATCATAGAGTGTTTCTATTTTTAATTTTTTGAGAAATCTCCATACTGTGTTCTATAGTGGCTGCACCAATTTACATTCCTGCCAACAGTTCATAAGGATTCCTCTTTCTTCATATCCTTGTCAACACTTGTAATTTCTCATCTTTTTCATACAAGCCAATCTGACAGGTATAAGGTGAAGGTGATTCTCATTGAAGTGTTGATCTGCATTTCCCTGATTAGTGAGGTTGAACCATCTTTTTATGTGTCTGTTAAGAAAGTAAAAGCTAGAGGCATCACAATCCTAGATTTCAAGATATATCATAAAGCTGTAGTAATCAAAATACTATGGTACTAGTACAAAAACCAAACACAGATCAATAGAACAGAATAAAGAGCCCAGAAATAAACACATGCTTATATGGTCAAGTAATCTATGACAAAGAAGGCAAGAATATACAATGGGGAAAAGATCATCTCTTCAATAAATGGTGTGGGAAAACAGGTCAGCTACAAGCAAAAGAATGAAACTGGATCACCGTCTAACACCACACACAAAAATTAACTCAAAATATATTAAAGACCTAAATGTGAGACCTAAAACTGTAACAATCTTAAAAGAGAGCACAGACAGTAATTTCTCTGACATTGGCCATTGAAACATTTTTCTAAATATATCTCCTATGGCAAGGAAAACAAAAGCAAAAATAAACTAAGGGGACTACATCAAAACAGAAAGATTTTACGAAACAAAGGAAACCATCAACAAAACAATAGAGCAACCTACTGAATGGGAGAAGATATTAGCGAATGATATATCTGATAAAGGGTTAATATCCAAAATATAAAAAGAAGTTCTCAACTCAACACCAAAAAAAAGAGGGGGGGCAGAAGACCCAAATAGACATTTTTGCAAAGAAAAAATACACGTGGCCAACAGACACATGACTCTTTTCTTACAGAAATCTACTTTGCAAAATGATTCAACACTGCTAATTAGAGAAATGCTGATGTAGACATTAATAGAACTCTAACAATGATAGAAATGATAGAATACAATTCCTACAGAAAACATAAAAACAATATTACTCTTATTCCTTTACACAAGGAAAATTGAGACTTACACTAGTTATGTAATTATACAAGGACACAAAGGTGGTAAGTGTTAGAATCTGTATCTGACTCCACATTCTGAGGGGCTCTTAACCAGTGCAAGCATCACATCCCACAGGTAATAAAGGAGTGAGATAGAAGAGTAATCTCTTGAGAGTAAATACAAATACATACACTGAACAGTTGTAATTTTCACCTGCTTACTTTCAGCTCAGTTCTGCTTAACTGCTCAGCCTGGTTCACATAGGCTCAGCTTGAGGCAGCAATATCAAAGTCATGAACTTGAACAATGAATGATTTGACACAAAGTGCTTTTCTGCTTGTTAATACTATCTATACCATTTGTTCAGATATGCAACCTGCATATTTAGTCTCCTGCAGTCCTAACCTCAAAAAAAAGTTTTGAAATGTGAATTGAGGGAGTCCTTTTCTTCCACAGTGGGAATTTTTTTTTCTCAAATACAGAATATTCAGACAAGGGGAGAAGATAACCATGAAAACATGAATTTCTTTTTTTTTTAAGCTTTTATTTATTAATTGGACAGAGAGAAATCACAAGTAGACGAAGAGGCAGCCAGAGAGAGAGAGAGAGAGATAGGGAAGCAGGATCCCTGCTGAGCAGAGAGCCTGATGCAGGACTCGATCCCAGGACTCTGAGATCATGACCTGAGCCGAAGGCAGCGGCTTAACCCACTGAGCCACCCAGGCGCCCCAAAACATGAATTTCTGATTATCTGTCATATTTGAACCATGTTAGTTTAGAAAATAAACTGCACCACATACTTAAACACAAATGCAGATGTACTCCTGCATAATAGGAGGGCAACAAGTCCCCTGCCACTCCCCCAAAACACCATAAAGCTCAACACAAGTGTCACAAACAACCATTTCGGCACTCAGAAAATCAACCAGAGGCTTACAGCAAACTGAGAAATAGTTACTAATAAGACTATTGAACTCTGAGTGAAAACAGCATCAGTTGATGGTGACTTTTCCTGGGGCTTCTGACAAACCCAGCTCTACATATGCAGTTCAACTAGGGCAAGGCATAATGTGATAACTGCACGTTTTGCTGCTGTCATTTAATTTGAAGTATTGTCATGTCAGTTAAAATGGTGATTTTAGTGGCACATGGCACAGGGGGCACAGCTTCCATCTTTTTCAAATATTGGGTCTTTTTCAGGCAACCAACAGCCTGGCAGGCAAGTGAGAAACTTAATAGGTAATTCTGGGAGGTGAGACAGCCACATGGAGCCAGATGAGATCGCCAACTATCCTGCATTGACTGAGGTTGGTATATGTGCAGCAAGAGACTGGAGCGGGTGCAAGCCACTCATACATTCTTGGAAAACAGAATCTGAGCTAACACACAGAGGAGCTACAACAGAGCCCAGTGGAAAATAAGAGCCAGGAAAAACTTCAAATAGCCTAAACACAGAATATGCTTCCCAAATCAGTACAGAGAGAGGAAGCCGTACTGGCTCCAACTACTTCAGCACAATTTCTGACCAATAATGATTAAAGATGAAGTTAAGCAGAAACAGAGGAAAATACCTAAGAACTGAGGCTTAAAAATAAAGACAGTTAAGAAAACAAAAGCAAAGGGGCGCCTGGGTGGCTCAGTGGGTTAAAGCCTCTGCCTTCAGCTCAGGTCATGATCCAGGGTCCTGGGATCGAGCCCTGCATCAGGCTCTCTGCTTCGCCCTCTTCCTCTCTGCCCGCTTCTCTACCTACTTGTGATCTCTGTCTGTCAAATAAATAAATAAAATCTTAAAAAAAAAAAAAAAGAAAGAGAGAGAAAGAAAGAAAGAAAAAACAAAAGCAAAAACAAAAAACACTCAACAGAGACAGCAGGGGCCACACAGTTTGGTGTTTAGTCTAAATAATTACTAACCATACAAAAAGAACCACAGCAACCCTTAGGGGGAAAAAAATCAGAATCTAGAATTGCTATAAAATATTATCTAAAATATCCAGTGCTCAACAAATTATGAAACATAAAAAGAAATGCAAAAGTGTAACCTACTGACGCAGGAAAAAAGTCGAAAAATTGAAACAACTTCTGAATGTCTTTTTGTGTTGGATTTAATAGATAAAGACTATAAAACACCTATTATAAATTCATTCAAAGAATTAAACATGTCCCACCATGTTCAGAGAACTCAAGCATGATCTACTGAATGGCATAACATACAGAAATATTATTAAAAACAATCAAAATTCTGAAGTTGAAAACTATAATAACCTAAATTAGTGATTTACTAGTTTTCCATTTTAATCACATTGCTACTGACTTTATGAGTTCTTTATACATTTTGGATATTAACCCTTTATCTGATATATGGTTTGCAAATATCTTCTCTTACTCCATAGGTTGCCTTTTCATTGTGTTGATTGTTTCTTTTCTTGTGTGGAAGTTTTTAAATTTGATGTAAGCCCACTTACATTGTGATGTAAGCCCCTCCCTTTGAATCTGAAAGATGTGCTTTAGTATTTCTCATAGATGCTGCTAGCAGCATCTCCTCTCAATCTTTGTTTGTCTGGCACATCTTTATGAAAAGTGGTTTTGCTGGATATAGATTTCTTGGTTGGCAATTTTTTTTTTCCATCAGCACTTTGGACATGGTATTCCATTCTTCTTACTTTTACTTTTTAAAAAAAATATAAAGTTATCTGTTAGTGTTATTGTGATTCTTTATATGGGATCAGTCATTTTTCTTCTGGTGCTTTTATAATTTTCTCTCTTTTGGGGGTGCATATAACATGTCTAGGTATAAACGTCTGAGTTTATTCTACTTGGGGTTTGTTGAGATTGATGTGTTGATTAATGTTGCTTTTTGATTTTAAATTAAATTTGGTTTTCAGCCATAATTACTTTAAATATTGTTTTCTTCTTTACCCTCACTTTTTCTGGGACTCTGTTTACACTTAGTTTGCGTATTATAGTTCCTGGAACCACCACAAAAAATATTTTTAAAAAACAGCCTACAAAATGAAGAGAGAAACTGAAATGGTGAACTAAAAAATATTTCACAGAAAAGGAGACAGTAAGTAGGCAAGGACCCAGAAAAAAAGACACGAGACAGAGAAAAACCACAAAATAGCAGGGATAAATCCCACCATAACCAACATATTTACATTAAATGTGAAAATATTAAACATTCAACTCACAGGACACCAGCAATAAAAGCCAAAATGGATAACTTAGACTAGATTAAAATGGAAAACCTTTGCATTTCAAAAAAGACAACATTAGGGAAATGAAAAGACAATTCACAATGGGAAATATCTACAAAAATATATCTGATGGACTTGAGTTCAGCATACCTAAAGATGTATTCTTAAAACTGAATAAGATGATGAACAATCCAATTAAAAAATGGACACAGGATCTAAGTAGATATTTCTCCAAAGAAGATATACTACTGGACACCAAGATAATGAAATGATGTTCTATAACATTAGTCATTAAAGAAATCCAAAACAAACCCATAAGGAGAGATCACTTTATACCTACTCTAGCATAGCCATAAACAAAAAGACAGACAATGACAAGTGTAGGTAAGGATGTGGAAAAAATGGAATCCTTATATGATGCTGGTAAGAATGTAAAACAATACAGTCACTTTAGAAAAACAGTTTGATGGGGCGCCTGGGTGGCTCAGTGGGTTAAGCCGCTGCCTTCAGCTCAGGTCATGATCTCAGGGTCCTGGGATCGAGTCCCGCATTGGGCTCTCTGCTCAGTGGGGAGCCTGCTTCCCTCTCTCTCTCTGCCTGCCTTTCCATCTACTTGTGATTTCTCTCTGTCAAATAAATAAATAAAATCTTTAAAAAAAAAAAAAAGTTTGACATTTTATTAAGAATTTAAACATGATCTTACCATACAACCCAGCAATTCCCCTCCAAGGAATCCATCCAGGAGAGTAGAAGACACATGTCCATTCAAGGAACTGCATGTATATGTTCACATCACACTGTTCTTAAAAGCCAAATATAAACATAATCCAAATGTGCATCAGTTAGTAAATGGGGGGAAATGTGGTATGTCCATACAGGGAAATATTGTTTAGCAATAAAAATGAAGGAAATACTGATCCATGCTATGATGTGAATGAACTTCAAATACATGCTATATGAAAGCAGCCACATGGAAAATACTCCATGTATGTGATTCTATTACATGAAGTACCAAGAAAAGGAAAAATTACAGAGATAGGAAGGAGATCAATGGGCCTGGGAGTTAGGCTGCAAACAAAATCAAAACAAGTTTAGGGGAAATGAAAATATTTAAAACTCAAGTACAGTGATGGTTATATATGCCTATCAATTAATGAAAAAAGGCACTGAACACTTAAAATAGTGACTTTTATACTATGCAGAATATACTTCAGGGGCACTTAGGTGGCTCAGTCAGTTAGGTATCTGCCTTCAGCTTGGGTCATGATCCCAGGGTCCTGTGATGCAGCCCCATTCTGGGCACTCTGCTCAGTGGGGAGCCTCCCTCTGTCTCCTGCTACTCCTGCTTAAGCTCTCTCTCTCTCTCTGCCAAATAAATAAATAAAATCTTTTAAAAAGTCCAAGAAAAAAATGAAGGTATGGATACTATGGATACTATGAACCACTATAAAATGACCACAAAAAGAATACAGTTAGATGCAATGGCTCAACAGTGATCTACTGAAGGGGCATCCGTTTTATGCAAGGGAATGTGTTCAGCAGTTGCTGAAACAACTTATCAGGGAGGGACACTCAGTTATTAATCAACTATGTTTCCATTCGGGGGGAGAAAATAGTCAGAAAAAGGACTTTATAGAATCTGTGAATGAAAACCTACAGGACCTTTATTCCTACTTTTGAAAGGTAGGAGGAAGGATGATCTAGAGTGAAGGAAGGGGAAAAAAATCCCTGAAACCTAACAGCAAGTTAAGACTGGGAGGTAGCAGGGCCAAGAGTAGAACCAAGTATGCCTGGCTCCAGAGACTGTGTTCTTAACCATTACAATATATGGCCAAGGTATTTAAAAAAAAATTTTATCCTGGCTGTAGAAAATAAAGGAATGTGAAGTTAAATGAAACAACGAATGATGAAAGCTGAAGTAAACAACTCATTAACACTGAACCCAGCTGTTCAATTCTGTAAAAATCCTGATCTACATATAGCTCAATGTTCAGACTTTCTTTCCTTTGTTTATTTCCCTAATATTTTATTGAACATCTGGTATGTGCTAGACTCCAAAGGGTAAAAAGAAATGAAAAATCTCCAAGCATAAAAGGTTTAGACGTCAATGAGGCCATAATTAGGAAAGAATTATCATCCAGTTTAATTGTTGTGGAAGGAATATACATAAAGAGTGGATAGGACTGGGGTGCCTGAGTGGCTCAGTGGGTTAAAGCCTCTGCCTTCGGCTCAGGTCATGATTCCAGGGTCCTGGGATCAAACCCCGCATCATGCTCTCTGCTCAGCGGGGAGCCTGCTTTCTCCTCTCTCTCTGCCTGCCTCTCTGCCTACTTGTGATCTCTGAGTGTCAAACAAATAAATAAAATCTTTAAAAAAAAAAAAAAAAAGAGTGGATAGGACTGCCACAGACAGATACACTCCAGGCATCTCTAGCAACTTGGGCAAGAATCAGATCATTCAGGATGGCTGCAGTGTGCAATGTTGTAGGAGGAGATGGCTGGGGAGTGAGGAGAGTTCTGAGCAAGCAAAGGGGAGGATCAGTTTGTCATTTTGGCAACAGTAGGGAGGACGGATGAATTGGGGCTACGGAGAAAGAAGGTATATCTTAGTACCAGGAACAGAGAAAGAGGCAGAAAACAGAGGGAATTCAATTTTACTATGGCAATACAAAAGATAAAAAATTAAGGCCTCAACTGAAACAAAGGGAGTAAAGGAAAAAGGAAAGAAGATGAAAGATACAATGTGTATTAGCTAGCAGTTACATAATTATGCTGTTTTAATAAAGGAATTTATCATTATAGAGAAAATTAAGCAATAATCTCATGTTATCTTTCTACCATGTACTCCACAGGAAAGCAAGGCATTATTGCTTATAACAACTGAATTATAGATATAGACTTAAATCATCTATAAAAAGCTAAATCTGTATATCTACATCTATACCAAACTAGAGAAATAAATCATAAAAACATATATTTTTACATTTTTAATTATTCTAGATAAAAGATATTTCTAAACAGAAGTTATAGGAAAGTCTTCAATTTTTAATAAATATTCTTTCCCCAATGAGCATGAATCCATTAACTTACCCCTCCCCCAATCCCGATAAGGTGAATACTATTATCCCTATTTCACATAGGAGAAAATCAAGGCCCTGAGAGGGTAAATAATGGGCCCAAAGTCACTAGATGTTAGTTCTGCTATACAACATCTTTTGAAAATGTAGATTTATTCCAGTGCAATTGATAAAATTAGGGAATAATGGTATAACTCAAGTTTTACATTGCTCATTTACGAGAAATTTCATCCACAAGAAACAAGGTGAATGCAAAAAAACAACTGTGCCTAGCTGAAGTAGGAATGCATGAAAAGCACACACTTCAAAACAAAAATCTACCAGCTACCTCACTGTTTGAGGTGTGACTCACATCCATTCACATCTGGTGTTAAAATTTTCCTTCAGATTTCAGTAAGCCTACTTGCATCACTCCACAGAAACTCACAATCTTGCAATGCTTTCCATACCCACTTCCACAAGGGAATAATACATTTTGAAATATAAAGTACCAAATATATTGCAGTATTTATTTGTTAACCACTTAACATTTATGATCTTTTTAAAAAATATGTCACTAACAAGTTTTTGAGTATTATGCTGGAATATCATTTTTCCATAAGCCCTATGGTTTTCATTGTGTATTTTTGCATAGCATGGTGATTTTTTAGCAACAAATGCTTAAATTAATAGCAGAGCTCAGTTGTGGAGTGATACATGAGTTTGCTCATTTCAGAGCCAATAAGTTACAGGGTCTCCCACTTTCATGTATGTACTCATTACAAACTGTTTGCACACAATGTATTTTCTGAACATCTTAAACTTCCAGTTCTCTTTTACATAATTTATACGGCTATATATATTCATTCACCCAATTCTTCAACCCAAAGGCCTTAGAATCAACTCTGACTTCTTTCCTTTTCTTATATTCCAAGTCTGATCTATTAGAAAATCTTGCTAACTACCTTCAAAATATTTCTACAATTTGATCACTTTGTACCTCTCCAACTGCCACTGCCCTAATCCAAGTTGCCATCGTCTCTAGCATGCTATGACAGTAGCCTCCAAGCTGATCTTTCTGCTTAAATCTTACACCTTTGTCTCATGGAATGTCCTTTCTCTATATGGCAGCTACAGTAAGCCTTTCAAATCTAATCGTGTCCCTCCTTTAATCAATGTCCCCAATTAAAACATATACATATATTCAAATAAAAACCTAACTTTTGACCATAGCCTGAAAGGTCTCACTTCTCTGCCCTTATCTACTACCCTTACCAAACAGCTTTTGCACTCTTCCTTGAACACACCTAATACTTCCAAACTAAAGGTTTTAACATTCCCTGTTCCCTCAGATGGGAAATTCTCTCCCAGACACTGACATAATTTCACTCAAATCTCTGCCCAAACATCACCTGTCACATTGGCTTTCTTTGGCCACCATACTGAAAATGTCAGCTTCCATCATATTGTATCCCCTAAACTTACTTTACTTTTCATCCTAGGACTTAACACTATCAGACATATTGTGTATCTGTTTGTTTACTGTCTGCCTCTGCCATTAGAATGTAAGCTCCATGAAGACAGAAATTTCCTCTTGTTCACTATTGCTCTCCCAGTAGCCACTAGTTCTTAACAGAAACATCAATGAAAAAATAGGAATTAGTCAATTAGTAAAGACAACAGACATTAGGCCATATTTCTCATGTTCATTAAGTAACTTTCAATAGTAAAGTAAAATGGATAATGAGACAATGAAAAAAAAAAACTAGTGACTAAACCTACATAGAAACTATATTATTAAATATTAAATGGAAAATGACTGTGCATATTTGTGTCACTAAAGACAGGTCTAAAGTTACTGCTCAACATTCACAAAGTACTATATTGTTAGAGTTGCCAAGTCAATAGTTCCATAATTAAAATAGATTTTAAAAGTTCACTCACCCCATTAGGTTTAGTTTATTTCTTACTAATGTAAGATGGGGATTTTTCTACAACCCCACCCTGTCTAACTATTATTTCCATGAATCACCCTCTAGCATACAAAATGTACTCATACAATTACTTATAAACATAAAAATCCTTTATATAGTTCATCTATTTGTTCTCTGTTGACAAAATATGGATGAGTGTATCTGTCATATAATTTAAATTTCTAGAAAAATTCACTTAGACATCTTCATATTTAGAATCATCTCAGGAAAACTGACTTTTTGAGAATCAGTGAAGAAGGAGAAAAAAGAGACTTCAAAGATGATCCAGAGAAGTGATTTAACACTGTGTTCTTTTCTTTGTTTAAGCAGCTAGAATTTTGTCCTTAAAATCTTATATGAAAGCCCATTAAGTAAAACTTAAATTGATCTATTTTAGGCATGGGGGTGGGGAGGAAAAAAAAGGTGGGTCTACAAAGAAGAAAGATCCTGAAATCTTCACGGTTTATTCCTCTAGGACTTCAAAATCCCTCCCATTTACTATGACTGTCTCTAGGAAACTCCAAAAAGGAAAATGTCCGTTCTAGTCAGTGCTACTCTACAATAAGGCAAGAGAATGGAAGTTCAAATATGACTGTGGGAGTTGAGATGGTCTTCAGTTAATAGTGAAGATGAAATTCAGTTCACAAAACAAATCCTACTTCTTGAACAAAGCCATTTTCTGGGATGAGAAGTAATTTTTGTTTCCTTATTTATAGAAAAATTAAATATGAGGTTTTAATTTTTGTTGCTGGAGACAAATTCACCATGGTAATATATTCTAGTGACAAGATATCCTACTTTCTCTATGTACTTTTGTACTTGTCAATTATGTCCTGGCACTTGTTCTGTAAAAAGGATCACTTCATTTGTAACATGTTTGAAAATGATACCTCATGTGTTATCCAACCCTCTTCTAGTTCTAAGAAATTAGTTTTAAATAAACTTAAATCAATTAAGCTCACAGACAGTTTTTCTGGTCATAATATATTATATGGGAAATCTCTATGTGATATGCCTCTCTACCCAAACACAAAACAAAGTGCAAACCATACAGAGAAATCAAATTAGGGCAGACATTATGTATAAATACATGAGTAATGGAGAAGGAAATACAAAAGATTACAGATTATGTTTACTAGCTTTATCAAGAACTCACTTAAATTTAATTGAGCTATACATGATTTTAAAAGAAAAAACTTGTTTCAAATAATCACAAATGTGATCACTATAAAACAAATAATTTTGCCATGGCAAGATCAGTTTTTAAAGATTTTTTTTTTTTTTTAATTTGCCAGAGATAGAGAGAGAGAGTACACACAAGCAGGCAGAGAGGCAGGCAGAGGCAGTGAGAGAAGCAGGCTCCCTGCCGAGCAAGGAGCCCAATGTGGGACTCAATCCCAGGACCTTGGGATCATGACCTGAGCTGAAGGCAGCGGCTTAACAAACTGAGCCACCCAGGCGTCCCAAGATCAGTTTTTAGACACACATCTAATGTTTTCACTTAAACAAACCTTTTCTTTTGGGGCACCTATGTGGCTTAGTCAGTTAAGTGTCTGCCTTTGGCTCAGGTCATGATTCCAGGGGCTTGAGATGGAGTCTCGCATCAGGCTACCTGCTCAGTGGGGAGTCTGCATCTCCCTCTGTCCCCGCTGCTCCCCTTGCTTGTAATCACTCTCTATTTCAAATAAATAAAATCTTTAAATAAAAAGATAAACCTTTTCTTCTAATAATTTTGGGCACATATGGCCTTAGGAACTTTATCTCAATTTATTTTTTAAGTAAAGGCGTTAGCTGAAGTTTACCATTAAATGTCTTAAAGTTGAGAGAAGTGCTGTGTTTTTCACAATAATTTGTTCCAAAAGGTGTTAAATTACTAAACATAAAACACATATGTTTAGTAATTTAATAGCATGTCTAAAAGCAAAAGTCCTAAAGTGTTTTTAAAATTCTTAATCATCAATGCTTGCATCACTGGAATAGCTATATTTACATCAGAATAATAATATTGTTGACAATCTATTCTTTCTGGGATGTAAACCATGTAAAGACACAAGCGGAAACAGAAAGAATTACAGCCTACAAAATTCTGAGAGAGATGGAGTCTAACCTGAGGAAGCAGCTTCCTTCCTAATTTCAGATGCATAAGAATCCTAAAGGTTAATACCTTGTATGTTGCCTTCTTGGTTACAAATGACAGGTAGCTTTATATCTGATTCATTCCTTCATTCAAAGATTATTTACCTCACATCCATTATATGGAGTTATGATTCTGGAATGGTTAGAAACAAAGTAAACATGGTCTCTGCCTACATAAAGATTATAATGAGCTCACAGTAAAAACGATTTTGAAGTTCATTTTCTCCTGCATTTGGGCACATCCCACCTTGCCATTTGCAAACAGACAACTGACACCCAAAGTGAGGAGCACTGGGAAGACAACCTTTTCACTACAAGCAAAATCCCATCTTAACTATGTGACTACTTGACAGCCTATATTGCGCAAACTCCCCTTACTGTATGTGTGAAGCTAGTATTAAAAAAAGACTGGAGGATGACCAATGAGGGAATGTCAAAACAATGGAAAAATAAAAAAGAAAGTTTACAAAACTGTCATCAGGATTAAGGATAACTTGTGCCAAAATACCTGTACAAGGATGCTGAATATATGACTTCCATGAAGGAGGCAGTTTCTGATCTGTAGTTTTGGGCGTGTAATCTTGACCATCTTAGAAAAAAGGAAGACAGGTCTGGGAAGGATGGCACATTAAAATAAGTGTGAAACAAGTGGAAACTAAACTTACTGGGGTGATAAGAATCTTGACTAAGTTGGAATTTCCTATGATATATAGGTTGAACTGTAAGTTCATGAATTCTCATGTAAGTTATGAATTTCTTAAGTGAATGAGAACGTTGTTTTTTTAATGAATAAAAGCAAAGGAAGGAAAAAAATCAAAAGACTAAGGGGTAAGACTGAGATTTAAGGGTGACTGTGTTAAGGACATGAACCCCATGGATTAGGGCAAAGGTGCTAGATGCTAGTGTAAGGCATTCTGCTGAGGAAGGAAAAAGTTCCTTTATACATTCATAGGCCATTCTTCCCAGCAATTGTCAATTTTTATTTTTGAAATATACATTATAACAAATAATCGTCTGATCGTCAAATACTGTAAAACTGACGCCAAACACAGCATTTTGATCTTACAGTAAGCAATGTATTTGTAATTGCTTAGCATAACCCACATACATTCTAGGAAAAAAAAACAAAAACAAAAACAAACAAACAAAAAAAGTCGCAAAATGCCCAACAGAACACATTCTGTGGCCAATAATGATGCTATCACGCTACATGCCCCTTAAAAAAAAAAAAAAAGGCTCATTTTGCATACATAACTTGTTTCCCTCAGCCTCGAGACTAGCAAAACCAAAGGAACCCACATCCTAAGCCACAGAATGGAGCCACCTGGCCTTGTTCTTATCACAGGATGACAAAATTATTTCAATCCCCTAATGTCATGCAGAGATCCTCAACATTTGTATAGTGTTTTTTAACTAACAAAACTGTTGCATCCTTCCTGAGCTGTAGAATGGTCACAAGGTTCAATGTAAACATTTCTTCAGATAACCTTTACTGCCACATTTAAAGGCACAAATGCTTTCATCCTTTTTCTTTCCCTGTTCTGTTTGCTATTTACATAATTAAATATGATTTCAGAAGTTTCTGGGATCTTTCCTTCTAAAAATGTTTAAATCAATGCCAGCTTTGCACTATTCATCTCTCAATCTAGAGAAAATGTGAACAACTTCATGAGCACAATAAGAAACAAATTTTTTTAATGCTCCAAAATTCCATGACAGTAATTACAGACAAGTATGAGAAAAAAAAAAACCTGTCACATAGAAAAGTACATAGCCTTCTCTTAAAATACATATATCTTATAATAATAAAAAACTGTTCTTTCAGATTTTATCATGAAGATTTTTTGAATAACTAACTTGAAGGGTAATTTATAATATTTGTAGTTAAAAAACCTGAGAATTAATCCTAGGACTTTTTAATACCACAAGTTTTACGTTACTAGTGAAAAAGGATGTGGGATTCTGATAATCTAGTTAAACGAGATATATGTGTATAAAATTTAACAGACACCACCACTTATATTGACCTCTATTGATCTGACGAGAGAACATTAATATGTAAATGGTATATCACTGTCAATAATTTTCAATGAAAATGCAATTATCTGAAATTAATGTTTCACCAGAAAAGAAAAAAAGCAGTAGCATTTTTAAAGTATCACTTTACTCAATCCTTGAAGGCACACTATAAATTAGACAAGATGTGGTTATCTTTTCTTTATTGTTAGAGGTTAAATGGCTCGCTTAAAATAATGTGGTTTCTGTGGCCAAATTAGGAACCGTTTTCCTTTAAACTCTCTATTGACAGAATTTCAAAGAGAAAAATGAGATTTACCAAACAATAATAATTTGCCTAAGTATATGTTATGGATGGAACTATGTGTCTCCCCCCAAAAAAGATATGAAGTCCTAAACCCCACTAACTCAGAACGTAATCTTATCTGCAAACAAGGTCCCTGTAGATGTAAGTAGTTAAGATGAGGCCATATTGCAGTAGGGTGAACCCCAAATCCGATGTAACCAGAATCCTAATAAAAAGATTAGGACACAAAGATACAGAGAGAATGCCACGTAAAGATGGAAGCAGATGTGATAGGATCCATCTATACTCACTAATCCCAAAGGCTGCCAGTAACTACCACAAGTTATGAGGGGAAAAGGGAAGAGAATCCTCCTCAGAGCCCTCGGAAGGAACCAAGCCTGCTGACACCTTGATTTAGAACTTCTAGCCTCCAGAACTGTGAGACAATATAATACATTTGTTTTAAGCTACTGGGGTTTTGTGGCACTTTGTTGCCAGCCTACAAAACTAATACAGTCTAAATATAGTTTGTGAAACAACAGAAAGTGTTCATTATTTATAAAAGAAGGAAACGATTTTTAAAAACTTAAGGATAAAAAGATAAAGAGGTAAATGACCTGGATCCTGGTCCCAGCTATAAGATATACTTGCTGATTGTGTTTCTGTTGTTATAAAGTGACTTCTCTCTGGGTAATTCAGAGTTGTTGTGAAGATAGCAAGATTCTTATACACCATCCACAAAGTTATTAGATATAATTATCATAATGTTGTAAATCACTCTTATTCCATATATTATCCTAATACTTATAAACTATCTAAAGAATTACATTTGTAATCCCCACAGAACCCATAATAAGGCTAAGGAAAGATTAGACACAAAATATTTGATTTAAATTAAAAATCAATTCACAGCTTTTACATATAGCTTATCCAGCAAACTACACCTAACTCTCTATCTATTTATCTATCTATAGTGGGAAGCAGCTCCTACTATTTTACAACACTATATTGATAGACCCATATTGTTTTGTCTATTTGTATTGTATTTTCTCGATCCTGTAGTAACTTCCAAGTTCATTTTAAACAACATACACACTGAACAGATACACAAGTGGATTTACCATGAAGTTAATGAAGTTAAGCTTCAGGTCTCCTCACTTGTATCAGATCTTGCCCTGGCCCTGGAGAGGTCTAAGATACAGGGTCATATGGTTCTATTTAAAAAATCAACAAAAATAAAGCATCTTCATTAGTCAGTTAAGAAAGCTGTCTTCCCTCCATATGGATTTTCTTCTATCATAGTTCCCTCTTATTGAGTAACTTTGGAGTTACTGCCCAAATAACTCTGAAGAACCCTGCTAAGGGAAGGAAGAGCTGGAGATACATCTTGTTTGGGGCGCATGTGACACATTTAGTTGTTAACAGTCACTTCCTTGTATGGTTATTGCTAGCTGTCGTGGTATAGGAATGGCTTCCAAAAATATTCCTAATTTCCCCTGTATTGACTTACACGTTTTATGCTATGAAGATGCAGAGACGAAGGTCTTATCCTGATATAAACACATTGTACAGGTCCTGGCACCAAAAATATGTAGATAATGAGAAAACATCAATACATACCCTACCACTACTGGGTACCCTGAGGCAGATGGCCCCTACTAGTAAGTGGGGCTCTCTCACTGGGAAAGCAGTTAGAAGATCAAAGAAACAAGATGATCAAAGGGGATCAAATCCAACTGGTAAGGAACAGACCTCTCATAAAGCCCTGTGCTAGAGGTCACCATTACTAAATTGGCTGGCATCATTAGCCTCAACTAACTTTCTTCAGAAAGGAGTGTCAGGGAGACTAGCTAGAAACATGCAGATTTAACCATAACCCACAATTTATCTACCTAGTTTCTGAACAGTCAACACTACTGCATTTTAAATAGACTATAAATTTTTAGTTTCTACACAACTCTATCATAAATTTTAGAATTTGTATTTTTTCATTTTTTAAAAAGATATTACTTATTTTAGAGCGAGAGAGAGTGCATGCGTGCATGAATGGGGGCAGGGGGTTGCAGAAGGAAAGAGAATTCCAAGCTGACTTCACACTGAGCATGGAGCCCAAGTGGGGCCCAATCCCATGACCCAGAGATCACAACCTGAGCCAAAATCAAGAGTCACTCAACTGACTGAGCCACCCAGGTGCCCTAGATTTTGATAATTTTTAAAGTATTTTAATTCTTTTATTTGTTTAGCTATTAACAGTAAAATTCATATTTACTTAGTTGCTATTATTTGTTTTGTTCATTAGTCTTGCACTTGAATTATTTCATGTTCTGTTGTTTCAGAAATATAAGAGTAAAATACTAATAAAAATAATCAGTTCAGTTATGTCAGCAATTTTCAAAAGACAATTATTAGTCTCAGATTCTTTCTGGAAAGCAGAAATTAGAAGCCATAGTTTAAACACAAACACACACATACACACACACAAACACACATCCCACACATATTCCACCATCACCACCACCAAGATGGTTTGTCCAACATCTTAAAAATTAATTCTATGTTATAAAATAATGTTGAGTCCAAATGATTAGCTTATGTTGTAATCACCAGAGAAATGAAAGAGATCTGGAAAATATCATTTGAAATGTAGGTATCTAAGGGCTATCATAAAGCCTACCATTTAACTTCTCAAATGGTTAAAACCAAGATCATCAACATATCAACAATGTGTTTTTCTTAAACAGCCATTTACACGAGATATAAGTCATTTATGTTCTTTACAATCAAGATACAAACTCACTATATCATTCATTTATTCATTTATTTATTTATTTATTTATTTATAAAAAGATTTTATTTATTTATTTGACAGACAGAGATCACAAGTAAGCAGAGACACAGGCACAGAGAGAGGAGGAAGCAGCCTCCCTACTGAGCAGAGAGCCCGATGAGGGGCTCGATCCCAGGACCCTGGGATCATGACCTGAGCTGAAGGTAGAGGCTTTAACCCACTGAGCCACCCAGGTACCCCACTATATCATTTATTTTGAAAAACTGTTAGAATGAGGCCCGTCTCCAAACAGAGTAGTTAAAAGTTTCTGGAATGTTAAAAGGAACTTTACAAAAAGATAGGTCTATGACAAGTACTCAAAGGAGTAGCAAAACAGTAGGGCTTCGGAGTAGAAGAGAAAACATTTTAAATGCATGACCAAATGTTTTCTTGAAAATTAGTCTAAAATTAGATGACCAAAGTATAAGTACTATGTCTACAGTCTAGAGATGTAAAGATTTTCCATAAAAATGAATCATAACACACATAGATTCTGCAAGCATAGCAAAATCTGAAACTTAAAAATATTGTTTTAGCTGGTAAAAACATTTTTTATATGTAAGTGAATTATGGTGAGTTTCCTAACTGCCTGAAATGAATACTGAATTGAAACAAAAAAAAAAATCTATAAAATTTGTATGTTTAAATGAGAAGAGTAGAATAAGAAAAGTACAATAAAAAAAATTAATGAATATAGTAAAACTACTCATAGAAGCAAAGGAAGTATAATTTGTAAGAGAATAACGCCTCTGTTATACAGAGAAAAATCTGGATACCCAAAAGGTCTATTCTAGGTCTTGGCAGAAGCTCCTTCTATGAAATCTTTAAACCAATCCACAAATTTTCCTGTCTCTGAAATAGGGTAATGTTTAACTGACAAATGATAGTGACCAGAAGGAAGCATTACCTGGAGCTGGCTATAAAAGCCACTCTTGGGCCACAGAAAATAGGAACTCTAGTTCACAGCCATGTTTTAAATTCTGGGTTGACTCTTCCTACTTCAGGAGCCTGGACCTCTATGCAAGGCAATATTTTTTAAGAACAAAAGTCTCTAAAAGGACAGACACCAGAGAAATCTCTCCTCCATTGTCTGAACTCTTATTACGTTTTCCATTCTCTACAATGAAATACAGGTGAACCAAGCCACAATTTTTTAAAGCGCATTTGGAAGTACCACTGAGCTCCATGAAGGCTAGAATTGCGGCTGGTTCCCTCTCCGCCCAAAAGCTACTAACCCTCAACACACACAAAGCCTGTCTTGGTACCTTGATTACAGTTGGCAATCAATAAGCAATTTATGAAGACTTACTACACTATCAAACTCGGGTTTTTCTTTCTTTCCAGCATCACACAAGTAAACAATTTATTTTATGTTACTTTATTCTAGCAGTGTTTTTGAACAATTTAATTCAAATGCCTTTATTACTCAGTAAGATTGTAAGACCAGGGAGGTTAAGGATTATATCTTTTCTTTTGTCTGTCAGATAGTTTTATTTCTATCTGATTTATTTATTTATTTATTTGCTTATTTATTTCTGTTTTTTTTAATTCAAGTATAGTTTACACACAATATTATATTATTAGTTTCAAGTATGACCAGACTGCATGTAACTCTTCAGAATGTGTTAAAAACATGAAACTACGAAGGGAATGGTACAGTTTGCTTTTAAAGGGGATAGACACGTTACTTTTCTCAACAATACAAAAATAGGCAGGATCTTTGTTCTACAGACTTAGAAATGATCACGTAACCCACCAAAATAACTCTATATTATGTGACTTGCCTATAATTTAATGAGACCCATTTTTTAAATGAAACATTTTATCTAAATAAAAGACAATTCAACAAAGCAAGTGGGAAAAGAACTACCTATTATAAAGCCCTGTGCTGGAGGCTGTGGATATATAAAGATCAGTAAGATACGGTTCCCAACCTGAAGGTGTTCACAAACTACATGAGGATCTACATGAGGAGTTGCCCAGGCAGTTCAAAGGATAAATCTAGCAAGCCCAAGCCCAGTCCCTGGATGCTCATTCTCTGAGAATCAGGAGACTTGTTCATAGCAGTAAATGATATATGAATTATTTTTATTACAAGAATAATGATCTGCTTATCATGATCAAATAAGAGGAAACTGTGGGCAGAAGAGGAGATTTCCCTTAACTGTAAGATTAACCTGACAACCTAGGCAGTAAAAGGGTAGGGAGTTTTCAAAAGACTATCTTCATTCAAGATCTTTAGGTTGTAAACTGAAAATTCCACTCTTATTTTGATACTTTTTTAAAAAATTTATTTGACAGACAGATCACAAGTAGGCAGAGAGGCAGGCAGAGAGGGAGAGAGGAGGAAGCAGGCTCACCGCTGAGCAGAGAGCCCGATACGGGTCTTGATTCCAGGGCCCTGAGATCACAACCCAAGCTGAAGGCAGAGGCCTTAACCCACTGAGCCACCCAGGCGCCCCTCTTATTTTGATACTTAACTGAAAGTAGACTATAGGACTAGTGATGCTCAAGGTTTTTCGCTGACCTATGAAATTACAGAATTATGCTGGAAGAGAAGTGGGAGAGATGAGGTGATTATATATCTTACAGATAATGATCAACACAGAACTTTTGAGCACTAGCGCCTGTATTTCCAATCCTTTTGGGTGAACTACGGACGTAAGTGAAAACAATAAGCTCTGTGTTGCATTACTAGTGATTCAAAGTAATAATGTCACCAAAGCCAAAGCTCAAGTTAGTACAATTCATTTCACTCCTTATTGCTTTGTTGTTGGTAATTGTCAAAGAACATGCACTAAAATACCGCACCTTACTTAGCATGTGTTACCTAAACCTAGCCATGAATAGAGCCATTTAAAATAAACTTTTATCTAATATAGTACATAAATGTCACATAGATAAAGCGATAAGCATTATCAACCACCAGTAACTATGTTAAGTTCCTATGTTTCAAAAAAAAAAAAAAAAAAAGCCCTACTGAATATAAAAACGAAAAAACTAAATTATTATCTATCAATTAAGACTGCATTTGGTTCCAAGTAACAAAAAGCTTAACTAACAGTGGCTTAAATATGTGCAGGGTAATTTTTCTCACTTAAAAGGACTGTAGATAGGCAGCCGTTAGGATGGGTTTAGCTGCTAATCAGCCACAACCAAGGAACATGATCTTTTGGCCTTCACAGTGCTATTTTTCATCCTCATGCTTGTTACCTAGGAGTCAGAGGATAACTGCCACATTTTCCCAATTAGATCAACATTCAAATCAAAGAAAAGGGTGATGTAGCACCAGTCACTTTGTGACTCTTATCAAGATAAGCAAAGCCCTATAGCACACTTCTACTTACTTTTCATTAGCTAGAAGGCAATTACCTACCTACCTCTAACTACTAGGGAGATTGAAAAAGTAAATAGAGTTGATCCTCATAATTCATGATTTTCGTATTTCTGAATTTATCTACTCATTAAAATTTATTTGTAATACCAAAGGCAATATTTGCAGTATTTTCATAATTATTCATAAATGTGTGCAGAGGGGCAAAAAATAAGAGCTGGAGATATATGAATTCTCAGCTAAGGTATAACAGGGTGACAATCTGCCTTTTTTTTTTTTTTTTTCTGGCTGGTGAACTTTTATTGGTCTCTCTATGTCCAGCAAAGGGGCAGGGACCTAGGGAAGGGAAGCCCGGGGCCCAGAAGGAAATGGGGACATGCACTGATCACAGAGGAGCAAGTGGGGGGGGCTCCAGGAGCAATCCTCCTAGGGCTGGACAGAGGGGCAGCGGTGTAGCATGGGGAAGCCAGGTCCACTTCAGTGACGGGTCATCTTGGCCATGCTCGGGGGGTACCTGGCTTTGAGGGACTCATCATTCAGTAGAGGCCTCACCAGGCAGGAGCGGTGGTGGGAGAAGGTCTCAAAGCTCTTCTTGCCATGGTAGGACCCCATGCCACTATTCCCCACACCCCCGTAAGGCAGGGAGTGCACAGAGATGTGGACGATGACGTCATTGGCCGTCACCCCACCACTTGATGTCTCTGCAATCACCTTCTTAACCACCTTTTCGTTTAGAGAGAACACGTAGAGTGCCAGGGGTTTCTCGCGTTGGTTGATGAACTGGATGGCCTCCTCCAGGATGCGCACACACATGATGGGCATCACCGTCCCAAAGATCTCCTCCTGCATCACTGGAGACTGGGGGTCCACATCTATGAGGATGGTGGGGGCTATGTATCGGGTGGCCGTGTCCCCCGTGCCTCCATAGGCGACTTTCTGGCCCTCTATCAAGCCCATCACCCTCTGGAAATGCCGGGAGTTGATGATCCTTCCGTAGTCACGGGACTTCTTGGCGTCCTCCCCATAGAACTCTTTCAGGGACTTTTTCAGCTTCTCCACAATTTGATTCTGGATGGAGGGGTCACAGAGGATGTAGTCGGGGCCCACACAGGTCTGGCCGCTGTTCATGAATTTCCCCCAGGCGATGCGTCTGCAGGCAATGTCCAGGTCACAGTCCTTGTCTACATAGCAGAGGTTCTTCCCCCCCAGCTCCAGCATGACGGGGGTCAAGTGCTTGGCTGCCGCCATCATGATGTTCTTCCCCACGGCGGTGTTCCCAGTGTACAGAATATGGTCAAATCTTTCCTTGAGCACCTCTGTGGTCTCGGGAATGCCCCCAGTGATCACCGGGTACAGGTCCCTGCCAGGTACTGAGGGACGATGGTGGCCAGCAGGTTCGCCATGTTCTCACTCAGCTCCGAGGGCTTGGTGACCACTGCATTCCCTGCAGCAATGGCGCCCACCATGGGCTGGATGGTGACGGTGAAGGGGTAGTTCCAGGTGCCGATGACGAGGACCACGCCCAGGGGCTCGGAGTGGATGTAACACTCGTCCTGCTGGGTCTGGAGACTCTTCTCCACGGGCTCATCTGCAGCCCACTCGGGGAGCTTCTTGATCATGTACTCGATCTCTTCTAGGACATAAACCATCTCCTCGTAGTAGGCATTCCATTCATTCTTCTGGAGGTCTACGGTCAGCGCGCCCACGATGTCCTTCTCGTGCTCCTTGATCATGCGCCGCAGCGCCTCCAGCTGCTGGATCCAGAACTGCAGCGGGCGGGTCTTGCCCAAGTTGAAGGCGGCTCTGGCCCGCTGCTCGACCTCGCTTATTTTGCTCATGGTGCCTCTTGAGACTCTGGAATGAGCCACCGCTGAGAGGGGAAGCATTTAAGGGACAATCTGCCTTCTTGATTCAACTCTCCTACAGAGGTGACCAGAAGATGAAGACTGTAGGGAGCACAGCAATGTAGGGCAAGAAGTTCCTACTCTAGGGCTAGCTGTATGCAGTTTGAATCTCAACTCTGATGTTGCAAAGACAACAAAAGCAAGCATAAACAACTGGGTCGACATCAAACTAAAAAGCTTCAGCAGAGCAAAGGAAGTCAACAAAAAAATAAAAAGGAAACCTAATGAAAAACCTATTGAGAAAATACTTGCAAATCATATATTTGATAAGGAGTTAATATCCAAAATATATAAAGAACTCCAACAACTCAAGAGCAAAAAACCAAGCAATCTAGTAAAAATATGGGTAAAGGATCTAAAGAGGCATTTTGGGGGGCACCTATGTGGTGCAGTTGGTTAAGTGTCTCTCGGTTTTGACTCAGGTTGGGATCAGGGTTATGAGATCAAGTCCCACATGAGCCTCCACACTGAGCATGGGGTCTGCTTGAGATTCTCTCTCCTTCTCCCTCCACCTCTCCTGTTTGTGCTCTCTTTTTCTCTCTTGTCTAAATTAAATAAATAAATCTTTTTAAAAAATAAAGAGATATTTTTCCAAAGAAGACATAGAGATGGCCAACAGGTACATGTAAAGATATGCAACATCATGAATTACCAGGGAAATGCAATCAAATCACAATGATATATCAGATCACATCAGTTAGGATGGTTAGTATCAAAAAGACAAAAAGTACCAAATGTTGGAGAGGATGCGGAAAAAAGGGTAGGACTCTATTATAGCATTGGTAGGAATGTAAATTGGTGTAGTCACTATGGAAAACAGTATGGAGGTTCTTCAAAAAAATTAAAAATAGATCTACCATATGATCCAGCTATTCCACTTCTGGGTATTTACCCAAAGAAAATGAAAACACTAATTTGAAAAGAAACATGCTCCCCTATATGAACTGTAGCATTATTTACACTAGCCAAGATGTGGAAACAACGTAAGTGTCCATCAATGGATGAACAGATAAAGAGTACTATTCAGCCACAAAAATAAAGGAAATCTTGCCATTTGTGATGGCATGGATGGACACTGAGGGCATTATGTTAAGTGAAATAAATCAGAGACAGAAAGACAAATACCATGTGATTTCACTTATATGTGAAACCTAAAAAAACAAACAAAACTTACAGATTTGGAGAACAGTGGTTATCATAAGGGAAAGGCATTGAGGGGTGGACAAAAGGCTGAACACCTTGGACAGAGGGTAATTAGACTTACCAAGGTGATCGTTTTGTTGTGTATATGAATATCTGTAAAATACACAATAATTACAATACTTATACCTGAAACTAACATAGTGTTAAATACCAATTTACCTCAATTAAAAAATGTGGCCTAACATATAAAATTGGAATGCCAGAAGGAGAAGAAATAAGTCACATACTGAGGGAAAATACTTATAGCATACCTACTAAAGACTTATATTTGAAATATATAAAGGAATTTCATAACTCAATGATAAAAAGACCAAAAAAGCAAAAACCAAAATAAAACAAAAAGCAATTAAAAACTGAGCAAAGGATTTGAATAGGTACTTCACCTAAGAACCTATCAAAAGGCTAAAAGCCCATGAAATGATACACATCTTCATTTGCCATCAGGGAAAAACAAATTAAAACCACACTTATGTACTGTTACATCCTACTAGAAGAGCTAAAATCTAAAAGGCAAAATAACAACCACTGCCAAAGATGTGAAGTAACCAGAACTTACTAAGTGCTGGTGAAGACATAAAGTTGTATAAGCACTTTGGAAAACACGTTGGCCATTTTTTTTATACAGTTAAATGCACCAAGCAATTCCACTCTTAGGTATTTACCCAATAGGGTAGCCAAATCATTAAAAAAAAAAAAAAAAAGTCTTAAATTTCACATCAGGATCCCTAAAAGGAGACAACCATGTAGTTTAAGATTACTCTTGGACAGGATTCTCCAAAAACGGTTAAAAGCCTTGAATGGGTAGGCACTGTAGGCAATAGAAAACCTAGCTAGCCAAAGCCATTACTTCCCTTTTATCAGAACTCAATGCTATGGCAAGATCAAGGAAGGACGACAACAAAAGTGTATTCCAAAGTCCGACACTCTCCTGGAATTTCTCTTAGAACTTTAATTCTCGCTTCAGTGTTCTCAATGAGCTCACTAAATGGTAACAAAAGATCTATCTTTCCTGTGAAGCTGCTAGAATCCTTTTACTCCATTGAAGTGACTGGGATACAGTCAGTTAAGAAACTATTTAAGGGTCAGTGTTAGTATTGTGGCCAACAAAAGGGGTGGAGGGAAGGCCTAGTGGATTTTTTTTTTCCTGACCTTTTCTGTCTTTGATCATGTGCTAAATTAGCTGCTTTGTATTTTTAAAGTCTTGATCCATCTGCATCTTTTGGTCAGACTCAACATTTATGACTTGAGGGATTTGGGCATTCAATTAAAAATCCAAAGAAGGAAGAGACTGGTGATTTTGGCTGATTTTTTCGCTTTCTGGCTGGAATAAGGAAAACGAAGATGATGATGAAAACACTGAAAGAAATATTTACTGAACTTTTGATGAAACATGGCAATAGTCTGACTCAGGTCTTGACTCTGACACTGGCTGTTAAAGTTCACTTCTCACATCATATGAAACCGTATCTGTGATCACAGTATTAACAACATCTTTTGATTTCAGTGTGCAATTAGAGTACTTACTTGTGTTCCTCAAGAAACTATTGCTTTCTGGGGCGCCTGAGTGGCTCAGTGGGTTAAGCCACTGCCTTCGGCTCAGGTCATGATCTCAGGGTCCTGGGATCGAGTCCCGCATCAGGCTCTCTGCTCAGCAGGAAGTCTGCTTCCTCCTCTCTCTCTGCCTGCCTCTCTGCCTACTTGTGATCTCTCTCTGTCAAATAAATAAATAAAATCTTTAAAAAAAAAAATAAAGAAACTATTGCTTTCTAAAGTTTCTATAATTTATGCCAGGGAATATTTCTTTACAGCTGAAATTATTAATCATAATCATAATTGACCATAATTATTATCATAATCATAATCAGCATAATTAACGACCTGAAAAATTTTAGCCCCTTGTTTCTCAAACTGCAACAGAGGCACTTCTATTCCCAAAGATGACAGAAAGCCATAAGATAAAAATAGCATATTTCAATGGGCATCAGGTTTACTTCATATTACATTATTTTTTTTTTTTTTTAAAGATTTTATTTATTTGTCAGAGAGAGAAAGAATGCAAGCACAGGCAGAGAGAGTGGCAGGCAGAGTCAGAGGGAGAAGCAGGCTCCCTGCAGAGCAAGGAGCCCGATGTGGGACTCGATCCCAGGACGCTGGGATCATGACCAGAGCCGAAGGCAGCTGCTTAACCAACTGAGCCACCCAGGCGTCCCTCATATTACATTATTTACAAAGAACTGTTTTAAGCCAGATTTAGTGAGGTATAATTCCTATACAGTAAAATTCACCCTTTTTGAACGTATTGAGTTTTTTTGTTTTAATTTTAAAATATTTATTTATTTGACAGACAGAGATCACAAGCAGGCAGAAAGGCAGGCAGAGAGAGAGAGGAGGAAGCAGGCTCCCTGCTGAGCGGAGAGCCCGATGTGAGGCTAGATCCCAGGACCCTGAGAGATCATGACCTGAGCCGAAGGCAGAGGCTTAACCCACTGAGCCACCCAGATGCCCCTGAATGTATTGAGTTTGGACAAATGAATACAGATGTGTAAATAGAACCACGATCAAGATAGAGATCATCTCCATCACTCTCAGAGTTTCTCCGAGCCCTTTTTTCTTTAAAGATTTATTTATTGGGGCAACTGGGTGCCTCAGTCAGTTAAGTGGCTGCCTTCAGCTTAAGTCATGATCCCAGGATCCTGGGATGGAGTCCTGCATCAGGCTGAGCAGGGGAGCCTGCTTCTCCCACTGCCTGCCATTCCCCCACTTGTGCTCTGCCAAATAAATAAAATCTTTTTTAAAAAGATTGATTTATTTGAGAGAGAGAGAAAACATAAGAGGAGGGGAGGGGCAAAGGGAATGAGAATCTCAAGCACACACCCCACTGAGGGCAGAGCCTGACATGGGTTCAGTCCCACAACTCTGAGATCATGACCTGAGTCGAAACCAAGGGTTAGTCGCTTAACCAACTGAGCTACCTACCCAAGCACCCCTCTTTGAGCCCTTTACAGACACTCCTGCCCCTCAACTCTGCCAACTACTGATCTGTTCTCTATTCCTGGTTTTGCCTTTTCCAGAATGCCATCATAATAATGGATTCCTGCTCTGTGTATTCTTTTATGGCTGAGTTTTCTTATGTGGCATAATTCTTTGAGATATATTCATGCTGCTATGTTTATCAATAATTTGTTGCTATTTACTACTGGCTAGGATTCCACTGTATACATGTGCCATAAGCTGTTTATTCATTTACCAGCTGATGAACATTCAGATTATTTTCAGTTTTGAGTCACTGTGACGAAGCTGTTATAAACACTTCCCTCTGCTGCTATGCTATCCACATGTCTCATTTGCTTAATGTTCTTTGGGACTCTGTTCTAAATGTCATCTAATCAGAAAGCCCTTCTCTGCCTACTGCATTTGACCAGGCACTTTCCACCACTCTCCAGGCCCCCAATTCCTGTTTCATTTCTTCAAAGTGCTTATTAGTATTACCTTCATTTACATTACACATTTTATAAGAAAGATATATAGAGATTGTATTAGCATTCTCCAGAGAGACAATAAGATATATCTTTAAGAGTGAATAGGATATATTTACATAATTTTAGAGCTGAAATCTAAACTCATTCATTTATAGATGGAGGAAAATTAAAGCCAAGACAGTAATGTAATTTGGTCTCATATTAAAGCCCATTACTCTTTTTATTACTCAAATGTGATCTAATTCTAGAAATAACTACTATGCTACTATTATACATAAAGCAAGCAAAACAATTATTTCTAGAAAAATAAAAAACATTTCAAATTATAAGATTTATTTTAAATTATGTGAAATTATATGGAAAATGGAATTTATAATTAAACTGCTGAAAAGACTCCCTGAAGACTGACTTATTCAATAAATATTGTTGAACCAACAATACTGGCCATGAACCAAATATAGGTGGCACTAAATGCTACCTTATTCCAAATCAGAGCTACTTGTTAAATAAACATTTATTGGGGCACCTGGGTGGCTCAGTTGGTTAAGCCTCTGACTTCCAATAAGGTCATGATCTCAGGATCCTGGGATCAAGTCTCACCTTGGGCTCCCCGCAAAGCATGGGGTCAGGTTGTCCCTCTGCCCCCCATTCATGCTCTCTTTCTCTCAAATAAATAAAATCTTTAAAAACAAATAAACAAACACTTTTTGAGTGTTTATACCAAAAGAACTATGTCAAACAGGGTTCAGAGGTTAAAAAAAAAAATTACTGTATTCTGTCCCTGTCTTGAAATCACTTATAATTTAATATGGGAGCCAGAGTCTTTAAACATTTCACATAACCACAATCTCACATGTCTGAAAGAAGTGAGAAAAGAGGGTTTTCCACTAGTAGTATAAATATCCAAATTAGAAGGTGCTTTAGATAAAGTGGGGGGAAAAAACCATGGGATTTGAGGAAAGAGACCAGAATCTGTTCTATCAGCAATCCCTGGGCAAACCCTCCTTGAAACAGTAAGATGTTGGATTTCAGTAGTTCTTCACTCTGAATGTTGATCAGAAACTTTATAAAACTGTGCCATGCATGGAAACCAATTCAAAACTACCCAAACAAATGATCCAAGGAAATGTGTGGACAAGTTCTTCAGATTGTTCTGCTATGATTCCCTCATCAGTGATCTCAGTGATCTAAGGTTGTTTCTAACAAGCTCATTCTGTGAAATGTAGTGTTAATACTTTCTAGTTGGGGGCGCCTGGGTGGCTCAGTGGGTTAAAGCCTCTGCCTTCGGCTCAGGTCATGGTCCCAGGGTCCTGGGATCGAGTCCCGCATCTGGCTCTCTGCTCACCACGGAGCCTGCTTCCCTTCCTCTCTCTCTCTGCCTGCCTCTCTGCCTACTTGTGATCTCTGACTGTCAAATAAATAAATAAAAATCTTAAAAAAAAATACTTTCTAGTCAGAACAAGAATATATCTAAAATCTCTTTCTCCCTTTAATAGGAAAGAAGACTTTTATAGGAAAGAAGAAAGAACTGCAAAGTACATGAAAAGTAACAAAAATCAGTTAAAAAGGATAAGCTGCTTGCAATGGAATTTATTTTTAATTTACAAAGTTAAACTACAAGCCAGTATACAAAGAAGATGTGAAACGAAATTACTGACTTTGAGTCTGGCGACTCAAAAATAGACCCACAATGCACAGCCCCAGGAGGTGGGAATAGGAAACCAGACCCTGCAGCTTGCTTTCTCCCTCCTATCTTTCAGCATGGGAAGTTAACAGTTGCTTCACTTTCACTTAGGAAAGGCTACGGTTTGAAAAGCAACTCATGATAGGCTTTTAGGTAGGAAATTTACTTTTTTAAAGGATATACCAGCAATACTTCAGTTAGTTACAGAGATATAATTATTGTTCCTGGGATTGATGGAAGAAGGAAAATAGCATTTTTAAAAGTAATCCTACTCTGGGTACAAATGTGAGCCTAGCTGAATTAAGGGCAATGGAGGACTTTAGGTGGTACTTTGTGTTTCCTTGAATTTTTCTGGATTAGAACAAGATCATAGTATATGAAAATTTCCTCAATCTCCCTATGTAGAGCATTTCCCTTCTCTTTTCTACAGGAAAACCTTTCTGCCCTTTCCAGCCAAATGAAATGTTTATGTTCGTTGACTGTTGACTAAGTCCACAAATCCCTTGTAGGCAAAATGAGTTCAGGGAAACTGTGTTTAAGGGATCTAAAATACATCTGTACAGTTTATCATAATCTTTACTATAGATTTTATTACATCATCACTACCTTATAAAAGGTGTATTTAAACAGCATCACTACAAGGAAAACTGGTATCTTGGTAAGTTTTCATTTTGTTTTCCTTTAAAATAATGATCTATAGTTCTCAGTTGGTTCTGCATTCAGAATGTGAATATGATTTTCTTTCACTTAACTTGGATCCTACAATTACTTTCATTTTCATACGGCCTAACAATTCACAGCATCTCTATAGTTGTCATCTCTGACTGGTAACATAAGAATGCTGCCTTAACTTCTGCTAAATTTTTTTTTCTCCAAAATGCAATAGACGATCATGTGAAATAATTCTAAGATCTCATGAGTCCAATAGTCATTAAGATTAATTTTAAAGTTAAGACATTTCTTTGAGGAATCTGGAAAAGAATATGGAATCTAGAATCTTACATCTTGGTGTGACTTACTAAGTGCCAGGATCATGGGCAAGTCAATGAAGCCCTCCAAGATAGTAACAGCTGTTCAACAAGTTGATGATAGGATCAAGAGGACATTCTGTACCTACATAGCTATATAAATAGTTTAATATTACACCAGTTAACTGCTGGTATCTTTAAACTTATGTTTCAAAGTAAATCTATAAGAGCCTCTGTCTCTGGCCAATAAAGATTATCAATAATAGGCTCTTACAGATTTGCTTCAAATCTCAAAGGTACCCAAATAAGCCCACCCGGGTCACATGTGAATGGACTGATTATGAATCCTGACTACTCCAGCAGAACAGTTTATGTCTATAAAAACCATTTAAATTTCTAAAAAGTATTCATTTTCTGTACCTATATTAGTTTTAAACATCAGCTTTAAGATAACGAAAACTAAGAAATTGTAATTAATCTTAGGGCTCTAATTTATTAGGAGAAATGTACAGAGAGAGGCAAAGGAAAAAAACACTTCTCTGATGTTCTTTGCTAAAATGAATACCTTATTTAACATGTTATAAAATGTGTATGTATTTACACCTTTAATTTTGCTTTTTCTGTTTTATAACACAAACAGGACAAAAATACACTTAAGAAATATTTGCTAGAAATAAAAGCAATACCAACATTGAATAAATGTAAACAAATATGGTAAGCACGCCTACACAGAAATCAGCACACTCTATTTTTAATCAAAACCCCAAACCACCATGGCATTTTTACAGCTTATAACTGAAGAGGACCTTTCAAACCAATGCCCCCAACTTGAACAGTGAATCACTTCAAGATTGATAAAAGTAAGATCACAATCTAATGTAAGACCAATACCTAGCTGCTAAAAATGTAGACAACTCTTTGAAATCAACGCCTCCAGGGTAAGGCATTCACAAAAATTCCACTTGCTTTTTAAAGTGTTAAGATGAGATTCCAACAGAAATGGTTTATTTATTTTCTTATTTCTGTTATGCTCAAGATATTATCCTTAAGTTACCCTGTATATATTTGTACCATTCTTCTTCATCTCATATTTTAAACTCCTTGAAGCTGGGGGTCACAACTTTCTTATGATTAGCAATGGATCCAACATATTTCAAGAAGGAAAAAAAAGTCTTTACATAAAAGAACATTTAGCAGTGAAGCAAATATACTGGCAATCCTTCAACAAAGATAGAAGCAATCTAAAATTATAAATGAAACAAAAAATTTCTTTATCAAAAACTTCTTGGCCCAATGATGTGATGGGAGAAAGATATACACAAAGCATACAGATATCCAGTAAACATAAACAAATACTAAGACATCCTGAGGCCACATAATGAAGAATTCTATGGGTAAATTCTTTGTGGTTTTCTTAGAAAAACATTGTTTAATACCTATTTACAAAAATAGAACTGCTCTTAATTCTCATTTTTTCACATATGTTTAAATTTATGGTTACTAATGGAAATATTATTGTAACTCTACATAAACTTAAATAAAACATTTTTCAACTATTTTCAGCACAAATTGAATACCAAAGTCAGATGTATTAACATTATATTTTCACAATTATAAACACAGTTAAGGTAAGACTCACCAACTAATAAAGCAGATAATGCAGTATTCAGTACTTACCCAGGCACTACGCTAAGATCTTTATAAATATAATCTCATTTAATATACAAAACAGTATAGTAAGTACCCTATTCTATAGAAATTATCTACTTTTTTCATCACCACATAACTGTAGGATCCAGATTCAATTAAATCAGTCCTACCTGATTTCAGAGCTGAGCTCTTACCACTATTTAAAAAATTAAAAAAAAAAAAGAGGCTATTTTTCATTATATCACTATCATGGGTATCTGTCGCCTGTGGTACACATAGATTTTTTTTTTTTTTTAAAGATTTTATTTATTTATTTGACAGAGAGATCACAAGTCGGCAGAGAGTCAGGCAGAGAGAGAGAGAGAGAAGCAGGCTCCCGCTGAGCAAAGAGCCCGATGCGGGGCTCGATCCCAGGACACTGAGATCATGACCTGAGCCGAAGGCAGCGGCTTAATCCACTGAGCCACCCAGGCGCCCCAGATTTTTTATTATTTTTAATGGTTCCAACAACTGTAAAACATACTTCCTCAACTGGGCTTGGAATCGTAGTAGGCTGGAAAAAACCTTTGTCAGCACAGAACAAAAAAAGATTACAAATGTAATTCAGAAGTCCTAGAGGTAGATATTTTCAAGACATTGATGGTCCTGAGTAAAATGCAGCTTAGCCGTCTCCTTTTTGGAGGACAACATCTCTGATATACTACTTGCATACCCAAAATTACTTCAATCACAGCCTTAATCATGTTGCACTGTCACTATCTACTTTGTTTTACTTCCCGCACTGCCTTCCACCCTTTTATCTTTGTGCCCTGCATACCCATACAATTTACTAGATAATAGAACACGTTTATCATATTATGACTCCAATGGTTAGAATGGGGATGGGACTGGATAATTCCTGTATCAAGGGATAAATTGGGTCCATTAGATTTTATTCTAGATCAGCAACTTGGTTTCAGTGTCAAAAGGGAATGAATAAGTCTGGAAGAGCTTCTAGGCACAGTCCTTCCTTGCTCAGGTACTGAATAGAGATTCAGAGTTTTAATCTGGGTTCCACCATGAACTTTCTAGTGAGTGACTCTGGGCAAGATTACCCATTTCTCTATCTGCAGGTTTATCAATACACAGTAAGTATATGAGGACATATTATAGTTACAAAGTAAGAGTTTAATGTATGTTAGATTTTGCTTTTCTCTAAACAAATAGAATAAGAAATTAAATTTTTTACATCTCTGGTACTTAGTTCCTCCTACATAATAAGGGCATACAAGTATATTATTTCAAAAAGTTGGACCCTTTTCTTGCTAATCTATAATGTATGCTCAAAATCTAAGAAGATATAGACCATTAGCATTTTAAGATTAATCACCTGGCATATAAAGGGAGACAAATAAGCAGAAAACTGAGAAATCATGAACATCAACTTCCAGAACAGTGTGAAATAACTCCTTAAATCGGCTTTCACTTTTAGGAGCTATAAATCAAAACAGTACCTTTGCAAAATAAAAGAACAACATATGAATAGTTTATAATATCAGGCTCTATCTAAAATGAACATATACAAAAATGGTTTTTACATTATATTTTACCTTTCTTGTGTTCTGAAACAATTACATTTTCCAAATGTTTTGATGAACTAAGTTTTGAAAATATGGATATTTTAGAATACTGAGTTAGGCACAGTATAAGGATAAGTGGTTGCTAGGAACTGTGAAAAAGGGAAGGAGGAAGGGCGAAGGATGAATAGGTAGAGCACAGGGGATATTTTGGACTGCGAAACTATTCCAAATAACACTTTAATGGTGGACTCATGTTGTCTGTTTGTCAAAACCCATAAAATGTGTACTGCTCATCAATGTAACAAGTGTAACAGAGTGATATAAAATGCTAACAAAAGGAGAAAGGAAAGGAAGAGGTACATGTGAACTTTCTGTACTTCCCACTCATTTTTCTGTAAACGTAAAACAGCTCAAAAAAATAAAGTCCATTAATTAACAACAACAATAAAAAGTTTTGGAAATGATAGTTTACAAGACTGTAAACATAATCAATGCCACCAAACTGTATACTTAAAAGTGGTTAAAATGGCAAATTTTATCTTCTATATATTTTACTCCAATAAAAAGGGTCGTAGATGCTCCTTGTTTTATAAGAAAATAATTCTGTGGTTCTAGAAACAAAAAAGGCTGACTGATAATCAATCAATCCAATGTAGAAATCAATGAAAATCTTCATGGAAGAAGTTTTCACTAAAAAATACTCCATTGTAGCAAGAACATTTAATTTTATTTATAAGTGCTTTCATGTTAAAAAAAAAAAAAAACAGTACCTTAAGAGACGTGGTTTTGGCAAGATGGAAAGCCCCGCAGCTCTTAGGTCTTCTTCTCTCACAACTAAAAATCTCTAGCAAAAATATGTATGGAATCAGGAGAGACCCCGAATCGCTAAGGAAATGTTGAAAAACAAAAATAAAACTGGGGGCATCACGTTACCTGATTTCAAAATTTATTACAAAGCTGTGATCATAGACCAGTGGAACAGACATAAAAACAGACACACAGACCAGACACATAGACCAGTGGAACAGAATAGAGAGCCCAGATATGGAACCTCAACTCTCTGGTCAATTAATCTTCGAAAAACAGGAAAAAATATCCAGTGGAAAAAAGACAGTCTCCAATAAATGGTGCTGGGAAAACTGGACAGCTATATGTATAAGAATGAAACTCGACCATTCACTTCCACCATACACAAAGATAAACTCAAAATGGATAAAAGACCTCAACGTGAGACAAGAATCCATCAGAATCCTAGAGGAGAACATAGGCAGTAATCTCTTCGATATCAGCCACAGCAACTTCTTTCAAGATATGTCTCCAAAGGCAAAGGAAACAAAAGTGAAAGTAAACTTTTGGGACTTCATCAAAATCAAAAGCTTCTGCACAGCCAACGAAACAGTCAAAAAAACAAAGAGGCAACCCACGGAATGGGAGAAGTTATTTGCAAATGACAGTACAGACAAAAGGTTGATATTGAGGATCTATAATGAACTCCTCAAACTCAACACACACAAAACAGGCAATCATATAAAAAAATGGGCAGAAGATATGAACAGGCACTTCTCCAATCAAGACATACAAATGGCTATCAGACACATGAAAAAATGTTCATCATCACTAGCCCTCAGGGAGATTCAAATTAAAACCACATTGAGATATCACCTTATACCAGTTAGAATGGCCAAAATTAACAAGACAGGAAACAACATGTGTTGGAGGGGATGTGGAGAAAGGGGAGCCCTCTTACACTGTTGGTGGGAATGCAAGTTGGTGCAGCCTCTTTGGAGAATAGTGTGGAGATTCCTCAAGAAATTAAAAATAGAACTTCCCTATGATCCTGCAATTGCACTCCTGGGTATTTACCCCAAAGATACAGAGGTCGTGAAAAGAAGGGCCATCTGTACCCCCAATGTTTATAGCAGCAATGGCCACGGTCGCCAAACTGTGGAAAGAACCAAGATGCCCTTCAATAGACGAATGGATAAGGAAGATGTGGGCCATATACACTATGGAGTATTATGCCTCCATCAGAAAGGATGAATATTCAACTTTTGTAGCAACATGGACGGGACTCAAAGAGATTATGCTGAGTGAAATAGGTCAAGCAGAGAGAGTCAATTATCATATGGTTTCACTTATTTGTGGAGCATAACAAATAGCATGGAGGACATGGGGAGTTAGAGAGTAGAAGGGAGTTGGGGGAAATTGGAAGGGGAGGTGAATCATGAGAGACTATGGACTCTGAAAAACAATCTGAGGGGTTTGAAGTGGAGGGCAGGGGTGGGAGGTTGGGGTACCAGGTGGTGGGTATTATAGAGGGCACGGATTGCATGGAGCACTGGGTGTGGTGAAAAAATAATGAATACTGTTATGCTGAAAATAAATAAATTATTTTTTTTTTTTAAAAAAAGGAAGAAAAAAAAAATCCCTAGCTATGACGTGACAAAGAAACACAGGAAGTTTCTAAAAGAAGGACAAAGACTGGATACCTATGAAACTCACAGCCTGGGGAACAGCATGACAGAGAGCACCCAGGACCTCCTACCTCCTTACTGCCTCCTATAGACACCAGCCAGCGTACTGCAGAAGACTCTGTGAAACCACCAATAGGCAGAAACCAAAAAAAGCTCCAAGAAAACCTTGTTCCCTACTAATCACAGGCAAGGAAAAGAGTGAAGAAGACATTTTTTGGCAATAATCGTCCCACTCCAGGCAATCATCTGTAGAAAAACTTCATTGTCCCCTTCACACAGGTCAAATAAGAAGTTACATTTCTACCCCCAAATCTCCACACTACTTTATCCCTGCACACACATAAAAAGACAATCTAATTCCCCCACAGTTAGCAAATCAGACAGTTTGGCAGGCTGATTTTCCATTTCCCACCAGAGAGAACTAACAGAATTCCTCTGATGGGATTATTGTCAGTGGGCAAAAAGAGATCATTTTACATTCCCCTATGTTGCTCATTCTCCTTCACTGCTCCAATTCCCCCACCAAAGTAGCATCTGCAGAGTATGGCAAAAAGTTGAGCCACCACCTCTACTCAATAGTAATAAGATTTATTAAGAATCTTAAGCAGTCTATTCATCTGTTGATGGACATCTGGGCTCTTACCATGTTTCAGCTACTGTGGAAATTGCTTACTATAAATATTGGAGTGCATGTGCCCCTTGTGGTGTGTATACACACACACACACACACACACACACATACACATAATGGAATATTACTCACCCATCAAAAAGAATGAAATCTTGCATTTGCAATGACCTGGATGAAACTAGAAGGTAATGCTAAGCTAAATAAGTCAGTCAGAGAAAGACAAATACCTTATGATTGCACTCATATGTGGAATTTAAGGAATAAAACACATGAACATAGGGGAAGGGAAAGAAAAATAAGATAAAAACAGAGAAGGAGACAAACCATAATAGACTCTTAAATATAGGAAACAAACTGGGGGTTGCTGGAGGGGAGGTGGGTGAGGGAATAAGGTAACTGGAGGGCACTTGATGGAATAAGCACTGAGTGTTATATGCAACTGATGAATCACTGAAATCTACCTCTGAAACTAGTAATATACTAATGAATAAACTGAATTTAAATTTTAAAAAGTAGTCTGAAAGAGAGCTAGTCACCACTCATGCAAAACCAATGAGACTGACCAAGATAATAGAAGTGGGAACTAGTCCCCACTCCACCATCCCCCTTACTTGAACATCACTGGGGCCAAACAGGGACCTGAATCTCCAGGTACCTACACAGCAGTGCCAACCGGGGCTAATCAACACTCCCAATTCCCCACATCCCTGGTGTCATCAGGGCCCAGGGGGAAGTAGACTACCAGTCTTCCTTAATGAGGCCAAAGGAGGTGATGTGATACAGAGCTGGATATCACTCCCTTCCCATTATCGCTCCCTGGTAGCAAAAGGTTCAGCAGGAAATTGAAACTACAACCCAAATCCCCAAGACAGGATGGTGAATATCCAACCTTCCCATCTGCAGCAAAGCAGTAGGAGTGTCCTTCTTTTGCTGTAATTGTTCTGGAGTAATACTGGAGATAGGAAGGGGACCTAGTGGGTTTCTAAGCAAACATACTCATCCAAGCCTCATGTTACATTTCAATGTGGGGGCCTGGCTGACTTAAAAAAGTCTTTAATAGGATCTAGAGTCTCATAATACCCAGAAAATAATAATTAAAAAATGCAGCCATACCAAGAATGAAGAAAGCAGAATATGCATGAGAAATAACAGCCACCAAAGGTCAAATCTAAGATGAATCAGGTGTTAGAACTGTCCAACAAGGATTTTAAAGCATCCATCACACATGCTTCCACAAGCTATTATAATTTTTTTTAATTTTATTTATTTATCAGACAGAGAGAGGGGAAGAGAGCGAGCACAGGCAGACAGAATGGCAGGCAGAGGCAGAGGGAGAAGCAGGCTCCCTGCTGAGCAAGGAGCCCGATGTGGGACTCGATCCCAGGACGCTGGGATCATGACCTGAGCCGAAGGCAGCGGCTTAACCAACTGAGCCACCCAGGCGTCCCAGCTATTACAATTCTTTTAAAAACAAACAAATAAGTTTTAAAACAACCAAACATAAACTGTATAACTAAAAAATACAACAACCAAAATAAACTCACCTAGATGAACTCAATGCTAGAATGAAAATGATAGAGGAAATCATCAGGCCCAGATGGTTTCACAGGAGATTTCTACCAAACATTTACTACAGAATGAACACCAATTTTATACAATCTGTTCCAGCAAGCTGAAGAGAAGGGAAAACTTGCCAACTGATTTTATGACTAGTGTTTACCTGATATCAAAACATAGAATAGTACAAGGAGAACAGAGTATAACAAAACGAAAGTACAGTTCAAAAAAAGGGGATGGGGAAATAATTATAAACTAATATCTCTCATAAATTCAAATGTAAAATTCTTCTATATTAGCAGATTAAATCCAGAAATATATAGAATTATACACAATAACCACTAGAATTAATTCCATGTACACAAAGCTGGTCCAATATTTGTAAATGTAACCCAATATATCAATAAACTACAGAAATCATATGATCATGTAATTTGATGTAGACAAAGCATTTGACATAACCCAACATCATTTCATGACAAAATTCCCAATGCAAGATCACGAACTGGTCTACTCTCCTAAGATCACGAAGAGGTCTACTCTCACCACTCCTACTTTACAGAGTACTAAAAGTTCTAGCCACTGCAATAAAACACAAACAGGAAAGGAAGAAATAAAAAGTATCCCATCTTTGCATATAGATGATTCTCTACAAAGAAAATCCCAAACAAATCTACAAAAAAAAAAAAAAAAAAAATTTAAAAAAATAAAAAAACTGGAACTATTCAGTCAGTTCAGCAAGGTCACAGAATACAAGACAAACACACAATAAGTATATTTCTATATGCCAAAAAGGTACATGAAGAAACCAAAGGATTTCAATTATCCCCAAATCATCTATAGGTTTGGTGCAATTTCTATCAAACTCCCACCAATGTTATTTGTAGACATACAAACTAATTCTCAAATTCATATAGAAAGGAACAAGGCCCAAAATAATATTAAAAAGTAGTAAAGCGGAAAAAAAATCAACTTCACTAATCTTAAGATCTATATTAATCAAAACAACAGGATTTTGGCAAAGAAATATACATATCAATCAATGGAACAGAAAATAAACCCAGAAGCATACACACAAAAATATGCCTAACAAATTTTTGACATTTGTAAACATAATCCAATGGAGGAGCAGCTTTTCCAACAAATAATGCTAGAGCAAGTGGGGGTCTATTGGCAAAACAAACTAACAAGTAAACCACCTTAAAACTAAAGCTCAAACCTACACAAAAATTAACTCAAAATGGGTCATGGATCTTAATGTCAAACTAAAACCATTAAACATTTAGAAAAATAGGTATAGAAGAAACTAGGGCTGCCAAAGAATTTTCAGATTTCACACCAAAAGCATAACTAATTCATAAAAGTAAAAATTGATAAACTGAACCTTATTCAAAATTCAGAACTTTTCTCTGCAAATGACCCCGTTAAGAGAATGAAAAGACTCTATAGAACTGTGACAAAAATATTTGTGAATCACTTAAGGACAAGTATCCATAAAGAACTCTCTAAAACTGAACAGTAAACAATCTAATTACAAATGGAAAAGGACATGAACCACCATTTTACAAAAGAGAAAATACATGGGAAAGAAGCACATGAAAAAATGTCCTATATCATTAGTGAAATGCAAATAAATCATCTTATACCTAGCAAAATGCCTAAAAGAAAAAACAAACAAAAAAACACGATAGCACCAAATGCAGGCAAGGGCAAGGATGCAAAGGAATTGGATAGCTTGCACGTTGCTGATTGGATTGTACAAAGGTACAGCCATTCTGGAAAGCAGTTTGGTACCTAACTACTATTGGTACCTAACTAACTATTCAGGTACCTAAGTTCCAGGAAAGATAGCAGAGTAGGAAGACCCTAAGCTCACATCCTGCCAAGGATATAGCTAGATAACACCCACAACCGTGTAAATAACCTAGAAGACAACTCAAACACTGAAAGAGCAAACTATACTACAGCTAAATATAGAGTGAGGTCACATTAAAAACGGTAGGTAGGATGGGAATGGGGTGGGAGCTAAACAGACTCAGAGGACTGTCCATGGAAGGAAGGGACACCACAGGAGTGAAAAGGGGAAACAGACCATCTCAACAGGCGTCCTTACCACAGATAAGAAGAATCCCCAAAACATTTGGCTCTGAAAACCAGAGGAACAACATTTTGCAAGTTCTTACAATCAGTGGGGCTTAACACCTAAAAGTTTAAAAATCAGGAGCCTCTGCTCTGAGAGAGCAGGGAGGATGAGAGGAAACTGAGTCCTCATCCTTCAAGACACAGCACATGAACAGCTTCACAAAGATATAGCATAGATGCAACAGTTTGAAAAACCTCTAGGGTATAAGGAAGGGAGATTAATTTACTACTCTCAGATCATGTGCCAGAGGAACAGGGATCCCTGTGAGACTTCCCCAAGAACAAAAGAGCCAGTGGGCGCCATTTCCCTCCCCCACCCCCAGCCTGTACACAGGTATATGTGAAGGAACCTGCACAGCACCAGCAATCACTACCTAATTTGCTAACAGCCACACCCAGCCTGCATTCTCCTGTGGACACATTTCCTCCGGGTCCTCCTCCAAGGACTGGCTCCAGGTCCTTTTCCACAGCACATCAGGGAAATCCTTGCTAAAACTGTGTTCCCTAACCCCACTGTCCTATGGACCGTGCCCTTCCAATGAGTCCTTGGCGGGAGCCCTTCAAAGCAGTGCCACAGGCCCAGAAGGACAAAAGCAGCCCTGGCAGGGAGCAGCTCTACTCCAAAGTGACTCCTGAGGAGAAGAGAAAATAACCAAACAAACCAGGCCCACTGCAGCCCCAGCAGTGGGCGGGGGCACACATCTGGTCTGATAGCAGGCCCTCCCCAACAACAAAAGCTTCTCACAGGTGACAGCACAGGGAAAGCACCCTGAACTTTGGTGCTACTGCAACTCTGGCAAACACCTGGTCTGACTCAACTCAAGCTCAAAGCCGCATCATATTGGCACATTAATGACACAGGGGGCGAAGCTTGCCCATAAGAGGCAAAGATAGCCATTACAAGTGATTAGACTACAGGCAAAAGTGGCTGAGCCACAATATTTAAGGAACATCCAACATACATAAGAAACACACACGAAGTGCCAGCTTCTAGTGAACAGGGGACACGACACTGCATTACAGAACACTACTGGACTTCTTTATAAGCCAACTCCTTTCAAGAGCAGAAGATGTAGTTAACTTTTCCAACACAGAGAAACAGATACAGAATTAAAAAAAAAAAAAAAAAAAAAAAAAAACGAGGAGAGAGAGGGGTATGTCCCAGATGAAAGAACAGGACAAAATCAGAGCTCTCTTTAGCAAGAGAGCTAAACAGAGGTAAGTAATAGGTCTGATAGAGAATTTAAAGTAATGGTCAAAGGGCACCTAGGTGGCTCAGTCAGTTAATCATCTGACACTTGATCACAGCTCAGGGCTTGATCTCAGGGTCAAGCATTCAAGCCTCTCACTGAGCTCCACACTGTGTTTGGAGCCTCCTTGAAGTAATGGTCAAAAAGATACTAACTGGACTTGAGAAGAGAGGAGGACCTCATTGAGATCCTTAAAAAAGACATGGAAAACATAAAAAGAACCAGTCCAAGATGAAGAACACAATAAATGTAACTAACAACACAGAAGATAGAATAAATGGGTTAGAAAAAGCACAAGACAAGATCAGCAACCAAGAGGACAAAGTAGTGGAAAACAATCAAGCAGGACAAAGTAATGGAAAGCAAACAAGCTGAAGAGGAGTAAAAAAAATAAAAAACTAAAATAGAATTTAAGAATTCAGCAACACCATCAAGCATAACATTTGCATTATAGGGGTCCCAGAGGGAGAAGAGGGCAAAAAGGGGGAAAGATATTTCAGCTGATATTTGAAGAATATCAGCTGAAAGCTTCCAAATGTGGAGAAGAAAACGAAACTCCAGATCTAGGAGGCACAGCAATATTCCAACAAAATCAACTCAAGGAGGTCCACTACATGACACATAGTAATTAAAATGATAAAAGTAGTGAGAAAGAAAAATGTTAAAGCACCAAGATAAAAGAAAACAGTTACATACATGAGAAACCCTGTAACACTATCAACTGATTTTTCAGAAGAAACTTGACAAGCTAGAAGGGAGTGCCATGATATATTCAAATTGCTGAAAGAGAAAGAACTACAGCCAAGAATACTCCCCCCGGCAAGAATGTCATTCAGAATAGAAGGAGAGATATAGAGTTTCCAAGACAAACAAAAATCAAATCAGTAATTTTAAACTCTTAACAAATGAATGTCCAGGACCAGATGGCTTAACAGGTGAATTTCACCAAACATTGAAGGAAAAGTTAGTACTTTTTTTCAAACCAATCCAAAAAATATATATAAGAAAAGGAAAGCTTCCAAACTCATTTTATGAGGTCAGCATTACTCTGATACTAAAACCAGATGAAGACACTACAAAAAAGAACTATCTAATGAACACAGACATAGAAATTCTCAAAAAAAAAAAAAAAAAAAAAAGGAAAGAAAGAAAGAAAGAAAGGAAAAAGAAAACAAAAGCTTAAACAGAATCAAACAATATATTAAAAAATCATTCACCACCATCATGTGTGATTTACTCTCAGGAGGTCAGGGTTGTTTACTCAAATTAATCAATCCCATATTTCAAGATATACTACAAAGTTCTAGCAATCAAACAGTATAATATTAGCACAAAAATGGTCATGTAGATGAACTGAATAGAGATCCCAGACATAAACCCACAATAATGCTGCCAATTAATCTTTGACAAAGTCAAGGATATGCACTGGGAAAAAGTCTCTTCAAAAAATGGTGTTGGGAAAACTGGACAGCAATGTGCAAAAAAAAGGAACTGAACCACTTTCAAACCACCTATAAAAATAAACTCAAAATGGATTAATAAGGATTTAAATGTGAGACCCCAAATCAGAAAAATCCTAGAAGAGGGCACAGACGATAATTTCTCTGACACTGGCCATAGAAATATTTTTCTAGGTATGTCTCCTGGGATTACATCAAAATAAAAAGCTTCTGAACAGAAGGAAAGAATGAAATGAAAAGGCAAACTACTGAATAAAAGAAGATATCTGCAAATGACATGTCCAATAAAGGGTTAATATCCAAAATATATAAAGAACTGATATAACTGAATACCCAAAAAACAAATATTCCAGTTAGAAAGTGGGCAGAAGATATGAACTGACTTTTCTACAAAGAAGACATACATATGGCCAACAGACACAAGAAAAGATGCTCTACATCACTCACCATCAGGGAAATGCAAATCAAAACCACCATGTCACCTCACAATGTCAAAATGGCTAAAATCAAAAACATAAGAAACAATACCGGCAAGGATGTGGAGAAAAAGAACTCTTGTGTACTGCTGGAGGGAGCTCCAACTGTTACAGCCATTGTGGAAAACAGTATGGAGGCTCCTCAAAAACTAAAAACAGAATAACCATATGATCCAGCAACTGCACTACTATTTGTCCAAACAGTAATAAAAATACTAATTCAAAGGGATATATGAATTCCTATATGTATTTCAACATTATTTTTAATAGGCAACTTATGGAAGCAATCCAAGTATCCACTGATAGATAAATGAATAAAGATGATGTGGGGTGTGTGTGTGTGTATTCCACTTTGTGTGTGTGTGTGTGTGTATATATATATTCCAATATATGCATAATATTCCACCATATACATATGGTAGAATATTACTCAGCCATAAAAATGAATGAAATCTTACGATTTAAAAGAACATGGATGGAACTACAGAGTATAATGCTGATGGAAAGAAGTCAGTCTAAGAAAAACAAAGACCATGATTTCACTCATATATGGCATTTAAGAAACAAAATAAATGAACAAAGAAAAAAGAGACAAGCCAAAAATAGCTTGTGGGACTTTATCCTAGGACCTCAGGATCATGACCGGAGCTGGTCATGTGCCACTCTATCCTAGGACCTCAGGATCATGACCGGAGCCGAAGGCAGATGCTTAATGGACTGAGCCACCCAGGCATCCAATAATGGCCATTTCTCCTTTTATCTGAGACACTACTGATTTTAAGAAATCAGATTAGTAAAAATGACTAAAGAAAAACAAGAAAGGGTCACCTGGGTGACTTAGTAGGTTAAGCGTCTGCCTTGGCTCGGGTCATGATCCCAGATTCCTGGGATCGAGCCCTACATTGGGCTCCCTGCTCAGCAGAAGAGTCTGCTTCTCCCTCTCCTTCTGCCTGTTGCTCTCCCTGCTTGTGCTCTCTCTCTCCTACTCACTCTCTCAAATAAATAAAACCTTAAAAAAAAAAAACAAGAAAAGAAAGAGTAAAATTTTCAATATACTAATATATTGATAATATTGATAATATTAATATATAATAAAATATAGTAATTATTATGACTATAATTAATAATATTGATAGTAATAATAACTATCAATAAATAAAATATTAATAAATATCAACTTAAGAGGTATCTTACCCTCAGAAAGGTAAAACACATATATTAGAATCAAGGATATCTGCTATTTCACAAAATGCTATAATCATGGGATTGAAAAAAACTATGCTATTCTCTACTGCAGCCAAACTTGAAATTCAAGTAGGTTAAGCCACCTGCTCAGTAACAACCAAAAATCAATTAGAGGGAGCAGAGGAAGATAGTGGATTAGGAGGTCCTGAGTTCATCTCCTCCCACAGACATACCAAGGCAAAAGACACGTGCATTGCAACTCTACAACAATGAAGAGTAGAAGAATCAATCTTACGCAGCTGAAGACATAGCAAGAAAATCACATCAAGAAGGGTAGGAAGAGCAGAAACATAGTAGGAAATTAAACCCCTACTGTGTTACCAACAAGAAAGATGGATATCACAGGCTCAGAGGAGGGAAGAAGATCAAGCCCCACACCAGGCACCCCCTGCCCTAGGTATCAGCACTGGGGAGCTCAGCCCCAGTGAGGTGTGGCTTTGACAATCAGTGGGGCTTCACTCCAGGAACTTTGAAAATTAACAAGGTTTAACTCCAGGACAGATGAGGGATATAGGAAACTGAGTCTATGGTTTTAATGGGCCAGTTCACTTTATCACTTTGATCAGAGATGCAGCACAACAGCTTCGGTTTAAAAACACTGGGGATATATATAAAGGAGATTTATATGTAATTTTAAGATATGTGCCAGGGAGTCAAGGATTTTGTCACCACTTGTGTTGCATTCCTTTAGCTTAGCTGGCAATAGTTCTAGGGGAGCCAGTTTTGAAACCTTCCGTCTGCCTTGCTAGCACACCAGTGCTCCCCTGCAGATCTGCCCCACCCAACATTCCTGCCCCAGCAGGTGCCTCTCCAAAGCAGCCCCCCAACATGACCACACTGAACAAGCATCCTTAGTAGGAACCAGTGTCCCTCTAAAGTGACCACCAGTTTCACCACACCTAGTGGGCAGCCCCAGCCAGAGCAGCACTCTCCAGACTGATTCCTGTCTGGGGGAGAGAAAGCAGTCAGCCCCACCTACTAGTCTGTACATAGCAACTGCAGCCCCACCTCACAACCAGAACATGAGGGACAACCCCTGCCCACCAGTGTGTCCACAGCAGTCACAGCCAGTCATTGTAGACTGTTGGGTTAATGGTCATCCCTGACCATCAGCCTGTAGGCAGCAGTAACAGTCCAGCTGAAATAGTAAGTGGCACATAGCCCATATAGGTAGCACCCCTAGAGCTCCTGTCCTGGTGTCCAGGAAAGACTGAGCAACAGGGAACCAAAGGATGCCTTCTACATAAAGCCACTACTTTCAAAACCTAGAAAGACAGGTGACCAACCTAATACACAGTAACAAACACAGAGAGCAAGACATAATAAAAAGAGGAGTAAGTTCCAAATGAATGAACAAGACAAAACCTCAGAATAATAGCTACATGAAATACAGTAAACAACCTACCTGATAGGGTTCAAATTAATGGTCATAAAGGCACCCAACAGACTTAAGAGAACAGTGCATGAACCCCGTGAAAATATCAACAAAAGACAGAAAAAAGAAAGTCAGTGTAAAAGAATACAATAAATAAATGAAAAATATACTAGAGGAAATAAACAGTTGATTAGAGGATAGAGAAGAACGGATTAGCAATCTCAAACACAGAATATGAAAAGCAACAAATCTTATTGATTACTCAGAAAGCTAATACAAAGATTAAAAAACAAAAGTAGTAAAATAAATTACACCTAAAATAATTATTCGGGGCGCCTGGGTGGCTTGTGGGTTAAAGCCTCTGCCTTCGGCTCAGGTCATGATCCCAGGGTCCTGGGATCGAGCCCCACATCAGGCTCTCTGCTCAGCAGGGAGCCTGCTTCCTCCTCTCTCTCTGCCTGCCTCTCTGCCTACTTGTGATCTCTGTCTGTCAAATAAATAAATTCTTTAAAAATAAAATAAAATAAAATAACTATTCAAGGAGCACACAAAATATAAATATATAAAAGATATCACATGTATAAAATGTGAAGGGGCAGCAATGATATAGCACTTTACAAATATGTTTGAAATTAAGCAAACAACAACTTAATATAAACTGATATCTACAACAGATGATATATATGAACCTCATCATAACCCCAAACCAAAAACCTAGAATATGAACACAAAAAACAAAGAGAAAGGAATCCAAAAATGACATAAAATAAAGTCATCAAATCACAAGGGAAAAAAGCAAGAGAATAAGAAACAGATAACTTTGTTTTGTGGTACAAAAACAATAAGACAATAATTAACAAAGTGACATTAACTACATGCTTATCAGTAATTAATTATAAATAAAATAAATACTCCAATCAAAAGACACAGAGTGATTGGATGGATAAAAACACAAGGGCTATCCATATGCTGCCAACAAAGACTCACCTCAGACCTAAAGACACATAGAACCAAAAGAGATGAAAAACCACATTCCATAAATATGGAAATAAAAAATAGCTAACAATATTTATATCAGACAAAATAGACTTTTAAAAAAAGATTGTAACATGAAACAATGTAGGAAATAACAATAAAGGGATCAGTATAGCAAAAAGATGTAAGATCTGTAACTGTCTATGCACCCTATAAAGGAGCACCTAAATATGTAAAGCAAATATTAACAGACATAAAGAAATAAACAGTAATACAAGTAGTGAACTTACCATCAACAGATAAATCATTCAGACAGAAAAGCAGTAAGAAAAAAAAAAGTGGCTTTGAACAACACATTAGACCAGAAAAATTATACATATATATATAAAATACATATTTGAAACTTTCCATCAGAATCAGTAGAATACACATTCCTTTCAAGTGCCTATCAAATATTTTATAGGACAAATTACATGTTAGACCACAAAACAAGTCTTAATAAATTTTTAAAAATGGAAATCAGGGCGCCTGGGTGGCTCAGTGGGTTAAGCCGCTGCCTTCGGCTCAGGTCATGATCTCAGGGTCCTGCGATCGAGTCCCGCATCGGGCTCTCTGCTCAGCAGGGAGCCTGCTTCTCTCTCTCTCTCTCTCTCTCTCTCTCTCTGCCTGCCTCTCCATCTACTTGTGATCTCTCTCTGTTAAGTAAATAAAATCTTTAAAAAAAAAAATAAAAAAAAATAAAAATAAAAATGGAAATCATATCAAATATGTAAGAGCAAATCAAAAAATACCCAGAGACATAAGAAAATGAAAATACAATGGTTCAAAATGTTTGAAAAACACCAAAAACAAGTGTAAGAAAGATGTTTATAGCAATATAAGCCCACCTCAATAAACAAACAAAAATTCTCAAGTAATCAGCCAAACCTTATACTTAAAAGAACTAGAAAAAGAAGAACAAAGCCTAAAGTTAGTAGAAAGAAAGAAATAATAAAGATTAGAGGACTCAAATATAATCAGAAATGAAAGTGAAGAGATTATAACTGACACCAGGAAAATACAAAGAGACTATAAGAGATTACTATGAAAGAGTATATGCCAACAAACTGTAAAATCAAGAGGAAATGGATTAATTCCTATAAACATACATTCTTCTAAGGCTGAATGAGGAATAGAAAATCTGGACAGATCAATTAATAGTAACAAAGTTGAATCAGAAGTCAAACACTCCCCAAAAAAACAAAACTCCAAGACCTGAGAGCTTCACAGGAAAATTCTAGAAAATGTTAAAAATAAAGTTAATACCCATCCTCTCAAACTATTCCAAAAAATTGGAGAGGAACAACTGCTTCCAAATTCAATATGAGGCTAGAATTATCCTGACAACAAAACATGATGAAAATACTACAAAACATAAAATGACAAACATCCCTAATCAACAGATGCAAAAATCCTCAACAAAATATTAGCAAACCAAAATGACAGTAGAAGGATCATTCACCACAAACAAGTGAGACTGGTTTAAGGGATATGACAATGGTTCAGTGTGATGTATCACATAACAAAATGAAAGATAAAACCATATAATCATCTCAACGGATGCAGGAAAAGCATATGACAAAATTCAACATCCATTCATTATAAAAACTATCTACAAATGGTATAAAGGAAAGATATCTCAATATCATAAAGGCCATGTATGATTAAACCCATAGCTGACATCATACTCAATAGTGAAAAGCTGGAACTATTTCTTCTATGATCAGTAATAAGAAAAGGATGCCCACTCTTGACATAGCTTTGGAAGTCCTAGTCACAGCAAGCAGTCAAGAAGAAAAGTAAAATGCATCCAGAGCAGCAAGGAAGAAGTAAAATTATCACTATATACAGATGAGATAATATTATATATAGAAAACTCTAAGACTCTACCAAGAAAATATTAAAACTAATAAATCAGTAAAATTGCTGGATATAAAATGAATATGTATAAATCTGTTATGGTAGAGCCACAACTATCAGAAAAAGAAATTAAAGAAACAAGCCTATTTACAAATGCATCAAAATAAATTAATTAATGACTAGGAATAAATTTAAGCAAGGGGGTGAAACACATATACTCTGAAAACTGTAAGACACTGACCAATGAAATTGAAGACAACACAAATAAATGTAAAGATACTCCATCCTCACAAATTCTGGAGACAAAAATATCATTAACATGTCTACAGTATGAAACGCAAGCTAAAGATTCGATATGATCCCTAGAAAAACACAAGTAGTATTTTTTATAAAACTAGAATTATCCTAAAATTTGTATGGAACCAGAAAGGATTCCAAAAAGCCAAAGCAATCTTGAGAAAAAAGAAAAAAGTGGAAGTATTACATTCCTAGATTCCTACTACTACAAAGCTATAGTAGTTTAAACAGTATGGTAGTGGCAAAAAAATAAAAATAAAAAGACAAACAGATCAACAGAATAGAATGAAGTCCAGAAATAAACCCATACTTATATGGTCAAATAAATCTATGACAGAGGAGAAAAGAATATACAATGGGAAAAAGACAGTCTCTTCCATACATAGTACTGGGAAAACTGGATAGTCACATGCAAAAATATGAGACTGAACTAGTTTTCTTAAACCATACACAAAAATAAACTCAGAATAGATTAAAAACCTAAATGCAAAACCTGAAACCATGAAACTCTTAAAAGAAAACATGTGCAGTAAACTCTTGGATATCAGTCTTAGCAATATTTTTCTGATCTGTGTGCTAGGGCAAGAACAGCAAAAGCAAAAATAAACAACTGGAACTGCATCAAACGAAAAAGCTTTGCACTTAGAAGAAAAACATCAACAAAATGAAAGGGCAACATACTGAATGGGAGATAGTTCCAAGTGATATATTCAATAAAGGGTTAATTTCCAAAATATATAAAGAACTCATGTAACTCAACAGCAATAAGTAATCTGATCAAAAATAAGAAAACCTGAATGGACATTTTACAAAGAAGGCATACAGATGGCTAACAAATGAAAAGACACTTAATATCACTAGTCATCAGGGAAATGCAAACCAAACCCACAATGAGATAATAACACATCATACCAGTCACAATGCCTAAAATAAAAAAGATGAAATATCTAGTGTTGTCAAGAATGTGGACCAAAGGGAACCCTTGTGAACTGTTGGTGGGAAGGTAATCTGGTGCTACCATGGTGGAAAATGGTATGGAAGTTTCTTGAAAAATTAAACATAGAAATACCATATGATCCAGCAATTCCACTATTGGGTACTTAAAAATGAAAATACTAATTTGAAAAGATACATGCACCCCTAGATTTACTGCAACATTGTTTACAACAGCCAAGATAGGAAGTAACCCAAATATCATCATTAAGTGAATAGATAATGATGATATGGTATGTGTGTGTGTGTGTGTGTGTGTGTATACATATATATATATATATGTATGTATGTATATATATATATATATATATATGAATATTACTCAGGTATAGAAAAGAAAAAAGACCTTGCCATCTGCAATAAAATGGATGGACCTAGAGGGCATTATGCTAAGTGAAATAAGTAAAAGAAAAACAAATAACACATGTTTTCACTTATATGTGGAATATAAAAAGAAAACAATCTTTTAAACACAGAGAACCATCTGGTGGTTACCAAAGTGGGGGTGGTGGTGGGGACAAGCAAAGTATGCAAAGGGGATTAAGAGATACAAGTTTCTAGTTATAAAATAAATAACTCACTGAGATGAAAAGCAAACCCTAGGGGATATAGTCAATAACATTTAATAATGTTGTATGATGACAGATGGTGACTAAACTTACTGTGATGTAAGCACTGCATAATGTATAGAATAGTCAAATCAGTATGCTCTACACCTGAAACTAATTTATGTCAACTATAATTCAACAATAAAAAATTTTAAAGATGTGTTACATATACACAATGAAATATTATTCAGCAATAAAAAAGGGTATGTTGCTATTCACAACAACATGTACAGACCTCAGGGTACTAGGCTCAGTGAAATAAGTCAAAGAAAGATAAATAACATATGATTTTACTTTTACATGGAATCAAAAAAAAAAAAAATGAAAGCAGACTCAAAAATACAGATAGCAAACAGGTGGTTGCCACAGGGGAGAAGGTTGGACAAAACAGGTGAAGGGGATTCTGAGGTACAAATTTCCATTTGCAAAATAAATATCACGGAGATGGAAATTATAACATAGGGAATATAGTCAATAATAATATAATTGCTTTGTATGATGACAGATGGTAACTATACTTATTGTGGTAAGCATTTTATAATTTATATAATTTTTAAATCACTACATTGTATACCTAAAACTAATATAATATTATATGTCAAATGTACTTCAAATTAAAATAAAACCAAAAATGAAAAAATAAAAATCATAACCAAAGCCTCTTGGCTCCCAGAGTCCAATAGAAAAATTTTTGTATGAAACAAATACTCACGAAGGTATATCTTTAAAACAGTAGAACATGTGATCTTGAAGTACTTCCCAGACTATATTTGTAGTGACTAAATTATATTAAACACCCTAAGGTATTTTCTCTTGTTCTTTTTAACAGACTGCTTAAGTCCACACTTCAGCCCAGGCTTGAAGATTGTTGTTTTGGGCTTTTTAAAAACTGTTTTCATATGAGAGATTTTTCCCCACCTTTATTGAAAAATAACTGACATATAATGCTATGTATATTTAAGTTGTATAACATGTGATTTTATAGATTTATATACTGCGTAATTGTTACCACCATTGTATTAACTAAAACCTCCATTTCACACAATTATCACTTTTTTTATTGTGGTAAGAACACTTATCATCTACTCTCAGGGGCACTTCCAAATATTATTATTATATTTGTTATATATTAACTATTATCAATATGCTAATATTACTTATTTATCTTAAAACTGAAACATACTGTTACAAATACCTCCCCATTTCCCTCTACTCCTCAGTCCCTGAAAACCACCATTTCTGTCTGTTTCAATTACGTTAGCTATTTTAGATTCCACATTTAAGTGATATATGGTATCCATCTTTATCTAACTAATTTCATGTAGCATAATACCCTCAAGGTCAATCCATTCTGTCAAAAACGACAGGATAAACATCTTCCTCGTGGTTGTATAACAATCCACTGCAGCAAAAAATATATGTATTTTTATATATGTATATAAATATAATATATATACAAATGTACATGTAACACATTTTTATCCATTCATCTATTGACAGACACCAAGGTCTTTATAGTGTCTTGGCTACTGTGAATAAGGTAATGAACATGAAAGTGTAAATAATCTCTTCAAGATCCTGTTTTCATTTCCTTTAGATATATGTCCAGAAGTGAAAACACTTGATCATATGGTGGCTCTATTTTTAATTTTTTAAGGAACTTCTAAAGTTTTTCAATGTGGCTACACCATTCACATTCCCATCAACAGTATTCTAGGGTTCCCACTTCTCTACCTCCTTGCCAACACTTGTTACATCTTGTCTTTTCAATGATAACAATTTTAACAGGTTTAAGGGGATACTTCACTGTGATTTTGATGCTAAGCACCTTTTTACGTACATATTAGCCATAAATGTCTTCTGTGAAAAGATGGTCTATTCAACTCCTCTGCTTATTTTTAATTGAATTTTTTGTTCTTAAGTTCTTTTTATATTTTGGATATTAATCCACTATCAAATATATCATTGCCAAATATTATCCCACTACTAAAACTGCTTTTGTAGCATCCCACAAATTGTGGTATGTTGTATTTCCATCTTCCTTTGTCTCAAGATACATTCTTATTTCTCTTTTGATTTCTTTTATGACCAACTCATTCATCACAAGAATGATAGTGTTCACATATTTTTTAATTCTCCAGTATTCTTCTTGCAGCTGATTACTAGTCTCATACTATCATGGTCAGAAAATACTTCATAGACTATCAATTTTTTTAAATTTATAAAAACATGTTGTGGCCAAACACATGATCCAGGAGAATGTTCCACTGAGAATGAGAAGAATGTATATTCAGCTGCTGAGTGGAATGTGCTATAAGTGTTTAATTCCATCTGGTCTAATGTATATTTTATACCCAGAGTTTCCTTACAGATCTGGATGTTCAATTGTTGAAGTGGCATACTAAATTCCCCTAAACTTGTATTGTTTATTTCTCTGATCAGATCTTTAAATATTTGCCTCATATATTTAGGTGATCTTATGTTAGTTGCATAAATATATAAAACTGTTATACCTTTTCCATAAATTAATCCTTTTATCATTATATAACAAACTTCTTTGTCTCTTGTTATAATCTTTGGTTCTGTACCTATTTTACTAATGTAACTACACAGCTTTCTTTTCATTTCCATTTGCACGCAATATCTTTTTGCATCCTTTCATTTTATGTGTCTGTTATAGGTAACATACAGTTGGGTCTTATTTTCTTAATGTATTCAGCCACTCTGTGGCTTTTGATTGAAGATTTTAGTCCATTTACATTTAAAGTACTTATTGATCTGGGTTTACTCATGTCATTTTCCTGTTTTCTGCTTTATAATTTTTTTCTTCCTAACTTTCCCTTTTTCTTTGTAATTTTATGACTTTTGTGGTATTCATAAATATATTTCTCTATCTTTTCCAAACTTACTACAGGTTTTTGCTTGTAGTTGTCATAAGGTACATAAAACACAGTTCTAAGAGTATTATTTTAAGCTCATAACTACTTAATTTCAAATGCATACAAAATCTCTACATTTTTATACTCTCTCCATCATAATTTGTATTTTTGATGTCACAATTTACTTGGTGTATCCAGTAACAAAATATTGTCATTATGGTTATATTTTATATTTTATACTGTCTTAACCTTCAAGCTAGGGATAGAGTACTTTATTACCACCATTACAACATTAAAATATTCTGAATTAAATTAAATATTTACCTTTACTAGTACTTTTATAGTTTCATATGTTTTCCTGTTACTAATTAGCATTCTTTCATTCCAGACTGAAGACCACTCTTCAACATTTCTTATAAGGTCAGTTTAGTAATGATGCACTCCTTCAGCTTTTGCTAGTCTGAAAAACTCCATTTCTCCTTCAATTGTGAAGGATAACTTGGATGGGTAGATTATTCTTTATTGCCAGTTTTTTGTTTGTTTGTTTGTTTTTCCCCCAACACCTAGTGCCTCAGTCAGTTAACTGGCTGCCTTTAGCCCAAATCATGAATTCAGGGTCCTGGGATTGATCCAGCCCTATGTCAGGCTCCCCAATCAGCAGGGAGTCTGCTTCTCCCTCTGCCCCTCCCACCAGCTTGTGCTCTCTCTCTCTCTCTTTCTCTCTCAAATAAATAAAATCTTAAAAAAAAAAAAAATTTGTTGCTACAGTCTGTAGGGCCTGAATGCATGCCCCACTGGATATCAGATCCAGGTAATCTGGAGACACAGCCCTCTGGCATCATGGCAAAAGCTTGAGTGTCAAGTGTGTCTATAAGATCCTTCCAGAAAGATGCCAGTGACTTAGAGCAGACTACAGGGAGAGGGCAAGGGAGGTGTCTGCCGCCTACCTTGTTCCCTTGGGATGATCACAGTCATCCTTTAGATGAGTACCATTTCAGCATGGGTATTTCCTCATTCATCTAAAATACAAGAGTTATGAAGCTAGTTTCCGGATTTCTTTCAGAAAGGTAATTGCTCTGTGTATAGCTGTATATTTACTGAGTCTATGAGAGGGAGGTATTTCAGAATCCTTCAGTGCTGCCATGTTTGCAGCCCATGTCCCAGTTTTTCTTTATCAAATGAAAGATTTAAATCTGTAGTAACAGTAGTCTCAGAAATAGGGAATTACAAAGTTATAAAATAGAATGTTAAATACATTGAGATGGAAAATAAAATCCTCCATATAATTACTCTATCACTGAAAACTCTTACACGGTAATACCCATTCTTCGTTATAAGAGTTTGAAATAAATAGTTTGCTCCATTTCCTCCATTAATTTTAAGAAATAACAATTTCAAAAAGCCAATCAGTTATAAACCATCCTTAACTATCTCCTATAATTTGAAAATAATGAAGCAAATAATTAATATATACTGAAAAACTACACAGCCAAAACAAATATTCAAAGAAAGAGAGTAAGTATATTAAGGGAATGCAAAGAACACTAGGTAGAAACTTAATCTGAAAGTTTCAAAAGCATAAACATTTTAATTGTTGTTAAGACAAAGGAAGATACTCTTCTTTTATTCCTTGCCATTTCATATATATTATATATATATATATATAATTCAAACACAAAAACCCTATAAGAGAAAGAGAAGAAAGGGCATTAACATGTTTTGAGATACTATAAAGTGCTAATCATGAAACTCAGTAGTTCAAAAATGTCTTACCTACTAATGTGTCAATTTCCTCATTTGTTTAATGAAATGTAATTCCACTATGCCTCAGAAGATTATTATGAAAATTAAGTGGATTAATATAAAGTACTTAGAATATATCTTCATACATGGAAATATTTAATAACTGTCAATAAAATGATGATGCTTAAGTATTTTCCCCAATTTATAGATAAATTGATAAATGGAGGAAACTAAAAGTCCAGAAAAGAAAAGCAATCTGTCCACAATCACAGAATGAATAAACACCAAGATTTAAAGCCAGGTATATCTGACACCAAAGTTCTTGCTTTATCCATGAAGTGAACACCTAGAAAACACCTTTGACGTTCTAAACCAAAACAATAAAGAAAAGCAAGCCTTCTAAAACGCTTTCTTAAAAAAATATTGTGGATGACAGAGTGTGTTTAAAGGTTAACAAAAAATGTCCTGTACTGCAAAAAATACTGTACTGCAGTTCTTTGAACGTTTGATATTCAATACATAAGTCTTTATTAACCAGAATATTTATCTTATCAGATCCATAAGATACAAAATGTGTACACAATATGAAAGGTTGGATATTAGAAGCCAAAGAGAATAAGATGAGAAGACACACTAGAGCAGCTTACAGTGTTAGTGCAAAATACATGCAAACATGACTACAATAAAATACTGCTTAGTACCACAATATTAACATACTCAAATTAGTAAACTGAGAAAAACAAAAGATTTCATACGTGAAATGCAAGTCATATATCATAGCTTGGCATTAAGGGTTCAGGTTCTTCAATGAGAAACAAAATCTTTGAAATATCAGTCTCTAAAATTAAAAAAAAAATTATGTGAATATATTTCAGGTTCATTTCAGTTCAACTAATGAAAAATGTTACGGTTCTCATAATCCAAGATTTCAAGGAAACATGTTTCCCTTTTAAAAAAGCAAGCCTCAGAAAAGTTCATATGCCAATCCTAATCGTTTGGTCAGATCACAGAGGAAATCACAGGATGAGATTTGAATAAGAGAACTACAGTCGCTATTTATCAGAAAAGGTAACCAAGATTTCTATATCAATCCCCAGGCCAAAAGACCACCCAAAGACATTTTCACTGGTCAAATCTTATAAAACTCAAAGAGGAAGTCCTCACCACCAAAGAAAACAATACTCCTTCCAGAAGAATTTATTTGTAAGACAAATCAAAACCCTCAAGATTGGGACTCTTTTTATACACAAGAGCAAATGGTTTTATTTTTATTGGAAAGCCATTAAGTAATAACCTTGGTCCTTGATGTCACAAGCTCTATGTAACACAACTGGCCACTTTTAATAAGTAGAGAATTGGAAACATATTTAAAAAGTTATCACAGAAAAATCCCTTTATAGTCATAGTGAAAATTAAACATTTAGCTTCGTATCTTCCCTGTGTCAGTTGGCCAAGGGAATTCCCCAGGGCATGCAGATTTAAGGCATCATTTTCTCCACTACTATTCTACACCATGGCATTGTAAAACTTGTAATAGATGTGCTAAAAGAAAAGGTTCCATCGTTAAAGTTTTCTGGGACCACTGCAATAAACAAGTAATATGTTTCTTTATAATAAAAATGTGTTTTTAAAGCTTTAATATACATTGCAAATCTCCAAGGGGTGGGGAGAAAAGTATGAAATATTTCCAAACTCTTGTGACTAAGTGACAGAGAAATTAAAATCAGTGCATAAAAATCAGTATACATCTTAAAAAATATTTAGATTCCATGAAATATAGTTTGAAAGACACTATTAGAAGTGCAAACTATGATGAGCGATTCTAATCAGCTCACAGAAATCAATGGGTTCAATGCAAGGCAAGACACAGCAAAAGCCCTGTACTTTCAAACCTGACATTAAACTTTGATGAATGATTTTACATATTTAAAATCCTTACACAGGACAATTCTTTGTGCTGACCTTTGTGAAATAATACTCCACTACTTAACTAGGTAGTGGAAGACTTTCTTGGGTCATTCTCAGTAAATTAAGAGTAGATCCTTTAGGTCAAAATGAAACAGAGATTTGAAAAATTTGTATAGTCTATAAGGGTAGGATTTTTGTTTTGGTTTTATTTTTGAGGGAAAATTCTTGTTTTAAATGAATGTTCTAAGACAATGAAGAAACAAGCCACAGACTGGATGAAAATCTCTGCGAAACACATACCTGATAAAGGACTGCTAAATAAAATAAAATATACAAAGAACTCCCAAAACTCAACAGTAAGAAAATAAACTCAATTAAAAACTATGCAAAAACAGTCTGAACAGAAATCTCACCAAAGAAGACATTCAGATGGCAAGTAAGCATATGAGAAGATGCTCCACACTGTATTTCATCAAGTAACTACAAATTAAAAGAACAGGATACCACTATACACCCATTAGAATGGCCAAAATACAGTATACCTGACAATGCCAAATGCTGGTGCAGATATAGAGCAATGAAAATTCTCAATCATGCTGGTGGAGATGCAAAATGATGCCACCCTGGAAAACAACTGACCATTTTCTCACAAAACTAAACATACTCTTACCATATGATCTAGCAATCACATTTCTTGCTATTTAAACCAGTGAGCTGAATAGCTATACATACACAAAAAGCTGCACACAAATGTTTACAGAAGCTTTATTCACTAACTGCCAAAACTTGAAAGCAACGAGGTTCAATAAGTGATTAAACAAACTGGTCTAACCAGATAATGGAATATGATTCAACTTATTGTTTTATTAACCCCATGAGCTATCAAGCCATAAAAAGACATGGAAGAAACTTTGATGCATCTTATTAAGTAAAAAACAAAGCCAGTCTGAAATGACCACACATTAGAGAATTCCAACTACATGACATTTTGGAAAAGATAAAACTATGGAAATAGTTAAAAGGTCAGTGATTGCCAGGGGATCACAGGGAGAGAAGGTATGAAGGCAGAGAAGATTGTTAGGGCAGTGAAACTACTCTGTAGGATAACAAAATGGTAGATACGTGTCATTACACATTTATCCAAATCCAAACAATTTACAAGACCAACAGTGAACCCCCAATGTACAATGTCAATAATGAATATTTTATCAATACTAACTCATCAATTATAACTGAAAAGGAAGGGATGCCTGGGTGGCTCAGTGGGTTAGAGCCTCTGCCTTCGGCTCAGGTCATGATCCCAGGGTCCTGGGATGGAGCCCTGCATCAGGCTCTCTGCTCAGTGGGGAGACTGCTTCCTCCTCTCTCTCTCTCTGTCTGCCTCTCCACCTACTTGTGATCTCTCTCTCTCTCTGTCAAATAAATAAATAAAATCTTTAAAAAATAAATAAATAAAATAACTGAAAAGGAAGGTGAAGCAGTAGTGGTAGAAGGCGTACAGAAGAACCCTCTACACTTTCAGCTCCACTTTTGATTAAGCCTAAAACTGCTCTTAAAAATAAAGACTATTCTACACAACTAATAAATCACTGAACACTACATCAAAAACAAATAATGTGTTGGCTAATTGAATTTATTTATTTTTATTAACATATAATGTATTATTAGCCCCAGGGGTACAGGTCTGAGAGTCGCCAGGTTTACACTTCACAACACTCATCATATCACATGCCTTCCCCAATGTCCATGATCCAAGGCTAATTGAATTTAAATTAAAAAATAAAAACTATAAATTTTATTTTTTTAAAAGGTCTATTTATTTTAGAAAGAAAGATAAAGTGAGCAAATGGGAGGGCCAGAGGGAGAGGAAAAGAAAGAATCCTAAACAGATGCCCCACTGAGTGCAGAGCCAGACTCAGGGCTCAGTCCCAGGAGCCTGAGATTGTGACCTGTGCCAAAATCAACAGTCAGATGATTAACCAACTAAGCAACCATACCCCTAAAAACTATACATTTTCTAACAACAGAATTAAATTTAAAAATTAGGAAGGGGCATCTGCATGGCTCAATTGGTTAAGCATCTGACTCTTGATTTTGGTTCAGGTCATAATCTCAGGGTCCAGAGATAAAGTACCGAGTGGGGCTCTGGCTCCAGGCTCAGCTGGGAATCTGCTTGAATCCCATCATGACACTATACCCCTCCCCTCACATCACTCATGTGCATGCTCAAGCTCTCTTTCTTTGTCAAATAAATGAACAAAATCTTTTTAAAAATGAGGCATCTTGGGGCACCTGGGTGGCTCAGTGGGTTAAAGCCTCTGCTTTCAGCTCAGGTCACGGTCCCAGGCTCCCAAGGTCCTGGGATCGAGCCCCATAACGGGCTCTCTGCTCAGCAGTGAGGCTGCTTCCCTCTCTCTGCCTGCCTCTCTGCCTACTTGTGATCTCTGTCTGTCAAATAAATAAAATCTTAAAAAAAAAAAATTGGCATCTTAAGAGGAAAATGTAATCTACATTCAAATTTTATGAATGTATTATTTTTACTGTATCACAAATTGCATAGTAAGAACAATTTTTAAATAGGTATGTCATGTACTCCAGAAGAAACGAAGAGGATATTATCTCAGAACTTCCAGTGTCCCTGCCTGAAATAGTTCAGGTCATGACAGTAAAAAATATTAATACACCTACTGTATTAATTTATGGCACCAAATTTACCTCATATTCACTTATTTTACTGAGAAACCTGATAGAGAGACTATTATGTCCAAGAGCGGCATTAATTCACAGGAAATCTATTACACAGAAGTAAGTTCACTCTTACTGCATACTCCCAGTCTCTATATACCTGTATATTTCTTAGTAATTGCTCTTCCCAAGATATTTCTAATAATGTTTGTAGATATTTCATTGGAACTCTCAGTTTATTTAAATTCTATTAGTCTTCTGATGAAAGGAGAAGTCAAGACTCTCATTCTGGCATTATAGATTCTCACTCTGATACTAACTTTGTGGGGAAAAACAATCAAGGTTTATAACAAATAGAAAATAAAGTAACAAAATGAAAAATATCTCTCACATAACAAAACAAAATTGAAAAGCAAAAATCTGGCTAAACATAAGAATTATGTACTTTGAGAAAACAGAGTTGAGATCCTATGAGCTTCAGTTATTTAAAGAATAATTTTAAATTTATTTGAGAATTGGGGCACCTGGGTGGCTCAGTGGGTTAAGCCTCTGCCTTCAGCTCAGGTCATGATCTCAGGGTTCTGGGATGGAGCCCCACATCAGACTCTCTGCTCAGCAGGGAGCCTGCTTCCTCCTCTCTCTCTGCCTGCCTCTCTGCCTACTTGTGATCTCTGTCTGTCAAATAAATAAATAAATAAAATCTTTTTAAAAAAATTTATTTGAGAATTAATTTTATTTTTTAAAGGGGTATTAACTGTATTTCAAATAAGTCAATCTAACAATAGTGAAAATTAGGTAATTTCCTTAGTTTCTCATTTAGTTTATTAATAAACTACAACTCTTCAAATAAGTGTTCTTAATCTTAGGTCTCAGGAAAGAAATATTTTTGCACATTTTATGAGCTTTTATCACACAAAAATGCAAAACTCATTCATTAGTTTTGTGACTTAAAATTTCTAATCAGAGCAAAATGGTGATCCCTGAGAATAAAAGATATAACTTAATAAGTTGTTATGACCCATCACATCACATAAGTTAGATCTCTACTGCAGAAACTTAGTGACAACATATTAAGTCAGAAATACAAAATCCCTTAAGGTTTAAGGTTTAAAAAAAAAAACAAAACCCTCAGACTTTTAGTATCCAAAAATATATGCAGAGACAAGTAATGTAGGTATTTAAGAACATGTATCCCATTCTTTCATTCTTTAAACTATAATAAAAACTTTTTGTTGTGATCAGCTCAAACATTCTAGACCTGATGGCAGTACTTACTATAGAAACCAGAACAAAAATAATGCTGATAGGATTCCATAAAAACTGCTTTGATGGTGTTTTCAAACACTGCATGTTATAATTCATTAAGGTACTATAATTATCAATTTAAAACAATGAAATATTTTAGGTATGTGTATAGCTAGAAACAAGTATTGCTCTTTTAAAGTTCTTATGTCAATTCAGAGACACCCCCCTCCAAATAACATACATACATTTCCATATAAAAATATTTTACATTGGTCCCTAATATGGCTGAGTGGGTAAAATAGTAAGACCCATCTGTACACTTCTCACAAGAGACTTACTTTAGATATAAAGACATACAGACTGAAAGTGAAGGGATGGGAAAAAATGTCCCATGCAAATGGAAACAAAAGCAAGCTATACTTCTATCAGATAAAACTGACTTTAAAAACAAATATTGTAGTTAGAAATAAAGAAGGGCACTACATAAAGATAAAGGGGTCAACCCCACAGAAGGATATACCATTTATAAATAATTATGCACCTAAATATATAAATCAAATATTAACAAGCCTCAAGAAAGAAATTGATACCAATATAATAATAGTAGAGAACTTTAATACCCCACATAATTAATGAATAGATCATCCAGAAAGAAAATCAATAAGGGAACAGCAACCTTAAATGACACATTAGACCAGAAGGGCTTAACAGATTTCTGCAGAACATTCTATCCAAAAGCAACATAATACATACTCTCAATTGCACATGGAACATTCTCAGGATAAATCATACATTAGGACACAAAACAAGGTTTAATAAATTTAAGAGGACTGAAATATTATCAAGCATCATTTCAGGCCACAGTGGTATAAAACCAGAAATCAATTACATGAAGAAAACTGAAAAATTCACAAATGTATGGAGATTAAACATGCTACTGAAAAATCAGTGGGTCTGAAAAGAAATTATGAGAGAAATTTTAAAAGTATCCTGAGACATATGAAAACGGAAATGGAACATACCACATTTATGCAAGTCAACAAAAGCAAGCCTAGGAAGGAAGTTCACAGCAATAAGTACCTATTTCAACAAACAAGAAAAGTCTCAAATAAACAAGCCAACTCTACAACTCAAGGATCTAAAAGGGAACAAACAAAATCATAGTAAGAGGAAGGAAATAAAATTTGGAGCAGAAAGAAATTAAAAGTTTAAAAAGACAATACAAAAGATCAATGCAACTAAAAGACAGTTCTTTGAAAAGATACACAAAATTGAAAAACCTTAGCTAGATCCACCCTTTAAAAAGTACTATAATAAATAAAATAAAAAATGAAAGAAATGTTACAACTAATCAGAAATACCAAACATCATAAAAGACAGCTAAGAACAATGATATGACAACAAATTGGACAATACAGAGAAATAAATAAATTCATAGAAACATATATCTTACCAGGATTAAATCATGAAGAAATGGAAAATCTAAACAAACCAAAAATTAGTTAGGAGGTCTAATCAGTAATAAAAAACTCCAAACACACAAAAGCCCTAGACCACATGGTTTCACTGGTGAATTCTACCAAAAATTCAAAGAATTAATACCAGTCTTTCACCAAGTCTTCCAAAAAAATAGGAGAAAATCTTCCAAAATCATTATACAAAACAGCATTACCAATTCCAAAACCAGACAAGGACACTACAAGAAAGGAAAATAACAGGTCACTAACCCTAATAAACATAGATGCAAAAAAAAAAAAAAAAAAAATCCAACCAAACAAGAGCAAACTGAATTCAACAGTACATTAAAAGAATTATATACCTGGATCAATGGAATTTTTCTCCAGGGATGCAAGGATAGTTCAACATCAGTAAATCAATGTGATATACCCCACTAATAAATGAAGGATTAAAAAGCATATAATCATCTCAGAAGATGCAGAAAAAGCATTTCACAAAATTCAACACTGATTTATGATAAAAACTCTCAACAAAGCTATATGGAGAGAATCACCTCAACATAATAAAAGCCATATAGGACAAGCCCACAGATAATATCATACTCAATTGTGAAAAGCTGAAAGCTTTTCCTCGAAGATCAGGAATGAGACAAGGATGCCCACTCTTGTCACTTTTATTCAACATAGTATTGGAAGTTTTAGCCAGACCAAGCAGAATTAAAGAAATAAAATGCATCCAAATTGGAAAGGAGGAAGTAAAACTTCCACCATTTGCATGTGATTTAGGATAAAAACCCTAAAATGACTCCATCAAAACACTATTAGAATAAACAAACTCAGTAATGTTGTAGAATACAAAATCAATACACAAAAATCTGTTCTATGAACTAATAACAAACTATTAGAGAAATTAAGAAGAATCTCATTTACAATTGAATAAAGCAAAATACCTAGAAATAAATTTAACCAAGGAAATTAAAGATATATATATAATGAAAAGTGCAAGACATTAAGGAAAGAAATGGAAGAAAACACAAATAAATAAAGAGCTATTCCATGCTCAGGGACTGAAAAATACTGTTAATATGTCCATATCACCTAAAGCAATCTGTAGATTCAGTACAATCCCTACCAAAATTCCAATGCCATTTTTCACAGAAAGAGAACAAGCAATCCTGAAATTTGTATGGAACTAAAAAAGACCCCAAATAGCCAAAGCAATCTTGAAAAAGAAGAACAAAGCTGGAAGCATCATGCTCCCTGACTTCCAATTATATTATAAAGCTAAAATAATTAAAACAGTATGATATTAGCACAAAAACAGACACAGAGATCAGTGGAACAAAACAGCCCAGAAAGAAACCCATGCATACATGGTCAATGAACAAAAAGGAGCCAAGAATATACAATGAGGAAATTCCAATCTCTTCAATAAATGGTGTTAGGAAAACTGGACAGTTACATGCAAAAGAATGAAACTGGACCACTGTGGTACACCATACACAAACATGAAATCAAAATAGATTAAAGACCTGAATATAAAACCTGAAATCATAAAACTCCTGGATAAAAACAAAAGCAGTAAATTCTTTGACATAGGCCATATAGGACACCAAAAGCAAAAACGCCAAAAGCAAAAATAAACAAGTAGGACTATATCAAACTATAAAACTTCCACACAGCAAAGGAAACCTTCAACAAAATGAAAAGGTAACCTTCCAAAAGGGAGAAAATATTTGCAAATCATATATCTGTTAGAGGGTTAATATCCAACATATATAAAGAACTTATATATGTGTGTGTGTGTGTGTGTGTGTGTGTATTTATATTCTCAATAGCAAAGTAATCTAATTAAAAAAGGGACAGATCTGAATAGGCATTTTCTCAAAAACATACAGATGGTCAACAGGTACACTAAAAACATTCAACATCATTAACCACCAGGTAAATGTGAACGGCATCAGTCAGAATAGCTAGTATCAAAAAGATAAGAAATAGCAAACGATGGCAAGGATGTGGAGAAAAGAAAATCCTTATGCACTGCTGATAGGAATGTATTCTGGTATGACTACCATGAAAAACAGTATGGATGTACTTCAAGAAATAAAAAATAGAAATATGATTCAACTATTTCATTTCTGGATAGTTATCTGAAGAAAGTGAAAGGACTTTATAAAAATATGTGTGTGTGTGTGTGTGTGTGTGTGTGTGTGTATACTCCCCTGTCACTGTGTAGTACTATTTACAATAGCCTATATAAGGAAAAATCCTAAGTGGCCATCAATAAATGAATGGCTAAAGAATATGTGCTATATATATTCGATGGAATCTTATTCAGTCATAATAAAAAAATGAAATCCTGCCATCTACAATGATATGGATGGACCATGAAGGCATTATACTAAATGTCAGACAAAGAAAACATGCTCTTACATGTAGAATCTTTTAAAAAATCTATCTAACAACAACAACAAACAAGCTCCTAGATTTAGAGAACAGACTGCTGGTTGCCAAGGCAGGAGGTGGAAGGGTGAAGGGGTCAAAGGGTAATAAGTAATTAAGTAGGTTAAAAAATGCAATGAAGTGGTCTTTAGTTGAAAAATGGGAGAAATCCTTCACCATTCAAAATTCTTATTTCCCAGTAAATGCCTTAATTTATGGGTGCCTGAATGGCTGGCTCAGTCAATTAAGCGTCTGTCTTTGGCTCAGGTCATGATCCTGGAACTGAGCCCCACATAGGGTTCCCTGCTGAGCAGCGAGTCTGCTTCTCCCTCTCCCTCTGCCCCACCCCCAGCCCGTACCCTGCCTTGTGTGATCTCTCTAATTAAATCTTTAAAATTTTTAAAAATTTTCTTAAAAAGTCTTAATTTTCCCTATAGAGAGATTGTTCGGGTATATATGGTATAAAAAACAGTGCAAGCTACTGATGACAGTATTACAATGGGAAAGTTTTATTTAAGAAGTGTTTTATGAAGCATTCCTAAAGCAAAATTACAGGCTGTTTCTTGAAGAGTACAAATGAAGTATCTTGTACTTTATGAAGACCAGAAGGAACTGTGACAGCATGGTTGCTGGATTCTTTCTTTTCCTTCTCTTCTGTCCCTGCCTTTTTCTAAATACACACACACACACACACACACACACACACAGAGCATACTATTTACCAAGAAGGACATTAAGAAGCTAATGTCTAAATTACAATTTATAAGATTTGCAAATGAGATAAAAACCTCATCATTTTGTAACAAACAGAAATCAGACTTTTTAACTGAGTAAATTATTGGGATTCACATGAACTACATACAAGCATACACATTAGCCCTCAATATAAAATATATTGTTTGTAAATAGGCCATGACCAGAAAAACCTGAAGTCCTAAATAAAGATGTTTTAAAATGCAATTCTAAAGTTTAAGATGGATTTTTTTCTCTAAGAACCTTCAGCATTCTTATCAAAGATATCTTAATATTTCAAGATTATGTCATGGAAAACAAGAGCTTAATATCAAATTAAATATTAAGACACTGCATCAAATTCATCTTTATAGTTCCAGGGCCTGGCAAAGAGTAAGAGCTCTTGCTTATTGAACAAAACTGAGTAAGACAGTGCCTTTCTATTAAGCTGTCATAGAAAGGCTGTTATCAGTAGGTCACGGGATGTCATAACCTGTATGTGGAATTCAACCCACAGATTATCACACAGAATTCTTGACATGAGCCCTCAGACAAACTAAAAGACCCTGACAAACATCAAATTATTTTTAGTTCCTTAAGCTAACACATAGCTTTAGAAATTCTAATTATTTTATCTATATATATATATATATATATACATTATCTTTGTTTAAACAAACATTGAATAGATCATATAACAGTTCCACATCAGGAATTTTAAAATATCAGGTTATCCATCAGGGTTTTCACCTTCCTTTATCAGTTTACCCATGAATTAGATACGGAGAATCAATCCCTGGTGATTATTAGCAGGTCTTTATACAGCCTGTGTTGCTATTTGACCGCTGACATGACCTGACAACCAAAAAGATTCTGTCGAAGTTTACATTTGGTAGCTTTTTTTTTTTAATTTGGTAGCTTTTATTACAAACATAATAAACACAATTCTTCCATCTTCTAAATAAGTAAACCACATTCTGATATTAGCCATATTTTCCACTGTATCCACTACACACATACCCCTTCTCTCCAGGAGAATCATGTTTTACAGCCCTTATTTGACAAGGAAAAAAAAAAAATCAGCACTCTGAATGGTATTTCGAAGTCCTGTCAGCAGTATGGGGGGAAGAAAACACCTCTATCATTTGTTTGTCTTTATGTATACATGTATATCCTATTTTAATAAACCAATTGTTTATTTAAAATGAAATCACAAAGTTACAACTTTAAAGTAAATTACTCAAATACTTGTTGTATTGGTAATAATTATTTTTCATCAAAAAAAAAAAAGAATGCAGAGTAAAACTGTCATGCATAACTCTGTAACTAAATTATTAAAGTGAAATGTTTATCTTCTAATGTCTTTATCAATACATTTGCTTAAAAAATAGCAAAAAACACTTTATTTAAATACACACATATATACACAATTAAAATCTGTTTGCCAAACTGGCATCAAAGCTATTATGAACACATATTTTGGTTCTAGAGAAAATATACTATGGTTGTAAGCAACAAAAAGAAAGCAGCTGCAGTAGAAAACTTGTTAAATTGCATCTGCTGTGATTTTTTTTTTTTTACTCCAGTGACTTGTATCAAACAAATTTAAGCATAATCTCATCCTGAGTAGTAGTCATCTAATCTCATGCTGTTTAACAATTTTTACTCCAAAATAGGGTGGCTACTCATTTAGCAAATGTATATTTCCAGGATACCAAGTCATAAAAGACATAGAGTATTAAAATGTTTAAACTACTGTAAAAAGACCTGTAAATACCAGAGTAGTTTCTCTAAATTAAAGACTGTGGACCTAGTTCCTGGGAATTCGCAAGTTTTCTGTAATATTTCTGGCATTAAATTTTTGTGTCAATAAAAAATAATGAATCGGCAGCCAGCGCCTATTCACTGGCAGGATAATGGAAAGTCAGGGAGAGGGAACAAGGAGTGATACTAACTGAATACACAAATAAATGGCCGAATAATGCCAAACTATGCCATACACGGATTTCCTAATAACTAGAATGAAGTCACGGGAAACTGAGTTATCACAAGGAAAAATTAGCTATGATGAGAGCTTTCCAACCTGAGTCCCTTTGAAAAAGCCACCAACTGGGTACAGGTGAAGAGATATCGGTCCCCTCAGCCTGTGAAGGGGCGAGCTGGGCTTGGGGGAATTCAGGGTCTCTGTGACCTGCTGTCTCCTGTCAGGAGCAACTTGTGCTTTTATATCCCATGGCCTACTGAATACTATCATTTGTACTTGTACCATGATGTGACAAAAGATTGCAAACCACTGGAAAGACATAACAAACTCTTACACCATAACAGTCACACTGGGGAAGGGGATTTATTTTCAGGTGTATAAAGTCTGTCACATTAAATTAAGATTATTAATTCAATTGCTATAGGTATTATGCATTTGTCTGTAATTTTTAAATTTGTTTGATTTCATAGTTTCATTAGATTTAAATTCATCAGATTAAACAAGTAGTAAGTTGCTATCTAGATAATTATGTTTATTAATAATTCAGTAACCTTAACACAAAACGCTGTAGGTTAGAATGGCATCTATGAGGAATTCCTTCCCCTTTTAATGGGACCTGTGCAAATGCTGAAAAACACCTGAATTCATTGGTGGGTGTAGGGTTAGAGTATTCATTTGAAGCTCAGGTCTCCTCCTTAGAAACTTTGTGACCCTGGTTTAGTTACTTCTTTTCTCTTTAAGACTCCACTTCCTCAATTGTAAAATAAGGATAATGACAGTTGTGATCCATGAAAGAGTCTACCAAGCGATTATGCCCACTAGCCGGCATATAGTAACATGTGCAGATAAGCAAAGGGAGGTGACTATAGGAGGCTTGGGAGGCTAAAAGCATATCTCACATCTAACAAAAGCATACTTGTAACTTTGCTTATTTAATCCATCTTAGATAAAAGACACTGGGAACCTGACTATATATATGTGACCATAATCCATCTTTAAAGGGGGTGGAGGGTAGTTATATTGCTTTAGGAGGGCTCCTACCATTCTAAAAATACTGTCCCGCAGCTGTTTAAAATTTATTTTTTTTAGACCATAGCACCACTGTTTGGTTGTTTCCAATTTCTAAACCACAAATAGTAAAAGTGTACTCAGTCTACTGCAAACATAAATAGCAAATGCACGCTTCAGCACTTTTTAAAGGATATGGAAATTGGCAACAAAAATGCAGTTCATGTTGAAAATTTATGACAGCCCTGCCATATTTCTTCAGAAATACAATCAGGTAAAAATTAGGAAGATCTCTACCAGCTGGGTGGTATTTTTATGTTTTTTTACTTATATTTTCACTAACTGAAAGACTTTCATTATGCAACTTCTGGCACTTGATAAAATAGAGCAATAGTACCTTTGCTAAAACCACAGTTTCTTTGGTTATGTTTAGCATTACACAAACATCTTTCACCTTAGATATCCTTTTGCATTAGAGTGTTTAATTTTAAATTGACTAAAGAGAATTTCTTTTTACAGATTGTGCTTTCTGGATATCATTAAGCACAAGAATTGTATTTTCATAACTTCTCAAAAGGTTACGTGTGTGTTACAATTATTAGGCATTTGGTTCCATAAAAATATTGTGAAAACTACTGCTAAAAGATGAGAATAGAAAAGTGACTCAGGGAAACACAGAGAAGACTGATTTACTGCGATGCTATAAACTTAAAGAGAAAAAGCCCTGTTTTCTAAAATATGTAAAAAGGAACAACATGGATTTAGTGTCCCTTTCCTGATGCAGTTTCTCTAAAATAACACATTCTCAGCTTCTAAGCAGAAGAAAAAACATCCTGGTACAGAGGTTGAAATAATTTTTACCAATAAACTCAACAATGGAGAAACAAGTTTTATCATTAGGAATAATTCTTCAATACTCTATTTCTTATGATTGCATTAAAATTACTACTGCTATATGTTATAACTGGTTTTTAAGTATTAGGGCTAGCAAGACTCAAAGATTACTTGTTAATCTTCTGCTGTAATCAATGAAGTTCTCGAATCTACACTGAACAAGTGATTAGATAAGGAGAGAAGAAAACGGCACTTAATCATTTCAGATGCTTTTAATGAGATTTTTTTAACTGAATGAATCAAAAGTTGAAGAACTATTATTTCATATTATGTCCTAAATACTTAAATGAATGGAAAAGAGAATAAAACTATTAAGGAACTTTCAACGGCTACTGCTTTTCATGGTGGTTCTTCTTAATACGCATTTTTACCAAGCATGCTTAACTAATAAACATTTTCAAGACTCACTAAATATACACTTATTGGATTGGGTGAAAAGTTTATAAGTATAACATATGCTTTCATAAATAATAAAAATAATTTAAGGAAGAATTCAGATTAAAATAACCAGTGTAACAAAATGTAGGTAAACTAAATGAAACAAAAGTTCTGGAGTACCTGCAGAAAAATTAACTGGCTATGTTGTATTTTTTAGTTTACTGAAAAGAATAAGAGAGTCAAGACTATCAAACTATTATGCTTTGTATTTTTAAGGCCCTATTTATGTAATGTAAACAGTTGTCTTTTCCCATGTCTTATAACAGGCACCTGATTTTTGTCAAATAACTGCTTTCCTCTGAATTTACAAACAAGAAAGAGAATCTAACTTCTAAGCAAAATCTCAAGAACACCAATTACATATCATAAGTTAAGAAACAAAGATATTTTTCTTATCTACAGTTAGCATCTAATCAGAATGTGAACTTATATATGCATTCAGATTTAATTTCTTCCTACTTTGACACCTTTTTAAATAATACAAACTTGATACCAATGCACTACTACATTTCTAGAAATTATATAAAAATTCCTCAAAGTTCTCAACTTTTATCTTGTTTGAACAAGAAATCATTTGAAAGTTCCACTGCTTTGAACTGCCCATTATAAAAATGATACTGAATCATATTTTCCTAAAATAAGAGGTAGTCTAATCAATATGAAAGCTAGAAACAAAGTAGCATTTTTAAAACAGCTTTTCAAATTAGGAATATATATTTTAGTGATGCAATTTTCTGATTTGAAAGAGGATCAATTTCACAAAATTGAGTGGGCTTTCTGTATTCAACAATAGAAAAAAGAGAATAAAGGTATAAATGTTTATCTCATTTGCTAGAATCATAAGTTCTAAGATGGAAAGAAGAATTAAACATTAGCAGGTTTTGGAACATACGAAGCTTGCAATTTAAAACTAGAATGTTTCCTCTTAATAATTTAAAATAGCTTCTGGTTCAAGCACTTTTTAAAAAATAATTAGCTATAAAATATGGAGAGAAAAAATATCCATCTCTAATATATTATGATCATTTGCTGAAATTTTCACATCTGAAAACAAATTCAAGTTTCAGAATTTGGGAATCACCACAACAATGAATCAATATGTCATTTATAATAACACTGAGATACTTAAAAGAATTTCTATTTGGTTAAGTTACAAAATAACTAAAATTCTGAGGAAACTTAGTTTGATTCTAAGCTAATTGTTATAGCTACCATGACTATTTTTTGACCATGTGAAGAGCTATAACTTTTTAATTCGATACACAGTCCTTGAGTTCCTGTGGGTTAAGTCACACTACCTGAAACTGTACCATTTGGAACACTAATGTCAGTTATTTAAACAGTTACCTATTCTTTGTAGTAGACACATTAACTTCTAATCATATCTGCTATTTTAAGCTCTGAATAACATGGGACTAAATCATGTGATATAGGGTATAGAAAAATTTAAGAAAATAGCTACAAACAGACCGATTATAACACTTCATTTCCTGTACTGTTACTTCCTTTACAAATACTTGTGTTATTTTATAACATTTTAAACTCTTAAGAAAAAAAAATAATTATACCTCTACTCTGTTATCATCTCTAGAGATATAGGATCCTTAAAATTAGAAGTACATACAATTTTATATTTTAAAATTTATTAACCCAAAAATAGGAAAATATATCTGTTTAAAAAAAAAAAGAACTATTTTGAATGCTGCTGTTATGTTGGATTAAATTGTGTCCACAGTTCACAAATACCTCTAATACAGAGTTAAGTCTAATTTTCCTTTCCAGAAAACAAAATCCAAAAAACAAAAACAGCTTAATTGTAGACTATTTCATCAATACCATTACAAACATATGTTACGTACAAATAACGTAACCTGAGACCTACTCTGGTCATCTGAGGAATTACGAATTAAAGCATGAATCTTCAGAGTCCAGCACCACTTTAAATAATCTAATGAAAAAAATTATTTTTTGCACATTTATTCCCTCACCACATGAAAATCATTTCCTGGGCTTCTTACAGTGAAAAAAGTCACTTGTTTTGGAGCACAGTATATATCAAAATACTTGGTAATCCAATAGACTATTTTTCCTACATTATGGTCAGGCAACAGACCCTACCAAATACTGAAGATTGACATTTGTAGGTAATTCAATAGTTAGATGATGATTCTTCAGTAGTTTCACAGTGGCACAATTTTTCACATTACTTGAAACCACTGTTAAACTTATAACACATTTTCTGCTTTGCCATGGGTATTTTTTCTGTCTTTAACCCTAAAAGGAATATCTTTTATCTGTTTGCAGTACAAAAAGCATTCATAATTCAGAAATGTTTTCCTTTTTTGCAATGCATGACTTTGAACTCAAGATTTTTCAAAGATCAGTTAAACATTATGTTTCTTTAAGACCAGAGCCTTATTTATGTGAGTCTGTGGCTTAACTAACAAGAATTTTTCTGTTCCAGGGAAAGTCAGTCAGTTTGTATCTTAAATACCATAATCTAGTTTCAATTCATATAGACATCTGCAAGGGAAGGCACTCAGTCAAACGTTATATACTCCAGCAAACCAAATCACAGACTATAAGAATAATTTCTCTACATAACAGGCAAGAGAAAACCAGAACACAGAATGATGGGAGGAAATAAAACATTTGTAATTTTAAAAATTAATAAGCAACAACACATTTATCATTTATGTAGCAGTACATTTATATAATACTTTCTATTCAATTCAAATATTTAATAAAACCCCATCGTGTGAACATAGTGAGTGCTGTTTTAATCAGATGTCACAAGCCTCCATATGAGCCCCTAGAAATTTGTTCTCTAATCGTATTATTGTACAAAATATTGTCTGTGTAATCACTATGTATATTTTATTGTCAATTTCTAAAAATTACCAATATTAAATGACAAACTGCCAATGTTACATGAAAATTAGTATGAATTAATGCATTAATGAAAAATGAACCCACAATCAAAGTGTCTGGCAAAACAGACTTTTTTTTTCGGGCAAAATTGACTGTTTTTTTTTTTTACTGTTTTTTTAACTTAACAAACTTCCAAGATTCTAAAATCGCATACTGAAGGGCAACTAGTATAATAATCTCACACGTACTATATGCTAATATCACTCATTATATGAAAGCTACTATTAGTAAGTACTTTATTTTATTTAACTTACCTATTGCTCAAAATACCTTCAACTTTATAGATGATGAAAACAATGCTCAGAGGGTTAAGTAACTCACCTGAAGTCATGCAGTTACTAAGTGGTAAACAATTTGTCTCTAAAGTCCATGCTCCTGTCTACCCTTATAAGCACTATAGTGAAATGTTACTTTTTATATCTGAAAAAAAAAGTGACATTCACAGACTTAATGTCTGGATCAAATATGTAAAAGATTATTATATGAGCATACATAAATATCTTAAGCCTTATGTAAAATTTTTTTACTTGTAACAAATGACTGTTCTGTTTGTATCTTGTTATCTTCTACAATGAAAGGAATGAATCAAGTTAGTGGTTACCTAAAGTATGAACAGTCTTGATGTGAATTAAATAATCACACGTGCACAGTGACACTTGTCACATGTATACTACTTCCTTATGGGAACAATATGAGAATTTCAATACAATTAATATTAAAATGAAGCACAAAAATATTTTCTGATAATTAGTAACCTAAAAAGTAATATAAACACACATTAAACTGTATTTTACTTATTGAAATTTAATATTTAAGTTTAGATAGGTAATATGTCACTTATTTTACTTTTACTGTGAACTGTTAGACTTTTAATTTTAATTATTCTCATTTTAAAAAACCAAAGGCCTCAAATCACTATGTTATACAGCTGAAACTAATGCTGTATGTCATTTACACCTCCATAAAAAATAAACCAATAAATAACATAAAAAACTAAAGGCCAGTCTAGAGTTTAATATAAGAACTGATAAATATAAATAATCTCATTTAGCAACTTTCCAACTTAAAAAGTAAGAACTCACTTCTAATTGCTTGGGGTGTTGTTCACCCAGGTAATTTTATTTCTATTCCAGTGAATAATGTTTGGTTAAATGCAGAAAGAGTTATACCATCAATGGAATGTGATTATCTATAATGAAAGTAAGTTATTCCATATTCCCATTCTGAAAAATAAATGAATATATCAACATACCCTATAATATAACATTTATATAAACTTTAAAATAACAGCTAGCTGAAAGTGAACAGAACATACAATCCGGATAATTTCATACCGTGCATAATCATTCCTCACAGCATTTTTATTATGCAGTATGGAATGGATTATAGTAAATGTATTTCACACATGCTATTTCTTATTCAAAAGGAAATACAGAATAGGATATAAAACAGTTCTAGCCAAATCTTCATTCAAATCCAACCTTCATGGACGCCACTCTAATTGAAAGACATTTCCAAACAGATAGCTGTGGACCTCATTTTCCTTTAAAATCATATGTCTTTGACATCTGTTCCAACTAAAACATTCATGTTCTTAAACTTCACCAAACTGTCTTGTGCTTAGTTTTTAAAATATTGTAGTTTTATTTTTGTTTTATTCAATTTACAACTAGTTATGCTCATAAAATAATTTAAATTTTCAAATTATGCTAACATGTTAGAAAAACTGTATAGTATGCATAACTAATCAACATTGTACATCAGTGATTTCCAAAGTTTCTGAAACTTCACTTACTTTTAACTGACCTTCATGCAACTCCTTAAAATGGGATAAAGAAAATATTCTGTCATTTTAAGATTAATGTGAACTCAAGTTTTTATTGTGAATTTTTAATTTCACTTTGGATATATCTTCCAAAATAAAGAGTCAACGTTTCCAAGACCAGAGATCAAAATGTATACTATTAATTTTCAATACTGCACTTTACTTTTGACCTACTCAATAATAATAAATTAAAAATAAATATGAAATATTAAAATATGACAAATTATAGAAATCTCTGACTTGATATTCCTTGAGATTTCATATAATGAGGAAATGAGTTAAAAGAAATTTCAGATCTAGAGTATATTAAAAATAACTCTAAGCAAAAATGATAAAGGAAAAAAGAAGAAAGGAAATTAGTAAAGGCCTTATGCACTTCTCAATGAAATATATTTAAAATGCAAAAATCTATAATAGCAAAAATTAAGGATTAGTATTTACCTAACAATAAATTCAGAAGCATTTATAAAGCCCATGGAAACTTAATTGGATTGGTTTCTACCAATGATCTTTTGCATGAGTAGTCAAATGAAATCCAGTTTAGGAAGACTGCCTAAATAATTTTATCCACAAGCCTTTCTTAATATATTGGTAACTTCAAAAAATCTCGTATACTATCGTCACTCTTCCCGTCAAAATCCCTATTTTAAAATATCTTTGCTATTAAATTTAGAGTATTTACCTAGAACAGGCAATCAATGGTTCTCAACAAAAGAATGCAATATTTGTAAATATAAAATTCCATTTAATGTACCGATGTACCAAAGAATGAATTAATACAACAAACGGGTATTTTAACTTTTTACTCTGATTTTCCCGTGCAAACACTCAAAACACAGAAGGGTATTACAACATAAATTGGGTTCATTCTATTCATGCACGTACCTGCATATAGTATATGTGCTGCCGAAGCGAGCACACGTACCTGCATATAAAAACAGCTAGAGAACAATTACAAAGCAACATCAAATACATGATGGTTAAGATACAGATTATACAAAAATACCAAAAAACTATAAAGGTAACGCTAATCAAGTGTGAGATTACTGATGGCCGACTCCAAGAAGGAGATTTTGTACCATGGTTTTGGAAGAAGGTTTCAGTTTCATTTAAAATACAAAAATAGATAGTTATTTTAAGTCGTGGAATAGACGGTGATGAACAGAGGCATGAAGGGCGCAGAACAGAAACTGACAAGTAAAGGTAAAATAAAAACAAGTTAAAAAAAAAAAAAGGGAAATACAGGCCATGAAGTTAATAAGTGGCAGTTACATTTACCAACTATTGAGATCAAAATCTGAGGTGTCATCTCTGATATAGGTTCTCTCCTTTATATTCTGTAGCTTGTTTAATCACCAATTCCTCTTAAGTCGGCCTCCTAAACACAGCTGGAATCAGTTGTCATCTCCAGTTCCCTAGTAAAGCCCCCAGAATTCATACTAACCATATCGCACCTGAACCTCATTTTGCGGTATCAAAGGTAGTTTCTGTGAATCCCCTCACTCCCATTTCCATCTCACCCTAATGTGACACCAATTCTCTGCCAGGTTGGTCTGTTTGAAATGTATATCAGGTCAGGTTACCCCTCACTAAAAAACTTTTCAGAGGATCGCCAACGTTCTCAAAATAAAGCCTAGAATCTTTAACATGACATTATTGATTTGGTACTTACCTTTATTTCCAGTTTCACCTTGCACTCCTCTAACCTCACGTGGAGCCTTCTGCCCTGCCCATAAAGAACTTCTCTCTCTTCCTCAGATACAACCTCCTCTCTGTCTTTATCTCTAGGTAATCTCAACTACAGCTTCCCCAAGGAAGTCCTCTTTGACCCTCTCTCTCTCCCCAAACCCCTGTGACTAGGCTAGAGCTTAGAAACTCAACAGGTACTTCTCTACGGCAGCACTTTTATATATACTTAAAATTATTTGACAATCTTTTATTATCTTTTAAATGATGGCTTTCTATTATAAACTTACAAGTTCCAAAGAGGAAGGACTATAGCTTTTTTGTATTCCATTCTTTAGAATCATTCCCCAGAACCTAGGCAAGAGTCTGAAATAATAAATATTTGCCGACGGAAGCAAGAAGACACAGGAACACGTTGCCACCCAGAAGATTCACAGGATACAAAAGACTCTCAAATCACCAAATATTCAATCTAAGAGAGCACTCATCGATGATCAACTTCAGTGGTTTCTGACTATATTCATCAGAGCCCTTGGAGAATGGACCATAAAAGCAAGATGTCAGACCCATCTACGATGCATCTACTATGCACCTCTGCCCTTGCTCCAACTGAATCAGCTTCATTTTGGGGGGTATTTTTACATACTGGCACTTTACATAACATTTCATTTTAAAAAATGAAAGAAGTTTGAAAACCTCCATGCTGAAATATTTCCAAATCCTGACCTGCAGTCCATCTGTTCATGTAAGATCCTTTCCTCCTGCTATCATTCCTAACATAGTGATAGAAACCACCCTAGTGACTCTGCTACACCCAAAATCATCTTAATTTTCTGATCCCTTGACTCCTCCACATCTAATCAGTTACCAGATCCTGGTATTCTTCCCCTTTCCCCATTTCCTCTGCTGCCAGGCAAAAACAGATTCAAATCCTTTTGGTTCTTGGAATTACTATGGCAGCTTCTTATGTGGCTTACTTAACTCCAATCTCCCCTTCCTTAATAACATCCATGTTGGACCTATCTTTCTCGTATTCTTTCTCATACAGTGCCTTCCTTGTATCCCTAATAAAAATCTTGGGCAGATTCCAGTTTAATATCATAAAAAAAACAACTGCCCCTCTCTGGCTTTTAAAACGCTCCTTCAACAACCTGCCCAAACCACCTATTCAGCCTATTAGGCTTCCTTCTTTGATCAGTTTTCTCCAAACTACATCATAATCATTCAAGCAGGATCTCTACACCTCTCCTCTGTGTCTATCCAGACCACAAATCCAAAGCTGAGTGGCCTAAGTTACCGAGGCATATCAGATATGGTAAAATAGAACTCCGTGTTCCCCGTTTGACAAGTTTAAACTTCAAGAACCATCTTTATATCTGCTGCACTCTCTGTCCTCCTTCAGTGCATTGGCATCAACTCCCACAATTACACTATATTAAATTACTGAGGTTATGAAAGACCTTAGATAATATAGCCCACAACCTGCATTTTATAGATGAGGAAGTGAAACTCCTTGTTCAAGGTCACACAGCTAAGTTAATGGTAGGCCAGGAACTAGACTACTAGTCTAGCTCAGCTCCTCTGATTCTGATAGTCCAGCTCTATTCCAATTTTCTTATTAATAATCATGAGATAGGACTAGACTCAGGCTGCTAGAGTTTGAGTAAAGGTCACAATGTGTACCTGAAAAAAATTGTGATTCTCCATAATATTAATTTTTAGCTACTTGTCTTTCCAGTTGGGCAAGATGCTAAGACTCATTCATTTAACAAATACTCTTTGAACACCTACCATGTGCTGGGAATATAGCAGTGAAGAAAACTGACTAAAATATCCATCTTTAGGAAGAATACATAGTAGTTTAGAGGAAACTGCTAATATATAATTATTATGAGGGCACCTGGGTGGCTCAGTGGATTAAAGCTTCTGCCTTTAGCTCAGGTCATGACCTCAGGGTCCTGGGATTGAGCTCCACATCGGGCGCTCTGCTCAGTGGGGAGCCTGTTTCCCCCTCCCTCTCTCTGCCTGCCTGTCTACTTGTAATCTCTGTCAAATAAATAAATGAACTCTCTGAAAAAGTATTATGAATATTATGAATCATTTATTCCAATGATTGAATGAATAAATAAGTTAAATATTTACAGTGTTGGGCAGCCATAAGGTCTTTAGAGAAAGTTAAGGTAAGGCATGGTATACCCCATTGTTTAGTGATCCAGGGGATGAGAAGCAACTCATGTCCAAGAGGTGAGAAAAGAGAAAAAAAAACAGAAGCGTGAGGTTCGGAAAGGCAAGTGAATAAAGTGTTTTAAGAAGGAAAGTGAGCTGCTATAAACAGCACGTTCGAGGGGATGTGCCCCTTCGGATCACTACATTTGAATCTTTAGGGTAAATACCCAGTAGGGTGATTGCTGTCCATCAACAGATGAATGGATAAAGAAGATGGGGTACATATACACAATGGAATACTACACAGCCATCAAAGGAAATGAAATCTTGACATTTGCAACATGGATGGAACTAGAGGGTATTACGCTGAGTGAAATAAGTCAATCAGAGAAAGATAATTATTATAAAATCTCTATGATATGAGGAATTTGAGAGGCAGGATGGAGGGTTTGGGGGGTAGGGAAGGAAAAAATGAAACAAGATGGGATTGGGAGGGACACAAACCATAAGAGACTCTTAATCTCACAAAACAAACTGAGGGTTGCTGGGGTTTGGGTGGGTAGGGACAGAGTGGCTGGGTTATGGACACTGGGAAGGGTATGTGATATGGTGAGTGCTGTGAAATGTGCAAGTCTGATGATTCACAGTTGGGCAAGATATCCCTGGGCGAATAATACATTATATGTTGATAAAAATAATTAATAAAGTGTTAAAAAAAAAAGAAGAAGAAGGAAGGTGAGAAATTGTGTCAAATCCTACTGATAGATCAAGGAAGATGAGCACCAAAAAATGACCACTAGATTTAGGAATACAGATGTCACCAGTGACCCTGAGAAAAAGCTTTGGGTGAGTTATGGAAGCACAAATCTGAATCATTAGAGATAATGGAAAGACAAATAGAGACAGAACACACAACTCTTGGAGTTCTGCTAAAAAGGGGAGTAATGAATGGTAAATGGAGAGTGATGTGGGATCAACATGTGGTTGTTGCTGCTATTTGTTGCTTATGATGGGAGAAATTAGTGCAACTCTATGTGCTATTAATCCAGTAACATAAAATGCAAAGAAACTCTGGGGTAATGTCCTTGAGGAGATGGGAGGAAGATATTTCAACTAAAGGAACAGTCAAGAAGTGGGTACAGATAGATGCAGGGAACGTCTGTAAATTTTCGACTGACTCGTTACATCCTCTAAATGAAATAGGAAACAAAGTCAGCAACTGAGAGTGAATATAAGGGAGAAGGTGCTGAAGGTTTAATGGGAAAGGAAAATGTATGAAATGGCTGTCCAACACAATGAGTGAACGGACCCCCCCTGTCATCAGGGGGATGTGGGGATGGGGTAAGCCTGGTGGTGGGTATTATGGAGGCACATATTGCATGGAACACAGAATGTGGTGCATAAACAATGAATTTTGGAACACAGAAAAAATTTTAATTTAATTTAATTTTAAAAAAAGACTGAGGAAGGCAAAAAGAAGTAGTAGTAGTAGTAGTAGTAGTAGTAGTAGTAGTAGTAGTAGTAGTAAAATTTGCAGGTAGTGATCATGGTTCAAATTGGTGCTGAGTGTTTCTTCAGAAACACTGACTTGTGCTCTGCCACAAGAGTAGAGGGAAAGTTAATTCAGGGAAGGAAGGAGAGAGAACCAAAAGAACAGAGGAGGAAGAAAGAGAAAAAGAAGCTCTTTTATTGTATTTGCATTGTGACGATTATACTGACAAACTCTAGACTATAGGTGTGTAAAAGGAGGAGGTAAGAATTCAAGAATGATGGGGTGCGTGGGTGGCTCAGTGGGTTAAAGCCTCTGCTTTCGGCTCAGGTCATGGTCTCAGGGTCCTGGGATCGAGCCCTGCATCGGGCTCTCTGCTCATCAGGGAGCTTGCTTCCTCCTCTCTCTCTCTCTGCCTGCCTCTCTGCCTACTTGTGATCTCTGTCAAATAAATAAATAAAATCTTTAAAAAAAAAAAAAAAAAGAATTCAAGAATGGCAAGAGGATAAAAAAAATGGCCCAGAAAGGGTGCCTGGATGGCTCAGTCATTAGTGGCTACTAATGTAGTGGTTACTAATCAGTAGCTAAGGTAAGGTAAGGGACAAGATATTTAGATCCAACAAGTACTCATTTGCAATCTCAAATTTCTAAACAAATCTTCACACCTAACAATGCCCTCTAAACCTTCACAACCAGGAATTTGGCCTGGGCCAGGTGTTTTTAAAAGTCCCACTATGGCCCTCTTCTAGCCATGCCCAGCCTGCTGGGGAAGAAGTCCTTGGGAGCAAAGGGGACTTGCTTGATCCAAGCCTGCAAACTCCTCTCCTTAGAAAAACTGTGTTCCAGGTCCCACGACCTTAGAACTCCCTCCTCCAATGTCCAAACTCCAGGTTCAAACCAATGTGAACTTCCTCTTCAGGTCCTCCTTCCTGAGGACTGATGTATAGCGACTTTAAGCACCCTTAAATCTGAGGGAAACCCAAGAGGAGATACAAGGGTAGGCAGAGTTTGAACATGTGAGCTGGAATATCCATATCTGTGCAAACAAGGTCCTCATGATTGGGAATGAGAATAGAGGGGAGTGGGTAGACAGGGAGGGAGAAGCAGACTCCCCACTGAGCAGGAAGCCATCACAGTGCTTGATCCCAGAACCCTGGGATCATGACCTGAGCCCAAGGCAGACGCTTAACCAACTAAGCCACCCAGGTACCCTATAACCTCACAAGACTTTAAAAAACAAAAAGAATAATTATTATTTTATGATTGGGGACACTAAAATTAAGGAAAGGTAGGAGATTTGACAAGTTCACTAATATGAGTAAGTGGATAACATAACAACCTCATTCTTCAGTTACAATGTGATTAAATTTGAAATAAAAATGCAACCCAAATTTTCAAATCTTGGGAAATTTAAAAATACAATGCCAAATAAATTTTTCAAAGAAGAAATCACAAAAGTTATCAGAAAATATTTAGAACTAGAGGAACACTGAAAACTGATATACCAAATGTGACAGTTATTTATAATAAGATATACACATATTTGATCTTCAGCCCAGTTCCCAGCAAAAAATTCCTAAAAATCATGGAATATCTGACGCGATTAAGGCAATAAAGATGTCATTTGTTATGTTAATGAGATGACATTTGGACCGCCCATAGGTAACCTATTTAGGGGCTTTTGCCAGGGGAACTAACCACAGAATTAGAGGGTTGGAACTTTCACTCCCACTCCCTTAATTCCCCACCTCCTCTCCGTAAGAAGAGAGCTTAGAGATTGAGCTCAATCACTAAAAGCTAATGATTTAATCAATCATAACTATGAAGCAGAGACTCCATAAAAACTCAAAGGACCAGATTCAGAGTGCTTCTAGTCTGGTAAAGAAACAGAGATTCAGGGCAAGTGGTGCACTCAAAGAACTTGGAAGATTGCACCCCTCCCATATACTGTGCCCCATGTGCCTAGCTGATCTTGTGTTATAAACTTTCATAACAATCTAGTAATCTATTAAGTAAATGGCTTCTCAGAATTCTGTGAGCTATTCTAGCAAATTAATTGAACCAAAGATGGGGGACTGTAGGAACCATCTACAGGCAGTTAGTCAAGACTATAGGTAACAACCCAGATTTGCCATTGGCACATGAAGTGCGTGCTGGTTGCAAATCTCATAGGCCTGAGCCTTTAATCTGTGGTATCTGGTTTGCTGGTGTGAAAAAAAAAAAAATCAAACACTGGAACAGCTGTCAGAATACCAAGACATGCAAGATACAGCTAAAGCTGTAGCAGAACAAAAACAAAAACAAAACAAACGAACAAAAAACTGTACTTAGAAGACAAAATAATCAATGTGTTTGTTTAATGTTGCAGAGGTAGAATAAGTCCAAAGAAAAGCAAGGAAAAGAAACCATACTTATAAGGCCAGAAAACAATGAAATAGAAAACACTGAAAAAAAAAAAAAAAAAAACCAGTATCAACGAAACTAAATGCTACCTCTTTTAAAAGAGTTTATCCAAGATGAATCAAGGAAGAAAGACACAATATGGGAATGAAAAGGACAACATAACTGTATAGAGAGAAAATACTATAAATACCTTCACTGGGATAAATCTGAAAAGATGAACTGGTTAATTTCCTAAAAACTTGTAACTTAGTAAAAATTAATCAAAAAGAAATAATAACCCTAAATACACCTATTTAAAAAATAATTTTGTAGTTTAAAAAAACTTTCTCACTCCCTGATACACACACACACACAGAGTTATACAGCTATGTTATATAATACCATCCACAATCAGATAATCCTGACCTAATATCAATGGTTCTAGAGAGGAAATAAGGGGGAAATTACCCTTATCTGGTAAGAATTGCAAATGGCTGTTTATAATAGAGACCCAACAAGAGAAATTTAAATACATAAGGGTTTTGATTGGTTTGCTTTCATATAAGAGGCAGGTATTTGCTGGTATTGGCTTTAACGGCTGTATTAGCTTTCTGTTGCTACTAAAACAATTACCACAAACTAAGCAGCTTAAAACAACAAAACTGTATTATCTTATAGCTCCAGAGGACAGAAGTTTGAAATTGGTTTCACTGGGCTAAAATCAAGGTGTCAAAGGAATGCAGTCCTTCTAAGAAGGTCAAGTTGCCTTCTACAGATTCTAAAGCTGCCTATGGTACAGTGTTGTAAAAAACAGTATATGCGAGCTCATCAAAAAATTTAAAACAATTATCATATGAACCCAACAATTCTATTTGTGGGCATATGCCCATAATAATTGAAAGCGGGGTCTCAAAGATATATTTGTACATCAATGTTCATAGCTGCATTTTTCATAACAGCTAAAATGGGGAAGCAACCCAAGTATCCATCTACAGATAAACAGATAAGCAAAATGTGGAATATACATATACTTGAATATTAGTCAATCTTAAAAAGGAAGGAAATTCTGACATATGCTAGAACATGAATGAACTTTGAAGCCATCGTGCTACGTGAAATAAGCCAGTCACAAGAAGACAAATAGTGTTATAACTCACTTAGGTGAAGTTACATAAAGGAGTTAAAATCAAAGACACAGAAAAAAGAATGGTGGTTGCCATCTGCTAAAAGGAGAGGGGAATTGGGAATTATCATTTAACAGGTATAGAATTTTAGATTTGTAAGACTAAGAATTATGAAAATAGATGATGATCATTATACAACATTATGAATGCCATTTAGTACCACTAAACTGTACACTTAAAAATAATTAAGATGGTGAATTTTATGCTATGTGGATTTTATCACAGCAAAAAAAAAAAGGGGGGGGGGAAGGAAGACAATTAAAATATATACGTATGCCAGCTTAGCCTAGCCATACAAATCACTCCCCCCAGTTCTGCAAAATAAGAGTCAAAGAGAAAACAATTATGCTTGCCATACAACTCAGTCAGGACATGCCCTGAAGAGAGAAACAAATTGACTGTTGTTGCAGCATGACTCAGTTCCCCCAAGTTTCATTTAGCTTGAGCAATCTCATCACACTCAATGGTTGGACACTTTGATATCATTTTTCAAACAAGAGGGACCCCCAAAATAAGCATTCAGGTCTATAAAGAATACAACATATATAAGAAAATGGGTTAGTATCTATAACATATAAAAAGTGGGTTAGTATCTATAACATATAAAAAGCTACTTAAATTTAGGATGAAAGGAGCACCTGGGTAGATCAGTCTTTGGCTCAGGTCATGATTCCAGCCTCCTGAGATAGAGCCCTGTGTCAGGCCCTCTGCTCAGCAGGGAGCCTGCTTCTCCCTCTGCTTATACTCTCTTTCTCTGTCGAATAAATATTTCAAAAAAATTTTATTTGAAAAAATCAGTGCCTCCAAATAATGAAATGTTTGTAATTCATAGGACAATAAATATAAATGGCCAAAACCTTTGAAAAAATGTTCAAATTCACTAAGATAAATGTAAATATTAAATAAACCAACATTCTACCCTGGTAATGAACAAACCAGCCAATACAAGTGTTGGTGAAACTGTTGGAAAACAAATATTCATAGCCATTGTTTTAATAAGAATATAAACTAATACATTCATAAAACAATTTAGTAATATTACTCACAACTTTAAATGACCAACCCTGTTGAAAAAGTGGTTTCACTTTTAGGCATACATCCTATGATAATAAATTTAAAAACTTATTAGGAACAAAGATGTACAACAGTTGGCTAAATATTTATAAGCTAAAAACAATCCAAATGCCTACCAACAGAGACTGTCTATAATAAAAAGAAGTATACTTATATAAGAATAACAAAGGAGGGGTGCTTGGGTGGCTCAGGCAGTCAAGTGTATGATACTTGATTTTAGCTCAAGGTCATGATCTTGGAGTCATGAGATTGAGCTCTATGTGGGGCTCCACACTGGGAATGGAGACTGCTTGGAATTCTCTTCCTTTTCCTTCTGCCCCTCCCCCATCAGGCAGACACACTCTCTTAAAGATTAAAAAAAAAAAAAAAAAAAAGAACAACAAAGGAGACTTAAATGTACTGACACAGAAATATATCTACAACATATAACACGGTTTAAAAAGGTTTTATGCCTTCATTTTCAAAATAAAAAAAGTTTAAAAAAAATAAAATAAAATAATTAAAAAGTTTTAATCACCTTTGTTATTACAAAAATAATTCTGAACTCATACTGAATATGGGTATATTAAAAAGATTAAAAAAGAAAAAGAAAAGTACCCTCAATCCTTTTAGCAAATAATCCTCCCAGACCAGTAGGATTTTTAAGAATCATATAGAATTTACTCCAAATTTAGAATTAAGACAATAGTCTTTAGTACAAAATCCCTATCATCATAATCTATAGATCTTTTAAGCGCTCATACGGTAACCAATATACTATGGAAAACACCAGAAGTTCTATTTTATTGGTTTGGTTTTATTCTAAGTTGGTTCCTTTTGTTTGTTTGTTTGGTTTAGTTCTAAGTTGGTTTATTTTTTCAAATATTAATTTTATTATCATTCTCTAAATTATTTTTTTTTTAAAGATTTTATTTATTTATTTGACAGACAGAGATCACAAGTAGGCAGAGAGGCAGGCAGAGAGAAAGAGAGAGAGAGAGGGAAGCAGGCTTCCTGCGGAGCAGGGAACCCGATGCGGGGCTCGATCCCAGGCCCCTGAGATCATGACCCGAGCCGAAGGCAGCAGTCCAAACCACTGAGCCACCCAGGCGCCCCTCTCTAAATTATTTTTTAAGTTTTTATTTAAATTCCAGATAATAACATAAAATGTTAATATTAGTTTCTGGTGTAAAATATAGTAATTCAACATTTCCATAGAAGACCCACTAAATACAGTCCTTCATGTCCCTACTCACCTTCCCTCTGGTAACCATCAGTTTGTTCTATATGGTTCAAAGTCTATTTAAAGAGGATTTATTTCAACATCCTCAAATGTACTTAAATTCACATAATTTACTACTCAAGTTTAAAGTTCAAGACAACTAAGTACACAACTATGCCCATACAATAGCATTCAGAAGCCTTCTCAGATTATAAAACTAGGAAAAAGAAAAAAAAAGTCGATAGACTGGGGCGCCTGGGTGGCTCAGTGGGTTAAAGCCTCTGCCTTTGGCTCAGGTCATGATCCCAGGACCCTGGGATCGAGCCCCAAGCCCCATGTCGGGCTCTCTGCTCAGCAGGGAGCCTGCTTCCACCTCTCTCTGACTGCCTCTCTGCCTACTTGTAATCTCTGTCAAATAAATAAAAAAAATCTTTAAAAAAAAAAAAGTCAATAGACTGAAAGCAATTAACTCCAGGAAGAGATTATAAACAATAAAGCAATGTATAAATTAAACAAGTATAGCTCACAGCTACAGTTATCAAATGATTCAGTGACCACCCAAGTACATAACAGCTCAGAAGGAAGAAATGGGTTTTCTACGACACCTTATGAAACAAAATCAAATATCTGACCACACACATTCCCAATCCATGTAGTTACAGAGGATCGGAGTAACAGGAAAAATAATATAAAAATGAAGAGAAGGTATAAATTGTACCATATGGGAAAGTGATTTGATTGACAGCATTCAAAGAAATGACAATAGCAAAAGCTAGTGAAAAGAAATCAGCATTACCTGAAAGAAATACAAAAAGTTCTGTCTAATGATTAATTTACCCTATTATTAAAACACTAAAAATGGATAAGCATTTAAATCTGGATCATAAGCACTATTTCAAAATAAAGGTTAAATGTTATTCCATTCCAGACGTTTGCAAATATACAGAAAAACACATTCCTAAGAACATGAGTGGTAGCCAATAATAGCTGTTTATAAAATTGAACAGAAGTCAAATGCTTCCACATAAAAGTTGAGTATCAACAACTTATATATTCTGAATTTATTTCAAGGTACCAAAATTCATATGTAACTATTTAAAAAGTTAACAGCCAATAACTTAAACAGGTATATTGTCAAAGTAACAGAGCTCCAGTTAATCTAAGAACAACTTTTTTTTTTTTAATTTAATTTATTTGACATAGAGAGATCACAAGTAGGCAGAGAGGCAAACAGAGAGAGAGAGAGAGAGAGAGAGAGAGGAGGAAGCAGGCTCCCTGCCTAGCAGAGAGCCCAATGAGGGACTCAGTCCCAGGACCCCGAGATCATGACCTGAGCCAAAGGCAGAGGCTTAACCCACTGAGCCACCCAGACAGCCCTAAGAACAACTTTTTGACATCGAAAATACCACTTTCCTTCCTTTACAATATGAATCAGTGTAGGACGTTATAGGTTGAGTAGGAAATGTCTGTATTGTTATTAAGATACTATTACTAATACAGATCTCAGCAGAGATAACTATACAAATCTGAGGGTTAATTATAGCAGTTTGATATTCCCTTAAGGTTAAAAAAACGTATAGCAAACATCTCCTATTCACTGTTATTATTTCAAAGCATGGAAAGCCTAATCAGATATGTTCTTAAAACATATTTTTATAGTCCAAAATATTTTGTTTATTCTCACAAAGCACAAAATATCCCTTTTGTAAAGAAAATGTCTTAATGTTCCTTATACCCTAAAATATATAATGTCTTTAGTACATTTCTTTTAAAGATTTTATTTATTTATTTGACAGAGAGAAATCACAAGTAGATGGAGAAGCAGGCAGAGAGAGAGAGAGAGGGAAGCAGGCTCCCTGCTGAGCAGAGAGCCCGATGCGGAACTCGATCCCAGGACCCTGAAATCATGACCTGAGCTGAAGGCAGCGGCTTAACCCACTGAGCCACCCAGGCGCCCTGTCTTTAGTACATTTAACATTTACTCCAGAAACTTAATCTTGTGAATAAATGAATTTGTCCTTGAAAACTGGCTAAAGAAATTTTGTCAAAAATAAATATAATGGGGGCGCCTGGGTTGCTCAGTGGGTTAAAGCCTCTGCCTTCGGCTCAGCCCTGAATCCAGCTCTCTGCTCAGCAGGGAGCCTGCTTCCCCCTCTCTCTGCCTGCCTCTACACCTACTGTGATCTCTGTCTGTCAAATAAATAAATAAAATCTTTAAAAATAAATAAATAAATAAATATAATGAAGGGGTACCCGGGTGGCTTAGGCACTTAGAAGTCCAACTCTCGATTTCAGCCCAGGGCATGATCTCTGGGTTCTGAAATCGAGCTCTATGTCTGGCGTGTGGAGAGTGCTTAAGATTCTCTCTCCCTCTCTTTCTGCCCCTGTCCCCCTTCCCCACTCTCTAAAAATAAAACAAATAAAATAATTTAAAAACAAAAGAAAAAAAAGTTTTTAAATAGCACAAGGAAGAAACAGAAAAAGTAGAAATATGGGTATATACAACAGACTATCACTTCCCCAAGTTTTATAAATCATATTTGATAGCTAAAACAAAACCTATAAAGCTATCTGGTACTAAAGTTAATGATATTTTAAAAAGAGAAACGTAAAGGGACCTATATAGAAATAAGCCTTTTATACATCACTTGAAGTGAAAAAAGATTGATATTATTTTAAGATAGCTCACATATGTATATTGTAATACTCAGAGTAATCAGCCATAACAACACTACCAATGTTCACAACCAAAGAATAAGAGTCTCAAAATATGTAAGGCAGAAATAGAGCTGGAAAGAAAAACAGACAAATCCACAATTATAACTGAGGACTCAATAAGTCATTCCCAGCAACTAATAAAATATCTGTCAGAAAACTGTCAAGGAAATAGAAAATCTGAACACAAACAACAGGATTCAACTGAAATATACAGAATACTCCCCCCAACAATAATGCCCATGGCACCATACATCAAGACAAACTATATAAATCCTAGGCCATAAAACAAATATCAATATATTTAAATATATTCAATATCAATATATTTAATATCAATATATCAATATATTTAATATCAATATATCAATATATTTAAAAGAACTGAAGTCATACAACGTACATATCATGTCACCTAACCAAAATGGAATCAAACGAGCATTCAAAAATACAAAGACAGGAGCGCCTGGGTGGTTCAGTCATTAAGCATCTGCCTTCAGCTCAGTTCATGATCCCAGCATCCTGGGATGGAGCCCAATATGGGGCTCCCTGCTCAGCAGGAAGCCTGTTTCTCTCTCCCTCTCCCAGTCCCCCTGCTTCTGTTTCCTCTCTAGCTGTCTCTCTCTCTTTGTCAAATAATAAATAAAATCTTAAAAAAGAAAAAGAAACAAACAAAAACCAAAAGCACAAAGACAATAAGAAAATGTCTCTGGGCACCTGAGTGGCTCAGTCGTTAAACCTCTGCCTTTGGCCCAGGTCATGATCCCAGGGTCCTGGGATCAAGCCCCACATCAGGCTTCCTGCCCAGCAGGAAGCCTACTTCTCTGTCTCCCACTTTTCTGCTTGTGTTCCCCCTCTCGCTGTCTTTCTTTCTGTCAAAAAAATAAATAAAACCTTAAAAAAAAAAAAAGAAAGAAAATGTCTAAATACTGGCAAACAAAACAGGATACTTCTAAATAATTGAAAGATCAACGATGTCACAAAGAAAAGTTTCAAATACATAATACTGAAAGAAAATAAAAACAAGACATCAAAAATAAGTATGATGTAGCTAAAGTAGTGCAGAGAAAGAAAGTAAATGCTTGTATTATTAGAAAAGAGTGATCTCATGTAAATAAATAGTCTAACTTCTTACCTCAAAAAACTAGATAAAAATGAGGAAATAAACCTAAGGAGAAAAAAGACATAATAAATAAAGACATAAAACTGAAAATAATAGAGAAAAATCCATAAAAAAGAACTGGTTCTTGGGGGGGGGGGGGATCCATAAAATTGATAAACCTCTAGGAATACTGACAAAATAAAAGACAAATCACAAACATCTGGAATAAAAAAGAGGTCATCACTACAAACCTTAAAGCCAGTAAAAGAGTAATAAATAAATATTACAAACAATTTTATTCTTGCAAATTTGACAATTTAGCAGAAAAAAACTAATTCCTTAAAAATCAACACTAATAAAACATAATCAAGATGAAACAGATATGTCCTATAACAAAGAAAATGAATTCAAAAGCTGCTCCCCTTCTAAAAGTCTCCAAGCCTAATTATTTTCAATAAAGAATTTGAGCAAATATGAAAATAAGTAATGTCAATTTTCACAACCTGTTCAAGAGAATGAGTCTTATAAGACTAATTTTATCTTGATACTAAAACAAGAAAAAATAATACCCTAAAAATGTAGATCATTTTCTCGCATGAATATAGATATGAACAGATAAACCAAACAAAAACCCTCAATACAGTATTAGTGAATCAAATTCAGCTATGTATATAAACAAATATCATGATGAAGTGGGATTTATTATAGGGTTGAAAAGCTAGTTCAACATGTAAAAAAAAAATCAATGTAATCTATCATAAATCCATCATATCAACAGGATAAAGAAGAAAAATATATCAATCAAGGTACAATAAATTTGACAAAATTCAATATAATTTCATTATTAAGAATTAGGAATAAAGGAAAACTTCCTCAGCATGATAGAGAGTATCTACAAAAAACTTAGAGCTAACATTGTACACAAAGATAGAATTATTTCTATAGTCTGTACACAAAGAATTATTTTTCCCTAAGATTTGGAACAAGACAAAAAGGTCCACTCTCATAACTCACCATACTACTGGGAGTTCTGACTACTGCAATAAGGTAAGAAAAAGAAACAAAATGCATATAAATTGGAAAGGAAAAAATAAGTATCTCTGTTAATAATATTTTTTTTTTACTAAAAAATCCCAAGGAATCTACAAAACAACCTCCCAGGACTTAGTTCATTAAAATTGGAGGATACAAAGTCAACACATAAAAATAAAAAATCAAGCTACTTCTAAATGGGAAAAATGAACATGTGGAAATAGAAATAAATTATAATCACTCCAAAGAAACTTAAATGCTTAGATATAAACTTAAAACATGAACAAGAGCTGTATACTAGAAAATATAAAATGTTAATAAATGAAACCAAGGAAGACTTAAATAAATGGAGAGACTATTTTTCTTCATAAATTGAAAGACAGCAAAATAAAAATGTCAATTATCTCAAAATCAACGTAAGTTGTTTGTAGACCTAGGGAATCATAATGTACACTGTAGCACTACAACAGATAATACAATCTTTAAAAAAAAAGAATAAAATTGTAGGAAGCTAACTCTTCATGATATTAAGGACTATATACAGCTATAGCAATCAAGAAAGTGTGATACTAGTAAATGGAAAGACACACAGATCAATCGGATGTTATAAAGAACCAAGATATCAACACAAACAAATAAGGCCTACTGATTTTTGATACAGTTACAAATGTAATTCAATACAATGGTTAAAAAAAAAAAAAAAAACAATGGCAGAAGTATAGTCTTTCTACAAATGGCAACGGAGTATTTGGACATGAAGAGCAAAAGAATATACCTCAACAGAAACCTCACACCTTACATAAAAACTAACTCGAAATGGATCAGATGGCTAAATGTAAAACACAAACATTTTCAGAAAATATAGGAGAAAATCTTAAGGATTTTGGGCTAGGACTGACACCAAAAGCTTAATTCACAAAAGGAAACACTGATAAACTTGACATCATGAAAATTATTTTTTGCTCTGAAAATACTCTAAGAGGATGAAAGGACAAGCAAAAAAAAGTGGAAGAAAAATATATGTAAACCACGTGACAAAGGACTAGTATGTACATCTATAAAGAACTCTCAAAGCTCAAAGAGTAATACAATAACCCAACTAGAAAATAGTAAAAGGCATTAACCAACACTTCACAAAAGAGGATGTATATATGGCAAATCAACACATGAAAAGACATTCAACACATTAGCTATCAAGCACCATAATAAGACTACCACTACACACCTATCAGAATGTCTAAAATAAAAACAGTGGCAATACAAAGGTTGGCAAGAATACAGAGAAAATAAGACTCTCATGTATTACTGGTGACAATTTAAAACAGTACAGATAACTCTGAAAATATTTACAAACTTCTTTAAAAATTAACATACAATTACCATATGACCTAGGAATCATGCTGTTTGGCATTTATTTCAGAGAAATTAAAAACTAAAGTACACACAAAATCCTGTATACAAACAGTCGCAGAAGCTTTATTCAAAAGAGGCAAAAACTAAAAACTAAAACTAAAACTAAAGAGGTCTTTTGATAGTGAATATTAAACAACCATGGTACAGCCACACCAATCAATACTATTCTGCTATAAGGAGTAATGAATTATCACTTAAAGCTTTTACTTATTTATTTGCCAAAGAGAGAGAGAAAGAGAGAGACAGAGAGCACAAGCAGGGGGAGCAGCAGGCAGAGGGAGAAGCAGGCTCCCCGCTGAGCAAGGGCCTCCCCCTCCCCCTGATGTAGGACTCAATCCCAGGACCCTGGGACCATGACCTAAGCAGCCAAAGGCAGATGCTTAACTGACTGAGCCACTCAGGTATCCGAGCAGCAATTAATTATTAATATACACACAACAACTTGAATGACTTTCCATGGAATATGCTGCATAAAAAAGCCGAAACCAAAAAGATTGTAGACTATAAAAATCCACTTAACTTCCTTAAAATGGAAGAATTATAGAAATAAAAAAGAGATTTGCTGTTGCCAGATAAGGATGGAGGTGGAAAGCATGGGAGGAGGCTACAAAAAGGCAATACAAGCAATTATGTGGTAGTGGAACCATTCTGTGTCTTGACTATAGTAACAGATGCATGGAACTACATGTTATATAAATGCACACACAAGTGTAGTACTTGTGATAAAAATACAAACACACCCATACAAGTGGGTACAAGTAAAACTGTAGAAATCTAAACAAGATCAATAGATTTTATCAATGTCAATATCCTGATCATGATTGTGTACTACACTTCTTTGTATACTACAATTTTCTAAGATGTAACACTGAAGGAAACTGAGTAAAGTATAAACAGTATCTCTCTGTACTATTTTTTATAACTGATAATAAATCTGCAATATATCAAAATAAAAAGTTCAATTTTAAAGAAACAACACACCAGAAATGATATAATACAGTATTATAAAAGTCTAATGATTCCTGAATTCATATATAACAATTCTAATCAGAATATCAGAATCTTAGAATTAGAATATCAATTATTTATCATACTTACTTTTTTCTTAGTTAGATAAATCATGGCCTTATAAAGCTATAATTTTTTTAAAAGGATTTTATTTGTATATTTGTCAAAAGAGAGAGAGTGTGTGGAATGGCAGGCAGGAGAAGCAGGCTCTCCACTGAGTAAGGAGCCAGACCTGGGACTCCATCCCTGAACCCTGGGAACATGACCCGAGCCAAAGACAGACATTTAACTGACAGCCCCCCAGGTGTCCTGTATTAATCTACATTTTACAGTAAATAATTTATAATAATCAAACTTTTTCTTAATTTGATATATCTCTTCAATTTCTTTCCCTCTTAAAACATAAAGCTAAGTTGTAGGTTATCTCAAATTCCAGCAAATTCTGAATAAGTGGAGTCTAACAAATATTTTAAATGATCTTTAAGGATGTATTTGTTGGAATTATTGCACAAGTATATTAATGTAATCAAAATCTGAATTCTAATTAAGAACTTCCTATAAAGCTCAAAATTCAAGTTTAAAATTTTTATTCAAAAACATGACTAGAACATTAATTTAATGATGTTAAATTACAAGTTATAATCCTATACATGACACACTTAGCTAGATTAAATTACATAAATCATAATAAAATGTGCCTAAGTATCTGAGTTGAAATATATATTATATAAACATTTTAAATTTAGGTTTTATAACTGATAAGCTGACAAAAACAAATTTACTGAATTCAGTTCCATGAAGAAGCAAAGGTGGTATTTTTTTTTTTCAGTTAGAATTCATTTATGGAATCCAAAACCAAACATAATGCACTGCCATATACGGGCATATCTCATTCTACTGCACGTAGCTTTACTACACTTCACAGATACCACATTTCCCACAAACTGAAGATCTGCTGCAAGATTGCATCACACAAGTCTATTGGTACCATTTTTCTTAAAGCATTTGCTGAATTTGTGTCTCTGTGTCACATTTTGGTAATTCTAACAATATCTCAAACTTTTTCATTATTATATTTGTTATGGCGATCTGTGATCAATGATTATAACTCACTAAAAACTCAACTGATTTTAGCAATAAAGTAAGAAATAGAACAGTTCTTAGCAATAAAGTATTTTTTCATTAAGGTATGTACTTTTTAGATATAATGCTATTGCACCTTTAATATGCTACAGTGTAATGGAAACAAAACATAACTTTTATATGCACTGGAAAACCAAAAAAATTCATTTGCTTCGCTTTACTGTGATATTTGTTTTATTGTGGTGGTATGGAAAGAAACCACCAGTATCTCTGAGGTATGCCCGTAAAATGTAAACATGTCATCCTAAAAATAATCAACATCATTCTTACCATCCACTATTCCTGAAGCTTCCTGTCTCCATTGTGCAGTCTACTTAAAGATGTCATTACCCATATGTAAGTATTCCTCGTAAGTACCATGAAATTCTCTCAATGGGATTATTAAAGGATCTACAGTACTTCATGGTTTGAGCAGAACAAACTATGACATGCTAAAAGAATGTTTCTCTCTGTGTGGTTCTGCCACCACCCACACAGAGTTTATTATTAAAAAAAAAAAAAAAGGACTGGCACTTGACACTATACATCATCTTAGTACCAAATAATCTCAAAAAAATTGTTTCTTATATGTTACCACCTTTTGATAAAAGGACACATAGGGATGCAGCAGTTGATTTAAAATTATACCAGATTTTTTAGAGCATTAATAAAGGCTACAAAATTTATTACATTATCGTTATTAACAATAAATTTTAAATGAGAAAATAGCAAAAAAATTCTTATAATTATACACCTTTTTGAACATATACAACTTCCCACCTAGTTTATTATTAAACACTTTTTACCAATTTACACTGTGAAATGGGATTTTTACTTTCTTTACTATCAAGGCCCAAATAACATTCAGGCAAAAATAGCCATCCCATTTAATCTACACTTTATGTAATTTCTTATATGTCTTTATTTTCAAGGTTCAGGTTTAACACCAAAGCATATAGATAGCTATTACATCATACTGTCAGAACTGACCCCAGCTGTGACCTCTACTAAATTTCTTACCACTAATTAAATTTCAGACTTAGAAATGTTTCTATTCCACATATAGAGAAATTGGCTAGTTGGAATTTACTGCTCTCTTTCTTCTTCTATCTTCCTCATCACTAAATAGGTGGTTAAATGGTGTAATTTTTTTCAAACCTGAAAATGTCTTCAAATTTTGTCTCAGGTCCTTCTTTAAGAATACATAATAAAAATCCTCTTTTTACCAGAAATCACATTGGAATTAAAGATAGCAATTCCAGTAAATTTCATTTTCACCATATTTTTATATATGTATGGAAAGTTCACTATACCCACATGTCAGACACATCCCCAAAAGACAAACAGACATACAGCCATCGCCCTCCCTCTTTTCCAGTGCCCATGGTGGTTTATCAGTAAAACTAAAATACAAAATTAAACCATTCCCTAGTTTACATAACAGGTGACCAGCATAAAGCAAATTGTTTAGGACAATTGGGAAAGGAACATAAATTCATTAAGGATAAAATAATTAATCTAAACATGGTCATCTTTACAAGACTTCAATATACCAAGGTGATCTTCAGATATGTAAGAGTAAGTATCAGATTTATTGAGTATTTATAGGCATTATACCCCTTCCATGTATTAATTAAATTTATCCTCTCAATAATCCTAAATATTATTTCTACAATTTACAACAGACAAAACATAGCCAGCAAATAACAGTATCTTTCAATGTGCTAGAACAGTAAGTTTTATTTCAGAAAAATATTTCTATTTTAATGCAGCTAAATGGTTTTAAATAATTTTCTGCCACCTTTGGTTATACACTATGAATATATATATATATATATATATGCATATATATATATATACATACACACACACGGAAAAAAATTAAATTGTAAGTCTGCATAATAACTGAATATATTGGTAAAACAGGCTCACTAAATTTTCAGACTCAGATACAGATCACTAAGTTCTTTAGTGACTTTTACTTTATGAAATGAAAGACTACTGCAAATACTCTCTCCACTTACACTACTCTTCAAGCCGATTTAATTAACTGAAAAGGAAACATGAAAGAAAATTCCCATTAAAAATAGAGCAATCTGGGGTGCCTTCATGGTTCAGTGGGTTAAGCCTCTGCCTTCCGCTCAGGTCATGATCTCAGGGTTCTGGGATTGCGCCCCGTTGGTCTCTGCTCAGCAGGGAATCTGCTTCCCACATCCCCACCCCTGCCTGCCTCTCTGCCTACTTGTGATCTATCTCTCCGTCAAATAAATAAAATAAAATCTTTATAAAAATAAAAATAAGATTAAAATTAAAATAGAGCAATCTGAGAACCAAGGACAGTTCAACTTTCTCCATCCATAGTTACTCCCAGAAGCCACAGTTGCATAGGCTCATACTATAATTAGATCAAGAAGGCAGTTCAATAATTAAAGGGGACAACAATGATGTCTTTATAAAAGAATTTCTAGAATTAAAATAATTATGAAAAATTTATATTAGTTATCAGATGTAAAAAAATCTCTCCTCTCAGAAACTCAGTATTTGTAATATATTAATTAATCTGATGAATTCCTTAACCTTAGGATGTTTCTGTGCTTATCCCTTCATGACTGTGTTTACCTTCTTTACTTCAATTCTATATCTCAGCCTTAAACATACATAAATGATTATAATAAAACAAGATAGTACTCATTAAAAAATAAAATTCATGCATTGTCAATAAGCTTTTCCTGCTAGTTTTAGGTTCCAAGCTTCCCCCCACCAAAAAAAATTATTTATACTTCAGTTTCATTTTCCATTTTATGTTTCAGATGTGAGACTTACATGTGAAGTAAGAGACAGATGAACTGGACACTCACTGCATTCCCAAACATAATGGTTTTCCAGAGAGATAGGATACTCAGAGCCACTTGGCAATTGTATGCTCTGAGCAATGGAGACAAAGGTAGGAAATTTAAAAAGGACAAAAACATGGGTACTAGCTATGTCACTGAGCAACTCAACACTAAATATTCTTCAATGTAACATTCTGTCTGCCCAGGGAAGAAAGAAAACACAGCAAAGTTATAAAGCACTGAGGGTAATAGAGCTAACATTTACAAATGGGATGGTGGCAGTTGGTGGGAGTGAGGACAGTAGTCCAAAAAATAAAAAATAAATAAATAAAACTAAAGCAAAACAAAATATCTATACACTCAAAGTACATAATAACTTCTGACAATTTGAAAGCAAACAACAGTGCGATGGCAACAGCATATATGGAGTAACCTCGACAATTAAATCAGCTCACAGCTGGATTTGAGTGAAAGCATAAATGGAAAAAGTTTGATTTCATTTTCTGCTCAACTTCCATGATGGTTAATTTTATGTGTCACCTTGACTGTGCCAGGAAATGCCCGATATTTAAACATAATTCTGGATGTTTCTCTGAAGGTGTTGTTGGATAACAACATTTAAATTGCTAGACTTAAAAAAGCACATGGCCCTCTACAATGTGGTGGGTCTCATAAAATCAGGTGAAGCCCCAAAAGGCTGACCTTCCTGCAAGTAATCCTGATGGACTTTGACTGGATTGTAGACCCTTCGTGCCTAACAGCTGTCAAACTGAAATATCATCTGTCCCTGGTTCTACAGCCCCTTCCAGCCTTACTTGCCAACCTCCATAATCAGGAGTCAATTCCTCACAATACATCTCTTCACCCATATATCCTACTATCCTACTATTTCTCTGGAGAACTCTAATACATCTCCCAAAAACAGATTATTTATAATCAATTTACCATCAGGTTTATTAAGATTATAACACTGTGATGAGACTATTCCTGCACAAATACATTTACATTAATGAATTAAACCTCTAAAACATGCTATGATGAATACTAACATTTGTTTAAAACATTTTCTTTTATTTTTTTAAGATTTTATTTATTTGACACAGAGAGAGAGATCACATGTAGGCAGAGAGGCAGGCAGAGAGAGAGGGGGAAGCAGGTTCCCTGCTGAGCAGAGAGCCCGATGCGGGGCTCGATCCTAGAACCCTGAGACCTGAAGGCAGAGGCTTAACCCTCTGAGCCACCCAGGTGCCCCTGAATATTAACATTTTAAAAAATCATACAGAAAATCAAATCCATGGCCTCCTGTTATATAAGTTGTGAATTTTTTAAAGGAATAAGCTTTTAAAAGTAATACTGGCTACAGTTTTTTATTACTTTTATGTATTATTGCAATGATCATTTTCACTGAAGTAGCCTTTTTTTTTTTTTTTAATGAACTTCTTGGGACTCTGTGTATCAATGCAGCAGCTAAGAGCCTTTAAACTCATTATTTTTCCCAGGAGAAGTATAAGTCAGCTTACACTAGGAGAGCAGTGTTCTGATTTAGCTGGGTTTTCCCATTCTGAGAGGGAAAACTGCCTCCTTAGCATGTAATACACAGAATATGAGCCATGCTTTCTGCAACAACAAAATACCACACCAAAAATAATACTGGACACGTATTGAGTACCATGCTCCAGAAATGGCACTCTAAATACTTTTCAGGCATTATGTCATTTACTCCTTCCAAACAGCCTTTATCACTGATAGAATTATCAGCCACATTTTGAATATGAGAAAACAGAGGCGCTGAGGCCTCCACTATTCCAGGAACACCTGACCAGTAAATGGCTTACTCTCCATCTGAACCACTGCACTGTACCAATAGCCACCCTATAGAAAAATGGTTTACCTTCCGGTACATCTTTTAGAATTAAATGGCTAAAACTATAAATTACATTCCAAATAGCTTCCCTTAATTGTCAGACTCAGACATGTTCCTAAAAAAATAAAATAAGTGGATTCAATCTCAAAGTCTTAATATTCAAAAAAAAAATTGTTGACTGAGTCTTGGAAGATATTCACTACATATGTACCCAATTCTGAATCAGCTATGATGCTGTAACACATATTCTCTTTTAAAGCTATTAAAAATCCCAAATATCTTCTTTTAAACTATTACCTACGTATTTTCAACTCTTGGATAAAATACATTTGTGAGTGAATAATGATTACTTATTCAGTTATTTAAAATTATTTAATCCCTTGGTAAGCCACATCAACGTTGTTGAAGAAAAGCAGAAGACTTCAATTTCTAATGTTTTACCAGGCTGAACACTTATTTTCAAGTTAAACAAATACTGAGTTTTTTTAAGTCTTTGGTGGAAATACAATATATGTTTTCTTTCTTTACCTAATTTAATCACTATCCCTATAGCATTACAATTTAAAATTATTATACTTGAAGACTTTGAAAGTGTAAACAAATTATAGCTAGATATCAAGTTACTATACCTTTATATCCAATTTATAATTTTCTTCAGTTAAATGACAAGTACTCCAAGGAGATCTCTGCTGATTGGAGGCTCCTCTAGGGTACAATGGATTTGTAGAGAACTAAATAGTCCCGTGCTCTTAAAACCCCTAGAAATACTTCAGTATGATACAAAGCCTTTCTTAATAAAATGAGACAGCCAAATAAACCAGACATCATGCAAAATTTGCCCTAACTACCCCAGTGGGAAAATAGCTCTCTTTGGAATTTTTTTTCAGATTTAAAAAAAAAAAACACAGAAATTATCTTAGATTAGAAAAAGAGAAGAAAAAGAAATTAAAATTAACACAAGGAAGAAAACCTGTAACAAAGATCATCAAAGGTTTTATATAGAATTATGAATAAAATATTTTATATTGCTGTTAAAGGGATAAAATTACATACACATACACACACACACATATATCTGAAACAGATTTTCCTCAGTCAATAAAGGAATTTTAATGAGCCAATATTTTAAACTAAATAGCTGAAAACTAAAAACTCCTTTTAAAAATACTTATGAATAGTTGTAATATCTTGGAATTTAAATTATTGTTGAAGAACAGGCTGTATTACATTCTCTATAAATGTCTTCCATTCCACCAAAAGTATCAAAAACCAGAATAAATTGTCTTATGAAATTTTGAATGTTCAAGTAGCACTGCTAAGAAACAAAGTGGTAGATACTAATCCAAATATTATTAGGGGAAAGGAGAAACTTCTTAGAAATAGTAATTTATTTTTATTTTTTGAGGAACCACCACACCATTTTCCACAGCAACTGTACCATTTTACATTCCTACCAGCAATGCACAAACATTCCAAATTTCTCCACATACTGGTCACGGCTTTTTATTTTCTGTTCTGGGGGGTTGCTGTGTTGTTGTTGTTTGGGTAACAGCCATCCTAATGGGTACAAAATGATACCTAATTGTGGTTTTGACTTGCATTTCTCTGATGAGTAATGATGTTAATCATCTTTTCATACTCTTATTGGCCATTTGTACATCTTCTTAGGAGAAAGGTCTACTCAAGTCCTTTATCCATATTTCAAATGGATTACTTTCTTTTGTGTTGTTGAGTTGCAGGAACTCCCAATATAGTTTGGATATTAACTCCTTATCATATATATGACTTGCAAATATTTTCTTCTACTCTGTGGGGTATATTCACATTCTTTTGATAGTGTTCCTTGGCATGCATAAGATTTAAAATTTTACAAAGTCCAATTTATCTATTTTGCTTTTGTTTCTCTGCTTTTGGTGTCATATGCAAGAAATCACTGCCAAATTCAATGTCATAATCATTTTTTCCTAGTTTTCTTCTAAGAGTTACATAGTTTTAGCTCTTACATTAAGGTTTTTTGATCAATACAAGTGAACTTCTGAAACATAATAAACATAAACATAGGAAACCATCATTAACTTCCAAACCAATATTATATTAATATAAACTATAAAGTGATTTATACCAGAACACCATTATAACTAACTTTGCTATAGTATAAAATATTTCACTGTAAGGTCAAGGCTGGAAAAAAGATACTAGTCTTTCCAAACACAATAAAGATAAGGAAAGTTCTGGAGAAGAATACAGATAACAACAAGATTTACAATGCTCATCAACGGTCAGTCCATATAGTACAATGGCTCCAAATCACCTTCCTATGTGGAAGGTCTGAAAGCATGGTACTCCCATTGTGACTCCTTTTGGTTATAAAGCATGACAACTAAGGGTAAAACATATATTCAAGATGTAATATTCAGCAAAAATGTAAACTTTTCTATTTGACAAATTTTAAATAATTTTCTCCAAAAGACTATTTCATCACCAAAGGGAAAAGTGTTAAAGTGATAAATTGACATGAAAATATTATCTAAAAAATTTTTTTCTCAAACATATCTAAGATCAGAACAGGAAATAAAGTGTAGCCTTGCAACTAAGTTAACTTGCTACAGTTAATTTTCTCCAAATTATGAAATGCATTTACTCTCAAGAATAAAGAAAACATATTTACTTCTACCAGGATATAAAAAGTAATATGGATTTTTTTTAATTTATTTATTTATTTATTTATCAGAGAGAGAGAGTGCACAAGCAGGAGGAGCAGCAGAAAGAGAGAGAAGCAGGCTCCCCACCACGCAAGGAGCCCAATGCGGGACTCAATCCCAGGACCCAAGGCAAACACTTCACCCACTAACCTACCCAGGCATCCCAAAAGTAATGTGGATTTAAAATAGAAAAATGTGATGCTATTATTTGCTATGAAACCCAACACTGAATTTAGATCTGAGCCTGGACCACCACTACCATCACATAGTTTAGAAAGGAAATGTGTTATAGCAAAAAGAAAAAGAGTCATAAGATAAGGATACTTCTCCTAACTCTGCCTCTACTCATTGTCTTTAATTTTTTAAAAAGTAATGAAATGTGGGGGCACCTGGGTGGCTCAGTGGGTTAAAACCTCTGCCTTCGGCTCAGGTCATGATCTCAGGGTTCTGGGATCAAACCCTGCATCGGGCGCTCTGCTCAGCCAGAAGCTTGCTTCCTCCTCTCTCTCTGCCTGCCTCTCTGCCTACTTGTGATCTCTGTCAAATAAATAAATAAAATTAAAAAAAAAAAAAAAAGTAATGAAATGTGATTATCTCAATGTCCCCCCAACTCTAAACATCTATGATTATTTTAAACAGCAAATGGGCAAAAACTTCCAGATATCCAAGGTTGCACTCTCCAGGGAATGAATGTAGACAATATAATTTTATTTCACTCACGCATTGAGTCCATCATTCAATAAACAAGGAACTACAAGCATATGCCAAGCACTGTTTGAAGCACTAGGAATTACATACAAACATATACAAAGTCTCTGTGTAACGCTAGTGGAGAAGACGAGGAAAAAACCAAAGGACAAAAAACATTGCCAAATATCATTCCATATAATGATAACTGCTATAAAGGAAAATAAAGGGGCATGAGAATGAAGAGTTGTGAGGAGAGGGGAGAATGTTTTAGATAGTCTGAGGTAGAAATAATGATCACTATGTTTAAAAAACAGTAAAAAGGACAGTGTGCCTAAAATGGTATGAGCAAAGGGAAGACAGGCAGGAGTTAGATCTGAGAAGTAAACAGGACCAGCTCATGAGGGTACTATAAGAAGTTTAATTTTTACATGTAGAATAGGAAGCCACTAAAATGTTTCCGAGTATAGAAATGAAAAAACATATAGTTTATATTTTTAAGGTAAAACATGGTTGCTCCTTGGAAAAGAGACTGAAGGGAGTAAGTATGTTCTTAACTAACAAATAAGTAGCACTCTTCTAAGAATATTATAAATATTCTTTAATTCCATTGCAATTGCTTAAGATATGTATTGCATCACTATTTTGAGGTGGGAAACTGAGACACACAGAAGTCAAAAAGATCACACACAGGGCAAAGATCACACAAACCAGAATACTGCAAAACTATAATTTTAACCCATGTAGTCTGACTACTTTGTCAGTGATCTTAACCATTCTTTTCTGTTGAATCTTACAAGAAGCAAATATTTATAAATAGAAACCTCTTAAATTAGAAAACATTACCGTGATTTAAACATATCATGAAAATACGGGTGAAAGGACTTGCTGATAAAGTAGGTATAGAATATAAGGGAAAGAAAACAATTAAGAATTATGCTAAGGAGTCTGATATCAAACAGAGATGAAAAAAGTAGGAAAGAAGAATGTTTAATAGATGGAATCATGGATGTTATTTTAAATTACTAAACATCGAAATGAAGATATCAAGTAGGCAGCCAACCCATATCACAGCATAATGGGAAAGAAGTGTGGTCTAAAAGTATAATTTGTCTTCAGTGTATCAAGCATATTTAAAGCCATTTGAAAGAATGAAATAATCTAAAGAAAGATTACAGATAATTTACTTATGCACAGCCTTGATAAAAATTCTAGACAAAGAATTGCATAATTATTTCCCTAAACAATTAGTGCACAACCCTGAGATTTGCATTTGAAATCTAAAGTTCCATTTCCACAAACACACAGGTGAATATTTGTGATCATGTGCATATTCCCAGAAAAATTAGTTCCCCAAAACTGTAAGGAATGTATGTGAGTGCAAATTAAAGAAAAGGGATATAAAGGCAGACATGGGCTCTGAGCTGGACCTAATGTGATTATTTTAATGGTAACATAAAAGAGGTTACAGTGCACTAATAGAAAAAGAAAAAGTTGTGGGTTTCACATGACTTTTATTTGCTACTAAAACAATCATATCTCCCCAAATATCTACATATTATCCATTAATGATGTTAGCCTTCCTGCTGAAATTCAAATTGTCAGCGAACGAAAGAGTCCTGAACTTGAACAGTGACAATGCTTACTGTGATTAGGAACCCCAGAGATAGAATGTGCTAAAGAAGTTTTACCCAAAGTCTGTAACGAAGCCTCAGAAGAGACAACCTGGTAACTGCTCTCAGAGGAGTTTTCTGATCTTTTTATTATTTTCCTCGACACTGTGGTCCCGTGGTATAATCCAATTACAACCACATCTTAAAATAAAAATCCAGTGACAATCTCAATTCCTGGTTAATCCCAAAACATTTCTTTTTACTTCAATTATGAATACAAAAATACAAGTTCCTTCATAGTCCATTTAAGTAGATAAGGGCATCAAAAAGAAAGACAACCTACTTTAACTCAAGTGATATAGATTAAAAGTAAATAGACAAAAAAAAAAAAGATATAACATTCAAACACTAATCAGAAGAAAGGAGTAAATGAATATCAAAACAAGGAAAATCACAAGGAATGAAGAAAAACATTACTTCATCATGAAGATATAACAATCTTAAATGTGTATGCAACTAATAACAGAGCATCAAAACACATAAAGCAAATACTGACTGAACGAACAGGAGAAAGAAATAAATGTGGACAAAATAAAAGAAAAAGTTAAGAAAATCAGCGGGATATGTAAGACCTGAACACCATAAAACAACTTGACCTAAAAGACATTTGTAATATATACTCAAAAACAAAATAACATTTTTTCAAGAACAAATGGAAATTCACACATACAAACCACATTCAAGGCCATAAAACAAATTTTAGAACGTATTGAAATCTTACAAAATATTTTCTCTGTAAGTAAATTAAAGTAGAAAATAAAAGAAACATAACTAGAAAATATTCTCAAATAATGAGAAATAAAACAAATTTCTAAACTACCATAAGTTAAAAACGATGCCTTAAGGAAATTAAGAAATACTTTTAAAATTATTTTTATTAACATATAATGTATGAGCGCCTGGGTGGTTGAGTGGGTTAAAGCCTCTGTCTTCGGCTCAGGTCATGATCCCAGGGTCCTGGAATCGAGCCCCACATCAGGCTCTCTGCTCAGCAGGGAGCCTGTTTCCCTCTCTCTCTCTCTCTGCCTGCCTCTCTGCCTACTTGTATCTCTGTCAAATAAATTAATAAAATCTTTAAAAAAAAAAAACCACATATAATGTATTATTTGTCCCAGGGGTATAGGTTTGTGAGTTGCCAGGCTTACACACTTCACAGCACCCACCATATCACATACCCTCCCTAATGTCTATAACCCAACCACCCTCTCCACAATCCCCCTCTCCCCAGCAATCCTCAGTTTGTTTTGTGAAATTAAGAGTCTCTTATGGTTTGTCTCCCTCCCAATCCCAAGAAATATTTTTAACTAAATGAAAATGTAAATATAACAAACCAAAATTTGTGGGATATACCTAAAGCAGTGCTAAGTGGGAAATGTATAGGGTGCCTGGTTGGCTCAGTCAGTTAAGTGTCTGCCTTGGGCTCAGGTCATGATCCCGGGGTCCCAGGATCGAGTCCCATATTGGGCTGCCTACTCATTGCGGAGCCTTCTTCTCCCTCTCCCTCTGCTGCTCCCCCTGCTTATTCTCTCTCTCTCTCTCTCTCGGTTAAATAAATAACTTTTTTTTAAGTGGGAAATGTATAGCATTAGATGTATATATTTGAAAAGAAGGTCTTAAGTCAATAATCTAAAGATTCCATCAGAAGAAATGAGAAGTAAACTGAAAGCAAGCAAAATAAAAGATACTATAAGGAGTAGAAATCAATGAAACTGAGAACAAAACAGCAACAGAGAAAAATCAATGAAACCAAAAACTGTTTCTTTGAAAACATCAATGAAATTGATAATGCTCTTGCCAGTTTAAACAAGAAATACAGGAAGAACTATCATAATAGAACTCATAGATAATAAAAGGATAGTAAGAGAATACTACAATCTTATCTATGAATGTAATTCTGACAAATTAGAAGAAATGGACCATTTCCTTAAAATAAACAAACTCATTCAACAGAAACACACAACAGAATAGTCCTATAGTGTGCAGAAAAGAGTTAACATTGCAGGCCTGATGCTGCTATCATGAGACGGGTCTGACTGCAGAACTGGTGTTTGGCTAGCATATCAAACTTTTGGTTTAGGGATATTCTCTATATAGCAAACCTGTTTTATCTGCTTGAGGCATTGAGCCCTGTGGTACCAGCTTGCATAGACTGTACAAATATCATGAGTTAGGGTAAATATCTGTTTTCCTTCTTAGAGTCTGGAAATTGGGAAGCTGTGGCCATGACCACATCTGGTATGGCTACATGAACAGTTCTCAGTAAAAATCCTAGATTTTGAGTTTTAAGCAGGCTTCCCTAGGCAGAAACACAGCCTATGTGTCACTGCAATTTACTGCTAGAAGAATATGTTTCTTATGCCTTGTGCTCTCAGAAGGGAGAACTTTAAAGGTTGAGTTTGGATGCCTCCAGACTCTCCTTGAGTCATTTTCCCTTGCTGATCTGTAATAAATCATACTTATGAGTAAAAATATGATGAGTGCTGTAAGTCCTAGCAATTCACTGAATGTGCACATGGTCATTGAAACCCTGGAATACATAGCAATTAAATAAATTACATATGTACTTTAAAATCTTTCTGGAAAAAAAAAAAAGGAAATTCCAGGGCTCAGATGGTTTCACTGGGCAACTCTAACCAACTATATCCTACATATAACACCAAATCTACACAATTTATCCCAAGTAAGAAGAGGAGAAACACTGCCTAAATTCGTTTATGTGGCCAGCATATAATAAAACCAGAAAAGAATAGTACAAAAATGAAAATCACAAATCAATATCCCTCATGAACATAGATGAAAAATTCTCAACAAAATATGAGCAAATTGAACTCAGCAATACATAAAAAGAACAGTACATAACAACCAAGCACAATTTATCTGAGGAATGCAAGGCTAGTTCAATATTTAAATATCAGTTGATATAATACATCATATTAACTAACTGAGACAATTACCACATGGTCTTTATCAACTGGTAAAGAAAAATAACAGCAAAATAACACTATTTCATGATAAAAACTCTCAGCAACCTAGAAATGAAAAAGGAAATCATCAATGCAATGAACCAGATCTACAAAAGACATAGCTGCCATCATATTTAATGGCAAAAGAAAATGCTTTCCACACAATACTCAAACAAGGCAAAATGTCTCTTCTCACCACTCATTTTCAACACTGTACAAGAAATCCTAGCCAATGCAATAAGACTAAGAGGGAGGGTGGAGAGAGAGAGAGGAGGGCATACAATTGAAAAAGAAGAATTAAAGCTGTTCTGATATGCAGACAATTGTCTATAAAGAAAAGCCCAAAGTATCTATAATAAAGCTCCTAGAAATACGTTGTTTACCAAAGTCACAGGATACAGCTTACCATACAAATATAAATCAGATTTCTATGTAGTAGCACTGAAGAGCTGGAAACTGAAACTTTTAAAACAGTACTATCTGTAGTATCTCCACAAAAAATTAAATACATGGGAGTAAATCTAAGTATATGACCACTCAGTGCACTGAGAACTACAAAATTCTGATGGCTAAAAAAAAAAAAAAAAAAACTAAAAATATAAAAAGACCATTTTCATGGGTTGGAAAACTCAAAATAGTTAAGTGTTAGTTCTCTTCAAATTGATCTATAGATTGAAGGCAAATTGAATTAAAATCTCAGCAGGATTTCTTGTAAACAAGACAATTCTAAATTGCACAGAGAAAGGTTAAGAACTACAATAGCCAAAGCAATTCTGTAAAAGAGAAACAAAGTTAAACAACTCATTTTAAGAGATTTTCAGACTTATTATAAAGCCATAGTAATTAAGACAGTATAGTAATGAAGACCAGACTCAAAGATCACTGGAACAGAAAAATGGGTCCAGAAATAGAACCACAGAAGAATAGTCAACTGACTATCCACAAACATGCAAAGACAATTCAATGGAGAAATGACAGACTTGTCAACAAATAGCATTAGAACAACTGGACATACATATACAGAAAAAAGTGTATCTTAATACATACTTTGCAACTTATATAAAATTCAAGATAGACAACTGTAAAACAAGAAAACTATCAAACCCTTAGAAAAGAAAAAAAAAAATCCTTGTGACCTTCAGATAGGCAAAGAGTCCTTAGACATAATACCAAAAGAATAATACATAAAAGGAAAAAATTGATAAGTTGGACTTTATGAAAATTGAAAACTTTTGCTCTACAAAAGATGCTGTTGAAAGAATAAAAAGACAAGTTATATTTGTGGAGACATGCACTTCAAATCATATATCAGACAAAAGACTTCTGAAGGACTGGTATCCAAAATATATAATTAACCCAAAAAATAAGAAAATAAGAAAACAAATTAATACAGTAAGAAAAAAATAATACAGTAAACAAAGAGGAGAGACGTTGGGGAGATGTAACTTTTACAGATGGCGAATAAATGAAAAGATGCCCAACATTGCTAATCATTAGGGAAATGCAAAGTAAATCACAATGTAAATCACAAAGTAAATCCCACTTCACACCTATGAGAATGACAAAATTAAAATAAAACAAAAACCAGGCAATGCCAAGTACTAAGAAGGATGTATAGGAACTAGAACTCTCAGACACTGCTGATGGGAATTTAAATAGCAGACAGCCATTCTAGAAAACAACTTGGCAGTTTTAATAATACTAAGCATACACTTACCATATGATCTGGCATTTCTACTCAGGTATTTGCCACTTCGAATTCATACACTATCCTTTCTAATATTCCATAGCAACAAGAAAGGAATTGAACAGTAGTAGTTATTCTTTCTCAGGTGTCGGGTATTTTATTTAAGTAACTGGTGTGTTGACTAACATTCAAATATTCTTTCCTCATTCTCTGATTTTACTAACTCAACCTTGAGAGATATTCATCTTTACTCATTATTGTTCTCTCATTTTGCTTGTAAGTCTCTTCATATTTCATGTTTCTGTACCATGTAAATGAAACTATACAAATATTACATGCTCCATCATAAGGAGGAAGTGGCATTTCTATTTAAATACGACATTTACCTCTGCTCTATCCTGAAAACAAAAGAGGTAGAAATTTTAGTCTCTTTACCTTAGCATTTTTACTAAAGTAATAAAAAACGGAAAAGGGAAAGGAGATGACAACAGACCAGAATATTCATAACACAATGGAGGCTACAAAGGAGACAATGAAGTGGAATCCTAAACCTAGGGTGAGTAAATCAGCAAAAATCAAGGAGTTTTCAGCTACAGAAGTAAGATGAAGTTTGAGAACTGAAGGAATGCATGGTGGGACTGAAAACCAAAATGTGCTGTAGTTTCCACAGGACACTTAGAACCCCAAATCTCTTTTCTAACCTCATACAAGTGATGCCACAATTTCGATCACCACTCTTTCAAAGAATGAAGTTTTCATCTTTGGGAAGACTATACCAGCAAAATTCTGTGCTTGTGAACACCAGGCATGTTGAGGAAGGAGAGTGGGGGGAAGTGTCTGATACATGACAGTGAAAAAAGAAAGACTAAGGCAAATTCTACATTATTCAATTAGAAGAGACACACAGTCTCACCCCACCCCAGGCTCCTTCTTCGGATGAGATACCGAAATCCTCATAATCAGACTTAGAAACCCTAGGCAAAGGACTGACAGGTTTCTCCTTGGAGAAATTTGTAGTCTAAGAAAATAGAAATCAATAGTTGATAGTATTCTTGAGGGATGGTCCACAAAAATGGCCAGACGAATATCTAATCACCCTACAATAAAGTTCTACTTCACATACATTTGGTGCCTCGGTCTTAAATTTTTAAGCAGCTAAAAATCACCAGATGGTAAGAAAAGACTCTAACATAAAAAATGTTAAACAGAACAAAGGGAATAAAAAGGAAATAAATGAAACAAAGAAAATAAAGGGAGTTTTAAAAAAAAAAAAAAGCTTCACACAATCACAAATCTTTTTTTTTTTTTTTAAGATTTTATTTTTGCGAGCAAATGAGCATGGGTGTGCACACAGGAGTGAGCACTGGCGCCCACACATGAGTGTGGGGAGGGGCAGAGGGAGAGGCAGACACCCTGCTGAGCAAGGAGCCTATTGATATGGAGCTCAATCCCAGGACCCTGGCTGGGATCATGACCTGAGCAGAAGGCAGACGCTTAACAGACTCAGACACCCAGGTGCCCAATCACAAACATTCTTGCGAAGATATTACATCCACAAAAAGACACAGAGGGCTTTTTTTTTTTTTTTTTAACGAATAAGTAAAAGAAACATTTAGAAAACAACAAAAAAAGCGCTCTTGGAAAATAAAATCATGATTTGAAAAATTAAAATGAAAAGTTTGGAACAGAAAGTTAAGGATAATCTCCTAGGAAAAAGACCGAAAGAATAAAAATATGGTAAATGGATAGAAAGAATAAGAAAGTTGTAGGACCAGTTTAAGGGAACTAACAACTGAATAACGTCAATTCAAGAGAAAAGGGGGGAAGGGGAGATAGACAAGTATAGATGGATGGAGGGAAGGAAGAAGAAAGAGACAAGAGACAAAGGGAGAGAGAAGGAGAGGGAGGGGCAGAAAGAAAAGAAATTATCAAAGAAATAATTCAAGAAAATTGCTAAGAGCTGAAAGATAAAAGTCCCCAGCAAAGGAGATGGAAAAAGACCCAGACAATGATATCATAAAATATGAGAACACAACTGATAAATAAATGATGCTAGAAATGTCAAGAGTAAAGGGGAGGAAATGGTCACATATAAAGGGTCACTGATCAGATGGCAAAGAACTTGTTAACAGAAACAATGGTTGCTACAAAATGGTAGGAAAAAGGCTTCAGAATGTTAAGGGAAAATGATTTGCAACCCAAATCTATTGTCAAATGATATGAAATTTATATACAAATGATCTGAAATGTATATGTATGTAATTCCATTCATTATGCGTATCTTTAGAATTCATGTTTATCTTTCAACAATAAATAAACATTTAAATTATGTTTTTCTAAAATCAATGCTGAAAATAATCTCTTCATTAAGTGCATTCACTAAATGACTGAAAAAAAGCTTCCTGGAGAAATGTTCAATGCCAACAGAAAGCCTGAGTAAGATTAATAATTTGCTGTGGGTAATCCCCATGTAGAGTTCACTATAAAGAGGCTTATGCTGTCAGTTTCAATGAGAACAGGCTAGCGACAGAATTTTGAAGTCCTAAAACAAAACAAAACAAAACAAAACAAAACAAACCTCTTTTAATAAAGAGTAAGCTAAAATTGGGAAATTGAAAAGATAGATGTGACAGAAAAGATGAATTTTTCAAAGGATATGCCTCAATAAAATACCACTACCTGGTATTTGCAAAACTTAATTATTTCTCTAAAAAGATCATACCTCACATACTGGTAAAATGAAGCCAGTTCATTGCTAAAATGAATTCTAGCTCCATTTTACCATTGACAAAAGCCCTGTTAATTGCACGAGTTGTCCTGATGACAAACTTTTATGTTTCTTCAACTAGGTTATATGGTCTTCAAAAGTTTAGACATAACTATTCTCCCATATAAAAGAACAGGGCCCCAGGAGTACACTTATCTTGATAAGCACTGAGTAGTGTATGGAAGTGTTGAATCGCTATATTGTATACCTGAAACCCAAATATAACACTGTATGTTAACTATGCTGAAATTAAAATTTTAATACTTAATTTTAAAAAGTTATATTTAAAAAAAAAGAACAGGGTCCCAAGATAATAAAGATCATCTAGAAAAAAACATAATCAGGCCACTATATCAAATATTCAATTTTATAAATTATGTTAAATAAAGAAAAGATTATAAAAGGGTAAAGGGCAGGAAGTGGAAAGAAGGAAACCGAGCCAACTGGAAAATGAAAAAGCATGCTCAAAGCTAGCTCTATGTCCCAAATTAAAAAGAGACTGAAAACATGTAAACATTTATTGATTCTCAACTATTTACCATATATTGTACTACAGGCATTTCCTTCAATCATCATCAATAAAAAATATTAGTTCCATTTTATAAACAGGAAATTGTGCTGAGAAAGGTTAATTTGCCCAAGATGACAGTTAATATGGAGAGGAAGGCTGATTTAATTCCGTAGTTAATGCTGCTCTAGTCAAGACTGATTTTTCACAATTATAAAAAGAAATTTTATACATTAACTTGAATGTACATTTCTCATGATGTGAAGGCCATAAAAATTCTACCAAAATAATGAAAAAGTACAGATTCAAGGAAAAAAGTATCCGCCAATACTGTCCTTTTGCTCAATCTGCTTATCAAGTTTGTTCAATATTTACTCATTTCCTACTATATGAAAAGCACTGTTCCAGTGCTCATATTTCTCACCAATAGAAATTCACACCCAGAAACAGTGGATTAAAGAAACACATAAGTTAGAAAGGACTAAAAGTTATAAGGTGTAATACAAATAGGTGTGCAAAAAAGAAAAGGATGCTATCACAAAAAAGATATAACAGAAGAGGAGACTCCTACAGTTCATGAAGTTTATTCATTCAAAAATATTTTCTACAGTCCTCCCTATATATACATATTCCAGTCATATTTAGTGGTAAGTAATAAGACGGACATGATATGGTTAGAGATGTGAAAAAGAAAATTAGAGCATAGGAAAAAAGGCAAAAAGAAAACATCCTAATTCCTATGGATTATTCCTAAGAGAACTGGGTTCAAGGTCTATTAAGATTAAAGCAGACCAAAAACGCAACATTGAGCCCGCCATCTCAATGAGCTCTTCTTACTAGCTAAGACAGGATGATTTAATACCACTTCTACCAAAAGTATCTACCAAACATGACACCAAAGCTAGAAAACCACAACTGAGATTGTTTGTTATATGTGACTTATATAGATTTTAAAACTTCTGGATGAAAATAATATGATAAATACAGGGCGGCTGGGTGGCTCAGTGGGTTAAGCCGCTGCCTTCGGCTCAGGTCATGATCTCAGGGTTCTGAGATCGAGTCCCGCATCGGGCTCTCTGCTCTGCAGGGAGTCTGCTTCCTCCTCTCTCTCTCTCTTCCTGCTTCTCTGCCTACTTGTGATCTTTCTCTGTGAAATAAATAAATAAAATCTTTAAAAAATATATATATGATAAATACATAAATTCATTTCAAATAGTAAACTAAGAAAATCTTGCAATACAAAAAACAAAGATTTAAAGACCTGGCCTTAATATATAGAGTTTTTATACAAATATAAATATCTCTATCTCTTAAAATAAGTAAGAAATAATGGATAATTCACCAAGAACTAGTCTGTTTGTAGCACAAGTGGGGCTCTAGAAGTCACAACATATTCTGTGCTCAGAGATAATGTGCTGATCACCTGATCACCTAGATCTACTGGGAATTTGACATGCACTCCCAGAAAACAAAGTGAACAATTTTTAAATTTTATTTAATCTATTTATCCATCTACCCCATGCCATCCCCAACTCACAACCAAAACTAAGTATACGCACTGAAAACAAAAAATATACACATACGCACACATTTATATCTATACTTATGTCAATATTTAAAGCAATATACATCAAACAATAGGAATTTTTTTTTGAAATGTTGGGTTTCCTGGTATTTCATACTTTTAAAAAATGTTTGACAACTGCTTTTTTTCACTAAGTCAGCATGTACTACATTTATCATCAGGAAGGCGAAAACAGTGAGTCCCACTTTTTAGCAACTGAGGTGAAGGCCTAAGCGGGTAGCTACTAGCATTTTAAACATTGTTCTACTCTGACCAAAACTGAAATAGGAACCCAGGTTGTAATTTGCCCAAGATGACAGTTTTAGAGAGAGAGTCTCCAGTCATAAAGCACTGAGATGCACAAGACCAGAACCAGAAGAGAGGAGTATTAAACAGCAAGCAAATTTTAGATTATGCCAACAAAACCTAAGTCACAACCTTTCCCTTCTTATTAACAAATGATTAACCAGCTAAGATTAGCAGGCCCAGTCCTGTGCTCAGCAAGATAAAGGGCCTTCAAATTTAAAACAGAGCCCAAGCCCTTCAGAAGTTTTAATCCAGTGATAACATACTAAAAATAAACATATATGCATTAATATATACAAAGAACAGAGGTGATAGAATAAAAAAGTTAGGAGAAGGTGACACCTTATATGCACTGAAAAAGAATCAATGAAACCCCAGAAGAAAGGTGCCTATCAGCAAGGTGCCTTCAGCTGTAAGAAACAGACTCCCAAATCACATGGTAGTCCCAAAGCAAGGCAGTCTGTTGGGAGTCCTTCACATGCTAGGACCTTCCTTCTCCTGCATACTGTTTCCTCATTAGCTACCCTCAAGGCCCTAATTAATTTTTAGCATATTTATCATTTTTTGAGTGCTTGCTATAAGCCAAACACTGTTCTAAGAACTTTATGCTCATTAATTAATTTTTTACAATAGTCTATAAGAAAGATATTCTTAGCCCCATTTTTTAACAGCTTTATTGGAATATAACTCACATACCACATAATTCACTCATTTAAAGTGTACAGTTCAATGATTTATAGTATATTCCCAGATACGTATGCCCATAATTAGTCAATTTTAGAATATTTTTGTTGCATGAAAAAGAAACAGTAAGCTTTAGCTGTCGCTCCCCATATACCACCCAACTACCAGCCACAACTGTAAGCAACCTTGTAATATATCTTCTGCCTATAAATTTCCTTATTCTAGAGTTTCATAGGAGTGGAAGAATATATGTACATGTGGTCTTTCATGACTGGCTTCTTTCACCTACTGATGTGTTAAAGGTTCATCCACATTGTGCATGTATCAGCTCATTTCATTCCTTTTTGTGGCCAAATAATACCTCATACCAATAAATTATATTTTGCTTATCTATTTCTGCATTGATGGACATTCAAGTTGTTTCCACCTTTTGGCTATTATGAATAATGCAGATATAAACATTTGTGTACAAATCCCTGTGTTAAGAGGTACGTTTTCAGTTCTCTTGGATATACATACCCAACACCCACCCAGAAGTGGAATTACTGGGTCATACTTAATCATCTGAGGAACTACTATACTACTTGGAATATACTACTATATCACAAAGCAGCTGGACTATTTTATGTTCCCCCCAGGATTATATGAGGATTCTGATTCCTCCAAATCTTCACCAATATTTGTTGTTATCTGACTTTTTTATTCTAGTCATTCTAGTGGCTTTGATTTATACTTACACATTTTCTCAAATGTGTATATTAGCCCCATTTGTACAATCAGGAAAACTGAGGCACAGAGAAATTAAATAAACTGCCATGGTTACAAAGCTAGTACGGGAAGCACTGGGATTCTAACATAGGCAACCTAGTCCAAAAGCTTGTATTATAAAGTTGCAGCACTTCCAAGCATTTCACCCACAAGAGAGGCAGCCTTCTTTAGGTAATTTGATTTATCAGTGAGGGAACCTTCCCAGAGGCCATTCAGACTTCTCACAACTCACAGACTAGATCTGAATCAGGAGACTCTTCCTAAGCCAATTACTGAGAAGAATAGGGTCACCACAATGGGCTAATATTATGCAGGATTTCTATGCATATTCAGGGCTCTGATAGAAAGAAGGTAAGTAAGAATGGCTGGCTTGTAACTGGTCAAATCAAAAATTTTTGCTACAGGTGTATTTGGGAAGAAAATAAAACTGATTTTCTTGCTTCTACCATCTCAGAAATGAGAAAAGTTAAAAAGTGTTATGCAGGTACTACTACTGTGCTAGTGTTGTCTGTATGAGTAAATGAGTAATTATAAGGTCAATCAGACAGTAAAAAATTTTTTTAAGAAAACAACCATTTCAGTAAGGCAAAAAAAAAACAAGACTTGCATTAGGCTGAAATCTGGCTAAGGAAAATTAAGCCTTGACTATAGGAGAAAAGCTTTAAAAAGGAACATTTATTTGTACATTTTCAAACAGCAAAAGTATAACTGCAGTTATTTAAAAATAACTGCAGTTTATTTAAAGCTGGAAAATGACCAAAGAAAGCATCAAAAAAACAGCATTTTGAGTTATAAGGCTTTAAAGATTCTCATTCAATATAACATCATTATAACAAAATTTTTTATCCACTTTAAAGTTTTGTGGGACTTAGATAAGCTCTCCTTAGGAATGTAAAGTTTACTGTAAAATCACTCTAAGTGCTAGATTATACTACTTTAGAAAGTATACGAGCAATCAGATTTCACAAACCATATTGTAAGCACAGCTTAAATAATTCATAATGGACAAATGGTTTTTATTTTCCACACTTTTTATAATATATTACTTGTAAATTAACATATGTGCTCCAAAAGTGATATAACGCATATTAGTATTTGCTTCATGGGAAGAGATTAGAAAATAAGTTTACCAATCAATCAAACATGCATTTGAAATGCTTTCAAAGTATCTACTTTGGTCTCTCATTAAAATAAAAATGTCAAAATTTTAAATATGTATTTTATACACACACACATATAAATATAAATATATATTAAGATGGGGAGGCAACTGAATAAATAATTACAAACCAGGCCTGACTTTAGATAGAGGGTTTATCATGTAATTATAATGCTGATCATTTCAAAGTATCCAAATGTCTCCAGCATTTTAAAGAGCTATGCAGAGTTATTTTTAAAATCAAACATATGTGCTTTTTCTGTTTATGTCTTTGGAAAGAACATTCTGTATAATGAAAAACACAACCAAATTTTTCACAGTACATCACTATAAACCCTATAATTGACTTTTGGGGTTGGTTTACTCTGTATCTATTTTTGACCACGTAGAAAACAGCAATGATGTGGTGGAAAGCCCGAAATGTAAGTCCCATTGCAGGATAAGACTCCATCCTGATTAGTAAAGAAGTATCATATTTATGCTGGGAAATGTGCCCATTTTAGAAGGAAAATTTCAGTGCATAGGAGCCTCCTCTCTGTTAATCAAGCCATGTAAAAACTAGTAACTCCCATGCCCAGCCTGGACCTTGGTTACAAACTGGGTGTTATGAACACTGATCCCCTCCATCAAAGTCAGCATAATGTTGATGTTCAAAAGTGATGTTCATTTCTATCAGTTAATCCAGTTAAAAGTAACATTGGATATTAGGGTTTAGCATTGTAAATTGATCTCTAAAATATGAATTAATAATGAATAGCTACTTTTCTCATGTCTTAATACAGATGAAATAAAAAATTTACTCATTCTCTAAAAGCTCTGAGCTTACTCAATGACAAAACTAATTTGTCTCCTATCTAAGCACAAGTCTAAAATATCTCTGAATGAGCCCTCCTGGTTTCATTAATAAAATTTGCCTGTTAGCAAGTTTATAAATAAACTAAAAGAGAGAGATGGCATGTGATGTAAAAATCAGCCCTGTGACACCTAGCATAGATTTATCTCCCGCGAGTTGACTCAACTGTTCCTTCTTCACAGCAAATAAAGCAAATTCTATGCAGGGTACAGTGGTAGAGTTTTTCAAGGACCAAGTGAAGGAATATGTTTTAGACAGAATCTTCCAAACTGACAGCCTGCCCATTTCTGGTAAGTATTAAAGGATCCACAGGACTTTATGAATTAGTTGTGGTTTACCTAAAAAATAATGGCCAAAGCAGCTATGGTCACTGCATGCTCAATTTATTCCTATCAGAAATCAATGTGCCTTAAAATTTTTTTTAACAGATTTAGAAAAAAATCAAGCCAAGTGAGCTAAGTGACAGCTTTCTAGTAGCATTAATGATTGAGTGGCAATAATATCACTTTAAAACATATAAGAATATTTAATGATTTGTCAATTATTTTTAATATTTAGGTCTTTCCTAATGCAGATCATTATAATTTATGCCTACATTTTAAATGGACCGATGAAACAACGAAATAACATTAACTGCATTAGGATATTTGATAGTTTTTAAAAAATATTTAGTTATTTACTTGAGAGAAAGGGAAAGCGAGCACATAGTGGGGAGGGAGGGGAACAGAATCTTAAGCAGGCATCACAGTGTGAAGCCCCACAAGATGCATGATCCCACAACCCCCAGATCATGACCTGGGCTGAAATCAAGAGTTGGATACAACCAACTAAACCAACCAGGTGCTCCAAGAATATTTAGTAGCTTCTGCCAACTTCTTGGGGAGCAGGGATTCAAAGATATTCATAGAATCCTCACTACTTAATGAAAAAAACTCCTGAAAATCCTTACAAGAATTACCTACTTAAAAGTCACCTAAACAACAGAGGAATTTTTTACCAAGGTGACTAGACAGCCAAATAAAATACCACACTCAAATATCTACTTTTGCAGTAAGAAACACATGAAAGCCTTAACTGAGCTACATCAAAGTGTCAAGAGGAGAATTAATGTCAAGGACTTGATCAAGCTGTGTCACAGTCCTAGTTCTGTTCCTTGCAATAATTCCCCATCTCAACAGATGAGCATATTACCTGCATCACTGCATGAGCCAGCCTTTATGAAAAGTGTTCTTATATACATTTTTCAACTGTTGTGGTAAAGGAAAATAGGAAAAAGTTCACCAGCTTTTTCTTCTCCTTTGCTAGCTTTCCCAAGAAAATTAAGCACGTGTTGAAGAAAGAAAAATAAATTACCATTTCACTAAATGATAAAAGAAGAGTAACAAGTGGAGCTAAACAGTCCTTTCAGAATTCTTGAACTGATCCTTTTACTGGAAAACTTTCCCACTACAGTACTGCTATGTTTGACAACTAAAATTTTACTATGAAGCTCAAATTATTAAGATGTTATTAAGTCTAAATTAGAGGCCTGGAAATGGCTAAATTTCAAATGGAAAAAAATTAAACCTAACTGCTGCAAACTTGTAATGATACCAAAACATTTCTGTTTTTTCCATTACTCTCCCAGGTAAGTCTAAAGTATTCAAAGGGTAGGCTAACCCAGAACAGTGTGGTGGGGAAGTCCTCCCTGTCACCTCCAGCTGACTGTATACTCTTGTAGAGACCACCATCTTAGGTAGAGCACAGAGTTCATTTGGGTATCCAAGCTCTAATGCATACCACTGTGAGACTTGGAATACGTAACTCCATACCAGAGCTGTTGCCTTATCTATAAAACAGGGACAGAGACAGAACCTCACAGGAATATGGTAAAGCCACAGTTAAATAATTCAATTCATTCAGTGAATTTACTAATGATACCACTTTCCAAGCACTGAACTAGCCACCCGGGACTAAACATCACAAAAGACACCTTCTTGGGCTTCAGAACTGTTAGGATACAGTGGAGCAGAAACCACACCTATAACTGAGGGACAGAATTACAAGGAGAACAACAAAGCCCCAGAATTGAAGGTATGCGAAGGCATCTGCAAAGAGATGGTGACTGACTAACATTTTGAAAGTAAAGAGGAGGTTAATACTTAAAAGAGCAAAATAACTTTGATAGCCTGACCAAAGAATACAGTGAGGAGCAGCAGTAGATAAAGCCAAAGGGAGTGTGAGGGAAGAAAACCACGAACATGCTCTGCAAGCTATCACAAAAAGTATCTTATACAGATAGACAGTATTACTATATCTCAACTAAATCAGGACCCACACGTATTATAAAGATACACTTACATATCTGCTCCCTGAACTAGACAGTGAGTTAAAAAGTGTAATTCGTAGTAAGGAGATCCATGCAGCATTGATCTTTGTACCTCTCTGATCCTTTCCTGCCCTCAAAGAAGCCCCATTTTTTATTTAAAAATATTTATTAAAATAAAACCTAGCAGTAATACTTTTCACTGAAAAGTAACCAAAAGGAAACTTACTGAGCAGTATACTTATCACTTATTTGTTCTTTCCATTCTTGCTTTTGAGATTGGATCTGAAACAACTCTAACTGTTCTCTCCTAAACCTGAGAATCATAAGACCTATGTGTGGATTCAGGGTTTCTTACTTAATAGCAGAAACACACTGGACAAAATACTAAATCTCTTTTGAACTTCAATTTTGTTTATTTTACAAAATGTATTTATTATTATCTAATGTGAGTCTCATGGGGTTTTGATAAGATTTAAATGAGGAATCAAGTTAGACATGTACATTAACAGTTAGTTCATGAACTGTAATAGACTTTGCAAATATAAAATATAATTCTCCAGAATGATACCTCTGGGAGGTTCCTGCTCTTCCACACTCCAGATTAAACAAAATAACCAATTTATTACCCTCTGTCAACTAATCCTATTCTCCCTAGTGAAATGAAAAACGGTATGAGTGTGGCAAAATAGGTGACAATCAGGGCTCTATTGGGAGTACAAAGTTCAAAGTCTTTTGTAACATCCGGGACTCTAGTTATCTTAATATCCTCACTCAGTTTCAAAACACACACACACACACACACACACACACTCACACACAAATCATGTTGGAGTTTCTGCTTTGCATGAGTGAGTAAAACTCACAGTCACACTTTTGGATGTACCAACCACTGCACTGGAAACTGCCAGAAACAGTAAAGAAGCTCTGCTGGATGTTTAACATCACAGAGAAATAAGGTCACCATCCTAACAAAAAATGTGAAGGGGGGAGGAGGAAGGAAAGATGAGCAATGTCAAACAAAGCTGGAGAAGCCTTCTATAAACTTTACCCCAAGAATGAGATAACCGAGAAGATTCGACTTCCAAAAACATGCATCTTCTTGAGGCTTTCCTGTCCGTTAATGGTACTATAACTCATGTCATTTTCAAAGGCAGAAGTTCTAAGACCTTCAAGCACATTCCCAACTTTTCTTCTCTCAAAGGCTAGCATTTGATGGTCTTGGGTAGAAAATGTCTTTAACAGTTGAATCTTCCCAAGCAGATTTTTGTTCTGCCATGATAGAGCCATCATCTCATTTGGCTCTCTTTCCACCTTATTTTCTTACTTTGTCATTATAAAATCTCAAGACTCCACAACATTCACTCCCAATCTTCCTCCAGGCCTCTGTGCAAATGTCTCCTTATCAGTGAGGCCTTCATGGTTAGCCTATCACAACTAGCAAACCCTTCAACAAAATATTTTTATCTATTATCCTATTTTTCTTTATAAAACTTACTAAAACCCAACATATTGTACAATTATTTGCAAATCATAATTGGCTTGTCTCTCCTAAGATATAAGGTCCAAGAAGGCAGGAATGAAGGTTTCCTTCACTCATACATACCTAGAACCCAAAATACATGGTATGTGTGTTTTGTTGAATTAATAACTAAATCCTTCGCTCTCTCTTCTCTTTAACCTCCAAATCCTATTGGTTTCATCTCAGTTTTACACTTGCATGTATAACATGTACCTTCCTCTCTTTTTCATCAATGTTTTACCTCTTTTTCATCCACACTGCCTTTGGTGGAAGATCAAAACGACATCATCTCTCAAATACTCTTAAAGGAGTCTTCTAAAATGCATTGCCATGCAGCTATCCTTAGTCTAGTTCAACCTCCATCTGTCCAGATAGTTTCCTTCCAAAAACATAAAAAAGTCAGTCACCTGCTTAAGACCCATATTGGCTCACCTAAGCCTAAGGTCTTGAGCCTAAGATCTTCAATATGATACCCACAATCCTGAACTCCATGACCTCAATCTACTCTGCCATCTAGATCTTCTTATACCTCTCCATGTCACACTCAAAAATGCCCACAATAAAATCAACATTTCTTGGACATGGACACTTTCACAGTTCTTTCCTTGTCTCCCTTAACCCCTCACCAGATTTTTCCTCTTCCCTTTGCCTAGATCAAAGGTCTCTTTATGAATGAAACATTTCTAGATTTCTATATGCAAAATTATGCCAAATCCATCTTGAAAACACATTAGGCGTGCACTTCAAATACTGTACTTGCCACATTATAGTTATCTCTCACTGAGTCTGTATATAAACTACAAAAAAGTCAGGTCTTATACATTATCTTTTCAGATCTTTCTACCTGGACTGAAAAGCTCTAATACAGACACACTGTGCCCATTCATTTAATAAATTCTTAATGACTGCCTAAACAGTTCTGACTCCGGAAATACAGAGAACAAAATAAACAAAATCTCTACATTACTGAAGCTTTCATTATAGTGGAGTAGATAGGTATTGAATAAGTGACCTGATTTATCATATAACATAGTATAAAGTGCTACGGAGAAAAATTACATAGTGATATTTGGTGTACAAGAAGGAAAATGTTGGTTGGGAACTTGTGATCTTATGGTGAGGGAAAGCTTGACTAAGAAGGTAACATTCCAGTGACAGCTGTGAACTATGAGAATCTAAAGGAAAAGCATTCCTCTAGAAAAAGCAGAGTAAATGCAAGGGGTCTGGCATAGGAATAAACCTGGCATTTTAGAGTAACTATCAAGAAACTATCATGAGAACAGCTGCATGCGGGGAGAAAAAGTAGAAAGGGTAACAGGAGAAATATCACGTGATATTTTTTACTTCCTACTGTGAGAATATGAAGACACAGAAGGCTTTTAAGCAAAACTTCATGGGCTCACCTTGTTTTAAAACATTTAAAACATTGAGAACATTTAAAGCATGGCTGCTGCTTGCACGCAAGAACACAGGAACAGCAAAGATAAAAACTGTGGGGAAAGTTAGAAGATCCATTTAAAAAATAACAAAGCAGGAGATAATGAGATCAGAAATTCACATCAGCAGAAGAGTGAGGAGGTCACAAAATCCTCTTACAAACTACACAAAACTGTCAAAAATGGTATCAGCATTGTGGAAAGGAAAGGATACAACAAACTGATAAGCATGTATTTGTGAAAAATACAGAATTTCAGTGGAAAATATCCATCCACCAAAGCCCTATGAACATAGTAGCTCAAGCAGGGGAAAAGAGGTTACAAAAACCACCAGCTTCTCTGCTGTTGCTGAGCTGAAGTCGGTTCACCTAATGGGGAGCACTATGAAGTAAAGTGGTGATCCCAGTGTAACTAGAACAGGGATGACCAAAAGCTCAGCACACCTCAGGTTATGACTGTGTTTAAAACCAGCACAGGCAGAGGGGCTTTCCAGAAGATAACAGAAAGTTAAAGACAGGCAAACAGGGGCTACATAGGAGAGAATAGAGGAAACCCAAGTCACCCACACTGTCATGACTTACAGTATCCACATAAATGCATAGCAGAGACACTAGATATGAATAAAGGAGTAAAAAGGGGGCAGACTTTAAAAGAGCCAGCCCACAAACAAATCCAGAGCAATCCTCCTTAAAATATCCCATCATGACCTTTAACAAAACAATGAATGAGCAATCATCAATGTAGATAAAGGAATCACCCCTAGGCTGTCACAGATAAACAAGAAAAAAAGATAGGTAAAGATAATAAGCATTCTCACATTGTGAAGGAAACAGACTTCTCAATACAAAAAAAAAAAAAATTTGATAGATTATCTCTCAGATTGTCAATATTAGACTTAGCAGCAAATAACTTCAAAGCATCAATTTTAAATATGTTCAAAAAAAAGCAAAGGAAACCATATTTAAAGAATTATAGAAAGGTATGATATCAATAATTCAAAGAAAACAGAATCTTAATAGACAAAAATTAAACAAAAAGGGAAAATATAAATACTTGACTAATGAAAAAATTCACTAAAGGAAATCAAAAGCGAATTTGAGACTGCAAATTACCAAAGTTGAAGATAATGGAAATGAGGAATACTCACTCTAAAGAAGAGAAAAAAGAACAGTGAACATAGCCCTATAGATCCTTGGGACAAAATCAAATGTATAAAAGTGCAGTGATAAGAATGAAGAAAAAAAAAGGGAAGAACAGATGATCAAAAGAATGGCTAAAACTTCTTAGGACAAGAATATTAATGAATGCAAAGTAGGATATATAAAAAGACACGCACAGGGACCCCTGGGTGGCTCAGTGGGTTAAGCCGCTGCCTTCGGCTCAGGTCATGATTCCAGGGTCCTGGGATCGAGTCCCACATCGGGTTCTCTGCTCAGCAGGGGGCCTGCTTCCCTTCCTCTCTCTCTGCCTGCCTCTCTGCCTACTTGTGATTTCTCTCTGTCAAATAAATAAATAAAATCTTTAAAAAAAAAAAAAAAAAAAAGACACGCACATGTAGGCTACATCATAGCCAAGCTGCTGTAGGTCCCCCCCCCCAAAAAAAGGACAAAGAAAGGCAGATGAATTCTTAAAGTCACTAAGAATTCTTAAAATCACTAAGAGAAAAGTGAATTTCCACATTATATGGGAACATCAAGAAGATTAAAAGCTAACTTATCAATGAAACGAACACAGGCCAGAAGGCAGTGGGATAACATTCAAAATGCTCAAAAAACAAAACAAAACAAAAAAACTGTTGATCAAGAATTCTATATCCAACAAAACTATGCATTCAAAATGAAGTTAAAAAACAGAAAATTCAGGGCGCCTGGGTGGCTCAGTGGGTTAAGCCGCTGCCTTCGGCTCAGGTCATGATCTCAGGGTCCTGGGATCGAGCCCTGCATCGGGCTCTCTGCTCAGCAGGGAGCCTGCTTCCTCCTCTCTCTCTGCCTGCCTCTCTGCCTACTTGTGATCTCTCTCTGTCAAATAAATAAATAAAATATTTTTTAAAAAAACCAACAAACAGAAAATTCCTTGCTAGTAGATCAATCTTGAAAGAAATGCTAAGGAAGTAGTTCCATCTAACTGGAGATAATAATTCAAATATGCAGGGGAAAAAACTGTTAAAATATAGTAAAAATATGGACAAGTTTAAAATTCATTTAAATTCATTTATAAAATTTATAAAATTTTATATAATTTATAAATTTATATAATTTATAAATTATATTTATAAATTTATAATATAAATTTTATATAATTTATAAATTTATAAACTTTTATATAAATATAAATTCATTTATAAAATTAATATTATTTCACAAACTCAGAATATAGAGAAAGAAAGAATATTTAAGAATTCATTATATGAGGTCACAGTTACGTTGATGGCAGAGAAAGACAAAGATATCATTAGAAATGAAAATTAACCCCTATATCTACTGAAAGTAATCCTTAAAAAAAATTCTTATCCCAAATTCCTAACTTCTGTTAAAGATGTAAGAATGGATATGCAATAATTACAATAAATTTTTGGGTTTATAGCAAATAGATGTTACATATCTAACAATAATAGAACAAAGGATGGAAGTAAAGAGTCAAGGAAAGTTTTTATTTATCACAATTGAATAAATATCATTCTGTACACTGTGGTCATTAGAAAATACTGAAATCCCTAAAACAATCACTAAGAAAATACCTATTAAAAACAGAGTAACAAAGAACTCAACAGAAAATTCAAAATAAAACACTAAAAATAGTTAACACAAAAGATGGTATAAAGAGAGAAGGCATAAAAAGACATGAGACAAATGGAAAACAAAAATGTGTATATCAACCCACTATTAAAAATAATCATTAAATATAAACGCAATAAACCTATATCCAAAATGCAGAAACATCAAACTAGAAAAATAAATAAAATCCAAGAATATTCTGCTAACAAGAGATAAAAACCTCAGATTAAGTGACAAATACAATGAAAGTAAGAGGATGGAATTAGATACCATATAAAAACAGAAGTAATAAGGGAGCTAGAGCGCCTGCATTAATATCAAACAACACAGACTTAAGAAAAAGAAATGTTCTTAGAAACAAAAAGCAACACTTTATATTGATAAAAGGATATACGAGGAAAGTATAAATGTATATACAAAATAGATGAGACCCAAAAAATGACAAGATCAAAAAAAGAAAAGCACAATTCAACAGCAATAGCAACGGACATAAGAGAGAACAAATTCACAAATATGCAAAACAATGAAAAACAAAAATTAACCAACTTGACTAACATACATTTATAAAATTAATATTATTTCACAAACTCAGAATATAGAGAAAGAAAGAATATTTAAGAATTCATTATCTGAGGTCACAGTTACGTTGATGGCAGAGAAAGACAAAGATATATTAGAAATGAAAATTAACCCATATATCTACTGAAAGTAATTCCTTAAAAAAAAAAAATTAACAAACTGGAGTGACATCAGTGAAAAAATAGACAGTATCTTCAAAATTCTGACCTTCCATAAAAGCAATGAAAGAAAACAATGTCATGGTCAATTTTTTTTTATAATTCTGGAGATTAACTAAATGAGCAATGGGGGAGCATCTATATAAGAAAAATGACTGTATCTCAGTAATAATTGGGATCTTTACAGTATTTTAACTTAGACTAGTACCATGTGCCTCACCCAAACTCAGAGATAACATTAGAAAATGTTTCTAGTAATGAAAAGAGCAAAATAAAGCTTAAATTCATTCCAACCTCAATCCTAGGACTAGTAACTATTTGACCTATCTAGTAGCGTTCCAGAAGGCCTTCATTCAAAAGGCTTATGTTTACACCACATGACTCAAAATTCATATAGAACAAAAGCCTCTCCCAGCAAGAGTAGGTATTTGTAGAAAACATATTTTACAAGCAAATGTTTTTAACACCACTAGTGAGATAGTAACAGCTGGGGCAAACCATAAACTAACCAAAAAGATTGAAAGGAAACTTGAGGAATGAGATTGTCTATAGGGACTTTGAAAAACTCCGTTATTCCTGGTAATCTAAAAACTCATACATAACGTGAGGGGCTATGCACACGCTCAGGAAAAACTTATGGCCTAAAGCTCTCACCTCTAGCCAAACCTGAGTGTCTGTATAAGTGGGAAGTAAATGTTAAGGCTTAGTTGTAACCTATCTTGCTTAGTATTGAAGGCATCGCAGCACATACAGTCTTTAGAGATTTTTTTGTTTTGGACATTTAAGAAAATCTCTGCCCAATCATTAGCTGAGCATTAAGCTTATAACTGAGAATTCTGTGACCACACATGACAAATACAGACTTTTGTTTAGCTCATTAAAGTCACAAAGCAAACAATAAGATAACACCAATAAACTCCAGGGAGAGAAAGTAGTAGGCTGATTTCCATACTTGCCACAATATTAAAATACACATTTTTCAAAACCTTAAAAAAAAAAAAGGTGATGAATTCAAAGAAATAAGACCCATGCAAAAGAAAAAAAGCAAAGAACAGAAACTGCCCTCAGTCAGATAACTGACTTATGTGACAAAGACCTTAAATAAGATAGTTTAGATATGTTCAAAAGCCTTAAAAAAAAAGTCTAAGGAATAAAAGGATAGAACTATGAGAACTATATCTCAACAAATAGGAAAGATCAGTAAAGAGAAAGAAGTTATAAAAAACATACAAATGTAAATTCAGGAGTTGGAAAGTTTAAGAAATAAAGTAAAAAATTCACCAGAAGGGCTCAAAGGATATCTGAACAGGAGACAAAATCAGCATACTTGAAAACAGATCAGTTTATCCAGCATGAGATTATCCATCATGAATAACAGAAGAAAATGAAGAAATCAGAGGCTCAGATACATATGAAGCACCATCAAACTTACCAACATTAATAGGAATGCCAAAAGGAAAAAAGAAACAAAGGAGACAAAAAAAATCTCAAGAAATAATGGATGGCAACAAATTTGATGTAATAAATTACACATCCAGGAATCTCAACAAACTTCTAGAAAGATAAACCTAAAAAGATCCACACATACACATACACATACTGTAATCGGACTGTTACAAGACTAAGAAAGAATCCTGAGAACAGCAACACAGAATCAAATCATGATGTATAAAGATCTTCAAAGAGATTTCTCATCAGAAACCATGGAAAGAAAAGGCAATGGGATAACGATAAAACTGCTAAAAGATAAAACTATAATTAAGAATTCTGTATCTGGCAAACTATCCTCTAAACTGAAGGAGAAATCAAGATATTTCTAGGAAAACAAAACCTTTGTTGATAATAGACCTACCCTCCAAAAAATACTAAAGGGGATCCTTCATGCTGAAATGAAAAAACAGAAGATGGTAACTGGAATCCAAATGAAAAAATAAAGACAACCAGTATAAATCTACATTAATCAAGACTGTGGTACTGTGAAATAATAAAGAGATTAATGGTTCAGAACAAGAATTCAGAAACAGACCCACATAAATATAGCCAACTGACCTTTGGTAAAAAAGCAAAAGCAATACAATGGAACACATGGCACTGGGACAAATGAATATTCACATAGCAAAATAAATGAATCTAAACACAGACTTCACAAAATGAACTCAAAAGGGATCACACACCTAAGTGTAAAACGCAGAACTGTAAAAATTAATAAAACACCAGATGACCTTGGGTATGGTGATGATCTTTTAGGAAAAACACTGAAAGCATAATCCATAAAGGAAATAACTGAAAACTATACTTCATTAAAATTAAAATTTTCTGCTCTGGGAAAGACAATGTCAAGAGAATGAAAAAAACAAGCCACAGAGTGGGAGAAACTATTTACAAGTCACATTTGATAAAAGACCATTATTCAAAATACACAAAGAACTCTTAAAACACAATAATAAGAAAGTAAACCATCTAACTTAAAAGTGGGCAAAAGATCTTAAGAGACACCTCACCAAAGAAAATACACAAATGGCAAATAAGCATCTGAAAACCTGTTCCACATCATACAGCACCACAGAAATGCAAATTAGAACAATAAAATATTGCTACACGCCTAAAAGACAAAATGGCCAAAATCCAGAACACTGACACCCCCAAATGCTGACAAGGATATGGAGCTACAAACTCACATTCATTGCTGTTAGGAAAGCAAAACAGGGGAGATGATTTCGGAAGACAGTTTGGTGGCCCCTCACAAAACTAAATACATTCTTTTTTTTTTCTTAAAGATTTTATTTACTTATTTGACACAGAGAGAGAGATCACAAGTAGGCAGAGGCAGGCAGAGAGAGAGGGGGAAGCAGGCTCCCTGCTGAGCAGAGAGCCTGACGCAGGGCTCGATCCCAGAACCCTGAGATCATGACCTGAGCTGAAGGCAGAGGCTTTACCAACTGAGCCACCCAGGCACCCCCTAATATATTCTTACCATAAGATCCAGCTACTGTTTACCTTTGTATGTGCCCAAAGAAGTTGAAGATTTATGTTCATTCAAAACCCTGCAAAGGAATGTTTATAACAGCTTTATTCCTAACTGTTAAAACTAGGAAGCAACCAAGAATCCTTGCAAACATAAAGGAAAAAAATAAACTATAGTACATTTAAACATACTCTGAGATGAATAAAAATGAAAACTCAGTAACAAGAGTTATGGAATGGAGCAAAAGCAATACTCAGAAATTTACTACTATAAATACTTACATTTAAAAAGAAGATCTCAAATAAATAACCAGTATCACAACAGTGGATTACAGCTGAGAGAGCTCTAAGATACAGACTTATACTTTAGGAGTAATAATGAAGCCCAAATTCAAAATAATACAAAAACAAGAACAGCAGAAGAACTTGAACTCTCTGGTACCAATTGATAAAGCAAACATTAAATAAAGGCCAGCTCTCAACCAGATTGATACAAATCCTTACAGTAAACATCTAATTATCTCAGTAACCATTACCAAGTACGACAAGTCTGGCTGTCAGCAAAAAAATTACAAGGCATGCCAGAAGACAAAAAGGAATACAGAAGAAACAAAGTAATCATCAGAAACACACTAGAATATGACAGATTTTGGAATTACCAGACAGGGAATTCAAAATAACTGTAACTAATATGTTAAAGACTCTAATGGAAAAATGACAACTTGCAAGAACAATGAAAGGATAAAAAAGGAAGTTGAAATCATTGTAAAGGTAATGAAGAATCCTGTGAGAGAACTGGCAGTAGATTCAACAGAGCCAAAAAAAAAAAAAAAAAATCCAGGAACTTGAACACTGGTCTATAGAAACTTCCCAAACTAGTATTCAAAGGGGTGAGGTGCAGGGGGAAGCATGAAAATAAGAACAAAACAGTACACCCAAGAAATGTGAAATAATACCGAATGGGAGAACATGTACATAATCTGAACACCAGAGGTGGAGAAACAACAGAGAAATAATTGAATTATAGTCAAAATGTTCCAAAATGTATGACAGACAACAGCCATAAATCCAGAAAGCTCAGAGACTACCAAGAAAAATAACACACACACACAAAACCAGGCATATCATACTGAAACTAGAAAACAAAAATCAAAAACAAACAAAAAAAGGTAAAATCATGAAAGAAGCAAGAGGGAAAAAATATCTTACCCACAGAGGTACAAGAATAAGAATTATAGTTTTCCTTCAGAAACTGAGCAAACAAGAAGAAAAAAGTGTAATATTTAAAGTGTCTAAAGAAAAATAAAATCCACAACCAGATTCTATATCCAAAGAAATTATCCCCCAAAGTAAAAAAGAAATAGACTCTTCTCAGACAAACAAAAAATAAGGAAATTCATCACTAGCAGATTTACCCTGCAAAAAAATTTCTTCAGGCAATATTTTAAAAAAGGAAAGAAGAAAGGGAAAACTTTAGGTAACATAGGGAAAAAGAAGAAGAAAAAAAAAGGAAGAAAGAAGCAGAAAGAAGGAAGAAGAAAGAAAAAAAAAGGAAGAAGGAAAAAGGAAAGGGGGGAGGAGGAAGAGAAGAAGGAAGAAGAAACAACTGTGGAAAAAGATGGTACATATCAAAACAATAAATGTAAATAGGATAAATTTGTCTACTGAAAGGAAAAAATCACTTTAATTAGATTCGATTGAATTTCCCCTAAGAAGTGTTTGACTGAGAAGACATCAGCTATAATTAAAGTTTTCCTTGGCATACACATAATTACTTCAAGACCAGAACATTTCCTCAAGAGAATCTGCATTCTTCTGATTAATGCAATATTTGTTGAAGCCAATTAAATACATATGATACAAAAGAGCTCATGAGAACACCTAACATTATCAGTTTATTTTAAATGATTATAATACATACAATACAGACTTAGTAGTTATTCCTGGGGGAATTACTTTACAATTGGAAATGCTAGAGGTTACTGTAAGAAAAAAATGTTAATGTTAAAAAAGAATTACTTTATTACCCTCCTTATCTATGGGGTACACATTCCAACACTCCCGGTGGATGCCGAAACCAGACAGTACTGAACCACTGTATTTTTTCCTACATGTACGTACCTATAATAAAGTTTATAAACCTGTGATAAATTTATGAATTAGGCATAGTAAGAGATTAAGAACAACAATAATAAAATAGAACAACTGGGGCACCTGGGTGGCTCAGTTACTTAAGCATCTGCCTTCAGCTCAGGTCATGATCCTGGGGTTCCAGGATTGAGCCCCATGTTGGGCTCCCTGCTCAGCAGGTAGGCTGCTTCTCCTTTTCCCAATCCCCCGCTTGTGCGCATGCTCTGTCAAATAAATAAGTAAAATCTTGAAAAAGAACAATTACAAAAATATACTGTAATAAAAGTCATGAATGTACTCTCTCGCCCTCCAAGTATTTTACTGTACTGTATTCACCCTTCTTCTTGTGATGATGTGAGATGACAAAATGCCTACATGATGTGAAGTGAGGTAAACAAGGTAGGCATTTTGACATAGCATTAGGCTACTAAACACCTTCTGATAGGTTGGAAGGAGGACCACCTGCTTCTAGACCATTGCTGACCAAGGGGAACTGAAAACATGGAAAGCAAAACCATGGAGAGAAAAACTACAGATAAGAGGGAAATACAGCGGGTCGAAATACTTATCATGTAGATATCATAAAAAATAAATAGGTAATTTTCTAATTACTTTATTAAATTATGATGTACCTCAAACAATCAAGAATGAATAAAGCTCATACACCCTAGAAAACTGCTATCTTCAAAACAGCTCCGGGCGCCTGGGTGGCTCAGTGGGTTAAGCCGCTGCCTTCGGCTCAGGTCATGATCCCAGGGTCCTGGGATCGAGTCCCGCATCGGGCTCTCTGCTCAGCAGGGAGCCTGCTTCCCTCTCTTTCTCTCTGCCTGCCTCTCTGCCTACTTGTGATCTCCCTCTGTCAAATAAATAAATAAAATCTTAAAAAAAAAAAAAAAAAAAAAAACAGCTCCAGCATGGACAAAGACACTCAGGTCAGGTTCATGTGAACAATTCGAAAGATCCATGAAATGTAAATGGGCAAAACAGATTACTAATATTTTTTATGTAATGATTTAAGTGTAATGAAGTTAGTTAACTATTGTGCATAGACGTTTTATGATATTTACCTCCCTAACAGTTCTCATGTTCAAGTAGGTATAAAGTTTTTTCAGTCTTCTCATTCAGCATCTGGGAATCTGCCTTATATTCAGGGGCACTATAATCAGGCATACACAGCAACTTGAGAGCATGAGAGAAAAATATTAAGAAAGTAGCTATAATGAGAAACCTTCTTTACTAAAACTGCTGACATACTTGATACACCAGTACTAATGAAAAGGCTGACCATGCCACACAAATCTCAGATTCTAATTTATAAAAGCCCTAGAGAATATGCATTTTAAGACTTAAAATTCAAGCCCTTATTAAAGAACTAAAATTGATATCTAAAATACCTTATTTCTTCGATCTATTCCTTTTAGGTACATAGAGTGAAAACAAAGTATTTTTTTAACTTTCCAACAACCTTCATGCACAAATACATATGCAAACATGTATGCACACATGATTATAAAAGCAGTGTTTTTATTTCAAGCTTTAAAACAATTCTAACATTAATTTGTTTGTTGTAAATAAATGACACTTTTCAATTAAAAAATTAATTTAAAAAAATGAGAGATTAGAGGATGATGATTTGAGAATTTACTTAGTATTTAATCACTCAGTGTAACTGAAGTGTCTAGTATCTATCTCTTTGACCTCTTAGATAGTGGTAGGTTATAAAACTGGCTCCATGTCTTCATCCATGACACTGCCATGGTCCCACTGTATGTATTTGTACTCCTCTGCCTCTTGACTGCAAATTGGCCACAGAAACATTTTTTCGCCAACAATGAATGGCAGAGGCTTTCTCAAGACTCTGCCATCACCAAAAAAGAACATTCCCTAGGTAGTCCCACAAAATAGAGAGAAAAGTCAAGTGGAACAGAGCCACCCAGCCTACCCACACATCTGCAGTGAGAAACAGAGCTGCCCAGGAAAGCCCAGCCAACTAATAAATAGGCAATACATAATTACTGTCCCTGAGTTTTGAAGCACTGTCACAGAAGCAAAATGAGTTTTGCTGATTATTCTTCTTGGCACCAGTTTTGAAATAGCAACAATATAAAAATAATTCTCTTTACATAGTGAAATGCCATGATCTCCAAACTTATAAACAAAGAATAAAACCATTAAACATGCCATTTAAAAATTAGACTTTTCCTTTGACTATTTCTTATAATTATATGCACATAATCCTGCTACTGTGACCAATGACAGACTCAGTGACCCCAATATTTTCTATTTTAGAACTTGCAGTGAGTACTTTAAGAAATAAAAGAGAAGCATGAGGATATTGTAAATCATTCAGAATATAACGATTCAATCAAATTTTAAGGATAAATGATGTTTTTCCCCATTGTTTGGCATTTAAACACATGGTTTGTAAATCTGGCTAACAAAGTAAAGAAAAAATACATATCCAATGTAAAAGCACAAGAGAAAATCTTTAGAATACCTTTAAATGAATAATTAAGGTTAAACTGGGGGTGATTTAAAATACAATCACCCAAACATAATGATAACATAGTCTTACGTAAGTCAATTGACGTACACAAATTTTTTCTCACTCTAAGCAATTCTACAAATGTATAGTTCATCTACTTTCAAAAAAGGACTTAAACTACAAGAAGGGTGCAGATAAAAAAAACCAGAATTATTCAAAAATTAAAAAGGTTATTAAATAATTAAGAAGTTAGTTATGACAGTTTCAAAAGGAAAATTGCTTCAAATAACCTAGGCTGGATTGATTCATTGAACACATATCTGTTTTGAACTTCATGTCAACCAAAATTAAAAGAAAAGAATACTGGTTTATATTTTATATATTTTATATTTATATTCCCACTATCTTCATAAAATGAGACACAAACAACAATTTGTGAGGAAAATGTAACTTTTTTTCTATCTTCAAAAGTAGAGTGTCCTGCTGGGCTTTTTGAAAGAGAAAAGTGAGCACTGTGACTGAAGGTACCGTTCTACAAAGTCACTCCTCTACAGACCCAGATAAGTAAAGTCGGGTATATCGTGCCATCTTCATTCAAAACAGCTGGTAAAAAGATGCAGAAATCAGAGCGGTATGGATATGTGTTTCAGGGAACACGAACTGCAAAACCTGTTAACCGTTATACTGACAACAAAAACATGTTGGATCACTAGCTTTGAGAAACCAAGGGTTATACAAAATCAGTCTCTATCATGGAACTACCCTGAGCCTTAATACAGTCCATTGGCTGTTAAGCACCAAAAATTCCACTTTCCTCAAACTGAAAATAAATTCAAGTAAGTACAAAAACTATAAAAGCATATATAATATAACCAATATCTAGAGAAGAAAGCTGTTCACTGAAACAACTATTCATTTGTTTCGGTTTTTGATGTTTAAGGGTATGTGAAGTAGATTGCAAAGAGGACCCCAATTACTTACTCCTCCCCATATCTGGACCTTTTCCCTTGTGAGTTTGCTGTTCCTCCCACTGAAGAGATTACATCTATTTCCCATCCCTTGAACTTTGCTGCTCTTGTGAATTCCTTTGGCCAATAGATTAAAATGGAAGTGAAGATACACCCACAATAGTATCAGGCTTCTGAATGTACTGCAGTTGTTCTTCTTTATTACACTTCCGCCACCATCATGAGAACTTACCTAGGGCTAGCCTGTTGAATGCTGTAATAAAACTAATGGAGTCACTGAGCGCCAAGGACACCCTAGAGCAGCAGGGCTGCTTAAGTGGCCATCCCAAACACGGGAGCAACATTTACTGTCCTATACTACAGAAATCTGGGGGGTGTCTGTGATACATAGTTACTGTGGCAACAGATAATTTATACAAGATACTTAACTGTTTACTACTTTAACATCAGTACTTTGGGTGCCAGAAAACTGTATTTTAATTACAATACATCTGAAGATAGAACACATTTCTGTTTCCCATAAGAGTTTCTTACAACTTTATATTAAACTCTTTAATCCAACGTGACATTATTTAATAACTGCTTATGCTTGTTTTGTGATTCTTATATTAAATTCTTAAGTGTGAAACTGAATCTAGTTTGAGGCTCTCCATTTTAACCCACTCACCTCAAATTCATTCTTTTTTTTTTTTTAAGATTTTATTTCTTTGAAAGAGAAAGACACAGATAGCGAGAGAGAGCATGAGCTCTTCCCAATGAGGGGCTCAATCCCAGGACTGTGAGATCTTGATCTGAGCCGAAGGCAGACGCTAAACCAACTGAGCCCCCAAGGAGCCCCTCAAATTAATTATTTTTAAGATATATTCAAATGCCTTATCCAATTTTTTAGTATGCCTGGAATAGTTTTTACTATCAGAAGTTCCTTTTTAAATAATATATAACTATTTCTGTATTATACTATAATAATTTTTCCTTTACAAAGAAAAAGACACTAGATCAGATCATCATTAAGTATTCTAAATTAAAATCAGCCCTTCTAATACATATGGAATCCTAAGGCTAAAATAAAAAAACAGAAACAAACAGGTTTATATGGTCTACAAGCCAGAGGAAAATAAAATGCAGGTAGCAGTAAAAATGGACAAAATTGATTAGGATAATTATTCCTTATTTCTACTACCCACTATTTTCCATCACAGGTGGATCTGATGGGCCAGACACCATAAGAAAGAGTGATATATGACGAAACAAGAAGAATTCAAGCAGGTACAGATCAGATGGCTCTGATTAGAACATCCACCTACAGGGACTAAGGAGACACAACTCAGCAGAATTCATACTGTATGTGCTAGATTTACACACTAAATACTACACACTACTTGGCTCCCTTACTATGAAATATAAATTAATGATATTTCAAATCTACAGAGGTCTTTTCCTAACTATAACATAAGATACAAATCACATATTGGTCATGTTAAATATAAACTGTTGCCTTTCAAAAGTTCCATCATTATCTTATTCCATGAAAACATTACCAACTATGAAAATAAGTGAGTCTGAATGTGTAATTTGAAAATATTTGGCCAAAGAAAAAGCCCACTATGACTAAAACAAGATGGCAAATGACTTCATCTTCTTTTGGAAAATGACCTCATTATGACAACTAGCTAACCAACAAGCTTCCAAAGCCACTAACAGTAGCTTACAAAGTCACAGCTGTTACTTTTTCTAACAACTGAAAGTTGATTTCATGTTAAATGTCATTTCCAAAGAACTAAATGATTTCTTCAAAGTACTACAACTTATGAGCAAGAATTATATTGAGTAGAGCACAATGATAAGTCTGTGACTTATATTCAATAAAGATGATTATAAAGAATGACAGAACAAACAGTTAAAAAACACTTCATTGTGGCATTCTTGAACAAAAAGCAGACATATTTAGGAGAACTGTTAATCATTCATGAATAAGACAATGAATACATAAAGTGCTTACTTTGACCTTTAAGCAATATAAGAATCATTTGATAGAGAAGGTATGATATAAATGTTTGATAACTAGTTTCTTTAAAAAAAACATAAATATATGAATAATCTTTCTGGAAAAAAATATTCAAATAATTCATGAAATTTAAAACTTTCAGATCCCAAGTACAATGGAAAAACTGTCACCATTAAAATTCTTGTGGAATTCTGTTTCTGCAGTTTATTACCATTTTCATGATTAAAACACCCTGTGTGATAGAGTACCTACTTTGTCCTCAACTCCACCTTCTACTATATTCCATGCCCCACCACTACTCAGTTCATTTAAACAGATGTAAACAAAGACAGATGGAGTGGGGACTAATTCAGATTTCAAGGCAGATAAAGAAAGCTGATACACAAACTATCATGCTCAAAGAGGTGGAGGATTTGGGGATAATATATGCATGGTACACAAAATCTTTGATTCTCTAAATGCATTCTTAGCCTCATTGCCCACGGATCTTTCACATTTGCCAGCCAAGTGCTAAGTATAAAGCCTGCAGTTCCCTCAGGGGGCTCCAATCTCTCACAAGTCTACAATGTTGCATAAGATGTTCCATTTTTTTTTGGAATTCCCAAACTTACTTCCTTTAGTGTCCCCACAACTACCAGCACCTGTGCCACAATCTTCTTTACTATTCCAACTGTGGGACTCCATGAGTCCTGAGATATAATGTACCAAATGGTTAAAAGCATAGATTTGGGGGCCAAACTGATTAAATTTCAATCTTATTCCAAGCTGAACTAAATTCTGTATCATCTTTGTAAAGTCCTTAACTCTCTGTGCCACAGCCTCTTTATCTATAAGCCGTGACAGTAATCATAGTTACTACACAAGATTGTTGGGATGTAAATGAGTTAATGTATGGAAAGCCTTAAAAGAGTATCACCCATACAAGATATATTTTAAGTGTTAACTGTAACTACTATCTTAAGTATCATATCCAGCCCAACTATCATCCCCTCAAATTGTTAGGTATACATCCTCGGTCATCCTTGTAATGTTCTGTTCATCCAATTATCACCTAATATGCTCTCCTGTTCTTTATCCGTTCTCTATCCCCAGCACTAAGCACAATTAGCACCACATACTGCAAACCCAGAACACTTAATACCATGAAAGAATGAAAAAAATAAAGTGAAAGTAATACAGGATACAATGATTACAAGGCACATGATTTTCACTATAGGATATAAACAAGCAGGACTATCAAACATGGTTAGGGGATTCATACACTGCATAAAAACACCTGGCTGAAAAAGCAGGTCAAGACTGAACTGCCCAGTGATGCATCCTGGTACAAGGCCAAGTATACCAGAAAAAGGAAGTGGCTGTTTTTGCTTTTTCAATCCAAAGATGCCATCTTCTCACCAAATATACAGGAAAGGTGTTTTAGCCCAGAGAGGGAGTCTTCTTTCCTTATTTATTTTTTTTAAGATTAATTTATTTGAGGGGCACCTGGGTGGCTCAGTGGGTTAAAGCCTCTGCCTTCAGCTCAGACTGTGATCCCAGGGTCCTGGGATGGAGCCCCGCATCAGACTCTCTGCTCAGCAGGGAGCCTGCTTCCTCCTCTCTCCCTGCCTGTCTCTCTGCCTACTTGTGATCTCTGTCAAATAAATAAATAAAATCTTAAAAAAAAAAAAAAAGAAAGAAAGAAAGAAAATTTACTTGAGAGAGCGTGTGTGTGTGTGAGAGCAAATGTGTGTGCAGGAGCGCACGTAGAGGTTAGGAGCAGAGGAGAGGAAAGAGAGAATCTCTGACTCCACGCTCAGCGCAGGGACTGATGCAGGGCTTGATCTCACAACCCTGAGATCACAAACGGAGCTGAAACCGAGTTGGAAGTTCCACCCACTATGCCACTCAGGTGCCCCTGAGGGAGCCTTTTTCTAATTAATCTCCCCAGAAAGAATGAATCAAATGTAGTATATACATACTACAAAATGTAGTACATGCATACAATGGAATTCAGCCTTAAACTGGAAGGGAAAATTCAGAAACACACTACAAAATGGATAAATCCTGAAGACATTATGTTAAGTGAAAAGAACAAATATTTTATAATTGTACTGGTAGCTAAAACAAACTCAAGAGAGAGAGAAAATAGAATGGTAGCTCCCAGGGGCCAGGGAGAGGGAGGAATGAGGAGTTGTCATTTAATGCATGCTAAGTTTTGATTTGAGAAGATGAAGAAGTTCTAAAGATGGATGGTACAGATGCTTAGAAAACAATATGACTTTTTCGCAACGGGTTTGCCGCCAGAACACAGGTGTCGTGAAAACCACCGCTCATCCTAAACCAGAATGGGGAAGGAAAAGACTCATATCAACATTGTTGTCATCGGACACGTAGATTCGGGCAAGTCTACCACTACTGGTCATCTGATCTACAAATGTGGTGGGATCGACAAAAGAACTATCGAAAAATTCGAGAAGGAGGCTGCTGAGATGGGAAAAGGCTCCTTCAAGTATGCTTGGGTCTTGGATAAACTGAAAGCTGAACGTGAACGTGGTATCACCATTGATATCTCCCTGTGGAAATTCGAGACCAGCAAGTATTACATGACCATCATTGATGCTCCAGGACACAGAGACTTTATCAAAAACATGATTACAGGCACATCCCAGACTGACTGTGCTGTCCTGATTGTTGCTGCTGGTGTTGGTGAATTTGAAGCCGGTATCTCCAAGAACGGGCAGACCCATGAGCATGCCCTTCTGGCTTACACACTGGGTGTAAAACAACTAATTGTTGGTGTTAACAAAATGGATTCCACTGAGCCACCCTACAGCCAGAAGAGATACGAGGAAATTGTTAAAGAAGTCAGCACCTACATTAAGAAAATTGGCTACAACCCCGACACAGTAGCATTTGTGCCAATTTCTGGTTGGAATGGTGACAACATGCTGGAGCCAAGTGCTAATATGCCTTGGTTCAAGGGATGGAAAGTCACCCGTAAAGATGGGAATGCCAGTGGAACCACACTGCTTGAAGCTCTGGATTGCATTCTGCCACCAACTCGTCCAACTGACAAGCCCTTGCGTCTGCCTCTCCAGGATGTCTACAAAATTGGTGGTATTGGTACTGTCCCTGTGGGCCAAGTGGAGACTGGTGTTCTTAAGCCTGGCATGGTGGTCACTTTTGCTCCAGTCAACGTTACAACTGAAGTCAAGTCTATTGAAATGCACCATGAAGCTTTGAGTGAGGCTCTTCCTGGGGACAATGTGGGCTTCAATGTCAAGAACGTATCTGTCAAAGATGTTCGTCGTGGCAATGTGGCTGGCGACAGCAAAAATGACCCACCAATGGAAGCAGCTGGCTTCACAGCTCAGGTGATTATCCTGAACCATCCAGGCCAAATTAGTGCTGGATATGCACCTGTGCTGGATTGTCACACAGCTCACATTGCTTGCAAGTTTGCTGAGCTGAAGGAGAAGATAGATCGTCGTTCTGGAAAAAAGCTGGAAGATGGTCCCAAGTTCTTGAAATCTGGTGACGCTGCCATTGTTGATATGGTTCCTGGCAAGCCTATGTGTATTGAGAGCTTCTCTGACTATCCTCCTCTGGGCCGTTTCGCTGTTCGTGACATGAGACAGACGGTTGCTGTGGGTGTCATCAAAGCAGTGGACAAGAAGGCAGCTGGAGCTGGCAAGGTCACCAAGTCTGCCCAGAAAGCTCAGAAGGCTAAATGAATATTATCCCCAATACCTGCCACCCCAGTCTTAATCAGTGGTGGAAGAACGGTCTCAGAACTGTTTGTGTCAATTGGCCATTTAAGTTTAATAGTAAAAGACTGGTTAATGATAACAATGCATCGTAAAACCTTCAGAAGGAAAGGAGAATGTTTTGTGGACCATTTGTTTTTTTGTGTGTGTGGCAGTTTTAAGTTATTAGTTTTTAAAATCAGTACTTTTTAATGGAAACAACTTGACCAAAAATCTGTCACAGAATTTTGAGACCCATTAAAACAAAAGTTTAATGAGAAAAAAAAAAAAAAAAGAAAAGAAAACAATATGAAAGTACTTAATACCGCCGAACTGTACCTTTAAAAATGGTTAGAATGGCAAATTTTCTACCTACAAACAAATTTAGATCAATTTTTTCTTATTTCCAAAAGCAAATGCAGCTTCCCAACTTTACACGATTCCTCTAATAATTACTTGTGGCAAGTTATCACACTTGTGTACCTTGTACACTTTTTAAAAAATGTTAAACATTACTTTTTTATACTAAAATAACACAATATTCAGTTAGACATGCTGTGCACTACTTTCCTAAAACTTCAACATTTTTTTATGGCTGAGAATAACTAATAATTAATCTGCTTTAAAAAGTAACAGGACTCGAGGGAGGAGTCAAGATGGCGGAGAAGTAGCAAGCTGAGACTGCTTCAGCTAGCCGGAGATCAGCTAGATAGCTTATCTAAAGATTGCAAACACCTGAAAATCCATCGGCAGATCGAAGAGAAGAAGAACAGCAATTCTGGAAACAGAAAAACAACCACTTTCTGAAAGGTAGGACCGGCGGAGAAGTGAATCCAAAGCGACGGGAAGATAGACCCCGGGGGGAGGGGCCGGCTCCCGGCAAGCAGCGGAGCAACCGTGCACAAAATCAGGACTTTTAAAAGTCTGTTCCGCTGAGGGACATCGCTCCAGAGGCTAAACCAGGGCGAAACCCACGCGGGGTCAGCGTGGACTCAGGTCCCGCAGGGTCACAGAAGGATCGGGGGTGTCTGAGTGTCGCAGAGCTTGCGGGTATTGGAACGGGAAAGCCGGCTACAGAGACAGAGCCGACAGTAAGCTCGCAGCTCGGTGTTACCTTGAACCGGTCGCAGGCTCGGTGAGCTCGGAGCGCGGCCGGAGGTCAGGCAGACGGGAGTAACTGGGCGCTGTTCTCTGAGGGCGCACTGAGGAGTGGGGCCCTGGGCTCTCGGCTCCTCCGGGCCGGAGACCAGGAGGCCGCCATTTGTATTCCCGTCCTCCGGAACTCTACGGAAAGCGCTCAGGTAACAAAAGCTCCTGAAAGCAAATCCGAGCGGATTACTCACCCCGGCCCCGGGTAAGGGCGGTGTAATTCCGCCTGGGGCAAAGACACTTGAGAATCACTACACCAGGCCCCTCCCCCAGAAGATCAACAAGAAATCCAGCCGAGACCAAGTTCACCTACCAAGGAGTGCGGTTTCAATACCAAGGAGAGCAGCAGAATTCCAGAGGAGGAGAAAGCCAAACACGGAACTCATGGCTTTTTTCCTGGGATTTTTTTTAGTCTTGCAGTTAATTTGATTTTTTCTTTTTCATTTTTTTTTTTTCTCGCCTTCGGGTAAAATTTTTTTTTTAACTGTTACCTTTTTCTTTTTTAACGATTTTTTACTAGTTTATCTAATATATATATTTTTCTTTTTTACATTTTTCTTAGGTGTTTTCTTTTTTTAAAAATTCTTTTTTTTTCTTTTTTTTTTTCTTTTCTTTTTGTTTTTTTTTTTTTCTTTCTTCCTTTTTGAACCTCTTTTTATCCCCTTTCTCCCCACTCACGATTTTGGATCTCTTCTAATTTGGTTAAAGCATATTTTCCTGGGGTTGTTGCCACCCTTTTAGTATTTTACTTGCCCCTTCATTTACTCTTATCTGGACAAAATGACAAGACATAAAAATTCAACACAAAAAAAAAGAACAAGAGGCAGTACCGAAGGCTAGGGACCTAATCAATACAGACATCGGTAATATGTCAGATCTAGAGTTCAGAATGACAATTCTCAAGGTTCTAGCCGGGCTCGAAAAAGGCATGGAAGATATTAGAGAAACCCTCTCGAGAGATATAAAAGCCCTTTCTGGAGAAATAAAAGAACTAAAATCTAACCAAGGTGAAATCAAAAAAGCTATTAATGAGGTGCAATCAAAAATGGAGGCTCTAACTGCTAGGATAAATGAGGCAGAAGAAAGAATTAGTGATATAGAAGACCAAATGACAGAGAATAAAGAAGCTGAGCAAAAGAGGGACAAACAGATACTGGACCACAAGGGGAGAATTCGAGAGAGAAGTGACACCATAAGACGAAACAACATTAGAATAATTGGGATTCCAGAAGAAGAAGAAAGAGAGAGGGGAGCAGAAGGTATACTGGAGAGAATTATTGGGGAGAATTTCCCCAATATGGCAAAGGGAACGAGCATCAAAATTCAGGAGGTTCAGAGAATGCCCCTCAAAATCAATAAGAATAGGCCCACACCCCATCACCTAATAGTAAAATTTACAAGTCTCAATGACAAAGAGAAAATCCTGAAAGCAGCCCGGGAAAAGAAGTCTGTAACATACAATGGAAAAAATATTAGATTGGCAGCTGACTTACCCACAGAGACCTGGCAGGCCAGAAAGAGCTGGCATGATATTTTCAAAGCCTTAAACGAGAAAAACATGCAGCCAAGAATACTATATCCAGCTAGGCTATCATTGAAAATAGAAGGAGAGATTAAAAGCTTCCAGGACAAACAACAACTGAAAGAATTTGCAAATACCAAACCAGCTCTACAGGAAATCTTGAAAGGGGTCCTCTAAGCAAAGAGAGAGCCTACAAGTGGTAGATCAGAAAGGAACAGAGACCATATACAGTAACAGTCACCTTACAGGCAATACAATGGCACTAAATTCATATCTCTCAATAGTTACCCTGAATGTGAATGGGCTAAATGCCCCTGTCAAAAGACACAGGGTATCAGAATGGATAAAAAAACAAAGCCCATCTATATGTTGCCTCCAAGAAACACATTTTAAGCCCGAAGACACCTCCAGATTTAAAGTGAGGGGGTGGAAAAGAATTTACCATGCTAATGGACATCAGAAGAAAGCAGGAGTGGCAATCCTTATATCAGATCAATTAGATTTTAAGCCAAAGACTATAATAAGAGATGAGGAAGGACACTATATCATACTCAAAGGGTCTGTCCAACAAGAAGATTTAACAATTTTAAATATCTATGCCCCCAATGTGGGAGCAGCCAACTATATAAACCAATTAATAACAAAATCAAAGAAACACATCAACAATAATACAATAATAGTAGGGGACTTTAACACTCCCCTCACTGAAATGGACAGGTCATCCAAGCAAAAGATCAGCAAGGAAATAAAGGCCTTAAACGACACACTGGACCAGATGGACATCACAGATATATTCAGCACATTTCATCCCAAAGCAACAGAATACACATTCTTCTCTAGTGCACATGGAACATTCTCCAGAATAGATCACATCCTCGGTCCTAAATCAGGACTCAACCGGTATCAAAAGATTGGGATCATTCCCTGCATATTTTCAGACCACAATGCTCTAAAGCTAGAACTCAACCACAAAAGGAAGTTTGGAAAGAACCCAAATACATGGAGACTAAACATTATCCTTCTAAAGAATGAATGGGTCAACCGGGAAATTAAAGAAGAATTGAAAAAAATCATGGAAACAAATGATAATGAAAATACAACGGTTCAAAATCTGTGGGACACAACAAAGGCAGTCCTGAGAGGCAAATATATAGCGGTACAAGCCTTTCTCAAGAAACAAGAAAGGTCTCAGGTACACAACCTAACCCTACACCTAAAGGAGCTGGAGAAAGAACAAGAAAGAAACCCTAAGCCCAGCAGGAGAAGAGAAATCATAAAGATCAGAGCAGAAATCAATGAAATAGAAACCAAAAAAACAATAGAACAAATCAACGAAACTAGGAGCTGGTTCTTTGAAAGAATTAATAAAATTGATAAACCACTGGCCCGACTTATCAAAAAGAAAAGAGAAAGGACCCAAATAAATAAAATCATGAATGAAAGAGGAGAGATCACAACTAACACCAAAGAAATACAAACTATTATAAGAACATACTATGAGCAACTCTACGGCAATAAATTTGACAATCTGGAAGAAATGGATGCATTCCTAGAAACATATAAACTACCACAACTGAGCCAGGAAGAAATAGAAAGCCTGAACAGACCCATAACCAGTAAAGAGATTGAAACAGTCATTAAAAATCTCCAAACAAACAAAAGCCCAGGGCCAGACGGCTTCCCGGGGGAATTCTACCAAACATTTAAAGAAGAACTAATTCCTATTCTCCTGAAACTGTTCCAAAAAATAGAAATGGAAGGAAAACTTCCAAACTCATTTTATGAGGCCATCATCACCTTGATCCCAAAACCAGACAAGGATCCCACCAAAAAAGAGAGCTATAGACCGATATCCTTGATGAACACAGATGCGAAAATACTCAACAAAATACTAGCCAATAGGATTCAACAATACATTAAAAGGATTATTCACTACGACCAAGTGGGATTTATTCCAGGGCTGCAAGGTTGGTTCAACATCCGCAAATCAGTCAATGTGATACAACACATCAATAAAAGAAAGAACAAGAACCATATGATACTCTCAATAGATGCTGAAAAAGCATTTGACAAAGTACAACATCCCTTCCTGATCAAAACTCTTCAAAGTGTAGGGATAGAGGGCGCATACCTCAATATCATCAAAGCCATCTATGAAAAACCCACCGCAAATATCATTCTCAATGGAGAAAAACTGAAAGCTTTTCCGCTAAGGTCAGGAACACGGCAGGGATGTCCATTATCACCACTGCTATTCAACATCGTACTAAAGGTCCTAGCCTCAGCAATCAGACAACAAAAGGAAATTAAAGGCATCCAAATCGGCAAAGAAGAAGTCAAATTATCACTCTTCGCAGATGATATGATACTATATGTGGAAAACCCAAAAGACTCCACTCCAAAACTGCTAGAACTTATACAGGAATTCAGTAAAGTGTCAGGATATAAAATCAATGCACAGAAATCAGTTGCATTTCTCTACACCAACAGCAAGACAGAAGAAAGAGATATTAAGGAGTCAATCCCATTTACAATTGCATCCAAAACCATAAGATACCTAGGAATAAACCTAACCAAAGAGACACAGAATCTATACTCAGAAAACTATAAAGTACTCATGAAAGAAATTGAGGAAGACACAAAGAAATGGAAAAATGTGCCATGCTCCTGGATTGGAAGAATAAATATTGTGAAAATGTCTATGCTACCTAAAGCAATTTACACATTTAATGCAATTCCTATCAAAGTACCATCCATCTTTTTCAAAGAAATGGAACAAATAATGCTAAAATTTATATGGAACCAGAAAAGACCTTGAATAGCCAAAGGGATATTGAAAAAGAAAGTCAACGTTGGTGGCATCACAATTCCGGACTTCAGGCTCTATTACAAAGCTGTCATCATCAAGACAGCATGGTACTGGCACAAAAACAGACACATAGATCAATGGAACAGAATAGAGAGCCCAGAAATAGACCCTCAAATCTATGGTCAACTAATCTTCGACAAAGCAGGAAAGAATGTCCAATGGAAAAAAGACAGCCTTTTCAATAAATGGTGCTGGGAAAATTGGACAGCCACATGCAGAAAAATGAAATTGGACCATTCCCTTACACCACACACAAAAATAGACTCAAAATGGATGAAGGACCTCAATGTACCAAAGGAATCCATCAAAATCCTTGAGGAGAACACGGGCAGCAACCTCTTCGACCTCTGCCGCAGCAACATCTTCCTAGGAACAACGCAAAAGGCAAGGGAAGCAAGGGAAAAAATGAACTACTGGGATTTCATCAAGATCAAAAGCTTTTGCACAGCAAAGGAAACAGTGAACAAAATCAAAAGACAACTGACAGAATGGGAGAAGATATTTGCAAACGACATATCAGATAAAGGACTAGTGTCCAGAATCTATAAAGAACTTAGCAAACTCAACACCCAAAGAACAAATAATCCAATCAAGAAATGGGCAGAGGACATGAACAGACATTTCTGCAAAGAAGACATCCAGATGGCGAACAGACACATGAAAAAGTGCTCCATATCACTCGGCATCAGGGAAATACAAATCAAAACCACAATGAGATATCACCTCACACCAGTCAGAATGGCTAAAATCAACAAGTCAGGAAATGACAGATGCTGGCGAGGATGCGGAGAAAGGGGAACCCTCCTACACTGTTGGTGGGAATGCAAGCTGGTGCAGCCACTCTGGAAAACAGCATGGAGGTTCCTCAAAATGTTGAAAATAGAATTGCCCTATGACCCAGCAATTGCACTATTGGGTATTTACCCTAAAGATACAAATGTAGTGATCCAAAGGAGCACATGCACCCGAATGTTTATAGCAGCAATGTCCACAATAGCCAAACTATGGAAAGAACCTAGATGTCCATCAACAGATGAATGGATCAAGAAGATGTGGTATATATACACAATGGAATACTATGCAGCCATCAAAAGAAATGAAATCTTGCCATTTGCGACAACATGGATGGAACTAGAGCGTATCATGCTTAGCGAAATAAGTCAAGCAGAGAAAGACAACTATCATATGATCTCCCTGATATGAGGAAGTGGTGATGCAACATGGAGGCTTAAGTGGGTAGGAGAAGAATAAATGAAACAAGATGGGATTGGGAGGGAGACAAACCATAAGTGACTCTTAATCTCACAAAACAAACTGAGGGTTGCCGAGGGGAGGGGGTTTGGGAGAAGGGGTTGGGATTATGGACATTGGGGAGGGCATGTGATTTGGTGAGTGCTGTGAAGTGTGTAAACCTGGTGATTCACAGACCTCTACCCCTGGGGATAAAAATATATGTTTATAAAAAATAAAAAAAGTATAAAAAAAAATAAAATAAAATAAAAAAATAAATAAAAATAAAAAGTAACAGGACTCTGGTTATGCTTTTATTATACAATATTATGGGGCCTCGTGTACCCTTTCCCTACTCGAATTTACCTAATAAAATTTTCTAAAGAGAATACTGATGCTGCCATAGGTAATTTCTGAGCTCATCTCCCCTATGTGGTTTATCTCACTTCCAGATCTCAACTTTCACAATATGATGTCAAATCTATTCCAAGTCAGGTGCACCTGCATGGCTCAGTTGGTTAAGAGTCCAAAGCTTGGTTTTGGCTCAGGTCTTCATCTCAGGGTTGTGAGATCAAGCCCCAAGAGGGGCTCCGCACTGATCAGGGAGTCTGTTAAGAGATTCTTTCTCTCCTCTCCCTCTGCCCTTCCCCCTGCTCGCTCGTTCGCTCTCTAAAATAAGTAAATCTTTAAAAAATCTATTCCAACTCAACCTGAAAGCATAAGTCACCACTTAATTGGCAACCAACAAGAGCTGAAATCTATGTCTCTTTCAAGAATTATCACTGAGAGCAGACAGTAACAATATTTTTTAAGAAGATACTTAAGCATATATAATTTGTCAATTCAATAAAAGTGGTATCTACTTTTGGTCAGGATATTGCTTTTTATTATATTAATAACTCATACAAATATAATAACCATGCTACATTAATGAAGAATATAGATGACCAAAGCCATTAGGCATTCGGTAGTGTTTTAAAATGTACTTGTGCTTTATTAGCCACAAAAATATGTGCGGATACCAGAGACATAGTAGGATGTGAGCTTAACAAAACATTTTAAGGTCTACAGTCAGTATTTTCTGAGTGCTATTTATAAATCCATAGATTCCTTGCAATCATCAAGCTACCAGATCCTTTATGCTACTCTTAAGAACCCCCTCTTGATAAAGACCAATTATTAGACAGAGCACAACTTTTTGTCTATCTGTTCATCAATCCTATTTCTGCCTACCATTCCTCTCTTCCACTCAACTGCACTTTGGTGTGACAATATCAATCAATTTCAAAGCAAAGTAAGAGACAAGCCTATGCCTGTACTCCGTATATGTGATATAGACAATACACAGGATGAACAGGAAAAACTACTATAGGATATTTATATCTTATATATTTAAATCTAAAGCACCATTAAGAAAGAATGACTTATATATTAAATCTTAGCACCATTAAGAAAGAATGACTGACACACTTCTGTTAGGCTTACAGGAAAGTGAATCTTAAAAGTTGGTGCTTCTTAATTAATCTTTTCCATATCCCACCTCCAACAATTCTGCATATCAACATACTATCACACTCCTATATACTGAATATTTTCTTAAAATATCAACCCTTGTTTTACTTAAACAAATTTTAAAGGGAATCTTTTAATTATTATTCTAAATAAAAATCCAGAATCATTTACTATATAGAAGAGAACTGAAAATAAAAATGAAAATCGTATTCAATTTTAGTGCTATACTGCTACTTGCTTTTTGTTAAAACTTTTCATGTAGTTTTAATTACAAATTACTTTTAAAGCTGGTATGTTATTACTGAGAATGTAATATAAAGTCACCATCACTTTTTTTTTTCAAATACATTATGCGATACAGCTGAAATCCCTTTTCCACTAACTTCCCTCATGCTCTGTCCTTCCCTTCTCAGAAATAACCACTGTTCTATAATTGGTGTGTATCCTTCCCATTTGTGTTCTGGAATACTTTTGTTATGTATAGTAAATAGCATAGTTTTGTTTTTAAGAATCTGCATCAGTAATGTCACTGCTATACTGTTTGTTTCATGCTCAACTTTGTTCTCACAATGTACCTATTCATATTCTTGAACACTGACTTTGTTCATTTTAACTGCCCAATAGCTACTATTCTATGTATTTGTTTCTACTATCCATTCCCCTCTTTGTTATTTGGATTGTTTTTCATTTTAGGTATAAGCAATGCTGCAGTGCTTTAGGCATATTTCTTTGGGCTCAGTTTCCTTGTCCTATGTGAAAGGTTCTTAGATATATTAATTATTTTGGGGTGGAGTGGAGGATTTAGAAACTGACAACCCAAATTTGCATTCAAGCTTTACTGAGAGTAGTAAACACAACAGTACATTTTACATACAAACCTGACTCCTAAACACTATCCTGTTTTCCTAACTTTATATTCCATTTGCCTCCTTTTATTACCCATTCTTAATTTATTACATCTTGCAGGACTATTTCTACTTTTAAAAGTTATTTTAAGTTCTTTGTGGAACAAGGAAGGGTATAAACAAATAATGTGTTTCTCAAGAAAATATCAACCAAAATCTTGATCCAGTTCTACATCTAGGAATTACATACACAATGGGACTTGAAAAATCAATCAATCATGGTGTCTTAGTGAGCCTCAAGGACCTCATAAAATGGAGGAGAGGGGTGTATAATATTTTGCTTTCACAACTATCATGGAAATTTTAAGAAAGTGAATTATGGGGCCCCTGGGTGGCTCAGTGGGTTAAGCCTCTGCCTTCAGCTCAGGTCATGATCTCATGGTCCTGGGATTGAGTTCCACATTAGGCTCTCTGCTCAGCAGGGAGCCTGCTTCCTCCCCTCTCTCTGCCTGCCTCTCTGCCTACTTGTGATCTCTCTCTGTCAAATAAATAAATAATCTTTCTAAAAAAGTGAATTATGAATACTATATGATCCTTGGGTGGTATTATATTTAAAAGATATCAGCAGAACAATAATTTATTGAGAAGTCTGCTAATACTTAACAGACTTCTTAGAAAACACATAAGCATAATTACCTATCTTCTCAGTTCCTGAAACAGGTAAATATAAGAATCAGTCATCAGTCATACCTGTAGTATGTCACATGCGGTAAGTCTCATCATTAAGGGTGAGATAGTTACTAAATATTCTTGCTGAATGAAAGATTTTAAAGAAAAATCTTATCTAAGTTAGCTGTTAGCACCAGTACAGAGTAGACTAAAGTGTAATTTTTTTTAACCGCTACAATTTCTTATGTGAATATTAAAATACTGTTGTCTTCCTTTGGACAAATTCAATCTAAACTTGCAAATTTGGGGGGAAGTCAAAGGCTCTTGCTTTCACTTGTGGGCAAAAGGAAGATAACTACTGAGCTAATATGACATAGAACTACCTGGGAAGAAGTGAGACTGGGATTGTCTCCCAGGCCAGCCTATACATTTGCAGCACTGGAGTGAGTTCTGAACTGTACTACCATAGGATCAAATGAATCTCTTCAAATAAAAGAAGGCAGTGAAGACTTCAAGTAAAAGGCTGGAAGGAGGAATAGAATGGGAGAGAATGCTAACATTCATTTCATATTTACTCTTCTGTGCAGTTTTAAGTATGCTCTCCTTCAAACAGCAAAAGTCCTGGAAGGTAGGTCTTATGATCTCTTTTTTAAAGATAAGAAAGAAAACTTAAGCTTCTAAAAAGTTAAACTGTTCAATAAAGTCTCACTCAAACCTAAAAAGTACAAAGAGCTAGACCATGTGCCAGGTCCATGCAATTCCAAACTCTTTTCATACTACTTACTGTTTCTAATATCACATAAAAACAGCAGCAAACACCAATCAAGTTCTTACTATATAGACTACAGCAACCCAGAGTACTGTATTACAAAGTCCTGTTCAGATAGATGCCTTGCTACTTCCATTTTGCAAATGAGGAATCTGAAGGCCAAAAAGTAAAGTACTTGGCCACCAGTCACACAGCAAATAAATGGTGAAGCCAAATTTCAAACCCACGAAGTCTGATTCAACTATTACACTACAAGCAAAACAGAGAAAGCAAGAAGGCTGACCTTGAGAAGATAACATCCAACAGAGATATAACAACTGTTTTCCAGGCTACACCCCCACCGAAGACATTACTATACAGAATTGTGGTCAGCAGCGAGGGACAAATACACACAGGTTCAAAACTTAAATATACTACTTCTTAGCTGTGTGAAGTTGGTCAATTCAAGTAAGCTTTCTCTGAGCTGTTTTTGCATTTGCAAAATGGAGATAAAAACAAAACCTCAACAGCTGATGAGTTAGTGAGATAATACATGAATGTCTTACCTACTTTGAGCTAAGCATGACAGAATTAAACTTATATCATTTTAGTCTTATGATAATCTTTTAAGATATATTATCATCACTTTTAATGTTTCAGGATAGCTTCTCAAGGTTATATGGTTTACTCAAAGCCACAACTACTATGTGAGAGAACAAAAATTTAAATTATGCCCTTCAAAATTCAAAGATAATGCATCCTACTCTTATACCAATGGTATTACCAAATGTAATAAAGAGTTCTCAAAACTTGTACTTACTCTCTTAAAAGTTAATATGAATTACAATGAGATTATCCATTCACCTGACCTTTTAGCAATCTAACAGCAATTCTAGACAAGCAACATTGCTCCAGATTGTCTAGGCCATCCACAAATACCACTGATACACAACTTCTCATCCACCATAACAGCCAGGGAAAATCCACTGTGACTCTCTCCCCTTGCTTATTCCCATGTGCAACAAAGATGTGCATTAAAAACAACAGTGTCAAAATTTTGGTGAGACCAGAAACCACAAAGTCACAGAGGGCAGTGAGAGGGTAGGTGCTTTTACTGCCATTAGTAGTAATCACAAGACTGAGGATAAGTCATTTAAGCTTTGTGTGCTTCCATTTCCTTATCACTTTTTTTTTGAAGATTTTATTTATTTGAGAGAGAGAGCAAGAGAGGGAGAGTGTGAGAGCACATGAGTGGGGGAAGAGACAGAGGGAGAAGCAAGCTCCCCACTAAGCAGGAAGCCTGATGCGGAGTTTGATCCCAGGACCCTGGGATCATGACCTGAGCCAAAGGCAGACACTTAACTGACTGAGCTACATAGGTGCCCCATGGTATGTATTTTAGACATAATGCTACCGCACACTTAAAGACAATAGTATCATGTAAACACAACTTTTATAAGGACTGGGAAACCAAAATAACCACTTGATCTACTTTATTGTGATAATAACTTCACTGCAGTGGTCTGGAACCAAACCACTGTGTCTCCGTTACACCTGTACTTTGTGTTAATATAACTAAAAAGGAACCTCAAGTATAGACAGTTTCCTTTAACTCCGTATTTTAAATGCCCTTTATTCATGTGGATTTCATTATTTATTGTAGAAAAGTTGCATAAATCTGCTACAAGGCAACTGACTGCCCATACACCACAGGTCAGGATCAATGACAAACTAGAGTCACTCACATGAATTGGATGAGATGTAAATGGAAAATAATATATACTTTTATCCATTTAAATGAATAAATATGAGCATCTAATCATTACATTTCTCTCATTATAGATTAAAAGACATTTAATACTGTTTTCTACAGGAAAATGTTACAGATAAAAGTAACTTCTCTCTACCCACCCATCCAAATTAAAGAGCTCTAATTCTGAAAAAGAGTTTAGCACTGTGAGGAATTTATTTTAAATAATTTAAAGGAAAGATAAATTACCACAATAATTAGTCAGTAATTATGCTGAAAAAGAGATACATTTCATTGTAATTACATCCAAAAAAACTAAACTTATATTCAGTTTTTCCACTATTTTATCATTATGTTTGGCATTAATGGTAACATTTGCTATTGCGAGTATTCCATTGCTTTAAAAGGATAGTATCATTTTCCTAAAACTAAATAGACTATTAGCAAGAACTATTTCAAAGCCATACCAACAGACCTCAAAACGTTTTTTTTTTTTAATTTCCTAACAGGAAAGGCCAAGGAGGAAGGTAATTAGCAGTGAGAAAATAAAAGAAACAACATCCAAACTAAGAACAGAAAAACATAAATAGAAAAGCTTCCCAGATGTTTGTTTTCAGTTGTTGAGTCTACTAACAGAATCATTTTAATGGTAAGAATGTCAAAAAGATCTTAGAAAGCAAATGAACAAAGCCACTACACCTAGTTTTCTTTTTACTTATTTTTTTAATGCAACCAATGGTACAAAATCATTACCAATCTATAACATACTTACCATTAAAATGCACGTGAGTGCTCAAAGAACACAAATGGCAGAGGAAGTCAACAAGCTGAAATTCTTATTCCTAGAAACATTTAAGAAACCCAACTGAAACACTGAGAGCAAAGGCAGTGTGGGTTCTATTACTACTAAATCCATGGTCCGATTTTTCGACTCTCAACAGCAATGTGGCTAATCATGGCTCATAGATATTTCCAAACTAAGATTCAAGGCTACCTCCATTATTTAAAGTAAGAAATACCAGCTTTTAACTATAAATAAGAACAAAAGCAATTGCATTAATGGAACATAATTCATTTTATCTCACCACTTGCATTTCTAAATAATCTTTTTAAAAAACACAAAATATCAGGGTCTTTTCATACCAGCTCCAATATAACTGCAATATTTGTTGTTTCCATGCATTATTTACTGTGCTTCATGATTTAGTGTTATGACAGTCAGAAGTATATCTAATTTGTCATTTTGAATTTATAGAGTAACAAAAAACCTTTTCACAAATATATTCACCTAAATTCAGTTAGATAAGTCTATTATCACAATGCTTAACAAAATGTGCACTCTGTCCATTAGTTTATGAACAGAACTGCATGCTACATAAACTATCAACTTCCATCAATGATTTTTAGAGTTCACTTTCCTTCTATCATTTTGACTGATTCGGGCTCTCTTTCAACTACAAAATCCTCCTGGTCTCCCCTAATAATACATCCTCCACACTGCTACCAGATCATCTACACCTTTATCATGTCACTTCCCTCCTCAAGAAAATCTAATAATGGTTCCCCTAAGTTTTGAACATAGTGTTCAATCAACTTAAATAGTTTAACAAGTAAGGTCCTTCCTGATTAACCTGTCTACCTGTCTACCTTTCCAGACTCTTCTCTAGCCATTTTGCACCCAACTTTTGCCCCAACATCTTAAAATTGAGTGCAACTCACAAAATGCTGCATGTTGTTCCATGTGATCTTGGTCCTTAACATTCCACTTTGTATTTCCCTCCTCTTGTCTTTCCTACCTACAGGTGTTGAGTCAACTCCTAACAGTCCTTCAAATTCAGCTAATTTTCACCCATTCTGAGTAACTTTCACTGAATCCTGCAGTCTGACTGAAATTACTTTTCCACCACTACCTAGCACCATGTTTATGTGTCACAGTATTCAACACACAGTATTACATTCAAAAACTTCTTTGTGTGCTCCAAATAGTTCCTTCAATATAAATTTGTTTCACTTGCAAACTATGCTTTAACTCTGTAGTCCCAGCACTAACACAGAGCTTAATACCTAATACATATTTAGTGTTTAATAAATGCCGACAGAATGAACAAATGATGAATGATACTAAACTTTTAAATTTCACATTTTAAGATAATGCTCTCTATAAAATTGTTGTAAAAAAAGGTTCTGACTTCTGGTTTTCAGGCTGACATATAAATAGGTTGGAAGGCATCACTCCCTTCCTCAAGATAAGAAAAAAGCTAAACAAACTGAAAATCAACCACTCTTCTTAAATCCATCAGAGAATTGAGGTCACAGGGCAAACCAATGTGGTAAACACCAGAGGAGACAGACATATGAATACAAAGAGTTACAGCTTCCAAGAAGCAGAACCCATAACTGGAACCAGGTAGGAACACTTAAAGGGTAAGTATTAATTAATTGCTAAAGATTAGCAAGAAAGACAGAAACTCCAAGCAGTACAGCCTCCGGGCGGGGGGGAGGGGGCATTGGCTAGACTGCTGTGTTTTACCTTCCACAAACCCACCATGTTCTCATGGTGAATACCAAGGAAAAATCCTCTCCAGGAGAGGAAAGAAGAAAGTAATCGTTTTTGAAAAAGTTCCAGGGTACGTTGTTCTACTGAACAAAAGCCCTTGGAGAGAACTATTTACCAAAATCTAACCAACCTGCATTACACCAAAAAACCAACCGCCCCTAGAGAAAGGAAAACACTCAACATCAGCATCCACTAGAGTTTTTGGAATGGGAGAAGGGAAATATCCAACTCCAGCCTCATCTAGCCTTACATATGGGGAAAAAAATACTCAACCCCTATTCCTCTAGCCTTCTGATTTAACCCAGTGTGATGTGAGGAGAGAGGGGATGAGAATTAGAGAAGCACTTATGAAAGTCACAAGCTCACTAAAGACTAAAACCTAAGCACAGGATTATAGACTTCCCTTCTGCCACCCCTTCTACCACATCAATCAGCTTCTCCCACAATAAGAGTAGAGCTGAAAGACCCAAAACTCTCAGACGCTACTTAAGAAGGAGTCTTGAGGGAACCCCAACAACCATAGGAAAAAGAAAAACAGGGACACTTGAGAAAACTTTTGTCTTTGACACTATGGCCAGAGCAACAGCAAACACAGCCTAACTCCTAGCCAGATAAACACAGAAACTTCACACTGAAGGCCTACCTACCCATTTCTTTTATCAGATATATCACATCTGACTTTCAACAAGAAAATTACAAGACATTCTAATTAGACAACACACCAATCTGAAGAGTTAAAGCAAGAATCAGACCTAGACTCAGATATGATGGAAATTTAAAAATCATAATGAAATTTACATTAACAACGACTAGTATGCTAAAGGCTGTAATGGAACAAATGGACATCATGTGAGAACATGGGTAATGTAAGCAAAGAGAAGAAAACACTAAATAAATAAATAATTTTAAAAGAAAGGCTAAAACCATAAAATCAAAACACTGTAAAAATAAAATGAATGGGCTCACCAGTAGATTAAACATGGTAGAGGAAACAATCACAAAGCTTGAAGATATGTCAATAAACTTAAAAATTTTAAAGGTAAAAAGGTAAAAGAATAAAAAAGACAGAAAAGAATATTCAAGAACTGTGGGAAAATTGCCCAAAAAGTAACATACATGTAATGGTACTACCAAAATGAGAGGAAAAGTAAAGAAACAGTTGAAGTAAAAATGGCTGGGAGTTTTCAAAAAATGAGGAGGACAAACACCAAACCACAAATCATCAAAGTTCAGAGAACACCAAGCAGGATAAATACTGAAATACTGACACTGAGGCATACCATATTCACACTGTAGGAAATCAAGTAGAAATTCTTGAAAGAAGCCAGAAAAATAAACACACACACACACACACAAACACAAAAATCTTACCTATAGGTCAAAATAAGAATCACACTGGACTTCTCTTCAGAAACTAAGCAAGCAAGAAGAGATGAATGAAATATTTAAAGTGTTGAAAGAAAAAAAAAACAAAACTTAGAATTCTGTGTCCAGCAAAATTATTTTTCCCAAGTGGCAAACTAAACACTCTCTCTCTCTCTCTCTCTCTCTCTCACACACACACACACACACGAGGCAATTCATTACCAGTAAACCTGCCTTGAAAAAATGTTAAAAGAAATTCTTCAAAGAAAACGAAAATGATATGTCAGAAACACGTATCTATATAAAGAAACAGTATCGGGCAAGGAATAATTATTAATTATTTACTGATCTAACAAGTAACAACTCGGTCAAAATAATAACAACAATATACTCAATGATTATAGCTTTTAGATAAGTGAAGTGACTGACAACAAAGCTTTATAAAGGAGGGAATAATCTTTCATAAGGTACTTGCACTATGTGTAAAGCCACATATTGTTATTTCAAACTGGAGTTGGATTAGTTTTAAGTGTATATTAGAGCAACCACTAAAAAAAGTTTTTACAAAAAGTAAAGTTTAATTGATATGATTCAGAATTGAATAAGTAATAACCTTCCAAAACAGAAAGCACAGGCCACAACAGCTTCACCGGCAAACAATTCTCTACAACTCTCTACAGTCTCATCCAGAGAGAACACTTCTTATTCATTCTCTGAGGCTAGCATCACCCTTATACCAAAAGCAGACAACAACATTACAAGTAAGGAAAAATACAAAAACTATCTTCCATGAACAGAGGGGAAAAAAATCCTCAAAAAAATATTAGCAAGTCCAATCCAATAATGTATAAAAAATAATTATATGCTATGATGAAACAGGATTTTTTTCTAGGCATGAAAGGCTCATTCAACATTTGAAACTCAAGTGATAAAATCCATCACATCAGCAGGCTAATGAAGAAAGAGCATATGTTCCTTTCAATAGATAAGGAAAAAGCATCTGACAAAATTAAACACCATTCACGATAAGGAACATTGGCAAAAAACCTATAGCTAATGTCATACCTAATGGTGACAAACTAGATGTTTTCTTAGTAAGATCAGTAAAAAGGCAAGAATATCTCTTTCACCATTCTTATTAAACATCATACTGGAAGTTCTGGCTGATACAATAAGCCAAGGAAAGAAAATAAAGGGAATGAAGATTGGAAAGAAATAAAACTGTCTCCTCACACATTACATGAATATCTATGCAGAAAATCATAAAAAAACAACAAAACACTCCCAGAAATAATAGGTAATTAATAGCAAGGCTTTAGAATGAATACAAGATCAATATATGAAAACCAATAACTTTCCTAAATACCAGCAATCAATAACTGAAATTTGAAACTAAAAAAAAAAAGAAAAAACTATACTGGCATAATAAATAAATAAATATTTAGTTATTAATCTAAGAAAAATACATAGAAGATTCAAGGAGGTAAACTAGAAAACTGATGAGTGTAATCAAATTAGACCTAGATCTAGATAAATGTTTTTAGTGACCAGAAGAAAACATTGCTAAGATGTCAGTTTTCTGCAACTGGATCTACAGATTCAAAGCAATCCCTATGAAAATCCCAACAAGTTACTTTATGGAGAACCAATATTCTATCACTGTAACATAATAAAGCTATATTATTCAAGTCAGTGTGGTTTTGGCAAAAGAGCAGACATCTAAGTCAATGGAACAGAACAGAGAGTCCAGAAAAAGATCACATAAATACAGTCAACTGATCTTTGTCAAAAGCTTGAACAACTGCTGGAATGATTGACCAGAAAAATTAACAACTCAAGTGTCCATCAACCAGTATCTGTATAAACAAAATATGGCATACACAAAGAACTCTTAAAGAACTGAATACAAAATAATAAATTAAAAATAGAAAAAATACTTAACAGATTCCTCCCAAAGAAGATATATACATGCAAATAAGCATATGAAAAGACGTTGAATATCATTTGTCATTGAGGAACTGCAAAATTAAACAACGAGGTGGTACCACTATACATCTATTAGAATGGCTAAACTCAAAACAAAACAGCCAACGCTGACAACAATGTGGAACAGGAGCTCTCACTCATTACAAGTAGGACTGCAAAATGACACAGCCACTTTGGACAATTTGACAATTTCTTACAAGGTTAAACCTTTGGTTTGGTTAGGTCTTACCAAACAATCTAGCAATCACATTCCTAAGTATTTATCCAAATGAGCTGAAAATTTTTGTCTACACACAAACCTGTACTCTTTATTCATAAATGACAGAAACTAGAAGCAAACAAGATGTCCTTCTATAGTTGAACAGATAAACTGTGGTACATTCATACAATGAAGTATTACTCAGCAGTAAAAAGAAATCAGTGATGAAACCACAAAAAAGACATGGCATCTTAAATACATATTGCTAAGTGAAACAATCCTGTCTGAAAAGACTGTATTCTGTATGATTCCAACTATATAATATTTTTTAAAGATTTTATTTATTTATTGGACAGACAGAGATCACAAGTAGGCAGGGAGACAGACAGAGAGAGAGAAAGGGAAGCAGGCTCCCCACTAAGCAGAGAGCCCGATGTGGGACTCAATCCCAGGACCCCGGGACCATGACCTGAGCTGAAGGCAAAGGCTTTAATCCACTGAGCCACCGAGGCGGCCCCCAACTATACAATACTTTGAAAAGAACACACACACTGTAGAGACAGTAGAAAGGCCAGTATCTAAAATGGATAAGATGCTAAATTTTATGTTATGCGTATTTAATCAAAATTTTATGGAGATTTTTTAGGAAAAACTATTCTGTTGGATACTATAATATATATATATAATGTAATATACACAAAATTACCCATTTAATAAAACCTATGGAACTGCACAACATAAAGAATAACCCCTAATGTAAACTACTGAATTAACAAAAATGTGGGTGCCTGGGTGGCTCAGTGGGTTAAGCTGCTGCCTTCGACTCAGGTCATGATCTCAGGATCCTGGTATCTAGTCCCACATCAGGCTCTCTGCTCAGCAGGGGGCCTGCTTCCCTTCCTCTCTCTCTGCCTGCCTCTCTGCCTACTTGTAATCTCTATCAAATAAATAAATAAATAAATAAATAAATAAATAAATAAATAAATAAAATCTTTTTAAAAAATGTATCAGTATCAGTTCATTAACTGTAACAAACACAGAATACCAATGTAAGATGTTGATAGTGGGGGAAATGGGGCTTGGGGAAGGAAAGGGGGTATATGGAAACTCTGTGCTTACTACTCAATTTTTCTGTGGAATTGAAACTGCTCTAAAAAAAGCTATTAATTTTTTAAAAAGTTTTTTGACACTTTTCAGTATTAAACTTGATAAAGATTTCATGTAATAAATGACTACAAAGAAATGCTGCTACATGTATCAGTAATACTGAATAATTCAGAAATATGCAATCTTTAGGATACTTAATTTGGGGAAAAAAAAGATAGCTAAAAAACAAACAAAAGTCCTAGATATTTAAAATAGTGCAAAAGATAAAATATAATAAGTAATTCTTCATTTAACCACTAATCTTTAGGTCAGGTTTTATTCTTCAAAGGTTAATTTTCCTAATAAATGCATATTATGATTTTAAATGCCAAACTATTTTTTCTTAACTTTAGATGAAAATCTTCCCTACATAAATTTTAAATATTTATCTTTTTAAATAAAGTATACTTAATAAAATGTTCCTCCTGTCTATTCCTCCTGTCTAATAAAATGATCCTCCTGTTCCTCCTGTCTTTTTAAATAAAGTATACTTAATAAAATGTTCCTCCTGTCCTATTAGTTTATTAAATTGCTGTAAAAACAGTATTACCTTTTAAAATCCATTAAGGTAAACTTCATTAAAAAAATAATAATAAATAAATAAAATATATTAAGGTAGCTAGGACAGTATGAACTCACATTAATGACCCTGGATGATGCTTTTTGAGTCTCTAAATATTGAATTTTTATGCTCATTGCCAGATAGGCTATTCTTATAACTTATAATGATTTTTATGTCTTTTTTATAATTAAGTATTGGAGAAAGGGGAAAAGTATAAAAGCATTCATGTTAAAACTTTATCAAAAATGAGGGCAAAGAGGCAGAATCCCTGTTTATTAACTAGGATAGCATAGATTCAGAGCTTCTTTTAAGGAAGAAAGATTGGTGGAAGGTTGCTCCTTTGTGATGAAATTATATGAGGTCTATGTAGTAATAATTTTTCAACTGTCTAATCCTTAGCTATGTGTGTAATAACTGGAATTGCTTAAAATGCTAATGGATAAAATAAGGTGTCCAACAATTGAATTGTAAACTTTTGCTTAAAGCTATCTCATTTCTATACAGCTCATTATTTAAAACTTAAAATATTAATATACTACAGGTCTCAAATTCAGATCAGAACACGGATTCGTTTGCTCCTTATCCGTTTTTTAAAAAGGTACTTTTCCTGTTCAATTGTCGTAATCAGCAGCAGCAGCCAATAAATAATACTCAGTCTACCTAACGTACATGAATCTTCAGAAAACTAATTTACTTTGGATATTATGTCCAATGATGGGTGCAATGAATGTTCTGGAGATTAATGCCAAAAATAATTAAGTCCTTTTTCTACTCAGATTTAAATTCAAATATAAATGGAAAACAGGGTAAATAGTGCATCACAATCACTAATAAAATTACTTCGCATTTTTCTTATTAATAATGAACTGGATAAATTAAAAATTAAGATTTATGATAATTTGGAAATAGTCTACAATCAAGACTTATTTGGATTCCAACCTTATCCCTAAAAAGATCTCAGGGTGCCTTATAAAACTATTTACAATACATAATGATTACATGACCAAGATGAAAATGCAATGCTCAGTTCAACACAGTTCCTAAGACCCATACCTGTGATCTTTAACATAATAAACTAAAAACAGAACACAAAAACAAATTTTTATAAACAGTTTAAGAAGGAATTCCATCATAACATGTAAATTAAAAGTCTGATCGTGTGGTGGGTATTATAGAGGGCATGGATTGCATGGAACACTGGGTGTAGTGAAAAAATAATGATACTGTTATGCTGAAAATAAATAAATGAAAAAAAAAAAAGTCTGATCATTATTTCAAACTTTTCTTGCCTGTTTTGCAAGAGGCTCTTCACTGGCCACAGATGCATGTCTACAAAGCATAGGCGGCAGGAGTGAGCAAATCTGGCACGCCAGTGCCTGCTTATATACAAAGCTGTACTAGAGCACAGCCATGCCCATTCATTCACTTACTGTCTAATTTACTTACCTGCTTTCACACTACAATGCAGAGTTCAGTAGTAGACAAAAACCCTATAGCCTACAAAGTCAAAAATATATTCTATCTGGCCCTCTACAGAAAAAATATAACAGACGCCTGACAGGGTATTAACTAGTATGACACAGACTCCGGATAAGTAATTTGCATATAGAGATAACAGGCTTCTGCTCATTAAAATACTTCTTGACAGAGTATAATTTAATAGCATAAACAAGTTAATAAGTCAGTACTTTCAAAATACCATTTTCCAATTTATGTTTTCCATGTATAAACTTGTGAAAACCAGTTGTTTTACTGTGAATGGCATTTAAATGTAAAATATAAAACTATAAACTAAAATCTTAAAATTGCTATGTAGAGCCCAGGCTATTCATACTGACTCATTTTTTTAAAACTGACTATACAAATAAATAAAATTTTCCCCGCTATTTGATTTCAACTTGAAATCAAGTCCCTATACAACTTTTCCACAAAATGTTTCACCTTTCAGAACTCACTATTTAAGGTGGAAGATAGTAAAATGAATGCCAGTATACCCTTTGCCTAGATTCACCAATTGTTAACATTTTGCCACATTTGTTTTGTGTATTTATTCATGTTTGACTTCATGAAAATAACTCATTATGCACCTCTATTAAGAATAAGGGTATTTTCCTATATACATGCAATAGCATTATCACACTTAATAAATATTCCATAGTATCATCAATATCCAGGCCATACTGAAGTTTCCACAAATATCCTACAAATGATTTATAAAGCTCTTTTTTAAAACCCAGCATCCAATCAGGATCCACAAACATAACCAATTGCTGAGAGGAAAGGGCCAAAGTTTTCTTTAAACAATCTTTTTGTGTATACTATGTTCTCTCTTCGTTCTATAAACTTGTTCTCTGGAAAAGCTGTAGGAACAATTTCCCCAGTGCTTTCCTGGCAGAACCATTCAGCAGTGAAAGGGTATCATGATAATATTGGGGAGGAAATTAAATTTCCAATTATCTTGATAGATGCTATTTTCCCTATGAAAATATCTAGAATGAAACAGTAATCTTACCTTATAGTTGGTTACAATTTTTGAATATACCTAACCAACATTCAGTGATCATCAAGTCAAAAATCTTATGACCAATTACCTGCTAGGACTCAAGAATTTTTAATATTGTCTCTAATAATAAGAATTATGAGTAATATCCAAATTGCCATTTTATAAAAAGAAACAACATTTTATAAAAGTCTAAAAGAGTGCTTTAACTGGTCACTTTGTTGCCAGTTTCAGAAGACTAAACATACTCTTTTGTAAATGTATAGTCAATTTTATATAGTTTACTAAAATGAATAAAGTTTTAATCATTCCATAAAACTGGATAGCTTACATATTATGCCTATGCATTTAGAAGCTGACTTTTGGCAATTTGTTTCAATGCTTTCAAGCTTTTACTAAAGTGTAAAACATTTGAACAATGCCTTATTATATCAATATTATAAAACTATGTACTTCTGAACAACTAGAACCACAAATTTTTTCTTACTACTAACGTAATTAAGGTATATGAATAATTTAACATTTTTTCCATAATTTATTTAATCTTAAAGTTCAAAGTAGAGCAATTTTTGATTACCAAACTTTCTGAGAAATAGAGATTTCCAATAGGAATACTGTCAAATTTATAAAAACAAAAAAAAATCAATATTCTAAGTGATCCATTTTCAATATATTTTCTACACTGTTAATTATGGCTGAACACAGAGTATTTTCCAGTGTAAATTACACACAAAGCTTAACAAAGATAGATCTAAATCTACAATCGCCTTTACTGAAACCAATGAAAAATCTATACACAGCAATGAAATTGGCATGCAAATAAAAGAACTGTCAAGACAAGTATCCCTAAAAATAAGCCTACAATAACTATTTTAAAGACTGTGTGTGGTCTCACCCATATATTTTGGCAAGATGCACTTTCTCCAACCGCAGCTAGATTCATCCAAAAGCAGTGGCACTGGAGAGCCTCTGTCTCACCTGTCAAAGTTGAAGAACGTTGTTCTAAAGACCACCATGCGTCCATGGAGAAAAGCCACAGTACTACAGCTGTTATTGATAAGCCCTCTCTAAAGGAGAAAATACTTCAAACAATTAAGCAAATCATCCTTAACAGAGATGCAGACAAACAATTTATTAATGTTCAAATGATGAAATGACAAATACCAAGCCCGGTATAAAACAGAGACAATTTCATACACTGGAATACTAAGAGGGGATCTTTCATAAGTAACATTAGCTTGATAGTCTATTATCTCTCTGATAAAATTTCTATACATTATCAATTCAAAACCCTATTATGTTCCCGTATTTAAATCTTACAAAACCTCCCTTATAAAACCTCCAAATTCATCTAAATTTCTAAGGTTCTAAATCCATTCAAATTGCTAACGTCTGACAGCTAAGAGCAGAGATGATTAAGATTTATAAACAGAAACCCTAAGTATATTGAAACCTGATTTTTTAAGAAGATATTCTAATATCTTTATCAACCACATTATAAAAGCAGTTTACATTTTTGCTTTAAACTAACCTCTCTATGGTAAAGCATTTGGACTGATCAGGTAATCTATAGGTAGGTTAGTAAAAAGAAACAACAAGAAAAACAAGTACTTTGAAAAGAAATATGCCTTGGGCGCCTGGGTGGCTCAGTGGGTTAAGCCGCTGCCTTCGTCTCAGGTCATGATCTCAGGGTCCTGGGATCAAGTCCCGCATCGGGCTCTCTGCTCAGCAGGGAGCCTGCTTCCTCCTCTCTCTCTCTCTGCCTGCCTCTCTGCCTACTTGTGATCTCTCTCTGTCAAATAAATAAATACAATCTTTAAAAAAAGAAAAAAAAGAAAAAAAAGAAAAGAAATATGCCTCAGTGGACAAATGAAGTCCCAACCTAAGTCCCAGTTCAAACCTGGCAATAAAAAACAACTTAAAACAAAATGTAAAGAAATACACCTGGTTAGGTAAAAAGTTTAAATAATCATGACAAATATATCTCATAATTAACTTATTTTTCCTACCAGATAATGTCCTTTTAACCCTTTTTAATACGGCAACAACTCAACTGAAAAAGAAAGCAGGTGTCGTTTTGTGCCTTTTTAGGAAAGTTAATACCCAAAAGGTTCTCATTATAAGACAGTTTCACCTACAACCAAGTCTCACTGCACAAAGGCCAAGTTACCACAGGGCTCCAATGTATTATATGATGTCCCACGGTTTCACTTACTATATTCTCCAAGTACAAAGGTTCCAAAGAGATTAGTTTCACTTTTCCCTAGATATATTCAGTGCATTAACTAGTACAGTTGGGATATTATTTTTCCTTGGTTTTGTCAGTAGCATGTTTGATATAAATTTTATTAAGTGGTAGTATATGTAACATTGCATTGTGGGTAGTAGTTTCCTGCTTTGGCCTAGCCACATCCTCAGCTGTCATATGAGCATATTTCCCATATTTTCTGCAAGTTCTCGCCTTTTTTTTCTTCTTAGAAAAATGACAGCATTAGAAGATGAATTGTTCTAATAATTATAAGAAATATGAATTATTTATACAACTATATTAAATGTAGTATGGACCACTCTATACTTCAAAGAACAAAGGGGGGACAAGGAATACTCATAATTAAAGTGTTAAACTCATGTGAAACAGTGAGTCACAAGTAAATTAACACAGAGGAAGGAATTAAAAACTATTAAAAGAAAGAAAATCTCTAATCAGATGCCAATACCATCCAACAAGTGAGGTGTACTATATCAGTATAGAACAATGATTTGCCTTGAATGCTAGAGGCTTCAAAGCTACCAGGTCTTCATTAGTTTAGATTAATGTCAGTATTCCCTACTAGAACCTTAAGAATCTACTTTGAGACTTTGTAGAACTATCAAAACAGAGAAAGAGAAAGAAAAAAGAAAAAAAAAAAAAGAAAGAAAGAAAGGCCTGGAGGAGAAAGGGAGGAAAGAAAGGGGAAAGAAGAGAGAAATGAGGAGGAGAGAGAAAGTTAAATATTTTCTGTTTTGGCATCCAATTTCCACATAATTTCACTTTAGACAGATAGTTGCTAATACTAAGCAAATGAAGTTGTTCAAACAATTATGGACATGGTATTGCTCTGGGTTTTTACATAATTTAATTAAGACAAACTGAGGAGGGAGGAAAAAAAGCAACAGAAAAAAATACTCTCAAAAAGTACCACAAAATAGCACCCTGTACAAGCACACAAAAACCATACACGTGCATGAAGTTGTATACATGAACATATACTTCCATTAAAATGAGGAAGTGAAATTAATCTCTCATAATCATAATTTAAAGCATTAGTAAAATTATACATACCTTACTAATACAAAAATTTTTCAAACTATCAACATAAGGCCCAATAAATGTTACATAAAGTTAAACAGCTATACATCAGATCCAAAAAAAACTGTCAGAAAAAAATGATCACAAACCAAGTTGAAACAAGAGATTAAGAAAGTTCCTTACTAAAACCACACAATCAGTGAGAACATTTTAAGCCAAATCAGGATTTCTACAATTTGCAAAATTCCTACACCAAACCATTTGCTTCTATTGTTTTCAATTAAAAGAAAAATAGAGGAATAGTAAATAGGTCTAAAACAATCCCCCCCAAAAAAAACAGACACACACACACATACACACATGGAAATGAGCACAAGATTGATATTAATAAAACTACTCTATTCAAATAGGATAGTTAGTTCAGAAAATAAAAAGTAATTCAAAAGTATCAATGAAGATATATGTAACATTTAAAACACTTTTACGGTATGTAATATAAAATGTTCAACTTATGTTGACAAATTTATTAAATACAAGGTAATAGGGAAGCAAGATAATTGCTTTACTTTCTGAAACTGAGATTTCAAGTTCAAAGCTGTATTTCATTTCCATGGCATTAACGTATGTAATTTATACAGCCAACCTAAACTTGTTACTTACTTCAACACAGCAAATACTAACATAACCCCAAAAAGGATGGAATTTTGAAGATCTACGGTTTCCATTTCTAATTTTAAGCCTAGTATAAATCCATAATCAAGAGCTTTACTTTCAGTAACCTATGAGTCAGTCTCTTCATCACATGTAGTATTATTTCTAATGAAACAAACTGTCAGTTATCAAATGTGCACCAATTACCACGGTTGTTTTAAAATGTTTACCACAAAGTAACATTTGCTCTAATGAGGATATATTTTAAATTTAGGGAAAAAAGCATGTGGATAATAAGTATACCAACTTTAAAGCACATGACTTCTCTTTCTCCTGCCAGAATTTGATGGACCTCACGGGAAAAGAAAGGGCATAATCAACAATATCTATTAAGCTCTTATGCAATAAGAGTAATCATCCAGACCAAAAAATTACATACAGGACAGTTACCTGCAAAAAGAGAACAAGCAGTTAAAAAACACACAGATGTTAAAAACTGTTCAAATACATAGAAGTCAATTTGGAGGGCCAAAGTTTGCTTAATTTAAAAAAAAAAAATAAGGGGCAAATACTTAGCAAAAAATTGGGGTTATAAGATGTCAAAGAATCCTTCTGCAAAAACTAAAAGTTCATTCTAAAAGAGGAAAAGCATTTACTTACCACACACACTGTAACAGCTACCTAAATTTTTTTCAATTACCTGATTCTGCTATTGTTTATGTGCATATGGCACTATGTTTGGAAATTCCACAAATTATATAGACATATCCCTCCTTTAACATTCTCTGGAAATTAATTCATAGATCACACTGGTACACCTTATTTATGAAAGAGAATAACTGAGTAGCTTACACATTAAATGAAAGTTTTTACTTTCCAATGTAAAACCTGTTTATACACACCATGAGGCATAATAAATCTGTTTTAAAATACACTAAAATGTATTTCTCATTTTCTATCACTAAGAGTTTATTATGAAAAAGTTCTGGGCATTTGAACAATAAAGGACTGAAGTCATCTCTGGTCTTCCCAGTATATTCTGGGCACAAGAATTTTTTGTAAAGAAAGTTATGAATGTGTTTGTACATTTATCTTTATCTAGTAAAAAACAAAAACAGATAATGAACTCTGCTAGGAAGATCAGAAGCGGGAATATTTTGGCTATAACACCATCCTTAGTGTTTTCCAACCCCAAACTCGTTATACCCCCCAAATAATGTTTTGTAATTCTCTGTCTCCACCCACCCTCCCAGTCATTTACTTCACGCCACTCCTAGTTACTATCACACTAGGAAGGAGTCTAACATGCAAATTCAGAGTGGCGTGGATAAATGGAAAAAAAAAAAAAAGTCTAGAAAATTGGTCTGTTCGGCTTTATAATTTTTGTTGAAAAACACCCCATCACTCTCAACTGATGAAAACAGGAAGCTCTATTCATAAATATGAAATTCTCTGCCTATGATATATAATCATCCTAATAAGAAAATGAGTTCTATACATACATGTCCAAAGGGGCAAAAAAGGAGATAGTTTCACAAAGATGTTTCCAATTTTCTTCTGAATCAGAATTAGCAAATCGAGACGACTAACATACTCTGTCTGTGTGGATTATTCCTTACTATACACAGCATTTTGTAATTTATTTCAAAGCTTCCATTATAAACAAAAAATACAGCTTCTGTTAACCCACTCCATTCTGAGCTTATAAAGTCAATAACATTGAACAATATAAGTTACAACATAAGAATTTTACTTTATAGATGTATAAGATTTGCTATCAAAGGCTCTGTTAAAGTTAATATCCAAATAAAGTATTTAAAGAACTATATAAAATGAATACATTCCCTTGAAAAATAAAAAATTACAAGCATAAAAAAAAAACCCTAAGATTCATCCAATAAATTATGTCACAGTTCTTGCCATTCACTTTTATAAGATCCTCAAACTGGTCATGAGGTAAACATATACATAATACAAAAGCTACTAATTACATTTAATCTTCATTGTAAGGGCCGGCATCTAATATTGATCATACATTAACTAGACAGACATGATTTAGTATTTGTAAAAGAATCTCCAGACTAACACTTTCATGACAGCCAATTACAGTCGAGCCCAGCAAGCAGTTTGCAACCAGACCTTAAGGAAGGTAAACTTTTTTACAATGAGTTACAGATTCACAAGTTTAAGGAGACAAGAAAAAGAAAAACAGAAGGACTCCAATCACCCAGCAAATATGAAGCAGACCCCAGAATGTGATACAATCCAAAGATGTAAATTATTGTAAATCATCACTGTTGTTCAGAATTTCACACAGCCTCTTGAGCCAATTTTGTTCTTTTCCACAGACACAATAATGAACCAAATAAAAGGGAGGAGGAAAAAAAAAAGAAAAAAAATGTGGGGGTCGGGGAACAGAAAGGAAAACCTTAACTGCAGAGTTCTGCTGTACAAATGTGTAACCTTACAGGAGTTTGGTTCCTTCAGCATTTGTATTCTATCCAAATCCTCATGAGTCACAAAAATTAAAAAGCTATATCCTTCTGGATGCCAGGAAGGGCCTTACCACAAGCCTTTTGTCAGAGAGAGAGAGAGAGAGAGAGAGACAGTGAAAGAGAGAGAGCAAGAGCAAGGGGGGAAAAGCCACAGTGGTAGGCAGTCCCACTTTACTTTGAGTACTGTGAGGTCACAAACCACATGATTCTGTCTCTCCAGTAATAGTGCTTGCAAAAAAAAGGAGTTTTAAAGCTTTTGCTTTTTTGGATTGTGTGAATGCTTCATTCGCCTCACAAACAACCACAGAACCACAAGTGCGGTGCAAACTTTCTCCAGGAGGACAGCAAGAAGTCTCTGGTTTTTAAATGGTTAATCTCCGCAGGTCACTACCAGCCACCGAGACCAACAGAGTCAGTGAGTGCTCTCTAACCACAGTCTATGCAGTAATAGTAGGTCCTTCAAATATTTGCTCATTTTCTTTTTGTTTTGTTTCCTTGCTTTTCACATGTTACCAGCTACATAATTTCTTGACAGAAAAAAATAAATATAAAGTCTATGTACTCCAGGCATACTGTAAAACTAAAACAAGGTTTGGGTATGGTTTGTATTTTCAGTTTAAGGCTACAAGCAGAATTTACAACAGAGTGTACAAGTTCTATCTGAAAAAAAAAGGAGGGACTATGGCATCAAACAGCCTCTTCAGCACAGTGACACCATGTCAGCAAAACTTCTTTTGGGGTAAGTCTTATCATATTTTAAAAATCCTATAAGAGATGAACCTGTTAAACAAAAAGGTATGTTTCTTGGATAAATTGCTAACTTTTCCGGGTAATGTTGTAGTATATTAAGTATTATGATGATAATGCTATTTTGTTGCACTGAAAAATGGAAAATGAAAATGCTGTACATATTTGCATTTGGAATCTGTAATTTATCTGCTTCTCGGAGTAATGACTTGAAATAGAAAAATGACAGTATCTTACAGTAGTCAAAATGTTTTCTAGAGCTGTAGAAATGAGGTAGTTAGAAACAGTAAAAGAAAGTTTTAATATTCTCATTAACCCTCACTGCAATAAAATGAGACACTAAATTAATCAAAGTATTATGAAGTATTCACCCTGGCAGCTCCCAATATTTGAGCAAACTTCAAAAAGGAAGCAATTTTACAAAATAACAGACCACAGAATTATCTCGACATTATGCTCTACCATTATGCTCTAGTGCAGAAATAAACCTGAAGTACAGTTAACATTTTATCCAGCTTGACTAAAAGAAATCTATTTGTAATTTTAAACTGCATCATAAGATAGATGCACAAGCTTGTTTCTAAACAACTTTATATAACTGAAGCATATATTCATATATAAACTTATAAGCATGTGATAGCCATTTTTAAAAGATCTTTATAGTTATCCAGGACATCCAGGATATTAAAAAGTCCACAGAAGTCTTTGAAAACCTACACACAATTACATTTTTCTATGTGATTTTAATTTTACATGTATATACTATTATCCACATGGAAAACTTGTTATAAACACACAGCAAACACTGAAATGTCTAGGATTCTTTTAATCATATTCTCGGACCTACCAAAATGAATAGCGTTTAGTCTCATGAAAAATAAAACTCCGTAAGGATACCCTGCATGATTTTAAAAAGCCATACCTATTAAATCATGCTGAACTTTGAAAGAAAACAGGCATAATATAGTCCCTTAATATTCAATTTCAAATTAGTGTTGATATACAAAAGTAAACTACTTCAATATTCATCAGCTGACACAGTATTATAGTAAAATATCTAAACACTTACAAGATTTTCTTTATGAGGTCCAACATGTTCCAACTACAAGGCAAGTTTATAAAATTTTCCTTTATCCTTTAAAATAAATCTTTTTGCTCTGTATACCTGTATTAACTTTGCTTTATAACTTACAACTAACGATTGGAGTTTCCTTTACTCCTCCTACTTCACACATTTTAACTGGCTACCAGAGGATCAGTCTTAGTTTAGGTCAAAGAGAAATAATTAAACCTGAAGGAGAAAAAAGGTTTCTCTTAAAAAGGTGAGGAAATGCAGTTTGTATTTTACCAAAAAAATATAAAACTGCTGTAGTGACTCCCTCAGTAGTTGAACATGGTCCCCCCCCCCCAGTTATAACACATAAAATAATCACTGACTGTTTTTTTGAAATGTAATGATAGGTAATAAACATTACTCTAAAAATTTCTGCATTAAGGAAGCAAAACATACAAACAATTAGGCTGCATTACAGCCCCCACTATAATTACAGCTTATACATGGTAACTTTTGCAGTTCCTACGTAAGAGATAAGGGAAAAAATGGTTAAAACTATTGTTATATGAAGGAATAACTTGAAACAGGCATCTCAAGCAGTTAACTTATTCTTTCACAATCTTACTGTTTAAAAAGCAATACATTTTTCTAACCAGATGGGGAACCATACAAGTATCAAAGACTACTTCAGCATTAGAAGCAAAGACATTAACACTCTCACAAATAATATGTTAAAATGCTCTTTATCCTGTCTTATGAAGGGTCTTATATTTCCTGTGACAACCTTAATAACTATTTCTACAACAAAATTTCTAAAACCGGACCAAGTTTCTAAACAAGGCAGAAGAGTAAGGGAAATAGATAAAGATCATCTATCGCATGTCATATATTTTTAGACATTGTAACTAATTCTTCCTCTTCTAAAAAGTGGGATTTAGTGTCTCCCACCCCCAAATAATACTTTAGCACCTGGAGGACAATTTAAGATGAACCCACTACACCAAACTAATTATAGGTGTGTAATGAACATTATGTATAGGTTGTCATCACACTGCAAACATTTCCTCAGCCCATAATCTATCTGAAGTCTAAAACCTCACTTCAGGCCTTAAATTCTCATAAATGATTATCAAAACAACCTAATTAAAAATCAAAGGTATGTGCTCTAATGTTGTAAAATAAGTTTTTTGAAGTTTAAGCTTTCCCTAGGTGAAGGACAAAATTGGCTCGCCTCAGTATGAGTGAAAAGTGTGTGTGTGAGGGAGAGAGAGAAAGAGACAGAGACAGGAAGATCTTTCAGTGTCTGTTCTCTCAGCACACCATTTACCTTGAATTGAACAAGAATTTTCAATCTGCATTATTCAAAATCTACCCAATATTTATGATAAAGTTTATTGAAAATGACAGATCTGACTCATGGAGTTTCTTACAATTAAGAAGTTAATTATGACAATATATCAGCTGATTAAATTTCTAAATAAAGCCTTTGTAACTGACCATAGTAACTGAACATGATGTGTAAACATTAACTTCCAAAATAATAGCTATGGTCCATATCAATAACTTCATAGTTTCAAGATCTAATAATGTTGAAGTGTTACAACTTGCTTTTAACAGCTAACTTCCAAAAGCCAGGGAGACAATTTAAAAAGTCAAGAACATACACAGAAGACCATTCCAACATATATTAAAAGTTAAAAATGTCGATGCAATTCCCAAAAGACTCATAATACAAATTATTCTGAATTATAATAAATAATCCCAATTTTACATGAATAGCTGTTAAAGATCTCACTTTTAAAATTTTAAAAACATTTTAAAATGCAAAAATTTAAAAGAAATCACAGAAAAATATTTTTGTTAGTCTGTATGAACCTCTGGATAGTCTCCAAATCACAAGAAAGGCATAAAATATACATGATAACATTATGATACATTTTAGTTATTTTAAAAGAACAAAAAATTAATCTATTCAATTACACCCTTCAAACTAATCACTGATAGTTTGACTTGTTTAAATCAGTCATGCTAAAATTAAATTCAGTAAGATAGAAATGTTCCAGTTTGTTAAAAGAACACTGAAATATTTGATGGTTAAATAAACTGCAGAGGGAGGAAAAAACTAACTCATTGAAGGCACTAAGATTTTATCAAACACACAGAATTAATCTTTATTGAATAGAACCATTCACAAATCAAAACTCACTGTACTTCAATACTTTCAAGCAGCGCTAATCAATTACAAACCTTTTCTAGTGCTTCAAAACTCATGTGCTTTCAATTTTATACACTGGTGGTCTTCAAGTACTGTATTGGGGTTGAGTTAAGACATTCTGTATCACAACTTTTTTTTCAACAAATATCCTTCTAGAGGGCTTTTTTTTTTCCTCTCTAGAGCTGCTCAAATGAAAACTGTGGTAATATTTTTATACTGTACTTCTTTGTTGAAACTAAAGGTTAGGGGTTACCTAAATACCTCAACTGTATATACAAAAAAGGGAAAAGGTAAGTATTCATATAAAAAAATCCAATGGGACTGGATTATTTATTTTTGCATTTCCTATGATTAATGATGCACCCGTACCTACTTGAAAACTGATGGCAAAACAGGGTAACATCTCAAATTCCTGTCCAAAGCATACAAATATCAACCTCCCATACTGTTCTAGCCCTTGTTCCAAGAGACTAAAATGTGACAATCCTGATAGTGAAGTCATGCAAAAGCTCCTCAAAAGCATTAAGACCACAAATGCTATTACCTAACAAAAGACTTTAACATAAAGGGTTCACTGAGACAGCCTACTTCTACAGTGTCTCTTTAAAGACATTACACATTTGGTCAAATAGACAAATACTTTCAATATGAAAAAATCCTTCCTGCAAATAATAAAATTATAAATGTGACAAAGTATGACCATTTTTTCTAGTCATTTACTATTCAAGACTTATTAAATGGGAGCTAGTAAAACCAAACATAATTTAGGCAGAAAAACCCCAATAGGCTACCTGAATGCACTATTTTTTTTCTCTTATACCAATGAATCCCACTGAAAAAAACTACCCCCCCCAAAAAAAACTCTGTCCCTGAACTCCAGTAATAAGGATAGCAATAAACTCCAATAGTCAGTATTTTCTAAAGAGCAAAATAATCAAAGCTGTCTCAAGTATTAGGTAATTCTTCATGAAATCTAAAATGTTTACTATTTTAAAACAAATATTTAGAAAAGGAAGTCTCACATCATGAAAATATACACCTTAATACAATATACTGCCATTTCAAAGATTATGGAGTTCAGTGACTACGTGTTTTGATTAATGTGTTACAATTCAAAAAAGTAACGGGGATATTCTATACCTTATTCAAAGGGAATTTCCTCACAATTGTCACCACAGCTGACCACAAGCTTTTGTCCATTCAATAGCAAACCTATAAAACAAGCTATACATTCCTACATAACTTTTTAAAAAGATTTGTACAAAAACTGAGCTTAAATGTTCTTTTACTACAATGTATGTAATATCTTCATCTTACATTGAATTCTTGGGCATTTTCCCCCCTTTATACTATTTTTTTAAGAACATGGACTCAAGGTTTGGGACAGTATTAGATGAATGTAATTAACACCGTATCAACATTTCAGGTGTTTGTTGTGATTACTGAACAGGATGTTAACTCTAAAACATTTTTTTCATAAATGTGCTTTCTTTTGACTAGAAAATAAAAATCCCATTATTTACCAGGATATACAAAACAATTTCCAAATAAAATTAGGTGTAGAACTAAGAGTCCTTCAAAAGCTAATTGCTACATAAGCATTTAATATTTGCACTGAAAAAAATTCATTTATTAATACATCTCCTATAAATACCCTACATTCTCATTAATATTCATAAATGTAACATCAAATATATATTCTAGGACCAAAAATCATACCAAATGTGATTTTGAGTCTATTAAAAAAAGGAAAAATGTTATTTCATCTTAAGTGCTTTCCATTTTTCAAATTAATTGCCCACAAGGAATTCTGTACCATATAGACATATTAAGTGAATCCAACTTTTCATAATACTTAAGATATTTTAAAATTATTTTATTGATGACAGAAAATTTGCATCGTTAACATTATTCTCAGACATGTATTTAAGATTATTGTGGAAATTAGCTTAAATGTTCTATTATCTGCATTATTTCTATTGCCATCCCTTAAGAAATCACACACAAGTTACATTAGAGAAGTGACATTCTTAACAAGGTACAACAAGGCAAACAAGGCAAACAATTTTTACCACAAAATCAAATAAATTTTATTTTACCTTTCATTTAAAACTGGCTTTTTATTTTTTTACATCTATAGTAGCCACTAAAAATCATTATGCCATCAACTAGAATTACATAAAAGCCTAAGTTTAAAACTCTAAAATTTATGCATTTATAGGTTCCTCTAAAATTTATATGGACTTTGAGTGTGCCCGCCATTGTTTACATATTCCTTATAGGCAGATGTCTTACAATTAAATCCATTTTGGTGGTTCAGTATAAGCAAAAAATAGTAGTAATAATAATAAAGGACAAATGCTAGCCAAAGCACAATTAATGACCATCAGTAAGGTTTTAAAACCTATACACGTACAAACTCTGAAAAAATGAGAATAATGATGTTGCGCTATTCCACAGAACATTATATGAAGGTGGACATATTTTTATACAGAAACAAAATATATAACAAAATATAACTTAAATCTCTTTCAACTATTAGTCCGCTCAAAATCTTAATACAGTCTCTGCATTTGCATGTGCATACAAAATCACACAAATGAGTGACTACAGAACTTACAATAATAATTGTAAACAAAGAGAAAAACAATTATAAATTATGTAACTGAGGTATTGCTTATAGTTCTTTTGTGAGAGATAACCAATTCCTTTTTGCATGTATACTAATAAAGAAATGTCGACTCTAAAACCATTAACAGACATCAAGCAGACAACCCAGTCTACCGGGAAACTCAAGATAAAAATAATGAAAAACTACACCTGTAATATCTAAGGACATTATTTTCCAGTTATAAACTTAAAATAATTAAACAATGATTATCAGTTAAACAAATTATTAGTTCACAAAGGTAAATAGGAGTGTAACCATTGTGTTAACAGACACCTATTTAGAGACATTCTCTCAAACAAGAATTCTGGCTTGGAGGTAAACAGGTATATTTTCTATATATATACTTACTGCCTATATAACTTGTGAAACAATTTAAGTTAGGTATTGTGATTTTTAATTTGCTTATTTTGCTTTAGCCATAATAATTATAATTCTACTTTTAATTTCTCCACTGAACATCTCAATTTAAACTTCAAATTTCCCAGATAATCTTTACATGAAAAGGTATTATTTCTATCAAATGATTAAAAATTATTTAAATGAATCTAAGCAAAGTGAATTCACTGTGAAGCTAAAAGATAATAAAGTGCTATGTTTTATAATCAATATTTTAAACCACTATTTTTAATGTATTGCTGTAACATGGTCCTAGAAAATAGACATAAAAATGTATCCAAAAGATACAGGGTGCAAGTTCCCTTTAATCAATAATATTATAAGACTTGTTTGTAAATATAGCTCAAAGATAACTTAAATGAATTCTCAATTTCATAAAATTTTACCACCTTACAGAAATCTGCAATATTAGATATATATACTGTATTACATATAGCACAGAAAATCTTCAATAACTTACATTATATCAATCAGTATATTTTCCATAACATGAGTAACTATAAAAGTATGTAAGCATTTCATACTAAGGATACCCAATTTGAAATATCAGGACAATATAAGAAAATATCTGAGAAAACTTCCATTAAGACAGTAACATCCTAATATCAGGCATAATTGGTTATAAAAGGTAATCTAGTGAGATTAATTTTTATTAATTAACCTCTCATGAAATTGGTAAAGCTTTTAAAGTTATTCGACTTCTGACAAAATGCAGAAAATATTGCTATTGCTCTTTCAAATAATTCAACACAAAATGAAAATATTTAAGAAGATAATCCATAAAGCAGATAGTACTTACAAAAACAATGTACTATAGTACCTTTGTAAAACAATATAAAGAGAAAAATTAATGTAATTCAAACTTTTGATCATTAATTCAACCTCCTCTCCATAATAGAAACTCTTATTTTTTGTATTATTAAAACCTGAATGTTCACACAGAATTCTTTACATTCCCCAAGTTGTTAAAACTAAACACATACAGTATGTTCTCACTCACTCTCTCTCTCTCCATACCCCACTTCCCTCCCTTCCTCTTTGAGTATCTTTATCTTAGGAGGAAATCTTATAACATTTTTTTTAAATTTTTTATAAACATATATTTTTATCCCCAGGAGTACAGGTCTGTGAATCACCAGGTTTACACACTTCACAGCACTCACCAAAGCACATACCCTCCCCAATGTCCATAATCCCACTCTTATAACATTTTCAAAACATCTTACCACTAGTATCTACCTCAATTCAAAAATGTCATATCTAAGCTAGATAGTGACAACTGGTACTGTCAGAACACTATTCGTGATTTAGCACTAGAAGTTTAACAATACATTTCCTTTATAATATGCATAAGCATATTGCAGAATGTTTTAGTGAACGAGCAAGACCAGAGAAAACATATAGATTTTTTTTAAATTACCATTCACAGGATCCAGAAAGAAAACAGATCCATATGCAGATTAGGCTTATTTTTATTTTATTTTATTTTTTTAGGCTTATTTTTATTTTCATAAATATTCTTATTTTTAAAAATATAATGATAAATCAGAATATATCAAGGAACACTTGGATAACTTTTTTACAAGAGTAAAATATCTGGCTTATATTGCCAAATTATTTAATTACTAAATGACTAAACCACTCTATATTTATACATTTATATATGTAAAAAAATTCCACTGAGGCATATTCAAACCATTTTCTTGGCTACAAAACAAGATCATGTGCTCCAACAAATAACAAAATATTTTTCATAAAGTATTTATTTAAAAAGTTATTATATACTACATGTACAAAATGATGAGATTTTCTATAATGAAATTACATTAATATACATAACTCAAATTTGCCACCTTGATTTAAACCTTAATCAGCCAAGAACATGATCAATTCATTGTGCTTACATTATCCAAAAAATTCTAATACCCCAAAGCCGTTTTAAAGCAAACTTTAAGAAAAATCATATTACTATTATAAGCTGACAGATATTTTTTGAAATATAATGTGAATATAATGTGAAAATAATGTGATCTGAAGACTTACATATAAACTTAAATAAACTTACATACTCAAACATATTAAATGAACAAGAAGACAGCAAACACATGGATGAAATAAAACTCTACCAAGCAACAGTATAATAGTAAAAAGCCAACCCTAATCACAAGAGAAATATATATGCTTTTTAAAACACATGCCTAAGTTAAATGCTTTTAAATACATGCTCGTCTTTCGAACTGCTCAAATGAACAGATAACATCCCAATGACTACAGAACTTTCCTCTAAACCGGCAAAACCAAAAAAAAAAAAACCTAATTCTTAATTTTGCAATTATAATGTGTGACACTTTCTTTAATCTTAAGAGTACCATTCATTCTAAACCGGCTGGAAAGCTTGCCCATTACATTTTTCCTGTACGTACCTCTTCCTTATCAATTATGGTGTATCTTCAGCATTCGGAGAAGAGGAAAAAAAAAAGGCTTCAAAACTTTGAGTTTAAAACACATCGTTAAACCAATATACACGGGGCTACTTTAAAAATATTCATTTCTAGAAGGCCAGAAAATCTTACTTTTTTTAAGCTGATGCATCTACACATAGAAAGCAACTTTTAGTAAGTTCTTTTGCTACGCCATAATGATCTGCTCCAGGAACTCAAGGGTACCTAAAACAACGAACTACCTGTTCTAGCCATGCTTAGGAATGTGTCCAAATCATTTTTATTGATTTAACCTTTATAGGAATGCTACATATCCTCAGAGCAAAACATTTTGAACGTATTTATAATATGACACACTTCTGAGAAACCATGAAAAAGAAAGCTAAAAACAAATCTAGATACTCCTCCACTCTTGGTTGTTATGGGTTTATTTTTTTTTTTAAACACTATCCACAGACCTAAATATTAAATAATTCTATGTAGGAAAAACTTACTTTGGCACCACTGTAAGTAGAAATAAAAATTTATTTTGGAAAAAAAAAGGTGCATTTAAATAAATTCGAACTTTAAGAAACAAAATGCCTGACTTGCCAGTGATGTCACATCTACAAATTTTAGCGGACTCTAAACACTCATTTTCATATTCTAATTACATATTAATCATGGAACCTACAAACATATCAAACTTAAAGAATTCAGTCCTTATTGAATAAACTAAGTTGTTCTCTAGTTTACATTCTGAGAGTTTACAGAGAGAGTTTTGTGTTACCTATCTCTCCAGCTTTCTACAAGTGGTACTTTATTAATGGCTTCAGCAGCTAATGCCTGCATTAGTTATGTTTCCCAAATAATAATTCACAATATTATGCTTCCTCATATTATGGTTCATCATTCGCTAACTTGAACCTCACCTCTAAAGAAGTTATACTTTCACTGCAAACTGTTCTCTTAAAAAGGCAAACAACTTCTGAGCATTTCCAGATGTAGCACTCAAAAAAAAAAAAAAAAGAAAAGAAAAACCATAGGCAAATTCTCAAAGAATTCGAAAATTATTAATAAAAATGTAGTAAAACTTGAGTCACTACTACTTCAATGATATCCATAAGTTTAAGAGCTGAATGTACTATATATCAAATTAAGAAGCTTATGATAGATTTCAGGTAGCTGCCAGTAGATAAAACAACCAAGCACATTTCAGGGTGAGACAAGATTCTACTGAACTGGAAGTTCCGAAGCTCTGACAATCACTGAACATGCAAGAATAAAATGATAATGTTATCTTTTTCAAACAGCTAACTTTTCTTCTGGGTAATATAAATTTGGGTTTGGCTACATTATTTTCATTTTGTCATTAATTTTTTATAAAACATCCAAGCATGCATGTGATTATGCTAAACCAAAATTAAAATAATTTATATGCAGCCTACTCTCTGGAGCAGGGCTGGGACTAGAGTGAGGCAAGCAGGCGTCTAGGGCACAACATTTAAGGAGGTACTTACTTGTGCCCAACCCTAAAAATGAGCACCTCCTTAAAACGTTGTGCCCTAGACACTGTTTGCCTCACCCTAGGCCCAGGTCCTGCTCTGAAGGTACACTAGAACAACCATTTCATGAGACATATCCTAAGGAGGATATCATAAAATACATATATATGGTAATATAAGAATAAGAAAATGAAAAATAAGAATATTTACATGTTTATCAGCCTATCTGATTTGTACTTTTCTTTAAAAAAAGAACCCACTCGGACTTATATGCAAATAAACATTTTAAAAAAATCATATTATAATGAGCAATTTGAGTTCAGAGATGTCACAGTTGACATATTTTTTTAAAGGAGCCTTTTATTTGCCATATCTATCTTTATTATCTGACCATATGTTTTTTTAAAAAAAAAAAAAGGATTGAGCAAGTATGTTCCATTAATGGGCTCACAGGACAACACAGGACTTGCTACAGCCCAGTGGCATTGACATCAGACTGATTAACAGAATCACCTGAGGAAAAGGTCTTGAGGAGGAAGGGGAAATGAGAGGGAATTTTTTTTTTTTTTTTAAACAAAGCTCTATAAGTAAATTAACCAAGTTTGGGGCCCAACAGAGAGACAACTTTTACATTCAGAAATAAACCAAAGACAAGACAGATACATAAAATATGTACATTTCCAAATTGTTTCTCCACTAAACATTTGTAAAGCTATTCACAAGAAAGCAAACACTAAAATTTCAGTTTTTTACTTTACTTCCCTTCCTTCTAGCAGACATGTTAGTCAGCGAGGATGTGTCCAACAAGTAATACCAATAAAGAAGGTCAGAAGCATAGTTAAGTAAGATGAATACAGCCAAAAATACTAATATTTTTCTTTTAGGTTCAAATAGCTATTCCAAGTATATAATCAATCTATACTAAAAACTTAATACTTTAAACTTTAAATATATTTAATTAAGCACATCTTAATGTATTTTAAAGAAAATATATGTGCCTAACATACTTCCCAAGATTTTTAGAGTATATCTTAATTGAAGCTATATTTTGTTTTTGTTAGCTTTTCTTTGCTGACTGTTTATTGTGCCAGGCACTGTGCTAAACCCTCTATAAACGTTATTTCCTTTAATTCTCAGAACTCCCTTTTATGGAATGGGAGTTATAATTATATACAGATGAGAACACTGAAAATGAGGTAATAAAACGTGCCCAAGGTCACACAGTTGAAAAACAAAGATTCAAACCCAAGCTTTCTCACTCTCAAATCACCACCTTACAGTGGTATACACAACCTTCTTGAAGTTACCTTCTAATCCCCAATTTCATCAATAAAGGTATCAATTCTCAGAAACATCATTAATGTAAAGTTATTAAACCAACAAAATACAAAAAGAGAGAAAATCTCTGAAACTCGAAATTCTCCCGAAGTATGTATCTTTAAGTAATACTGGTCAGTGAGAACCAAAGAGATTAAGGAAAAATAAAACTGTAGAGTATACCAAGGGATAAGATTTAGGTCAGGTTTGATCAGAAAATGAAGATTCCAAGGAATTAAATAATTCTTAGCCAATCATCATAACCAATAATATTATTCAATGTCCACACCACACAGTATATATACTTCATGTGACATGAAAATACCATTTAGGAGCTAAAAATTACCATTACATTAAAAAGGAATTTATAATCCTCTGTATTTGTAAAATTTTTAAAACAATAATGATTTCAGTCATGACCTTTATGTCAGTCAGATCTGGAGTCAAATCCTAGTTTCTGTAATAATCTATAACACTCCTTTTACCATGGTCTCACTGTCCTACCTAAAAAGGGTTATACACCCACACTCATGCTAAGTGAACAAGGTGGCCTTAATTCCTAAATTTTATTTTCTAATTATAATTGCTCAAATTCTTAATTAAATCTTTGCTAGTCCCAAAGATCCACTGATAAAGGTATATTTTCTTTGCCTACCAAAGAAATTATGTACCTAATTCTAGAAAGTAACTCTTTGACATGTACTATCTCTACCAATTTCATCTACAACCATTTTCTCCACTATTATTAAAAACAAAAATTCTTAGAGAAGCCACAAAAGAGTTCTAGCTCCTTTTTTCTGGCAAAGGATATGAATAAAGCTGTGAGATTATATTACTCAATCTGTTTGGATCCACCGAGAAAAGATGCCCTGGCCAGGAGCCACAGGTAATGGCAGGTAGATGAGACACATCATCAAAGAATAAAAAAACTGGGGGCACCTGGGTGGCTCAGTGGGTTAAGCCGCTGCCTTCGGCTCAGGTCATGATCTCAGGGTCCTGGGGTCAAGTCCCGCATCGGGCTCTCTGCTCAGCAGGGAGCCTGCTTCCCCTCTCTCTCTCTGTCTGCCTCTCCATCTACTTGTGATTTCTCTCTATCAAATAAATAAATAAAAAATCTTTAAAAAAAAAAAAACTGGAGAGAAGAGAAAGCTGTTTAAACATCACAAATGTCAACAAACCTCGCCAATAATTTTTAATTTGGTACGTAATGTTTTAATGATCACACCAACAACTTCAATAAGGTAGAGAAAGAATCATTCATTAAAATGAAGTAAGTACATATGCAGGTATGAAATCCTAGATACCACATTTTAGAAAAGTATGCAAACTCGCACCCTGTCTGGCAATGGACAAGAAGACAGAAAAAGATCTGGTTAGATATAAAAGCCGATAGAGGAAGATGCTTCATGGGCGTTAGCTTCAACTCCCCAAGTGTTCATGCTTATTTTATTAGAAGTCACTGAAAAGATTTGAGAAGAGAAAGACAAAAGATTTTATGTACAGCCAGAACAATCAGCCAGTGAAACCAGGAATAAATTTAAGAATGACATAGTGGGGGTACCTGGGTGGCTAAGTGGTAAAGCCTCTGCCTTCAGCTCAGGTCATGATCCCGGGGTCCTAGGATCGAGCCCCGCATCCGCCTCTCTCCCTGCCCGCCTCCCTTCCTCTCTCTCTGCCTGCCTCTCTGCCTACTTGTGATCTCTGTCTGTCAAATAAATAAATGAAGTCTTTAAAAAAAAAAAAGAATGACATAGTGATTTACTAGTTGTTAATTTAGTAAGAAAAAGCTGGGCCCAAACGTGAAAAAACATAGCTAAACTGAAGAGAGATTACAAAGAAACCAGCAGCAGAATTTGGCAGCCATCCTTGGGAGAAGCAAGAAAAGGAAAAGGAGATTGCAGCCTAGGGGAAGATGGTGGTGTTGATGGTGGTCAGGAGAAAATCAGGGGAGGGTAACGTAGGAAGAGTTTAGTCTTTCATTATTAAAGCTGTGTTGAGCGGAAGAAAAAAAGACCCTAATTATAAACAACACAATCTCAACTTTTTGTTTAGTTGTATAGGGGTGAGCATGTTATCAGAGAAACTCAAAATGGTAATAATCACTATGTTTGGATAACAGTAGAATTATAAAGGATTTTTTTATACTTGCCAGTATTTTTCAACTAAAATATATTTGTATTTATATAAATATATATAATATAAATTATTATATATATAAAATATATGATATATATAACAAATGCTTTATATATTATATATGTATCATATATATATAACAGTTTTAAAAATTTAGTGGACAATATGTTTTAATGTTTAACATCCCATACAACAAGTTTGGTACTGATAATGATGTTGCTGTTTTTAATCCCACTCTCAAGTTGAATGGTGCAAATTCTTACAATTAGAAACTATTTTTATGGGGGAAAATCAGTTTCACAAAAATCATAGAATCTCATAAATATGATAGACCCACAAGGGTTTTAGTGTTAAGCTGAAATCCCACTTATACCATTAATTCTTGTTGTGAGAGGCCAGATGATGTATAGAAGTGTTCAATCACTATATTCCTACACCTAAAACTAATATAATACTGGCTGTTAAGTAAGTGGAATTAAAATAAAAACTTAAAATGTGTATAAAAAATAAAATTAAAAAATAAATCCCAGTTACATCAATTTTAAAACCTTGAGCAAGCTATTTAAGCTCCCTGTGTCTCAATTTCCTCATCTGTAAAGATATGTACGCCCCACCTTGAAAATTTTCTGTGAAAACTAAGCATGTAAAGTGTCTACAACCCAATCAGGAAAAATCACTGCAGTTATTATTATCAACTTCCAATCCTGAAATTCTCCTAAGAGTCTAAATCTGTCTATTCATAATGTGGTCCACAGACTAGCAGCACCAGCAGCACCTGAAAGCTTGCACAAAAATCCCAGACTTTGAGAATCAGAATCTGCATTTTCAAAAGATCCCCAGGAAGAACAAAGTTTGAGATGCCCTGTTCAAAACAACACTGAAAGGGAATGTCCAGCTTGTCCACATATTACCAGCTCCCTGAAATCATCCACTTCATCTCTGTTTCAGAGTTCTCTCTGATGCTGAGTGAAGAGCAGCTAGTAGTTTACTCCTAATTCATAATTGCGAGACACTTTCAGGAAAATGACACAAATTCTAATCTACTACCACTTCCAAAAGATGACATTTCAAAAAACTAAGAGAACTCCCATGTTCACCCCTCAGTCCATCCACTTTGAACAAGAAACAGGGCCCTGTGGTGCCTAACTCTCTTTTATAAAACAAGGTCTTCGATAATTTGAGATATTTTGTAAATCATTAAACCGTACAACTGTATTAACTAGGCACCAGTCTGTTTACCTATGTTGTCAATGATGTCTTACCACAAACTTGTCAAATGCTTTACTGAAATTTTAAAACGCTATATTTGTCCTATGTTCTTGAGACAGAAATCTAGTAGAGCCCTGACAGACCAGAGAGTTTGCAAGGCATGGTTAAGACTGAGTGAAACTATAGGGCTTCTGGTGCTCACCTTCTAGGTGTCTCACAAAACCTGCCTTTAATAACCCATTCTGGAATCTTAGCCAGCACAGGCCTCCAGCACAGGCCTCAAGCAGACAGGACTTCAGACTTTCATTTTCTAACTAATTCCCCTCTTTGAGATTTTTATACTAATTTTTTACTCTTAAGTACTGTATTATCACAGATGCCTAGTCCTGTCTCTTTTCTATTCCATGATGACTGTACTGAATAAATAGGAAATACAGAAGACAACTGTCTATATGAAAAACTGTCAGGCCAAACAAACATTCAAATTTCCTAATTTAGAGAAATAAAAGATGGTATGAAGTAGATACAACATAGAAAAAAAAATCTGCTAGACTTCACAGTATACGGAGTTTGATTATCAGAGCTCCAGTAAGTTTATCTCCACTGTAGGGATTTCTTAGACTGCAGAACTTTCAACTTCCTCTTAGTTGTTACACAGTTGAGAAGTCCCTCATTTATCTAGTCTATTTTCCTCTTACCCATATATACTAAGGACATGCCCTTACTTGCCCATGCAGGCACTATTCCCATCTTTCCACTCATATCCATATGAGCACTGCCTTAGATTCCAAACTTCCAGTGGAGGGCCCCCAGCTGTAGATCTGAACATCATCTAGAATAGTAACATGATCAATTAAGCTGTAATTGCTTTATGATGAGCACATCAATAATTAAGAGCCTACAGAAAGATATGCTTATCACAAATTTTAAATCCATCAAAGATTAGGAACAGAGAAAAGCATAACAATTTTTTTTCTGCAAAATGTTGTACATGAACCAGCACTTTATTCTTAGTTGGAAAGACTTGGAGAAAAAAACACATGACTATGAAAGGAAAATTGGCCTTAAAGACAAACAGAGGAATATACCTAATGGATGGAGAAAGGAAGGCCATTTAAAATAAATGTGATAGGCCAAAACTCAGGATTAGGACAGGGAGACAATAAAACAAGTGGCAGGTACAGAATTTTTAAATCTCTTTGGTATAAGGGACTACGTGTGAGAAGACTGGTTTAAGAGTTGCCATCTACTATTCTTCAAAGCAGGCTTCATTCTTATGAGTTTAGGAATGTCTCTACCACACATAATGAAATCAAAATCTGGCAAACATGTATGTGAACAAAGGGGTTGTACTAATGTTAAAATGTACCTCATGACCACTATCTACTTGCTCACAGCACCTTAGTATTTAATAGGTAGATCTATGACAGAAACAAATTTAAAAAGAAAAAGTATGATAGCCAGGAAATCAGAAAATTTTCTAAATGAAAGACTGATGCTATGAAGAATGTTCAATCCTCAAATCGCTATTTCAATTCCTAGAGTTGAATACAAGTCTTATTTTCTCCTTGTTCTCTCGGTGTACCATATGAATGTGCATTTATTGAGGCCTCAGTACATTCTGAGAGAGATGTGCTGTCTCATCAAACAAAAATAAAACCTCCTTCCTTGAGCGTCAAAAAATAAAGATCGAGTTTGATGAACAATATTTTTTATTTTTAAAGTTGTTAACCTTTTAACTACTGATTTTTAATGGTTTCCTGTTTAATAAATCCTTGCCTAGATGGTAAGAAGGGGGGGAAGAAAGATTAGTTCTACTCACAGAACATAGTCTTAATAAATTATTCCTCTGGATTTTCTTCACACTTGGTTTGCTGGGTTTTCTCCAAGCTTCCCACCTCACCCCAATTCCTTCTAGTATTATCATATTGGACTTTCAAAGGACTGAGCTTCCAAGTCAGGAGACTAAGATCTATTTGCAGTTATCACGTTACAAAAAGACAAAACACTTTTCTGAGTTTCAATTTACCAGTACTGAACTATATAATGCTAAGGCTTTTCAAATACTATGATTCTGCCATATTTACTATTGCAGGTAGAAGATTATTTTCAATAGTGTTTGCTGGTCAGCCTAAGGTCACCCAGAGCAGACCTGAAGGCATTTTTTTTCCCACCGAGACTCTGTATAACAATTATCATTCTCAGCTCAGGTCTGCAGGGAGCCACTGACTACCAACAGGAAACTTACTAACGAGAAGAAAAATTTTTACCATCTGATTGCTGAATATTTAGCATTTTCATTCAAAATTCAATGTCTTCTTCCTGACTTTCTTCTAACCATGCTTATTTCCACTGAATCTTTGACATCCATCTTCTACTTTGGGTCTTTGCATCTGCAGCCCTAGATCCATGTTTTAAGAATGTGTTCACAGCACAGTGATAAGAAGCACAAAAGGTAACAAAAAAGGCAGAGAAGTGGAAGAACTTTGTTCTAGAGCCCTTTTATTCTCCCGCATGGCTTTTCTGATCTATGAAATAAGAGAAAAACTATGCACCTGCTTGCCCTGCCTCACAAGGAAGTTTTGAGATTTAAAGGAGATAAAGTTTGTCAAGACACTATGAAAAATCTCAAGCACACCCAATATATGTTATTACAATTTAGTACTACAAAAACAAAGTTTAAACTTCCATTCACTTGACTATAAGAACATGCTTGTGCCTTTAGATGGCAACATAAAATAGGAACGAGCCAGGTTTCTTACCAGAGAATAAAACTTTAAAATCTTCAGCAAACCAAGGAGTTTTGAAGGCTAAATTCTGTGAAATAATATTCATTAAATATTATCTCAAAAGTTAGTCTTCTCATTCCTCTAGCTCAGCTCACTTTTTAATATAACCCATCAGTAAAATACACATGTGATAACCACAACTGTTATTTGTTTATAAATTATATATGTATATATATATATATATATCTGTTATCTTTCTAACATATTATTCATTTTATAAATTATTTATGAAAGTTGAAATTTTAAGGAACAAAAATGTATAAGTAAAAGTCTTCATACTATTTCCTAGACTCCACTTTGGGGACCACTGCTATCAGTCAATGGTTTCCAACTTTTTAAAACTTTGTTCAAACGCTGCTCAAACACCGAATTTTAAAATGCAAACCCACTCTATAAAAGAAATAAATGTAGAGCTGCTCTGATTAAATGGGAATTGGAGAACAGGAACTTGGAGTTCCATGAAACTGGCCCCAGAACGCACAACTTAAATCTACTGATCTTGAGATCAGACTTTCCGTTAGTCTCTTTATAAATAAATAAATAAATAAAGCGTACTTTTACTTCAGAGTGCTGCTTCCTAAGCCTGAGGCCAAAGATGTTGCAAAATTTAACTGAATACTTGATGTTATTTTTACTAGAGATAACTGCTGACTACAAAATTAAGCGGCCCAACAGGCTTTTATGAAGGAAAATTCTCACAGGCCTTAGCACCAAAAAATGTTATACTCCTAACTGCTATGCACAGACTGTGAATCTGCTTTGCTTCAAGACAATATAATAAACAGTGTTAACGCTTTCCTAGTTGCTAAGAAGCTAAACAGTTACACTCTTGCCCTACCTCAGCAACCAGAGAGTACCTTTATTCAGTGCATCTCTGCATTTTTACCTTCTGGGTTAATTTTGTATCCCTACTCCTTTTAGGCTTCATTCTGATTTCTTGTCTTTTCTATGCTACTATAAATACTTGTGATAACCTCCTCATATCTTTTTGGAATCACCTAAGATACAAATGATAAAACTCAACACTCAGAATCCCTACTTGGCATACCAGTTTCCCTTTCCTCCAGGATAGAAACCTTGGAATCACCTCTGATAACTAATTCACACCTAACAATCCAGACTTCACATGATCACTTATACTTGGTTCCTAGCCTTCATTCCCACTGCCAGTACCTGGACTGCTACAGAAGATCTTCCCTCAGCCAGTCCATCTTACGTGCTGCTTATAATCAATCCTCCTTAATCAGTATCAACACATTTCATACCTTTATTTTTCCAAACACCTTTTAAAGGTTTCCCACAACCTACGGCAAAGTAACTCCTTAGTCAGGCATTTAATGCTTCCCATATTCTGACATCTATCAACTGTTTTGTCTGTATTTCCTATAATCCAGTTCTCTCCAGACACATTAAACTATTTGCAGATATGCCTCATCTTTGCCTCTAAGTCTCTGAACATACTGTTCCCATTACCTGCAATGTTCCCTACTTATCCTCACTGCTACCCTCCCCTTACCTTCTACTGTGCCAAATATTACCTTAGCCCTGACTCAAATGGCATTATTTTCACAAGCTTTCATCCTCCAAATTGAAAATGCCCTTACCCACCTCTGTATTCCCAGAGTAGTATATTTATAACTCCTTTCACATATTTATCTTCATCATTTCCTCATATTCATCTCCTGGCATCCTATTTTGCTTTCTGTATATGACATCACCTCTCTCCTTACAAACATAGGTTAAATGTATAAAAAATTGCAAACCGGTGAATCTTAAGTTTTTTTTTTCTTTTTTTCCTTTTGTTGAAGCTTTTTTCTTTCTAGCTGCAAAATCCATTTTCACTTGAAATGCTAGAGAAAGCCCAGTAAGCGAAATGGATTTTTAAAGGAGATTCTCTTGTTGCATGGGAGACAGACTGAGAAGATTAGCTCGAATCTCACCCCCTCTCCCGAGCAGCCCAGCAGCATCTTCACAAAGCACAGAGAACACTAAACCATACAACCCATGAAGACAAGAAGTGTACTTTATTTACCTGTCTCCCATAAAGGAAAGCAAACAACACTGCAAAATCAGATATTCTTGGAGTCAAATCATAGTTCTGTCAGTTATAAACTATGTTCTCTATGCAAATCCTTAAATCTCTCTGAACCCAAGTCTTCATTTGTAAAATGGAAATGGTAAAATCTATTTCCATGTGACAACCCCACAAGAAAAGGTACATAAGTCATACTTCATAATGTTGCTAGCATAGATAAAAAGGAATTCCCATTCCTTCTTTCCTCCCTCTCCACATCACCTAGCTAAATACCTAGCATATAATAAGAATTAAATAAACACTTCTTGAACGAATTATTGAATGACTAGATGGAGAGATGAATGAACAATCATCTAAACAAAAAATAAAAGGACAGAAAAGGGATTTGGTAACAGGTATAGAAAAAAGACATACTAAAGAAATACTATATGAAGAAAAAGGAAAATATTTTAAAATAACTTTTATGGCTGGAAAAGAAAAAAAGGTTGCACTTTATATATTTAAAAGCTGGAGACATTTTCAATAAAAATTTACTACCATAGAAAGAAGCTAAGACAAAATAATTATTTACACACATCATTTTAGGGCTTACATGTGAATAATATGATACCTGGCTAAAATCTAAACTCAATTTATATTCACCAGCTTTAAAATAAGAGTTAAAGTAAACTACAGTGAACAATTATCATACTTTTTTTTTTTTAAGATTTTATTTATTTATTTGACAGACAGAGATCACAAGTAAGCAGAGAGGCAGGCAGAGAGAGAGAGAGAGGAAGAAGCAGGCTCCCTGCTGAGCAGAGAGCCTGATGTGGGACTCGATCCCGGGACCCCGAGATTATGACCTGAGCCAAAGGCAGCGGCTTAGCCCACTGAGCCACCCAGGCGCCCCAATTATCATGCTTTTTAAAATGAATTTTATTTCACTGATTTATGTATGACTGTTATGGAATGGCATTCTGATTTTCTTCTTAAAATGTGTTTCCTTGTTTCTCAAGTTACAAATGTAAAGTTCTGCAATTGTATTTAAAATCTTTTGGAGGTAGATGTGCACAAAAGAAATACCTCAACACAAATCACTGTGACAGATAATGAACCCAAAAGGAATAGGCATATATCATTTAAGGCAAGATGTTAAGTTTGATAAAAACAAAATCTGACCTTTAATATTTTTTAAAATTGGTTAATAAACATAAAATGTGGCAAGGCTTATATCCCACATATTTTTAAACTCTTCTGGCATCCTTGGGGTCTGTCTACAAAAGCAAAGGCATAGGTACATGGTAGAAACTAAAAAATGCAAATGAAAGAAACAAAATCCTGTGGGACTGTCATTTAAATAGAAGGCTGAGGGACGCCTGGGTGGCTCAGTTGGTTAAGCGGCTGCCTTCAGCTCAGGTCATGATCCCAGCGTCCTGGGATCGAGTCCCACATCAGGCTCCTTGCTCAGCGGGGAGCCTGCTTCTCCCTCTGCCTCTGCCTACCATTCTGCCTGCCTGTGCTTGCTGTCTCCCCCCCTCTCTCTGATAAATAAATAAAACCTTTAAAAAAAAAAAAAATAAATAAATAAATAAATAAATAGAAGGCTGAAATCCAAATGGCTTATTTTTCTGTACACACAAAACTGACTTCATGCAACAGATGAAAATCAGTTAATGAAAAGTAATGGCAGAAAAAAAATAGTTACACAATTAGTACAATATTCTTGAATGGTAAACTACAAGTCAAGATTAGGTCTTACTCTTTCAAGTTATTTATAGTCCTTAGAAATGAGAAAAACAGAACAGAAATTAGATAATAAATATCTCTTATAAAAACGTCACTCCATCAGATCAACAAAGTTAAAGAATTATTTTCCCAAATTTGACTCCCAAAGAGGACTACTATAACAGAATACCTTTTATTTGACTTCATGAAAAGTGTGAAACCTCTTCCTTCTCACTACTATATGAAGGCCAAAATCAGTATTTTATGAAACTATTTTTAAAAAATTTACTAGGGGCACCTGGGTGGCTCAGTGGATTAAAGTCTCTACCTTCAGCTCAGGTCATGATCCCAGGGTCCTGGGATCGAGCCCCGCATTGGGCTCTCTGCTCAGCAGGGAGCTTGCTTCCCGCACCCCACCTTTGCCTGCCTCTCTGCCTACCTGTGATCTCTGTCAAATAAATAAATAAAATCTAAAAAAAAAAAAACTACTAGATTCCAAAACCAGAGAGATGTATATTTCATTTGGACACTGTATGCCTATCAGTAAATAATTTTGTATACTCAGGCTGATTACAATTTAAAAAATAATAAATGCCTAAATACTGAAATAAGCATAAAAAATGTCAGTGTGGTTATCTGTGAATCATGAGATTATTTCCTTCTTTTGTCCTTCTGAAAATTCCAAAATCTCTCAAATTTGTTACTTTTAAAATCAGAAAGTTAAAGTTATATAAACATAAATATATAGATATATATGCAAGTGTGCACACATTTATGTATCTTTAATATTTATGTGTACATACCCTAAGCGGCCTACTTAATTCTAATTATAGAAACAGAACACAGGGCTCTGGTGTAAAAATGAGAAAAAGTAAAATAGGAAGATATAACTTATGTTATTTAATAATTAAGAAAATATTCTCAAATCTCCCTAACATAACATGGCAGTTAAAGCTTTGGCTGTGGAGTTGGAAAGACCTGATGAAATCCCAGCAGGACTATTTAACAGCAGGGTAGCTGTGAAAAAAAGTTAATGAATTTCTTCAATCCTCAGTTTCCTTCATCTTAAATTTGGGAATAATATTATCCAACTAACAGGGCTAGTAAGTGGAGTAATATATGGAAAGATGTCAGTGCACAATGCGTATTTAGTGATGGTAGTATACTTCCTCTTCCCGTAATTCCTTGTGTAGCCTAATGATCCTTCAGGTTTCAGCTTAAATGAATTTCCTAAGAGATGCTTTCCCTAAATTAAGTTCTCACATTCCCATTTCCTAGTACCTTTTACATTTTCTTTCACAATCCTTATCACAATTTATAAGTATTTACTTAGGCAAATGTATGTACAGGGCATAGCATACCATATGTACTTAGTAAATTATCACTTAATGAATTTATAAAGATGTTTATATTTATTATCTTTCCACTGATACCATAAAATTATGTCTCTAATCAGTGTGATCTTGATTATAAATGTTACTGACTGTAATATAAATGGGGTTTCTAAATTTGAATTTAGTACTTCTGGGGACAAGTGCACTCAGGGAAAAAAAAAAGGACCTATATTAGTCAGAATGATAGAAGCACAGTAATTCTCTACATCTCATCCCTCATTCTTCCATGACTGAGTCTACTAAAAACAAGCATTAAGAAAAAATGTTAAGTTTTTTGGCTTTTAGTTTACCTGCTGAGTTTTCTTTTAAGCACTGTCTGCTACAACTGTGATTAAATCAGCGGTTTACTGATAAATCAGGGAGTCTCTGCTATCTACTACCTTTTTTAGCATTTGATAAAATTCAACTCCCTTTCATTTTCTTTTTTAAATTCAAGAATATTGAACTATATATAATACTACTTCCTCAAAATGATTTAAACTATTTTAAACCAAAAGCCAACATCATACTTTCTAGTGAATATGAAAAGCATTTCCATTAAATCAGGGATAAAAAATTCTACTATCTTCACTGTTCACTATTAATATTTCAGAAGTTCTGATTTAAGAGAGAAATAACCATTATTTATGGGTGATAAAATTCTATAACTAGATTGAGGAGAATCAACTTAAAAATAAAGATGATTAAATTTAAAATGTTCTTACATCTTACACTAACTACATGTAAATATAAACAATTAAGTCAAAGGTTAAAGAGCAAAGAACTGAACTACAAAAATAGTTCATTACGAAAACAACAGAACTTCAGAGAAATGAGAAACAGTAACGTTATTTCTAACAGAACTAGACTGCAAGCCCCATGAGATGACAGACTGTTTTGTTTTATTCACTGATATATTCCCAAAACCTAGAACAGTGTCTAGCACACAGTAGGCACTCAACAGGCATTAGCTGAATGAATAAATTAAATGCACTGGCATATAATAATCCTTCAGATCAAATGTGGTCTGCCAACAGGTGATAGTCTAAGAATGGTTTATTACAAGTCCACAATGAGAGGAGTCTGCACCAGAATGAAAACCAATAGCATCCAATGCACACTATTTAACTCAGCTTTTTTCACAGGAAAATGAACTCAGTGAAGGCCACAGGGGACTGGTTAACAATCTGGCTCAAGCTACTTACCTCATAAAAAACCAATGATACAGAGTTCACATACTGGCTACAATGGATGGCACTGCTTTAAACTAAATGTTGGGAGTTGATGAGAGGGGAAAAAAAACTAGCTTTAAACCAAAGAATAATTTGTAAAAGTAACATCTGGCTTTTGAAATGTGGTGATATTTAGGTCAGTGCATTTTTTTTTTAAAGATTTTATTCATTTATTTGAGAGAGAGAGGAGTGGTGAGAGGGGTCAGGGGAGAGGGAAAAGCAGACTCCCCACTGAGCAGCCCAGGACTCCTGAGATCATGACTTGAGCCAAAGGCAGACCTTCAACCTACTGAGCCACCCAGGTGCCCATCACTGGATCTTTTAAAGGAAACTTAAAACACATATGAAAGCAACAAGGATAAGCTCTTTTTGTCAGTTAAAAGTCAGGTTCTAATCAGGAAATTTAGACATCCCAGGAGTATCTAAATGAATGAAGCCTTACACTTTCTGAGCCATTAATAGTAGATGACCCTGAAACCCGAAACTAACCAACTACACATCCTAAGCCAAATCACCTCATCCCTCTCTGCTCTTCAGCTTCTTTACCAATCAAGACCGCCTTAAACAATTTCTAAAAACTCTCAAATTATCCCTACAGTCTAAGTAACTGACATTACCAGATTGATTTGTTTCTGAATGAAGGCAGACAGGTGGTTCTACAGAGATTTGCCGACGTTAAATGTTATCTGTAATCCTACAGAGTCAAACTGATTGAAAAAGCAGACATTTATAGAGAGATTTGCACTGAACACCTGTCCATCTCCTATATAAATGACTTACATATATGATTTAATTCACATGAGAAATCTGAGAGATTGGATATTATCATACAAATTTTATAAATAGTAAAAATTTCACAGCAATACAAAAAAAAAAGGGCAGAAAAAAAAAAATTAAAAGGCATTCACTCATATCTGTATGACTCCACCAGACCATACTTCCTTCTACAAACCAAACACTACATTGATCTTACAATTTTCTAAGGACACAGTAGAGATTTCAAGTAAATAAGAGATTTTCTAAATACAGAATGTTATACCTAAAAATGTGTTTCATGAGGTAAAGATGAAGAAGAAACTAAAGTTAGTGTACTAAGAAAATAATGGGAATGGTAAAACTTCAATTCCAAAATTAGTAAGGAAGCAAAATAAATACCTGGTGCATGATATACAAATGTTCAAACCCTTAAAAAAATCAGGGGAAAACCAAAATAAAGCACTAATTTGAATTTCTAATATGAATTTACAGTATGACGATAGACTACCCATACCCCCATTTCCTGTCTGGTCTATTTTGAAGACTTCCAACCTCTTCTTAACATTAGCAACTCCCATTGAACACTGTCCTTCTAAACTACCCACTATGAACAGGACTTCCTGTTTATTCTGTTTATTCTATTTACTCCTGTTTATTCTATTTAACACCTACTAGGTTCCTCATAGGTACCAGGGCACTGTAATACAGGCAAATTAAAGCAATCTTTACAGTTATAAAGCTTACAGTGGGGAACAGAAACGGATAAGATCCCTACCATACAATGAGGAGTTTGGTAAGAGTATAGTATGAGAGGCCACAGCACACAAGAAGGCAATTAACAAAACCCAACAGGCAAGGAAAGCCTTCCTAGAGGATGAGATGTCCAAGCTGATACTTCTATTTTGTTACATTTTCTATTCCTTCAGTTCTCATAATTACTACTTTTAACCTACTTATTTTAAAACCTCACTGAATTCTCCAAACCCTTCTTTTTCTCCCATTTTTCTACAAATTGATCAATTCCTTCCTATTTTCTGTTCCATCCTGCCTACCAGCCAAGACTCAGGGATCAAAATCTCTAACATCTTAAACTACAATATTCTTCTGCTACATCTGCCCTTCACAACTCTAAAGCAGTCCAATCAAGCCTCTTTTCCAGTCCTATGCCCAGCAGCTAAGCACTGCTATAGAAATTATACAACCTCACTGTTAGAGCCCCCATAACTGCTGACTAAGCTCAGCTGAGTCTGGGACAACTTAGGCAAGACTAAGCATACTCTTAATTTTTCACTCCCTAACTCCCCTTACCATTACAAACATTCACCCCTCCCCTCTAGTTTCCCTACCTCCCGTCCTCAGCCAGTGGCCTTGCCTACTTCTTCAAAATGATATGAACAATAATTAGACATAGATGATTACTTTAGACATTTTTTATGGATTAAAAAAAAAAAAGTTGTGTGTACTGAACTAACCCAGCAATGTAACTAAAGTTCCTCAAATGGTTTCATTGAGAAAACAGATTTAGTCCCAAACATAGGACTTACAAATAAACTTTGACCTGCCATCTGACAATTTCAGCTATTAAAAATACAGCCAAAACCAGAACTAAGAAGTAAGTAAACTCAACTCTCAAAATTGATACTAAGTTTATGCACCAGTGGTCATATGATTTTTCTCAGAAGTAGTGCCTCAGGCCTTCCTAGCTTATGAACTCTTATTTTAAATATTGGCTTAAATTTGACTACTAGTCTATCACAGACTGGAAGCAGTATTCAAAAAAAGGGGGGGAGTGAAACATTACCAGAGTGTGGCACATTGATAGCAGCAAAATTAGCAGCCGGGGGGGTGGGGGGGTGGCAGGGCATAAAACTCTATAAAAATAAATAAAATTAAACAGCATGAAGTAGGGCCATTTATCATAGGAGCAAAGTACCTCTGTCATACCCAAGGGCATCACTACAGTACAAATGGATCGCAACAGATGATACTAACAATGAAATTTCAGAGTAAAAAAGAGTAATTATATTTGGTATCCTGCTTATACACAGTAATAAATGTCATAAATAAACTATAAAATGTTCATTAAAATGGTCAAATAAAACCCATCTGATGGCTTAAATTAGCTCATATATTTATATGATGAATATATTAAATATCTCATTTTCTATAATTTATATTGCATAGACACCCTTATATATAAGTAATTCTGTTAGAATACAATGTGGGGGTACCTCAAGAAATTAAAAATCGAACTTCCCTATTGAACTACTGGGTATTTACCCCAAAGATAGAGATGTAGTGAAAGAAAGAGGCACCTGCACCCCAATGTTCATAGCAGCAATGTCCACAATAGCCAAACTGTGGAATGGGCTAAGATGCCCGTCAACAGATGAATGGATGAAGAAGATGTGGTCCATATATACGATGGAATATTACACAGCCATCAGAAAGGATGAATACCCAACTTTTTCATCATCATGGATGGGACTGGAGTAGATTATGCTGAATGAAGTAAGTCAAGCAGAGTCAATTATCATATGGTTTCACTTACTTGTGGAGCATAAGGAATAACACGGAGGACATTTGGAGAAGGAAGGGAGAACTAAAGGGGTGAAATTGGAGGGGGAGAGAACCACGAGAGTCTGTGGACTCCAGGAAACAAACTAAGACTTTTAGAAAGGAGGGAGGTGGTGGGATGGGTGAGCCAGGTGGTAGGTATTAAGGAGGGCATGGATTGCATGGAGCACTGGGTGTTATAAGCAAACAATGAATCATGGAATGGAATCAAATATGGTGACTAATATAACAAAGTAAAAAAAACGAATACAGTTTCACATACCTATAAAAAATTAAGCTAGTCTTTTATTTCTAATCATGCTCATCATTCAAAAATAAGACAATAACTGCATAACTTAAAACCAAGGGGATAGTTTGGCTTATTTTTATATACTGCAGGCACAGCACAATTCTACATTCAAGCAAGAAAAACACATATTAAAGAAAATGGAGATGTTCTTCAGAGTCTCTAATCCTGCACTAGTAACCAACTCATTCATTAGCCAGTTTCTACCCAGTGTTGTTTCAAATAAACTTTCTAACTGTAAAATTTTTTCATTAATCAACTTTAAAAGTAAAATGAACTGCAAAGACCAATGTCTGAAATCTGAGTATACAGCAAAAAGCATAAAAAGAAGAAAAATGAAACTGCTTAAAATTTGCACTTAGAATTTGTTTTGGAACGTGATAAAATGATTCCTAAAAATTCATCTGGAAGAATAAAAATAGGAAAAGAGACAAGAAATATTTTAAAAGGAAAAGTTATGCTGATGACCCTGAACTACAATACCAAATTTTAAAACATATTAAGAAGCTATAATAACTAAATTAATGCAGTACTGGCAAAGGAAAAGACAATTCAATGGAACAAAGCAGAAAACTCAAAAATAATAATTTATTATCTGATAAAGGTAGCATTTCCATTCTGAGGGAAAGGAAGGCTTATATAATTTGTGGTGGTTAGACCACTGGCAAACCAATTTAAAAACTGTTTTAACTTGGAACCCTTCTTGACACTATACAATAAAATAATGGATTAAATATTAAACTTGAGAAACTAGAAACTTGAAATGTACATATCAGACGATATATAAAAAAACGATGGGAGGGGCTTTCAGTCAAAGGCAGAAGCAATAATAAATAAATAAATAAATAAGACTGATTTTAACCACATTAAAAATGAACACTTGCGGGCGCCTGGGTGGCTCAGTGGGTTAAGCCGCTGCCTTCGGCTCAGGTCATGATCCCAGGGTCCTGGGATCGAGTCCCGCATCGGGCTCTCTGCTCAGCAGGGATCCTGCTTCCTCCTCTCTCTCTCTCTGTCTGCCTCTCTGCCCACTTGTGATCTCTCTCTGTCAAATAAATAAATAGAATCTTAAGAAGAAAAAAAAAATGAAAACTTGCATATTGAAAAGAAATCATGCACTATAAACAAACCTTAAGGAAATCAAAATATCAGACACACAAACACACACCACAAAGTATGAGACTCTGTGTTGGTAAAAGATTACAGATTGCTTTTATTTTCTTCTTTCTGCTTATCTGTATGAAGATCTTATTGCCTCTTCTGAGTTAAGGACGTCATTTAGAAGTTGCCTCAGTTTCCTTGAAAAGATACATGCACCCCAATGTTTACTGCAGCATTATTTACAATAGCTAAGGTATGGAAGCAACCCAGTGTCCACCAACAGATGAATGGATAAAGATATGGCACACACATACAGTAGAAGAGTACTCAGTCACAGGAATGAATGTGATCTTGCCACGTGCAACAAGATGGATGGACCTAGATGGTATTATGCTAAGTGAAATAAATCAAAGACTATATGATTTCACTTATATATAGAATCTAAAAAACAAAACGAAAGAGCAAGCAAAAAAACAGACTTTTAAATACAGAGGACAAACTGGTGGTTGCCAGAGGGGAGGTGGTCTGGGGGATGGGCAAATAGATGGAGGGGATCAAGAGGTACAAATTTCCAGTTATAAAAGGGTCATGGAGATAAGAGTACAGCATAGGGGGCACCTGGGTGGCTCAGTGGGTTAAGCCTCTGCCTTCGGCTCGGGTCATGATCTCAGGGTCCTGGGATTGAGCCCCGCATCGGGCTCTCTGCTCAGCAGAGAGCCTGCTTCCCCCTCTCTCTCTCTGCCTGCCTCTCTGCCTACTTGTGATCTTTCTCTCTGTCAAATAAATAAAAAATAAATAAAATCTTTAAAAAAAAAAAGAGTACAGCATAGGAATTATAGCCAGTAATAATGTAATATTGTGTGGTGATGGATGATACCTACACTTATCTTGATGAGCACTGGGTAATACAATTGTTAAATTATTAAGCTGTACACCTGAAATTAATATAACATTGTCAATTTACTTCAATTATATATTTATTTACATATAAATAAATGAAAACATATGTAATTTATGTATAAATAAATAATACATGTCACATTACTCAATACTGGCAAGGTATATACACATATATGCACTACTGGTGAGACTGCAATTCATTAAAGCCTTGATGAAAGGTCAACAAAAACCTTAAAAGAACTAATCCTAATGAAATATCCAGTCATGTGCTCAAAGATACATATACATACACACCCATACACACACAGTAGAGAGAGAGAAAGCAGGGGGAAGTGAGAGAAAAGAGAGGAGGAGAGGAATAAATCTATATATAAAGGAAGTTCATTACAATCCTATCTGTAACACTGAAATATTAGAAACATATATTTAACAAGATTGCTTAAAGACAAGATAATGGAATATAAAAAATCATAGCCTTAAAGATAATACCATATATTTATCAAAATGGAAAGGGCTTATCATATTATACAAGTAAAAGCCCAAGTTATACAATAGCAGTTATAATATGGGCTTTTGATATTTATTTTTTATATGCGTTGGAAACTAGAAAGATAAATACCAAAGCATTAATATTGCTTTAAGTCAATGAGTTTAAAGTGTTCTTTATGATCTTTCATCTCCTGATTTCTTTTTCAGAAAATAACATGAACTGAAAGACATTTAATTTTGAAAAAAAATGTTAATGTGACAGTTCCCCTATCCATAACATTTTCTTGGTTTTAGGGGTTTTTTTTTGGGGGGGGAGGGAGTTATTTTGTTCTTAACATAAAATTCACCAATGCAGAAGTGAACCAAGATCTTCCGGTTGCAAATCTACAATCCTTTCCACTGTATCATGCTATCTAAATCATTCATATGTGGCATTATTGTCCTTTATATTAACTTACCCTTTAAAATATTCATATTATATTATAAATTTTAAGAAAAGTAAAGTTTTACTGTATATTAAAAACAAGTATTATCTCTGTTCACATCCTTCCAAAGGATCAGAAGATACCATCAAACCCAAATTCTAGGTTGGAAGAGACAGAATAAAAAAATAAAGTACTTGACTCCAAGTTTGACTGGGAGTAATTCCACACAAAAAGAATGTTATTTTTATTGTAGAAATAAGCATCAACTGATTGCCAGTTCAGCCCAAAAAGATTAATTTAAACTTGGCAGAAATATACTACTACTGTACTGTTATCCCTATTAAACATACATTACCAACCTACATAAAACAGAAATAAGGGAGAAACCCCAAAAGGCTAGGAACACCCTCCCAGCCATGGAAAAGCATTTCAAGACAGAAATCCATGGAAAAAAAGAGGAAGAAAGCAATCAGTCAAAGATAACAGATGAAGGATTATTTCTCACTTCTCTTCCTTAGAACAGTGGTTTGTGAATTCTATGTGCTCTGTCCCATGAAAAAATGTTATGCCAGTTAGAAAAACCTAATTTTTAAAAGGCATATGATACTTGAAGATTTTTTTAAATATTTATGCAGAGATGTCAAAAAAGATACATCTGCAAAAGTAGCACATTCACAAAAATATATATTTTTGTGACATATTTTAGTACATCAAAAACATATACACACATATTAATATATATGTTAACATGTTAAAAGTACATCACAGAATAAATCAATTCTCATTTCTTTGGATGTAATACAAAATGCATATTGGTGTCATACCTACAGAGAATCAGAACTGTCCTCAGCTAACTTAAAAATGGTCATGAAGCTTGGACCCACAATTTGTCAAAATAAAAAAAGATTCATTGCCCTCTATTAAAAATCTACTATTGGGGTACCTTCCGGGCTCAGTCTGTAAAGCATGGTCTCTTGATCTTGAGGTTGTGTAAAGAGTCATTTACATTCTTTATTGATAGCGTTCACTGTTAGGAGGCAATCAATATATAATGGTAATATTAAATTTTAATCTCCAATCCAAAATTACTAACCACTTTTTGATATATTTCGGCATTAAGGAATCCATTTTTTTCTAAGATTCTATTTATTTATTTGACAGATTGAGACACAACAAGAGAGGGGACACAAGCTGAGGAAGTGGGAGAGGGAGAAAGCAGGCTTCCCGTCAAGCAGGGAGGCCGATGCAGGGTTTGATCCCAGGATCCTGGGATCATAACCTAAGCCAAAGGCAGATGCTTAATGACTACGTCACCCAGGTGCCCCTTGAAGAATCCATTTTTACCCACTACAGTTTTGAGATTTTTTTTTTTTAAGTGGTCTTTACACAACACGGGCTCAAACCCACAACCCTGAGATCGAGTCACACACTCTACCAACTGAGCCCGCCAGGTGTCCCCATCCACTACCATTTTTAAAGATTAATTTTGAATTTGGCATATTTAAAAATAACAAGTTTTTGAAATCCTAGCATGTTAAAAACAACAAATTAACAAAATACTGCATAACATATTGCTAACTCTCTAACTACCAGAAATTCTACAAAACCAGCTAAATGAAAATGAGGACCCAAAACTCACAATGCTGTTACATATTCTATTACATATTCAATTACCCTGGCAAAATAATCAAGTACAATACAATATGCTCAGAGCTATAGTGGTGGGACTTTTAGTAAGACTAAACACAAATATATTATGTAAATTTACAAAGGAACATTTTTAAGAAACACACTTCAGTATTATCTGTGCTTTCCAAAAAATGGAACATGAAATATAATATTAATCCTCCCAATCAAATCTAACCTGCCAAAGTAACCAAAAATTAATATCCCCAACTCTTTAAAGAACTGTGCAACAATGACAGCCAAAAGAAAGGAAGCAGCAGAAAATAAATTGGTGACAGCACTTATTTATTTACTTAAAAGTAAATAGTAAATTTTAAAAAGTGATATAACACGTATATGTATTTTCCCAATTTCAATAAAAATATAAGAAACCGGGTGGGGTTATGGACATTGGGGAGGGTATATGCTATGGTGAGTGTTGTGAAGTGTGTAAACCTGCCAATTCACAGACCTGTACCCCTGGGGATAAAAATATATGTTTATAAAAAATTAAAAATTAAAAATTAAAAAAAGATATATAAGAAACTGAGAAAAGTAGTAGTCCATGTATAATTTAAACCATTTTTTTTAAGATTTTATTTATTTATTTGACAGAAAGAAATCACAAGTAGATGGAGAGGCAGGCAGAGAGAGAGAGGAAGGGAAGCAGGCTCCCTGCTGAGCAGAGAGCCTGATGCGGGACTCGATCCCAGGACCCTGAGATCATGACCTGAGCCGAAGGCAGCGGCTTAACCCACTGAGCCATCCAGGCACCCCTCCATGTATAATTTATATTTTCCATATTTCTTCTGTGTTGTTCAAACATGTAGCTACTTGCAATATGTGACTATTTAAAGTTAATTAAGATAAATGTAAAATTCAGTTGTTCAGTTGCCTAGCTCACTTTACGTACTCAGTCAGCACACATAGTTAGTGGCTATCATACTGGAGAACACAGAAATAGAAATTTCCATCAATGCTGAAAGTTCTACCAGACTGCAGGCTACAAGGCAGACAATTCATTTTTTCTCTGTAATTATAAAAATTCTTCCCCATGAAACTGCAAACATTTCCCCCTGCACTTGAAACATTTTTATAAGCTTCCTAACCAGACATTGATGAGAACCATTTTTTTTAAAAGATGATGGCAACAACTAACAGGACAGTGCCTACTATGCACTGGAAACAGCAACTATCTGCCTTGACTCAGAATCTCATTTCATCTTCATATAAACCCTATGACGTAGATGCAGGTCTACAGTCCTTTCTCTGAGAAACGTTCTTCAGAATTCCCGGGTTTTCAGGTTTTAGAAAGTTAATACTGAACATGAAGCATATATATATATACTACGTACCACCACAGCCAGTCTAGGTAAGCAGTCAGGAACACAATGGAATGTACGTACGAGAGTTAAGTGAATTCTAGAAGTACCCGTGAACCAGCTACATCCTGGTTCTGCCAACAAACTGGTTGAGAATGGGTATTCCCATTCTCCAGTGAAATACTTTGCAACCATATAGTACTTTTGAATGACGGATCTATGAACTGTCACCTATTTTTCCCGATACAACTACGGATTTTCATTAGAGAATTACCAAAATGACCATCCCCCTGGACTTGAGGGATTCATTCTAAGACTGAACAACATATTTTTCTCCCTGGTAATTACAGACATACTATCCTAAACTTGAAAGCCTTGTTTACTTTCTTTTCATGAGATAACTGATAGAGATATTTCAGTACAAATTCAAAATTATATTTTGTACCATTTATAAGACGACACTTTTTTTTGGTGCAAGCACTTAATTCAGTTGGGATCTAGCAACTTAAACATTTCCTTATTTCATTTCTGAAAGGAAACTAGGTAAAACCAACTTTCAGTTACATACCACTTTTTAGGTTCTCAATCAGCTTTCACAGATTTTCTCACTTTCAGGAAAGACTGTGACCAATTTTAAATAATTTTAAAATCTTCCACATTATTGTATTTATAAACCAATGTATATCTTAAAATATTCCAAATAGATGCATTCCACAAAAAGTACAAGGATAAGTTTATCCACATATTTTAGTGTAAATTTATCAAGAATTAAAAGAAAATACTAATGGCAATAAAATATAACATTTAAATATTCAACAATGTAGCTATGTTTATATCCAAAATTATGACATATCAGAAATATGAGCATCCAATAAGGAGCCTATAAGTATAACAAATACACAATTTCAACAAAAAATTACACTTTCTCTTCGTTATTGACATGACCTTACTTAAAAATATTTGGTGATTAGGCATAGGCAATTAAAATAAATGCTATGATAATATGAAAATAACTTCATCCAATACTTATAAAAAATTAGACCTCATTATTAACGATACTAATTAACAATAATTATTTAGCTTTCACATTATTTCATTAGAGTATACTACTCACACATAAATTAGTAAACACTGATTCATAAACTAAATTTTCTAAATCAAAATCAAAGCTTGATTGGCTGAAATGTAGTTTAGCATAATATGTCAGAAGTACGGACTCTTGAGGGAGTTAGACTTCCTGGCTTAAATATAAGGTTTTGCCACTTACTCTAATGGCAAGTTTTTGTAAGTTACTTACTTTTGTGTCTCAATTTCCTCATCTAATTTTTAAAAGGGGAATAGTAGGATCTACCTCACCAGGTTGTGTGAAGGTTAAATGAAATGATACATGAAGTAGTTAGGCAGTGCCAGCATTCACTATTGTCAGTAGTATTAAAGCACCTCTGAACTTGGAATGAATTGTTAGCACTATTTACCTTTTAAGAATTCTTATCCAATTTCCTAAAAAACTTAAATGCACCAAGAAAACAATATTTGAAGGAATGCTGTGTGAGTTGAATATATATCTAATATTTACACATATGTTTACATATCAGGTCTCTTTAAAGTCAGATTAACATGAGGCTAGAACTGGGAACATGACTCTTTCACAGCTCCTAACTTCAAAATGCTAAATTATAGCCAAATGATGCCATTTCACATAGACATCTATGCCCTCACCTAAGGCAGCAATGAATGAATAGTTGTTGCTACATGCCCCCAAAAACTCATAGGAAAAGAAGCAAATCTGACTGAAAAAACTATTAGTTCAGTTTTGGACATACTAAGTTTGAGGTGCTCATAGAATACTGCAGGGCATTCCGGGAAAAAGTCAGAAGTAGAGACCTCAGGAAGCTTATTCTCAGAAGTTCATCACTCTTTGTACTACCATGAAATTAATTTTTCATATCCTATTACCTAATAGTTATGTGTCTCCACAAACCTCTATTGCTACACTAAGTGGAAGGCATCTAGGTCCTGCCATGTAAGGGATCAATAAATGTTGATTTCTTTAAAAACAAAAAACTTGCAGAACTATATATACAGTTAAGAGAGTAAATTTTATCATATACTAAAAAAGCTAAAACAATTTTTTTTCAACCTGTGAATTTTAAATAAGGATGAAATTTTCATTTTGAAGAATTCTTACAAAATAAAGTACCTACAATAGGGATTTGAAAAGATTTCACTTTGTAATTTACGGAGTTAAGTAAATTACTTGAGTTCAGTAACTTAAAAATGAAAAGCCTCTGGACCCTCCCAGCACATATTATTCAAAGAGCTGTGATAAGAAGCATGTAGCAAATGTGCTGAGTTATTTGCTCTAGGTAAGGGAAAGCTGCTATCATCCCCCATGCACCAGCAACTGTCTGCTAATCCTTTAGTTTAAAATCTACAGAAACACCTCCTAAAGAATGCTTCACTGTACTATTTAGAAGCCAAACTTAAAATATGATCCATTCTATCAAGGCTCTAACAGTAGTACAGACCTGCTAGCCGCCAGCTCTGTATTTAATAGCAGATCATGACAATTTCATCTGTGCTTGACAACTGGACACCTTTCATTGAAACTATTCCCTGGAAATGACACTACAACATTGTTACTTATGTAGAGGGCAAGGAGCCAGGAGAAAAAAAGCCATTTATGGTGAATGGGTGTGAAAGACAGTAACAGTAGAGGATTAAAAAATGGTAATACAATATAAACAGGCTTAACAGAACTGTGAATGGGGATACACAGAATGGAATTTCTACAACACAAAATAAACACGAAGATTTAATCCTGCACTTCTCATCAGAAGTAAGCAAGAATAAATATATACTGCTTCTCATATAATCAAAAGCCTGAAAACCTTATACTGATATTGGTAAATTTAAAAGGATTCCCTCAATTTGGGCCCTTTTTTCCTGTTCTATGAAGCAATTCATAAGGGGAAAAAAATAACTTCAGACTATAAATGATGAATGTAACTATTAGGAGTAGCCTCTCTAAGAGGTCTGAAATAGAAGGAAAATGTACATTTCTTCCAAAGCTGTAGCCAACAATAACTTTTGCATTCTGAATCCAGCTTAAGCATATTAGTTGAGAAGATGTTTGCAAAAGTATTTAATAAGAAAGTGCTGAATTTAGCTTTTATTTTTTTCTGTTTTCTTAAGTGGCCTGCAGTCTATCAAATGCACTAAGAACCTCCCCTAAGTGTAAATGACCAAAAGGAAATAAAGCTTTCCCCTTATAGAAACTGTTTCTATAGATCAGGTAAACCTTTTCTGTAAAGGGCCACAGAATAAATATTTTCAGCTTTACAGGCCATATGGTCTCTGTCACAAAAACTCAGCTCTGTCATGTAGCATGAAAGTAGCAACAGGTAACAGATAAATGAGTATGGATGGGGTCCAATAAAACCTCATTTTCAACAACAGGCAGCCGGTCCATGGGACCATGACCATAGTTTGCTGACCTATGCTATAGACCTTGTTTTTTTTTTTTTTTACCTACGACAAATATATTGTTTTAATAAACACCACCAACTTTGAAATATGATGTCTGTGATTTGCTTTAAAATATTTCATAAAAGAAAAGTGGAGAGTAGGTTAAATGAGACTAGCAAAACACAATTATTGTTAAGGTTGAATGATGGATGCATGGAGTTCATTATCCTATTCTCTGTAATTTCATGAGTTTGAAATTAAAAGCTTTTAAAAATACAAAGTAAATCAATGAACCAGCTCTGCAGGAAAATGAATTTCTTCACTTTAATGTAAACCTTCTAAAGCACATTTATTATTTTGAAATATAATTAACATTATGCCACATAAAAAATTCTTAATGTAAAGCAACAAAACTAAAATGAAAAGGCTTATCATATGGAAGAGTATACCAGCATAAACCCTTAACATTTTCCATAATTTAAAACACAGGCTCCCCCATACAGCTCCTAAATATATTAAATTTATTCTCATCTTATCTAACAAAATATTACTAATTTTTGGTTTAAGAATATAATTATTTTTATAGGGCACATGTTATTTATGTTAACGTGTAATGGGTTTATTATTTTCCAAATAAATTAATATTTTTATATTATTTAAATTTAGAGTCCTAAACTCTAAGAAATAAGTATTCATGGATACAACCTACATAAACAAACGCTTTAGGTCTTCAACAACTAAGAATGTAAAAGGATCCTCCGACCAAAAAGCTTGAGAACCTATGGCTTAAATGTTCTCATTGTTGTCTAAAGTATGTTTACCAAGCATATGAACAGCATATGTATTTGAACAGTCACATAGTAAAGTTAATCCACTAAGAGGACTGTCAATATTCACCCACAAGAGGAAGATACTTAAATCATCAACAGAAACATTCTTTTCAACTTGCCCTGTATGTCATAAATAACGTACACACAGGAAAAGAAGAGCTCTAATGTGTTGTCCCACTTATGCAGATAATTGTCTCCTGAACCAATAATAAAGAAAAATATATGCTAGCAGACATCTCTAATAAGAGCGCTATCTCCTACCAAATCAAGCTAAGCCACGTCACTCAATGCAAAAAGCTAGAACTCAAGCTAAACAGGGCCTTAGGAAAGAAATCTTAATGACTGTATAATTTCTCAAAAACAATAAATGTGTTTTTTAAATGTTCTAGATTTTTTCTCAACATTTAGCAATATAGTGATTTCAGATATTATCAAAACTAAAAAGAAATTTAAATTAGGCTCATGGAATTATTATGATATTTGTGAAAAACTGAGAACCTCTGTGAAAACATCTGAACTATCCAAGAATATAATCAATCTCAAAATTCTCTAAATCTAAAACTAAAATAGGAATAAACAATCTGTAACACAGATTTGAACAGATAAAACCAGAGCAAAAATATTCCTGTGAATGTCCATTCTTTTATAAAGATAAACCAATATTTATTTTTCAAATACAATACCACCTACTATTTTTAATGACTTTTGCCCCTTTTGTATATGGCTATTTAATCTATTATCAGACTACTTCATTGTTACTTAAGTATGCATTTCCAAGTTAAGTTTTAGAAACTTTATTGTTTTTGTTGTCTTTTATCAACCTGAATAAACTTAAAATAGTAATGTGTGATACAGAGACATACTTACATCATACTCTGTAACTCTGCTGCAAAGCTTACAGACTTCCCTGTACTTCTTCCACTACTTGAAGTAGCAGTAGACATGGGGCTGGCTGCAGTATTATTCATCTAAATAAAAAAGAAATAAAGCTTACAAAATGTATTTAACTATAAGTAAATGCATCAAAAATGGAAGCAATTATAAATTACTTCAAAAAGTATAGAAAACTTTAAATTTCTAGTTTCTTCATAAATCTGCTTGTCCATACTTAATGTTCTTTATTAAAATGAAATAGTAAAATAGGGGCACCTACGTGGAGTAGTCAATTTAGCATCCAACTTTTGATTTCCATTCAGGTCATGATCTCTGGGTCCTGGGATCAAGTCCCGCCTAGGGCTCTACTCTCAGCATTAGTAGGCTTGAGATTCTCTTTCTCTCTCTCTGCCCCTCCCCCTACCCATCACACTCGCATGTGTGCTCACTCTCTCTCACAAATAAATAAATCTTTAAAATGAAACAGTAAAGAAGAGAAAACTGCTTAGTCAAATACAATATCAAAAAAGTATTCATTTAGGCGATTAACATTTTATGGAAGAAAAAGATTCATTAAAATACTTTACTAGAACCCCATGATTTTCAAAATGTGTTCCAGGGAGCCCTAACGTTCACAGGCAATACTTAAAGGAGCTTCCAATTGTCCCAAAGCACACCCTCCCAGTTCCATCCAGAATCAGAGAACAACTCTGATTTTTCTATTTCATGTATTGGGGTTCCAAGTAAGAGTTAATATAAAGAATTGGGCAGCTGTAAAATACAAAATTAGAAAACCACTGCATAATCTAATTGCTATTTGAACCAAAACCTAAAATATAAATAATAAAGTCAATCAGTAGATCGTAAATAAGCATTGTGATATTTTAAAATCTCATGGTTAAGTAAATCATCAATTTAAAATGTGACTTTTTCCCAATAAAATTAAGTTGATGCATAAGGGGAAAAGTAGATGCCAATCCTAATATATGCTATTTTATTTAATGCACGTGGTATTCCCATAAACAAGAATTAGTGAAAATAATGTTAAAATAATGAAAGTAGATAAAAACCTCAATTACGCAGTAAGTGCTCAATAAATGTTAGCTATTATTTCATCTGTCCATATAAATTTTGCAATATAATTTTCCTTAAAAATGATCTGCAGATTTGAATATATGATATGAGATATATATATATATATATATTCCTATTCTCTGTAATTTCATGAGTTTGAAATTAAAAGCTTTTAAAAATACAAAGTAAATCAATGAACCAGCTCTACAGGAAAATGAATTTCTTCACTTTAATGTAAAGTTTAATGTAAACCAGAAGTCAGACTGTCTAGGTTCAAATCCCAGTTCTGCTACCTTACTAGGACTTTGGGCAAATTACTTAACTTCTTTGTACTCCAGTTCCTTCATCTTTAAAATGGGAATGATAATCCCACATTCTTAGGGTTGTTGTGAGCATTCAATGAACTAATCTGTACAAAGCATTCAGAACAGCTCTTAGCACACAGTAAGAGTACAACGTTAACTTAGTATTGTACAGAGAAAGAATTCTTTTACTGGTCAGCTAAAAGCTTTTATATGACAAATTGAGGTTACTATTTTTTCAGAATTGCAAGTCTCAGAAACTTGAATATTTTCACTGAACAGCCTTAACACGATTCAATAAATATTAAGTACTTGGTTTCCTTGTAAAATATTTTTCAGTACTGACATCATCACTACAGCTAGCAGTCATCCTAGCTCAAAAATCTGTCGTTGACTCCTCCTGCACCCTATCATTTGCAAAAACAAAACAAAACAAAACAAAAACAAAAACAAATAAAAAAAATTCTACTTATGTTCTTACATCCTCCCCATCTTGTTCTACTGTATGGCCCTCTCTATAAGCACTATTTATAGCTTTTCTCTTTCCATCTCAATTCATTCTTCACCTTGCTGCGAAATTTATCTTCTTTTTTTTTTTTTTAAGATTTTATTTATTTATTTGACAGAGAGAGATCACAAGTAGGCAGAGAGGCAGGCAGAGAGAGGAAGGGAAGCAGGCCCCCGGCTGAGCAGAGAGCCCGATGTGGGACTCGATCCCAGGACCCTGAGATCATGAGCCGAGCCGAAGGCAGCGGCTTAACCCACTGAGCCACCCCGGTGCCCCCGAAATTTATCTTCTTAATACATCCTCTAACCTGACAGCTCCTGTGGGCAATGGAGGCTAAAACTGATATAGGAAACCCAAACCCGGGTATTTACCAAGCTCTGAGATGGAAGGACTGGGCTCCATGAAGATGACTGAAGGGATGAAAAAAAAAAAAAAAAAGCCACCAAAAACAACAACAATAACAAAACTACTATAAACTACCGCCTGAGACAGGCCATGTATGAAGCGTTTGAGAGAAGGCAACGGGACAGAGGCCTAAGATGAGCAGCATACTAGCAGGTTGGCTAGATCTGGAATATCCCAATATCCTCCTGTGGCAAGGCCAACTATCTGCCAGCATAAGTCCTGGTCTAGTATGAGGTCCCTAAGGGCAAGAGCAAATGAAAGAGCAGAAAAGGCAAAACCTTTTACTCAAATTGAGCCTGAAAACCAAAATTCTAAAACACATAAAGAAGCTAACGCTATGAAAGACCACTGACTGTTTTTAAGCCTCATTTTTTTCCCCACAGGCTTTTACAATAAGTACTTTTTTCTACAGACAATATAGGAAAAGAAGCATCACCATTAGAACTCAGGTTAAAAAGAAAAATCACATTGCCAAATCCAAGATTGGGGGAAGACAAACAGGAAATGACTAGGAACAGTCCTACAGAATCAGGACAGTGATAAAAAAGGAACCTGGCTCTCTCAAGGACCTTAGAAATGGTTTCCCTCATCCCACCAGAACCCTGGCAAAGATACGATGTCCCAGAGAAAACGTTAAACTCAAAGTTTATTAACCCCAATTTCCAAAAACAGTTATGATTTAAGGTGACTCATATCAGACTGGAAGACATGCCAGTGTGTGGCACGATCCTGTGGCCTAATGTCCCATGACACTGCGGGAGCAATCTGCCCCTTTTTCATTTTGCAAATCCAGTCACCCTACTTTAACACTCTGAAGAGGAGACACTTCAGAAAGTAAATTTGTATTAAAACCACAGCTCTCTTCAGTTGTCCCCCTACTGCAAATGTTTCACATCAAGGGTATTTATTGGTAAGAGGTAAAAGGTCCCAATCGTAGTTTATTATAACCGCGATCATCCTTTCACAGTCAAGTTATTTAATTTTTAAATCAAACAGGTGAATAACATTTTTCTGACATGATGAGCTGATAGCTCATTAGAACCTTTAAAAAATTATTTCCCATACCCACATTTCATTTGATTTAGATAATTAACTTCTTTAGACATAACTTCTTTACACATCAAAGTCCTATCATCCCAATGCTTTATTTCCTTTCTCCTAGACATTAAAAAAAAAAGTCAGTTAAAAGCAGAAGCACTCAAGTCAATTTTCTCTAATAAATACAGTTAACATGGAACTGAAAACCTACTGTAATCTTCTCAATGGGTTAATGTCCTGCAGTTGTTTTAGCTTTCAATCGAAATGCAGCTGTTTGCCATATTTTACAAAATGAATTCAGATGTGCAGATGGAGACCTAGATTATTTCAACATGCAACAGTTTAAATGTGAACCCGAAGAGTAAGTTCATCTCTGATTAATACTTATATTTAAACCTGATCGTTAAGCCAAGAGCCAATACTATGTCACACCTGTAAGCTCTTATTCTGGAGTAGAAAAATTGAAATCTTTTATTTCAAAATGATGGAATTTAAGGATATACCTTTTCTCATACTGTCACAACAATTTTTTTTTAATTGTAGTAAACTTATACATTAAAATGTGAATTAAACAAAAATGTAATGAACATGCTACTGAGTTTCTAATTATAGCTCATATTTTTGGTGCTAAATGACCAAAGATGAAATACCATGAAACATCTTTGGCTTAAAGTACCTCCAAGAGTTGAAAACTTTATTACTAGTTATAGCACCATCAAAACAACATAAATATCTGGATTGTGAAATCCATCAGTTTACCCATTTATTAAGACAGTGGAATGTTTTATCATTTCTTCTATTACATCACTGCTGAAGAAAATTAAGTCAGCAGACCTATATACTGATTCTGAGCATAACAGTTCTAATTCCAATCACCCATAAGCTGAACATCCTGCATAATATAAATTAATAGAAAACTGTTACAATCAGAACATTCTCATCTTCATAGAACTCCAAAGGCAGGAAGCAATTATGGTTAAGCCAACACTATTATACACTTCATTCTGGTTCTGTTGTTTAAAAAAAAACCTCAAATTACATCATGATACAAATTTTTCCTGCTGTGAAAAATAATACCAAATGATCATTCAATGACCGAGAATGTAAAAAATAAAAAAAAGTTAAGTGTACAAAGTGTTAAAACTTCTATACCTAGTATTTGGGATACCACAATGGTAACTCCAATATATTTATATATGCCCCATTTCAAGTGGACTTCAGAAAGTATAAAGCTCAAGAGTGCATACAATTACCTGCTAAAAGAGAAGCAACATACCATGAAAAACTGAAAGAACAGATGATTCACATATAATTTTTAACTGTTTCAAAACCAACTGCAATTTTTTGGAAAATGCTAATTGTATTTTCATAACTAAAGATCATTTGTATTCACTTACCCCATATCAAATGAGTTCAGGACCTAAAATAAAATGCATCAGTCATAGCATTTCTCACACTAGACACTACAATGTTAATTATTTCCTTGTCATCAACCTAGCTAACTCCTTAATGACAGGACACTGCTTATTCTGTAATTTTAATACTTAATATGCTGCCTACCACTGCTGATACTCAGTAAACGTTGCATGAATGATCAAATTACTAAGTGGTGTAATAAGGGATAGAAAGATAAGAAAGATGTATCTGTGTCATTTAGTAGCTTATAGCCTACTGAAGTGAACAGATCAGATATACTCAATGGAATGAGTTTAGATAAAGCACAAGATCCTCTTAGACAAGAGGAGCAGCTAAGACCCATTCAATTATTATGGGAAAACCGTCCTGAGATTTAATACTTGTAACAATCTGAAAATAAAGCATATTTAACTGCATTACAAACAAAACCAGGTAAGTGAACAGCACATCTGAACTATCCATGTCATTGGATTACTATAAAATCAAAGTGCAGAAGTGAAAGTACATTGAAAATTATGAAGCACCATAAAAAGCAAAATGATAGCAAATATTTTTCCTTACCATTCACTGAGCAATTATTTTTCTTAAAAACTACTAGAACAGGAATAAGTACTTCCTAACCAAAATTAGTTTGATTCTAATTAGTATGGGTAAGAAGCTACAAATTTTCATTAGGAACAACCAATGATCAAAATGACAAGTTATTAACTACACTATAAATAGAGAATCACCATTTTAATATAATTATCAAAGGCTTCATATTTACAGACAGAAAAACTCTCCTCTGTAATATACTATTTCCTGGTATATTTTCCCCCACCAAACCTGCTTCCCTGTTCAACATTCCCAGTTCTATTAAGAGCAACACTACTCTTCAGTCACAGAAGTTCATAAAGTCCATGGCGTTTTTGATTGACCAGCACTTCTCCTGACAACATCCATGCAATCTGCTCCTGGCATCTTTTGTTTTAATAAAGCAATTCTAATGCAGTCTCTTCCTTTCCAATCTCACCTTAACAAATACACTTACTACAGTACCTTTTAAACACATCTCTCACCTTTCTTTTTTTTTTTTTTTAATCTTTTTAAAAGATTTTATCTATTTATTTGACAGAGAGAGGCACAGAGAAAGAGGGAAAACAAGCACAAGTAGTGGGACAAGGAGAAGCAGGCTTTCCACTGAGCAGGGAGCCCAATGTGGGCCTCAATCCCAGGACCCTGGAATCAGGAACTGAACCGAAGGCAGACGCTTAATGACTGAGCCACCCAGGCGCCCTCCCACCTTTCTAATTAATTCCGTATACCATCTCCAAAGTACTCATTCTTATTTAGAATTATTTGTTACTCCTCTACTCAAGGCATCCAGTATTTCTCCTTCACCTGGAGGATAAAACTTATCTAAAATCAGTCCCACAGGACCTCTGCAGCCTCCTTTCCCACAGCAGTCAAAGCAAATACCCAGTTATCTCCCAGACCATCTCAGGTTCTTCTGAACCTTTAGCCTACAGTTCTTCCTCCTTGCAATACCTTTTGCTTGCTCTCCACATCCTAGCTGCCTAGAGAAGCCCAACCTAAGCTCATTTATCTCCAAGAAGACTTTCCAGACTCATGATCATCAGGAATTCTCCTTTCCCTGTCATCTAATGTTTTCATTTTGAATTCTTTTGTTGAATTTTAAATATTTCAGTGCACACACATTACTTTAGTTTTATTAATAAAATAAACTTCCCAACTGTTGGCAGTTGACTACACCTGTACCTCCCTCTTCACAGAGAAATGAAAAGCCTTTATTTTCTAACTCCCTCCACTCCCCTCTTTCAAAATCACCATACCTTCTCCTAATTCCCTCTTCTTACATTCAAGGTACCTCCTTAGTTAAAGCCAATGCCCCACCTGTTCGTTGGCTTTATCCATTCCTAACTATTTAGTGAGCACCTACTCCAGGCCAAACACTGTTGTAAGGAGCTCTGGATACGGTCATGACTGAGCTAGAAAAAAAAAAAACGATGTTACAATGCAGGAGATGAGCATATAAATACAATGCCAGGTAGTGACAAATGCTATGAAAACAAATTAAACAAGTTGTTTTCAGCTAGGAGGTGACACTTAATAGAAGATATGAATGAAGCCCAGGAGGGAGCTTTGGAGAACTTCCAGGCAAAAAGAATAGCAAAGTACCAAGATCCTGAGGCCAATGTGGTTCAAGTGAAGAGAACAAAGCAGATAAGCAGTAGAAAATAAAAAGGTCTGAGAGGTAGCAAGACGTCAGATGATATAAAGCCTTCTAGGCCATAGAAGTTAAATTTCAGTTAGATATAATGTAAAACTACTAGAGAACTGTAAAAAAGGAAGAGACTTGAAATATTTTAGGTCTTAAGGTTTATTTATTTTGGAGAGAGAATAAGATAGCATGTGTATGCACAAGCACAGCAAGTGGGCGGGACATAGGGAGAGGTGTGGACGGACGGACACACACACACACACACAAGACCCCAAGGGGACTCCTGACTGAGTGCAGAGCCCAATAGGAGGCTCGATCTCATGACCCTGAGATCATGTATTATCCCCCTACCAATGAGAAAGGGGGGAATAAAAACTGGGTAAAGAACGTAAGTCTAACAAAAAAATCAGGCTTTGATCCCAGGTAGCTGATAACCTGAAATATTCTGTCCATGTACATACGTATTTTTACAAAAATTCACGGATGTCCCATTTTAGTGCCTTAGTTTTTTTCATCTGTAAACAATGCCAATCTCCTTTAACATACTAAAATAATGTGAAATTACTGAGAAGCTGTACACATAGTAAGCAGTCGAGGACTTGTCATTAAGTTATTTCAGAGACTGCTGACTTCAGAAATTCTTTGCTTAAAATTAAATCTTAGGCAAACGGATAAACCATTATAACAGACAAAACTATAACTATACAAACTGGTGGGAGGGGAACCAAAGACATCTGAGGTTCAGAACTACAGTTTGAGAAAAACTAATTTCATCCAAATCCCTCATTTTTCAGGTGAGGAAACTGAAGTCCAGAGGGGTTTCTTGAACTGCCCAAGGACACTTCACTATTTAGTGATACAGCTGGGACTAAAACTGAAGTCCCGACTTCTGGTCCACAGAGTTCTCTCTACTATCCCACGAGGAACATACAAATAAAAGTTGATCATAATTAACTCACAATACCTCCATAATGTGTTTGTCATAGTGAACTTTGTTGCAAAATATCTGCCTATGCTGAGTCAGTTTAGCAGTAAATAGCTGGGCTCTGGAGTTCAAATACAGGCACACTTACGACGTGCTCTTGGGCAAGTCACATCACTTCCCTGCCTTAGTTCCCTCATCTTTAAAATGCAGGTTAAGGGGCGCCTGGGTGGCTCAGTGGTTTAAAGCCTCTGCCTTAGGCTCAGGTCATGATCCCAGGATCCTGGGATCGAGCCCCACCCCGGGCTCTCTGCTCAGCAGGGAGCCTGCTTCCTCCTCTCTCACTCTGCCTCTCTGCCTACTTGTGATCTGTCAAATAAATAAATAAAATATTTAAAAAATAAAATAAAATGCAGGTTAAAAGTGTACTCCCCTTGTAGATTACATGAAGCAATATTTTTAAAGCACCTGGGACAGTGCCTGGTACATAGAAAGCACTCAGTTCATTATCATGATGATGAAAAAGAAGAAAGAAGAATCCAAGCAAAATTACAGTTTCTTAAAAATATTTCACAAAGAATTACCATTAAACATACATATTCTCAAAGAAGGAATGTTATGATTAGGAGTAGTCCTTTAAAGATCCAGAAGCAAATAATATGAATGAAGTGAAACATACAATCTTCAGTCATAGAACCTCTATGGCATTTAAAACAGCAAGAGTGTACTCGGAGATTTTAAAATAATTTATATTTGTATAGTATTTTCCATTTATAAAGTACACTCACATAAATTATTTCAATTTTATTGCCCTATGAATTTCATGAACAACCATTTTTTCAGCAGCTACTACATACCATATGCCAGACAGCATGCTTTTTTCATATTCAGTACCTTATTTAACCTTCAATATCCACTAACTATCCACCAGATCTTATCAGAGGCAGTAGTATAATGCCAAAAATCTGAGAGATCCATTCCAGAAAGTAACAGCCTCTTCGGTATCACCTATTAAGTGGGAATGACATGTTTGGATAAATAAATGAGATACAGCATTTTGCATAGTAGATGGAATACATCAAAGGCCCATTAAAACATTGGGTCTCCCTTAGTGGTAATACGGAGTTGTTTTGTGTAGAAAATATGTCACAGGTGCCTGGGTGGCTCAGCCGGTTAAGCACCCACTCCTGGTTTCGCCTCAGGTCACAATCTCAGGGTCCTGGGATCAAGTCAGACTCTGTGTGCATTGTGGAGTCTGCTTAGGATTCTCTCTCCCTCCCTAACCACCCCCCCCCCAAATAAATCAATCTTGGGAAGAGAAAATATATTGCAACCAGATCAGCAAAGTACCAATACCATGATTTACAGTATTGTTAAAAAGAGCAACCTCGGGTAGTGCCTGGTATACTTTACACAGTTTCACAAATAAAAATATACAACAATTTTTGCAGATTTAAAGTCAGTCTCTACTAGAGGTAGTAGGTTGACAAGTTGAGACAAAACCAATTAAATAATGAAATGTCTGTAAAGCATTTAATGTGTTTCACCCATAAAATTGCACAAAGCAATTTATGCCAGTCTCTTCTGAAGTCTTCAACAATCCTGTGAAAAGTCTAGGACGAGCTGAGATACTAATTCCATTTTACAGAAGAAGAAATTGAGGTTGAGAGAAGTTAAATACTTTAACTGAAGTCACAAAGACAGAATATGGTAGGGAAGGACTAAACTTAGGTTTTCAGAATTAGATTTAAGTACTTCTTGGCAGTTATCCACAATGTATCTCAGAACATCAATATCTCCTCCAGATCCTTTATTCAATAAACTTAAGGGGTGCCTGGGTGGCTCAGTTGGTTAAGCAACTGCCTTTGGCTCAGGCCATGATCCCAGAGTCCTGGGATCCAGTCCCAAATCGGGCTCCCCCTGCTGTGTAGGGAGTCTGCTTCTCCCTCTCCCTCTGCCTGCCACTCCCCTTGTTTGTGTTCTCTCTCTTTCTCTCTCAAATAAATAAAACCTTTTAAAAAATCAATAAACTTAAGGCTAAAACAGCTTATATTTATTGAGCACTTACTTTTTAAGTGCTTTGCTGTACACAATGTATCACATGGATTACATCTTTTAAACCTCAGCAGAGTAAGGACTCAAACCAAGTGTGTTTGACTCTCAATAAAACATTTATCTACCACAGTATAAATTAATACAATAGTGCATTTGGCTGAAGTATTTTTCTTTACTATTTAAGTGAACTATAAACAAACTCCTTCTTGAACATCCTAAATACGTAAGAAACAGATTTCTGACCAACTTCACTATTCAACTTCACCATAAAATAAAATGGATATTATTTTCAACAAGAATACTCAGTCTTCTGATTTGATTGGCATGATCTGACTTTCTCTGAAGCCTCTTATACCACAAGATCTTTTAGGTAGAAAAAACAAAAATCAACCTGCCCAAGAATTACATTCAATATAAGGAGAGAAGCAAAAATGTGTAATTCCCAGTGGCTTAAATGGACAGGTCACTTTCTGGTCTTATTCCAGATAATCTATTATTTAAGCACACAAGCTCTCAATACTTCAGTACATTTGTAAGACTGCAACATGGTTAATCCTCCTAAAATTACATATTACAAATCTCAACAAGAATAAAAGTAGGGTGATATTTTTATGTAGTACCAACTGGGATATTTTTTATATGAGAGGGCCTCTATTAATACTTATGCCACGAAAAACAGGCCCTAAACAATGACTGTCACAGAGAAGACGGGGTATACAATCACTTATATGAAGCAACCCATTTTGACTCGTATGTTATAGGCTATTCTCTATATATGCTAAATCCATGAGCTTTAAGTTTCTGGCCCATTATCGATTATCTTCAGCCTTGAGATCAAGAACATCATTTTACAAACACCAGGCCAGAGTTAAGGGTACTATCTATAAAAAATGCTTTTTAAGTTTTATTCTCAAACTTAACTTTATGAACATCTGCTTAAAAAAGAAAAAAATCTACATATTTCAAAGAAAAAAATCTTACAAATATCACCAAGTTCCAGACTATCTCTTCAAAAGTTTTGAATACCAATAACTGCAAAACTACTTCTAAAATGGCCCAGTGCTGGGGCACCTGGGCAGCTCAGACAGTTAAGTGTAGCCTTCCACTCAGGGCATGATCTCAGGGTTCTGGAATCAAGCCCAGGATCAGGCTCCCTGCCCAGTAGGAAGACTGCTTCCCCTCTCCCTCTGCTCCTCTCCCCCAGCCCCTTAGAGCTCTCTCTCATATAAAATGTTCAAAAAATAAAATAAAATAAAATGGCCCAATTCTCAAAAACTATTAGAAACTATCAACTCACTTTATTATACAAAAATTATAAAACAAAAAAAATACCATGTTTCAAATGGAAAAAAAAAAACCTTCAGAAATAAAAACGTTGAAATGATGAAAGAATAGTGAAAATCCACGGTCACAATACGGTACAATATGATTAAAGATAGTATCGCTATCCGGATAGCATAGTATGGCTCTCCGGATAAATCTGGCATTAGCTGTACAACTTAAGGAGTCAAAAGAATGATCTGCTTTAATTTGTCAAGGCCTAAGTAAGTACTAACAGAACTATGCACTGAATCATATATTTGAGCAAAAGGCCTTATTTGAATATAATTATGATTCCCAAAGGCAATAAATGCTCCAAGAGTTGTCTTGTCTTAAAACTCAACCAAATCCAGAACTGGGAGGGATCTCAGAGTCTAAATTCTAAGCTTATGCTATCCAATAAGGCAGTGACCAGCCACTTGTGGTTATTTATACTTAAATTAATTAAAATAAAATTTAAAATTAAGTTCCTCAGTGCACTACCCATATTTCAAGTGTTCAAGAGTCACCTAAGACTAGTGGATACCATATTAGTACAGCAGAGATTACAGAATATTTCCACACGGCAGAAAGTTCTACAATGTTGGGAATTGTTGCTCTAGACTTAGGCTGCTTTAGATCTTTGCTTGAATATTCCCAGAGATAAAAAAGAAGTGCAATGAAGTGCATTCTCCTTTTGCAAAGTACCATCAAAAAACTGTTCTTATATTCAGTCAAATCCAGTCTCTCTGAAACATCCACCAGAAATCCCGGGAGTTCCGTCCTCAGTTCGGTCTTCAAGAAATCTCTGCACGGCTAACTCCATTCCATTTCCAAAGTTCCGACTCTCGACATACACTAAAACCCTAGGTCCCTTCCTCCCAGATAAATACATAATTTCTTTCAAACGAAACAGTTTCAAGTTTGTATCAGCCTCACGAAGGTATGCTAATTTATCCAGTGGACATTAATAACACGTGTTAATGTCGTCTCCGAGCTTCAGATATCACATTCTGCTGTTCCTATAAATCTACTCTCGCTTATCGGACCTTCAAGGGTCTTGAATTTTAATTTGGAAAACAGTCACTCTGAACTTCTCAAAACATGGAGACTCAAATTAATTACACTTAACATGTAATCGATCGGTGCCTGGTGCTGTATGACCTTATATAACCCTGGCAATTCTGAGCTAGGCTATTACTTCCCCCATCTACAGAGCGCAACTACCAGCCAACTGCAGGCTAAATGATTTCCCCAGGGGTCACAGATGTGGGCCCAGCCCCCAGAGAACAGAGTGGCGCTTTTCGTGTTTCCGGATGCTACCCTTTTCCCAGCGCTTCTTCCACCCTGCCCGTAAAGCAATTTCCTTCTGTAAAGATTTTTCCCAGCAAAACACTAGCTACTTGACGCGCAAAAGGTGCCTAACACACCCCAGCCACGCCAGCTCCCCTCGCCCCACGCCCACCCGCCGACGGGGAGGAGTCAAGAGCCGGCTAGCTCCACGCTCGGCGGGAGGACCGGGTGCCGAACCCGGACGGTGCCTCCGACCGTCCTCCCTTCAGCCCTAAAGCGCAAACGCCCATTCCTCCCCCGCGGCCGCCCTTGGACAAGGGCCAGGGCGGGGCCGGGGCCCAGAGACGCGGGGCTCGCCACGCGCCGTCCCTCCCGCTTCGCAGACTTCTCCCGCCCGCCCCGCACCGCCCCCCGCACCCCCTACAACCTCTGCTTTAAGAACACTTGTAGGCACGGCTGCGCGTCCCGCGTGGAGAATGTGGGGAGAGATGGTGCGGTTTCTGCTGCGGCGGCCCGGGACACGCTTGGAAAGGGGCGGGGTGGAGGGCTCAGAGTGTAGAAAGGGAGAAGGTGGCTCGGCCGGGGCAGAGGGGGGGGGGGGGCACAAAATGGCGTGAGCCCGACTCTCCGTGGGGCGGGGGTTGCGGAGACGGAGGCGGGAGCGCAGTAGACGCCCCCACCATTAGCTGCGCGGACGCTGGCGCATGCGCGCTCGGCCAGGTGGCCGTGGTCTCCTTTCCCGAGCAAGCCACTTCCGCCACGCTCGCCGGGGGCGGGGCGTCGTGGAGCGCACCGGCTGCGGCTTTCGTAGCCCGGGGCCACCCTGGTCCGGGCGGCGGGCCTCCAAGCGGGGCCTGCAGGCAGAGGAGTGGAGTTGAGCCGGGAATCGAAGGGTGCTGGAGGGCCGGGCCGTTCTTTAAAGCGTGGGCTGAGAGAGCTGGGGTGTTCGAGCGGTTGGGTGACCTACACTGGAAGTTTGTTTTCAGCTTCAGGGCAGAGATTGGCCTGTGTAAGCGTCTGCCTACGAACTGGGGTGAAGCGGGGTCTTCACTGGATTGTGCTTTTAGGATGGGGAAGGGAAACGGAGAGAGCAAAAAGACCCGCTCCCGCAAGGTGTTTCTGGGACCTTGAGACCACCTCTTCCGCAGGCTCCCTAACACCACCAGTCCCCGCCCTGCCTCTTGCAGCAAAGTCATTGGAGAGGCGGTGGGAGATGATGGTCTCCAGTGAATATCCCTCACTCCCAACGCCAGACTCATTTTACCAAGTTCAGGCATTTAACGATTTCAATTTTTTATGATTGAAACCTTTTTCTGTATCAAGGGTTGGTTGGTTTGTTGTTATGGTTGTTGTTGGGTGATTTTATTTTTATTTATTTTTCCTTAGAATTAATTTTTAAAGCTTGCACCCCCACTGTTGAACTGCCTGTCTTGTGCTCTCAGTTTGAGTGATAAAGATGGACTTCTTTAATACGATAGTCAATTACTTAAGTATACGAAGTCTTGTTATGTATATTTTTAACATTATTTTCAGCTGTTGAGGAAAGAAAACTGCGTTATCATCCATGCTTACATCCAGTCCTGTGACATCAAATATCATAAAGTATTTCACAGAAATTCAACTACTAACCTTCATCAACTTTGTTTGTTTTGGGTTTTTTTTTTTTTTTGAAGATTTTATTTATTTATTTGACAGAGGGAGACACAGCAAGAGCAGGAGCACGGGCAGGGGAAGTGGGTGAGGAAGAAGCTGGCTTCCCACCCAGCAGGGAGCCTGATGCAGGGCTTGATCCCTGGACACTGGGATCATGACCTGAGCAGAAGGCAGATGCTTAACCATCAGAGCCATCCTTCAGGTTCCCCTTCATCAAGTGCCCCTTGATCAAGTTTTAAAGCATTATAGTTTCAGTTATTTTCTTGCCTATGAATATTTGTGTTCTGACATAATCTTTTCTTCTTAACTGCTTACGTTTTTTAAAGTAGCAACTTAAAAAAAAATAAAAAATAAAAAAAATAAAGTAGCAACTTATTTGAACATTTTCTCTGGGTCATAGTTGAGTCTACTGTTAATTTTGTACTTAGTTCTCTTTAATCTTCCCCAACACTTCACTATTTGCCAAATACTTACAGTTCCTAAATGATAAATATATTTAAGATGTAAAAGCTCATCATAATGTGTGAGTCAGGGCTTAATGCAATGCTAGGCAAAGTTTAGAGAATACGGAAAGGAAAGTAACAGAATTGTCGTATATCTTACAAAAGAAAACTGATTTATACAGTAGTTGAAAAGCCCTTTCAAGTATGCTACCAAGAAAAATAATTAGGAGAAAATGAAGAGAAAAATTGATATTACATCTAAGGAAATATAACCCCAAGCAGATCGTTTCAATTAAAATTACATTCAGTTAATGTTGCCCTAGTACTTGTATGGGAGTTTTACCTGCATCACGTGGAGGCCAGATTTGACCTAGCTTTTCAGAGTAGAACCCAGATCTTCTTACTCTCAGGCTACTGGTGTCTAACCTACATATAATCACACACAACAGGAGTTAATGAAAGTGAGCCATAGAAAACGGAAACTGAATTAAACCAGGCACTGGTAGACGGAACTCAAAAATTCACTCTTAGGAAATTGCGAATTGTGCTGTTGGCAGAGATCTTAGCTTTGAAGTCACATGAGCTATCCTAGTGTTCCTACCTCCTGGAATCTATTAAAATCTATTTTAAAAATTTGATTTAGCCATAATTTTGTTTGTAGTTTGAGAGCACTGCTGTACACAAAGGGTCAAAATATCTTCCCTTGGATTAATATCAAATATTTTAAACTATGGAAGCTACTAGGTTACCTTAATTAAAACAAAGTTAAAACAATGAAGCTGTTGCTGTAATTAAGACATTCACAACTACCACCTCTCAGAAAAAATACATGATTTCCAAAGCATGTGGAGAAAACACCAGGAGACCAAGTGAATGCACCACACCAAAAAAATGTCTCTATCCCTTAAACAGAGCTGTGAAAGGAAAATGAAGCATTGTTACCATCGAGTTTCACATTCCTCTGCATAATAACCTTCATATAGATAGTGCAAAAAAGAAAGTGCAGATATCTAAGTAAAAATACCTAAAAATGATTAGGTTAGATAATGAAAGAAACCCTAATTCTCCAGATAGCAGATGCTATGCCAAATATGGAAACATCTCCGTGATGAAGAGGTCTCTTCTCATGTGGATGTCATAAGGACAGTTCTCTGCAGGTGACCTGCAAATTCTTACTCTTTTGTGATCCATGACTCTTACTTACTAGAATGCCTGAAGGAAGCTCTTTCTTATTTATCAATTATTTTGTTCTTTGCTCTCTCTTAGATTTCCAAATAGTGGCTTATAAAGTCACCATGGAAATAAACGGGGCAGAACTGCATATTGTTTAGAACCACAGATTGCGATTGTTGCTATATTCAATTAATTTGCTGATATTAAGAACTATTTTTCAATTCCCACTTGCTTTATTTTAGAACAAGTTGTTCTGACCAAAAGGACTACTCAGCCCTCTGGTACCTGGGCAAGTTACTTAGCATTGTTCGGCCTCCATGTTAATGTCTATAAAATAAGATGATCAAACCAAATGAATGGAAACCTTGTAGCTCTAAAATTCTATGCTCCTTTAAAAGGAATGGCCAAAAAAAAAAAAAAAAAAAAAAAGGAATGACCAAAGAATGGATGTTAAAGTGATAGAAAATAATTTCAGCATTCAATATATTTGTGCTACCCAAAAATACGGAATATTCAAGGCTCTTGGCTGTAGGCTGACATGGATATTCCACTGACAGTACACACTTCAAAAAAAAGACCGACATGAAAAACATACATGAATTATATCTGCTGAAATACAGGAGAGGAGGATGCATCACATAATTTTTCAAGGTGTAATCAAAGTGACTTCCCATACCTTCCAAATTACATTCAGAGATTTCAAATTAAAAAGGGCTATTCTGTGGGTACCTGGGTGTCTCAGTGGTTGGGCCTTTACCTTCCGCTCAGGTCATGATCTTGGGGTCCTGGGATTGAGTCCCACAAGGAACCTGCTTCCTTCTCTCTCTCTGTCTCTCTCTGCCTGCCTCTCTGCCTATTTGTGATCTCTTTCTGTCAAATAAAATAAAATATTTTTTTTTAAAAAGAGCAATACTGTTATGAGAGAAGAAATGTTAAGAATTCCGAGCAGCTTTGTAAAACTGTCATCATGATCCCTCCTTTTAGGAACCTCTCATTGCAAATTTAACACTCCAGGATCTTTTAAAATTAGTCCTTTGCTGCTGAGAAAGTGATCATATTTTGAGATTTAGAATGGGAATGGGAAAGGAATCATACTTATCAAGCTCTTCAAAGAGCCCCCCAACTCTCTAGATACATGGAAACTTCGCTGCTTTTATTACCATGGAATCCAACATATAATCCTCTTGTTCTGGAAATAACTTCTACACTTCTCCCCTTGAAGATAAAATCTATTCGCTGAGTTTAAGTGATGGGTGCTTATTAGTTCATTCATTCAACAAATAATTATTGTAGGCCTACCCTGTGCCTGACATTATTCAAGAAGCTGCAGATATAGCAATGAACAAAACAGACAAAAATCTATGCCATTATCAAACATAGTAGTAGTTGAACAATAAATGAATATTTAAATAAAAAATGTGTTAGAAAGCCATGGGTGTAACAGAACAGGGGGAAATTTTTATACACCAGGGAGGGGATAAGAAATGAGATAAAGCATAGGAGGAACAGGATAATTGTTCATTTTTTAATTAGGCAAGTAGGGTAGGTCTCACTGAGAAAGTGGCATTTGAATAATGGCTTGATGAGGTGAGGGAGGTAGCTGCAAATATCTAAAGAAAGAGATATCTGCAGATATTTCCAGACAGTGAGAACAATCCACGCTAAGGTCCCCTGAATTGGGAGCAAGCCCAGTAAGTTGCAGGAATGGCCAGAGGCCTTTTTACCTGAAAAACAGTGGTCCAGGAAAAAGAAAAGAAAGAAAGAACAAAAGAAATGGTATAATGTGAGGTCACAGTTTCTAGGCCAGATGCTAGAAGGCCTACATGCCTAGGGCTGGAAGGCTATTAGTAAAGGATTGACATGATATGGTTTAGGTTTTAAAATAATTACTCTGGCTGCCAGGTTCAAAATAGTCTATAGAGCACAGGTCTTTTTGCAATATCCCAAGCGAGAGGTGATGGTAGCTTACACTAGGGTCATTACAGTAGACTCCGAAAGACATGGTTAAATTCTGGATGTAATTTCAAAATCAATATTTCCTGACAGATATTGGATCGGGGGTTCTAGAGAAAGGGAGGCATAAAGAATGACTGAAGTGTTCTGGGAAACTGGAAAATGAATTTGCCATAACTGAAATGGGAAAAGGGGGGAATGGATATGTTGAGTAGGTGTAAGAGATCAATAATTCACTTTGAGGGGCGCCTGGGTGGCTCAGTTGGTTGAGCGACTGCCTTCGGCTCAGATCATGATCCCAGACTTTCAGGATCGAGTTCCGCATCGGGCTCCCAGCTCCTCGGGGAGTCTGCTTCTCCCTCTGACCTTCTCCTTGCTCATGCTCTGTCTCCCTCATTCTCTCTCAAATAAATAAATAAAATCTTTAAAAAAAAAAAAGAAGAAGAAGAATTCACTTTTAGGTATAAATAAGTAATTAGGTACAAAGTTCGTATTATCTATTGTTTTGCCATCAATAAGTAGAGAATAAGTAAATTCTTACGGAAATGAAGAAAAGTTTCATCTGTAAACTTCTTTTTTTTTTTAAGATTTTATTTATTTATTTGACAGAGAGAGGAGACACAGCCAGAGAGGGAACACAAGCAAGGGGAGTGGGAGAGGTAGAAGCAGACTCCCCACTGAGCAGAGAACCCAATGTGGGACTTGATCCCAGGACCCTGGGATCATGACCCAAGCTGAAGGCAGATGCTTAACAACTAAGCCACCTGGGCATCCCCCCATCTGTTAACTTCTTTAATAATTTTTTAATTAGGAGCACCTGGGTGGCTCAGTCATTAAGCATCTGCTTTGGGCTCCGGTCATGATCCCAGTGTCCTGGAATTGAGTCCCGCATCAGGCTCCCTGCTCAACAGAAAGTCTGCTTCTCCCTCTTCTACTCTTGCTGCTTGTATTCCTTCTCTCTCTGTGTCTCTCTCTTTGTATCAAATAAATAAATAAAATCTTGAAAAAAAATAATTTTTTAGTTAATTTCAAATCCTGCCCAGATAATAGAGACCCATCTAGACTGGTATAACATGTCTCAAGGAATATCTTACTTTTTTTTTTTTTTTTTTTTGCAAAGCCAGCTCAACATTCCCTGTTTAAAAAAACAAAAACAAAAACAAAAAACCCTTTCTTTTGCTGTTGTTTTATCAATACCTGACTGCAAGGTGGGAAATTCAGTCAACACAAATATACAGAACATCCAGTTCCCCAAAGTATTTTCATTGAAATATTCAGATTTAAAATGGATATATCTCAGTGAATTATTTGAATAACTGCCTCCATTTACTATTACACATATGCATTTCTTTTTCTTTTATTTTATTATGCATCAAAGCAGTGCCAAAACTTAATCAGTGCCATGAGTGAAATATACCATAGTATGGCTAATGCAACCTGCTATTCCTGGTTCACACTCTAAAGCTGGATGCAAAAACCTATTTTGATTTAGGAATGCTCAGAACAATTCTTAGTGGCCAGGAATATACCAGCAGATTGAATCAAGTTGTTTTAGTTTTTTATAGCTGAAGGTTGGGCCATATTTTCTCTTTCTAGAATATATTTCAGACAACTTCAATAACTCAGTCAGTGCTGTACAAAATATGTGGGCTTTGACGCCACTTACCAGTTATGATGCCCTGGACAAATTTCTCAGCTTTCCAAAAAATAAGTGTCCTCCACTATAAAAGAGTAATAAGGATATCTATGTTATAAGGTTGTTATCAGGATTTAAATGAAAAGTTCTAGACACTTTGAAAATATTCAGTAATTTATAGTTATTGTTGTTTTCCAGTTTTTAATGAGCTATTGAGTAATTTTTATGATGTTTATATTTTTTATATATTAGACATGGAAATAAATTAAACAGGAGATCCTATCTCAAGTATTAGTGGTTTATTTTTTCTGAATTCAATAAATACATCTTAGTATGACAACTATTTTTTTAACAAACATTTATTGAGGACCCATAAGTACATGGCCATTGTTAGTTCTTGGATATATAATGACAAATAACACAGAGTTTCTGACCTAATGAATTTAGGAGAAACAAAGTTGTATGAATAAGAGCAAAGTCACGGTGATAATATGTAACACAAATATTAGCTGAGATCTCCCTGACTGGATTGAGCAACAATTTCTCCTGATTTGCAAGCCCAGTAGCCAACTCATAGTCTCTTCATATTTTTGGAGATCTAATGTTCTCATAGTCCTCTCTTGCTCTAAATGTGCATTTATGCTAAATTACTGAAGTTCATGGAAGAGTTTCCAACTGTCCTTATTCCACAAACAACCACTCAGATATAGAACTTAGCCCTCTTCCTAGATTTCACCCAAAAGCATTTTCACAAATGCTTGTGTGGGGACAGCAGACAGAAGATGACAGGTAGGTGAAATAGTAAAGGAGTAGAATTTATAGGACTTAGTGATCAGTAACATATGAGGATGGAAGTAAGGCAAAGAGCGGGAACTCAAAGATGATTCCAAGTTTTCTCATCTTACTAAGTGGCAGGTTGAACATTTTGAGTTTAAAGTGATCATATAAAGTTTCTGGTGGCAACCATCAACACTAAACTAGACTATTCAGATGCATAGCAAAGATAGAAGCTAGACTAAAGTCTGGAACTCAAGAGAGTAAATGATCTTTTAGACTTGGGAACTAGTAGCCTACAGCATACAGCATTCCAGACACATCACTTAGATGTGGAATTTAGCCCTTTTCCTAGATTTGGCCAAAGAACATTTTCATAAGCATCTCTGTGGGCACAACTGAAGCTGAGGAAGACAGTGAAATACCCAAGAGAGCTTGCATGGAGCAAAGAGAAGTGAGTCAAAGATTGGATTCCAGACACCCACATTCAATGGGAAAGGGAGAGTAAGAACCTACAAAGAACACTGAGAAGGCAGGGGTGTCACAGAAACCAGGAGAGCAGAGAGCTTCAAAGAGAGACACGAAAGGCACTAAAATGAGAATTGGTGTTAACTGTGCTCAGCTAGTTCAAAGTCAGCCTCAATAGAGTGCTAGGATTAGAAAGTTGGTTGTAGTGACTTGAGAAGAATAAAAAGGAAGTTGAGAACTCAAGTGTGTTATTCTTCCCAAGAATGTGTCCTGTGAAGAAAAAAGAGATTGGCTAGAGAAATATTTAGGGTCACAGGATAGATTTTCAAAAATCAAGGACTTGGGCTTATTTACAAGCTTTGGAGAAGAAGTTGGTAAGGAGGGAGAGGTTGAAAACTTGATATAGAAGAGGGCCAATTATAAAATCTCTAAGAAGCAAAGATGGAATTTTATCCTGAAGGAGACAGGATGGTTTTTGATCAAGAGTTCGGGAAATAGAGGTGAAAATGGAAAAGAGAATGGAAGAAAGAAATAAGAACCTGAGGCAGTTCATATGCAATGACCCAAATTTTCCCTGTAAAAGTGGGGATGATGCTGTAAGATAGGTGTGAGGTGATAAAGTTTTGTTGGACCACTCTGGGGAATAGGAGAGAAATAGCCAAAGGCCTGTTAAATTGAAAATAGACCAAGGTATACCTTGTCTATACAGAGGGTCCTCAAAGCATGGTTGCAGTATCTACTTTTTGCTAGAAAAAGCCTTTTTAACAGGTCCTCCACATAATCACCTCCCAGTGATTTTGAGGTTCCCTAACATTTGAGAACAACTTCTATAGAACTTGTGACTTCCCCCAATAAGCCAGCAAATGATAAGGCACAAATTACACTATTTGACCACATTCTCGTTATCTTTGGTCATATTGTATATTATGGTAAAATATATACAAAACAATATCCTTAGGGATTAAAAAATTCTGCTGGTTTCTCTTCTGAAATGGGTGCCTTATAAGATTTAAAAATCTGAACAAAGATAAACTTTTGTTTCAAGTTTTGCAGAGCGAATACTGTAAAACATTTTTGCCTCTGTACTCTACTTCCACATTTATAATAGAGAAATAGTAAAATGGCTGTTTACTGCATCAAAAATACTCACTAACTCGCTGTATAACAGCAGTTCTCAAATTATCCTCCTGCACTAGTATCATCCCATTCTAACTAAATAATGGTAATCATTTCTCAGTTCATGTGAAGAAACTTAATGACTTAAATCCTTAATTTTAAAAAAAATTTTATTTATTTATTTATTATTATTATTATTATTATTTTTGCAAGGAAAAGAGAGAAGAGACTACAAGCAAGGGAAGGGCCAGAGGGAAAAGCAGACTCCCTACTAAGCGGGGAGCCCTATGTGGGGTTCAATTCCGGAACCCTGGGATCATGACCCAAGCTGAAGGCAGACGCTTAACCAACTGAGCCACCCAGGCACCCCTTAAATTTTTTTAATTTTAAGTTATTCTTTATTAAGGTGATACCTGGGTAGCTCAGTCTTTTAAGCAAGCATCTGCCTTCAGCTCAGGTCATGATCCCAGGGTGCTGGGATCAAGCCCTGTGTCAGCAGGGAGTCTGCTTCTCCCTCTTCTTCTGCCTCTCCCCCAGCTTGTGCTCTTGCCCATACTCTCTCTCTCAAATAAATAACTAAAATCTTTTTTTTTAAAACTATCCTCCAATAAATTTTTCCTAAATCTTTGGCCCTCACAACAACTAATTTTGCAACAAATGCTAATAGATTACAAAATAAGTGACCAAATAGTCAATGAATATTAATGAAACTTTAAGTTATCTAGACATGGTTCGTTCAGCAGTTTCTCTGTAATTGGATACATGTTCATGACTGATTTCTATATTACAGACCAATAGTACATCTATTTTCTACTACCATTGTTCCAACAATGTTGCCTTTGCTCAAATAATTTGGAACTATTTTCAGGGTCTGTGGGATATTCTTTTGAAAACCCTAAACAATGGAAAAGCCAACAATCATGGTCGAGAAGGATCGCAAAGATTTATTTTACAGCCGAATAGGTGAGTGTGTCATCAGGTCGATTTATCCAGGTGTGCCTTGCATATTTACAATCCATAAGTGCACATGAGATACTCCCCAATTATTTACAGATAAGACTAACCTCTGAAAGCTAATTGTGCAATAAGCAAATGATGAATCACAGAAGGGATATAGATCCAAGCCAACAAACCTTAATTATAACCTGCTTAAAATACTGTATAAATAAGAAGAGAGGTTGGTTAATCACAAAGCATAGAAATAGCAAAATTAGAACAAATTAGCATAGTACATTCCTATGCTGTGTTACTGAGTAGAGAAAAGATAGATGGGTCAAGATACAGTATCCTAATATCACTCAGGAATTCAAATTAGGTAGGTAACTCCCCTTATCCCAATTCTATTGTGACGGGCAAACTTTACATATTTTGGCTTCCATGAAGCTTCCCAAAAAGTATGATGATCAGGCTGATGGGAGGTTCATTCCACCCAACGGTTAGTTATATTTTCCTCATTGCCAATCAATACTCAGCATTTTGGTTTTTATGCTGGTCTCTTCTGAATTAGAGTGAGTTAGATCTGAAACAGTGATAATGTTGCCTATTGAGGGTCAAAAAGCCAAACCCCACTTTTCAACTTCAACTCTGAGGAAGCTTAGACCGCTCTCCTTGGCAGCCCCTCAACCTAAAAACTTGCCCTTTTTTTCTGAACAACTATAGGGAACAGATCAATTAACATGTGCTTATTCATTTCATAAAAGAATCATTTGCTTTATGAAAAGATTTTCAAATACAGGGAACTTAGAGTGGATGAGAAACTGAGAAATGACTTTTTAATTCAGTCAGAAATTCTTTTTTTTAAAGATTTTCATTTATTTTATGTATTTGACAGAGAGAGACACAGAGAGAGAGGGAACACAAGCATGGGGAGCGGGAGAGGGAGAAGCTGGCTTCCTGTGGAGGAGGGAGCCCTATGTGGGCCTTGATCCCAGGACCCTGGGATCATGACCTGAGCCAAAGGCAGCCACCTAATGGCTGAGCCTCGCAGGGACCCTCAGTGAGAAATTCTTTAAGCTTAGTCCAACACATCTTGATGGTGGTGGCAGGGCTGTGAATGGAAATGTATTGAACAATCATGTGTTTGAGAAGCTTAGCTGTTGAAGGGAGGAAGGAAAGAGGCAGAAGGGAAAAGGGTGGTTGGGTAAAGGGAAAGACGTCCAGTTGTTTGTTGTTGAGTAACCCCTATACATCAGAAAAGGACACCAGTCTACGGGGGGGGGGGGGGGGGGGGAGAAGGAACCAATGGAAACAGATATGAAAGTCCTTGGGTAGAAGGGATTTGGGTGGGGATCCTCCCCAAAAAGATTGGGTTTGTGGGGCAAGAGAGTGCATCTCTCCTTCTAGGGAAAACTCCTTTAATGATAACTCTGAGACACAATGGGGCACCTGGGTGGCTCAGTAGGTTAAAGATAACTCTGAAACACAACATTTTGGCCCTTCTCTCAAATGCATAGCTTTATTACTGCAGAAATCCTTCAGACTCTCTTTCTTCTGATCAGTTATCTCTCATCTTGTATTTACCAAATATAAATTAAGTGCCTCTCACAATTAAAATAGGAAGAAAGATGTGATCCATGGCTTATGGTCTGATGGGAAAAATGGACCTGTAAACAAATCACTGTGGGTCTGTGCACCACATACTGTGAGGATATAAAAGGGATGAGTTTTGCTTTTTTAAGTATTTATTTATTTTTATTCTTTTTAATTTAACTTTTTAAAGTATTAAAACGATACTTTAAAACTGCTTAATCCATTTGATTGGTGGCTTATCTCTTCACCAGGTCCTAGTTCTAACCGGCAAATTCTGGTATAGTCAGGCTTTTTACACTTGCTTCCAATCAGTTAAAACAACATGCATTTCATTGGATTATACAGTATAAACAGTACTAGACACTCCAGGGAATTTTGAATTCAGAATCATATAATATATTATCCCTGCCTTCAAGAAATTTGCAGTCCATTTGGGTACATAAAGCTAATAGTACATCTTATTTTTTTAATTTATATTTTAAAATATATTTTCCTTGTTAAAGGGGGGGAATAATTAGGTGTACAACTCCATGGAACAATTCTAATAAGTCCCAGAGAGGAGAGACTTTAGGTTGGGAGAGTCAGAAGAGAAAGAAGGTAGACCAAGAAGTTGTAGTATTAGTTTGGAAAAAAAGCCAAAACACAGAAACCCCTTTACACTTTGGACGCATGCTCCACTATCGCCTTGATTTTCTGATTTTGGATGTTCTACGATATGCTTAGGGTGTAGATTTGGGGGGTAATTTTTCCATTTGGTGATCTCTGAGCTTTCTGATCTGTGGTTTGAGTTCTGCAGTTAATTTTAGAAGTCTCTGCATCATTACTTCAAATACTTCTACTCTCTCTCTCTCTTTCTCCTCCTGCTGGTGTTCCCATTACATTTATGTTACACCTTTTCTAATTGTCCCACAGTTCTTAGTTATTCTGTCCTAATTTTTTTACTTTTCTCTTTGTTATTTTTGGCTTTAGAGGTTTCTATTGACATGTTTTCAAGTTTGCCTGTGTCCTTTTACTGATGAGCCCATCAAAGGCATTTTTAATTTCTGTTACAGTGTTTTTTATGTCTAAGATTTCTTTTGGATTCTCTCGTGGCATTTCCACTTCTCTGCTTACATTATCCATCTTTCTTGCCTTGTGGTCCACTTTTTCCATGAGAGCCCTTAACATAATAATTGCAGTTATTTAAATTCTCAGTCTGATCATTCCCCAAATTCTGCCATATATTAATAAGTCTGTTTCTTTGGATTATGTTTTTTGCCTTTTAACATACCTTGTAATTTTTGTTGAAAGTTGGACATCATGTACTGGGTAAAAATAACCGAGGAAGGGGCGCCTGGGTGGCTCAGTGGGTTAAAGCCTCTGCTTTCGGCTCAGGTCATGATCCTAGGGTCCTGGGATCGAGCCCCGCATCGGGCTCTCTGCTCGGTGGGGAGCCTGCTTCCTCCTCTCTCTCTGCCTGCCTCTCTGCCTACTTGTGATCTTTCTCTGTCGAATGAATAAAATCTTTAAAAAAATAAAATAAAATAACCGAGGAAGACAGACTTCCAGTGTGAGGTTTTATGTTTTTCTGGCTAGGAGTTTAGACTGTTTACTGTCGCTGTAGCCATAGTTCCAGAAGTGAAAATTTCCTCCGATGCCCTTGTTTTTTGTCTCCGCTTGAGATTTCTTCTTGAGTGGGGTTTGAGACTGATAAGTCTTTCAGCTGTATGGTTATTATACAACTGCCAGATTGATGTGGCAGTGAACTATGGGCCAGGGGAATCCTAGGATTAAGTCTTGATTTTTTTTTTTGGTGAGCCTGTGTCCCTGGCCTGCGACCTTCACAAGTACTTCTCGTCTTTTCCTCCCTACTCCCCTCCACTCTCTATTAGTTTGGATAGGAAGGTTAGAGGGATATTTTTCTTCACCCACATGGAAGGCTAGAGCAGATTGGAATTGGATATGTACCGTGCCCCAGGTTAGTTAGGCTCTGGTAAAATAATTTCTTGAGGGCAGACAAAGACACAACAGAGAACTCTGAGTATATTCAAAATAACTATTGTTCCCATCCCCCTGAGATGTTCCAGGGTATCTTCTTCTGCTCTGCAACCTGAAAACTTAGTGGAGTTCCTGGAGATAAAACTCAGGAATGTAGGAGGCCCGCTTATGGTTGGGCCCCCAGGAATTTTTCTCTCTCAAGCTGGTCCACAAGCTTAGTCTCCAGGAGTTAGTCAATTCCCTTTGAAGTGTTCCCACAGGTTCCAACAATGGCTTCTCCTCCTAGGAAGCTGTGATTGTCCGTATTCCTCTGTCTCTCCACTGTCGGGGCAGTGGTTTGCCCTATAAACTTGATTCTCTGATGGATTTTTAAAATGGTTGATTTTCAATTCATTCAGCTCTTTTCTTGTGTGAGGATGGAAGTGGTGACTTTTTAGCTCTTTAAGTGTCTTACTGAAAATTGGCAGTCCATTCCAAATTCTTATGGAAAAATAATCTATAAATATTAGAATCCTAATATCTATCAGTTGAGGCTACTCTAGTCTTCAGTGATAGGACTACACTGTTTTATGCTCAGATTTAGCTGCTAAAACCTTGGGTGTCAGTTTATTTCAGTTCCATCATCCAACCCAACTAAGCTTGTTTACTTATTTGTAAAATGAGGGTAATACCCTTTCTTTCTAAATTTTAGGCTTATGGAGAGAGTAAACTAAGAATATATGAGAAAGCATTTGAACAAAGAAAAAGAACTTCTTGAACAAGAAGTGTCACAAAAATTCACTGAGAAAGAAGACAATTTCTGTGATTCTTTACCTTATACTATGGTGTATAAAAGTAAACATTTCAAATGAGTTGTGCATTATATAACCAAGATATTTTCAAATCACCATATTAATTACAAAAGATTCTTTGCTCTATGAAAATATTCCTTAATTAAGTAATTGTTTTAAAATTGAGATGGTTTAAATCTGAGTAGGTATGCACTAGTGACAGGCAATTATAAAGCTTTATTATAGAAACTCCCCTACTAGATACTAGAGAATACATTTGTTAAAATAAATATTATATAGAACAGAAATTAATTCCACATTAATAATAATAACAAAAATATCTGAGATTTTTTGGTCACACAATTGTCTAGGATTTTTTTAAAGCTTTAAGAAGGTTATAATTTACATGTCATAAAATTCACTTATTTTTATTACATAAGTCAATGGTTTTAGTAAGTGTACAGAGTTGTACAACTATCATAATCTAGTTTTAGAACATTTTTATCAACCCAGTAAAATCTTTTATGTACATTTACTATTAAACGCTGCTCCCATTCCCAGCCCTAAATGGCCACTAATTTATTTACTGTCTCTGTGGATGTGCTTATCTTGGACATTTCATACATATAGAATCAGATATGTGGCTATTTGTTTCTGGCTTTCTTCATTTAGCATAAGGTTTTCAGAGGTTCATTTATCTTTTAGCATGTTGCAGTATTTCATTCCTTTTTATTGTTGAGTAAGTAACAGTATCCACTGAATGAATATACCACATTTCGTTTAACCATGCACCAGCTGATGGTCACTTGGGACATTTTCACTTTTGGGCTATTATGAATAATGATACTATGACTCATACTTATACATACTTATGTACCATTTGTGTGTGTGTGTGTGTGTGTGTGTGTGTGTGTGTAGATGTATGTTTTCATTTCTCCTAGGGTAAACCTAGGAGTAGAATTTCTGGGTCATACAGTAAATTTGTATTTAACTTTTAAGAAATGATCAAACTGTTTTCCTAAGTGGCTGTACCATTTAAGATTTCTACCAGCAGGTGTTTGAGGCTTGTGGTTTGTCCATATCCTTGCCAACATTCATTACTGTCTGTCTGATTATAGCCATTCTAATAGATGCGAAATGGTATCTCATAGTGGTTTTAATTTGCATTTCCCCAATGACTAATGATGCCAGACTTGTGACACTTGTTAACATTTTAAGAATAGCATATTAGCCGTTTGTATACCTTTTTTGGTGAAATGTGTATTCGATTATTTTTCTAGTCATATAATATTCTAAGGAATCAAAATTAAAGAATTACTTGTGGGGCGCCTGGGTGGCTCAGTGGGTTAGGGCCTCTGCCTTCAGCTCAGGTTATGATCCCAGGGTCCTCGGATGGAGACCCATGTCGGGCTCTCCGCTCAGCAGGGAGCCTGTTTCCTCCTCTCTTTCTGCCTGTTTCTCTGCCTACTTGTGATCTCCGTCTGTCAAATAAATAAATAAAATCTTTTTTAAAAAATAAAAAAAAAAAGAATTACTTATATAGTTATGTTCAACCTGATTTTTTTTTATTCAAGAATTGGGCATATACATTAAATATAGGTGTAGTGCAATTAATTATCTTTAAACTTATAACATTAAGTGAAGAGAATCCGGGGCACCTGGATGGCTCAGTCAGTTAAGTGTCTGACCTTCAACTCTGGTCAAGATCTCAGGGTCCTGTGATTGAACCACCAGTGCGTCCAGCTCCCTGCTCAGTGGGGAGCCTGCTTTATCCTGTCTCTCTGCCACTCCCCTCCAATCATGCTTTTTCTATCTCCCTCTCTCTCAAATAAATAAATAAAACCTTTTAAAAATTTAAATTTTTTAAATTCTATTTTTAATAAAATGATTTTTTAAATTCTAAAAGACTTTCAGTGTTGACCTGTTGAAGCCCTCAAAGGCAGGGATCCCATCTCACCTTAGCATTCCCTGCATCTCACAGTGAAGCCTAATTCCCTGCATCTAACATTGTGCCTAAAACATTTGAGAGTTCAATGGATTGTTATTTAAACGGGATCAGGGTTGGAAATCCAGACCGTGTGATGTTATTTCTCTCCTTAGAACTTTTTAAAAAAAAATTTTTATTTCTTTTCAGCATAACAGTATTCATTGTTTTTGCACCACACCCAGTGCTCCATGCAATCCATGCCCTCTCTAATACCCACCACCTGGTTCCCCCAACCTCCCACCCCCCGCCCCTTCAAATGATGGGTGCCCCACTGAACTTCCTCCTTGGGTCTGGGACACAGAGCTTAATATATAATGTATAGGTCTTCTTCTACTTATGATGGGGTTATATCCCAATAAGTCCATTGTAAGTTGAAAATATGTTAAGTTCAAAATGCATTTAAAACCCTAAACTACAGAACATCTAGCTTAGCCTAGCCTGCCTTAATCAAGCTAACAACCCTTACTTTAGCTTACCGTTGGCAAAACCGTAACATGAAGCCTACCTTCTACTAAACTGTTGAATCTCTCATGTAATTTATTGAATACAGTGCTGTACTGAAAGTGTAAAACAGAATGGTTGTGTGGGGACAAATGACCATTAAGTGTATCAACTATTTACCCTTGTGATGGCGTGGCTGACTGGGAGCTATGGCTTGCTGCCTCTGCCCAGCATCACGAGAGAGTATCACGCAGCATATTGCTAGCTTGGGGAAAGACCCAAATGCAAAATTTGAGGTAAGGTTTCTACTGAGTGCGTATCGAATCCATACCATCCTGAAGTCAAAAAATCCTGTCAGGAACCATCTGCAGCAGCTAATGGTGCAAGCTGACGAGTCAGATCGCCTAGCCTCACTCTTTTCTAACTGTGAGCACTCGGAGAACCTTACTTAGCACCTTTTACAAGGTCCTAGATTCCTTATCTACGAGCCATACTTGCCACACAGCATTGTACTGAAGAGTAGGTAAGGCAATCCATGCAAAGCTCTTAGCCTGGTGCTTGGTCACAATCCCTGCCCCATACACTTTAGCTATTCTCATTATGGTTGTTAGAGTCTGAAAAGCCAGACTTCAGCTATAGACTTGATTAACAGAGAAATAGGTTAGTTGCTTTTTTCCCTCAATTTTACCCAAAATGTTTATATGTGTATCTCTTTCTTTCGAAAGAGACATTTAAAATATTTTAAACATTTTAAATATTCAAAAGATGATATGTTAAGAGCAAGGTTTTAAACAGATTGGCAACTAGATATAATATGGTATCTTTATTATTCATCCTTAAATATTAACAATAATTACTTTATCACATTCTAGCATCATCCCCAGGCTTGTACAAATCATTTTTTCTAACTCATCTTAAATCTTTATCCCATTTTTCTACTGACCCCCCGCCACCATTTATTTCTCCCACTCTTTGTCTATATCTTTATTTAGCAAGATCAGCACTGGAGGCAGAGAGAAGTGCCCAGATCCCTTTTCTCCTTTTCCCTTATTTTCTTTTTATTTTTCCTTTTTTTTTTTTTCCTGTCTTCTGTTTTTCTCTTTTCTCCTTTTCCCTTGTTTTCTTTCTATTTTTCCTTTTTTCTTCCTGTCTTCTGTTTCTCTCTTTCTTTTACCCTCCAAAGAATGAAGGAAAGGAGGGGGGGGGGAAGGAAGGAAGGAGGGAAGGGAGAGAGGAAGGGAGGGAAGGAAGAAAAAGAGAGGGAGGGAAGGAGGAAAGGAAGAATAATTTTAGAGGCATGAGGATTGGAGAAAAGAGGGAGCCATTGGCAATGGCTGAGTCTTGGGGTTTTTTTTCCTCTCTTGCATGCCTCTTTCCCATCATAGGTGTTGCCTCCAGGGTTAGAACATCTTTAGCTCCCATAAATGAAATCTGAGAAAGAGGTGGGAATCTGCTTGTCAACTGGTGTTTGCCTGGTCCTTAAATGATCTAAGTAAGAAGGGCTCAAATCCCTACTCCCACCTTGTGTGAAATCCAATGCTCTTCCCACGACTTCTCCAAATTTTAGGGAGTTTATAGTTTTGTGGTCACCTCTAGTTCTGACTTCCTGATTCCACTAAGTTTGGATTCTTCACTCTGTCTTATACATTCTTTTATCTCAATTTCTGAGTCTATTTACACTTGGAACTCAGTCATTTGTCTTGATTTCTATTATTTTTAAAATTTTATTTATTTATTTGGGAGTTGGGGAGGGACAAGCGGACTCTGCTGAGGGCAGAATCCAATCCGGCCCTTGATCTTACAGCCCTAAGATCATGGCCTAAGCAAAAATCAAGAGTCAGAAGCTTAACTGACAGATCACCCAGGTGACCCCTATTCCCCCCACTTCATTTTCGTTATTTAAAAACACCATTCTCAAAAAGCTTCCTTATGTATAGTGAGCTTTACTGAAGGTAAGGGGAAATGAAAATTTACAGTGCAAACAGAAACAACCTAAGATGGAATAGAACACATCGTTGTTTTAAAACTCCTGCACTGGTACTTATGCCTGCAATTTACTTAGAAATTAATTTTTTAGAAAGATGAATTGCTGGAGAGATAGAGGGATGATAGATGTACAGATATGTGTAATAAAGCAAGTATAATAAATAACCATGTAGAATCTAGGTGGTAATGGATGTTCATTGTAAATATTATTTTAACTATTTCATGTTTTTCATAATAAAATATTGGGAAAAACAAAAACAAAAACAAAATCCCTTCTGTCCCTCTCTCTGAGAAATGCATTAATTCTCAGCCATCTCTCTGACTCTCTCTGAGATTCTGGATCCTCTACTGTGGGGAAACCCTGACAAAACTTCCTTTCATTTCTAATGAACATAGTCTAGCTTTCTTTGTTCCATTATCTCCTACTGATCATACCTTTGTTGTCTTCACATCCAAGCTGCTTAAGATCTTCTGCAATGACCTCCTTAAGAATTCAAGAGCAAGAACCACCTTATACATATTTCTATGTTTTTTTTTAAGATTTTATTTATTTATTTGACAGAGAAAGATCACATGTAAGCCGAGAGGCAGGCAGAGAGAGAGGGGGAAGCAGGCTCCCTGCTGAGCAGAGAGCCCGATGCGGGGCTCCATCCCAGGACCTTGAGATCATGACCTTAGCTGAAGGCAAAGGTTTAACCCACTGAGCCACCCAGGTGCTCCTATTTCTATGTTTCTTAATGCACTTAACAATGTCTTGTCCATAAGAGAGACAATTTATATATATAAATAACTATATATACTTTCTATATAATTATACATATATCACATATGTATAATTCATGATACTTAATAACAATTAATTAATGATATACATATTTAAGGGCATACATTACTGAAAAAAATTGATTTGAGTCCTGGATCTCCCAGTAACTGTGTGACCTTGGACTTACTGACTGACTTCTTGGAGTCAATTTCCAAGTTTTCTAATCTGAAAAAAAGGTATGATTTTTAAAAATGGCCACCTCACAGGATGATCATGAGTTTTAAATTGGATAATGCGGGCTTTTAAAAACTCTAATCAGTGATTGAACAGTTGGATAATGAAAAGAGGGCAAAACCTGTTTATGTGATTGACTGTTGGGGGTCCCTGCCTTTCTGGCTAATGAGCAACAGGCATTTAAAAGGCAGTACCTTCTCCTAATGGGGAAGCTCAACATCTTCCAACGGTCTCCGTCCTTCCACTCCCAGTTCCAACCCTAGTGGCAGCCTTCTTAAATAAGCCGCTGTCCGGATGGTCCCACTACTGCAACTTTCTGCAATACCCATTTGATCCCAAACAAACCTCTGCCTCCTTGTCAATCCGAACAGTGGTATTGTGCGTACTCAACTTCTCTTTGTCTTCAGCTTTGGGTCCTGGTGTCTTGGGTTCAGTAGTTTCTTCTGGAACATCAAGAAATGTCCTGTTCAGTGTTCTGTCGACTATGAGAAAGCATAGATTAGATCATGCAAGTGGGGAGAGTTGTTAGTTAATTATGCTTGTAGGACACAGAATAGTATCTCACTGTGAATGTTCGCTCACCTTCTTCTCCATAAATTTTCTTTAACCATTTAGAAGTTTCTTTACTGCTTCACTTTCTTGAAAACAGTTTCAGCATTCCTTATCCTCTTTTAACTTGTCTACTTCCTTAGCTGAAGCTAATATAAATGGGAATTTAGAAGGAATTGGTCCCTTAGCAACTGGCAAATTTTGCAGTTTGGCTCCTACTGAGCTTGGAGTTGCAAAAGTCAGATGCCACAGGCTGAATTATGAAAGATCAGTTGACGTCGGGATGTCTTCCTGTTATTTTGAAACCAACATTTAAACAGAAGAATACAAAAGATTTTAAAGAGCTCTGAGATGATTTCACTGAAGTTTATTAAATACATAATAATACTTTACATGTTTCCAAGTGAATATTTTGGGAATTTTTATAGGTCTTCTTAGAAAATGCCAAAAGATAATAATCTGTTATTTAAAGCAAGTATTAAAAGTCTTGGATATAACAATCAATACTTAAATATCTATTTAATAGTCCTTTTTTGGGGAAAGGCACGAATGTAGATTTTTTTTTTTTAAGATTTTATTTGTTTATTTGACACAGAGAGAGAGATCACAAGTAGGCAGAGAGGCAGGCAGAGAGAGAGAGGGGGAAGCAGACTTCCCGCTGAGCAGAGAGCCCGATGTGGGGCTCTGTCCCGGATCCTGGGATCATGACCTAAGCCGAAGGCAGAGGCTTAACCCACTGAGCCATGCAGGCACCCCCAAATGTAGATTATTTTTTAACATACCTTTACCACAATGTCTGAAAAACGTTTTGGCAGACCTTTGCAGTTTGAAAAAGTAACCTACGCTCCCAGGACCTTTTTCTTCTTAGGACTGTAAAACACTTGCAAGGATATAATCACAAGAACCTTGTAGCAAGGACCCACGTTCATTGTGTTAACTGTGACATTAACATAAAAAGGGTTTGAGGATTTCTTTTGTTCTTCTTAAGCAGTGGCTTAAGCTGTTTTGTTCCTACTTAATCATTTTGATTTTCCTTATAATCAATAGAGGCATGTTTAATGTAGCCAGTGGGTGCTGGAGATATAGTCTATTCAAGGTAATGGAATATCTCTGCTACATTTGATCACCTTCTTCATTTTTTTGGTATTCAAACTAGTATTCATCAAATTCCTATGGTGTATAAGGCACTGTTCTAGGTATTGGGGATTTAGCCATAAGCAAAACAAACTTTCACAGTACTGACATACTTACATGTGAATTGGGGGGAAGAGAAAACAGATTGAAGCAAATAAACAGGTCAATATATACAAAATGATGAACTGTTAGAAAAATGGAGAAGAATAAGGCAGGGTAAGGGGCATTTGGGGGAAGAGCAGTTGGGGGAAGAATTGCTATTTCATATACACAGTCTGGGAAGGCCTCACTAAGAAGGTGACACCTGAAAGGATAAGGGGTGAACCTTGTAGTTATGAAGGAGGACAGTGTTACAGGCACAAGAAACTGCAAGTACACAAAGTACTCACCTTCCTGAAACTCTCTTCCCCTTGAAGATGTCTCTATCCTCAATCCCTGCTTCTCACTACCGCCTTCTGTGTATCCCTCATTGGCTTTCTCCTCCTCCTGCTTAGTTAGAGAAAAACCTGCATGGAAACTTCTTTCTGCTACCCTCCTTCTAATTATTCCTTGATGATTTTTGATGATGTTGTTGTCAATTGACTTTATTCATTGATTCTTGAAAGTATCCATGCGATTGAACAGACTTTACAATTCTCAGAATGTCTGCCGATGACAGATTAGACATCAATAGAACAGACCAAGCTGATTGATTACTCACGAAAGGGATAGCAAAAAAGGGATACGAAATTCCTATTTTAGACAGAGGAAGATTCTAAGCATTCCAGAACCAGACCATCACATTTTGAAAGATTAGAGTTCAATGCTCTCTTCAACTAACGCATTTCTAGAAAGGCAGTGATAGAAATACAGAATCAAAAAGGCTAATGATTTATAACTATAAGAACTAGAGAATTGGGAAAAGATTTTAAAAGGCCATCTGGTTCACCCTCCTGCCTCTCAGCAGATCAATGTTGAAACTGATCCAGGTTGCTGAAAAAATCTTTGATGAGAAAGGTTCTATAGTTTTTCTTTGTAGTCTGACTTAGTGAACTGAATTGATTTTAAAGAATGTTAACTCATGTAAATTATTTTTTGTTCATGTTCTTGCTCTTGTTTCCTCTCTACCTATGCAAATTCTTCAATGATTTAATCATCTTCAATGATTTAATAACTTACTACTTCTCCATAAAATCTTACCTGTCCATTGAGGTCAGTGCTATTTTTTCCACCTCTAAACAAATACGTGGAACACTTCTTTGGTACTTAAACGTGAACTATCATTCCTCTTATGGAGTTACATATATGTGTTATTCAATATTTCATGACTGTAAATATTGTCTCTCCACTCATATTGTCACTATCATAAGGACAAGCTTGAACTTTTGTTTTGTTTTGCTTTAGCATAGTACTGCTTGTATACAATTAGCACTAGATAAATCTTCGTTCAGTTTTGCACTAGAGTTGACTCCTATCAGCTTGCTAGAGCCAACCATACATATCTTCTTTCAGTCCAGTGTTTGGTGACATCATGTTGGTAGCTTGAAGTCAACTGTGATGGGAATGTCTTCACCATAGAAATTGGCAGAGGCTACAAATCAGTAGCCTGGGTTTATATCTGGCTTGACCATCTACTTGCTGTGCAAAATTTGGTGAGATACTATGCCTCAAAATTTCTTCATCTGAAAACATAGATATTAAATTATCTACTTCATAAAAGCGTTGTTTGGAGTAGATGCATTTATGCATGTGAACTATTTAGAAAAATTCTTGGTGTGTAGTAAATCTTAAATAACTGAGAGTTTAATTTTTATTAAATTATCCCTCTACTTATTTCATATATTCTCAACTGCTCTGTGAAGTTTTCACAGAAGTCCGCAATATGACCATGCTTGATTTATACAACATTATTTCCTATAAAGAATGATACAGATATCTGTATACAGGTCATTATGTGAACATAGGTGTTCTTTTCCCTTGGGTGTCATTACTGTGCTCTATGGTATTATGTTTAACTTTTTATTTTATTTTATTTTAATTTATTTTTTTTTAAAGATTTTATTTATTTATTTGACAGAGAGAGATCACAAGTAGGCAGAGAGGCAGGCAGAGAGAGAGAGAGAGAGAGAGAGAGAGGAGGAAGCAGGCTCCCTGCTGAGCAGAGAGCCCGATGCGGGACTCGATCCCAGGACCCTGAGATCATGACCTGAGCCGAAAGCAGTGGCTTAACCCACTGAGCCACCCAGGCGCCCCTATGTTTAACTTTTTAAAGAAACTGCCAAATTGTTTTCCATGGTGACTATGCCATTTTACATTCCCATCACTAAGGTATGAAAGTTCCAATCTTTCCATATCATCTTCAGCACTTGTTATTGTCCATTTTTAAAAATGATAGCCAACCATCCCATTGGGTAGAAAGTGGTTATCTCTTAATTTTGATTTGCATTTCTCTAACGACCAGTGACGTTGAGCATCTTTTCACGGACTTTTTGGCCATTTGCATTTCTTTTTTGGAGAAATGCCTATACAGATCTTTGCCCATTTTTTAAACTGCAGATCTTTGCTCATTTTTTAAATTATAGGGATTCTTTATACATTTTGGATTCTAGACCCTTAACAGATATAGGATTTGCAAATACTTGCTCCCATTTTTGAGTTCTCTTTCCATTTTCTTGGTAGTGTTGTTTGAAGCACAAAAGTGTTTTTTGTTTTGGTTAAGTCGAATTTATTATTTTTTCTTCGGTTGTTTGTCTTTTCGGTGTTATATTAAAAAAAAACAACAACAAACACTGCCTAAGAAACCACTGGAATCGAAAAGGTCACAAAGATTTATATCTGTGTTTTCTTCTAAGAAATTTATCATTTTAGCTTTTACAGTTAGGCTTTTGATCCATTTTGAGTTATTTTTTGTATATAATATAAGGGAGGGATCTAACTTCATTCTTTTGTCTGCTGCTCACCCAATTTTAGGTTCACATGTATGCTAGTCACTTGTCTCCTTCCCTCCCCACTTCTACCCGCCCCACCTCCACCCCTTGCCACCATTTCTGCTGTATATTTCAGGGAAATGTTTTTCTAGTCTCCCTTACCAATTGACTCTCAGGTAGGGGTCAGTCAATGGAGACATTAGTAGAAGATCAGAGGACAGATGGAGAAGAGAAGCCATGGAATTTCTTCCCTCCTTCAGCCACAGACATTCTCTCCAGCAGTTGCTGTATGGCCTCTGTGGCTCCATATTACACTAAATGACTCTTCCCTCCACAGTTCCTAGATCTGCAGGGTGGTCCCATCATGCTTCTGGCTCCTAAATGGTCCTGCTTTCTGAATTCTGGTACTAAAAACCACTTCTTTTGTTTCTATGATCCTGGGATGAGTGCTATTCCACTTGTTGCTAACCTCTGGATACTTTTGTATTCCCTGTTGATTTCTTAACTCTTCCATAGCTAAAAATACGTTTATTAAATTCCTTGTGTTAAAAAAAACAGTACCTGGAAATGTTTCTATTTTCTTTCATTGGACTTAATTAATAAAGTATCTAACATTTTTTATTCTATCTTTAAATAGTTGCCAAAGATGCCATTTTCAGCATATTGTAATTATTGGCTTGTAAAAATAAAACCTATATATCACTCTTTCAGATGTATTTAGTGGAAGCTAAAACCATAGTGATTTGAGACCACCTACATCCATTATAAAATACCTGAGTAAGGCCTCATCAGTCAAAAGTTTTACATTATTTCCATTCATTTCAGTTCTATTCCACTTCCTCTACAGAAAGTGTCTTAATATAATATATTTTTATGCTTTAAATTCTTCTATTAGTCACGCTAAGCTATTTCTTGGAAGCAAAAATAGGTACATTAAATGAAATTGCAAATTGTTAAGCTTTCTGGGTCCACAATTTCTGTTAAAATACTTCTTCTAGTTTGAGTTATTGTAACATTACCACCATAGCATATACTTGCTGAAAACAATATAAATACACTATAATTTTTTTTATAAATAGTTGTTGAACATGAGAGTTAAACTTTTTTTGGGAAATCTATCTCTTAAGGTGTTGAGTGAAGTGATGCGTTTGGCATCTTGATAATGGAGGTTCTCTGTTGTAGCCAGATTTTTTTTTTAAGGTTTTATTTATTTGACACAGAAAAAGAATGCAAGAGAGGGAACCACAAGTAGAGGGAGTGGGGGAGAGAGAGAGAAGTAGGCTTCCCACTGAGCAGGGACCCCAATGCCGGGCTCCATCCCAGGACCTTGGGATCATGACTTGAGCTAAAGGCAGCCACTTATCGACTGAGCCACCCACAAGCCCCACAGCAAGATTTTTTTTATGCCATGGGGCAAAGCACAATAGGAAGGGGAGGTGGCCAGGAGGTATCCTTTCTTTTGTGAAGGGGAAAAGGGAAAGGATAGGAAATGGAATACCACGGAGATCACTTTTAGCAAGGAGTGTATATGACTTTGAGGGTTTGGAAATTCTTAAAACTGCATGTGCCCTTGGAAAGTTTTCTTATTCTGTAAGGATATGACTTACACGTAACTTACATGTACGACATGTAACTCAGCATTATGTGGGAAATTATCTTGATGTCAGAGTAGCCTCTAAGAACACTAAGACAAGCTATTTGCCACTAAACAAAGGCTTACAGACCACACTGAGATTCTTGAATCATGCAATTTATTGAATTAATTGAAAACAGAGAAGGAAGCAAGGGAATAGAGATGGTATAGATTAATACACTTAGAACAGAGTACAAACAGAGTTGAAGGAGTATACTACTTAGATTCTGAATTATGCAAAGTTCATAGGTCTTGTCTTCTTTCTCTGATGTATCAAACTTGCCCTAATGTTGATGTGGATATAAGCCCACACTGAGGTTTGTGCAAAAGTGCTCTGCAGAAGGAAGGTGCTTAGAACCAATACACATCTGTTTTAGGATGCATCTGGCCATAACTGTAGCTTGCCTGTTAGATTGAAGAGCAGCCATAGAGTTTACTGGGCAGAGGACACATGGGTCAGAAATGCTGTCAATAATGGGATACCAATTTAAGATCTGATAAATATTGAGTACCTCATGTATATTTAGTACATCATGAATATTTGATGCTCTTCATCCTTCTATTCCTTCCAATGGATGTTAAGCACACGTCTAACATGTCTTATAAGCTACTAGCTTTTCTATATTTAGTATCATTTATCATCCTTATTTGTTTCTCTTATTTTCTAGGACATAATAAATATTCTTTTTTTTAACTAGGTCAGTTAGCCACTGTATCATACCTCACTAAGTTTTGATGTAGTGTTCAGTGATTCATTAGCTGCATATAATACCCAGTGCTCATCACAACATGTGCCCTCCTTAATAAATATTCTTAAATAATACAGCAGACCACATCACACAAGGTTTGAAGGCCACCACTACAGCACAAGTGCAGAGATTTTGATCCTTGAGCATTCATGACACAGTGTGGGTTCCGGTGACTGGAGCTACTCTCCCTTGCCTCCAAGCACAAGTCTCTCACTACTTTATTCCACTATAACATACATAATATTATCTCTTGTTATGTGTTTTACAGCTAGGGTAGATACTTGGGTGTAGAACTGTTAAGTCACAAAACATATGCAGTCAACGTTACGAGATATTGCTAAACTGTTATCCCAAGTCTTTTCTCCCAGTTCGCATTCTTAAGAAAACAAAAAAGTTCCCAGAGCTCCACATTCTCGTCGATAGTTGACAGTTTCAGGCAGAACCATAGAATTTAATAACTTGGAAAGTTCTTATTTTAAAGGGCATAAAATTCAGGTCTAAATGGAATTTTAAGTAAGTATTCATTAAGTCACTTTAATAAATAGTTATAGTCAACTTACTGTCTTCTAGGCATTGTGCTAAGTGCTAAGGATAAAAAATGAATAAAACCAATTTCTGCCCTGAAGGTACTTACACTCTGTTTGGGAGACGTTGATGTGAGTAGAGAATTCAGGTGATGAGTGCAATAATGGAGGGAAATGCAAATTGCTATAGTACTCATGAGGAAGAGAGAGGAAAATATGGCTGAGTTCAAGAGGACAGATATTAGGAGATGTGTGGATTGGGTTTTTTCATAAGATACATTTTTTTTCAAATTTGGTTTCACCATTAAGCCCTGTGTTTGCGGTTCAGGGATGGCAATTTGAGAAGGCAGATCATGAAGGGGTTTGTCTTGTATGAGAGAAGATACAAACCACTGAAGAGCTGTAAGCATTGCAATGCCATGATTGAAGTCACATTCTAAAGAAAGAACTCGGATGGACTAGGGTTGAAATGTGCATGAATGGAGGCAAGGAGACGAGCTAGAAAGCTATTGCAGTTGAGGGCACCTAGGTGGGTCTGTTGGTTACGTGACGGCTGTTGGCGTGGGTCATGATCCCAGAATCTTGGTATCAAGTCCCATGTTGGGCTCCCTACACGTGGGGAGTCTGCTTCTGTCTCTCACCCTCTCCCCTCTCATGTTCCTGAGCATTCTCTCTCAAATAAATTTGTTTGAAGAAGAAGAAGAAGAAGAAGAAGAAGAAGAAGAAGAAGAAGAAGAAGAAGAAGGAGAAGAAGAAGAAGGAAGAGGAGGAGGAGGAGGAGAAGGAGGAGGAGGAGGAGGAGGAGGAGGAGGAGAAGAAGAAGAAGAAGAAGAAGAAGAAGAAGAAGAAGAAGAAGAAGAAGAAGAAAAAGAAAAAGAAAAAGAAGAAGGAGAAGAGGAAGAAGGAGAAAGCTATTGCAGTTGAGATTTAAGATGGTAGAGCCCGGGATGAAGGCAGTGCTGGAGAAGAAAAAAAAATAGGTAGCAGTGATATTCAGGAAAGAGCATTAATAGAATTAGGTGATAGACTAAGAGAGGAAAATGATGGGGATGATTAATTTATCATAATACTCGGGTTTCTGCTTCAGGGGGAATAGTCATTCATTCAAGCCATATATATATATATGGCTTGAATGAATACATATATATATATATGTATTCATTCATTCAAGCAACCAATGACTATATAAATTCATTCAAGCAACATACATATGTGTGTTTGTGTGTGTGTATGTGTGTATTATTTTATCATCCATGTGATAAATATATATCACATACCATATGTTAGACCTTATGCTAACTGTGGGGGCTAGCTAGGCCTACCATATCATACCACTCCAAGGGGCTCTGTTTGCATCGTGTACACAAGGTATATAGTAGGGACGGTGTTTCCTGGATTTCTTCAGTAGTGTGGCTCCACCTTAATCGTGAACCCGACAGACATAGTACCTACCGTTACGGAACTCACAATCCTGTGTACAGTGATACTATTGCCTAGGACAGAGAAAAAATAAGTGCTGTGGACTGTGGGCCTTGGAAAAGTAAATGTTGTCCTTTGCCTCCTTTTCTGTTTGAAACAATGACCTGAGTATACTGGATATTTTGACCTTGAGGGATTTACGGAATAAATCTTCAGGTGGATATTTCAAGGCTGTAGGACATGTTGGTCTGGAGCCCTTGTTCAAAGTTTTATAGGGTGTTAGTTTAAAAGATGTCCCAGTGCACTTCCATTTTGCAGGTCTACCCTTTCTTCTAAGATGTGCTGAGAAGAAATATAGTTCAAATATGGTCCTGTTGCTCTGCTCCTGGAAAGAAGTTCAAAGGGAAGAAACCAATCTCCAATCCAATATAAACCTTCTGAAAGTTTTTTCTTTCAGTAGCTCCAAATTGCAAACTCTCCAACTGAGAAGTTCAGAAAATTGAGCACTTCATTAAAACGATCAAGGCCATGTAGGTTTTTCAAATAATACAACAATTTCAAGGATAAAGTGAATGAATTAAAACGAATTTTTCTTTTCATACATGTCTAATGGCAAATACTCATAAGTTGTTTAGACTTTATTTAGATATATGCCTCCCCCTTTCTTCAGTGATAAGTGCAATACTACTTTCCAACTACTTTTCTTCTAGTTTTATAATTTTCAACACCGACAGTAAGAAATATTCTTTAGAATGTTTGGCTTTGAACTTAAATGCTTTTGCCAGATCTCTGCCTAGAAGGAATTGTGATTGAGTTTGTAGATGCTTGCAAAACAAAGTTAAAAATTGAAACACTTAAGACTTTCAATTTTCAAGGTTAACTATGAGTTGTGGTTCCTATGGATCATACTTCTAGTAATTCTCTCCTTATTACTCTAGTTTTCACAGTTCAAGTTTTATCACAGATATGTTGGGAAAGGGCATTTATTTATTTATTTATTTTAAATAAACAAATTTAAATTCCATTCAGTGAACATATAATGTAATATTAGTTTCAAGAGCAGAATTTAGTGATTCAGCACTTACATATGACACCCAGTGTTCATCATATACAATACCCATGACTTATTTAGCCCATCCACCCACCCACCTTTCCTCCAGCAATCTTCAGTTTATTCTCCATAGTTAAGAGTTTTATGGTTTGCCTCTCTCTTGCTCTCTCTTTCCCTATGTTCACCTGTTCTGTTTCTTAAATTCCACATATGAATGAAATCATTTGTCTTTCTCAGACTTACTTTATTTAGCATATATACTCTAGTTCCATCCACATTGTTTCAAAGGGCAAAATTTCGTTCTTTTTTATGGCTGAGTAATATTCCATTGTATGTATATACCACATCTTCCTTATCCATTCATCAGTCGATGGACATTTGGGCTCTTTCAATAATTTGGCTTTTGTTGATAGTGTTGCTATAAACACTGGGGTGCACATGTCCCTTCAAATCAGTAGTTTTGTATCTTTGGGTAAATACTCAGTTTTGCAATTGCTGGGTCATAAGGTAGCTCTATTTTTAACTTTCTGAGGAACCTCCATACTGTTTTCCAGAGTGGCTGCACCAGCTTGCATTCCCAGTCAGTGTAATAAGGTTCCTCTTTCTCTGCATCCTTGCAAACATCAGTTGTTTCTTCTGTTGTGGATTTTAGCCATTCTGACAGGTGTGGGGTAGTATTTCATCATGGTTTTGATTTGTATTCCCCTGATGATGAGGGATGTTGAGCATCTTTTCATGTGAAGAGACATTCATTTTTGTATGAACCAATACTATCAGCATAAACGAAGCCATGATTAAATCTTGAATGATGATATATAAAAAATTGTAACACCTCTAGTAGTTTCCATTTCTGCGGTTATGAACATACCATAATAATATCATTCAATAAGGATAAATAGCAGCAAAGGAAATTCAAAATGGAAAAAAGTCTATAGTCAATGAAAAAAAAAATAGATGCAACCCACATTTCCGGCAATCTTGGAGAAGACTAAGCTTTAAACTAAGCAAACCAGAGTGCCTGGGTGGCTCTATTGGTGAAGTGTCTGCCTTTGGCTCAGATCATGATCTCAGGGTCCTGGGGTTGAGTCCCACATCAGGCTCTCTGCTCAGCGAGGAGTCTGCTTCTCCCTCTCCCTCTGTGCTGTCTCTCAAATAAATAAATAAATAAATAAACAAATAAAATAAACTAAGCAAATCAGATGAAGACCTGGAACATTTAATCAGTTTCTTTCTTACTTGATGATAATGAGAATAGTGTTACCCAATAGGATTTTATATTTGTTGATTAGCCATGTACATATAAACCTGGACTAAATGTTGAGGTCAAAATCCCAATTAAGAATTGCTAAGAAGAGTTAAGGGAGGCATTTAATTTTAAGGCACGTGAAAAATCCCTATTTCAGAACACCTGGGAATCAACATGTCATGGTTAACTCTCATGCCTGGTAATTGAAAACTGTAGAGGTTTTACTTAGTGTGTGAAAAAAAATATATTCTCTGGGTAAAGATGTGAAGTATCAGAAAAAGAACTGTATCAACAGAGGAAAGAACACTGGCCAAAGAAGCTTTTTTATTGGGACTGGGGGGGTGTTTTTTTTACTTTGGTGAAAATTTATTTCACCAAAAAAATAGAGATTGTCTCATATAATTCCTATAAAGATTAGATAATGGAATCCATTTGATTTATTACAAGATTTATTACAAGAATTTAAGTAACTTAACACCAGAGATACACATACAGAAATGAAAGATAATAAGGCCCTATGTGCATTAAGTTCACAGCATATTTTATTTAAATAAAGTTGGAGATGGTTCTTCTAAAGTAGAATTGGAAGCGGGTAAGAGAGACAGTTAAAAGGCCCAGATCCATTTTCACAGAGCAGGTAAAAAAGGATGAATTTGGATCTGAGAGGCAATAAGTTGATAAAGGCACATCAAGGGAAGAAAAATCATCCTTAAGAAAAATCGTGACATACAGGAATGTGATTGAAGAACAGATCTCTCCCCCCAAAAAAGATAATTCAGGGGAATCATTTGATGTCAAAAAAGATAAAAGAATCATTATACATAGAACTTGATCATGGCTAGAGGGTAAGAAGAAAGTACTTTCTGACTATGAAATCCTGAGGAGCAACAAACTTGGGATAATAACTTAAACCCAATCTCACCTAAGGACTGCAGCTAATGGAACCAAGCTGGACTCTTGTTTTTTTTTTTTTTTTTTTTTTTCTTCTTCTTCTATTTTTCCTACCTTTCTAGTTTTTTGGTTTTGTTTTGTTTTTTAAGGAGACAGAAAGAAAGAGGGAGAAAGTTCAAGGTGGGGTTGGGGATGGGCAGAAAGAGGCTCTTAAGCAGGCTCCACACCCAGCACAGAGCCCGATGAAGGGCTCGATTGCATGACCCTGAGATCATGAGCTAAGCTGAAATTAAAAGTCAGATGCTTAACTGACTGAGCCACCCAGGTGCCCCTGTACCTCTCTAGTTTTTAATTTGAATTTCTCACATTGCAGAAATGATTCTTGTACTTTGTTAAGATGGACTGGGAATGTTACAATGTGCATTTCTCACACCGATGGCAGGGTATGGTAAGGGAACAGATGGTTCAGACCATCCCAAAGCATAAAGTGAAATTTTAGGAATCTGGGCAGTGGGAATAAAACTGGACAGCAATATTCCTTGGTGCCTCGAGGTAATACACATGCATATCAAAAAAGAATGGCTACATTACTACAGAACCATTAATTTTAGGGTGTTCTTAGGTGTTTCATCACAGACTGCTGTAAACTTTCACATAGACTATTCCATTACTTCTGCTGCTGCCACAGGGCAATCGCCAACTCCAAAATACCAAAGGGCAGACTTGGGAAAATTAGTTTTATTTTTCTTGACTCTGGGGTAATAAGTTAGACACTTTTTAGAAATTATGTTGGTCTCTTCAAGTAAATAGGGTACCATTTAGTAGGTTGGTATTTTTAAAATATTTTTTTAAAGTTTTTTTTTTTTTTTTTTTTTTTTTAACAGAGTGAGCTCACAAGTAGGCAGAAAGGCAGGCAGAGAGAGAGGAGGAAGCAGACTCCCCGCTGAGCAGAGATCCTGATGCGTGGCTCAATCCCAGATCCCAGATCCCTGGGATCATGACCTGAGCCCAAGGCAGAGGCTTTAACCCACTGAGCCACCCAGGTACCCCAATAGGTTGGTATCTTATTCAAACAAAGTATATGCTCTAGTCAGGTTCCTGAAAAGCAATTAGACAGATGCTCCACAAAAGTGTTTCTGAAAGATCATGTGGCGAGTGTCAGCCTTTTTTGCGACAACACCTGAAAATGACCTGTGGGAGGGCTAACTAGAACAACCAGGAAAGACTTCTGATGCTAAGATCTCCACTACAAACATTTCATCTGTTGGTATAGTCATTCAAATTATTAGAGGTCCACTGACAAAGGGAAAATTTTAGGGAGCTTAGGAGAGATCATATAGAATTTAACTATAAAAAATTGGAATGGAAAAATATGTCCAAAAGCTTTGGGATCACTTAAATTATTAAGTTAACTATTTTAAAAGTATATATAGGATTTGGGTAAATATTATATACCAGAAAATTCTTGGTAAGCTCGTTTATGTTTCTTGTGTAAAATGGATGGAATAAACCTATTAAAGTCTTCACTGATTTTTTTTCAAGTTCACATTCCATGAAAGTTCCTTTACTCTTTTCTCATCTATTCAGTTAATGGGCTCCCACACTGAAGGGCAATAGAAGATACTGGTATAGAGACAGGTAGAAACAATGGTTCTTAAGGGGCTCATGGAAAGGCACCAACTCCTCATTCTTTTCTCTGTGTTGGTACAGGCAAAATTATTAAGTGGAAAAATAGTCTAATTGATAGTATTTTATACAGAAAAGAATTTTTTTCACTTAAAAAACGAAACTAATCTGGACCTTACACATGTTCCACCCTGATGCCCTTTTTTTACTTATTTATTTGTTTGTTTGTTTTTATCAATGCCTTCTTTAATGTCTGCTCCCTTCTGCTGTCCTTCCCACCAGGGTACTGCATCCCTTTCATTTTAGGATTGGTGAACTTTCTCTGCAAAAAACCAAATATTAAACATTTTAGGCTTTGCCGGCCTTACAATCTTCGTCATAGCTATATAACTCTGCTGTTTTCGGTGAGGGCAACTACAGTCAAACATAAAACCAGATGAATATACCTGTGTCCCAAAACAACTTTATCTGTGGACCCTGAAACTTGAATTTTATATCATTTTCATGCAATGTTAATTCTTCCTTTAGTTTTTTCCAACTATTTAAAAATGCAAAAATTGGTCATAACTGTGGGTTATACAAAACTAGGCATCAGGCCAGATTTGACCCATGGGCTGCAGTACGGCCATTCCTGGTCTAGCCCAGTAGTGCTTCTTCAAGGGCCAGGGAGCGTTCACTCAATCAGGGTCTAAAGGAAAACTCCCTAAAGATGGTTCTGTTTATAAAGTTTTCCCACAGAATGCAGTTAAAAATTTATGGATGAACACTATGTCCGTGATTTTCTAATACACATCTGAAAGTTTGTCCCACTTTATTAGATGGTCCATTGAAAACCATTTTAAGGTTTTACAGTGACTTTTTTACTTTTCATCAAGAAAAATAACAAATAGGGCTTATAAGATAAAACCTGAATGAAAGAAGTATGGGTTATGTTCCTGGTTTGGGGCATTCAGTTCTTTGACTAGATAAGTAACTTGACTGTTTTATATCTCATTTTCTGTGTCTGGAAAGTCAGAATTGGTGGGTCTTGTTACTAAAGAGTTATATTAAATATTAAAGGAGATGAAGGGGAAAAATATGCCTATATCTTCCGGAGTAGCTACGTGTTCAGAAAGAAAAAATAGTATGTTCTTTTATATGTTATAACATACAGCAAAAAAGATGAATATTTCTGAACAAGAATGGAAATCTAGTGAGTGAGTGATTTTTTTCTGAACATTTTGGGGTAGAAGAAAATCTAAACCCAAGGGTGAGATCATGCAAACTATAGCAGAAAATACACAGATGAAAAATCTCCTGGTTTTCCTATGTGCCTACTATTACCAGGAGTGGTTTGGTTTAGGGGTCTGTAAAAATGTTTTCTTCCTTTAAATAAAATGCTCTGAGCCAAGACATCATCAGTTCCAGGCTCAGTGCCTTCCAGCTGAAAGTGTGAATGTTCAGCAAGAGGGTATTTTTGAAAGGAGACTGAAAATCTGCTGTGCCAGATACCTGAACCGATGTTAGGGTATTCAGTGGAAAATTTCATTTCCACATTATAAATAACTGTAGGATATTTTAAGGGATCCAAGACCAGGAACTTCCAAGAGCTGCTTATATTAGTTCAACTGAAATGTAAAATGAAGGGAAGATGCCCAAGGAAGGCTATAAAAGCTAAATCACTGGATGTGATTAATTAAAATAAAGAATTCACCATTGATTAAATCGCCCTTAAAATCCCCAGTCAAGACACCCAACCACTGAGGCCTGCGTACTTCACTAGCCTCCGAGGAAAACAAAGACAGGACAGAACAGAGATGGGGAAAGAAAGGAAAAATTCTCCAACAAGATTACTTAAATTTAAAGTGCCCTAGAATTTCTTCTTTGAAAAAGCCCATCTGGTCGCCTATATTTGAAATATTGACTTAGCGTCTTCAAATTTTCTGAGAGTTCCTTGTTTGGTGGACTTCCTGGGAGAAGGAGGACAGCCCCAGAGAAGACAGCATATCACCTACTACGGTCACAGAACCGTTGTCTCCCTTCGAACACAGAAAAGATCCCGTTCCTATAACGTTTTCCTTCCTTTGTAGCCCCTACACGTTTAAAACCCAAACAAGAAACAAGTGAGAGATCTTTGCTAGACAGTGGTACAACATACCCCAAATAAAACGGCTCCGCGAAAAGGCAACCAAACCAAACCAAACCAAACCAAAATAAAGCAAGCAAGCCTGGTTGTGTGTGTGTGCGTGCGTGCGTGTGTGTGTGTCCCCGAGAGAGCGTGTATCCGAGTGTATCTGAGTGGGTGTGTAAGGTAGGAGAGTAATGAATGCAGTGTGGTCTCTCTCTCTCTTTTTTTTTGGAGGGCTTACGGCCGCTTGCGGCTGGGGAAGACTCGACCCTGTGCGCGCAGGCTGCGAGCCCGTGCCCGGGGTTAGAGCTCTCCCCTGTGACCGAAAAGATAATTAAAAATCGCACGCGCCGGAGATGGCTCAGTTCCTCGCTGCGCAGCCAGTTCGTTGCGATAAGTGGGCTCCCCAACAACTTCTGGGCGCCGGGGTCCGGAGGCCAGTAGGCCCGGGGCGAAGAGCAGGCTGGGGAGGGGGTTTCGTCGCGGATGAGGCAGAATGGGACACCCAGAGTGGCAAGCTGCGGTGGGGAGGTCGGGGAGGCGGGAAGGGCGCGGCGAGGAGGCGCGCGTCTGTGGGGGGATTTTGGGGAAAGGCGGGAACGTGGAAAGAAAACTGGGAAAGGGTAAGACGCACGAGGGAGACGGGGAGGAGCGAATGGAGGAGAAGGTGAAAACGAAGCCCCAGAGAGGAAGGACGGAGCAAGGTCCCCCGTGCCCGTCGTGACCCTCACGAGGGCGCACACTTAAGCACCTTGGCCCCTCACGTCCGCTCCAGCAGTTGGAGGCCCCTCTGCCACCCGCGCCTCTCTTTAAGAGGCAATCCTCGTGTCACAGTCACATTACGACAGCCCTCCACGTTCACCGTGCACTGGAAATGGGCTCCAGAGTCCGTAACTGGCACCGGGTCCCTTCTTCCGCGCCCCCAAGCCCTCGAAGCCCTTCCAGACCCCTTCAAAGGCGCAGGCCCCGTGCGCCGACTCAGCGAGTGGAAACAAGGCTTTAAAAACCCGCAGGGAGGGTCGTGGCAGGTCGCTACCAGGGTGACAGAGGCATTTGCGCTGAGTGAGCAGTAAAAACGCCAAATAATGGGCACGTGAATTGCTTTAAATGAGATAGGGGGCGGGGGAATGAGTGATGACTCAACTATCTTTATTCCTTAATACTCCGAGGGCAAAGCGTTATAATTTTTTCATTTATTTTATAAAATCACTTATTATGGTGTCAGCTACCGTATTATGAATCTTTGAAGCTTTGGCAACTCTGTTTTTGCAAACACGTTTTCAAGCTTTGAGAGGTTTAAAGGAGTTTGACGGTAAGCAAGGAACGTAGCAGTACACAATAAGGAGGGGAAAGGGCCCTGTGTCCTCTTTTGGGGGGTGCAAAGCCTCAAGCGGATTTCCCGGCTTCTGCGGGCGCCGCACATTGTTTTATTTGTTTTGAAGGTTCCGAGTTTGAGGCTGGTCGGAGACACCCACGTGCTTCTGACTCTCATCAGCGTAATGATCGCCTTAGCCAGAGTCGTGTCTATATAAACCACAAAAACCTAATCATTAGAAATCCCAGCCTCCAAAAACCACATTTTAGGTAAAACTGCCGCTTTTTTCCCGCGCTCCTTCATCCTCTCGACCACAACTTTTTTGGGGATCCAAAGTTGCTTTCTTAACCCACATTGGGAAATAAGTACATAAATAGCCAATGAAGCATTTTGGATATTTTATTTTGTACTTTTATTTTTTCCCCTGGGAGTGGTGGGGAAGAAAGTTAAGATATTAGACTTAATTTTAGATGCAGAATACACTTAATAAAATATTTAAAGTCATGGAAAACTGCTGGAGTTTTTCCTCAGCAAGGTTTTTGCAATTTATTTTAATCATCCAACTGACAGTTTACCAGTCCTTAAAAAAAAAAAAAAAAAAAAAAAAAAAAAAAAAAAAAAAAAAGCAGCAACTCATCCTTGTTCTCTAGGAACAAGTTTGAGTATAGAAAAAGTGTCCAGCCACCCACTTGAGGTTCTAAAAACTATTTAGCAAGTGTCCCCTTCACCCCATTTTTTTGTGTTCCTTGAGACAAAAAAGCACCCAAACCTTGCAAAATCATTTTTTCCCTGGGAGCCGCTCCGGCAGAGGTGGGGGGTGGGGTGGGGGAAGGGGGAAGAGTGCCGAGAAGTCAGCACAGACGCTCAAGAATTTTCCTTCCTCCTCTCCTGAAGTTACAACGAAAAATAACGACAGTCAGTTCAGCGCGCGGCTCTCTGGCGTCTCAGCTTCAACCTCGTGCGACCAAGAGGGGGTTCCTTGTCCTGGGTCGGGGGAGAAGCGAGAGGACGCGATCAGGCGAGATTCCCCTCGACCCGGGCCGCCTCTCCGGCTTCGGAAGCTGCGCGCTGCGTCCGGGGGCTCCTGCTCTTGGCCGGCGGGCGGCGGCAGCGGCTGCGATTCGCAGGCTCGAGAGCCGTTGCCCCGAGATCCGCTGCCCGCGACTTACCTCCTGGCACCTCGACGCGCGAGGGTCAGGGAAGCTTTGCAAAAAGCAGGAGGGACTGGATGCAAGGAGGTGGCCCTGAGAAGGCCAGAAGAGGAGAAAGGAAAGGAAGGAGCGGAGCCGGGGAGCCGGGCTGGCAGCCGCCGCGGGAGGAATCTGAGCGTGCGGCTGGCGCGGGGGGAGCGGAGGCCGCCGCGGAGGAGGCGGCGGCGGCGGCGGCAGCAGCAGCGCGGGGAGGGCGGGCGGCTGCGCGGACGCCTGCAGCTGGGTAGCTAGCTGAGCGCGCGGCGCGGCGGTGGCGGGCAGTGCGCGGCTATGCTGGCCGCGGGGCTGGACTGCTGAACCCACTCGGAGCCATCGCGGGACTCGACCTGGGAGGGGGCGCCAGCGCACCCAGGACGCGGTGCCCCAAGGGACCCCACTTCAAGCTGCGAACTGAAGCCCCCTGCCACCCCAGGACACACACATCTCCGCGCCGGTTCTCCGCTGCCACCGCCAGCGTTCCAAAGGCTCCGGCAAGATCTGTGCCTCTCGGGTCTCCCAACCCGCCAACCCGACTGCTCCGCATCGTCACCGCCGTCCCCGTCAGACTCCTCCCGGCAGTCGGCTTCACCGAACTTGATTTCTCACCTCCTCGGCCCCATCACCTCCATCCCCTTTCCCCCCGTCTCGCCTCCACCCCCCCAATTTCCTCCTCCTCGCCCCTCATTTCCACCCTCCTCCCCCTCCCCCGGCCACTTCGCTAACTTGTGGCTGTTGTGATGCGTATTCCCGTAGATCCGAGCACCAGCCGGCGCTTCAGCCCTCCCTCCAGCAGCCTGCAGCCCGGCAAGATGAGCGACGTGAGCCCGGTGGTGGCTGCGCAACAGCAGCAGCAGCAGCAACAGCAACAGCAGCAGCAGCAGCAGCAGCAACAGCAGCAGGAGGCGGCGGCGGCGGCAGCGGCGGCGGCGGCGGCAGCGGCGGCCGCGGTGCCCCGGTTGCGGCCGCCCCACGACAACCGCACCATGGTGGAGATCATCGCTGACCACCCGGCCGAGCTGGTCCGCACCGACAGCCCCAACTTCCTGTGCTCTGTGCTGCCCTCGCACTGGCGCTGCAACAAGACCCTGCCCGTGGCCTTCAAGGTAAGAAGCTGCGGCCGCTCCCCCGCCCGCCGGCGTCTCCATGCCCGCGGGGGCCGGGGCCCCGACGGGCTCTGGGGCCTCCTACCTTGGTGGCTCTGACCCGAGCACCCCCCCTCCCCGAGTGACCCTCTTCCTCCGGATCCCTCGGCGGGCTCGGGACGCGGTGACCCCGCGAAGATCCCCTCTCCCACCTGTGCCTGCAGCCAACCGCCTCAGTCCCTGACCCCTTTATCCTTTCATTACCCCTCAAGCCTCCCGACCAGCGTTCTAACCCACTCCTCTGAGAGGTCTCCCCTCCCCCTAGAAGCCCCTCGGTGCCCACTCTGGGCGCCACCACCCCGGCTTATTCCACCCCCCCCCCCACATTCCCCCGGGGTGAGGAGCCCCCGGCCTTCTCCCCCGGGACTCCCGCGTTCGCCCGGCTGGGCATACCCACCCGCCCAGCAGCGCGGGCTGCCGGCGCCTCCCCTCCCCCGAGTCCCGCGCGCGCCTCTACTCTCTCCGCTCTAGTCGGACCCCCCTCTGCCCGGCTTGGCGCCCCCTTCTCTAACCCGCCTGAACCTCGGCGGCCCCGGCCGCTCCCGGGCTCGGGCTCGGGGGCCAGTGTTCGTGGGGTGCCGGCGCCGGGCATTAGCGTCCGGGGCGGGGCGCGGGGTGCCGGCTGCGGAGCGTGGGCCGCATGACCCGTGTCCACGAGGGTCTCGGGCAAACCTAGGGACTCTGGGAGCGAGTGAGCGGGAGACAGCACGGGGGCGTCGGCTTGGCTCGCAGACCTGCGCCTGTTGCCGTTACCGGGAGGAAGGCGGGGCCGCCAGGGTCGCTGCGCGCCCGGAGGCGGGGGAGCCCCGGATCCCGGGGCGCTGGACCCTCGAGTGCCGGGAGGTGGCTAGTGGAGGGGGCGGGGGCTCGGGCCGCCTCTTGGAGCCGGGACCCAGCTCCCCGCCTCACCCCACCTGGGAGGGACAGGGGAAACCTGTGAAATGCCTTTGGCTCGCCCGCCTTGAAAAAGGAGGTGAAAGTTTGAGGATTTCTCTTATTGGTACTTGTGAAGGACTTGAGTCCCTAAGGGCCCTCCTGCTTCTGAAAGGTCATGGGAGGCTCCGGCCGGAGGTCTGGGCGCGGAGGAGCAACCCCCGAGTCCTGAGAGCGCTCCCCGCGCACCGCGGCCTCCTCCGCTCGCCCGCCGGGCCCGTTAGTTGGAGGGCGGGTGTCGTCGGCGGGAGCCGCAGCAGCGGCCCGGCAGGTTGCGGGTCCAGGGTCTGGAGCCTCTCGCAGTAGCTGGATGCGTCTCCACAGCGCGGTCTAGATTTCCCCGGGCGGACCTCGTCAGGGGTAGCCCGGGAGCCCCCAGGGCCTGGCAGGCACTGGGCTGATGGGGAAACCGGTTCCCGGGCAGTCCACACTCCCGGGACCAGACTCCAGGGATGGAGGGGGCGGTGAGCCAGACAGGGAGAAGAGCATTCCCGGGAAGACGCTTCCGGCCCTGTCTGGCCTCTGAACTGGTAAAGGTGGGCCTGGGTCCTCTGGGTTCTGGGATCTGTGGAGAGCAGGCTAAGCGAGGCCTGGCGAAGTCGGAGGAGGAGGGAGGAATCCTGCCAGTTCCTGTACTGTGGACCCCGAGGCCAAGCTCCTACAGGCCACTGGCAGTTCCCAGTTGTGCATCACAACACCCCCCCCCCCCCATCACCACCCCACGCATCAATTCAGATTCCGTGTGTGGGTGGGGTGGAAAGAAAGAGGAGTCCAGGTCAATTAGAGCTGGTTATCTAGCTGGGTCTTGTATCAGAACAGAAATCAGAATGAATTGTTCAGGAAAGGGGATGTTGCATTCTGGGGCAGGTTTCATTTTGCAGTTGGTTCAAGAAGTGTGTGTGTGTGTGTGTGTGTGTGTGTTTTAACCGTCACATTTCTGCTTTTATAAACCACCTATCTTGTAGATTAACGTTTTTCTCCTTGAAATACGAAAAGCTTAGAATGGATGTGAATTCTAGAAATTAGAATTTCCACACAAGAGCTATCTTTTACAACGTTCATCGTCCCTGGGCCCAGAATGTTCTAATTGGCCTTAAGCGAAGAGTGGAAATTTGTACCCCCCCAACCCTCAAAACACAAACAAACAAACAAAAAAGCCTGGATTAAAACAGCAAATACAAATAGATATTTTGTCTTTAAAATGCCATGTCAGGCATTCCAAGTCAGGATATATGAAAATAAAATGGTAGGTACCTACGTTTTAAAAGATATCATTTAGATGTTTGGTGTTCTACATTCTGTTTGCTCTGCTAGACGTGTTTAAGGTATAACTGTCTTGAACTATTCTCCTCATTTATGGTGCTGAATTGATTTTGAGTCTTGGTACTTTGGATAGAAATGAACTTTTTGGTGCAAAGATAGAACGCAGTGTGTTTGAGCTGTTCTCAGATATTTTGGTTATCTTTAGGTTTTCTTATTACCACCCTTTTAAAATTATTTTGAAAATAAATTGTTTTCTTTGCTATTTATCATCCTTATTGTTAATTACAGAGCAGTTTTATTTTTAACCAGTGAACAAAACCATAGATTATACATAGCCATATTAGATTAAGTATTTTAATTCATATTAATTAAAAAAGAAATTGAGTTAATTTAAGACTTGATTCACTGTGTCCTCCCACTCCCATACCTGTATTTAAGAAAATTCAGACAGATGGTGATAGCTGAGATCCCCTCAGGATTTAAGTTTTGTCTCTGCTGAAAAAGATGTGTAGAGGTGTGGAACATCTAGATTTTGACAACATTTTTTATTGTTTTCATCTGAATGTTAGTAAAAACAATCTCTCTTTACCTTTCTTTTGAGATAAAAGCCTGAGATCAGTAGACTTTCTACACCCTTGTAACATAATCAAATACATATGCAGCAGAGAAATAATATGAAGAAGTCTCAGTTTTAGAAGTGGTGACCACAATTTGGCTATCATATTTAGAGCCATGTACAAAGTAAGTTACAGTGTTGTTGGGTAGATAATATGTGGGTAAATATGTTTAAAAACACAAACACACAGAACTTAATTGTTGAGAAATCTGGGATTCAAATCAATACAGTATTTATTGAACCCATATTTTATGTCTGTGACCCTAAACTCAGAATTGAAGAACAACATATTGAGTTTAATATGTAGTGTTTTGATGTGTTAATTTAAAATAATGCTTCATGATGATATTGACAGTGTATTATATTTAAGACATAAGCAATGTATTAGTGTTGTTCATCTGATCTTGTTTTGGGATTATACAAGAATACTTATAATTTGTTTATACTCGGCATGTAAAAACACAAAATCAACTAGTATGTTTTAAAACATGCCAAGTTGTTTATTGGTATTATATTTTTAACAAAGTTCTGCAGGTTTGTAGTGTTCCATCCTTCCAGGTGTCAAGGAAATGGAAATAAATATTTTTAACATTTCTTTCAGGTGTATCTTACTGAAAGCTTAAAATAGTTAAGGGATACTATTAGAGGATCCCCATGCCCTTTCTGTCTTAGATAATTCTTGTGACAAAGAAAGCAAAAAGCAATTTGCAAATTCATTACATTTGTTAATGGTCTGGTAGAAATAGGGAGAGCACATGTCAGCCTGGCATCCAGTAGCACCCTTAGAGTCAGAGGTCTGTCAGCCTTTCCACCATGAATCCTGGTGTTCAGGGCTTATAACTCAGTTGCTTTAAATAGCTTCGAGCTGAGACACTATGCAGAAATTTTAAGTCCAGATGTATATTTTAAAACTAAAAGTGGCGCAAGGCTATTGTGCTGTTTTAAGTTAGAGAACACTGGACTGTATATTTGCCAGTATCAAATGTTTTTCTGGCAATGTTAAAGAAAGAAAACACATTTTTAGACATATGATCTATTACTCATAGTTAATTCTGCATGTTTGATGATACCTTTCAGTATTTCTCATGAGTAGGGTTTCAAAATGATGGAGCAATTTCTATTCGAAAATAATTTTTTCGACATCACTGGCCATTTTCCTCTTCCAAAACAAGTATGCAGCTAATAAATATTTGACATTAGTGAGCTATGTTTTCCTAACGTACGTAATGATCAGGTTTTTATGTTTTTGTCTTTTTGAGTGTAATTATACCCCAACAAAGAAAAACATTATTGAACCTATTAAAACCTTATTGAATCTACTGTGAATTGTTATGCAAAATTATGTAAATCACAGTAGATTTCAGGTTGTGTGAGGACAGATACATTTTTGTGTTGTGCCTGTAAGTGCAATAAAAATTAAAGTTAAAAATTTTAGAACTGAATATTTAAAAGGTAATTGAAACACACAATTTTAGGTGGAAAATAAATATTTAAAAAATTTTAAGAAAAACTTCTATTTGGAAAAAGATATGGTTAAGATATCTTTCATTATATTCTCCCATTTGGCATTGTTGTTTGTCTCTTTTCAAAATTTCAGAACATCTGTTGTTAGATGATCTAAGCCAGCTTGATATAGGGCACGTAAATTCCTGGCTTACACTGAAATAATTTCCATCAACTTATTCTTTGATATATATTTTTAAAAATTTAAAATGGTATTTTATATTGCATTTATTTTTTTCTCTACAATTCAGTTAAGTTTTCCTAAATTCGAGGATAAATGCTAAAAATTAACTGTAGCATTTGTGAAACTTTTTAATTGTTTATTTGATGTTATCTCTAGATAACTACCATAGGAATACAATTTTCCCTTTTTACAATTGCTCCCTTACATCTTTTTATTCCAAATAAAGATTTGATCAGATTTTATCTTGAGAAAGAATTATATTTCAATTTTGCTGCAAGTACAATGTGCTAAATGATATTGGTCTGCAAGAGTAATTGGCTGGTTAAAATTAGACTTCTGTCCACGGAAATGTCAAAGGCAATTTTAATTTCCATACAATAAGACCACAAAAACAGTTTTAAGGGTCTGAGCTAATTCTGTATTGCTGCTCTTTTAGAATAATTCACAGATTTAGTCATAAGGAGTCTCATGCAAAATTTCAGTAGTTTCTAGGGTTAAGTATCCTTTTACCTTATTCTGTACAAGCTATGTATCATGTGATTTAAATGCTAGTTCTATTGAGGTGTGCTAAATAAAGGAACTTCTTTCTCTGTTCTGAAATGTTAGGACACAAAATTACTTCCGTCTTCTCCCTTAAGTTTCTTGAATTAGTAAACTGTATATTTTAAAAACACTTAGAAATGTAATTGTTCAGGTTTCATCACAAACTGTTCTTTGCAGAACGGAACTTTTGTGTTGGGTAGTATGGAAACAACTTTTAAAGTGTGCTTGCTCCTAACTAGTTAAAAGAACGATTTTTGAGTGCTCTCTACCCCTTAAATTGTTTTCCATTGCTTGGGTTTGGTACAGATGAAATGTGTAAAAATTTCTTGATTCTTTTGGTTTTCTTTTAGATAAACACAGTTGAGAATCTCCAAGGGAGACTTTTTAGCTTCAGAGATCTATTTTCTTTAAAACACTCTGACATATAATTATACTTTTGATTGATATAAAATCGAATACAGTACTCTCTCTCTCTTTTCTTTTCCTCAGAAAAACATTGGGCATTTGATTTGGTAGAGTGAATAGTAGAAAAAAACCCCAATATATTTAGCCATTAAAATAGAGTTCAGCCATAACAGGAAAAGTTGTCACCACATTCTGTGAGCATTTCGTTTTTAGGCCAAGTTCTAAGCCTCCTAGAAGACTCACACAATTTGTGATTACCTATTTGTTTGGTTATTAAGTGTAATACATAAAGCATACCAATATTTAACATGGTGATTATTCTGTTGCTTAAGCAAAGAAAAGTGGATTTGTGTGTTTCACTCTTAGGGATCTTTTCTTTCATATTTTCCCATATTGAATCAATTTTCCTTTTTCTTCTAACTAAAAAAAATCCATTATGTTAAAAATATGCAGTAAAATAATAATGTCCCAGAACTCTTGAAAATCTTTATATTGGGACAGATTTCTTCATTGTTTTTTAAATTTAGCCAGACAGAAGCGAAACCCATCAGCAGTCAACCTTTATCTCTGAGAAACACCAAAAAACATCTCAAGACATGAAGTAAAGAATTACATGTTCAATTGAACCCGTTCAGGATGCTTATAAGTTAAAGCCTGTGTTTAGCACACAGCGGACTTAGAACCAGAATTAGCCTCCTCATCTTACAAAAAATACATCATTGTAATTACACTCTACTTCTAGAGTATCTTCTACATTATACAGACTTAAAAAAATTATTTCCAATTTATATTGGAAAACTGTGGTTCCTGGAGATGAAGTTATTTGTGTGACATCATAGCAGATGTAAAAAAGAGGTGGGAAAAAAGAAGGGCCTCTTAATTTTTGGTACATTCCTTTTCTTCTGAGCAGTACAAACTTCTCTGCCTTCATTAATATGCTTACTGGTTCCATCTTTACTTTGACATCAAAAACTGCACGGCAGGTGCTAAAACACAATATGCTGAATATAAAAGAGGTCAGACTTTCAGATGCAGACTAGCCAAACGTGAATTTTTTCAGTGTTTTCAGATGTTCCCATTTTTAGCCTTGTGAATTTGAAAAATTGAAAAGCATATTGTCTCCAGTAGGAGTAGGACATTACCTCTATTCAGGAGCCCCTTGAAGCACTAGATGAAGTATGCAGGGAGGAAATCATGTTCTCCTGGAATTTGCCCTTGACCTGGGAGACTTCTCAGGTTGAATAGAGTCACCCAAAGGGTAGTCGGCAATTCCCTCTTCGAAAAAGTTGTCAGAAACCTAGTTTGGTGCAAGAACATGTTGCTTATGGAGGGATGCTGACTCAGCCTTTAACAGGTTCTCTTCCTTGGACTTTTAGCTGGTACCCTTGCAGACTCTTGGCCGTGGGAGGCGTTGCTCTTTATGGAGCACTTCTGTACTTATTTCAAAATTATTTATCAACACTTACTATGTGCTAGGTACTGTTTGGGCTATGGGCATGTGGTGGTGAGCAAAGTCAGTGAAGGCCAATCTAATATAATCTAGTCTCCTGGGAGTAAGTCTCAGAACTTTGGACTAGTGTGTCAAAAGCAGTAGATGGATCACTAAAATATGTACATGGAAATGAGGATCATTTGAGAACAGTGGGGTTCTGGGGAAGTGTGTTCTGTAAGGAAGGCTATAGGATTTTGAGCTGAACAACAAAGTGCTAAGGCAGGCATGGCATTGAGAAACAGCCTAAGAGAAAAGCCAAGGCAAAAAAAAAAAATTTTTTTTTTTTTTGACGAGTTTTTTTTTAGTGTGGTTGGTGGTTTGCTTGCATGGAACAGAGGGTATGTGGTAGAGGAGGGCTGGGGTGGGGGTCATGAGTGGGGAAAACTCAGCCCTCAAGCATAGTTACAGGTCGGTTTTATCACACTATAAAAACTTGCTTTAATGAGAGTATGTACAAATTGTATTGGGAGTCTGGAATCAGATGCTTAGGTCTGCCTTGTGGAAATCTCGACAGAGGGGAGAGCAGCCCTAGGCATAGAAGAAGAAAGATCAGAGGGCTATTGGCCAGAGAGGCAAGAGCTCGTGGGCGTCATTATCAGAGAGCAGTGGGCTACTCTCAGTGGAACTATTGCTTAGTCACCACAAGGGCATCTGGAAGTGGAATGAGGAAGAGATGGAAAAAATCTGAAAAGAAGACCCTGGAAGTTAGTTGAGAAAAATGATATGATCAAGAATGGATCAAGAATAGTGTGTCTCTGTGACCATGTGGCCTCTACACCAACATTCCCTCACCAGCCTTCCTGTGAAAGAGAGGTACCAATTTGCAGGTCAGCTGACCTCGGTTAAAAGTGTGACCCCTAGCCTTGGAGCAGTGAAAATGTTTGTGGACCTGAGATTCTCAGGATCCTTACTTGACTGAGTTAATCTGCTGCCGGTTAGCTGTTGAAGACTCAGGAGGCAGTGGTGTCATTTCAAAATGGCGGACGGGACAAGACAGAATCAATTTGTCCAAGGGCACTTTTTTTTTTTTTTTTTTTTTATCTCTACCACTCATTGGTCAATGACCATTTTCAGCCCATTCTAATCCTTGATTCGGCACCTAGACTTTAAGTTTCTCGAGAGCTTTGTCTATATTCCACAGTAGGGTGGGCCTTCAGAAATTATTTGCAGTGTGATTAAAAGCTGAATATGTAGCCCGAAGTTAGGAGATGAAATGTAGTGTTGGATACCACAGCCTATTGAAGCTTCCATATCATCAGGAACTCTAAGATTTCACCTCAATGTCTTCTCCCATAGAGCAGCTGACCAGACTTTCTTTTTTCAGCCTGTGATCTGGATGAGACCACACCTCAGGGGCTCTCCAGGCTGCAGACAGGCGGTGCCTTCATATGTACGATGCAATCTGCAGATGGGGCATCAGCTTTCCTTCTGTGGCATAATTCCCATGGACAACCTAACATGGGGATTTAATAAAAATGTACATGTATTCTGCGAGGAGTCCAACAACGAATGAAGGAAACTCTTGCCTGCCTTTGAAATGGGTGGACCTTGAAACATGGGTCTGTTTGAAGTGGCATCCTGACCCATATGCAGATGCTTCCTTCCTATCTGCCATGACTGGGCTAGAGCACTAAATCCTGATAAGACATATCATTTGCAATGGGAATATGTTCTCAGTGTCTAAGCTTTTCTGATGTGCCCTTATTGCTGCTGTGTTTCCTGTTTTATGTAGGTGGTAGCCCTCGGAGAGGTACCAGATGGGACTGTGGTTACTGTCATGGCGGGTAACGATGAAAATTATTCTGCTGAGCTCCGAAATGCCTCTGCTGTTATGAAAAACCAAGTAGCAAGGTTCAACGATTTGAGATTTGTGGGCCGAAGTGGAAGAGGTAGGTCTCTGGTTTTTAATATTGATAGTGGAATAAACACATCAGGATCTCCTGTTGAAATGTAGGCTAGTCTGTATACAAATCAGCACCTTCTTGCGCTGAACAGAATTGCTTAAGCTTTTATTTAAATATGTCCAGATGAAGTTGAGTGTTTTTCTGAGTGCTCAGGCTTTTTTCATTTGTTTTATGATACTGAAAATTCAAACAGTGTTTTCAGAAGAACTAGTCCCTAATTTCACTGGGCGTGAGCACATAAGGTGGAGAGAACAGTTGGAGGTTCAAGTTCTGAATTATGAGGAGCCAAATAACTGAGTAAATTGAGTGGCAACGAGGAAAGAAAAAGGAAAGCATTGGATCAATTTCCTGATAATATCAATTTTGTTCTAAGTTGCTGCAAGGACAGCCAGTATAACGTTCTTCACTTAGCACATAGGTTACCTCAGTATGATTTAACTTACTCTTATAATAAGAATCTATTTTAAAAAGTCATAGTTTTTTACAGAAGGCTTCTTATTTGAATTGGGGAATGATGTGTTCCCTGTGTTACAGTGACTATATAGAGTGGTGTAGACAGATGAGTGATTAAGATTCTAAATAATTTCCACATTATTTGAGGGTCTCCCCCTCCTGCATCTATCTTCAAATATTGGGAGTCCTTAAAAAGATCATAAAATAGAAAATAATTTCTTTTAGGGTTCTCATAGCTGTTTCATAAAGGGGATTAATGTTTTTTAAAAAAAGTCTCCAAGGAAACCAATATTTTGGCTTTTATTTACTTTCCTGTAGAGAGACTTGTAATGGTCCTTCACAAGAAGTATGATGCTCATTTATGCATTTATTGAATCTACTATTTTCATTTTAAGTGTCTCGATAAGAAGAGAGAAAATAGACCACTTTAGGATGGAGGTGAAATAAATTAGAATGACCTATGGAATGACTTCTACCCAGGTTCGAATTAGGAAATGAGAAGCATCAATTTTTAAACCATGTCCCATAATTGCTCTTTAGTTTGGATCAGATGTCATATTATTACCATTGTAAAAACTTGATAAGGGAAATTCAAGCAAGGCTGTTTCCGATGAGTAGTTTTAGTTTACTTTCTAGGAACAGGGCCAAGAAGCTGTACTTTTTAACTTAAAAAAAATGATGCATGCTAATGAGATACTGTCACTGAAAGGTTGTTTGAAATAAAATGAGGCTCAGAGCCTCTGGTAGACTCAAAACTAAAGGGGTTATCTCTGCATCAGATTTAGTTTACTTTCATTAAAAGGAAAAAAGACACATCCTATCTCACTGTTGACTGATTAGGTGTGAAGTGTGTGCATTCTTTTTTTTTTTTTTTTCTGTTATTGGTGCAGGTCCACAGTACAATGAAAGTTTCTCTCTTTTCTAGTAGAAATCAAGAAACATTTGAACAGGATGATTTACCTGCATGCTCTGAACTGTATCTTTCTCCTTATGTGACATTAATTTTGTTTTTAATTGGAGTAATGAATTTCAGTATTTAGAAGACTGGATACTACCTTACAGAGTCAAGCTAGTGTTTCCATTTACCTTGCTTTTGTATTATATAGATGCTGCATAACTTTTCTCTGATCAATTTGAGTAGAAACTATGGCAAAGTGATAGTGTACTTTGTAAACCCTCAACATATTTATTTAAGAAACTTCAAAGAGAAACAAAGGGTGTGCACTGTTTTACTATATTGGCTTTCTGAGTTTTGGCTGGTTTCCCAAATAGCAATTTTTATATTTAAAAAAAAAAAAAAGACAGACTTAACTGCTTGCAGACTTTTCACGCATGGAAGATGAAGAAAGCTTCTTTTGATGAAGTGTAATTATGTCCAAACAGAGCTGACCCCCTCCCCCTATATTTCTTATGATCTTAACTGAAGAAAGTAGGATTTTTCCTTTGAAGCAGCCGGGACTTGGTGGAGGATCTGAAATGCTACAGTCTGCTGCCAGAGGCAGGATGGAGAAATTGGTCCAGACTTGTCTTCGAGACTTAGATTGGGGGCGGGAGGGGGGCGGGGGAGTGGGTGCAGAGAGAAAGAAAAATTGATTTATCGCTAATAATAGATTTTTATATCATGACATTAATGTTATATGAAAGGAATCAGTAATATCAAGCTGAAATGAAGAGGACGAAAGGAGAGAGAACACTGATAAGAGATACCATTCTTTGGGGGAAAAAAAAAAGAAAAAAGGTCAGTTTTTCAGTGGCAGGAAACCCTTTAACCTGCCTGTGTACCTGACCTGCTTTCTAAAAACAAAACAAAACAAACTCCTTCCAGCTTCATCTCTGATTTTTACATTTCTACATTTCTCTTAAATGATGAAGTCTGGATCATCATGTTGCTACCATTGTATCCCCACCCCCCCAGCTATTTACAATTTTCTATTTTGAGTAGCATGAAAAAATAATACAAAATTTCTTAAATGTTAACACTTTTTCTTTTCAGTGGTAGAGAGATAAATTCTCAGAAATAGAAAAACAGTTTTAGATATATAAAGGAGTTATTTCACTACTTACTTTGTCATTATGGGTTAACTGATGACTTTTGAAAATGCTTTGAATTAAAATTCACAGAGCATCTGTGAAACTTGCATCAAGTTAGGAGTGGCTTATCTTTTTTTTATTGTCCCCCCCCTTTTTTTTCCTCCTTTGCATTTTAAACAAAAGTATTTGTTTGCTATTTCAGCAGAAATATTTGGTCCTTAAGTTTTCTTGCTATGTGTGCACACTTCTACATCAAACATGCTGCTTGTGGTCTACAAGCAGTTTGAAGCACCTACAGTGTACAGAGCTCAGTACTGTATCACTCCAAGATACAATCCTTGCTTATAGTTTTATCCTATCGACTGTCGCTGATAGCCTCTCGAGTTAGGTTAGAATTGTCTTTCAGTGACCGTGCCTGTATTTATCTTGGAGAATATATGACTCCAGGACATATTTTGGAACTAGTTCCTAGCTGAAGCCAAGGATGATATAATTAGTTGTCATTAGTGCTAGCTAGCTAGCTCCCTCGGTAGAAGTCAGCATTTTTATCACTTCTGCAAAGTAGTAAACAATGGAATTTAGAAAAAGGTTTTCTTTTTTTTAAATTTTTAAGCAAAATTTAAGTAAATCATGAGTACTCAAATAAACATTTGACTTAGGAGATGCATTGTTATTTGTGAGGTGAAAAACCAATTACTCAGTTGGGTAGTAGTTTCTGGAAGTTTCTTGAACACTATGTTCATGTTCCTCCTGAAGGGGCAGTAAGAGGTAGAGAGAACCTCCTTAATTTTTATTTTAGTTGTCAAAGTACATTTTGATCTTCAGGATTTGATTTTAGAAGATTGTAGTGATACTTCAAGGACTGGTTTCCTCTCCCCCAAACCCACCTCTTTTAAAAAGGAATTTTTACTGGTTCTGCTTTGAACATGTAGGTGCTTTATGCTTACAGGGTAAATTTTATATTGGCTTTTGTTCTTACACAAGGTGTTTGAATTTGGGAGAAGCATTGATGACTTTTAATATCTGAACGAAGATATGAAAGCCTCAAGTAGAAATATTCTCAGAACCGGTTTCGATAAGTTCACGAGTCTGAATAACACTAGCAGGTCATTTAGACTTATTTAAGGACAAGTGAGATATATACATCCTTGCTTTGTTAAGATCTGTGCCAAGGATGACAGCTGCCTTGCTAACCAGCCTTGTAGAAGTGCAGTCCTGGCTCACAGACCACTGATCTGACCCAGAATGGCGTCTTGTATGGTTTAATCTCACTTACCTTTCAATCTAGGGGTTCAGCCCATTCACTCCCCGAGCTCTCTACATTGTTTTGAGTTCTCTATCTGGATCTCTATCAGATCTCTTCAGCTTTCTGATCTCCCATTCTGTACACTTGGGAGTTTTCTGTAACTAGTTCAGATTGCCAGCTGCCTTTTTCTTCCAGTTAGCCCTAATGTTTATAATAAATCCTCTGGTTCCTAACCAGACAATTGCATTTCTTTAAACCCATGTAACATTCAGTCTATAATGGATGAAATATGATCTATCAGTGACACTTTAAAAATAGATGCTTTCCTCCTCCTGGCGAGATATTATGCTAGTGGATTTATATCTACTGTTTCTTGGTCTTATAGAGCTGATGGGGACGCGTGTAGAAATAAGTGATCTGTTAATTTTTAAAAATTTTCTCTGACAGAGTTTAAAAGAAGAGCACTCTCTTTAAGGCCTGGAAGACCTGGGTTCAGACCCTGATTTTTTCCTCTTATTAGTTGTGTGGTTGACTTACTAAGCCTCTCTGGGCTTTAGTTTCCTCATTTGTGAACTGCAGGGGATGAAGCTAACTGGAGAGGACTAGAGGAGATATGTATGAGGTGGTTGACAGTTAGTAGTTTTCTAATCAGTATTCATCTCTCCCTGTCTGCTCCCCTCCCCCCACTTGCATCTTGTCTTTTTTTTTTTCTTTTTTCTTTCTTTTTCTTTTTTTTTTTTTTTTTTTTTTTTTTTGATACTGGCCATGGAAAAGTATAGCCAAAGAGACTTAAAGCTAAATATACTGAGTAACAAATGATGTGTGTCTTAAACATATTTCAGGAACTTCTATGGTCAGGGTTGAAAAGAAAACCCATTCACTAGATTTGACAGCCAAAGACCTGTTCTACATTAAGCCTCGTGTAGAACCTGTTCCACATTAAGCTTTGAGAAGATTGCCTTAAACTCTGCATTGCTACATAATGTTTAAGATTTGCGTTTTGATTTAATACCCTCAAGCTTTCAGTAAAGGGAAAAAACAGTCTCTGACCAAAAAAACAAAGCAAAACAATACGAGCTGTTTCAAGGTCTGGTACAGGAGCAGGCCAAGAGCACACTCTGGCCCGCGATTGCCACGAAGGTTTTATTGAGTCACTGTTTCACGCCCACCTTTTCCTGTCTTGTAACAGTTTGCAGTTTTGACTATCTGACATGACTAACCGTTGCAAATCTAACTGATTACAACTGTCAGTGAGTCTGGGTAGCAGGGTCTGGGATCTTCTTCTGGAGAAGGCAGACATCCGAGTCTGCTCCCAGACTTCTCCCTGTCTTCTTTCCCCCACCTCTATTCATCACCTTTCCTCATTAATTTGAAACATCAGATGTCGTGTTTCAATGAAGCACACCCTCAGCTAAAAGCAGCAATTCTCACTTACGTTGGGAGACGTTGTGTACATGGAGCGAAGAAGTCACTGTCAGGGAGTTAGTTCAGGATTTAACAGCAAGGTTGTATGTTCGGGCAGGGGTGGGCAGGGAGGAGAAAAGCTCTGTTCCAGTAATGATGAAATCATCATACCACAGGCACATTAAGGCAGGACAGGAGACACCGGCTCCTGTTAAAATGATTCCCATAAGAACCTTCCTCTTTCATCTTCTTATTGTAGTGCAGTTAAATAAATGAAATGCTAAAGCCATGTGAAGTAAATAACATAATCAACAGTGATTTACTATTGTTCTCTCATGGGGTCATGACCTAATCCTAAATAAAGACTTCTAAAATTGTCTGTGTTTGGATGTGTTCCTGATGTTGTTGGAGAGGACTGGAAGGAAGAGAATCTTCCTCAAGTGGGCCAGCGTTTTTGTTTTCATTACCACTCCTTGCTACTGAGCTGCAGTTTTTTTTTTTTTTTTTTTTTTTTTTTTTTTTTTTTGGGAGTTGGAGCCCTCTTGTAGAGCACTGCAGTGAAGATGGTCTGGATACTCAGTTTAATCCTTCCCCAAAGTGGCCATCGGAGGCTTTCTCATTGAGAATAAAGAGCCCCGTCTCTTGCTTTTGTTTCATTACCTCCTCAGACATGCTCGAGTGCAATCTGGACGTCCATGCTGTTCTGTTATCCCTGGTGCTGTCTTTTTATATTCACTGTGGATTTTCCCCTTTTACATCTGCAGGCAAGAGTTTCACCTTGACCATAACTGTCTTCACAAATCCTCCCCAAGTAGCCACCTATCACAGAGCTATTAAAGTTACAGTGGATGGACCCCGGGAACCCAGAAGTAAGTACTCGCCTTCCTGTTGGAAACGGTAAACAGGGTGTGTGGGGGACCCTATGAGGAATGTGTCCCTGAGCATTAGGACTACTTTCATGTAAACGGTTTCTTTGCCAAGTATGCTCTCTGCATGTGTTTGGACTGAGAGGCAGTTAGCAGAAGTTCACAGTTAGTAGAAGATCAAATTACACTGGTCAACCTTGCCACAGAATTGCTAAGGCTTACCTAACTTGGGGGACATGAGTGGAGAATTACTCAGTCACTGTAGGTGCGGGCTAAGACATTCTTCTCATGTGCTGTACACACTAGACAGCAGACCCATGAGATCTGAGGAGAAAAACAACAGACTGAAAAATCTTGAGCTTAGTCAAAAAGCATTTGTGTGTGTTTCCCATGGTCTAAGAATGTGTTTTAACTTTTTAGCTCGCCCACTCAATTCCCTTTATAAAGAGCACACTGCTTAATTACAAAGAATTTATTTGCAAATGATAACTTGCTTGATTGTTACAACACTGTTGTTTGGTCATGTTCTGGTAATTGTTATAGATAGTTTCTTTTAACAGATAGAGTCAAACCACGTCTAAATCCGCCTTGGTGTGTTTGTCTGTCTGGACATCCAGAAGGTTGATCGGGCATTCATTTAAGAAGAACACATAACCCATTTGGGCCAATATGCATTTTCCTCCCAAATCTAAATAGAGACAGGTTTTCTCCCCAGTCCCACCCCCAAAACTGATTTGATCAAACTTGGTACAGCAGCATTTAACTGCATTTAGGGATTAAAGATTATTTGATATATATGACATGAAAACTAATGTGCCAATGGAAACATTGAACTCTGCCTTTGATGAGTGAGTACATGGGAGTCCCAGCCATTGGGTTTAGAGAGTTTAATTTGGTTTGTGGTGGAGGTACAGCTGGCAGAAATATTTGTTACACAAGGATACACCTGCTTGGACAGTGAGAATGACCTATCTTCCCCTAAAAGTGAGAGAAAAGGCCTGATTTTTTCCCCCTCCTCAAGTAGCATATCATGCAGGAGCATAGGGTGCCTTCAGTTCCTCTTGCCGCTCTCTCTTCACCAAGGCTCACTGCTTGTCTGAACTAGGGAGGTTTCCTGCCTCAAAAGCCAGTCTTTGAAGTTTTTCTTTTCTCCTTCTTTCATGTGTATGGCTTCTTCTAGGCTCACAGTTTTGGGTCAGTGCAGGCTCCATTTAGGTTGAGAATGTTCTGTTAGGCAGTGTGTCTCTGGTCACCCTGAGTCTCTGGTCATAAGAGCCAGTGGTTATGCAGTGCAGGTGACTAGAACAGAGCAGGACTGTCTGGTCTGGTGTGGAGCTTTGGCTGAAGTTCCTGAACTGCCATATTCAGGGGAATATGCCTTGTGATGGAAGCCACATATTATCTAATTAGCCCTTGAGTTCCTGAAAAGGCAGGGACATCCATTTCAGTCTTGTGTAAAGCAGGACAGTAGTCTTTTAACACTTCTAATACTTATCTTTTAAAGATGTTTCCTGCTGATCTCAGCAGCTCTTCTCACTTCTTGGAAAAACCATTATTGTGTGTGTGTGTGTGTATGTGCGCACCTCTGTTTGTGTATGTGTCCATACACTCAAGAGTGATAGTTGTGAGAGGAAATAGGGAAAGGTGGGTGGGTGCAGCCCTGTTCTGAAAGGGGCGACAGAAGGTGAGGAAACGGGGTAGCTTTGGGAAAGTCACTTCTCTCAGGTGAGGATACCATTTCCTAATTCCCAAGAGGTTATTGGCAGAATTAATTGGCTGATAGGCTTGCTGTCCTGTAAAGGCAGAGAAGTGCTCTGAAAGCAAGGAGGGTCCAGGATAGAGGGGCAGATGGTGTATATGTGACCTGAGTTTGGGCTCTGGGTGCCGAGGGTGGGAGGGGGAGCAGATGCAGATCATGAGTGGCAGACCACTGAGTAATGACATTTTTCAAGGACCAGAAATATATGTGACAATGTGTTGTCATGATGGCATCATGAGGGGGTGTACCAAACTCAGTGCCTGCACACAAGGATGGATATGGTATCAGTAACATCTTAATCCTATAACCTTGAGTTTCTATATGGGATTATTGCCTTCTGCTCTGCTCCTGGCCATCCTGGGCGTGGAGAGCATAACACTCTTCCCAGTATTGTTCTTTAAATTTTCACATCCCAGGTGTGAAAAATGCCCAGCATTTTCCATTTTCTTCAACTCTAATAGGATTTGGAATGAATGGTGCATATATAATGTTAAATGGAGATTCCTCCAGAATGTGGATTGGCAGACTTTTTCTGTGAAGTGCCAAATAGGAAATAACTTCTGCTTTGTGGGCTATATCTTCTCTGTCACAAGGACTCAACTCTGACAACATAGCTCAACTGACCTCGGCCAATACATAAATGAATGGTTGGGGTTTGTATTTCAATAAATCTTTATTTGCAAGAACAGATGGTGGGTCTGGTCTGGCATACAAGTTGCAATTTACTAACCCTTGCTTTAGATTTCAAACTGGCTTATGTTATTAACCCTTGACAGAGTAGGGCTTTAGAAAAAGGCTTTCCTGATGGGAGAGAGAAAAAGACAATGCAATTGTCTGAGCCGTCCCTCCAGTGAAATTATAATTCCTCAAATGGTGGTTGTCCTAGAAATAGTATCCATCTGTTTATTATTGTAATGGTTTGATGGAGTTGAGGATATTATACCATTGATTCCCATTAATGGAATTTTACTGCTTCCTCCAGAGATCAGAATATATATTGAAAAAGCTACTTTTGGTAGATTAGCTATTTGGACAAGGACAAGTTCTGGGTCAACTGGATGGGTCTTTATTCAGTCTCACATAGTGATTAAGGGTGTGGCTTTGGTGTCTGACTGTCTGGATTGAAATCCCAGCTCCACCGCTGACTGACCCGTTAGTTGTATGGTGGTAGACCAGTCACCTGACTTTTGTTTCCTCAACTTCCTCATCTGTTAGAGTGAGACTAACGATGGTATTTTCTTCATTGGTTGCTGCCAATATGTTAAATGATGTAACGTCCATAAAATATGTAACACAGTGATTGTCATGTAGTAAGTGCTCATTAAGTCTAAGTTGTTTCTGCATCAGTTCCCTTCAGCATCAGAGGAGTTTGCTGTAGAGTTTTGCTTCTCGTATGCTTCCAGGAAATAGATACCATCTAGACTCTGCTCCCTTGCGTGTTACTTATTTTTTTTTTCTTGCAGACGGTTTTACTAATTTCTGCTCATTAGTAAATGACACTAATAAGTGTTATAAACTGTGCCTTGAGCAGGTAGTCCTGCTGCCTGGGGACGGCTTTGCAGAGACAATGATACACACAGTTTGTTGGCAGCCAAGAGAAGTCCGAAAGAGGATACAATGGCTCTAGTGCCCCCCTCTGAGGCTCTGCTTATCAGCACATCTGCCAAGACTTGCTTTTCACTCAAAAATCAGAGAGGTTTCATCCTTGTGTGTTCTCTGTCTCTGGCAGCTGAACCGGTGCTGTCAGATCACAAACAATTTCTGTCCTTAATATACACATCTGGCGTTGGCAGTTGGACGAACTTCATAAGAACACATGATCATCACTCATTACAAGATTAAAAAGTACCCCATGGCATCATTGATGTTTTTTCACTTTGATCTTCTGCAGTTGTGATTCATCTCAGTTATAAAACTTCCCTTGAAAGGAACATAGCCGATGACTTATTAGAACCTTCATCTTAAGTAGCGTAAACATGAAAACGGTGCACATCTTTACAAAATGCCATTTGTTTTCTCTGCCAGCTTATCATTTTAAGACATGACATCATACCTAAGATCCCAAATTTGTAAGTCCCGTGTTTAGGCAAGGCGTTTTGACCTTCTGTTGGCAAGTGAGCTAGAACGACTGCCGTATGTTCGCCAGCAGAAGAAGTCAGTGGAGCAGCGGCAGCTACGGTAATGTGTTCAGATGCCTGACTCTTTCACACATCAGTTTCTATTAGGATTCTTTGTTCCGTATGTGCCCTTGGTTCCCACTGCCGTCCGAGTGAGAGAATTTCTACAGGAAGGTGAAAACTTCCCAAAGTCGGAGTTGTGGTTCTGAGTTAGGGAGGCCGGCTGATGGTAAAGGTATTACCGGCCATGCAGAGGATGGAAAAAATAAATTGCCCTACATAGTTAGGATCCTTTTAATTCTCTTGCTATTTTTTCAGTTATCTATTGCTGAATAACATACCATCCCAAAACATCATGGCTTCAAACAGCAACCAGTTTATAATTCTTCAGGATTTGGTGGGCTGCCCGGGGTTCATCTGGATGGGTTTTCTGCAGGTTTGCCTGGGGTCTTTCATTGACTGCAGGAAGATGGCGGCTGGTGCTGGAACATCCATGATGGGTGGGTTCTTACGTCTGCTGCCTTGGTGGGATGGTGACAAGGCTGGGCCTGGCTGGAACGATGGGACAACTGGGCCTTCCTCCCTCTCTCTGTGGTTCTAGAGCCTTTCCCCCTCCACATGGTCCCTCCATCCAGTCTCTCCAGCATAGTCTGACTTCCTCCATGGCAGGTCAAGACTCCCAAAGGTGCAAGAGTGGGAGCTTTTAGGCCTTCTTCTGGCTTTTAAGACTCCGAACTGTCATGGAGTTACTTCCTTCATATACTGTTGGTTAAAGCAAGATACAGTTCAGTCTCAATTGAAGGGGAGAAAACCCATAAAGACATGGGTGATGGTGACACTGGTTCATCGACTCAGCAATTACATCAACCTCCATAAGTGTTTAGATGGCAAGTGTCATTGTTGCCATGGGACACAATAATATTTTTGAGGTATCCTCTTCTGAAAGATCTCTCAATTTTCTAATCTGGAGGATGTTTAAAGTTCTGCAAGGTTTTCTGTCCAAAGTTTATAGGATGTGTGCAGCACTCACAGCGGGGCAGGAAAAACCAGGCTAGGCATCAGGCTTCGGGATGGTTCTGTGATGTCTTTTTATCAAGGGAGGAAGTAGTTCAAGTCCTGTCCTCTTCTTACCAGTTTTAAGGAGAGAACTGAGTCTCCAACCCAGGCCCTCTAGTTATATTAATTCACAATCGCAGAGACGTTCTTTCCTGCCAAGTTCCATTTAAGAACCCAACCATCAAAATCACAAAGGCTTTAAACTACTTTCCCACCTACCCCATTTTCTTCAAAAAAAAAAAAAAATTCTGCAAGGTGACTCCCAAGTTTTAATTATAGTAACTTCCTTTTGAATTGAAGATATTTGGTAATTATCCGGTGAATTAAGGGTGAGTGTTACCTTGGGGTGCTTGGTATTAGCAGGTCAAATCAAGGTGCACCAGATCAATACTTGAATGAGAGAAGAACATTTGCTGTTTGAACAGAAGGAGGTTATTAGCCTGGCCTGGCAACATGGCCAGTCTGAGGCGGAAGTATTTTATGACTCCTCAGTTGGATGAGCCTGGAGGTTTTATAGTTTCTATCGCCCAGCTTTGGAAGGTTTCACTTGCCAGCACATCTGTGAACCTGATAACCTAACACACATGAGTGGGTGTCTAAGAGTTTTTGCGTGCTGTGCCCTAGGGAAGTAAATCACAGCTGCTCTGGTCACAGATGACCAAAGCTGTCATCCGTGTACTTATGGCTGGGACACTGCTGTTCATTGTGGACCAGCTAGCTACCTGTCCTGACTCTGTAGGAGAAGGAAGAAGCTCAGCCTCTTCTTTCGTGTTGACTGAACTCCTTTCCTGCAACACTGCCCTGCTTGGCTGTATTTTTAAGAAAAAATATTTATTTGCTTATTTGAGAGAGAGAGAGCATGAGCGCGAGAGGGCGTGCAGGAACATACGTATCAGCAGCGGGAGGGGCAGAGGGGAAGGGAGATGGTCCCAGGTGGACTCGGCCTTGAGTGCAGTGCTCATCTCGAGGCTCAAACCAGGACCCTGAGATCATGACCTGAGATCACGACCTCAGCCAAGATCAAGAGTCAGATGCTTAGCTGAGCCACCGAGGAGTGCCTCTGTTTGGCCGCATTTTGACGGGAGTAGGGACTGGCCCTTAGGGGAGGGAAGAGGCAGTCTGGAAGTGCAAGGTGATGTTTGTATTCCTCAGACTGCCTGAACCCCCCTGGGCTCGCTCAGCTCATCAGGCTGAGGTCCTCAGCCAAACCGGTTTCTTTTCCTGCGTGCGGCTTCTCACCTGGGCATCACACATTTATAAATCTTCAGACACTGTTCTATTATTCCACCTTCTTAAGGCACTTCCAGCTGCAGAAATTTTACCTTAGGAACTTAAGGTAACAGGCTGAAACATATCAGGGTGGTCTGGGACTGCCGTCATTTCATTTTTCTCTAATTCTGTTCTACCTGGGCCTGTTTGCCAGCCCCGGGAAGGGTGAGGGTGTGGAGGGCTAGGCCTTTTCTCTTCCTCATTCCAGTTGATGTCAGTGGCAGCTCACCTCTGCTACTCTTCATCCCAGTTGGGTGAAAGAGTAGACTTTTTTTTTAATTTTTTTTTTTTTTTTTTTTAATGGTGGTTAGCCCATGCCCTCTGCTTATTTATAGATGGTGGATGCTTATGTAGAGCTTGGCCACATGGGAAAGTCGGGGGGAATGTAAAATGTGTTGGATGGAGGGCTAGCAGAAGAATTTTTTTAAGGCCATCGGACACCTCTGGACTTCAGTTCTTGGATTCATCATCTTCCTCCCTGTGCAGATAATTTGGGAAAATCTTGCTAGTTTCTGTACCAAACCCCTGATGCCACAGGCCTGGATTTTAGTCCTTAGTGCAAAGCGTTAGTAGAAAAGCTGGTTACTTCTTGCCTTGCAGAATTTCCCTGGTTCTTCATTGTCTCTGAAGTGCCCAAATAATGGAAATTACACATAAATGCCATACTTTGATATTGACAAGTCAGCAACCATAAGTGTGGTTGGGTTGTCATTAATATTAATCAGTCCCATCACGAGTGTATAAAACATTGTTGAAAAATCTTTGGCTGTAGGGAATAATAACAGGTAAAAATACTCAAAAAAGTGTTCCCTTTTTCCCTTTCTTGAAGAAGGATGGGGCAGGGGGGCAGTCAGAAGGGCTGGTAGAGGTCATGTCTGGTGGTGGGTGGAATGTGCTCTTGAGAAGAGCAATTTTAAATCTCTTTCAGTCCTTTTTTTTGTTGACTGACTGTCAGGAGCTGGGAAGATGGCCAAGAAGGAAATGACACATCGAGAGGCATTTTGTGTTGTGCAACGTTCTGTGGAACTGATGCAAGGATATATGGCCTGTTTACACATTCCTTTGCGAGCAGACTGCATGGCAGTAATTGACTTCAGCAGCACATGGCAGGCTGCAGCAAGGAGCTCTGGCCCTCGTGTCCTTTCATGGCAAATTATCACAGCCATTAAAACATGCTCATGTCCCTCTTCTGCACTTTCCCCCGGCTTCCCAGCTCTCACGGGGCTTCCTCCTTGTACAGGACTTGTGTTCACAAGGAGCTGAGGCTCTCACAGCAAGATCACGTCTTCCACATGCATGTGTTCCAGTTGATAGATTTACTAAATAGTCTGGCAGGTTTTCAAGTGATATGTGTCCGAGAAACACACCTATCCTTGATCCGATGTGTCCGGACTTTGTGTTTTGGTGCAAGTCAGAAATCATTCATTCTTAAAACAGTGTTAGGGATGTGTGTGTGTGTGTGTGAGAGAGAGAGAGAGAGAGAGAGAAAGAGAGAGAGAGAGAGAAACAGATATATTTTTGGCTATATTGAGTAATCAATTAGTAATTGATAAAAAAAAAAAAAACAACTTTTTTTCTTTCTCAAGGAAGAAAATGCCCGATAGATCACTGAACTACCTTACTTCTGTTTTGTTTGTGCTGTAACATTTTCTTCAAGGAGGACTGGACCAGAGGAGAATAGTGTACTTAAAGAGAACAGAGGAAAAAGACTGTGTTGCTGTTTAGAGTGTTTCAGTTCATACTCATGCCTACTTAGCATATTTGTAGGATGTGTGGATTATGTCCGTGAAAGCCCACCCATAGTCCAGAGGTAAAATTTCCAAAGCCTTAATCTAGGCGGGTATGGAAAATCATTGCTCATGTTTTTCAAGTAACTTTGGGAAATTGAGAGGGCATAAAATCTAGTTAGGTCTAAATTCAAGGTCATACACAACAGTTCAAGTAGGAGACTGTACTTGGGGTTTTGTTCTTTAGTAGCAAAGGAAGGGCCCCCTGTTTCTCCCCCAATGTCTCTGCCATTATGTCCTGGTGACTAAAATCTATCTGCTAATAGATTAGAGCACTTTTTCAAGTTCATGTCTAAGGCTCAAGTTCGTGTTCAAGTTCATGTCCAGAGATGGTAACTTGGACTTAAATTCATAGTAAGTCAGTAGAAGTGATCTGGAATCCTGTTTTGGGAGCAGGTTTTGGGAAGTAAAGGGAGAGTGGTTCATGAAGTCGTGGGCCCCAGAAAGTAAACAGTGACTCAAGGGGACAGGCAGGGTCTCCACCAGCCTCACAGGTGGTTACTGCCAACTTGAACCCTTGCAAACTTGCTGCAGGTCTGCACTTGCAGTGTGGATTTCTGACGCTTTTCAGCTCTGGCTACTCTTAACAAGTGCAGGATTCTACTATTTTAAGGTGTGAGTTTTGGTTTTTATATTTCCGTATTTCCTCCTCTTGCAAGTATTTCCCATTTACAAAATGTTTCCTCATTCAGTTTTGTTCTAGGTACGTGCTGGCTTTCCTCCTCTATTGGTTCGAAATTTACCATTTACCATTTAATTTCTCTGTTTCTTTTGGTAGTTATCCTCACTGTTTTAACCCATATGTTTGTCTTAATAAAATTAATCATGATCTCTGTCTGCCTCTCGGATAATATAATAAGAACTTTGGCATACTTTAAACTGCCGTCACTTCCTCTCTTCTCCTCAGTTGTCTGATATTTTTTATCCTCGTTTCATCCTCCCCAGATTAGTCGTCCTCAGTGTTTAAGCTGTACGTTTATCAGTTTGTTTGCTCACCGTTCCTTCCTGCACCTCAGTTCTTCCTTCTGGATTCAGTTTCCTTTTTCATGATACAGAGCCCTTCGTGGTTCCTTCATGAGAACCTGTTAGTGGTAAACTCAGTGTTTGTTTTTGAAAATGACAACATTTATGCAGACTGGCTACTGTGATATGCAGGGCACCCCACTGAGAGTCTGTCTGCCCTTGGTGCCCCCTCTTACCCATGGAGGATATATTCCAAGACCCCCGGTGGCTGCCCGGAATCATGAAAAGTACGGAACACTATAGGTACCTTTTTTTGTTTTAAATTTTTTTCCTATACGTATCTACCTAGGATAAAGTTTAATTTATAAATTGGGTACAGCAATAGATTAACAATGATTAGTAATAAATAAAACCATCATAATAGTATGCCCTAATAAAAGTTATGTGAGTGTGGTCCCATCCTCTCTCTCTCAAACTCTCTTGCCCTTCTGTACTCACGCATCTTCTCCGTGTGATGATGTGAGTAGATAACATGCCCACCTGGTGAGGTGAGGGGAATGACGTAGGCATGGTGACGCAGCATTAGGCTGCTATCTTGACCTTTTGAGGATCATCTGCTTCTGGACCATAGTTGATGGCTGATAACTGAAGCCATACAATGTGAAACTGAACGAGTGGGGGCTGCTGTACTCATCTTGCTTGGTGCTAAGACTTTCACGCCCTTGTTACCAGGCTTGTTAGAATAGGATTTAAGGGACTAAAATACAGTACAGCTAGATTTTAATGGAAGATGGATGAAGGGAAATGGATCTGGTGCCTTTCACCATGGGGAGCTGTGAAGAGTCCCGAGCCAATGGTGGAAAGGAGGTGGGAGGGAATGTTCTGGCAGAGGGGGAGAAGTTGAAGAAAGAGGCATGTAGGAAGAGGAAATTAAATCCCTTACTTCACTGTTTTGGCTTGGGTAGGCCCTAAGTTGCTTTGGAACTCTTGACCCAAATTTATGTTAAAGAGCTCTGCTGTTCTACCTGGTCCTCAGAGGTCATTTGACTGTCGCTCATTACAAAACCAGGCAACGTTTTCTAGATGATGTTGTCCACACATTTCCTGTCATTTTGTGAGAGTACATATCTCCAAACCAAAAGAGGCTTCTTTTATACAGTAATTGAACAGCTGAATAAAGCAGAGGGAGGAAAATAGGCGAGTGGGTGGAGGAGCATGTTTTAAGAGAGCCGGGGACCATAACCTGCGGTGGGACTTCTCTAGGCACAGTCGATATAGGGTGACTCCGGGGTTCGCTCTGTGCACCTCTCACTGGCGTTGTGCAGGAAGTGGCTCCTGGGGAAGAGGTCAGCTCACACCAAGGCAAGCTGGTACCTTCTGTCTTTCCATTAGCTCTCAGCCTGCACGTCACCTTCTTGACGCTGATTTTCATGATCTGTAACTTGGGTAAAAAATGCTACTATGCCTTTTGGCTGGACAGTATTCAGGGTGATTTAACCAGGCCTCTGTGCTCCTTTAGGTTTGTCTCTGGAAATTATTAGTAGAAAAATACAGGCTCTTCAAGTAGATGAGGAAGGTACCCAAACAGTTTGTTGTACTTACCGGAAGTGAAGAGAAACATGGATGTGTCAAAGGGGGGGTGTGTGACTGTGAAGTCAAGGTTACTAATTCTAGAACTTTGGTTTCTGTTTCAACCTCTCACCATTCACGCAACCCTGCAAAAACAAGTTGCAACGTTTTCCATCCTGTGAGGGCTCTTTCAGAATAGCTTAATGGAGAGTTGGTCCGTACGGGCAGTTTGGATTTAAGATGTGGCTTCAGTTATAGTTAAAAGAGGGGGAGGACCTGGAAATTCCTTTGGTGAGACCACAGCGCGATGTTGGTGACCCTCGGCAAATCGCTCAAACTTTTGTCCAGCTCAGTTTTTTCATCCTGAAAGCAGAAATAGGCGTGAAGACAACTTCACAGTCATTGGGAGTAACTCCTAAGGAATGATCATAAAGTACTTGGCGCACATGAAGGGCAACTTAAATACCAAATAGTAATTATGTAGCGCCTTTCTGCCAAGGAGTTCCAAACACTTAGACATTACCTCACTGGATTCTCTTTACACCCCTTTGAGGGATGTATTGTACCTTTTATAGGTGGGTAAACTGAGGCATGGCCATTTGAAGACTCCTTTGCTCCGTGTCACTCTGCAAGTCAGTGGATGATTATGATTTGTGGAGGTGGGCGAGGAGCCCAGGTCTGGTCCTGCTCAGTTACTCCCAAGACTCCCTGATGCTTTGTCATTAAAGTTGTGGAAGCTCCTGGTGTTGGCCCCAGGGCTGATGTTATGAAGTAACGTTCTTTACAAAGAAAGCCTGTTGATGTAGTTGCGTTGTTCTGTAGTAAAGAAATCGCAAGGTGTAAGGCCTCACACAGGAAAGGCATATATGTATGTATGTGTATGTGTGTTTGTTGACTGAATTGAATTCACTCAGATGAAAGTTTAACTGAGAACACTGGATTTTGCGAGACGAAAATAAGGTGTGCGAGTTAACCCTCAGTAGAATCTCTCTTCAAATACCAGTGGGATAAGAGTGAGCACTTGAACAAAAAGTTAATTTTTAGATTTTATTTATTTATTTATTTGAGGCGGGGAGGAGGAACAGTGGGAGAGGGACAGGCATACTCCGTGCTGAGCAAGGAACCCGATGTGGATCCACAACCCTGAGATCATGACCTGAACTGAAACCACAAGTCCAATGTCTAACTGACTGTGGATCCACAACCCTGAGATCATGACCTGAACTGAAGCCACAAGTCCAATGTCTAACTGACTGAGCCACCCAGGCGCCCTCCAAAAAGTTAACTTTAAAAAAGTTACATGAAGGGCACCTGGGTGGTTCAGTCTGTTGAACACAGGACTCTTGGGTTTCAGCTCAGGTTCTGATCTCATGGGTCCTGGGATCAAGCCCAGGGTGGGGCTCTGCTCTCCTCAGAGAGCCTGCCTGGGGATTCTCTCCCTCTGCCCTTCCCCCCAACTCATGCTGGCAAGTGCGGGTGCTCTTTCTCTCAAATAAAATGAAAAAATCTTTAAAAAAGTTGCATGAGAAGAAAATGGAGACAAGTGCATGGTAGAAAGAGTAGAAAGTAAAAATTAGTTAAGAGAATAAAACATGTCCGTAATCACGTCTCCAAAGATTGCCACTGCTCATGTTCTGATCATCCTCATCGCCTGAATGTTTTCTTGTGGTAATGCTGGTCCTTTCAGGAGGGGACAGCAGGGAGGAAACAGCATGGGGACAATGATGGAATGCTGTTAAGTGGCATGCCTTTGTTGAAGCTGAACAGAGAATAACTAGAAAGGAGATCAGTTGCTTGAAGGAGCAGGAGCGGGACAAGGGGACAGACAGCAGTTTCTAGTTAAGGTCTTGGAAGAGGCAACAGCTGTCTCTGGATTCGGTGGGCTGGCTTCTCCTGAACAAGACTGGGTGGGTCTGAGGAGGAGGACCCCTACCCCTTCCTCCCACTACTCCATCCCACCACTAAAAGCTCCTGCCCCCTTTATAATAGCTAACAGAGCCCCCTTTTAATGATAATTAAAGATATGCTTTAAAATGTAAATATCTCTGGTAGCGGGGGCATGTATTCATTCAAAAATTATTTTTGAGCGGATACTGTTAGCCACGTGCCAGGTTCACGAAGCATAGCAGTTAGGATCCCTGCCTTTGAAGAGCCTGCTTTCTGAGGGGAAGATGGACGAGAAATGAGTAAACAAACATTCATGTTTAATTGCATCTAACTGTAAATTGTGCTAAGGGTTGTAAAGGGAACTGATGTAGCAATAAAGAATGATGGGGCATCAGGGGAGGGATAGGAACGTATTCTAGAGTGTGCAGGGAAGGCTTCTTTGAAGACATCACATTAGAGCTGAGACCTGAAGGGTGAGAAGGAGCCAAATCTGGGAAGGGCGGGAAAGAGGCTTCATGGTATAGGGCATATCACGTATCAAGCCCTGAACACGGTCAGTGTCAGAATCTACTGTCTGATTTTGATAGGAGAGAGCACTAGGAGAATGCCTGTGTAATCGGGAAAAGGTATGCAAAAAGAGGTGACCAGCCTCACACACCTCAGAGCGGCTTGTTTTATAATTCTACCCATGGCCTCTGTAGCATAATTTGAGGAGTGCAGAAGGATTCTCCATGTCCACCCCCACAGGCCCGAAACCTCTCTCATGGGACTCTAGTCCAGCTGCCTGACATTCTTCTTTGAGTTAAAGCTTTGAGGACAAGACCCTCAGAGATGTTATCTGCAATGGAGAACACATTTGAAGACATTTTTGGTTAATAACTTGGTTTACATAAGTGGATCAGATCAGATTAGCTAGATACTCATTTTATAATGGGATCATTTAGGGAGAGTAAGTTGAGAAAGAGCTCTGTCTGGCGAGGGAGACTGAGTGGGAGTCGGGCGAGGGGAACAGCTTCTCCATGGCCAGCGCCCAGTAAGAACACCGTGTTTTTTTCTGCTGGAAGGAGCCCCGGGAACAGGTTTGTACCCAAAATAACCCAAACAAAGCAGCAGGTTACCCACTCAAAGAGAGTCTTTGGGCTCTCTTTGTGAACAGGGAGAAGCAATTGCAAAGGTGAGCTGGGTTTCAAAGCCTAAGAGCAACATGGAAAACTTCAGAATGTTTAGTGCAGAGCATTGATGATGATTAAAGGATTGTAAAATTGAACCTAGAAGGATAAGTTGAAAGACGTGGGATTATTTAGCTTCAAGAAGAGGAGACTGAAAAATGACTTAATAACAGACTTCAAAATTATGAGGAGTTATGAAGCTGTGTATGGTGACCAGCTGTTCTGTTCCTGGCACGGTCAGAGAAAGAACAAGTTTTAACTGAAGCAGGAGAGATTCAGGTTAGATTTAAGGAAGAACTTCTGGACTGTGTGAATTGTCACAGGGGACGAGTTGCCCAAGGCTGAAGTTTGGACCTGATGGCTTTCCATTCAAATCCCTGCCTCGTTGGTGATTTTCTGTGTGTTTATGAAGTGTAACAAAGCGCCACCGTTCTGCTTGTAAAGTCAAAGGCATGGTTTCTGTTTCCCATTATAATTTTGAAGCTTAAGAGTTGCAGAGGTTTGTAGACACAAATGAGGAGGGCAATTTGTCTTGCTTCAATGGCCATTAGAATCTTTAATTGAGAAAAACACGACCAAATAGAGGAACAGCTCTGCCGCGTGATCAAAAATTATTATTGATGATTAGAAGAGAAGATAGATTATCAAGAACATGGGGACTGAGTGAGGCTTTGTTTTTGGAAAAACTCAGGTGTGTTTGACATAGATGCCAGAAGGTGGGGTTTTATGGAGTTGACTGCTTTTTTTCTCTCTGGTCCCTTCCTCCTGGGAGAAATTAAAAGCACTTCCAGGTCAAAGTTCACGTCTCCTGGAGCCTGAGAGATGCGATCGGCAGGTCACCCTCAAGGAATGTATCGGCACAGAGGAGGAAGGAGAGAGGAAAGAGGCAGGATTTATTTCTGAAAACAGAAACTTTCATGCATGTGAGAGCTGTTGGAGCAGAGGTGAACCCGAGGAAGAACCAAATGTGCCCTCCTTGTCCACTTTGGAGCTGGAGCGCAGGGAAGCAAAGAGCCTTGTTTCTGGGGTTCACTTCTCTCAGTGGAGCCCAGCGTCATTTTTATTTTAGATTTATTCTTGAGTTCACTCTTCTGCTGCTTAAATACCTGTCTGTGCAGCTGGTATAATAGCAGACGAGCACGCCTGCTGATGGGCTGCGCGGAGCGCTCCTGATAGCTCTCTGCCCAGACTGTGGAAAACAAAGCACACGTATGTAGCATTCTCAGACGAGTTCTTTGTTTTCGGCTAAGTGGATACAATTTTCTTTAAAGGAAAGAAATAATCAAAGCGACTCAATAAGCAGACTTTGAAACAGGTGACCCGACTGGGAAGAAAGCTAGGCGGGTGTGGTGCTAAGCAAGGGGAAAGGAAAAATACTCAGAAAACATGTTTTTCTTTCCTTCCAAAATACCTTGGGCTCGTTGGTCCATTAAGCACACTTAGATCCTGAAGCCACCATACTTGACCTTTCCAGAGCATCGTCGCTGCTGCCGAGCCACCGGCAGCCCATCGTGGGCTCAGAAGTCACAGCCCACTTCTTCTTACTGGCCTCCTTTCTTTCTCGTCTCTTTTATTTTCTTTGTGGCCTTGGCACTTTGGGACATCATTTATTTATTTTTGTGATGTCAATGTTCGGGTCTCTCCCACCCTCAGAAGATTTATTTTTAAGACCCCTCCAAAGGATTCTTAAAAATGACAGCTACCTTTTCTGTAGCAAAAGTTAGCCTGAAGGGGATCAGTGGCTCCCTCTCTTCTGCTCTTGAGGTCAAAAGATTGAGAGAGGGAAGGAAAAACAAGAGGTTTACTCCTATTATAAAATGGAGCTCTCTTCTGAGGCTTTCACTACAGGAAATGTCTCTTCATGGTTCCCCCCAACCCCTCAGATGGTTTTGTTGTCTCCTGAGCTCCTTTTTTTTTTTTTTTTTAAATCTTGAGGACTTTACTTAAGACTTGAAAACTAGCCTCTCTTTCCTTTAGAGAAACTGTGATAGGGATCAAGTGAGAGTGGTCGACAACCAGGGTTTATGGATAGGTGGGACACGTGGCTGCGAGAATGTCTACCGGGGAGTCCAGAAGGACAAAGGTTTTCCTAAAGGTCTTGAAGTTTAAAGGGAGCAAGAGTGGATGATTCAGGTAGCATGCTAGTGGAAGGCCCTGTGCCTTGATCACTTCTAAGGGGATTCCCACATGGACTCCCCTGGGTATTTTTAGAAGTCCACATTTGATGGTACACATCAGATGGAGCAAGAAAGTATGCTGGGGCTGGGGCTGTAGGAATTTATAGATTCCATAATTAGGAAACCATGATGGACCAAAACATAGGATACGTGTCTATTTTATTATTTACAGAGCATGTTTTTGCCTTCCTTTAATATATTATATATTGATTCTATATATTGTGAGACCTGATGCCGCATTTTCTTGGTAGAGCTAAGCAGGAGAGGTGTCTTTTCTCTTTGCTGTCATCCAGGCTGTCTAGGTGCTGTGCTGAGGATGTGGTTTGATTGTAGTTAACTTGTCTCATCCTAGCCCAGCGGTGGATGTAGGAATAGAAGTTAGTCCCTAGAAAAGGGACTTGATGGGATTTAACTGCACCGAACACCCATTTTTGCTAAGGGCTGACTTTCCATCACCAGTTACAGCTCAGGAGAAATCCTGAGGAAGAAGAGTGACCACTTCATTCTCTTTTGTTAGGAAAACAGAAGTCTAATGAGAATTTGCAAGGAAGTTGGAAAAAATCTGACACGGAAAGATGAAATGTAGCTTTTGCAGCACGAGATTTGTGGCACAAACTGACCAGAGGAAGGAAATCTGATGATCTAGATAGATGCTTCTGGTAATTACCACTTTTGCTGTGTGGCCCTGTGCTAGGACCTCAAAAGGATGAGTCAAATATTCTCTGTAAATAAAAACTTCACGGGGAATGGAAGATCCAAGTGTTTGAAGGAGTAGGTGGCTTTCATAAATGTCTCCTTTCATTCTCTTCAAAGCTGGAATAAGTTGCACTAAAAGTCTACTGGAAGAAAACTGTTTTTAATTGTTTTAATTATTTTATTTCATTTTATTATTTTCCTGCTACTGTAAAGAGCTCCTGAAACTGAACCACGGCTGAATTGTATTCCTTGTTCTAGCCCTGGTGCTATTTGGCTAATTCTTGGCATGGATTTTGGTAGTTTTCACATCAAGAAAATATGGTCACATCAATCTATTATCTTTTCATTTTGGTCGCAACTGTCAGGCAGTTGGAAGACTCATGGTTGTAAATTATTTAAGATAATTGTTTTAAAAAGGTGATTATTTATGCATTAGGATATTAAATCCCAAGACCTCTACACACTTACAAAGTACCTGTAAGTAAGTAATTCTGCTGTTGATACTCAGGTCCTTTTGGGCTGGGTGACTTTGGTCGGTAAAAGAGTTTAATGTCAGGAAGAAAAGTTAGTTTTAATATGATATCTGTGTCCCCTCTTTCTTCATTAATTGGGCACATGGATCTAGGAGGCCTGCTTTGTGTCGGAGCCTCTGAATGTTGGATGCTGGTGAACTTTGTGAAGCGAATTCAGAAGAGACATAACAAAATCGAGAATAAAGCCAAGTTTAGTCATCAGTATTGTGCTGAGCCTAGCAGGACACAGAGGGCTTAATCTGTAGGGAACGTGAGCAGGGTCCCTGCTTTTATTTTAACAACTTCTGAAAGTTTACGACTAGTCAGTCCTACTTTACTGGGAGTTGTCTCTGGCCACAACCACATCTCCTGACAGATTTTGGTCCCCCGTCCCTGCCGCACCTGCTCTGTGCCCTCACTCAGGGTTCTGTCCCATCCACTGATCGTGGTGCGGTTGGTTCTCTCCTCTTCTTCGTCTGTCCGTCACCAACCAGGTCTCCTTCCTTGCCTGCGCCTGCAAGCTCTCTTGCTCTCTCACTACTCCCTTTGCCCAGAGTAGGGGGGCACTTCTTTGCCTTACAGAATGGGCTTCCAGGTACCTTCTGATTCGAGGAAGGGTGTCCAAAGCTAAGGAGAGTGTAACGAAACTCAACCAGTTTAAAGAGTATGTTTGCATGGCCGGGAGGAGCACAAAAAGCTAACATCACGCTTTCCAGCCATTTTCTCCTCTTTTACAAATGAGGAAACTGAGGCCTCAAGAAGTTGTGTTTGCCAACCTAGTTCCTTTGCCATAGCAAAGTCAACTCCATTTTCTGGCTTCAAGTGCCCACTTTTGCTGCTGTTTGATACCACGGGCTTTGAATTCATGTGAGTAATTTGTAGGGCGAAACTTTAAAGAATTTTATATCAGAGGTTAAGGCAAATCTAAATTAACTTAAGTCTCAAATATTATTTGTAGTTCCTTATTTGTCCTGGGTGCAGTGGGAAGGTCTAGGGCACAAAGTGAAGAACCCGTTTAAAGAGAGGGTCTCACCTGACAATCTGCAATACAACCTGGACCCCTCTGACTCTGGCATTTCTTTGCTGGGCCACCTTTTCTTCTTCGAGAAATTGAAATTATTAACATTCACTTACTTACTGTCTGGGATTTGCTTTTTCCTGTTAACCTTTAATGCCACTGTGTACCGAGCACTGTCATTGTTGAGAAGTAGCACTACATCTCTTTTTTGGTAGTTTAGACTATTCAGAAAATACACTGTGTTGGTGAACATGTTACATTGGTGGGACTAGTAAGAAAACACATGTTCATTCAGTGCTACCCAATTTTTCTTCTTACATTTTGAATACCACTCATTTTCAAGATGTAATTTTTTTAGAGCAGTGAGGTATACAGCATAATCGAAAGGAAGGTATGGACATCTCCTGTGTCCCTTGTCCCCCCACGGTGCGGGTTCCCTGCCCCCCCCCCCCCCCCACCAATCATCAGCAGCTCCCACAAGAGTGGTACGTTGGTTACAACCAATGAATCCACTTTAACACATCACGATCAACCAAAGTCCTTATTTTATATGGGAGTTCACTCTATTTGTTACACATAATATGGGTTTGGACAAATGTATAATGACATGTAACATACAGATGGTTTCAGTGCCCTAAAGATTCCAGCTCTACCCGTTTACCCCTCCCCCAACCAAGCCCCTGAAAATCTGTGATATTTTTAATGTCTCCATCGTATTCACTTTTGTAGAATATCGTATTCATAGAGTTGGAATCATACAGTATGCAGCCTTTCCAGATTGGCTGCTTTTGCTTAGTAATGTGCTTCTAAGTTTCCTCTATGTCTTTTCATGGTTTGAGAGCTCATTTCTTTTTAATACTGAATAATATTCTGTTTAGATATACCATAGTTTTTCCATTCACAAGAACATTTGTTTTCATTTAATTACTACATAAGAAAGACATGGGTTGCAAAAAGTTCAGGAAACTCGGGGACCCTCGGTGGCTCAGTCATTAAGCATTTGCCTTCAGCTCAGGTCGTGATCCCAGGGTCCTGGCATCAAGCCCCGCGTCAAGCCCCTCATCCTGCTCAGTGGGAAGCCTGCTTCTCCCTCTCCCACTCCCCCTGCTTGTGTTCCCTCTCTCACTGTGTCCTTCTCTGTTAAATAAATAAAATCTTAAAAAAAAGGGGCACCTGGGTGGCTCAGTGGGTTAAGCCTCTGCCTTTGGCTCAGGTCATGATCCCAGGGTCCTAGGATTGAGCCCCACATTGGGCTCTCTGCTCAGTGGGGAGCCTGCTTCCCCCTCTCACTCTCTGCCTGCCTCTCTGCCTACTTGTGATCTCTTACTGTCAAATAAATAAATATAATCTTTAAAAAAAACTTAAAAAAAAAGTTCAGAAAACTCAGAAAGCATAAATAAAGAAGAAAGTAAAAGTCACTTGAAGCTCAACACCAAAGATAATCCTAGCTAGTATTTTGTTGCATTTTCTTTCAGTATTTTTCCCGGGTGTATATTTGTGTGTATGCATAAATATTAACACTTCCTTTTTATCTTATCCAATTTTGCCTATATCTTCTAAGCTGATTTCATTTCTTTGTGGGGGGGAGGGGCAGAGGAAAAGGGAGAGAGAGAATCTCAAGCAGGCTCTATGCCCAATGCAGAGCCCAACACAGGGCTCAATCTCATAACCCTGAGATCATGAACTGAGCTGAAATCAAGAGTTGGATGCCCAACCAACTGAGCCATCTCCCTCTTTTTTTTTTTTAATTATTAGAAGGAAGTGGACAAATCTCAGATGGTAAATTTTCTATTAGGGAAAGATAAACTTTTTGTAAATTAGTTTATAAAAATTGGTATGAAATTTCTTATTCTAGTTCCTTTAAGATTACTCTAGCATGTGGGGTTATTTACTTCCTGATATAGTTGCCTGCCTCACAATATAGCTTACATCAATTGTAATCCTCCTCCTTGCTATTCTTCTTGTCTCTTTTATCCTTTCACTTTATTCTATTTGACAGGTGCTCACCTGATGTCTGGCATGTGAAACGGCCAAGTGTGTGCTGTGCTAGGGGCCGTAATCACGCTTTGAGGAGCTCTGTGGCCCTCTTTCACACCCCTTTGAGGCTCCATATACATATTCCCCGCTTTGTAATGGTGCTGTGTGCCTTCCCTTAGCATTCTCAGAGCTGCCTTGGAGAACATTCTGTATTGGTATAGTTTACAAAGTTTATGTTATTCTTTGGACTTCAGAGTAACTCTGTGAAGTAGTCAGAGAAGAGACTTTTACAAGCAAGGAAGAAGCCTTGAGAAGTTAAGGACTCACCCAGGGTCACACATCTCTATTAAACATTTCAGGTTTAACAATGGTTTTATATGACTCTAACCAAATTCAAGAAGAGAAGAGGTTCCAGCTGAGAATTTAAAGAAAGTACAGAAAATATTATTACCTCAGCCAAAATTATTTCAATTTACTCTAACTGGAAACTTACCGATTTTTATGTGCTTTCTGTTTGTTTGTTTTTTGTTTTGCAAAAGTAAGTAGCAGGAGCACCTGGCTGGCTCAATTGGTAGAACTTGTGACCCTTGATCTCAGAGTCGTGAGTTCAAGCCTCACATTGGACATAGAGCTTGCTTAGAAAGAAAGAGAGACAGAAACCAAGTAAGTAGGGATCAAGTACAAGTGAAGAAAAAAAAAACAAGTTAAATTAATTAATTGAGCAAAGAAATGTATATAGGAAAAAAAGATTGTCTCTTCAGTGTAGCTGCTCACTGATTACTGGGGAGGGGAAAATAGGGCTTCACTTCTCCCAACAGAAAAAGGCAGTGGCTCAGAGATAGCTAAATCAAGGGGTAGACTAATTCTCTCCTGATCCATAGAGGATAGGGTGTCTGGTGAAGGGCCAGTGGAAGGAAGACCCAATGCCAGACAATGGCTTTTCCAATTTCTGGAGGTCTACTGACATGAAAGATAATAGAATACAGATTCAAGATTCTTAGGGAACCCTTAAACGTAAAACATCCTCGATTCATGAGGATATCTGGAAAAACAGAAGCATCCTATTTGGCAGATACTTTATTTTAAGCCGTTTAGTCTACCAGGAAATGTAATTTGAATATTATTATTTTTTATTCAAAACTTGCAAAAATGAAACCAGCTTTTCTAGTGTCTGACTTCTGATATCCAGGGGGCTAAGTGAAGTAGAGGAAAGCAGCAGCAGCTCCGTGGAAGAGTCTGCCCCACAGAACGGGGCAGAAGAACTAAGCCCGGCCAGTGGTGACTGGGCTGAAGAGGGTTTGTGACCGAGGGGAACAATCAGAGGCTCAGTCGACTCTCAAGGTCAGAAGCTCTGCAGCAGATTGGCCGAGGTGGTTCTGAAGTGCATTTTTCCCTGTTAATAAGGCAGGGAGGCATGTAGGCATAGACTGGGATGAGTGGGGATGCTCTGGTGGAGCATCTTTGTGGAGATAAACAAATGCAATGGTGCATTCTGGGTAGGAAATTAAAAATGGTAACAGTGTGAACTTACAGGCAATGCGGAGTATTTGTTGAGCACCTTAAAGGTCTTGATGAAACTACCTAGAGTTCACATTTCACTGTTGTGACATTGAAAAATCAGAAGGAAATAATGAGTTTTTAAGGAGCCAAATGTGATAACTGCCATTGGATTTGGCATGGTGGAAGCCATTGGCGATCTTGGCAAAAAGAAATGTCAACAGAAGGATAGGTTCAAGAGGTCATTTGGTGAAAGTTAAAGAGAAAATAGAGGAAGTAGGGAAAAGGAATTTAGAAAGTGAACACACTTTTAGTGTGTTATCTGAAAAGTCATTAGAGACAAGGGTGGGTAACTGGAAGGGGGTATGGCAGAGTGGGAAGACCACTGGGACTTTGAGATACAAAACTGAAGGCTGAAGTGCTGACCTTTCACGAATGAGCATCCTTGACAAATCACTTTGTTTCTCAGGACCTTGGCATCTTCAGTAGAAAAATGGGTATAATGAAAACTATCTATAATGGTGATTTTAGAAGGGTATGTATAATAATAGTTTTTCACTTGTAAGTGGCAAATAAATGTAAGAATCTCATCCTTTTTAGCATGTAATTGATATTCTCAAAGAAACATATGATCACGTGGAGGAAGCTGAGTCTGGAAGAAAATAAAGATGAATGACTGGATGAACTCAAGACCTTTATTAAAAGCTCAGGAAGAGGAAAACCATAGGATGTGTAGGGAAAGGCCAGATTGGAACAGAAGATGAATGTTGAAGAGAAGAGAAAAATCAGGTTGGATAGGGGGAACTGGGCTATGGATATAGGACTGTAGGGCCATTCAGAAGAGTTTGAGTTGATGGGACAGATGTTGGGGTGGCCCTTTGGGTTCTCCAGCAGGATAATTGGAAGTGGAAGGTGTTGCATTTCTATATAGCATGGAATTACATGGATTAGAGAAAATTTTACTTTGTCTATAGAAGACCTCCAGTGTTGTAATGCAACTGGGATATTTTAGTTTGGTGGAGGAAGCAGGAGGAATCAAATATAAGAAGAAATAGGAGGGAGAAACATGAAGGCAAGGAAGCCAGCTGGAAAGGGTCTTCTCCAACCCAAGTATGGTGAGAATCAGAACTGAACCTTATTGTTTGGGGGATTATGTGGCATGAAAGTCAGTGTTAACTTCCTGGAGAAAAAAAGTGCAAAAGGAAGGAGCGTCTCAAGAGGGAAACATTGATGAAATGAGTCTTAGGTCAGTCAGTCATCAGGTATTTACTGAGTACCTACTATGTGACATTGCTGTTCTTGGCCACCTTCTGGGCACTCTTTCAGGCTCTGTTCTAAGCGTGGACTACAATACCCTTAATGGCAGGAAGTGTGTGGGAGGAAGCCAAACTGTGACAAAACTAGGCTTACATTTCATTTTCTTTTCTTTTTTTCTTTTTGTTTTGTGAGAGATTACATCTTGCAGCATTTTCTACATCATCTGGTGTCTATTGCGTAGTTTGCTAAATGAATTTGTAATATTTTGTGTTAGCCATATTAATCTGTTGCTGCAATTAAAAAAAAAAAAGTGATTTGTCTCTACACATTACTAGCCTTAAAAATGTTCCCAGGCAGCTGTGGTTAGAACTCATGACCAGATTTGGCTTGTCCAACTGCAGAGCACCATCAAATTCCGTTCCCCCAGCCATTCATGTGATACTCATATAAATAAATAATCAAAATAGAATATATACTAAGATAAATAAGAGCAAGCTTACAAAGAAACAATGATTTAAAATAAGGGGGAAAAGAACTTCATTTCTGACTATATGAAGGAAATTGGGTTAGCGTATTTAAGGGTTTAGGATCCATGAACTGTGGGGCTGGACATTTTGGTGAGAGTAGACAGATGCATGAGTAAATGAGCTCTCCATTTGGCTCAAAACTACTCTGAAGCATAAAATCATGAGTGCTAACTAATTTTGAACTATAGCTTTATGAAATTCATCAGGACTAGGACTTTGGTTTTAGTGGTCTGTGCAGTGAGCTAGTCACGACAGAATTTTCCCCAAAATGGTGTCTTTGTAATTGATGGCTTTAGAAGGGTAGACTTGGGTTTGAGTCCTAAAGCAGATGTTCAGTGGTTCAGATTAATTTCTCGCAATGGTTTTGGAGGTTGAAACCAAGATTGTGTCCAAGAGCAAACATATTTCTTGCAGAGCAAATAATTTGAATGAAACATCAGCAAGTAGGCACCAGCTACAAGTTAATTTTGACACAGATGTTGGGAAAGCATCAGCAATTAGCGTACTTTTCATCAGAGCCACAACATATTATTGTCTCTCTGTGCTCGTGGAAGGAAGGAAACACGTTGCTTTTTGAAGCCCGGACTTGTACTGGCTGGCCAGAACCTGAGGCTGAAGTCATCCCCTTCTGGACCTGGGTGAGGGATGCAGGCGTTGGTACAGGCAGCCATTCGTGTCTGAATTGAAACAGGCCCCCGCTGCGGCCAGTATCTTTTCACCAAATCTCCATCAGGGTCTCCGAAACGGAAGGTGTCTTCACCAGATGGCTTAGTTCCTGGGTCAGTTTGTTGTCTTTCTCTCTGGTCTTAGGAGCACGGGAAGCAAAAAGCATGCTGATAGTTTCTCAAGGAAATGAAAGGTTCATCGTTGCTTTCCAATAGAAATAAAACCTTTCCATAGAGAAATAAGAGGAGGAGTCTGGACAAGGAAGCATTTATATCATCCTCAGGCATATTAAAAAATGAGTGAATTGACAAAGACATAAACCAGTGAAGTAAGGTGGTAAGGTGGGCGGCGTGGTAAATGCACTGACATGAAGGCATTGTTAGTTCCCTTATTTTTCCAAAAGGATGGAGAAATCTCTCCACCTCCATCTCTCCCCTTTCTAGCTGGGGAGGGAACAAAAAGCAACAACAAACCTTTTCCATATTAATCTTTATTTCATTTGGTAAGTGGTTTTATTTTTTCTCTTTTATCTTGTCAGTAGAGTTAAAACTGATGGATTCCCTCAGCCCTTAAGTGTCATGGTAGTCAACCAAAGACATTCATACAGCGATGCTCACATTTTTGTAAATGCTCTTTTTGAAAACATTAATTTTTCCTCCTCTGAGTTTTGTTCTTTTTTCCCTTCAGTTTAGCTTTTTGGCAAGAATGGTGGTAGCTCAGTTCATTCGTTATTTTTTTTTTAACTGGATCATATTGCTTTGAGACAATACAGGGAAATTTTTGCATCCAGACTGCTCTATCCTAGAAATAAGCACATTAATGGGAATGTTTCTACTTTTATTAATTGGTGAGACAAGACCAATTAGACAATGAGTTGAACTCATTGTCGACTGTGTTCGAAATTTTAAAAATGGTTGCAGCAATGAAGATAGCTGGGCTCCTGGACGAACGTCCCCAGATTCTCTATCAGGGCTTACGTCTTTCCCCACCAAGTTCAAGTTTCCAGCTTACTACCTGTCAGGTCCTAGTGAACAGTAAAATCTTAGAATGAGTACATGCGCTGCTAAGTGATTGTTAAATCCGAGAAGTGCCCTAAATAGAATTTTCCCCGCTTTCGTGGTCTAGGATGATGATGTGAGAATAATACAAAATGAAATATGAACCTTTGTTTCATTTTGGGAAGTGTCAGCATTTGAAGGCTGTATCTCCACTGGCCCTTGAATGGCATCAGCTGCTTCAAACCAGATCATCGCCTCTTTTACTTTGTTCTCTACAGAGCTGGAAAAAAACAGCCAAGACCAGCGTCAGAGCCTGATCCAATACTTACCATCCTGCAGGGCTTCCTCCTTCAGAATCTGGATATGATCGAGCACATAGATAGCCTGCTCACCAACTTCTCTCATTTGAGCCTAATGAATATCCTCATATCACCGGTTATGTCAGAAGACATATCCAGAGATAGCTAGAGGCCCCTAACTGTGTCCCATTCATGTTTGTGGTTCTTTAAGTTGTCTGGACAAAGCCTCCACTCTGTGTGAATCACAGTATGTTTCATTGCTCAGTGGCACCGTGGCAGCCTCTTCAGTATGTGGGACCTTGGTCCATGACTCGACTACATCACTGCTTTCAAACACAGGAGAGCTCTGAGGGGAGGGCCCTTTGGTACCTGAGTGTATAGGATTTTCCATCTTCTTGTGCTGCGTAAGGGAAACATTTATACATTGGACACAGTGTTTCAGAACTTCTGTGTCTCTTTCTTTTGTCTCTACTGTAGTTCCTTCTAATTCTCTCAGGGACTCTGGGGAGAGTAGTATGCTTTTGCGATACGATCGCCTGTGTTGTGACATATTTATAAGCTTTGGCCAAGCCATTGCTTGTGGGCATTCCGTAGATACTCTGAAGACCCCAAGAGCCTATGACACTCTCAGGGGCTCTTTCAGAAACACTCTTCAGCAGTGTTCCCCGGCCCTGAGACAAACACACAGGTCAGATGTCTGTGACACCTTCTGGTGGGCCCACTGCCCAGCCCATTGGGCTCCTCCCTGGCACCAGATCCCAGATGCCCTTCTCTGCCCACAGCCTGGTGGGTCAGGAGGGCAAGAGTTCAGGGACCCAAAGAAGGTAGTGGAGTGGAAACAGGACAGCGTTTAATCCATTCTTCTGAAATAGTAGCTTTTCGTGGTTAATTATATATTTTCAGGTTTTACATGACATACTCAGCAACAGATAAATATTACTGGTCACAAGAGTCTTATTCTTTTTTTTTTTTTTAAGATTTTGAGAGGGAGAGAGAGAGATCGATCACAAGTAGGCAGAGAAGCAGGCAGGGAGAGAAGGGGAAGCAGGCTCTCTGCTGAGCAAAGAGTCCAATGCTGGGCTTGAACCCAGGACCCTGAGACCATGACCTGAGCCGAAGGTAGAGGCTTAAACCACTGAGCCACCCAGGCACCTGACTCTTATTCTTAAAGGACTCTAATTTTAGAACCACACTTAACCTTGTACAACGAGCATCAGTACTTACTTAATCTGAGCTGGTACAGACTACTTAGTCCATAAAGAATCAGCCTGGCCTAGTTGATGTGGTCACGGTGTTGTTAGCTGTCAAATTTGCCTTCTTTTCTGTGTCTGTAGCAATATAGGAAAGCCCTGCCATTTCCCTAGGCCTCAGGTCCTTACCTGGGAAATTGCAGCAATAACTGTAATGTGGAGATCCCAAGAATATGGATACTAATACCTTGCATTTAGAATATGCATGACAGCCCTGTGATATAGATGCTGGGATGCTCCCAATTTAAATGCAAAGGACAAAGACACTGATGCTGGAGCCGAGCCCTTGCCAGTCTGTAGTATCTCCTGGGTGGTTGTGTAGCATGGTCATCTGTGCCCCAGGTAGGGGGACTGGTCTGGCTCTGATACCTCTTAATGGAAGGGCTTGGTGAGTCCCCCAGGTGAAACCTTGTAGTTTATAATAGGAGCCTAGTAGGACTGGGCAGTTTATTGTTTTCCCTCATTAAAGCCTGTTTTCATGAAACAGGTGCTTTAGGGTGCTTTATTTCCCTACCAATATAATTTGTACATCTGAGTGGTTCATCACAGAATCTTCACATTGTCACAGAGACCCCTGGGGCTCCATTCATTTATGAGATAGACTATTGGCCAACAGTCCCTGGCAAGTTTTGTTGTTTATTTCGACAGACTTGCTGTCCTAAGATGTTCTTTTTTCTTTACTACTCCTTTGAGCTGATATCTTATTTCTCTTCTTCCTAACCACCAAACTTCTTGAAAGAGTCGTGTAGACGTGTCATCTCCACTTCCTCACACCCACTCACTCCCAACTCCTCGCAGTCTGACTTCCGCTCCCCAGCCTGACCGAGTCTGCTGTCTTGAAGTTCGCTCATCATCTCCCTTGGGTGCCCTCGACCCCTCAGCAGCAATAAGCCTGTAGACACTCTCCTCTCCCTCTGTCCCTGGCTTCTGCCGTATCATAGTCTGATCTCCTTCTGCCTGTCTGACTGCTCCTCTTTCTCTTTTGCTTTATCTTCTAAACCTCCACTTGCTTCCTACAAGTGGACATCACCATAAGTTCTGAACTTGGATTTCCTCTCTCTCTGTGTCCTTGCTTGCTTGTGCAAGGCACCATCGCATGGACAATCGCCCTGGTTTAATGAATAGCTCCCAGATCGTTATCTTTAAGCCCCACCATCTTCAATTTCCTCATCTTCCTTAACCCTAAAACTAGTAGCACAAAACACTTTTGATCTTTGATCTTTAATCTCTATAAAAGCTATCCCTTCCTCACCTTAGTATATAGGGATCTAGCCACGAGCCGGGATTACTAACTCTTCTTCCAGCCAGCAATACCTTCCTCCTTAAAGTTCTCTTTACACAGCTGCTATTCCGTCTTCCTGAGGCTGAGCTTTGATCAGGTTAACATGCAGACCTCATATCGCAGGGTACTATATCCCTATGTGCCTCCCAGCCCCTTGCGGGCTTTTCAGGTGGCTTCTGTAAGCCCACCATCCCTTGGCTCCATCTTATCTTTACATCTCCAACTGCTTTTCTACACACATTCTAGTAATGTCACAGATGTGTTGGAGCCAACCTCACCTTTAATAACAAATACCCAATAATTGTCCCTTATGACCCTGAAGTGAAATCATTGGTTTTCTCTATTTGTCTGTATAACTTCCAAAAGATCAGTATATTGCCATGAAGTAGCATAAAGGAAAATAAAGGAACTTAATTACAAATAATATTGTTGTGTTAATTTATTTTAATGTCTAAATACTCAGAGAAGAATGTCCTAGAAAACTTAATGAACTAGCCAGCTGCGTGGACAGTGCAGAATCATCTTGAATGTGATGGTGATAAATCGGGCTTGATGCGGACGTGTGTTAGTGGCTTGATACCAAAAGTGACATTAGTGTTGGTGAAAATTTTCTGAATTCTTGAAAAACTCTTGCAAAAATTCCTAGCAGAACAAAGTAGGCTTTTTTGATTTCTAGGTAGTTTTATTCCTAGAAGATTCAACATTTTATTTTTATTATTATTATTTTTTAAAGATTTTATTTATATATTCAGCAGAGAGAGAGCCCAAGCAGGGAGAGGAGCAGAGGCAGAGAGAGAAGCAGGCTCCCCACTGACCAGGGAGCTGGATGTGGGATTCCATCCCAGGACCCTGGGATCCTGACCTGAGCTGAAGGCAGTTGTTTAACTGACTGAGCCACCCAGGCAGCCTAAGATCCATCATTTTAAAACCATAGAGAGAAACCTTTGTTTATATTTAACAAATAATAGAGCTTTGGTTCTAGGCTCCAATAATTATAACCAGATTTTTTTCATCTACTTGAGTGTCCAGTGGGTTTTCCAAAAGTCATAAGGAGCATGGGTGGTTGAGTGGTAGAATTCTCGCAAGCCAAAAGTCATGAGGGACGTGGAGAAACTTTTCTGGACGTGGAGAAACTTTGTGGGACTGTCCCAGGCATTGCAGGGCACCTAGCATCCTTAGCCTCTGCTCACCCTCTGTACCTACAGTCATGGGACAGTCAAAACCACCTCCAGGAGTTTCTGAAACCTCCCCCGCCGCTGGTGTCATCTGTCTTGAGAACCACGGCTCAAGCCAAACTGTTCTCATCGTTCTTGCTGAATCCCATAGATGTTTTCACGCTGTGCTTTTGCTTGCAAATTGTGTCTTCCATTTCCATCTCTGGAAATCTTAGCCACCTCTGAAGCTCAAGTGGTACCTACTTCATGATGATTTCCATCAGGAGGGGTGTCTGCCAGTCTAAAATCTTGCAGCACTCTGGCTGTTCTACTTGAAAGTTCTGGAGACACATCGTTTTACGGTAGTTATCACCTTGTAAGATCCTTGAGAATACAGCCCATATATAATGGGAGGTTCTATTCCTTCCTCAGTGTTTCTAGCAAAGTGCCTATTGGATGTTTATTTGTGAACAAATGGGTAGCTTTTAAAGAATATTTGTAGAGAAAAACAAGGGGGAAGCTTGATTTTAACATGTAAAGTGATATTTATAGTTTATCTTCTAGTTGTATACTTCTGATAATACAAATTCATATCAGAAAAGCACATTAAAAAGTCTATGGGTCTCTAGGCTTGGTCTCTATATATTTATTTTGTGTATTCTCTACCCGTAACAGAAGTTTGGAACAAAATTAAGCTAGCCTTCAAACACTGTAGAGGACATGTGGATAAATGTGGTTAAAATGCCTCCTTTTTCATTCAGTTCTGTAACGTAGAGATAAAATCACCTTTTTTTTTTTTTTTTTTTTTAAAGATTTTATTTATTTATTTGACAGAGAGAAATCACAAGTAGATGGAGAGGCAGGCAGAGAGAGAGAGAGGGAAGCAGGCTCTCCAATGAGCAGAGAGCCCGATGCGGGACTCGATCCCAGGACTCTGAGATCATGACCCGAGCCGAAGGCAGCGGCTTAACCCACTGAGCCACCCAGGCGCCCTAAAATCACCTTTTGAAGTTAATCAGGATGCCTTCGCAATTTTCCTGTTTTCCTCCTTTATGCGAAAACCTCAAAACCGCTCTGGGTAATTCCCTCAAGATTGGTTTCTAACACATCCAGTCTGAAGAGTGAGCACAGTTTCCAAGAACTGAGGGCTTGCAACGTTTACTCTTTATACTCCATTCGAGAGCATCTCTCCCCAGTGACACGAGCTGTAGGAAAGCCCAGGGATCCCTCCACCCACCTTTCATCTCTAACTAGAGTAGCATGAAGCGTTTGTGCCGTCTCCTCTTCCATGGCTTCATTTTCTGTCATCTTAACTCCATCACCAGTCCTCAGCCTCCTAACGACATCCGTATGAAAGAAATCAGACCCCTTCCACAATGAAAAACACATTGAAGCTACTGCGTACAGCCATTGCCACTGGAGAAGTAGGTATTACTCTTTCTGTCAATCCAACCGCAGCACAGTGGCGATGCTTAGTTTGGATGGTCGCGTTTTCATGCATCCGATAATTAGTCAAGTTGTGGGTGCTCATCGACAAAGTATTGTTACTGTTTAGGATGATGGGATGCTTAACGGCTCTGGGCTTCTGGACTTTTTTCAAGTAGGAAGTATTTGTCTTTGAATGTGGAGACCATGTAAAGTGATCCAGGAAAGCGATATGGCCAAATGACACTATTAATTTTCATTCCTTTTCTTTCCATCTCTTTCCTCAGATGCATTTGAGCCTTGCCCAGACCCCAACTTGATAGAAAAAAGCCCAGACTTTGGGACAAATCCGTCAATTAAAAGCCAGCTTTTCTTGTAGTTTGAGAGACAGGTAATGGGGTACAAAGATGTGCTCTGCCTTCAGAGATTTTACTAGAGCTGGGGAGTTTAGAAATACCTTCCAGAGGCGACAGAAAAGTGTATGATAAGTGTCAGGTGAGTGATATGGACAGAGGACCACGGGTTTGGGGGATGAGGTCACTGTGGACCCCGGCCCTCCTTCTGAGTCCAAGATTGCCCTTTGATCAGAATGTCCTTCTTTGGTACCCCAAACTCTTCTTGATCACTGTGAGTTTACCTTGAGGCTCAGAAACCGTGCCTTCAGTAGCACGGAGGTTGGGCATTTTAACGTCCCACTTGCAGGCCAGATTCCTTTTATAGTTCACTGCCTTTGTTTTGTTTTGTTTTTAAAGGGAGAGGGAGAGGGAGAGGGAGAAGCAGGCTCCTTACTGAGCAGGGAGCCCGATGTGGGACTCGATCCCAGGACCTTGGGATCATGACCTGAGCCGAAGGCAGTTGCTTAACCCACTGAGCCACCCAGGCGCCCCTGTAATTCACCTCTTTGAAGACACGCTTCCAACCCTGTTAGCATGAGACTCTGGCAGGTACTGTGGCATTGGGGAAGGCAAAATGTTTCCATAAAAAATTAAACAGATTCATTTTAACTCACTCCTTCTACCACCTTGTCCTAGGGTTATTTTTATAGACTTTGTGAATTCAGGTTCCACAAATTGAGCTGTAACCCAAAAAACCCCATAATAATGGTATTGTGGTAATTAAAATGGTATGGCTATTTAGTTTTGCCCATTGAAGCCAAGGATAATAGAAAATCTAACCAGGAGCCATGTTAACATGCAGGGACACTGTAGGGTGGAGAGTCGGGAAGGAGATGACCGGGTCTTCCGATTCTTTTGAACAAAAATGTCTCAACTTTTAAAAAAACATGGTGGAGTAATTCTCACTCATGGGCTTCACCAGGTTTGTAACATCAAAAAGCAGTTCCACACCAGAGGAATTCCTGGCCGTAAAGGGTATGGATAGCTTTGGTTCAAAATGCTAAGTGTTCAGGTGATGTTTAAGGATATAAATCGGAATTGTTCTGTTTTTAAATTCCTAAAACGCAGAGCTTATGTTTTGTGCCCTTTTTTTTTTCCCCTCTGCAGAACTCAAGCAATACCCATACTCCTCACCCCAAGCATCTTCAAAGCTATTTAAATTGAATAGAATTGTTGAGAAGATGATATCCTATTATTCTGTTGAGATTGGAAGCTAGGTCTGTTGACAGTTAATTTTTCAGGTTAACCCTCCTTTTCTCATTGAGCTGACTTTTTCCTTTGAAGGGCACAGAGTAGCGGCTGTTTTTCTTTATTTAATAGAGCTCTCTTCCTGTTTTACTGTTTTAGCAGTACACTGTCGAAGTAAAACTTTGGTACTTGCTAATGTTTTAAGAGAATCAATCTGATAAATGATGGGAAGTAGAATTATTTTTTTAATCAAACAAAGTTCAACCAGAACCTGCTTGGCGACATAGTTCTCATGCATGGCTAAGCAGTTTCCAGTTGTTTCTGTTTTTAAGAAATTTCAAGATTTCCAGTTTGTTTTTTATTCAAACATTCCCCTGGATTGTTAGAAACAAAAATGCCTTAGTGTTGGCTGGTGCAAAAAATGAGATGTAAAAGTGTTCCTGGGAACGAAAGTGAGCAGAGACATTTCTCTGGCCGATCAGTAAGTACATACACAGAAACAAAGAGGGAAAGTGAGAAACCGAATTCAGGTCCAAGGTATCAGCAAGAGAGGCAAGGTTTTAATCCAATGTGCATGATGTTGGAATTAGATTCTCCAACCCCTCCCCCCCCACACACAAAAAAAGACCATCCTTGGGTTTTCTCCTATTCTGCCAAGTACTCCCTCCCAAGGTTTTGCTATGTTCTATGGGCCACACACACGGGAGCAGGACTGCCTGTCATAGAACCCAGATGCCCGGCTGGGGAAGAGATTGTTTCAGCAGCATCCGTCTGTTTCTTGGCAAGACTTTCAGGCAGTCTAAAGAAAACAGTCCTGGAACAGCCTTTGGGCCTGCCTTGTGGCTAATGCTGAGCTGCTGTGTATCTGGTTCCTGCTCTGACCTTGGGGGCCTGGACGCTGCTTTCCCTGAAGTCTGTCTGTCTCTCTTAAAGAATATCTGCGGATTTACTTTGATTTTGTGCAATTCCTCTAGATGTCCATCTAGAGAGGCTTGGCTCTTTTCTGGGGGGTTGCTTCTCTCACTGATTCTAAGAGACGTGGGTAGGCATTGGAAGGCACAGATCTTACGGGAGGGCAAGGATCCTTCTGCAACACGCCAAGTGCGCTGGCAAAATTAAAAAGTCATTTTCATTGGGTTTATTTTCTAACTCCGCAATCTTTCAAAGTCTGAAAAGGGAGAGTTAGTTCAATTCGTAGCCAACTGCTATAATAAAATTCAGGTTTAGGGGCAACCTGGTGTGGGTTGGCGTACTCTGTTCATAGGGAATATTCTTAGACTTAAAGGGTGGTCTTCTTTGAAAGCACTATTTAATGGTTGTATTCTTTGGTTTAAATCTTTATTTTTACAGTATTTGTGTTCAGCTTTTGCACTGAAGGGATTTTATTTTCCTATTCTCCTGATTATTTTAAGGTTAGCAGTTGAATGTTGTTAAAATTACGCAAGGGAGTGGTTCTCGTTACCCTCCCCCCCCCCATCCTCCCCTCCCCCAGTCCTCCTACCTGCCAATTGTGTCTGAAATAATTTCCCAGCAGTGCTGTTGACTTTGGGAGATGCAGTATTTCTGGTTCTTGGTGTGCGTATGTGTGTGTGTATGTGTGTGTTTTCCCTAATATCTGGCTGGTAATTAGTTGTTACTCAACGTGGAAGTCTGTTCATCTCTCTCCTCTTGACCCACTCTGAGAATTAACATGTGGTAGTCAAAGTAGGGGTGCCTTATACATGACGACAGGTGCTAATCTTCAAGGAAATTTACCTTGCATTCCACCCATTAAGGGTATGGTACATAAAAATGGCTTAATGTCTCTTTGAAGGTGTCAGTGGGCATGTGTGGACCACACAGAATGGGTTTCACTGCAAGTAATAGAGTGAAATTGTCTGCATAATTATTTTCGTTGGATTGAGAATCAGCAGCCCTCGTTGGGTTCAGGAAATAAACCTCTGTTAAAACCATATGGCACTATTCTCAGAAGAGACGTTATTACAGGGCCACTTCCCTCTGAAATTTTGAGTCAGGAGTTCTTGAAAGGAGTCACATATGTTTAAGAATGAATGGCAAATTTTCTTCTTCCAATGTTGTTATGAAAGTCAGATGTTTTCTTGCCTTTTTCATGAATGCCACCGTGGTCAACAGGTACAAGGTGCTTGGGAAGAGGCGGGCCACCTCAGGTGTACACGCAGTGAATTATTAGCTGGGCCAAGGGATTTGGTTCTTAAGAGAAAAAGGACTTTTAATTCAGTGAAACATGTGATTTGTTAACACTGGAAACACATCTTGAGGTTAGGATAATTATATTTTGTCTTCCCAGGACCTCCTTGCAGATTCAGTGGCTAGAAAATTTTTGTACCTGCTTGTCATGGTACTCGTGTGGCCCAGAGAGAGCTGTGTCAGAGTGAGAGGTAAAGTGAGGGAATGCAGTGTGCACACCAGCGGCTAGGGAACATTTTGGGAAGAGCTAAACTAGGTAAATATATTAAGTAACACCCACAATAGTTTTATGTTCATATATAATATATACATTTCTATATATATTTAAGTTTTTCTGTGTGTTTAAATACTTAAGAAGACAATACGGTGTGTACATTGTGATGATTCATTACGCATCTCACTTTTTGGGGGGCGGTTTGCGGTCTGGTTTATTAATCTTTTTTGTAGAGGGACTCTAAGCAGAAGTTGATTTTGTTCATTTTTTTAAATCAGCTTTGAAAAGGATCAGGCTCTGTAGCGCTTACTCTGACTGTGCCTAAAGCTAGGAAGTTCAAGTGTCTCCTTGAGTGCCATAGTCCTAGCGAGAACTTACTAGGTATTAAGTCTTGCAGTTCATTTCAGACTGGAGAACAAGAGGGCAAGAGAGCTGTGACTGAAAGGTTAGAAGGTTTTTCGGTTGCCTTAGGTGTTTTTATCATGAGAACTGGTTTTTACTAGGTGGACAGGCTGCTGGTGTATGGATTCTGTCAACCACTGACCTGCATTCTGGACTCACTCATATTTATCCCATGAACTCGTACTGGGCACCTACCGATTGTGCGTTCAAAGGGCCGTAGGAATTTAGCTGGACTTAGTCACATGAATGGCTCAGGGAAGGGCCAATTTTGCCTCTCAATGACTAGGACCATGTGACAGACGTGATAGAAAATGAGAAAGGGCCCAAGAAGGTGGCAGAGCCAAAGTAACATGGAAGTTCAGAAGCAGTTTTACTTCTGTCTAGGGGTTTGGAAGGAAGATTTTATTGAAGTGAAAGTACTTGAGCTGAATCTTGAGTTATCAGTAATTCAACTTACTGGCGGAAATTCTTGAATATTAAGTTCTAGGTGGACAGATGGTGACTTCCAGGAGACTAATGCTGAGTTTCTTTTATTTTTGTCATAAAAAGACCTCCCAGCTCTCCTCCTTGACCTTGGCCTCTTTGCAGGTCAGCTGATGGAAGTGTTAGTCAAAACTTTATTGATGGTACATGACAAGGTAGGGCTCCCCAAGCCCCTCCCCTTCTTCAGGGGGTCTGGGATGGAAACAGTGGAGGTTGGGAGATTTTCAGTGTTTTAGGGGATAAGTTGGGGCAGGGATTCCCCAGCAGCTGAGGGCCTCTTTCTTCCTCTTGCTCTGGCTGGGGCTGGTGGTTCAGGGGGCTCTTATTCCTTGGAGGCCATGTGGACCATAAGGTCCACCACCCGGTTGCTGTAGCCAAATTCATTGTCATACCAGGAAATGAGCTTGACAAAGTGGTCATTGAGAGCAATGCCAGCCCCAGCATTGAAGGTAGAGGAGTGGGTGTCACTGTTGAAGTCGCAGGAGACAACCTGGTCCTCAGTATACCCCAGGATGCCCTTAAGGGGGCCCTCTGATGCCTGCTTCACCACCTTCTTGATGTCATCATATTTGGCAGCTTTCTTCAGCTTTCTCCTTCAGCTTTAACTGTTGTCTGCTCTGTTCTCTATTAATCTGGAGCCTTTGCCGCAGTAGGGGCTAAGTTCCAGTGCTGCTTCTCTAGTACACTAACAATCCTGTCTTTCCTTTTTTTTTTTTTTTTTTTTTTAGATTTTGTATTTAATTTAGTTCTGTAGTTGTTGACGACTTCTGCTGAACCTGTACTAGTACCAATGGGATAATATTTTTGCATGTTGTAGATACTGAGTTGCATGTAATTCAGTAGAATAAAGTAGATCAGATAATTGAATTAACTTCTTAAATGTATATTGAAGTTTGTGTTCAGGTTAGGATTAAGGAATAAAAATTTATACCGTAAACTGTTATGTAAAATGAAAAGAATAGCTAAGGGCCTAATTTTGAATGAATACAAGTTAAGTGGAGAAATCAAACCAGTGGAGGTGACGTTCGTATTTCTTTAATCATAATTCTAAATGGTGTTAGATTTTAGCAACTTCTGGAGTGCAGCTTTCATGGAGGGAAAAGGAAGAGGTCTAAAAACCTTCAGGCCAATGTGGTGGCTGAGACTTTCCTCCCCCCCCCAAAGTCCATTTATGGGCGTTTATTAGTCAGGTTGCTGTTTTATAAGTGATATCACTCACGCTGTTTGCCTTGGACCCTTGCCATATCTCCATCCATAACAGATGGATTCTTTTTTTTCTATCTCTGTATGGATTCTTTCAGGGCTTGTTACTTTCTGATGGACAACGGGAGTGAGCACAGAAAGGAGGAGCGGAGATGAGGGACTGTGTTTGTTTTATTTTATCTCCCTATCTCTCTGGAGCGCCAATGGCACGACAAGAAGCACTCTCATATGCGGCTCCCTGGGGATCAGAAAGGAGCCTTTCTCAGAAGATACGCTGGGAAAGGCCGTTAATGGTAGAGAGTTTTGCTCTTGATCCCTGTTTTCCTCTGCTCTCCTGCATCTTTCAGGTTGGCTCTAATTTTGGCAACTCCAGTGTCATATTTAGACCACAGCAGATTTTGCTTATTTGCTGATGTGTGCAAGTTTAAGTACAGAGCCACAGTCCTACTGGGGACTTGGCCTAGAAAGGGCTGAGTATGGCCCACGGGCGCTTCAAACTGAAGCGCCCATGGATCATACTCACAATATCTGGGGTTCCCCACCTCCACTTCCACCAAACTTCTCTCCTCAGATAGGGATCCCCTTGGGTTTTACCAGTTTTGAGGGCCCCACAGTATACCTAGGTGGCCGAACCAGAGACCTGAGACTCCTCCTCTCTCCATCCGATCGTTCTGTTATACTGTCCTCCGTGTCTGTGCCGTGCGTCTCACCCGCATTCTCTTGTACCCATTAGCACTGCTTTCTCTTGGTTGCCCCTCTCCGTGTCATCTCCTGGCCTGTAACACAAAAGCCATTTCTTCTCCAGCTCCATGTCTCTAATGGTACTCCCTTCTCGATCTGTTTTCCCATTCAAGTAGAGTGGTCCTCCTAAACTGTAAATCAGCTCATGGCACAGGGTGCTGCAAATACCACCGAGGTCCCCCGGGACTTCCGGGGTGAAGTTCAGACCGTGTGGTATGGTGGACAAGACCTTTTGGCATCTGATCTGCCCACCTACCTCCCACCCATGCCGTCGTGGCTGAGCTCCAGCCAAACTGTTTCACTCCACACTTTTTTAATCTTTTTGTCTTTGCACTTCCTGTTCCTTCTGCTTGGAATGTCTTTTTCTTCCACATTTGCTTGATTGAGTTCTACTTATCCTTGAATGCCATCTCTTCTATTAGCCCTTTCTGACCACCCTTGGAAGTTAAGCATTTATTTTTTGGTTCCCCTTTGCCTGTTAGACTTTGATTATGGTGTTTATCACGTTGCTGCAGTGATTTGCTTACACGATGCCTCTCCCAGTATGTCGTGAGCCCCCCAGTGTAGCACAGTTCAGGGCACACAGAAAATTTTAATTGATACATAGATGGCATATTTGTGTAGTGGTTTTACCTGTGTGGGATGTTCTCACCTCTATCAGTTAAATTCTGTCGGGGTGATATTCCTGCGATGCACATACTTTGATCCTCATTTGACAGATGAGGAAGTTGAGTTACAGAGATGATAGATTATTTGCCCACAGCTCCGCAACCAAATTAGCAGCAAAGCTGGGAACAGACTGCAGGCTTTCTGCTTGTGTAGTCAGGGCTGGATTTAGATACAGGATTCTCCTATTTAGTCACATACTGGCTGGATCTTTTAGTGAACTTTTTAAATAAGTTCACTAATTGTGTGTGTGTCTAGGTGTGTGTGTAGCCCATAGTGACAGGTGAGACACCCATAGCATCATCGGTTCTTGGAACTGGAAGTTAGGTAGTCTGTTATTTCACAGACGAGAAGATTCTGTACCAGAGAAGTTCACAACTTAACCATCAGAGGCAGAACCCACGCCTCCTGATGTAGACATGCAGTATTTTTCTTACTCCCTGTGGGGCAATCATCAGTTCTCTCTGACAGTGTTTTAGTGTTCAGTGTCCCTGGTTGTCAGTAGGATTTTTTTTGAGCCATTAGGCCAGTTAACTCTTGGGAAGAGCCTATCCTGGGAGCAGAAATGATATCCTTTCTGTGAATATTCTCAGTGAAAAGTCCGTGAAAGGGATAAAACCCTGATGAGAAAGAATCAGAGATGCTGTGTTTTTATTGGTTATGTCCCCTTTCAGAGTGCATTACTTCTTTCCCAGTGAGTGTCCTAGATTCCTGATCATGTGCCATTTTGAATACAAAACAAAACAAAATAACCAACCAGCAACAAAGGCATCTCATTAGGCTGATTCGGAAGAACACCAGGTTGCAAGGAAAGATGTGTTCCGTAGTGGTGTGATGGTGTAAACAGAGTGTAAAGCATTTTTACAGTGCTTTACTTCTACTTCTACCTTCTACCTTTATTTCTACCAGTGCTCCTCTCCTTCTCTGCACAGTTATAGCTAGATAGAGATGGATGGAGATATATGATGGAGATACCAGTGTACACGTATATGAGGAAAAGTCAACACTTCATATATCTCACACGGACAAAAGAAGAGCATTCGCCAGACTGTCATTGATTAAATAATTCAGCATGAAGCTGCCAGACAGAGCTCCTTCAAACTTAACACCACACTTGCTTTTGAAAAACAGAAAACGTTTTATTTTCATCCCCTGAAGTCTGGACTCTGGAGCTAGCGTCTCCATAGTGTTCTTCCCTTGAGGGAGGGTTGTGAGAAAGCCTGGAAATGGGCACCAACCCACTTCCTTTGGATTCAAAAGAATGCATTTTTCTCATCTGTGTCTGAGAAAAAAGGTTAAAACTTGCTATCTCTCAACTCCATTTAGCAGTCCTTTCGATTCCCTTTTATATAACAATAACTTGATCCTACTCAAAATACTTGGCACCTTCCGTGACAGCCTGGAATGTAAGAACACTTTAGCAGACCTGAGTGTGAGTGAACTCCAGGAGTTTTGGAATGAAGAGGTAGAGTTCTCAGTTCCTTATTCAGAGTTCACAGAAGAGAAGAATACCAGGATTAACACAATAGACTCCTTTCATGTCCCTCAGGTGAGGAAAGCAATTATCTGTCTATCAAGACTCTAGTAAGTGGTGTGGGAGCCTTAAGGAGGGGTGGGCGGACAGGTGGGTGAACGCTATGCCGTTGGGAAACGGTGCTGGGGTAGGAGGGGCGTCCTTTGCATTTAACTCGTCAACTGTTTCTTTTTGGAGTTTATATCATGTTTCCCTTGCAACTTAGAAATAATCTTTTTAAAAATATATATATGTATATAGTCAATGGCATTTTTCAGTTCCTTACCCATCTGAATTTTGTTAGGGGGCTTGTTTCAAAGACATCTCCTGTTTAATCGTGTTTAAACAATCTGTTTAAGTCCCGTTGTGTAGATATAAACACAATAGCCCTTTAATGTAGTAAAACAGACTTCTGACAGACACGGCACACAACAGACATCCTTCCATTATTGCTTAAGCCACCGTTCCTTCCATGCCTGACCTGAGAGGGTAACCACAGAGCTCCGCTGACAGCCGTAGTTGCTCAGAAGACCCTGACTTGCCCATATTAATGTCTAGTGAGCCGAGAACTGCAGAACAGCAGACAATCAGAGAGGTCTTAGACTAGATTAAAGCTAAGTACCTTAAATCTGGTTTAATGGCTGTGTTTACATCTCCTTCTTCTTCATTCCTTTAAAAAAGTAATCAGGTTTTGCAAGCGTTAAGAAAACCACCTCTTTTTGCCAGCTGGACTGGGTCCAGTTGAAGCAAGAAAATCCCGCCCCCCCAGCCCTTTCTTTTTCTGTCTTTTTCTTTTTATTTCCTCTATGATCTTCACTGCCATTCAGCACAGCAAGACGGGGCTGCGGGAGCTGGCTGAATTTTTCCCGGGTTATTACTTTTTAACATTTTCTTCCTGTTCCGGAGCTGGGAAAATGGAAAACGATGTTCTCCTTCCGTCTTGGTGTGTGTCGAGAGACGAGCCCTTCACACTTTTCAGTTACTTTTATGTACCGTTTTCTTTCTCTGCTTCAGACACACATGAGGTTACATAACGTATATCCAGTACCATAATAATGAAAGAGAAAGAGGGATGATCGCATGCTAAGGACATTCAGTCAGGATCCAGGAATTGCGTGATGGTCTGTAGGCTGGTTGTCACTGGCCTCTTTGAAGAATAATGCCATCCATGTTTAGCCGATTATTGGCAAATAAACAGTGATGCTTTTTGTTCAGCTGTGGAAACTACCATTTCCATTGCTTAAAACGTTACCATTAAAAAAATCTTTGCATCTCTCAGTGGGGTCTCTACAAATGCTAGTGGTGCAAAACTGATGGGTGTGTGAAGTATCTTAGAGTAAAAGAAGGCAAAGGAAATGTTTTCAGAAGTAAAACAAGTTTTATTGAGTTTGGGGTGGGGGGGGGTAAGTGTAAACATAGAGAAAGAGATCTTTTGTTCATTTCCCAGAAACTGAAGGGAGAGATGCAGTTTCAAATGGCCCAGGATGGTTGTGGATGTTGGGTTGTGATTAGTCGGAGGACAGGAGGCATGGAGATAAAACGGAGTTGGAAAGATCAGGTATAATGTAATGAATTCTCAGAAGTAAGCTTCTCAGCTTTTTCTTTCTTTCTGTCTCCTTTTATAAATTTTTATTTATTTATTTGAGAGAGAGGGAACACAAGCAAGGGGAATGGGAGAGGGAGAAGCAGGCTTCCTGCTGAGCAGGGAGTCCGATACAGGGCTCCATCCCAGGACGCTGGGTTCAGAACCTGAACCAAAGGCCGGTGCTTAACGACTGAGTCACCCAGGTGCTCCTTCTCTGCTTTTTCTTATTCTGTTCTTTCTGGGCCCCTTTTTCTCAGCCTTTACCGCCTCTCCTTTCCTTTCCTTGTATGAACAGGAGGGCTGCTGCCTGTCAGGGGACTGGCTTCCAGTGTCACTGCCTACCTCCACGATTTCAAACAAGTCACAGGACTTTTTCTGGATATCGGTTACTTTTCTAGAATGAAGAACATGGTCTAGAAATCCCTATTCTCCCCCAGCTCTGAAAAAGTCTCATTCATGTAATCTTGCTTTGAAATGAGAATAAAGAGGAAAGAGCATCCCTTGGAAATGACAGGGGGGAAGAAGTCAGGGATAGCAGGAAGGGAACTGTTCTGGGCCAGAGAATCTGGAGGTTGAGGGGCCAAGCAGATGAGGGATGTTTTAGGACCTGGAAGCGGGGCTACGGTAAAGTCAGCCAGGTTCTCTGGGAGCTCTTTTTCCCCCTGCTTGCAAAAACGAGTACATCTCCCCTTGTGTGTTTCCATTATACTTTCATCTGGTCTTTCTTTAAAGTTTTTTAAGCCTTTTTTTTTTCCCCTTCTTGCCTCCCGTGAGTTTCTTTTTCTTTAGATGTCTCAAGCTTTTTGAGTCCATTATTTCAAGAAAAAGGATTACACTCTAAGCATATGTTTTTTAGAAGCTATCCCCTGATGTGTGACTGATACCGGCAGAGCCTGATCTCCCCTTCAGTCTTTGATGGTCATGATTTGCCACAGCCTGAAATCCAAAAGTTTTATAAAGGAACTCACAGTTACTATACATGCATGTTAATATTTCACAGTTCTTTCATTAGTATATTTATTGAAAGATCTTGAATTCTTGAGCCTTTAGGAGCCTAGATTTTGAAAGAGGCTGTCCTTCAGTGATCTCTCTCATGCATCTAGTTGCATTTAAAAAATAAGTTTGGGAGAGTGAACTTTTTACTCACTGACCTAAACTGGCGCCTTTCATTATTAAAAGAAAGCAAATTCAGTTTTTAACATTTTTTTTTTTTCTGTGAACTGGAGTTCCTAGAATATTTCTATGGAGTCTATGGCTTAACTATGTAATTATGTCTCTTGAGTAGATTATGTTTTTTCTTCCCATAATTATGTTTTTACCCGAGAGACTGGAAGGCTTCAGTCCTCTCTTGGGTGAAATTGTTCTTCCTCTCCTCTTCCTTGTTAAACTTTGAATTTTACATGTCTGACTCTGTTCAAGGGCTGAAAGGGAGCTCTTGAAGCTATGTGGAAGTGATTAGGAGGTTTTTTTTTTTTTTTTTTTCCTTCAGAAATTGGTTTATATATTAAGAAGGGCCCTTAGAGAGAAGCTCTGTTAGTTCATTTTTGAAATGCCATCAGAGAAGAATCTCCTGGAAGGAGATTTGTTTATGATCTGTGGTCCTCTGTCTGAAGCCACACACTAACATGGCTCTAGGGCTGTCTCCTCTCACGAGCTGTCTTTTGTGAGCTCTGGGGCCCCCATACACATGTCCTGTCGCTTGGCTGCTCACTCCTAGTGGCTCAGAGGGGCTAGAGGCTTCTGAAGCAGGAAGGCAATTTCTTAGTTCATTTTACTGTTCTAGTCCAGAAATAGTTTTTGACCTGAACCAGACAGCATACTCTTAGCAAAAAGATGACTCAGCAGCCTTTCCCAGCAAAGATTAGAGACTCATCAATTTTACTGTGGGAAATGTTTCCCAATGACTAGCTCTCTCTTTTTTTTTTTTTTCCTCCTCTCCTTTCTTTTACTGGCTAAAAGGAGAGGTAATTCTAAATTTACCAGTGTTCTTATTTTTTAATTCAGTAAGTATTTGTTGCAGGCCTTCTTTGTACCGAGGCCCCACGTTAGGTGCTAGACATGAGATATGACACCCATCCTCAAAGGGTCCCTAGTCAAGTCCAGAAGACTCCAAGATAATAGGGTTTGAAATTTTGTATAAATATTTTATATCAATTCAGAGTCAGTTAATGCTTACTGAATGCCTACTACACTTAAGTATAACCACATGTAGTAGACAAAAAACAGTCATAGCTGTTTTCGGCTTGCTCACATGGAAACCAGAGGGATCATGGAGGCCCTAGAGACAGAAAAGACTAGAACAGTGTGATGGCCAAATGGAGATGATGGGGTGAGGTTATTCTGAGCTGGGGGAGACAGTTTGGGGAAAGGAACGGTGGCTCTTTGAAGAGCCATGGGTAGTCCAGTGTGAGTAGAGCCTAGGTGGGGAGAAGTACAGTTGTAGCCACTGGAAACGAGAGTGGTGACATGTGTTCAGAACCTATTTTCCGAGTCTTTCCAAATCTTTGCTTTCCCTTCTGGGCTCAGGGAACTCTGTTTAATTCAATAGACAGTGATAGACAGTTGAGAGGTTTTGAGCAGGTGAATAATGTTAGGATGTAGGGATTGAAAAGACGTTAGAAATTTTGGAAATTTTCAGCAGGCCCAGAGATTTCCATTAAATCTCTTCCCGTGGTCGGCTATACAACTTGTGGGTGTCCTTTTGTTTACTCCAGCTTGCTTCTCTGGTGGATTAGCCACAAGTTCTGGTGGGAATGGAAAGTGGGGGCCCCCTCTTGCAGAAACTAGGAATGGCCTTACCCAGATGCTGGGGTCCAGGAAAGGGAGGCAGTAATGGTATACTTGGGCTGGATTTTGAGCCTCAGAGATTAGAAAGTAGTGATATTAACAGAAATAAGGAAATAACAAATAAGGAGATTAGAAAGTAGTGATATTAACACAAATAAGGAAATTTGAGGAGAAGCTGGTTGGAACTGTTTGTACTGGGGGCAGGGGTGTGTCAGGGAGGGGCAGAGGGCTTAATGAGACATTACAAGTGTCATAAGAGTATAGGCCTTTGCTTTTTAGACTTTGACAAACCACCAGTGAAATGTAGTCATCTGAATGTAAACAGAGAGGAGTTTCACTTTTCTTAGTAGTATTTCCATTTTCACATGTACATAGGAATGCAGAAAATCAGGGTTTTCCATCTGGAGCCTCGATGGTTACAAAGTATTTGGATCCCAACTTCGCCCAGCTCCCCTAAGACCTCTCTTGAGTCTGTGTAACCTCGACCCTGTCATGTTGCTTTTGCTGGAAACCATGTAATCCGAGTTCACTGAGAAGAACTAAGGCTCCTCCTTAGTAGTAGAATTCCAAGTAATTTCATTTGGAATAGAACTAGGACTTGAAAATTCGTCACCCTGTTCCTATGCCCCTCCCTGCACACTCTCCTTCATGGGTCACTTTCAGGGTAGAGAGATTGGAACCACGGCTTTGTTTTTGTTGGTTTTCCAGACCTGCTGCGGAGTCCCAGCTCTGTTGTTCTCTTGCTTTTTTACTCCAAGGATCATGGTCAGAACATCTGAAGTGGGCATCTCCTGGGGTTTGAGCCCTCGAGTACAAGATCAGGTCTCCTCCTCTCGCACACTTGCTGACAGCAAAATTAGCTAATACCTCCCCGGTTGCCCCGTCCTTCCGGGGGGAGCCTGAGTGCCTGGCAGAGGAGGCTCTTGGCCTGCCAAAGGACCGTTTTGTTAGAGGATACAGAGATCTGTCTTAAAAGGGCAGGTTCCCATCCAGATTGCAGAGTTGAAGAGAACTAAAGCGCGGTTGAGAAACTAGAGGCGTCAAACTATTTGAAGAATAGCGGGCTTCTGTTGAGATTGTTATCACCTACATGTTCCACACTATCTTCTCTCACAAGATCTTTATTATCATATTTCTGTCATTCGTCCTCCAGCTAGCTTTCCTCCTTTCTTCTCGGCTTATGAAAATCCTACTTGACCTTCTAGGACACAATGATTTCATCAGTGAGAGCTTCCTCTTTGCTTTTAGTCAATACCATTGACACTCCTGTTCTTCCCAGAACCATTTATTGGTTTTATTTTTTAAAAAGTTTTCTTTAATTATGAAAAATTTCAAATATATTAAGAGATTATATTTAATAAAATCCCATATACCCATCACCTTATTTTATAACTAGTAACATTTTTCCACATTTGCTTCATCTGATATTCTGCTGAAAGGTTTTAAAGCAAATGGCAGTCATCAAGACACTTACCCCCTGTATATATTGGTTAGTTTTTCTAAAAAATAAGGGTATATTCTTATGTAGTCACAAAAAGCACCACTTCCTTAATATTTGAAAGTAGTCTGTACTCGTATTTCCTCAATGGATCCCCAAACATAAGCATTTTAGTGATTGCCCTCATCACAACCTTCTCAAGTTATACTTAATGGTTTGTCTTTCTTACCTACTAAGCAATGAACTGCTGGCGGAGAAGGACATTATCTTTTTTTTTTTAATTTTTAATTTTTTATTAACATATAATGTATTATTAGCCCCAGGGGTACAAGTCTGTGAATCATCAGGCTTACACATTTCACAGCACTCACCATAGCACATACCCTCCCCAATGTCCATAACCCCCTTCTCCTGCCGTCTCCCCCCGGCAACCCTCAAGTTTGTTTTGTGAGATTAAGAGTCTTTTATGGTTTGTCCCGAGAAGGATATTTTCTTAAAGAAGTCTCTCTCCTCCTTGCAGTGCCTGGGGAGACTTACACATGGACAGATGCCCCGCACAGGCACACGTGGGCTGGACTAACAGATCCAGATGTAGATGTGGTCCTGGTTCCTGATTGAGGGTCCCTTGCACATCTGCCTTTTTGCCTTCTCTCTTTTTCTTTCATTCTTTCTTTAAAATTTTATTTATTTATTTGACAGAGAGATAGAGAACAGAAGTAGGGGAGCAGCAGGCAGAAGGAGAGGGAGAAGCAGGCTCCCCACTGAGCAGGAAGCCCAATGTGGGGCTCGATCTCAGCACCCTGGGATCATCACCTGAACTGAAGGCAGCAGTTTAACTGACTGAGCCACCCAGGCACCCCTTGACTTATTTCTTTTACGGTGTTATCATGATACCCAGAATGAAAGTAGATATCCAATAAGAGAAGTTAGAACTTAAAATTGACTTAGAATACCAGTGTAAAAAGGCGAGATGCCCAACATCATGCCCTAGTGATCCATGAAATGACCCGCTTGCGCCCCACAAGAGTGGGCCTGGTGTGATGTGGTGCCTTGTTGAGGTGGCCTTGTGTTTGAAAGGCGCAGTCTTTTGGAGGCACTTTTGGGTGTCCTTCAGGAGTCCATCTTTCCTTTTGGGGGAAGATAGCTGATCAGCTGTGAGTACAGGGCATAAAGTATGACTGTCTGCCTGGGGGCCCTCAAAGATTTCCAGTTCTCAGTCGACTTTTATAAAAATGGGCAAAATGAGTCCCATCCCAGAAGCAAGTTTGTTTTCATAGTTCATACAGCACAGTTTCCAGGTCTTCACATACCCCTTTCAGATGTGTGATCTTTTAAGCAGCAATCCTAACGGCAGTATTCCCAACTAGCTTTTGTGAGTATGGGCCCCTTTCACTACCAGGGCTGCAGGGGTTGGGGGAGGGAGGAGACAATCAGCAGCACTCTTGCTTAGGGACCTAACTGTTCCTCAACATCTTTGCTCTAAGGATGTGCAAATGCTGTGACCTTTGGATCATGAGTTCTCCTGCCCCTGAGTTTATTGCAACAAAAGGCATATTCAGCCAAATACACTCGACTTTTTGAAAGAAATTGTTTCTGAAAATTACTTTTTTTTTCTTCCATTTTAAATTCACTTTTGACCATGATTTCTCGTGGTGCTGCAGTGTTATACTCTGAAATAAGCTGGTTGGCAGTTGGAGGGAAAAGAGCCTGGGACCAGGAACTGGAAACCTTGAGTTCTAGTCCTGTCACCAACTGTGTGATTTCGGGCAAGTCACTTCTCCTCTCAGGGATTTAGGGTCCTTATTCATAAAAGAAGTACAGTGGTCCAAAGTGCAGTATAAATGATTTCTATTGTCCTTTTCAGTGCTCTGATTCTAAATGACTTGCAACAATGCTGAAGAGTTAGAGTGAGGCTTCTTTAGAAAGCAAGCGAGCAATTAAGCATTTGCTTAAATGATTGTCCTTCGGGGAAATTATATTTAACAAAGCTCGCTGGAGGATTTTCTTACCCAGCTTGGGTGGAAGAACCACTGCCCAAGGGAGAAAGTTTCCCATTCTTTATACCTTCCTCCTCTTTGGAAGATGCCCTCTTTGGCCCTTTGGCTGATGTTCAGTTCTCCCTGTACCGCGGCAGAATCCCCTGTCTTTGATTTAATTCAGTGTGCCCTAGTCTTCCATGCTTTCGATTTCTTACGGGACTCCTTGAGTGTGGAGGATTGGAGGGCGTCTTCTTCCAGCCCGTCATTCTCGTGCTAGCCCTGATGTGGTTTAGTGGTAGCGGTGTTTGTCATGGTTGAAAGATGAAGAGTCTGTTTGGCTTTTGTTCTTCCTTGTGCTGTAAGAATTTTGTTGTGGTTCTGGTGGTAGTTCTGAGGGGGCAGACATCTACAAGGAGAAATGCATACTTTTGTTTGGTGTATGCAGCCACAGAATGATATCTCCTGGATTATGCCAGGTGTCTGGATATACTCGGTAGCTAGCGTTTGAAGGTAATTTCCATAAGGTCACTGAAACTTTTAAAATTTCACCTGCTTTTCCATTTTTCATACTTCTCAGCGCTGCTTCAGGTCCTTTAACCTCACCTACAGCCTCTTGTGGCATTCCTGAAGCCCTGGGCTCAGAGGAAATAAGAAGTGGACTCACCCATCCACACACCGAGCTCATATCTTATATGGTCTCCAGGAAAACCCAGGAAAAAGGCTGTAGAGAGCAAAGGCGAGACTTTCTGAAGTTTTCTTGTGACCCGTAGCCCACATAAAGTCCCAGTGTTTAAAGGAACCAGGCAAGATCTTGTAGCCCTCTCTTTAGCCCTCAGGGAATCTGCCATTCCAAAAATACGGCCCTATTAAAAAAAATAACTTCCAGGGACAATTCCATAAGCTCTCTTGTTAACGTTTATAGTTGTAGCAATACCACACCAATACTTTCGTGTGTGTGTGTGTGTGTGTGTGTAACAGAATCCATGGATCTAACTGTGAGAAGTACTATATAATTCCTTAATTGTGAAACTGGTTAGATCGAGCAAGACGCATTGATGGGAGTTTGTGTAGGGTAATGGGTGAGCTATTAGCTTTGTCATGGAATTCTCACTGCTGCTTCAGCTTGTGTTGAAATACCGGCCTTGGTACCACACTGGGCTTAGTTCTTAGGTGGGTCTGTGTGTCGGTGGGGGAGATTGTCTGATTTCCATGGCAACTGTGAGAGGGAGGGAAGATAAAGCAAGAACACCAGCATTGATGGTGCCTCGTGATGAGTGGGAAGCTTGGTCAGATTGGACAGGAACCGTATACCATCCAGGCTGGGCTGGCCAATGGCTGAAGACCACAGACTAGTTGTTTGACCTTCACAGGCTGTAGTGACTCTGTGGGCACCTTGCTCGCTGGGGTGTGGGGGCTGTTTGGGGTAATCTCTAAAGGCCCTGTAGAGTTCTAAAATCTATTCATAATCTGGATAAGGAGTCCTAAACAACAGGGAAAACAGCATAAAAAACAATGACTTTCCCTGATCACTTTTTCTCCTGGCCTCCATCCCTCATTCCAGCAGATGCCCAAACTGACGCTGGCAGGAAATAGGGTGGTGGGTGCATTTCAGTTAATGGGCCTATTTGGAACATGTTTGGCTGCAGAGACAGCTACACTCATATTACCAGGCCTTGGCTTCCTGTCTGTTTTCTTTGGGCTGGGTAGGCAATGAAAAAGGAGATAGGAAAATACATTTTGGGGCAAATAAAATAAGGAATTTGTCTTATGAAGACAGCTTATAGCTGGGAAATTCTCATGTTCACCTTAACCCTCTCCTCATAGATTCCTCTTGTCCTCTATCAAGAGGAAGATGAGGTGGTCTTGTTGCCCTCAGTCTTGAAGGCTCTTAACAATCCTCCTTTTGGGTATTTTTTTCTTTTATGGATAATAATCCTGATTCCCTCGGTTTTTCTTCAAAGTGCAGATTCTGATTCCAGTCATTATCTTTTTTTTTTTTTTAAGATTTTATTTTTTTATTTGACAGAGAGAGATCACAAGTAGGCAGAGAGGCAGGCAGAGAGAGAGAGAGAGAGGAGGAAACAGGCTCCCCGCTGAGCAGAGAGCCTGATGCGGGACTCTATCCCAGGACCCTGAGATCATGACCCGAGCTGAAGGCAGCGGCTTAACCCACTGAGCCACCCAGGCGCCCTGATTCCAGTCATTCTCTTAATGGCTCTTCCCCCCCCCCCTTTTCCTTTTTTTTTAGAGAGAGAGAGAGAGAGAGAGAAGGAGCACGAGTGAGAGGTGGGGGGAGGGGGTAGAGGGAGAGGGAAAGAGGGAGTCTCAAGTAGACTCCCTGCCCAGCACAGAACCCAATGTGGGGCTCCATCTCATGACCCTGAGATAATGACCTGAGCCAAAGTCAAGAGTCAGAGGCTTAACTCACTGGACCACCCACCCGCCCCTTAATGGCTCTTCTTTGGATCAGCTCCGGTTTCAATTACAGTATACTGGGGTAACATACTAGGGCCTCCTTCTGGCACAGAATATGGAAGAAGGAATCTATAGTGTATTTCCATTCACGTATGAGGCATTATCGTGCTCGTCCACTACTGGGCCACTCCACAGATGTGCACTGAACTTACGTAGCACCAAGATTCTGAGGTTTTCTGTTATACTTGCACCAAGACTTGCTGAGAAGGAGTTCATGATTTTCAAGAAGCCTTAGAACCTTAGTTATATTAATTTGCGTATTTCTTTAATATCTAGAATTTCCTTAGATTTTAGACTTGAACAAACTAGAAGAGAGACAAAGCTTTTTTTTTTTTTTTTAAATGATGGCTTTTCACATTCAAATGGGAACCCAAAGACTATTTTTCAGTTTCTTATACAGAATCATAGTACTAAATTTGAAGTCAAAAAGCATTCTGTGATTTAGCCTAGCTTATCATATGCTTTTACATTTTGGGATCTCACAAAATATCCAGATTCCTCTTGTGAATTTGAGTTTCCTTGCCTCTACTTCCATTTGATCCTCTTAAAGGAGTTCTAGGTTTGAGTTTTAATTTTTTGGAGAAGAGTCATGGTGAGGTATAGTTGTAACATAAAAAAAGAAAAGTCGCGTATGGTCATCTTGGAAATTGCCCTTTGACAAATGTGTTTGTCTTTGTTTCTGCCCCAGTTTTGGGAGAGGATGTGCGACATGCACAGACTCTCTGAACTACGGGGAAGTTCCTTCATGAAACAAGCAAACACACCCCAGTCCACAACCACTTTCCCCATCATCACCAAGAGGGTCGGGGAGGCTCGCAGAGAGTCTCTCCTGAGTTCCAGCGTCCTGCCTTCGCTGCTGATGCTAGAATCCAGGTCATCCTCTGGGACCCTCAGCTCTCCATTTGTAGACCAGGAGTAGGAACGCTTGCCACCAGATGATGCTTATAAAGCCGCTTGAAACGGAAGGCATTATAGAGACATTTCATTGTAGATATCAGTATTGATGATCCCTTGGCTTGTAAACCCCCAGTATGTATGTTCACATATCTATTTAGTATGGTCGATTGTTCAGCTAATTAATATGCTTTTATTTTATGATTTGCTGTTTCCAGGGCACAGACAGAAGCTTGATGACTCTAAACCTAGTTTGTTCTCTGACCGCCTCAGTGATTTAGGGCGCATTCCTCATCCCAGTATGAGAGTAGGTGTCCCGCCTCAGAACCCACGGCCCTCCCTGAACTCTGCACCAAGTCCTTTTAATCCACAAGGACAGAGTCAGATTACAGGTAAGACAGACTCCCAGGTTTCACCGGCACACGCTCCGGCAGGCTGGGGGTGAGGGGCTACCACACGATACGTCCTCACGGCAATACTCCTGGGCTGTGAAATGGCTTTATTATGAACAAATCAAGACGTGAAGATCTTACGGGCCCCCCCCTTTTTAAAAATTTATTTATAAAACACAAATTCCGGTATGCAGTAACTTTGGGATAAACTTTGGGGGAAGTTGCAGATAATGCTGTGCCCTGGGGCACAGTCGTTCTGCACACTGGTGGGTGGTAATAACTATGCTCTCCGGGAGAATGTTTGTTATGAGTTTCTGGACCAACCCCCGGGGGCACAGGGGAGAGCATCACACCCTCGCTATTAGAAAATTAGTGTTACCATCTCAGATTTGGGCTTAAATTTCTTACATGTGTAACTGTTTCATTAAGTGTGTTTGAAGATTGCTCAGGGCTAACAGGAAGCCTTAATTGGTGGGTATAAGGCAAGGTCAATGAGCAGCTCATCAGACAGACAGAGAGTTTGCTGCTGATTCACATTTAGCTCTGAATCCTAAAGTGACATTTGTCTTGATACTACATTCTAGTGAGCTGCTTACTACCTTTCTTAAAAATTAATGCCAGCATTGCATTACAGACTAATCATTCGCATTTGGTACACTGAGACTCCCAACTCTCTCTCTCTCTCTATTTTTCTGCCCCACTCATACAAAAGCAGATCTTGTGTTAAGCACAGTTGCTTTTAGGTCATGGTGACAGAGGAGCATGTCAGTCATCATAGATCCTTAATTTGTCCATCACAAGTATTGAGAGCTGATGTCACCTGGTCATGTCATCTAGTTTCTGTTGTTGGCAGGGGTAGACTACAATGGAGGGAAAATAACTCAAAATGTACAGTAAACTCTTAACATGGATCTATTCTAATGGTTAGGTTATGGTCGATAGTAGTTAGATGCTGAGTGTCCTTAATGGTTTATAAACATAATTGTTTATAAATGGAATGAATTCCCTCTCTTTCTCTCCTGATCATGTTAGGTATATGTCTTCTTGGGTGTTTACTTAGAGTAGGATTCTGTGGGTATATGTATATTAGTCTGAATATAAGGGTATGCCTGAATATATAGTTAAAAACAATGCAGAATTATAAAAATAAAGTAAACACTAAAGAGATCCAGAGCCCTGCATCAGGGAAGAACATTAGAGATCTGTGAAGAATAGCCATGTATTAGCCTAAATAAGTCTCTAAATGTTGATATGTAGGAATCAAAAGGTTAGTGCCTTTACTAGACATGTGTCCTTGATAAAAATGCAGGGGTGAAATTCACACTCACTTGTGAATTTGAAGCTTGTAGCTATAGGTGCTACTGCATTTAAAGTAGTGGGCTTTAGATCTTTGATTATGGTCCATAAATAGCTCTCCTTTTGTCTTTATAGTAATCTTTAGACCATATGTGTGTATGGAAGCATTTGGATACATATATAAAAGTGTTTATATGTGATTTGTAAGGGACGCATGGTGGCTAATAAAATATATATGAGAGAAATACATGTTCTATGATTTGGCAATCCCTGGGTTCTTTAAATGTTTGATTCCTATATTCTCACCCTTAACTGCCAATTATGTTTTGTGAATGACAAACACTTAGAATGGCCTTTGAAAACCAGGTGTTGCTAGATCCACTTAGGAAGATGCTTTTCTCAAGGCTTTGACCCCAGACTTAAAGACGGCATCATTACAAAAAGAACCAGAGGACATTTTAGAAAGCGAAGGTAGCTTAGATCTTATGAAGTAGAAGGCTGGCGAGCATGGTGAAGGGAAATCTACCTTTTAGCAGCAGGTGTAAATGCAGAGTGATGCTCTGAGCAGGGGTAAGACACATGGAGAGAGCTGGGGCAGGTCAGTGTTGTGATCATCTTCACAGAGCGGGGGGCTCAGGGCTGCCTATCACTGTCCTCCCTGTGGGGTCACTCAGGAAGGTCAAACTTCCTGTCTGCAGTTCTGCTTTAAGTTCCTGGTTCAGTATGTTTTTTTCTAATACTTATTTGCTGGATGTATTTTTAAAAATGAAAATATAAAACAGTTGTATTTCCAGGTACCGATAGCTTTCTGGAATTAAGCCATTATTAGCTCTGCATTTGGGATGACAGCACCAGTATAATTGATTTCAAGATCAGTTGTCTTGTTTTTCTAACATTCACAAAGTATTGGGCCCAACAAATTTCCCCAGCCTTCCTGATTTGCACGTTGTCCCACACAAGCATGCATGCATGCGCACACCACACCTACCCACTCCCAACCATGTGCACTTTGTTTCCGTGCCCCTGTATTGTCAGTGACATCATACAAGGTTCTACTGGTAATCAAGGGTATTCACGGTTCTACCATGACTTAGATGAGTAGGAGAACCAAGAACATCCATTGCAGCAGCAACTTCCAAGTGAGTTGGACTGATTTCAGTTTTTTTTTTTCTCTCTGAGCTATTTTTCTTATTTATTTAATAAGTATGAATTAAAGCCTACCCCATGTAGGGAACTGGGTCTTAGATAATGTGTGTTGGGACGGGGGGGAAGCAAAGTGCTCTGTCCTTGAGTTAAAGTCTAATTAAAGATTTAGCCGTCCTTTCCAGCCCTTGCACTGCCACATCCTGTCCCCAGACAATAATGTCGTTGTTCCCAGAGGACACGTTGTCTTGTCTGTACCTCCTTCCTTAGGCTGTTCTACCTCTCATAGAACCTGCTGGAAGGTGTCATCTATCCTTCACTGTTAGCTTCTTTAGGGGAGTCCTGGCCTCTGTGTCTCCAGGCTGCCTATTTATCCTCTAAGCTTTAGCTGGGATTGCCTTATTTTACAGCTTCTGCATGTTTGTTTGTTTTTTTCTACCCTGCTAGATTACACATTCTTTGAAGGATTTATTACAGGGATTTATTTTGGTTTGTGCCTAGGATAGTGTAGCATCTTGTACAATGTTGAATGGATGAAAGTTTATTTTATTTTTTAAAAAGATTTTATTTATTTGAGAGAGAGAGTATGAGAGAGAAAATATGAGTTGGAGGGAGGAGCAGAGGGAGAAGGAGAAACGGACTCCTCACTGAGCAGGGAGCCTGACGTGGGCTCCATCCCAGGACCCTGGGATCAGAACCTGAGCCGAAGGCAGATGCTTCACTGACTGAGCCACCCAGGTGCCCCTGAATGAAAGTTTAGATGAGAAGCTATCCATACAAGAAGGGCTGGGATGTCATGCCTTGTTGGAAGTAGCTGTTTCTAATTTCCTGTTCCAAAGTGCCCTTGTTCCCTGGTGATGAACAAGAATGGCAGAAATCACCTGTCAGTATAATACATAGTTAAACCATTTGCTTTCCTCCAGTATAGTATCTGCATAGTTGCATGATTAAATTTAAATTCTACTTACGAGCCTTACCTATAATGGATTTTATAACTTCTTTGAAGGATGTCACCTCTGCATTTTAGTTCATGGAATCTTTTCAATAAAGATATTTGTCACCTCTCATTGGCTTGGCCCCTTTGATAGTTCAAGCTCTTAGCTCAAGACTGTTGATGACGATTATGGTTGTATGGTCACTACTGGTTCTCCCACTTGCCAACAGAAAAGGGGTGACATGAAGTTAGAAGTCATAAACTGAGGAAGTGATAGGCATTTAGTGTTTCATGTTCATGTTCTACAGTGTCTCTCAGAGTTCGTATGGCTAAGGGTCCCAGTCGTGCAGTGGGCTGACTTCTTTCCTGTGCTGGTCTCATGGTGTCATTCTGTCACAGTCATGAATGGCTGATGTTCTCTCTGAGGCCCACGGCCTCCTATGGCTTTGCTGAGGAAGTTGCTTCCTTCCTCTGTACCTTTTTTTTTTTTTTAAATCTTTCAGACATCTGATGCCTATCTCTGGGTGCTAGGAAACACCTAGTCTTGTCATAAATGTCTACTTCTTTGGATCAGAATGTTGTGATAGCAGGGGCATAGGCATATTCTGTTAGGAGATATTACTAAAGATAATCACTATTTTAAACTCAGTACTTTGTGGGTGGGGGAGCTACACCTGAAACAAGCAATGAAAAGCAGACTTAGGCCCTTGGGTTTGGTGGATTGAAACATTTGTCTAACCTTTGGGTGGGCATTCTGCTCTTCTGTTATTCATTCATTCAAAAAAAGTTTGAGTGCTTACTGTCTGCCAGGCATTAAGTGAGCAAGACAGAACCCAGTTTCTACTGACAGGGAGCTTACAATTTTGTGCTAGATATAGTCTGTAAATGGATAAATAAACATACATACAAGATAATTCCAGATAATAACACCATGCATTGAGAAATGGAATAGGGTAATATATTAGAGAGCAACTCAGGGAAGGAAGAAGGTACTTTTGATTAGAAAGTTGAGATATGGGGTTCTTTGAAGAACTTGGAAGACCAGGAGGAACAGCATTTCAGGCAATGGAAAAGTCATGCAAAGGCTGACCGTGGTGGGCTCAGAGGGCAGGAAGGTCTGTGTAGGTGGACATGGGAAATGATCCAGAAAGGCAGGCAGGGAATGGATTAATTCAAGGACCCGGTAAGGAGCTTGGGTTTTGTTCTGATTGCAGTAGAGTGCTCTTTAAGGATGTGAAGCAAGAGAAGGGCGTTATCTAATTCATATGCTTTTTAAAGGTCAGTTTTCTTACTGTGTGAAGAATGGATCATAAGGGGCAATGGTAGAAACAGGGACATCATTCGGGAAGCTGCTGCTATAGCCCAGGAGAGAGCCTTCTTTCTTCAAGACTCAGATCTGAGGCCAGCATCTCTGTTAGCCTTCTTCCAGCCTACCCACGCTGAGCCTAAGGCTCCCATACTCATCCCCTTTGTGACAATTTTCTGTTTACACATCTGTGTCTTCATCGGACTTTGAGCTCTTAAAGTTTAGCGCCATGTTTTATTTACCTTTGTGTCCTCATTGTCTTACACAGTGTCTGTTACTTTGTGAGTTTGATTTGGTGATGAATGAATGAATGGGTTATTGACTTCTTCAGGAAGTGTGACCCATTATTATCCTTGCCCTAGTACCTACTTGATTGAATTATTTTAAGCAGTCCTTTACTGAGTGCACATTGTGTATTTGGCATTGCTGTAATGAAGTTAGTCCTTTATGTTCCTTACCACAGCTCTGGTGAGGTAGGCGGCATTATTATGCAAAGCGGAGGTTCTGAGAGGCCAGATGCCTTAGATACCTTGCCCAAGGTCCCAGTACCCACTAGGCGGTGGTGAATACAGGAACAGAAGCTGGATGTGCATTGTCTCAGGGCATCTTAACCATGCTCCTTAACCACTGTGCACTCTTGGGAGGCCAAAGCATGCTTCTGTCGTGGCCGATTCCCCCCATTTCTCTACCTACGCAACTTTAATTTATGCCACTCTTCTCCACTGGTGAACTAGTCTTGCATGAAGTTCTTCTTAAAGCTTTAAAACGATTCTGTAAAGGACATATCTTCCATGTGGAAGAAATTGATTCTTCAAGACATGACTCACTGAAAGCTTCTTCAGCCATTATAGTCGACTGTGAGCTCCATATTTTTAGTTGGTGGTCTCCCTCAGCCCTACCAAGTCGGCCATATTGCTGACATTCTAAGTGATATGTGTCTTAAGGGACTAATTGTTTTTTCTGCTCCCCACTGGGTATTACTTAGAATCCTCAGAGAATGATGTTTTCCTAAAAGAGATGCATTAGGAATATCTGAATTATGCTTTAAAGTGCAATAAAATGATTTTTAATGATTAAATTACAGTTATGTGAGTATGTATTCAAGGTAACACTTTTAGGAATATCTCAAAAAGCAACATGACCAGGCATCATGTAGAAGAATCATCTTCTCATCAGTTACGGTGACTGAAGTGCAGTAGTGTCCACCCACCTTTGGTCTGATTCCCTATTCCCTTGGCCAACAACATGCCTTTAAATGTGAGGAGGCTCTCAGCCACCTGGGCCCGCTGAGCTTGGGCCGTGTATGTTTGGCTGTCTTAGGCCTTAGTCCACTGTGTTCACACTGCAACACTGACTAGCATAATACTTTCCTTTTAATGTCAAACAAGGTGGGATCTGGTGTGGGCATGGGGCCTGGGGGCAGCAGGTGGTGGCTGTGAGTGTGAGGGAAAGTGAGGCTTGAGAGAGGCCCAGTGACCATTACCAGGAAGAGTGACCACAGGTGTGTCACTGTGGGAGGGTGGTGGGCTGTAGAGGGTGGGCGAGGTAAGCGAGGTCTCATGCTTTATGATCACCAGAGTCTTACTCACCTGTAGGCATCTCATGTCTGAGGAACAGAAATCACCACATTCAAAGACAGGCTGTTGATAGTACTGTTCTTTTACTTTCGTGGTGCTGTTGTTTAATTTCTGAAGTTTCCAGAAAGTTCTGTCCTATCTTCTTCCTGTGAGAGAGTTTGAGCAGGATAGCTAAGTCAATGTGCTGCTGCTGTGCACATCTGTGAGCTGGAAATCTCTTCAGAGGTCACTGGTTACAGTCCTTATGAGAAAATAGTACAAATGATGTGTAATTGCCCATCCATTCAGCTCTGGCAGCTGCCTTATGAAGAAGAGCAGAATTTGGGTTCAGCCTGTGCTGGCTTTGAAGACTAAGGCTCAGGAAGACCCCATGGAAAGCTGGTGGTCAGTATGTCATGCTGTTGTTAGCCTGTGAGCAGTGTCCTTAGATCAGCTTCATGAAGGGTTCTGGACTTGTCAGTAGGAATTCCCTTATTAACTGAAGATGCTTGGGCTTTATTATGCTTTTAGAAAAATGAAGAGGGGCAGTGTTCCAAGAAAAATTAATTTCTTGAGTTCCAAAAACTTGCCTTTGTAATTTCCTCCTATCTGGACTAGAAGATGCATAGTTAATATCTAATTGTGATAAGAAGAATCCATCTACATAATGCCTCGCTTTATCCTTCCCCAAGACTGCTCTGTTTCTGGCCTGTCTTTGGGTCTCTGCCCAGAGGAAGTCTGGATTTCTTTCTTTCATTCTTTTCCAAAGCATTATCTTTCTCTGTTTGGTTTTATATCTGGTTTTAGTCTTTACCTATGCACATATATGTATGTGCATATGTAATACAGACAAACAGAGACATGTACATATGTATGTGTGTACACAGACATACACATGTCTTTCCTCTTCACTAGTTGCCTGGGGACCCTTCTTGGCCCTTTTCACCTTTTGCAATGGACTGTAGGCAAAATCATCAGAATAGGAATCTAGCTTTAAATGGCATATTTGTCCTACAGGGCCAGTCCAGGAGAGGGGCATGTCAGGTGTGAAATTTGATGTAGTGGATACTCTGATGGTGGATTTGATGTTTAATCATTGATGGGAACCCAGGGCTTCACACTGAGAATGGGTGTATATTGTACTGTGCAGTATTAAAGTAACAACAGTATCTTACAAATATTGTCAGCTGAGAAAGTGTTTTGATTCTATTTTTTCATTTTAATATGTGCAGAAATACTCCAGGAATAAAATTGTATGTCCCTTTTCCCATGTAAGACCTTCAGATCTTTTTCTAGGGCTTTGTTTATTTGGATAAAGGCTCGCTTTTTGACTATTTAAAAAATGTTAGTGATAGCAGTCTTTGAAAGACAAATATCATTGAAGAGTCCATATTGTGAAGCCTGTTTAGGGAAGAAGAAAACTTAGGTACCAGGAGATTTTGGAAACTCTCAGAACTAAAGTCAGTGTCCCAGGAAGGTGAACTCTGACAAGGTGGTTTTAGGTGGGGAGGAGGTGAGGGGAGAGGGGAGAGGGTTAAGAAGAATAGTAAGTGTTTGGAAGAGTCATCAAGTGAGCAATGGGAGAGGAAAATGACTTTGGGTGAGCATCGCTGAGGAGCTGCCTGAGGATAGAGGTAATTGGAAGTGCCAACCAGCCTAGTTATGCCTACTTATGTGCTTCCCTCCTGCATTGTTTGTGGTTTGGTAACAGGAATGGGTTGTGGTGTGGTGGATCATCAGGGAGAATGACAGTCTGTCCCAGGATTTGGTAGGACTTGGTACAAGTCAGGGAAAGAAGGAAGATGTTGAGCCAGTTACCAATATGGAGGAAGGTTCTGGAGGTCGGTAGGTCATGGTAAACATGGAAAAACTTCTAAAGAGGAGTTGGCTCATCTTGTGACCTTGGAGAATGAGCTAAGTGGAAAGGTTATCTGGGAAAATCCAAGTTTCAGGTCAGGCAGGAGGTAGGAGTGTCCTATGGAAAGATTGAAGGTAGTTGGGAGCTCTTGGCCTCTCCTTTCAACCATTCCTCACATGATGGCTGGAGGTTCCATCTGATGCTGCCTTGAGAAGACACGGTCCTCTAGCCATGTGTGACCAGGGCAGTAAGGGTCTTCTGGTACTCTGTTCATGCATCCCAAGGTTGTATTAACTTTTTGTCATCCCGTCACATTGTGTCTCGCAGTCCAGGAAAAGCTCTGCTCTTAGGGCAGGCTTCCGCCATCCTGTCTTAAATTTGACTGAGACAAGGATGTGCTTTCTTTCTTATTCAGTTCCATTATGTCACTTGTACTCCCTTTTCCCATCCTTGAGGGTTATTTTATAGTTCTGATGCTTCACCCAGTGTGTTGGCTGTTCCTCACAACTGTGTCTCATCTTGCAGCTTAGAAAGGTTGTTTCTAATTCTTTAAAGACCTTCATGAACATGCTGGGCATAACTAGGACTATAATCCTTGAGCCTGCCACTGCATGTCTTTCTCCAAGCCGACCATGAGTCATCTCAACAACCACTTTCGGATAGGCCTTTTAAGTAGCTCTAAATCACATTAGAGATAAGGTGTATATCTTGCTGAGGTCAGGATGTGCAATGGACAGGTGAGCTGTCTTCTAATCCAGTGCTGTGGTAACCCCAGGAGACAGGTTTTTAGTGAACCTCTTCTGCTTTCTGGTTGTCACTGTGGAGCTCTGGCATGAAAAGCTCATTGTCCATGGGTTGCTGAAGGTGACTTAGTGTTTTCCATGGACTGCAATCAAGTCATCACCAGTAAAGGCTCCAAAAAACTAGTTGACATTTAAATCTTACCAGTAGTAGTACTTCTCTCAGAATAAGGTGAATGGAGTCAGCGAATGTCCAGTGATCATCTAGTAAAGGCATTAGCTTCTAATAACTTCAGGACTCTCACGTGGTAGAGGAATGCCGGAGAGCAAAGCTGAGGTTAGTAGTGAGTGGAGTTACGGGGAAACAGGCTTCACTTAATATAACTTTGGAGCCCCGCTCTGTCAAATAAAGGACAAAACAGGACAAAAGAGGGGAAAAAAAAAATGCCCTTTTGGCCTATTGGTCTTCACAGTTCTTGCAATATTGTGCGGTATAACTCATCCAGGAACAGAACCTTGAATTCGTTTAAAGTACAAGTCTCTCTCCTCTGTCTTCTTACCTCTCCGGGGCCACAAAGTCCTCTGAAGCATGTTTGTTTTGCTCCTTCTATTTGGAGATCATTCTTCTTGATAGGGAAGATTAAATCAGAATGGCGTTGGGTAATTTTCCTTTCTGACTGTCAGCAGTAAAAATTATGCCCATTGTTTTCAAACCGTGGCGTGGATTAGGCATCACCTGGGGGAGCTTGTTAAAAGGGCAGGTGCCCAGGCTTTACCCCTGAACCAGAAGGTGGGAGGTGGGGCCTGCTCAAATCACAGCGGCAGGCCCAAGGCCCCTGACTGCAGGTCAGCCTGCTCAGCCCAAGCTGATGTGATCCAGCCTCGGGCACCTCAGGGATGGTGTGTGGAGGCAGCTACGGGCCCAAGGCTGCTTGCTGGCTCTCCTGGGCTCCTCCCCTCTGTCCATTTCAGCTGCTGTTTGTCCTATACACCCTTCTCTGTTTGCCAAGTTCTAGACTGGACTTGTGCCCTGTTTCTGTTATGATGCTGTCGGACAGAGATTTTAAAAATGCATATCTGATTATGTCACCTCATACTTAAAACACCTCAGTGACCTTCTGTTGCACTTAGGATAAAGCCCTGAATTTCTGGTGTGGCCTAGCAGGTTCTGCTTGCTCGGACTCCTCCCCCGTTCTCCTCTCAATGATTTTGAGCCTTTTGTCCGTAATCCACCCACACTGGCTTTCTCAACTCCTTCAAAAACGGTACTGCCTCTGTCCCAGGAACTTGATACACACTGTTCTCTTGGCATAAAGCCCTTTTACGCTCACCTACTGATCTACTGGACTCTTGCTTGCCATTGAGTTCTTGACTCAGTTATCATGTCACATCATTAGACCCCCCAGGCATGGTTGGGGTGGCCCACTGTGTGTTGTCATGGTGCCAAGGACTCTCCTTTCTAGTACTTATCGCAGTTATGTGATGAGTTGATTCATGTCAGTGTCCCCGGCCAGACTGTAAAGCCTGTGAGGGCAGGGATTCAGTCTGTCTTTATTTGCCATTAATATCTCTAGTGCCTAGCCCAGTACCAGAGAAGGCCACTCAGTCCATATTTTTCAAATGAATGAATGAATGAATGAATGGTTGGATACATTAATGAATGAATGGTTGGTTACATGAATGAATGAATGACCAGGAGATAATTCTTAGCACCATGGATACCATGACCCATCTGACAACAGGAATCACCAGGCCTGGGGACCTTCTGTGATGCCCTAGCTGCTGTAGCTGCCTCCTGGATGTTGACATCCGTCTGAGTTGACCTGACTGACTATACCCACTTTGGGATGATGATTTGAACTGAAGTTCACTTTCCCTGGCCAGCCCCACATCCCAGTTATATCTCAAGTTCTGGTTCTGTGTGTAGCTCATATTTTTATGAGACAGTTAAGAGTCCCATTCATCCAGAAGTTGGTGATGTTTTGAAGGCACTTCTCATGACCTTGTCTTAATGCAACTTTTTGGTTTTTTTTTTCTTAACCTTTTGTTGTGGCATATGACCTCTCAGACTATACATATCACTTCTCATTCTCTTCCCTGCTATTTTCTCCTAAGAGTGACTAAGTCCCTCTTCTCCCATTGTTTGCTTTGTGACCTCACTCATCATCCCCAGTGTACCCTACGTAGGATCCAGTTTTATCCAAACAGTGTGCTGCTCTTTTCTCCTCAGATTTCAGTCACAGTTCTGTGAATCAGTTGGGTTGGTCTTCTGCCAAATGAATCTTGATCTGTTTGGGGAAATCCCAGGTAGGGACAGAAGGGGGATTCAAGAACCCTGCTCTTAGGGTCTTCTCTGCTCTGTGAGGGAGGCTCTGTGAGGGCCACCTGTCACTGACCTTTCACAGCCAGCCCAAACCTGCTCAACACACCATCAGTAATTTCAGTGACAACTACCGTCTCCAGAAAGGACTGAGGGTAGGGTGCTTGCTTTCCTGAGTAGTTAGTATCATAGAGTTCAAAACTGAAAATCATCTTAGCGATAACCCATCTGTTCTCATCTCCTCTTCCAGGTGCAAATGGTGAGACTCAGAGAAGGTAAATCAGTGGTGCACGGCTGCATGGTTGGCGCCAGAGCAACCAGTCCAGGGCTCTTCCTATGCTGGAAGAGGAGCTTGTTTGTTCTAAGAACCATGTGTCCTACTAGTCAAGAGACCCAGAAGTGAGTGGGAGAGCTCATTCTGAAAATCCAGTCTAGCTAACAAGGTTATTAGAGAAGACAGAATTAAACATTTAGTATTTAGTGTAAATTGTTTTGAAATGGGAATTAATGTACATATGAACGTGAGTGTATTTGTACTGTGAATGATAGTAGTACAACAGACATAGTTTAGGGTAGGAAATTGTAAACCTGCCTCTCTCTGTTGAGATGACTGGCTATATTTGACCCTGGTAGCAATTGACAGGGCACAAGTCATAAACTATTAGACTCTACACAGTTCCTTTTAAGAACCCCAGTTTTCTTAAGAAATATTTGAGGTTTACACAGGCTGATGTGAGTGCTGATTAGGGTAAAAAAATGGGTGGAGGATAAGGGTGGGAACGTGGAGCTTTCTAACCGTACCCTGCTCCCCAGATAGAGAAGGTGCTGCCACAGGCACACGGAGCTTTGGCAGAAACCATGGGCTCCCGTCGGGTCACATTACACAGAAACCCGCTGGCACCAGAAGCAGGAAGAAGCCTTTTGTGCGCTGGTTTGGGCTTTGCCCCTGCTAACTTGTTTCCTCCCATCTCTGCACGAAGTTCAATGCCATGTGCGCGGTGTGCCTTGTTATGAGTGATTCTTAGGAAAGCAGGCCCTTCTTCACACCTACACGTTTAACTGAAGTGTTTACAAAAGGAGGCCCGCTGAGAGCAACCATTGATTTTCCACATTACCTCTCACTGGACTTTCATGCAGCTCTGTTCCCCCTTGGCTCCCCCCAGACTCAAACTCATTCAAACTGAAGAGAAGCCAGACGTCTGCATATTTTCTTAAAGCCAGTTCATTTTCCTAGGGTGGCTTTTTTCTAACGCTCTGCCTCCTTCCTCTCTTTTTTTTTTGTCCGCACATGTTTGGAGTTCAATTATGCAGACATGGAATTTGCTTTCTAGTCATTTGAAAGTATGGATCCTCTAGAAGCCATGACTCTTTCAGTACCATTTTAGGAGATGAATGGCCACTCCTTCCTTTCCCCCATACCGGTGATCGAACTTCAAAAGCTGTGATCCGACTCAAAGAAGAGAGCTTGATCTTCTTATGTCCACAGCTTTAAATAAATGGTTGTCTCCATTTTTGCCTGGCGCTTAGACACCTTGAACCACTTTTCCCAAGTTAGGATTTGGGAGCATTGCTGGGGTATGTCGTCCTCTATACTTTTTGTTTTGGGAGTTTCTGGAACAACCTCCAAGTAGCCCAAGCAGAAGAAACAGCCCTCTAGAAAGAGAAGAGAACTTAGGATATCTGCTCTGACATTGATGCCTTATGGTTCATTTCTATCTTTAGAGCATTTTTTTAAAAGACACAAGTACATACTCTGAACATTTCTGAATTAATTGTTTACATCTTTCCATTTTAACTTCCCCAATTGCATGTATAAGCTTCTTCAAGGCAGGAAAGGTCTTTTGTGCCCTGCCCCTTAGACCATCCCACTGGCACATGGGCATACAGAAGCTGTTTATCGCAATAAAAATTGATAATTTTTTGGTTCATCAGAACACCATGCAAAAACGTCTCTCCCGCTGCCCCTCAAAAACCCTGTTAAGGTGGCAGTAATGACCATTTGTACCGCACAGATGGAAAAGAGATGGCTAAGAAGAACCTTGCCCTTGACTTAGTGAGTTGGGAGAGAGACAGTGAAGTGTACGCTGACCTCTGGGCTTCTAGTGTCTTTTTAAAATATAAGCTATATGGAGGAGCAGCCCCGCACACTATTGATGGTAGTGATGTCTCTGACAGACTCTGCCTCAGATAAAACCAACACTGAGGAATTCTTTTTTTTTCCCCCAAGTTTTTATTTAAATTCAAGTTGTTAGCATATCACACAGTATTGGTTTCAGGAGTTGAATTCAGTGATTCATCACTGACATACAACACCCAGTGCTGATCACAACAGGTGCCCTCCTTAATGCCCATTCCCCATCTAGCCCATCCCCCACCACATCCCTCTAGCAACTCTCAGTTTGTTCTCTACCTTTAAGAGTCTCTTACAGTTTGCCTCTCTGTCTGTTTTGAAGGGTTCTTTATGTTGAATGACTGGTTCCTTTTTATTCAATATGAACTCTTAGTAGCTAGAATTGGTCTGTTCTCACAAAGGAAACCACGGTTTTTTCTGGAAGGTGCAGTTATAGATTTGAGGTGTCTTCTAAGTAGCTTGACCTTATGTGCCTGGTGATGGTTCTTGGCATGATTGCACGGTTCAACCTGGTGCCCGTCTTCTCGCTGGTTTCATCTAGGCTCCAGGACCTCTTTTGCTCCTAGGTCCCTCTGCTGCTTTTTCTCCTCTCTCTCATTTAGTCATTTTGCTTTGTCACTTCCTGGCCGTGAGTACGGCAGCCCTCATAGAGGGAAGACCTGATTTTCTATCCGGTTTATCTTATAGGTCAAATTTGATCACAGGTTCCCTTTTAAAACCCCCATATTAGGTGAGAGCAGAGAAGTTTGGGGGAAAAATAGGGTAGAGGCCTATTTAAATGTTCAAGTGCTGTTTAGGACTTCAGATTTCTCAGGCACTAAGGAGTATGTGCACATTAAAAAAAAAAAGCAGCCCTGAAGGTTTTGTTTTTAAATTGTACCATCTGTATAAAAACATATGCTGATCCTTTGAATTTCTATAATATGGTCATAAAAATATCGATACTGTTCCTGAGGATTCTCATGTGAAAGTAGTGAAAGACGGTTTTAAAAACACCATAAAATATTTAAAGCTCAACAGCAGTTTTCATTTCTTTCGAAAAATTTCTGAGAAAGGAAGTTTACTTATCCTCTGAAAGCTCATGGGTGCTTATGTGTTGTTGCTTATAGGTAGTTGCTTTTATCCTCTGAGACACAAAAATTAAGAATATTCTCATTTATGCTGGAGTGGAGGACACAGTACCTCCCTCTGTTCCTGCAGAGTCAGAGAGACAAGCAGTTTTCTCTAACTCTGGGCAGGATGGACTGAAGGAGAAGGTGCTGTCAGCCCCATGGGACCTGAAGTCAGGGTGCAGACCGTCTGTTGTGTGTGAATGGCTAATTAGTAGGTTTGTCTCAGAGCAAGGCCCTACACCCTTCCCTAGTAGCAACCTTAGGATTGAACAGTGATACCTGAAAACCTTATCTGTCACCTGCTCTGACTCACCCAAGTTCAGAGCGAATCCCAGAAGTCTCAAGTTTCTTCAGGAAGTTGAGTTCCAAAACTGCTGATGAGATCAGGTTAAGGTGACTTTTCTCTACTTGTAAGCATTAATAATTGTCCATAACAAAGCAAATATGCTATAATTGTATATTTAAGATAGGATTATGTTTTCTTGGTGATGGGGCATTTAGGAAGTCAAGATATTTTAAATATAGCTCTTTTTCACTACGGGTTTGAAAAAAGTTAAGGTGTACGTATTAAAAAATACACTAAACTGCTTAGGATTTCTCGGTCTGGGAGAAACCAGGACTAAGAAAGAAGTTAAAGGTAAATGAGTGAATAATGAGTGAATTAGGTAGAGGGTTAAAGGTAAATGATCATAACGGTTATTGACATGACCCACGTGGGTATATTCTCCAAACAGTGGACTTCAGAACTTACATGAAGCTTTCTAAAAATTGCCCTCTGCTAGGATAAGAGATACAGGCTGGAAATACAAACGCTGAATAAAGGTTCAGGAAAGGTAGAGGTCTTAACAGTGGTGAACATGTATTGGGTTCTTCTCATGAGCTCACTCTTTACTACTTTATTTCGATTGATCTTCCCAACAAACTGAGGAGGAAGGTCTTCTTATTTATCCCCATTTTACAGACTAGGAAGCTTGAAGATTGGATAGATTATATGATTTGTCCAAGATCACACAGGACAGAAACAGTGGAGTTTGGAAGGCCTTGGGCTATTGGAGACTGTTACTTTTTTTTTTTTTTTTTTAGAGATTACTGTGTCTTTTTAAAATTATTTTTTATGAGATCTAGTGAACCCCCATGTGGCAGTTCTGGCTCGGCAGTCTGTCCTCTGGGACAAAAAAACAAAAAGAGAGACCTCACTTGTTAAGGATAGTAAGAAGTGATTTTCACTAATCTTGGAGATCTTCAGGTAAGACCTCTGGTAAAAGCAAAACTGTCCTTTGATAGACTGTTCTGGTGTATATTCTGGAACTGGAGGTCAGGACATGATATAAAAACTAAAATCTTACTGATACAACTTCTTTTATCACCTGAGGGGAAGTTAGAGGATGACTAATTACTACTTCGTTATAAAATTTCATTATTCACTCAAACCACCCTGGGAGGTTCCTTGAATGTTTGCTTATCAAGCACTTACTATTTGTGTTGGGTCTGATCTTAGAAACCTTCAAGAATAACATGAGACAACCCAGCCCTCCTGGATGGTTTAGAGTCAGATTTTTAATTTTTTTGAATGATAACGATGATTTGCCACTCCCTGTGTATTATTTAGTCCTTACGACAGCTCTGTGATAGTATCATACCCATTTACAGGTGAAGCGATTGAAGCCCAGCAACATTAAGAAACATAATCCTTGTCACACAGCAGGGCCTTGACCACGTGAGCTCCTAAAGAAGAGCAGTAATAATTTTAATATAGCACTTGATAGTTACCGAATGCTTTTACTTACATTATCTCATTTACTTTTGTAACAAAAAGGTAGCTATTGTTACAGTACTCATTTCACAGCTAGCAATAGTCATTTATATTTATGATGTACTTAATATGTACCAGGAATGCCAGGTGACTCATCAGATAAGGCCGTGTTCATGGAATGCTCCCAGCAACCCTAAGAAGCATCGTTATTCCCATTTTACAGATGAGCTGTTGAGGCCCTAAAGTTTCAGAGGCTTGCTCAGCACCGAGAGGAGCTTGTCTCCCCTCCAAAATTCAGAGAGTTCCCTACCACCACTGAAGCCATGCAGCTTATAAATCATAGAGCCAGGGTTCCAACTCCTATCCTTCTGCTAGAAAGCTCACTTGTTCCCCCTGGACTGGGCTGCCCGCCTGCTCCAGGAGAACTGAAAGGCTGCCCACATTAAGTTCCCCGATTCCTCAGTGATATGTTTTAAACATTAATACTTCTATTCATTCTTTACACTTCTTTGTATTTTTTCCCATTTTTAGGCAGGGAGTCCTGTGCTACTGCTAACAGCGAGTTACAGTAGAGGAACGGACATGCAGGTTAAACTGCTTGCTTCAGAAGGCAAGTTCAGAAGAACCTGGTCAGGTTAGATTAGAACTCAAATCCAGATCGGAATCCTGTGTGTGCAGCTCAGTTATCTATGGGATTCTTGTCCTTTTTGTCTGTTGAAAACATGGCTTGAGAGAAGGCCTTGCCTTTATGAGATCGCCTTCGGGTGCTGTAAGGAATGCATCCTTTTCCATCTGAAGGTCATTTGTATTTACGTCTGAAATGTAATGAATTACATTAATGGTTAAAACAAGGAAGTATGTTAGTATCAGATATATCACAAGGACCACTCACTCTGATTTGAAATGTTGCCAATCTATACAATCTCAGCCTTGAACATTTTAAAGCACAGAAGTTCATTACTTTAATGACCCAGTTCCCCTTAGATTTCTGAAGGAAAAGTTTATGTTAACCATTTACAGTACCATACTTTTTTCCAAGTTGCAAACTCCAGTAAATGTTCCCTAAAATTGAGCTGGATGAAATTTTCCTATGTATCTGTTGATACAGTAAACATCAGATAAATATCCAGATGTATTTCATTATTTTGACTCAGTATGTCCTATTTAGACAGCCTTTAAATAAATTGTTTCTGAATTGAACAAATAAACAAGAAATAGCTGAAACTAACTGGCTTTGATTGTATGGAAAAACCGAGAGGCTTTAAAAGAGGGACCATTTCAGAAATACTCACGTCTTGTTGTACTCATTTTTATTTTTAGAGATAAGCCTACATTGACTATTAAACATATTGTTTTAAAAACTTAAGCTTTTCATTTTCAGAGGCTGATGGGTATTAGGAGAATAGTTTTAAGCCTGGTCCAAATGTATTAGTGCCAATTCAGATGTGTTCTAACTGTGGGACTATCCTTGTGTCACTGGGAGGAGTTTTGTTTTTGTTTTTTAAGATAAGAGTCAATACTTACTGGGTGCCTCCTTGTGCTAGTTCTCTCCATATGGTTTTCTCTTGTAAAGACATTTTTAAAAAATATATTTTATTTATTTATTTGACAAACAGAGATCACAAGTAGGCAGAGAGGCAGGCAGAGAGAGAGGGAGGAAGCAGGCTCCCCGATGAGCAGAGAGCCCGATGAGGGGCTCGATCCCAGGACCCTGAGATCATGACCTGAGCCGAAGGCAGAGGCTGTAACCCACTGAGCCACCCAGGCTCCCCTGGTTTTCTCTTGTAATTCTTACAAACTGTGATTCGGATATAACCTGAGGAAACAAGGCTCAGAGTTGCTGAGTAGTTCACACAGCTAGAAAGTAGAAGTCTCAGAACTTGACCCCATTCTCCACATCACAAAGTCCTTGAATATTCTAATATACGATGCTGTCTTGTGAACAGCCTGGTGTATTAGAATTTTTAAAACTAGCAAAACATTTTGGAAGTAGCAAAAAAAAAAAAAAAAAAGTTAAGAGAAATTTGCTTATGAATCTGTTTGATTAGCCTTCCAGTAAGAACAAAATTAATTTGAAATACACACTGGAAATATATGACAAATTTACCTTTTTTTCCTCTGTAGACTGAAACTCTTTTGATAAATGTACTTGGCCTTGAACTTGTGCCTCCAGGAAACCCCATAGAGATACATCAAAAGATATTGTTAATGCTCAGCAGTTAACCTAACAAGTTGGCTGCCTGTTATTTTTATTATTACAGTGACAGTAGGTAACACTAGGCTATATTCCAAACATGTGGCATCTTTAAAACAGATTCCAGTAAGATTAAAGATGTGTCCTTGCTCTTCTCTTTTTGGGTCATTTTCTGTCAGAAACTCATATGCTTAACATTGAAACTGGGTGGTGATGAAGCTTTCCAGTTTTTTTGTTTGTTTGTTTATTTGTTTGTTTAAGTGGGAGGTGGAGGGAAGAGCTGAGGGAGAGGGAAAGAGAGAATCTTAAGCAGGCTGGACACTCAGCACAGAACCTGACAAAGGGCTTGATCTTACAACTCTGAGATCAGGACCCTGAGATCATGATCTGAGATATCCCTTTCTTAAAGGTCATTTTCTAGAGTAGTTCTAGCATGAGAATCCTTAACTGACTGTCCTCCTCTGGGTTTTCTCACATGCTGCTCCCTCTGTTCTCCTCCCGACCCCCAACCTCCTAACCCTTCCTGCTAGAAAGTGCCATCCATTGACCTGCCTGGAGAGAAAGCGAAATCATGGAATTCTGCACTTTAAAACCAAAAAACACATCTGAAAGATAGCAGCTGGGTATGCTGCCGGGAAAAGTACACTGAACCTGTTCTTTAGCCAAATTGGCTATTAAAGAAAATCTGACTTAAAAAAAAAAAGTTGAGAGTTGTATGTGTTCATGGAAGTAATATGAGAAGATACAGAAAATAAATAAAGTAAAATTCAACTTTGTAAAGGTAACTGAAGCAAGTTGTTTTTTTAAATGTCCATTAGACTTTCCAAATAGAAATACTTAATGTGTGAGAGAGAAATAGTCGTTGTGCATGATCCATTTTGTCACTCTGAAACTAGAAAGTTGTGTGCCACACAGGGCCTGAAAGGCTAGGGTCAAAGGAAATAAACACTTCCTTATAGAGTGTCATTTTACTCTTGCTTTCTCCTTTCTCACTTTGGGGTTGCATGTTCGAAGTCCACAGTGGCCAGTACACTAAAGATGTTTCTTCTTTTCCCAGACCCCAGGCAGGCACAGTCTTCCCCGCCGTGGTCCTATGACCAGTCTTATCCCTCCTACCTGAGCCAGATGACGTCCCCGTCCATCCACTCCACCACCCCGCTGTCTTCTACACGGGGCACGGGGCTTCCTGCCATCACCGACGTGCCCAGGCGCATTTCAGGTAAAGACCACACTTTAACTATAAACCCACTCCCGTGCAGGGGTGGGGCTGGGGTTGTAGGCCGGGCCGAGGCTCACAGGAACTCTCTATGAGAGGCGTGTGGGCCACGGTATGACAGCTGGCAAACCGGGTCCTCTGAATAACGGGGTTATCAAGTCCTTGAACATTTTAAGTTAAAAGACTAAACACCCACCAGAGCTGGCATCATTTTCTTAAAATGACATTGAATGCCACCCAGCATTAGCCCTGCTGACTTGTGGCCCCTTTGGTGGGCACCGTCTCAACTGGGGCCTTCTCCTGAAGGTCTAACGCCCGGCCTTCCTCTGCTTGCATTCCTTTCCTTCTCAACATCCGCCTGTAAGCCAGCTTACAGACCGATGGCTCAGCCTTCCATCTCTAGAGCCTCTTAACCCCCTGAAGTCCAAGCTGGCTTGTTCTGAGACAGGACCCCAGCAAACTTAAGATCTTTAGCAGAAGCTAGTGATTTGAAGTGTGGCCAGGCCTGGAAGAGTCTTAAGAGGCCATGTGTGGCCCCGGAGCCTGACCCAGACTGACGTCACTGCCTGTGCACGAACCATCCAGCAGCCGCAGACTCTCTCAGCCTGGCAGCCGCAGAGTTCACACATCCATTATTCCAGAGGCACCACAGAGATCTGTGGCTCATGGTGGAAGTACACGAGGCGCACGTTCTGGCCTTCTCTTGCTATCACGAGAGAATTCATGGTAGAGAGCCCGAAAGTGTACACAGCCTTCACGCTGGCAATTAGAGAAGAGTTAGAGGCTCTTGGCCAACCGTATGAGTCCTGTGAATAAGAAAAAAAATCTCTCCGTGCATCTCAGGACAGCCCTGACGCGCAGACCCGAGCACGGTCCCCCACACAGAAAGTAGACCCACTGAGGCACACACAGTTGGATCCTCCGTGTCAGACACTCTGCTCAGCGGTCGCGCTCCGTGCACCTGTTTGACTCCTGGCCAGCTTAATGCCTCTCTTTCTTTCTCTTTGTGTTTCTGTCTCTGTTTCTCTCCCTCTGTCATTTTCTGCAAAGCTCGAAGCCGCTACTCACTCCGCTGAGTTGCATCACTGACAAGCTGAAACTCCACCAGGAGGCTTGCAGGTTTTGATTAGCTCAGACTCCTTTATTTCTTTCCACTTGGGAGGAGGGAAGGCTTTGTTTCTCAAGCGAATGGCAGGAAAGGGCTCTCTGGTCCTAGTGCCTTCACATTTTCTACAGCAGATGGACTCCCGCAGGGGTGAGTAGGGTAAGAAGAGGGGTGGAGGGAGAACCACAAGATTCTTTGGAAAACCATGTTACCCCTTTGACCCCTTTTCATTATGACGGCTATTACGATTTTTATGAATCACATGGTATTTCTTGGGGAATTGCGCAGAGTATTAAATTTTAGTTATCACTTCCCTTGACGGGAATTACTGCCTCCTTTAGGCAAACATCGGTTAAAGACACGGGAAGGGATGAGTGAGGCAGAGGGGGAGAATGAGGGCCGCTGTGGGATCCGAGGCACGGGGCTGGACGGTGTTCAATGAGTTCTGGTCGCTCCTGTATTTTCTACCGAGTCTGTTTTGTTTCACATAGGGCCAAAACGACGCTTGGCCAGGACAGATTGGCGCAAACTTGCTTCTGTTTAGGGTCCTCTGGGGCTTCTGTCTGTCCAACCCTCTGTGGCTGAAGCAGATTTGGCTGTTTTCCTCTGGCTGTACCTAGAGGACAGAACCTCAGGAAGTGATTGCAGCTTTAGGGGACACTGTTCTACAGAGGTTCCTCACCCAGGTGCATTCTCAGAAGATTGAGTGGGAAAACCAGGGGAAAGAACACTGAAAACACGCCGCGTAAATGCGGAGTCGCTGTTGTTCACCATTTATATGTGTCGTATGGGATCACGAGATTGCTTTGAGTCCACTGACTGAGGCTTATTTAAAACCTTTCCAGAAGCCAGCACCACACAACTCTTTCCGTTTCACAGGAGAGGCAGTAGGAGCAGAAGCAGGTGAATTACCCAGCCATAGATTGATCGGAGGCCAAGGGTACGAATGAGCCTCTGCTCTAAACTAGTTTAAAACTGAGTTTCGTCCAGTTTTTTCCTCCTACCCCAAACATTTCTCTGAGTCATTCCTGGCCAAGTAAACATGGTGCCAGGGTGGGAGGTTCTGTGTAAACATTAGAGGGAGGAGAACAGAAAATCCCTCTTATCAGCATGTTGGGAAACAGGAAGAAAGAACTAGATGGGGACTGTCAGGGAACTGGAGGAGCCCTGATTTACCTGACCTTGCTCTTGGGCATGGGGCTATGCCCTTACCCCAGAGTGCTGCCTGGTGGGCTTGGGGACCAAGTCACCTTGGCCCAAGGGAGTGCCGCTTTTGCTTCCCTGGGGGCCGGTCCAGGGAACATCCCAAGAATAGAGTTTGTCTCCTGGGTTTCAAGGTGCCACATTGCATATTTTCTGTCTTATTCCCCCCGAGATCTAAAGCCTAAGGTCTAGGATGCTTTCTCTCCATAAGATGGGCAGCTAAAATATTAAACTTCTTCTCCATCTCTAGGCAGTCCTGTATTCCCTTTTTGAGATGCTTTTCAGAGCAGTTTGTGCTCAGTTCTCATCTCCTTATATGAAGGAGCACAGAAATACCCACAGAGGCTCATGGGTGAGAAAGAAGTCCTTACTTGCATGGTAGGACTGAAGGTTCAGACCCAGGTTTTGAGTCCCAGCTCATGTACCTGGTGGGCAAGTTCCTTACTTCTCTGAAACTTAGCTCTCTTATTTGTAAAATAGAGACATAATATTAATCTCCTAGAGTTACTGTGAGGGACCGTGGGATGCTTTATATAAAGTACTGCCACACACTGCACACACGCTATGTGCTCCGCAGAGTGCTGCTGATAGTATGAAGCACAAGTTGTTTTGTAATAATTGCTTATCTGTATATAATATGCAAGCAAGCACTAGCTTAAATGAGCCAAGCAGATAAAAATCTGAACTCTTAAAGGGGATTATTTGCTTTGTAAAATGGATCCACCACAGAGCAGAGGTAAAGCAAACAAACAAAAATTTAAATATTTAGGTGAGTGGCTCCTCAGATGGCATTCATAAGGCACTGTGCACAGTGCCTAGCCCGTGGAAGTCCTCAGTGTTTGCTGTCATTACTGTACAGACTCAAAATGATGTGTGCAGTGCTAAAAGCAGGTGGAAGTCATTCACAAATGGTCAATAACATACTAGGAGAAAATAACTATTTCATTACAATGTTGGAAGAATAGCATGATCATGTTCTTTTCCAAGGGATCGTAGAAATAAGAGCAACCAGAAAGATCTTTCAGGAAGTACCGTTCCTAAGGAAATTCCATTTCATCCTAAAAGACCATTCCAAAGGAAGAGCATCATTTAATATACTTGAAGATCTTCAGAGATTCTGATTTTACAACTTCCTTTTCGGGTATCTCCCCCACTCCCCACCCCTGCCCCGAGTAATTTTTCATGTGTAGCTACAAATGCTAGACCTTAATGAATTACGATAATGACAGTGATGGATGCTATATTGTGTTGTCCCTGCCGTGGCCCTCATGAAGGCAAGGTATAGAGAGAATAAGATGATACATGTACGTTACCTGCAGTCCCTCCTTTACCACCACGAGCACAAAACAAAAATTCAGGAAATATTTCCCTAACCTTGAATAGCCTTCAATATTGTAACAAAAACAATAGCAGCAGTCATGGGTTCATGACCAAACAATAAATCACTGTCGTGTAATTGATCAGTAGGGCTTCCCTTATTGTAATGAGTTTAGTTCCTATTCAGCAGAATGAGAAAACTCAAACGCTTCTTATCAGAAACTAGTATGGAGACATTGGAGGGCAGGAGGAGGCCCACCGGGTTGGTTCCCCTCCCCTCCCATACTCACAATGACAAGCATGGCCTTATCACCTTACAATCAGTATTGAAGCAGCATCCTCCACCCCTGAGGGATATTTATTCATTATCTCATTTAATAAAAAGAATATTCACTCTACAGAGGTTGCCAAAATTGTTTCTCACTGATTCTGTCAAAGAGCAGGGTGTGGCAAGGCAAGGACGAGTAAGCCCACAAACAACCCAAACCATTGTGTGTCTTTATCATTGTCATAATGTTATCACCCCTGGCATCTTTGATGTTCAAAGCACTTGTGAGGCTTGGCACAAAGATGGTAATTACTTTTCTGCAGGCCATTACAAAATACTATGTAAGTAAATAATTACAGACTTTCAAAATGTATTTTATGTAATTATCCGATATGAAAAGAGACACAACTGTTTCTTTGACTTGTGGGTTAGCATAGCGTAGGAGCTATCTGTCGCTGGTCTCTGGAAGGAGACCCTCTGTAAGTTTACTCCCTGCTGATAACTCCTCTCCTGCCCCACCCAGCCGAGTGAAGCAGCTTAGGTTGACCTAAGTCTGTCCCACTCTTTGGCATAAGTGAAGTGGAAAGGACTCATACAAGCATTTTTCTGTGGTCTTGGTTGTTGTGCCCATGGACCTCTCTGATGCTTTCGAGGGGTCTCTTAGAGTGTTAAGATACGTGAATTAGAGACGCAGGGTAGGATCATACGTGTTGTCCGCCTCTGTTACTCTGGGAGAGGCCCATGCAGGTTGTGTGCATGATTTTTTTTTTTTCTTACACAAGACAGAGTTAGGAACTGTACTCTTTTTGAAGGTTACATATTATTTTTGTTTGTTTGTTTCAGCAAATGGTCTTGATTTTCTTCTTTCAAAATATTTAAATATCAAAAAATTCCACTTAATCAACTGCGCAGGACTAGTCAAGATGTCTCTGTTTTTATGACTCTTAGTCGCTAAACTATAATATTTCCAAAGGTCAGCAGAATTGGCATTAGTCTAGTAAATAAAGTTACTAAAAATTATTTTATTACTACCACAAAATCGAGAAATTGCCAGTGGAAAAACCCCATTTGATCATTCAGGGCCGATTAGGGGGGGATGTTTTGTGTGATTTCAAATGGGGCAGTGTTTGCTTCACTTCATCTTTAAATGTCCCTTATAACCGAGTTTCTGTCAAGTCCCCCGAGTCCGATTTTGAAACCAACAGCTTCAGTAATGTGCCAAGTATATGTGCACATTTATTTTCACTGGGCCACTCTTAACTCACAGGAGGGAGTGACGCCTTAAGAGAGGTTAAAAGGAAAACTCCAGCAATTAATACTAATAAACCAGAAAGTTAAAGCAACGATAATAAAACACTAGAACATCTACTTTTTTTTTACTACAGAACCATTTCTTTATTAAGAGCCACCTGTCGGGTAGACACATCTCAGCCACGGCAGCCACGGGCAAGTAATTAAGTTTAATAGGAGCCACTCTTATTTTGAAGAAGTTCTCTGTTTAAAGCCACAGAGGGGGAAGTTATTAAATTTAATAGACCCTAAACAAAGGCAAGCCCTGTGTTACCAGTGGAATGTTGTTCAGTATTCTTCTCTGTGTTATCGACAGCGATTGGTTGGGTTATTTTGCTTTCTAGAAGTGGGAATTCATCTTGCTTTCTCTGAAGGTAGACTCTCTTAATGACGCGGGCAGTTGAGGTTTTTATCTTCTTGCTGCGGGGAGGGGCAGGTTCAGGGCATCCTGGGACCTCAGTTTACAGAGAGTTCTGAGCGCTGGGTGCTGAGGACCTAAGAAGTGGTTTCCACTCCGTCCCGATCAGTCGGGTTAGTTGGGCCTGCTCAAAGAACTGAGGGAACTGGGTTATATGGTATTTGCTGTTACTTGTAGTTAGACGGAGGTACGGAAGTTCCCCATGAAGCCTGCGTACATGGCCTGACTCTGACTCCACACATGGTTCTTGTCAGTTGTTTTCGTGAGGACTGGTTTTTGGTCCATGTGCAACCACACACACATGAGGAAAAGATGTAGAAATGAAGGGGCTCGTGCCTATGCAGGGATGGCAAAGACATGGCTACGGATTTTACTGAAAGATTTGCTGCAGTCCCTTTCTCTTCATAGGAGAAAGCTTGCAAGCTTGAACCTCACTTCACTTAAAGTATTAAAGTTAATTCTTTAATGACACGGTGACTTCTGGGGTTCCCTGGGATTCGAGGAAAGGGTAAAGGCAATGTGACTGAGGAAACCCCTGAGTTTTGCTTTCATTGTCACTGAAGATTCTTTGTGCTGTTCTCAGACATGTCAGTTAATTCCTTGGGCCTCTGCTGGCCTGGGTGAACAGATTACTCAGAATTGCCCATCCATGTGTCTCAGAATTTTGTGCAAGGAGTGAATGATGTCTTCCCAGGGATTTGTTGTTCTTAGGACTTCTAGCAAAGAAAGCTTGTCTTACCTGATAAAAACCAGTGCAGAAAGTAAGTTGTATTGTGAGCTTCAAAATGGTAGAAACATACTGTTTTATGTATACATGTATTTAAATTGATACTTTATTTTTTAGAGCAGTTTTATTTAAAACTTTCTAGAGCAGTTTTAGATTTACAGAAAAATTGAGCATAAAGTAGAGCTGAGATCTATCCCCTAACCCCAATTTGCCCCCCCAACTCCCGCCATTTTGTCTTGTTATTCACAGCTTGCATTTGTGTGGTGAGTTTGTTATGAATGATGTGCCAATATTGATACATTATTCTTAACTAAAGACCATAGTTGATGTTAGCGAGTTGAGTTCGAGTTCGCTCTCAGTGTTGTGCTTCTTTGGGTTTTGTCAAATATATAACGCCATGTATCTACCACCACAGAGTCCTTCAGAATAATTTCATTGCCCTAATATCACCCTGGGCTCCACCTGACTATCCCTCCCCACCAGCCCCCACAGCCCCTGGCTGTGATCTTTTACCTGCCTTGATAGTTCTGTCTTTTTCAGAACATTGTATAATTGGAATCATACAATCTGTAGCCTTTTCAGACTGGCTTCTTTCTCTTACTTTGCCATGTGCATTTAAGGCCCCTCTCTCTCTATCTTCCCATGACTCGAGAGCTTGCTTTCATTTACCACTGGATAGTATTCTATTGTAAGGATGTTAAGTCTGTTTTTTAAAACATCAAGGCTGCTCTCCCTCCTCCTGGGAATACCCCCACCCCATTTCCTCTTGTCATTGACTTTGTCAGTGGTGCTTCTTTTTCAGAAAGCGTTGCTGCATTCCTTCCTGGGGAAACACTTCTGCTGTCATAGCAGTTGTCCCCAAATGGTCCAGATTATGATTTTCTGTACCTTTGGTCCATTTCTTAATGAAGATTTTTCTTTAGCTTTTTCCATTGACTGCGTATTAAATTTACATTGTGGTGATGATTCTTAATCAATTCAAGTACAGAACAGACCCAGATAAAAATAACAACCCACTTATCTGGCGACTTCGCTGTTCTCCTAGGTAAAGGATGGTCCTTTCCTCTAAGAATGCCTGGCATTCCTTATGTAAGCTGCGCCAGTTTCCCACTTCCACGCAGGCCTCCAGCTCTCTCCTCCACGCTGCTGGCCAGGGCCCTGTTCATCTTTCTCAGCCACCTCTTTCCCCAAAGGAATCCCTTCCCCAACCACCACTTTCCTCAGAGTTTATTCCTCTGCCTACACCCATCCATTTCTCATATCTGGCTTTGGACACACTTATAACGTGATACATAACTTCCTTTAGTATCATCGTTTGCTCACATGCCTTCCGCCTTCTACAGGAGGTGAGCCGCTCAAGCATGGTGACTGTGTTGTACATACTTGGAAACGTTACAACAAAGCACAGTTTTGGGCACATAGTATGTGCTCAGTAAATCTTGAAGGAAACAAATTATTAGTGGCAAAGGTGATAGAAAAGTACAGGAAGATAGGCATGTAGAAGACATAAGGGAAGAAGACAGGGGAAAAGAAGAAAGAAGATTTTGTTCACCTGGAACAACAAAGAAGGGACAAAACAAGAGGAACTTTTTATTGCTGATAAGGACAGGAAATAGCACAGTGTGAGTGTGCATAAGCAGCATATATTTTTATCTCCAAGCCTTTCTGCAATGTGTTTCATATTTAGAACACATAGCAAGACTGCATCTGTTTCCAGAACTTGCTGCTAACAGTTGGTAATAATGCCAAAACATACTTTAGTTCCAGCTTGAAACCAAATGATCAAATAGAATTTTTGATTTCTAATTTAGAGTCTGACATTAATTATAGCCATCATGTAATAAAGTGTCAAAGTCTTTTTTGAGAAAATAATAGAAATTATATTAACTAAGCTGTAAATTGAAGCAAAACTACTTCTCTAAAACAAGGCAAAAGATCTGGTTTTGACAACATTTTTGACAAAGTCTTACCTTCTCCAGACTGGATTTCTCCTGTTCTTCCACTCTTCCCCGCCCTTGCGGTATGATAGGGGTTTCCTGTTACTGTCCAGGTCTGTGGTTTCTGGGCACATCAGGCTTTGTCAGTGTCCCACTTCATGCCTGGCACCCAGAACCAAATTTCCTTACTCTTGGCCTCTGTTAGCCTAGGCTAACTTGGCCTTCATGCTTTGGCGACCATGCTACACTCTGTCCCCTCATGTTTGCCATTTTCCGGCAAGCCGCATTACTCCCTCTCTTTTCTTTCTTTCTTTCTTTCTTTCTTTTTTTTTTTTTTTTTTTAACTTTTACAGTTATTTGTTCAGATCCAATAGGATAATTTACAGTTATTCCTGTTTGGTTTTTATCTTATTTAATTCAAGTAATAGTTCCTGCCTGTCAAGAATTTTTTTATTTTAATCACTTCATCCAATGTAGTAGTAGCCTCTTGGCATTCCTTCCTACCTAGGATGTCTTTCTTCAGTTGAGTTCAGTCATCTCAAGTCAGCTCAGCAAATCCTTTGTACATAATTGTAACATGCTTAGGCAGCCAACAAACAAAAAACAAAATCAAAGACATCATCTGAACCTTCAGGAAGCTTTCAGTCTTATTTAGGAGCTGACACATGCAAATAGGACCTAGTGACACCGTGACGACGGCTCAGGTAGAAACCCGAATGCGCAAAAAATGCTCAGGATGTTAGTGGAAGGTTACTTCTTTGCCCCAGTGCCCAAGCAACTTAAAACCTTCTCTTTAGGAAATTAAAAAAAAGAAAAATCACTTCTACTCTACTAGATTATACTTTTACTCTGAGTACTAAAATGTCAATTACATTTTCAGTTGGAAAAAAAAAATTCCACTTGTTGGCCTGTGTGGTTGCTTAAGACAGGACAAGAACATAGAGAAAATCTTGTCTTTTCCCAGCTAGATTGAAAGTTCCCTTAGGTCAAGGACATGGCCTGCTAAGTACGCTTTGAGGTCTCTCTGTGAGTCCTTATTTTATGCTCTGTGTGTAGATGCTCATGGAAGTACCTGCCCAATGCAGAAAGGTTTGTCCAATAGTGTTGCATGCTTTCAGATCCCTTATGCTGTATCTGTTGCTAGGAATTGCTAATAAATCTAGAAGTGGGGCTGGAGGAGACCAAAGACAATTGCCATTTACTTTAATGTTTTATTTCATAGGCACAAATACGGTCCTAGTGTGTGTTTATATGATAGAATTTTTTACTTTCTCTTTTGAAGTCAAGCAACACTGTTAACTCTATTCCATTACATATTCATATGCACATATGTATGTACTCACCTGTTCACTATACTTAGGATGAATATACATATAAATATTCTTGACAGGTTTATTATTTGTCATGATAGTAAGTATCAGCCAAGCTACTACTTGAACTTTTTTCTGAAAAAATAGGAACCATTGAAACTCTTCATGTCTTTGTATTATTTTGTTACTTCAATGAGCATTGATTTCTCAGGAAATATTAAGTGATCACTGCTGCTAGAAAGAGGGAAGGAGACACTGCATGATTATTTTAAGTTTGTTTTTAGATTTGTTAACATGTAGAAATAGTTATAAGGGGAAACTTAAAAAGATATAGTTGAAAGAAGTAATTAAACAAATAAAAAACTTCCATATAACTAAAATCCATATGATAAAATGCAAATGACAGCCCTTTAATTTGAATTATTCAAAGTCATTTTTGGACAATATTTTATTTCGAACAGTTCAAAGCCCTTTCAGACTTCTTTTTTGTTTGTTTTCTTAAAAAATGACCACGAAGGCATATATTATTAAATTGGGTGAGAATTTGAGAGACTTGGTTTGAGACAAATCTAGGACCCCATTTGACTACACCACCATCTAATTTTTTTTTTTTTTTTTTACGTGATGCTCCAGAAATTCATACATCTCAAATTCATGAGTCTCATAAATGAAATACTGCTCAGGCACCAGTGTCCTGAATATCTGAGAGGATTTCTTAAGCAGGAAGTCGTCACCTTTTTCAGAGAGATTTTGGCCTTAAGTGATAAACTTAGAAAAGCAGTCTAGCATGGTAAACTGGAATAAGACTGATGTTCCTATATCCAGAGTTCATCACTCTCTTGCTAATCAAAATGGTCACCGTTCCAGCTTTCTGTTGTAATTAGTAATAATGCTATAGTTAATGGAATAATAATAACAAATATAATGATGGTTATAAACACTCCACCCTGGGCCAAGGAGAGCAGTGACTCATGATAAATCAATAAACCCATTGATGTGGTCACCATAAATCCATACCTAATTAAGAAGAACCCTTTATAAATAAAAACCGCCAAGGAAATAAAAACAGGCTTGGAAAAGAGGAAAAAGTCCGAGAATAGTGATGTGGTGTACTCATCATTAAAAAAGGAAAAAAACAAACCCAGAAGCTCGCCAACTACACCTGAGGAAAATGATACATTCTCAGTATTGCTTAAGGGTATAGTTGTGAGTTGACCTTAAAGATCCCCAAAAGGAAAGAGTTTGGCCCTCTGGACAGTTCACAGAGAAAGTTCAGGGTTTTGTGGGGTTGTTTTGTTTTGTTTTGTTTTTGACCTCAGAGTGGTCAGGTGTCACAGGTACAGTACCTTTGAAGAATTTGTTGGGTCTTGGTTTTTGGTCCACTCTGATGATCTCCGTCTTTTAACTGGTACATTTAGACCATTGACATTCAAAGTGGTTATTGATCTAGTTGGATTAATGTCTACCATATTTGTTACTTTTTTTTTTTATTGCCCGTGTTCTTGATCTTCCATTTTTTTTTTTTTTTTTTTTTTTGTCTTCCACTCTTTTTCTGCCTTTCATGGTTTTTGTTGAATGTTTCATATGGGTCCATTTTCCATCCATTCTTCAGTTATACTTCTCTTTCTACCCTCTTTTAATGGTGACCCCAAGTTTGCAATACACAGTTACCACTACTCCCAAGTCTACTTCAATAACACCGTAGCACTTCATGGATAGTGTAAGTACCTTATAACATATGCACAGCTGTGTGTACGTTTTATGTGGACATAACTTTTCAGTTTCTTTGAGTAAATGCCAAAGAGTGCAATTGCTGGATCACATGGTAAGAGTATATTTACTTTTGGGAGAAACTGCCAAACTGTTTTCCCAAAGTGGCTGTACCATGTTGCATTCCAACCAGCAGTGAATGCGAGTTCCTGTTGCTTTATGTGATCTCTGTGTACATTTATATTTAAAGTGGGTTTCCTGTATATAACATACAGTTGGGTCCTGTTTTCTAATCCATTTTAGCAATCTCTGTCCCAAATGGTGCATTTAGATCATTGATGTTCAAGTGATGATTGTTGGATTAACTAATATAGTTGTGTTGACCTTTGAAGGGTTATTAAAACCTCAGATGATCCGTTTAATTGAGCAAATGATTGAAGCTTTTAAATTGGGACATGCATCCCCAAAGGGGACTGAACATAATCCCGATAAAATAGCAGTTGCTCAATAAAATTGTATTGTGTTGGTTTATTAGAAAAGTGTTCCTTCCAAGGTCCAGGCATGCAGCATGGTGATTAACACTCCCAGCCTCCCTGGCAGTGTGTGGAAATAGCACTTGGCTGGGAATTGAGGAACCTGAGATCTATTTTTAGATGAGCCTCCGAGTTTTTGAGCAGCTTGCTTAACCTCTATGGGCCTTAGTTTCCTTATGTACAAAATAAGTTAGTTGGGCTAGATATTCCCCCAGGCCCATCATTCTGAATGTCTAGGATTCTGAAATAAGACCTGCATGGTTAGGTTTTCTCTCAGAAACATTTAGCAGTCAGCACATCAGAAATCTAAATACCACCACCCATAATAACAATAAAGGCTAATGTAGTATTTGACTTATGAACTGAATTCTTAGGAAGAACTACCATAGATGCTAAGAAAAGCTTTGTCTTGTGCCTCCATTGATTCTGATGAGGAGCAGTCTGGGATCAGGTTAATTACTGCCAAAGAACTATATATTCAGACCTTGACCCTTGACCATAACTGACTTCTGTTCAAGGTGAAGCCTTGTATATGTGCATGCGTGTCTGAGTCTGTAGACAGGTTTTGAAACCACAGCTTTATTAACATCAAAAAACTTTACTTTATTGATATTTTACATACTTTGCATGGTTTTATGTAACTTAACTATTTTACACTCTCTTTCCCTGAGAATGGTTATAATGAAGTGTAATTTATCTTACTAGAGAATCTTGTAAGTTAAAGATTATGAAAACAAAAGAATAGGTGAATTTTATTAATAATAGAATAAATGAGATCAGAGGACCAGATTACCTATATTAAAGAAAGTATATATTTAGGGAAAATATTATTAGAATTATAACAAAGTTCCTTTTAGTGTGAAACATTGCTATCATAGTATTTTTTAAAGAGATTTTATTTATTTATTCGTCAGAGAGACTGAGAGTGAGCACAAGCAGGGGCAGAGGGAGAGGGAGAAGCAGACTCCCCGCTGAGCAGGGAGCCCGATGTGGGACTGGGTCCCAGGACCCGGATCATGACCTGAGCTGAAGGCAGGTGCTTCACCTACTGAACCACCCAGGAGGAGCTCATTGCAAATCATAGTATTTTATGAGTACATGATAAAAATCTTCATTAATACAAATTACTGTGGACATTAAATTTACTCATTTATTGAGACTGTTCTAGTCATTGGAGATACAGTGATGAGTAAGACAGAAAAACTCAGGGGGCTTTTTTCCCCTGACATGTGATATGGTGATTAAACACTTAGGCTTTGGAGCCAGACTCCCTGGGTTTAAATCCAGGCTTTTTTACTTACTTGCTGTGTGATCTTGGGAATATTACTGAACTTGTCTGCACAGCAATTTCTTTTATCTGTGAAATGGGTTAATAATAATAATAATACCACCAACCTCAATAGGTGGTTATAAGAATGAAAGGATAAAGTATGTAAGGCTCTTAGAATAATGCCTAGTAATAAATGGTAGCGATTACTGGGGAAGGGCCGGCAAGTGAAAATGAGAAAGTATTATCTAGGGGAATGTACTGTGAAGAAAGCAAAATGGAGCAATGTTATGAGGAAGCTGAGCTCTACATTTACAAGAAGGAGTCAGCCCTGTGCTGCTCATTGCAGGCAGTGGGGAAGGCAGGTGCAAGGGCCCTGGGGTGGGAAGAAGAATGCCTGGTGGCTAGAGCTTCAGGTCCCCTGGAGCCTCTACCTGTCAGGAGCCAAAGTTTGGGTTTGCTGGTCCTCACAGTGAGAAGCCATGGACAGATTTCAAGCAGGGTCCTGACATAAATGGATTTCTAATTCAGAAGGTCACTCTGGCTGTTCGAGGGTGAATTGTGGAAGAGGATGAGGGAGCAAGCGAGAGTGTGTCTGAGAGGACAGGGGCTCATGCTTGCCTGGAAGTCATGGGGATGGAGATGCATGGGACGGGAGTTGGATGTCAAAATGTCTTAGCAGTACTTTCCCTCAGTTGTTAGTCTACTTGAAAAAGAATAATAGTACATCTTCTAAAATGTTAGTTAACCTTTGGACATTGTTTACACATCCCAGAGTGCAGCAGTAATTCAGGAATCGCTTGATTGATTGGGTGAATGTGGAACTAGCAACCTGGAAAATTCAGGCCGGAAATCCATTGTAAGAGCTGAAGTGCTCAGTTTGGTAGTTTTCATTGACACATTAATCTGATTATTTCCAGGAGCTCCCCTTCCTTGGCACCGCGCAAAGACAGATTTCAGGGCAGTGAAGCACAATGAGGAGATTAATTTGGGAGACTGACGCACATTGCGTGTTCTCCTCAGCCTCTTCAACTATTGGTGGCACATTTTTAGGTCTCTCGTAGCCTTTAGATACTCTAATTCTGTTTACTGCTTTTAAGCTGGGGTGACATGAACATGGCCACACTGGCGTGAGCTGGCTGGCTCTGCATATGCTCATCCCGGGAAGAACGTCCAACAGCCCTGAGGTGAGGAGACCCCTGAGCAAGGGGTTAGCCTCAGGCTTGCATGCCTCTATTTTGCATTTGAGCCAAGTGAAGCTAGATGAGGCCCCGTTACTTGTCCTCTCTGTGAGTGGAGGAACCATCCAGAACAGCTTCATCCCAGAGGACTGAGAAATGGGGGCATATCTGAAATTGGAAAGAACTTAAATTGATAAGGGAGGAAGAACTTGTTCTAAGTCAGATTTCGTAAGCAGAAACTAAGGGTCAAGGAGGAAGTTTGAACAGCTGAGATGATTAGTCTAAGTGTGTAGTCAGCTATCACTGCTTTCTCAGGTTCTTTCCATACCCTGTACCTTAAAGAGACCCCCTCCACCACCTCCCCCCACCAACCTTCAGTTAGTGGCTCTTGAAATTAGCTTGAAGACTTTGTAAAGATACGAGTTGTTCTTAACATTTCCTATTTGAAAAGTAACAAAAGTCCTACTCTCCATGGGCAAAAGCTCCTCTTCTTTCTGGCATCCCAAGGTGCAGAAGTATGCATGCTACAAACCGGTATTAACCATTTTTAAAGAAAAGAAGGAAAACAGTAAAATCAGTATCTTGGGAGCAGTGACCTAATCTACTTAAAATTTTTTTGATGGATTTGTTTGGAGTTTTAGAAACCCAAAGGACTCAAAATGAGATACAATTCAAAGGGTATCATCCTCTCCTAGGATGGGAAAGGTAGAATGATTCCCAGGGCTCTAAAAACTTTACAGATTAGAACTCTGGGTAATGGGTTGGCTGTTTCTTGGGCTGTCAAATCTAGTTTTCTCCCTGGCTTTGTCCTTTAGAATAGAACAGTAATGGGGAATAGAAGTTAAAGAAACAATGTAAGGAGGAGACAAATCTAGATTGTTGAGGAGCAACAGGTAACACCACTCACAGGGGCGGGGCAGGGGGAAGTTACTTGTGAAAGTAGTAAAATCAAAGGACAGTGTGCTCTTCTAGGAAGAGGGGTATTTTCTTCCTAGGAGCCAGGAGTTCCAAATCTCAGTGGTACAAATGTGTGCAGTTAATTCCCTTCCTCTTCAGAGGAGGGATGGTCTTGATCATGCTCATCCTTAAGGCTTGCCTACTGTTACTTTTTCGCTGCCACACTGCAATATAATATTGAAAATCACCCTAGAAGCAGTAACCAGATAAAAGTAGGACCTTAGGACTAGAAACCTGGGATCTACCATGCTCCCCTTCACCATGTTGCCTGATGCCTGAAAGAGAACAACTATTTCACCAAAGTGAACCCCGCCCAAGGGTCTGCCTGACAGCGTTTTAATAAAAAATAACATCTCAAAATATATATAGTAGAACTTCTAGTTAAATGCTTGAAACAGATATTTCTGAAAGTTTATAAAAATCCAATAAGCAGGACCACTGAGGGTATATAGAAGGCCCATTGGAGCCGTCCACCTTGAGGTAAAACTCTTCAGTGACCCACAGATGGGGCAGGTGAGCTTTAACACAAATAATAAACAGGCAAGTGTTGAGGGACATGGGATGAATGAAGAGATCAGTACAAATCAGCCCTGAGAGTTAGGACCGTGGATTCCCCCACAGCATCATGTGGGACATGAGGAGGCCCACAGCCTGGTGCAACTAGGTGACAGGTAGATTCCAGCCACTGGTCAGGCTGCTGTCTCAGAGGATGCTGACCTGGAGGCTGGGTCAGCCAGGAGATGGGAGACTCGGGCAGGTGCCAAGGGGCATGTGAAGAAAAACTGAGGGCAGTATCAGGAAGGAAGAAGCCTCCTCATGGGGAAGCTTGATTTCTTCTTCTGCTCTAATTTGGGAACTCCAGAGAGCAAGGAAGTTGAAAAGATTCAGGACACCCAGGTCATATGTGATGGTGGCTTTTCTGATGGCAGAAATGAAAGCTTCGGGATAAACAACACCATGTATTCCAGGACAAATCAGGTGCTGAGGAAAATGGGGAGAATTAAAGCAAAGCTAAATCCAAAGGTGATGGTAAAAACTTAACTTTAATAATAATAATATTTAGATAGTATTTTTTTTAAGTTTTATGTATTTTAGAGATGAGGGCATGAGTGGAGGGAAGGATGGAGGGAGAGGGAGAGAGAATCTCAAGCAGACTCTGCACTGAGTGTGGAGCCCAGCATGTGGCTTATTCCAATAAGCCTGAGATCATGACCTGAGTTGAGATCAAGAGTGGAACGCTTAACAGACTGAGCCACCCAGGCACCCCTAGAAGAATATTAAATGTACAGAAAGCACTCTCACAGATACTGTCTCATTTAATCTCCATGACAGCTCATTGGAGTGTAGGTACCACTATAGCCTCTATTCTGCCAGTAGAAAATTAGGGCTTGGAGACATTTAGAGACTTGGCCTAAGTCGCACAGTGAATGAGCAGGAGCGTCAACCCCCAACCCCGAGTCTTTTTGTTCCAAATGTGCTTTCCTCACTACACTTTGGTCATAGGGGTCTCCTCCTGTCAGAACCAGACTTTGCTACAGAGCCTGCTGGGTGGCATCCTTGGAGGGAGTGTTACCGCACTGGTCTTTCCAGGTGACACGTGGGGGACAGAACACCAGCAATCCTTAATAATAGCCAATGTTCATGCTTTATTAAGGTCAGAGTCCCCAAATAAAGTAAAAGTCACCAAGTTCCTGCCAGAAATAATAGTGGAAACAATCTATCTCCTCCTTTCATAAATCTGAATTTTATTCTAGAGATTAAAATTATACATATTAATGAAAGCTTAGAACCTCAAAGTTCATATTTTTATATGTGGAACAGGGAAACTAAGGCTACTGGAGTGAGGCATAACAGTACATCCTATCCTGCAAAAGTTGGAAAGGTTGGTGTAAAATTATTTATTGTAGCTTCAGCTAGTTTTGATCAATACCACTTAATTCGAGGAACCCAGAACAAGAAGGAAAGAGAAATAGCTCACATTCTATTTCCCATTGAAAGTCTGAGCCTAGAGCTAATTTTAACCTTCTTTACTGCTCAATTTAATGGTAAAAAGCTTTCGTATAAGGTACGTTTCGTTCCCATTTTCTTTTGGCTTCTGTTGCAAATGGTTATTAACAATAACATTTTTTCAGTTTGTGGAAAAATATTGTAGATTTTCTAATTGGCATTCATATCTGGAGAGAAAACCTGGGTATTTCATGCACAGTGCATATATGCCTCATTAAAAAAAAAAACTGTAATACTATTTTTTAATGAAGGTACACCTTTCATGGAGGAACAGTATTTCTAATAGAATTTTTAAAGAAATTTTTGGAATTCTCAAGGTTGCCTCACATGTAATGGAATCAGATTTTTGAAGCTGGAAATCCATGGGGACGACTTAGTTAAATCCTGTCATTTTGCTGACAGGGAACAAGGGGGTCAGAGAGGGGAAGGGACTCCAGGTGGCTGTTCTGCTTGCTGGGGACAGCGCTGTGACCAGAACCTACATCCCTGGCTGATAGTCAACACTCTAGAATTGTTTTCTCCTGCTACATTTCCAGTAGGGTGCTGACATTTTTTCTGTTATTGCTGTACATGGCCCCTGTGATCTGAAGAAAAAGAAAAACGCTACCCTCAAATTATCTCCTCCTCCCTTGCTCTTCCTCTTTTATCCTAAAATTAAATCCTTATGAAGAAACGGAATAGATTTTGCCCTGGATGTGGACAGCACCGTCTCTTTTGACCAGTCATTGGCTGTTTTGGTCCACATCTGGACCAGCCTCAGTACACTGTATGCTAAGGCTGGGAAAAATAGGGCTGGGGTTTGGTGTGTGTCAGGCCGAGAACTTCCACTGTTTGAGGAGGAGCTCCCACTGGACTACTGTTTGTCCCACAGCACACCGCGCAGACCAGGCTGGCTTGCGCGCGCGCTCTCTCTGTCTCTCTTTTTTTTGGTCATCAAAACAAGTAGCTCTTCTCAGACACCTCAATACATAATTAGGTGTGTCTGTTTACACTTGGGAGACAGAGGGCTTCATGTCCTAAAGCAATACAGGGGATCTGGGAGCAGCCACAAACAGATGTTGGAAATGTCCATTTGTGGTGAGTTTATTACTATAGCACCAGAAGTAAACACTGAGGATGAAACCCCTCTGAAGGAGTGGGTGTGTGTATTGAGAGGGGAGTGTTATCGAGCACAGGAGAAAGTGAAAGGAGGTCCTAGTTTTCTTTCTTTCTTTCTTTTTTCTTCCCCGATTTGCTCTAGTATTTGTTTATCTCCTACAATAAGGAAAAGTTCACTCTTTGGCTTTGGCTGTTTGAAGGCTTTTGCCAAATGCTTAACAATCTGTAGGGTTTGATTTCTCTCAAAAAAACCACTTTGAGAACAAGGCTCTATGTAACTAAGATGTGTTTGTTTTTGTTTAAATCACTCAGAAGAGAAATCATCTCTTGTCCATTGTTAAAAGAGAGGTTTCAATCAAAGGAAAATTCTACATATTCTAAAATATACAAACAGCTCTTTGAAACTGATGCCAAATCAAACTCTAAAAGGGACGTTTCTCTTGCAGAAGTTTTGAGTTAATTCCGTGTGCAAGGCTTGAGTGGAAAAACTCTGAGACAGTCAGAGGAATGAGTTACTGTAACACTGAATTTTGGATTCGGAAGTCCTATGAGGAGCATTGTCTGGGGATAGCGTGGAGACTTTTGGACATGGTTTTAGGCTAAACTCTAGAAACAAAGCAAAGAAATGATCTGTGAAGTCAATCAGTTTTTAAGTTAAAAAAAAGTCCGTAGTTTGTTTTCTGGTGTTACTGAATCTAAACCTCCAACGTAAGGAGGCATGCCTGTCCTCACTTTATTAAAAAATTCAACTGAAATGTTCCCTTGTTGTTAAAGAAATGCCATCCTTTCCCCTATTAGGATTCCTATTAGGATGAAAAGTAGTAGATGTTAATAAGACAAGCTCAGTGGGGAAAAGAAGCACAAATTAGGAGACCCAACAACTTCATTTTGGTTCTGCCGCTAATTGACTTCGTGAAATGATTCATTGTTTCTTTGATGGAACTTCGTGATCAGTTGGTATCCATGACGCCTATCTCATAGGACCATTTTGTGAAGGTAAAACCAGATGTACATAAAAGCAGGGACAACTCAAAAGCGGTGTGTGAATTTGAGACATTATTTCTTTTTTATTTATTTTGAGGGTAAGTGTTGATGTGGCACAAGATACTTTGCTTGGGCTGAAAAAAAGTGAGAAAAAGCTTTCATTTTTAGGATAAGGGAGACAACCGGGGAGTAAGGTCTAGAACAACAGCTGCACCCCAAAACTGGTGGTCAGAGTAGAGTTGCGGGTCTGGAATTAACATAAGCCCTTGAGGTCCTGGTAAGCATAGTGATGGTAGTTCAGGAAAAGCAATTGACTGAAAATGGGCAGGCAGAAATCAGAAAGCAGACACAAACCCCACAGTCAGAGAACTGGTCACTGTCTCTTCCTCCCCCAACCCCCACACTTAAACATTTTCTGTGTGTCACTCTGAGAAGAGCCACAGTGACTTAAAGATAAGTTGGACAGAGCCTGTTCTCAAGGAATTTATAGGCAGTGAGAAGGTAATGGTAGGACTGCTGTGTGCACCCAAGGAGAGACAGAAATGGAGAACTGAGTGCAGAAGGAGAGGTCCTTGTGGGCTAAAGCAAGAACATGAGCATAATCTTGGAAGCAGAAGTGGATTGTGAGGTAGACTTTATTTTTTTATTTTTCAAAGAATTTTTATTTATTTATTTGACACAGAACACAAGCAGAGGGAGCAGCAGATAGAGGGAGAGGGAGAAACAGACTCCCTACTGAGCAAGGAGCCCGATGTGGGGCTTGATCCCAGAACCCTGGGATCATAACCTGAGCCAAAGGCAGTCGCTTAACCAACTGAGCCACCCAGGCACCCCTGTGAGGTAGACTTTAAAGACTGCTTAGAATTCCAAGGGACTGAGATTGGGGTGGGGGGTAATCATGTAAACCAGGGCAGGAAGTGACAGTGGAGGGTAGGGAGTACAATAAATGGAAGAGGGTCCAGTCTGACTGGATTGTGAGTTGATGAAGTGCATTGAGAGACAGGACCGGAAAGGTAAGTTGGGACAAGACTGTCATTGCAGCAGATGTTTGTCGTGTGTCTACAGAGATCTAGAAATGTATACATACTTAAGTAAAAAGCATGACATGAAGTCCCAGAACATGTAGGCAACAATGAACAAGAAAATCCTGAGGACCCAGTAAGCTGCACAAGACAAGGATTCAGGAACCTAGATAAGCCGTGTGGGCAGAAGTTTCAACACACACACAAAAATAGGTCTTGATTCTAAGGCAACCTTCTGTCCTGACCAGGAAGCCCCTTATATTTTTCTCCCAGGGCAGGAACCATGCCACAGCATGAGCAGCCCAGGCCTGGCTCTGGGAAGCAGGTCAGCGTGTACATCTGACTCTCAAGGGAAAGATGGCAAACATAGGCTGGGTCCTGGCAGGCTACAGCTGGAGGCTCGAGCCTGTGGCTTTGATCCTAATATTAATATGGATGGTGTTAGGTCTGTCATAGCTGTACGCCTTGTAGCTGACACAGACTGAATAGTACTGTGGTGGTCTGGTTCAAGTTCTGGTTCAATTTGAGGCCTTGGGTGGTTTGAGTCAGGTCCTTTAAGGTCCAGGATGGCCTCAGGGCTGTCGGAACACACCAGGGTGCTAAGTCTTTAGAGGGGAATGATATTTGAAAAAGCTGAGCTCCCTCACTTTTGAGTGGCTCTGCTGCCTGGAGCTGACTCTTCCTTCCCCTGGGCCTCTCGTGCTCTGTGCCAGACTTGGAGGCAGAGTCTGAGACTGGATTGGTGCTGGACTGAAAGGAGCAGAGCTCTTCCTATTTTAGGAGGTGGAGGATTGAAGCTCAAGCTGAAAGCACAGTGTGTGCATCATGGGCTGGTGGAATGTGGCCTCTGTGGTGCTGATCTGCTGTGCTTTTTTACAGAATAGTTCAGTTGGGACTGGAGCTGGGTGTTAGGCGAGGTAAATGGGGACTTTGGGGATAATGATTCATGTTGAGACCCAATCTTTTCTAGTTTGGACCCAATCTTTTCCGTTTTCTTTTTCTCTGGCTCCACTAGTTTAAGTGGTACTGGTAGGAAGGGATTTCCTTTCGAGATGGAGACATTTGCTACTGGCTGTGTCCTTTTGCCAGGTTACACTTACAAGGGCGTTATCCAAAGAGAGAACCTGACGAATAGAAAACAAGATTTCTTAGAACATTAGTGGCAAAGACTACATGAGAATCTGGGGGCTGAGTCACGCGTGGCAAATTGGTGGCATGTATTAGCCTCCCCATTTCGCACTGCGTGCCCATCTCTACCCCCATCCCTGTCGCCGTCCTCATCATCCCTGTCTCTATCCCCATCCCTATCTCTGTCCCATCCCCATCCTCATCCCTATCCTCATCCCCATCCCTAGGGCTGTCTTTGACCTTTGATCGGGCCTCTTTCCATCACTGCCCTTCAGGTGGGTATGGCCAGGTAGCTAGAATCGCCATGAAAATAACACTGATTCCCTGCTTGGAAGACAAGATGGGGTAGCTGAGCTCTACAGGTCTGGGGCCAGGTCCTGGCCACCCATAAATGGTCTTCAACTTTGAGGAAATCACTTCACTTCTCTGAACTTCAGTTGGTCATCACAGTGTAGGGTCAGTGACAAGTTCTACCTCACAGGGCCAGGGGAGGATTCAGTGCCATCACGCAGGTAGGAGTGTTGCAGCAGAGATCCTCTGCCAGTCAGAGTCATCCACTCTCAATTGTCTGGTTAGCCAGTCCTTCCTCTCAGGAGAACCGGCCACAGCATGGGATACCACGACTATTAAATCACGTATCGGATTCCTATGGTTGGAGCGGAGTGAAGACTGCTCTGGGAAGCAACAGCCAGTGCCGTTATCAGCCCATCATCAAGCAGCCTGGAGTCAGAGCGCTCCTACATGATGGCTTAGGCTTGCTACCAAACTCAAGAGAAGCTCTCCTCAAATGTTTCCACTGAAGTACCCCAAAGGGCAGAGGAAACTCCAGGGTTCCTTCATGGCTCCTGCTCTCCCCAACCTATTGACATAACCCCAAACAACCCCAGCTCCTGCAAGGGGAGCACTTTCAGGTTTCTCATTTTATCTTAAAACTCATGTGAATTTTACTCCATACTATGCCTGGTTTTTTTTTGTTTCAATACAAGAATAATGTTTTAACTTAATAATACTCAGTTATAGGTCCCTCTTTAAAAACCCTCCCCCATTTGTTCCTTTCTTGTATTTCATGCCCTCCTATCAGCCAGGCTTTGGTGTCTAATATAGAACATCTCAACCAGTTCATAAATTTCTGCTTTTAATATAGTCTGAGTTACCACTCGCGCAGGCCACAGGAAAATACCAGGCCGTCCCCTCTGCATTCAGGCTTTTTTTTTTTAAAAAGATTTACTTAGTAACAATTTATCATTTAGTTGCAATTTTTAAAATAATCTTAATTGGCCACATATGTTATCAAATAAGAGCGGGTCTTGGAGCCTCCGCCTCCCTCCGCATCCTTCTCGGCTCCCCCCCCCCCCTTGCCCCGTTTGCGCATGCGCATGCGCACTGCCTCCTGCCCGCTGGAGAATGAATTCTGCCACTGGAGGCAGATACTATCACAGGAAAGCCTCCCCGTGATTGGAGATAAGATTACCGATACTGAAGCTGTTATTTTTAGGAGGGGAAGACTACTGCTTTTAAACCTCTTTCCCTCTTTTTCCTAGTGTGTCCTCTCTTAATTGTGGCTCCAGGTAGCCATAAGTCATTAGTGGTTTTTAATTTCTCTGAAACTGAAATAAGGTCTGAAAGGGTGGATTTGTCCTTTTTTCCCCTACTTTTCCCCCCCTTCCCCCCACCTTTTTTTTTTTTCTGGCTAATCGGAGGAACGCAACCACATCTGAAGCCACTTGGCTCATTATGAATTTCATGGAAACTGATTCTCTGAAAGTGTTTCCATATGTGTGTTCCCAATATATCCCATCCTCTCTAAATGGGAGCACAGACGTGTGCATGGGCTGGAAATGGCTTCAGGATGTGACAGAGCAGTCATATGACCGCTACGGCACTGTGGGTGGCCTCTTCTGAAAGACACGGTGTCCTGGGTGCTGGCCTCCTTCCTGCAGCGGATCTGGTTTCAAAGACTACCCACCCTTCCTAGCCTTTAAAAAGTTCTTAATCAAGGCCCAGCAAGAAGATCTCTCTCATTTTTCCTCCGTTTCTCTGCCCCCCCAACCCTCCGGTTCCTTCCTTCTCTCCTACTCTCCCTCCCTATGTGTGTGCATGTACACTCCCACATCTCCTACCGCTGGCCTCCTCTCCCCTCAAAAGAGGAAATATGTTATTCCAACAATATCCTCAAAATTTGGGTGGGTTTAGGGAATGGCTGAAGTTTCTGGAAACTGCCAGGTTGTTGTTTCTTTGTTTTTTTCCCTCTCTCTTTCCTTCAGCATAACATACTTTCTTAGCCTTGGGATCAGCTGGTCTTCCAGATTTTGTGAGCATGCAGTGGAAAAGTACAATTCATTACAACACGGAAAATAAATATTTATCCTGGATAGTTGAGGCACTTTTCCTCTCTTTTGCAAAACTATGGAGTTTGCTAGTCTGACCTTTCATTATCTTAAAAAATTTGGTTTCACATTCTCCTTTTTTCTGGTTTCTTCTCCATCGGTATGATCTACTACACTTCTTCCACATAGGGTATATTTTTCCAATTATTATCTAATGAAATTACAAGTAAAACTAATTTAGAGATAGATACTGGGTCATTTTAGTGTGGGGACAAATTCAGGGAAATTGAGAAAATTGATGGAAAAATCCTTTAAAACCTCAGTTTGGAAAATGCAAAGTACTCTTCTGCATATAGTCTAAAATTGATTTTTGGATAGTATTTACATAGCATTTCTTCTTCTGTCCTATTGCTGTTTGAGACTATGTTAGTCGTTCATCTGTGAGGCACATTTTTTGGAAGTACCCATTTTAGCATCATACTGTGTAGGTATAAGAATACATGGTTCTTATCCTTAATTTACTCTTCTTCAGCTGGAAAATGAAAACATTTCTCTAAAAACAATGATAAATACCTTAAAATGCACGGAGCAAAATTTATGTGCAAAAAAAGTTCAGGAGGTATATGATTTAAAAAAAGATGATGAGACTTTGTATCCTGGGAAGTTTTAATGTATGGGTGAGCTTTAAAGATGATGCCTGCCCAGACTTGGTCTGGCAGAGAGAAGAGTGGGGGGCCATGAATCTGGGAAGAGCATGAGCAAAGCGCCTATGAGGGTCCTGAGTGTATGTCCTGCTGTGAAGAGGACAGTTCATACTGAGGAGCAGTGGGACATGACCTTGGAAAAGTAGAACAGATGACTCTGAAAATATGCCAGTAGCCTCCTCCTCATTTCCTCCCCTCCATGGCCGAGGTGTCCCATCATGCTTTGTGAAAGGTGGCTGACCTTTGCCTGGGAGGGGGTGGTTGTCAGGCTCTGCCACCTGTGTGGCCTGAGAAGGTGATGTGTAAGCAGGAGGTTTCTCCCTGTCCCTGTGCATTTCCACAGAATGCAGATTTAAGACCCCTCGAGACCGATCCTCCCCATTTTCCCACTGGCAGGCCGAGTCAGAGCTGCAGAGCCAGAAGAACCTCCTCAGATTTACCTTGTGTCTAGGCTTCTGTTTCTTCATCTATAAAAGTAACCTCTGATTCTTGATGCCTCTCACGTACTTGCTCTGTCTACTGGTCCAGAAATTCAGACAGAGTGTGAGTTTTACCCTCTGTCACCTTTCTACCTACTCCACATAAATACCACCACCTCGGTGACAGCAGGTGCCCTGGGGTCCTGCGGCAGAAGAGTGGGCTTGCTCCCCTCCCTCAGGTCCTGTATTTGTGGCCTGGCCCTCTTGTTCCCTCATCTCCTCTCCGCATGGCACTCGGCAGGGACTGGTACCTGGATTCTGGCTCTGATGGTACTGGGAACGACACCAGCGGACAGGCAGCAGTATCTGTTCACTACTGGGGATGGACTGTCCAAAACGTGAGGTCCAGTGATGTCATGACACTCAGGAAGAGCTTCGACCACTCTTTAAAGAGAGTTTTATAAGGATGGATTCTTCAGAGTCATATTGGGATGCTGTTGGTCTGATATCAGTATTGCTTCAATGCTTTTTATATCTGTTTTTTTAACTTGTCAGAAATGTATTAACTATCTTACAGAGTTCCTGACTCCCAGACTGATTTACTTATTCACTCATTATCACCATCCATCCATATACATACCCTAAAAAGCAAAAACCAAAACACTTAAGCTCCTGGAGTATAGAAGCAATAGGAGAGGAAAAGAAATCATGACCTTTACACCCAGTGCTTTATAGCTGGGAGAGAATAGGCTAAGAAACAGTTAATAATTCAGTAAAGTAGCAACTCTTAAGGGCCCAAAAGAGAGATATGGGAAGGAACTGCTCTTGACACCAGAGGGAAAAAAGGAATTATAGAATAGAGCAGGTGGGGCAGGGCAGCCAAAAAACATTGTCGAAGGGGAAGAAGATTCTTCAAGAAAGCAGCTCTGTGGCGAGTTGAGGACTATACATTTCCAGAGGAGGAATGCCACGAAGGGGTCAATAAAAAGTTCTTGGGCTTTATTCGAGATTTGTCGAAGCAATAACTCCTACCATTTAAAAGGCCCCAATGAAGCTTTGAAGTTAACACCTCATTGCGGGGAAGCATGATGGCTTTTCATTCTGTACACGGATGCCTTCGTGTTACAGAGGAGAGCAAGGGACGCTGCCTGTGCCAGTTCGGTTCCCCTGGCTTCAGGGCCCCTCTTCCTTTCCTGTGCCTGACCTGTCGCCTCTGCTGGGGTGCGTCAGTTCTGCTTCAGGGAGGGGACGATGGGCGTGCCCAGTGTCTCCCAGCTGACAGTCCCAAATGACAAGTGCCTTGTCTGTTACTGTTCCCAGACTCCTCTGTTTTCTTTCATTCTAGAGATCGCCTTGCCCATTCTCAACCAACCCTGATTTACTGAGGATCTAGTGAGTGAGAAGGTGTATATCAGAGTGCTAGGTAAAGGCCTAGAAATGTCCAGTAGTATTGTGATTAAGCACTGAGGGGGAGACAAACAAGGATTAGACAAATCCTGCCCTCAGCAGCCCACTGTTGAGTGAGGAGTCAAGGATGAGCCAAGGTCACTGGCATTAGAAAGCAATGTGTGAAAGATGCTGGCGGGGGATTGCAGGCCACGGGACCCAAAGATGAGGGATTCTCTTTTATTCCCCCTTGTCTTTTTGGTTTTACTCCTTCCACTATGCTTTCTGCTTGCCCTGATGACCCAGGAAACCCCAGTGGGTAAAGAGAGGCAATTTCCTTGTTCCCTGTAGATCTTGAGAAGGCTGGGGAAGAGGCAAGACTTTTTAGAAATTTTTAATATTGATTTTATTTCTATTTGAGCTTTCTGCGCATTTTATTAATATAGTCTCCTCATGTATATTAGGTCTTGCTGCTACTGTGTTAACAAGCAAGGTTCTTGCAACTCTCTATGAGAGCTGCATTCCTTCACAGGCTATCTGACCGTGGCCAGAGGTGCAGATAGCAGAGCGGGAATGAAACACGTCTGTAGGAAACCAGCAGGTCCTACGGGAATCAAACCCTTGACCTCGGTCTCATTCACATGATGCCACAAGCAACTGAACTAATTGCCCACGATTTAGCAGATTAGCTCCAACAAGGCCTCAAAGAGCTGTCAGGATATCCCAAAGATAGTAATGCTCCCGGGGGTAACACAGAGGCTCCAGAGAGCCTATGGAAATACTCAGGTACAGTTAGATTTTCAAGGCAAGAAATGCATGGACCTGTGATTGTGACAACCACATTCCTTACGGGTAAATAAGATTGCAAAGAGGTCATGACTCTGCATCTTTCAGGCTGCATGATCTGTAGTGTACACAGATCCCCTTCTCCGGATCTCAGCTTGCCTGTTTGTTAATGGGTTAGCTTAGAATTAATTATCCAAGCAGTAGGTGAGGAATTTGGACATTTCCATCAGATATCCCAAGCAGCAGAGGAGGGTAAATGGGTGCTATAGGGAATCTGGAGGACATAGTCTAAAACTTAGTAAGTACAAAAGTTTGTTCAAGTCTCTTTTAGTTTGTTTACCTAAAAATTCACCCAAGTGTTCTATTCCATACATATCCTATTACTGTCCATATGCCCTGTCTCCAAGCCGAGTAAAACCAGCCCGTTGGGAAGATGCCCCATGTTTATCTTGGGCTTCAAGTAACTCCTGGCAGTACTGGCTTTATTTAATCAGCCAGTTGGAGGCAGGAGTTTTAAACTGGCTCGGGGGAGCTCTGTGCGACGAGGCACCTCCCTGGGGCAGTTACTGAGTTTTGTTTTCACATTTATAAAGTTAGATTGAGGTGTTAGCACTTTTAGAACTCTCCAGGCTTTTATCTGTGACCCCTCAATAAGTAGATAATACATTTTCTTTACCATTTTTGATATTAATATCCAGGTCCTTTTTTTTTTTTTTTTAAGTTTGTAGTTGTATTGAGGCTAACTAGCATAGTTCAGTAGAAGTAGTAGAAGAAGAAGTAGAAGACCATCTATAAGTACACCTGAGTTCACGTAAAAAACAGAGATTAAAATTATGGATGCCACCTTATTCAGGGAAAGGAAATTTATTTATATTATTTGCTTCTGCAAAAATGATTATAAACTAAAGATTAGGAAGGGCTTTATGTTTTTCTTTTTAGAATTCCGTCTCCTCACCTTAGGTTATTACATAAGGGATCTCCTGTGAAACTGTAACGAGTTGTTAATGTCTCTCCATGCAGAACACACTGCAGTATGTTTCAGAAACATTTCTTGGTAACACAACATGATTAAGGGAATTCCAGAAAATCCCATTTTTTTGTTAGTTATAAAAATGACTGTATAATCCCTTTAAAGTCCACATTAGCTGTCTTTGCCCAGAAGGAGTTAATCCTCAAGACATTACAGTCTCAAATGACTCAAAGTCATTGGTCCACATTCTGTCAGCCTAGCAGAAATTTGTTGCATTGTTTTCTATAAACCACAACCAGAGCTCATTAATTGAAAAATGAATGTCAATTTCCATTAGCTGGCATCTATAAACCAGAAAGGTACAGTGATCCTGGCATGTGATGGGTAATAAAAACATCAGCAAAATGTCTCAGGTAAAATAGAGAAGGTGAGGGAGTAGAGGAATAAATTCAAAACCATATTGGAGTTTACTGGCAGGGCCCCACATCAAGGGTTTTAATGAGGCTTCTGCATCAAAATAAGGGAAACCACATGGAATGTTAATTATGACTGCAGCATATTTTAAGTACAGATACCCACGAGAAGCATTTCTTTTCTTTTCTTTTTTTTTTTTTTAACATGGACAAGCCTGTCTGTGTGAGCTTCGTGCTTCTGTGGGGGGCAAACGGTGGTGTTTTCAGTGTGACTTCTTTCTGTTTGCGATTGTCCACATTATTCTGGTTTCTCTCACAAGAGCCGAACATTGAACTTAATCTGTACAGAAGTGGCCTGCCTAGAACAATTAGCGGCGCCAGCACTAGTTCACCTAGCTGCTCTGCAAGGCAAAGGCCGGCCGAGGAACATCTGGGGCCCTCACGTCCTGCGTGTGGCTCCTTCCGCAGAGGGCACCAGCACGGGGCTCGAGAGACCCTACGCCTGCTCCCGTTTGCCCTCTGTCAGAATCACTCGGCCCACATCTGAACCCTGGAGCCTAAAATTTTGCATCCGGGAGGGGTGAGGTAGAGACCGGTGGAAGATAGAAGACTTTGTAGAGAGCAGAGAGTAAACTGCCCAGAGTGTGTGAGTTTTGGTGCGTCATCTTGAAAGTGTTTGCTTCTGGTATCCGAAGCTGCTCACTAGCTCTTTACCCTCTGCTTAGGGGCCTGCGGATTCTGGGAAAGCACTCAGGAGGGGTGGGAACTTCTCTGCCTCCCCCTGCCCCTCAGACTGTTGCTTCTCCTCCTGTCCCGGAGTTCCCGGTGGTGATAGAGGGGTTAGAGCTGGAAGGGAACTTAGAGTTCATCCCCCCTCATTTTACAGATGATGACACTGCCACCTCTGACTTCTGCCTCTGGCCTTCCACTCTCAGTAAGAAGAGCCAGGCAGGTGAGACTTGTTATTAACAATTGCTGGGTCGGGCTGGGTGGGGCCGGCTGATTGGTACTGTCCGATTTTTGAGAACAACTTTTTTTTAAACTATGTATGGCTTTTTAAATTGTCGCTTTTGATGACAAACGCACATCCTGGCCCTTACAAAGATCCCAGGCAGTGTGCATTTTAACAAAGATCCACAACTCTTAGTCAGCACCTTTAAGGAAAACCATTAGGATCATTTCTTTAATAAACACTGTAGCATCCAAGAACAAGAGTTCAGTAAAAACGGGACTGAGGATGTACCTCTTGACGGAGGCCTTGATGGAGCACTAAGTGCTTTCCCTTACGGATGAAAACTAGGAAAAGCAAACACGGCAGACGCAAAGACTTGGAAGGTTTTAGATGTGACAAAATCTTAAGATCCCTGGGATCATAAAAGGCCTTGTCCTAATTCTGTCAATTTTTGAAAATCATAACCCAGTCTTTAAAGATCACCACTCTTAAGTTTTTAGGCATTTCAGAACACTGATTTCCACATGAAGTGCTTTATGACTATGGTTTTATAAGTTTAAGCACCAGAAATAGCTACAAAGGAGCCACACTGTTGGCTTTAGAAGTTAAGGGACTTTACATTTTAGAGCAAAACAAGCTTTGCCTCCAGGTACCACTTGGAGTTAGCCTGAAGCTAATTCTATAGGATGTGGCACAGGGGCCTGGTGAATGGATGCTGAGGGAGGCAGCCTCTTCCTTGTCCGCCTGCCGGGCATGGAGCCTCTCACAAAAGAGGCTGTTGGCACCTGGCCTAAATAAGCCCTAGGTCACCCATCAAGGCTCGAGATGCAACCTACTTATTTAGTTTATGACCCTCAGGAGAATTTCTAAGGGCTAGCCTCTCCCCCTTTGCCCCCAGAAAAATAAGATAGTTCCAGAATACATTGAAATCTGGTATGATTTTTTTGGCATTCATTACTAAGATGACGAATAAAATAAAGACTATAGGTGATTTTAAGAACTGAAGAGAAGTGATAGGAACATGTTAGGGTTTCTTTTTGGAGTTCCTTCATTGACGAAGGGGCCCTGCCAAGAGTACCAATAGCAAAACTGATCTTTGGGATTTCTTTATATTGCGTGGAGAAAAAGAAACTTGTCCTACTTAGTGAAAACATCCCTTTCAAATACCTGAGGTGCAACGAGAAACAAAAAGAGAGGAAAAAAAAATCAATGAGGATTCAGTCTTAAGTCTGGTGAGTGAATCTATGTGTTGGGTTGGTTTACACATAAGACCTAGCACACATTGGAGTTTTTAAAACCCTTTGGGGTTCTCTGGGGGGTGGGTGAAGGACTTAAGTACTGTCAAGTGAAAAAACAAAACAAAACAAAACTGTGTAGTGACCAGTGCATTTGAAGGTCTATTTGTGACTTGTTCCTTTTTGGGAAGCTAAAGGTTTTTTTGTTTTTGTTTTTGTTTTTGTTTTTTTCTTGTAAAAATTCTCTCATTATTTTAATTGATATTTACAGATTTTTTCCCCCCATCTTCTGTTATAATTTTTAGGTGCTTCAGAACTGGGCCCTTTTTCAGACCCCAGGCAGTTCCCAAGCATTTCATCCCTCACTGAGAGCCGCTTCTCCAACCCACGAATGCACTATCCAGCCACCTTTACTTACACCCCGCCAGTCACCTCAGGCATGTCCCTCGGTATGTCCGCCACCACCCACTACCACACCTACCTGCCACCACCCTACCCCGGCTCTTCCCAAAGCCAGAGTGGACCCTTCCAGACCAGCAGCACTCCATATCTCTACTATGGCACTTCGTCAGGATCCTATCAGTTCCCCATGGTGCCGGGGGGAGATCGGTCTCCTTCCAGAATGCTTCCACCATGCACCACCACCTCGAATGGCAGCACGCTATTAAATCCAAATTTGCCTAACCAGAATGATGGTGTTGACGCTGATGGAAGCCACAGCAGTTCCCCAACTGTTTTGAATTCTAGTGGCAGAATGGATGAATCTGTTTGGCGACCATATTGAAATTTCCTCAGCAGTGGCCCAGCGGTATCTGGGAGCTGCATCCCAAACGTATCAATATATACATATATAGAGAGAGTGCATATATATGTATATCAATGAGCTATCTACAAAGTGCCTATTTTTTAGAAGATTTTTCATTCCCTCACTCAGTCATGATCTTCCAACCATAAGAGGGTACAGATACTGAGAAGCAAAAGGCCCGAGAGACACCATCCTATCTAGGTTCCAGGTTGTTTTCTACTTAAAATGTACTTTTACAAACCAAGGAAAAAGGTATTTTTTTGTTGTGTTGTTGTTTGGCCTGTTACCACAAATCATCTGTTCCTATGGCAAGTCAGAGAGGCGGACTCCAGGTTCAGGAGGAAGAAGAGCAAAGCCACTTCCTCTCTGTGCTTTGATACCACACACCCTCGTGGTGACGGCTATGTCTGGACCCGTGCACTCTGCAGACCAGCTTCCAAAACCGGTCGAGGTGCACATCGGGCAAAGATGCACAAAGGTGCACAAAGGGCAAAGAGGGAGAATGGATGATTCCATCACAGTACCATCCATTCTGAGTCACTGTCCCAAACTTTGCTTTCAGACTTGCCGTGAGTTCTCATCTGAACTGTTTGGTTCAGTTTTTGTTCTTTTTTTTTTTTTTTTTTTTCTTTCATACTTTAAGAAAGTGACTTCAAAAAAATACTGATTGGAATAGATGATTTCATTTTACTTTTTAATACTTTGTTTCCTTTTCCCATTTAACCAAAAAGAAATCCCAGCCCTCAACACCACCCCTGCCCCATCCCTGCACCTTTCTCCTTTTATGCAAAACTCAAAATGGCAATACCTTATTATAGCCATAATGGTATAGATAGTGTTTGCGTTTGGCTGTGTGTTGTTTTCTTTCTTTTTTTTTTTTAAATTATGAATATGTGTAAAATCTGAGGTAACTTGCTAACGTGAATGGTCATATAACTTTAAAGATATATTTATAATTATTTAATGACATTTGGACCCTTGAAACTTTTCTTAGTGTACTGATACATTGACTTCGGTCTCTAAAAGTGCTCTTTATTAAATAACAAATTTCTTCAGTGGGCTAGAGCCATATCTGAAATATTGCTAAGCAATTTCAGTTCATCCAGGCACAATGTGATTTCAAAAATACGTCCATCTCCAAATATTTTAGATGTAGCTTGTTTTTTGTGATGTATGAAGGAAATGTTATGCTTCGTTCTTTCAGACCTTGAATTGCCTCTAACAGCTTTGTCTTCTAAAGCAATAATTAGGGATTGAAAAACCAACTCTTAGCCCTGTATCACTCATGTTGCCCTTTATTAGCATGAAATGCTGGAGTGATGTGGTTTCCCAGTTTCTTTTGAATAATGGTGACTCTTGTCATATTAAAAAGACAAGCACAAGTGAATCATTGAACTGCAGAAAAATGTTCTGTGGTTTCCTAGTAAAAGCAAAACTCTAAATCGCCAGGCTTCATAGTAAAGACACAGCTTAAAGCCACCCATGTAGCTTAAGGACTGATCATGATACACGTAGCCAGTAAAGCCAAATTGCACCAGGGATTCTTAACTAACCCGCCTTACCAAACAGTAAGTAAGGAGAACCCAGATCTGCCTCACCTAAGGCCCCATTGGCAGCTCTCTACGGAATCTGCATTTAAAGGAGCAGATTTAGCCGTTGTCTCATGGGAGCCATGTCATCTGAAGGAGTTGGAGACTTCCAGCAGATAGCTGAGCTGAGTTAATGTAGGGCCTTGGGGACCCATATCAAACCCCTTGGGGGTCAAAGGAAGGCAAGGCCATGTGGAGTTTGGTGTCTACTACTGTGTATGAATTTGAGCAGAAGCCCTCCTGAAGGATGCACTTTGGCCACTCCTGGTGACCACCTGGCAAATTCTCAGCGTGAATCCTTATTCCAAGCCAGGATCACTCCATGACACCACTGGGCAAATCCCTGCTGGCTCCCTCTCAGGTCCGGGGGACCCCTTTGTTTCAGTTCTGTGCTCCCACTGAGCAGAACCTTATAGAGATTTGTCCCCAGCCTCTGGGGACCCTTTCTCTGTAGTCATTCCCAGGCCCGCTTCATGGGCCGTCAAGCCTGGTGGGACGGTGTGTGTTGTGGGGGCATCTGGCCCTGTGCTACTGGGTGGGGGCCTCCCTTGCGACCACCCCAACTCCTCCTAACAAAAATCGAGGGCAAAACAAAACAAAACAAAACACTGCCTTCTAAAGGTTGTATACCAAGTATGCTTAGATAAATAAGCCACTTTTCTGTTACTTAACTAAGATGGAAGTAGTAACTGATACTATTTATTGTTTGTGTGTGGTAGCTTGAAGCACGCCACTGTCCATTTATTTGTTAAGTGTAAAATATGTGTGTTTGTTTCAGCAGCACTTAAAAAAGCCAGTGTCTGGTTACACATTTCAATTTTGATTAATTGACATAAAAATGTTACCGCCAGTGCCAGCTGTACCCTATTTAATAAAAAAGGTACTATATTTGTACATTATTTTTTAATGTTAAAAGGGCTTTTTTAAGTTTACAGTACACATACTAAGTGACTTTAGGGATGCTTTTGTGTTGAAATGTTATTATAGTGGCTGCAGGCAGCAACCCAGAAACACTTTAAAAAGTTTTTTTTTTTTTTTTCCTTGGGAAAAATTCAAGCACTTCTTCCTTCCACCCTCACTCCAACCACTCCAAAGGGGTAAGTCACATTTCTTGGATTGAATTCTGCCCTTTTTCAGCCTGAGGGTTAAATATTCCCTCCTCCTCCTCTTTTTTTTTTTTTTTTTTTTAACCGAACCCTTAATTTGCACTGGGTCATGTATATGATCTGTGATTTCAAGACCAAAGCAAAGCCTGACTATTCCTCCTACCACGGAACTGCGTACTAGCCAACACTCTGTATTTCCTTCAGGTTCAAAGAGCACGGTTCTCTTTGTAGCACAGACGTTGCTGGAGTTTTCGGTGTGACCAGCTCAGCCGCTTTCTGTCTTATTTTAGTTGTCTCACAAAGTGTGACCAGTGTCAGGGTTCCAGAACATACCACAGTGTTGATTTTAGATGAGTGAAATGACTTCCAGCCTGGAACTGAGAGACTCGACCAATGAACTACGGTTTGCTCTTCAGACAGTCTCACTAACCCCACCCTGCCCCCGGGGCCTTTTAAAAATGAGCAGAGAAATCCACACCGTTAGGGACCATCTATTGCAAACCCAGAGGGGAGGAGATATGTGTGCTCCTTAAGAGTTCCCTTCATTCCCAGGAAAGGGACTGACTCAGAGTCTAGGTTAATACATGGAAACACAAAGCATGAGTGAAGACAATAACGACTTCTATGACATTCAAAAGAACAATTATAAATAAAATAAAGAGGACTCTGGCAAACCTTGAATTTGTTGTTCTTCAAAAGAGAATGCATTTAAAAAATATTTTCTGTGTGAGAATTTTTTAGATGTTTGTTTACTTCATGTTTACAAATAACTGTTTGCTTTTTAATGCAGTACTTTGAAATATATCAGCCAAAACCATAATTTACAGTAATTTCTTAGGTATTCTGAATAAAATTCCATTTTTTTTTTTGGATATGCTTTACCATTCTTAGATTTCTGTGGAACAAAAAAATGTTTGTAGCATTTTGTGTAAATACAAGCTTTTCATTTTTATTTTTCCAATTGCTGTTGCCCAAGATCTGCTTTCCCTGCACATATTGTACAAATTCTGCTTTGTGCCACAGGCCATGATTGTGGATGAGTTTACTTTCAACTTCAAAGGGACTATTTGTATTGTATGTTGCAACTGTAAATGGAATTATTTGGCATTTTTCTCATGATTGTAATATTAATTTGAAGTTTGAATTTAATTTTCAATAAAATGGCTTTTTTGGTTTTGTTACGTGTGTACTTTGGGTCTTTTCTCAGCCGCGGTTTCTTCTCTAGTCTGACGCTTACTCCTGCCTACACCTGGGCCCTTCTTGGCCCTAGGACTTGCCAGGGCCAGAGGAGGGCGGGGTTCTCTGTGACTGGTGAGAGGTTAAAACATTTCGCTGAGTGCTGCCTTCTTGGTTCGTCCTACTCCTACAGAGGCGTGGGCAAAGGATCTAGCAGTGAACTCATTTCCTTGTCAGCCTGTGTCCGAAGGAGAGAGCGCCCTCCCCATCCTTGGGTAAAGCCCCTTTACTCTGACGAAGGGACCAGACTGCATATAAAAGACAGTGGGCTCCGCAGTCCGAGGGTTCTAATCTCTGGGCAGTTGAGCAGGAGCCAGCAAGTGAATTTCTTCCTGGCTAGGGTCAGAGGATCTCAGGCAGCCCTGCCATAGGAGATAATCTAGCTGCTTCCCACATCTCTTTTGGGTTCTTAAAAACAAAATCAGTCAAAGCTCAAGGGTAAGTAAAAATGGACTTTGGCCTGGAGAGCTGTAGCCTCAGAAAAATTCTACTAGGGAGCAGGACTATAGTTTGGAGATCTGTTTGTTTTTAATGGGTTATTGTGTATTTTTGGTAAGTCCCTCCCCTTTGATAAGGTTGAGGGCCTGGGTAGAGTGGCTGCTCTCTTTCTGGCCTGTGCTATCTGTCCTCTTTGGCTTACCACAGTTCTAAAAGAAGGACCAGAAACCGTGAGGTGGAGATGCTCAGGCGCGGGCCAGTGGACCACGTGATCTAGAGAGAGAGGCCTCCTTTGAGATCTGCTCATTCTTACCCCTTTGGCATTGTGTTCTGAGAAATCTTGGAGACCGCTAATTTCTAAGATTAGGAGACATCCTGAAAGCACGCGGGTGAGACCTAGGCCAGTGAACTTGTTTGCAGCTCTTTGAAGATGTATATTTATTTTTCCTTTTTTATTAGACATCTGTGTGGCTTTCAAAGGCATTGCATGGGAGGTGGGCAGAGTGGCTTTTCCTTTCTCTCCATCTTTGTCCAGCAGCATGGTTCAGGGCAAATGGCTTCACTCCTCTGGGTCTCAGTTTTTGGGCATATGGAGAGGCATCGGGCTAGACCTTGGCTTTGTTGACATTTCAGGCTGGAAAGTTCTTTGTGGTGTGTGTGTAGGGTGTGTGGTCCTACACATCATAGAAGGTTTAGCAGCCTGTCTCTGGCTTCTACCCACTAGATGCCGATAGCACTGCACCACTTGTGACAATGACGTGTGTCTCCAGAATGTTCCCTGGGAGGAAAAGTCGTCCCCAATCCAGAACCAGTGGGCTAGAGGCTCTCTCTCAATTCTTTGGTCAGGCTTTCTTGACAGAACTGGTGTGAAAATACACTGCTCATTATAACAGGATAGCCAGGGGGAAGACGGAGGGCCCTCCCCAGAGGTGGATGTGCATCAGCCTTTTCCAGCCCTTCACCTGCTTGTCACTCTGAGGTTGGGAGGTGTCATGAGTGGGGCTTCTGGCTTTCCTGTCTGCATGTCTCTTCCTCCTCACGTCCCAGGGGACGGCTCAGCTGGGGAGCTTTGTGAGGCCCTGATGGCTTGGCCATGTTCATCATGGCTGCTTCAGTTCTCACTGGAAACAAAAGGCGGAGAAAGAGAGACGTTTGTCCAGTGTGCCTGACCCCTTATGCCCCCTGCCCCCGTATACCTTATCATCAGGCAGTGCTTTGAGAGTGGGCATTTCCTGTTAACTCAATCCCAGCCAACACTGGCCCAATAAACACCTCAGCTCTCTGCTACAGAGTTTATTTGGCTGGGAAATGGGTATTGTCATGTAAACAGGAAACCCCCTGAAGTTATTATCTACAGATGCGGTTGAAGAGCCACATGTTTATATTTATGGAATTTGAGAACAGTCTGAAAAGGCAAGGGAGGAGGTAGGGGAAGACCTTGTTCACAACCAGTGAGTGAGAGCAGGGTGTACAGATCCTCACAAGCCGGTTTCTCCTTCCTCTGGAAATGGGTGGCTGACAATCACGTCACAGCCAAAGCCACAGCTTGACTGATTCAAGCAAACAGCCCTACCGCAAGTATCAGGTAAACTGTACAATCTAGTCACTTCCCTGCCCCAATCATTTGGAAATCATTTTAGAGACCAGTTCTAGGAAACAATGGTTTGGGGGTATCTACAAAGGTAGGAGGCTTAGGAGAAGATGATCATGTTACCGTCTCTAAGTTTTTCTGGGGACAACTCAACTGCCTGCCAGTTTTAGTGAGCCCGGGCCAGCTCGCCTGTGGGATGGCAGGCAAACTCCTCAGGGGCCCCAGGAAGGATGTCTTCTTGCCAGAGCTGTCTGGGTTTTGGTATAGGGAAAGTGCAGGTGGTGAGACAGCTGGACTGCCCGCCAGGGCACTGGGTTACTCCAATTCCTTTTCCGCCCACTTCTGTTCTTCCTTCGTTGGTTCTCCCTTCAGGACTGCAGAAGATGCTAAGGGAGGCCAGGTAGGAACCAATGCATGGAGAGCAGATGCTCTGTATTTGAATTCTGAGCTCTGAGCAAAGGCAAGGGAATCTCTCTCCTCCTTGTCTCCATTTCTGGGTACCCTGATCGGTCTCTCGGTGACTTCCCAGTAGACGGTACTCAGCTGGGAGGCCTTGGAAGTGAAGATGTTAAGAAGCTATGAATTCAGTTATGAATGTAACAAAAAACAGGGTCCACCACAGAAGAAAAGGGAACTACACTGAGGGCTGTGCGCATGCGTGTCCCTCAAGGGAGGTAGCGAGGACGTAGAGGGATGGAAAGGGATGACTGAGCAACCATTCAGGGAAAACTGAAGTGCGCACACGCACACACGTACACGCACATATACTCCATACAGCGTTTACTTGTCTCAGGTGTTTTTCTTGCAAATCCTACAAAAGAGTACCTCATTCCATAAGTGGTGAAGAAGCAGTTCTTCTCCGTATAGGTTATTTAGACAGAACAAGGGACACCGGATGTTCCCTGAAATGTCGGGAGTACCCTGAAGCTGACATTTAAGAAGGGGTTGTTATTTTTGTGAAGCTTTTATTAAGAGCTTTTTTTGTGACGCGACTGGCCCTGCTGTTGAGACATGCATCACTCGTTGGAAAGCAGAAGGATCAAGTTTCTGGAAGCCCACTTAACTTTTGCTAAAACTTATTTTGTTTTGTTTTCTTATTTCGTGGCAATGATGTCTGGCCACTTAGCGAGGTTTTCTGGAAAACCTGCTTTCTGTTTTTAGCCAACACAGCTCACAACTTGATGGCTTCCCCCCGCCCCCACCCAAGGTCATTCTGTGCCACTCTGTAGCCAGTAAGGAAAAGGGAAGAATTGCTCACCCTTCATTTTTATAAAGAAACCAAGACCATACAGCAAAATGGTAAAAGAAAAAAAAAAAAACTGAGGTGGAAATCTGGGGGGCAAGCAAAAGGTTCTTCCACACAAGCCCCTCAAGAAGTAGTTTTGTCTGCACAACATTAAATGAGACCAGAATCCAAAATTAGTAATGGGGTCTCAGGTGGCCTGTACTCCTTAGGCCTGAGACATTTCTCCTGGAGAAGCTGAAGTATCAGAGTGAGCTGGGATGTGGAAAATGGAAGCGGGATACAGCAGGCTGTGTGGAGTGAGGCAGTCAGGATCCGGTGGCTTTGAGGGAGAGGAGTACCGGGAACTCCCAGCTGCATGATGGACTGACATAAACGTGCGAATTGATTCCTCGAAAAGAAACAAGAAAGCTAGCAACGAAACCCGCCACACGCATCATCGTGGGAGAATTAATACAACGGTTTTATGTTTAAATCTCCTTCGACATCATTTCCTTCCTAAATGAGGTCATTTATTTATTTTTTTTTTAGAATTCCATCCACCCCTCTGACAGAGCAACAGCTCAGGCGAGTTTCACTTTCTGTTTCTGAGTTTCCCTGAATTCTTTTGCTCCCCCCGCTCCCAAAGCAGAGGAGCCTTCTGTGGCATCCTGACATCTCCGGGGCGGGGGTAGTGGGGACACCTCAGCCCCATTCTGTCTTCTCTAACACTCATTTCATATTTCAGTCTTGAAAGTCACCCTGACCTTTCTTCTCCTCAGCCATGTGTGCTTCAAGAGCTTTTTTGTGTGCGGATTTTTTTTGGGGGGGGGGGAGCGTAGGGAGTGTGAGTCCTTATCAAGATCTTCTTATTAGTGGTTTTCACAGATGAGAAGGGCAGAGATTATCACTGAGCGTGATCCTCCACCATGGCTTCTGGAACCTACTCTGTGCTCTCAGGTTGTGCCGGGCAAGATGGAGGGGCCCACTTTCCTGTCTTGTGGGCACGAGAGGGAGCGAGGAGGACCGGGAGGGAGGCGAGTGTGGAACTTTCTCAAGGAGTTAAGTGGTTAATAGGAACTCAGTTTTTTTTATTGGCTAATAAAACCTCCCCAGGTTTTTTCATATTATATGGTTCCTTCAGGCTCCCAGCTCCCAGCCCGATGCTTAAAAAAAGAAAAAAGGCGCAAACAACAACAAAAAGCTGGAACCTAACTACCAGGGCCGTCCCAGTCATGTTTACTTTTTCATTTCCGCAGTTGTAAAAAAAAAAAAAAAAACCCTCCTCTGGTAGTTCAGTTTTATCACACGGCAGGAGCAGATCAGTGTTTGAACGGCTCCCGGGCTCCCTGCCTCCCAGGGTGAGGAAGAAGCCCACTCTTGGTCTCTGGTTCAGGGAAAAGAGGAGGGAACCTCGAGGCAAATGATGGATGCGTCAGGGAAATTTGGAAAAGCGGTGGGGGGAGGAGGGAGAGCAGATATTGAACTGCGATACATCTCTGGAATCCTGAATGCAAATGATCTCTGTCCTTTTATTGCCAGTGGTGCTGTTCTCCCAACAGAGCAGGATGTTCTTGTTTTTTTTTTTTTTTTTTTTTTTTTTTCTGTTCCAGATAATTTTATTTTATTTTTTTTTTTTTTTCAAAACTTTTTTTTTTTTTTTATTAATTTTTTTATTTTTTATAAACATATATTTTTTATATACATATATTTTTATCCCCAGGTCTGTGAATCACCAGGTTTACACACTTCACAGCACTCACCAAATCACATACCCTCCCCAATGTCCATAATCCCACCCCCTTCTCCCCAACCCCCTCCCCCCGGCAACCCTCAGTTTGTTTTGTGAGATTAAGAGTCACTTATGGTTTGTCTCCCTCCCAATCCCATCTTGTTTCATTTATTCTTCTACCCACTTAAGCCTCCATGTTGCATCACCACTTCCTCATATCAGGGAGATCATATGATAGTTGTCTTTCTCTGCTTGACTTATTTCGCTAAGCATGATACGCTCTAGTTCCATCCATGTTGTTGCAAATGGCAAGATTTCATTTCTTTTGATGGCTGCATAGTATTCCATTGTGTATATATACCACATCTTCTTGATCCATTCATCTGTTGATGGACATCTAGGTTCTTTCCATAGTTTGGCTATTGTGGACATTGCTGCTATAAACATTCGGGTGCATGTGTCCCTTTGGATCACTACATTTGTATCTTTAGGGTAAATACCCAATAGTGCAATTGCTGGGTCATAGGGCAGTTCTATTTTCAACATTTTGAGGAACCTCCATGCTGTTTTCCAGAGTGGCTGCACCAGCTTGCATTCCCACCAACAGTGTAGGAGGGTTCCCCTTTCTCCGCATCCTCGCCAGCATCTGTCATTTCCTGACTTGTTGATTTTAGCCATTCTGACTGGTGTGAGGTGATATCTCATTGTGGTTTTGATTTGTATTTCCCTGATGCCGAGTGATATGGAGCACTTTTTCATGTGTCTGTTCGCCATCTGGATGTCTTCTTTGCAGAAATGTCTGTTCATGTCTTCTGCCCATTTCTTGATTGGATTATTTGTTCTTTGGGTGTTGAGTTTGCTAAGTTCTTTATAGATTCTGGACACTAGTCCTTTATCTGATATGTCGTTTGCAAATATCTTCTCCCATTCTGTCAGTTGTCTTTTGATTTTGTTAACTGTTTCCTTTGCTGTGCAAAAGCTTTTGATCTTGATGAAATCCCAGTAGTTCATTTTTTCCCTTGCTTCCCTTGCCTTTTGCGTTGTTCCTAGGAAGATGTTGCTGCGGCAGAGGTCGAAGAGGTTGCTGCCCGTGTTCTCCTCAAGGATTTTGATGGATTCCTTTCGTACATTGAGGTCCTTCATCCATTTTGAGTCTATTTTTGTGTGTGGTGTAAGGAAATGGTCCAATTTCATTTTTCTGCATGTGGCTGTCCAATTTTCCCAGCACCATTTATTGAAAAGGCTGTCTTTTTTCCATTGGACATTCTTTCCTGCTTTGTCGAAGATTAGTTGACCATAGAGTTGAGGGTCTATTTCTGGGCTCTCTATTCTGTTCCATTGATCTATGTGTCTGTTTTTGTGCCAGTACCATGCTGTCTTGATGATGACAGCTTTGTAATAGAGCTTGAAGTCCGGAATTGTGATGCCACCAACGTTGGCTTTCTTTTTCAATATCCCTTTGGCTATTCGAGGTCTTTTCTGGTTCCATATAAATTTTAGAATTATTTGTTCCATTTCTTTGAAAAAGATGGATGGTACTTTGATAGGAATTGCATTAAATGTGTAGATTGCTTTAGGTAGCATAGACATTTTCACAATATTTATTCTTCCAATCCAGGAGCATGGAACATTTTTCCATTTCTTTGTGTCTTCCTCAATTTCTTTCATGAGTACTTTATAGTTTTCTGAGTATAGATTCTGTGTCTCTTTGGTTAGGTTTATTCCTAGGTATCTTATGGTTTTGGATGCAATTGTAAATGGGATTGACTCCTTAATATCTCTTTCTTCTGTCTTGCTGTTGGTGTAGAGAAATGCAACTGATTTCTGTGCATTGATTTTATATCCTGACACTTTACTGAATTCCTGTATAAGTTCTAGCAGTTTTGGAGTGGAGTCTTTTGGGTTTTCCACATATAGTATCATATCATCTGCGAAGAGTGATAATTTGACTTCTTCTTTGCCGATTTGGATGCCTTTAATTTCCTTTTGTTGTCTGATTGCTGAGGCTAGGACCTCTAGTACGATGTTGAATAGCAGTGGTGATAATGGACATCCCTGCCGTGTTCCTGACCTTAGCGGAAAAGCTTTCAGTTTTTCTCCATTGAGAATGATATTTGCGGTGGGTTTTTCATAGATGGCTTTGATGATATTGAGGTATGTGCCCTCTATCCCTACACTTTGAAGAGTTTTGATCAGGAAGGGATGTTGTACTTTGTCAAATGCTTTTTCAGCATCTATTGAGAGTATCATATGGTTCTTGTTCTTACTTTTATTGATGTGTTGTATCACATTGACTGATTTGCGGATGTTGAACCAACCTTGCAGCCCTGGAATAAATCCCACTTGGTCGTGGTGAATAATCTTTTTAATGTACTGTTGAATCCGATTGGCTAGTATTTTGTTGAGTATTTTCGCATCTGTGTTCATCAAGGATATCGGTCTATAGCTCTCTTTTTTGGTGGGATCCTTGTCTGGTTTTGGGATCAAGGTGATGCTGGCCTCATAAAATGAGTTTGGAAGTTTTCCTTCCATTTCTATTTTTTGGAACAGTTTCAGGAGAATAGGAATTAGTTCTTCTTTAAATGTTTGGTAGAATTCCCCCGGGAAGCCGTCTGGCCCTGGGCTTTTGTTTGTTTGGAGATTTTTAATGACTGTTTCAATCTCCTTACTGGTTATGGGTCTGTTCAGGCTTTCTATTTCTTCATGGTTCAGTTGTGGTAGTTTATATGTTTCTAGGAATGCATCCATTTCTTCCAGATTGTCAAATTTATTGCCGTAGAGTTGCTCATAGTATGTTCTTATAATAGTTTGTATTTCCTTGGTGTTAGTTGTGATCTCTCCTCTTTCATTCATGATTTTATTTATTTGGGTCCTTTCTCTTTTCTTTTTGATAAGTCGGGCCAGGGGTTTATCAATTTTATTAATTCTTTCAAAGAACCAGCTCCTAGTTTCGTTGATTTGTTCTATTGTTTTTTTGGTTTCTATTTCATTGATTTCTGCTCTGATCTTTATGATTTCTCTTCTCCTGCTGGGCTTAGGGTTTCTTTCTTGTTCTTTCTCCAGCTCCTTTAGGTGTAGGGTTAGGTTGTGTACCTGAGACCTTTCTTGTTTCTTGAGAAAGGCTTGTACCGCTATATATTTTCCTCTCAGGACTGCCTTTGTTGTGTCCCACAGATTTTGAACCATTGTATTTTCATTATCATTTGTTTCCATGATTTTTTTCAATTCTTCTTTAATTTCCCGGTTGACCCATTCATTCTTTAGAAGGATACTGTTTAGTCTCCATGTATTTGGGTTCTTTCCAAACTTCCTTTTGTGGTTGAGTTCTAGCTTTAGAGCATTGTGGTCTGAAAATATGCAGGGAATGATCCCAATCTTTTGATACCGGTTGAGTCCTGATTTAGGACCGAGGATGTGATCTATTCTGGAGAATGTTCCATGTGCACTAGAGAAGAATGTGTATTCTGTTGCTTTGGGATGAAATATTCTGAATATATCTGTGATGTCCATCTGGTCCAGTGTGTCATTTAAGGCCTTTATTTCCTTGCTGATCTTTTGCTTGGATGATCTGTCCATTTCAGTGAGGGGAATATTAAAGTCCCCTACTATTATTGTATTGTTGTTTATGTGTTTCTTTGATTTTGTTATTAATTGGTTTATATAGTTGGCTGCTCCCACGTTGGGGGCATAGATATTTAAAATTGTTAAATCTTCTTGTTGGACAGACCCTTTGAGTATGATATAGTGTCCTTCCTCATCTCTTATTACAGTCTTTGGCTTAAAATCTAATTGATCTGATATAAGGATTGCCACTCCTGCTTTCTTCTGATGTCCATTAGCATGGTAAATTCTTTTCCACCCCCTCACTTTAAATCTGGAGGTGTCTTCGGGCTTAAAATGTGTTTCTTGGAGGCAACATATAGATGGGTTTTGTTTTTTTATCCATTCTGATACCCTGTGTCTTTTGACAGGGGCATTTAGCCCATTCACATTCAGGGTAACTATTGAGAGATATGAATTTAGTGCCATTGTATTGCCTGTAAGGTGACTGTTACTGTATATGGTCTCTGTTCCTTTCTGATCTACCACTTGTAGGCTCTCTCTTTGCTTAGAGGACCCCTTTCAATATTTCCTGTAGAGCTGGTTTGGTATTTGCAAATTCTTTCAGTTGTTGTTTGTCCTGGAAGCTTTTAATCTCTCCTTCTATTTTCAATGATAGCCTAGCTGGATATAGTATTCTTGGCTGCATGTTTTTCTCGTTTAGTGCTCTGAAAATATCATGCCAGCTCTTTCTGGCCTGCCAGGTCTCTGTGGATAAGTCAGCTGCCAATCTAATATTTTTACCATTGTATGTTACAGACTTCTTTTCCCGGGCTGCTTTCAGGATTTTCTCTTTGTCATTGAGACTTGTAAATTTTACTATTATGTGACGGGGTGTGGGCCTATTCTTATTTATTTTGAGGGGCATTCTCTGAACCTCCTGAATTTTGATGCTTGTTCCCTTTGCCATATTGGGGAAATTCTCCCCAATAATTCTCTCCAGTATACCTTCTGCTCCCCTCTCACTTTCTTCTTCTTCTGGAATCCCAATTATTCTAATGTTGTTTCGTCTTATGGTGTCACTTATTTCTCGAATTCTCCCCTCATGGTCCAGTAGCTGTTTGTCCCTCTTTTGATCAGCTTCTTTATTCTCTGTCATTTGGTCTTCTATATCACTAATTCTTTCTTCTGCCTCATTTATCCTAGCAGTGAGAGCCTCCATTTTTGATTGCACCTCATTAATAGCTTTTTTGATTTCAACTTGGTTAGATTTTAGTTCTTTTATTTCTCCAGAAAGGGCTTTTATATCTCTCGAGAGGGTTTCTCTAATATCTTCCATGCCTTTTTCGAGCCCGGCTAGAACCTTGAGAATTGTCATTCTGAACTCTAGATCTGACATATTACCGATGTCTGTATTGATTAGGTCCCTAGCCTTCGGTACTGCCTCTTGTTCTTTTTTTTGTGGTGAATTTTTACGTCTTGTCATTTTGTCCAGATAAGAGTAAATGAAGGGGCAAGTAAAATACTAAAAGGGTGGCAACAACCCCAGGAAAATATGCTTTAGCCAAATTAGAAGAGATCCAAAATCGTGAGTGGGGAGAAAGGGGATAAAAAGAGGTTCAAAAAGGAAGAAAGAAAAAAGAAAAAAAAAAAAGAAAAGAAATTTTTTTTTAAAAAAAAAACACCTAAGAAAAATGTAAAAAAATATATATATATATTAGATAAACTAGTAAAAAATCGTTAAAAAAGAAAAAGGTAACAGTTAAAAAAAAAAAAATTTTACCCGAAGGCGAGAAAAAAAAAAAAAAAATGAAAAAGAAAAAATTAAATTAACTGCAAGACTAAAAAAAATCACAGGAAAAAAGCCATGAGTTCCGTGCTTGGCTTTCTCCTCCTCTGGAATTCTGCTGCTCTCCTTGGTATTGAAACCGCACTCCTTGGTAGGTGAACTTGGTCTCGGCTGGATTTCTTGTTGATCTTCTGGGGGAGGGGCCTGTTGTAGTGATTCTCAAGTGTCTTTGCCCCAGGCGGAATTACACCGCCCTTACCCGGGGCCGGGGTGAGTAATCCGCTCGGGTTTGCTTTCAGGAGCTTTTGTTCCCTGAGCGCTTTCCGTAGAGTTCCAGAGGACGGGAATACAAATGGCGGCCTCCTGGTCTCCGGCCCGGAGGAGCCGAGAGCCCAGGGCCCCACTCCTCAGTGCGCCCTCAGAGAACAGCGCCCAGTTACTCCCGTCTGCCTGACCTCCGGCCGCGCTCCGAGCTCACCGAGCCTGCGACCGGTTCAAGGTAACACGGGGCTGCGAGCTTACTGTCGGCTCTGTCTCTGTAGCCGGCTTTCCCGTTCCAATACCCGCAAGCTCTGCGACACTCAGACACCCCCGATCCTTCTGTGACCCTGCGGGACCTGAGGCCACGCTGACCCCGCGTGGGCTTCGCCCCGGTTTAGCCTCTGGAGCGATGTCCCTCCGCGGAACAGACTTTTAAAAGTCCTGATTTTGTGCACGGTTGCTCCGCCGCTTGCCGGGAGCCGGCCCCTCCCCCCGGGGTCTATCTTCCCGTCGCTTTGGATTCACTTCTCCGCCGGTCCTACCTTTCAGAAAGTGGTTGTTTTTTTCTGTTTCCAGAATTGCTGTTCTTCTTCTCTTCGATCTGCCGATGGATTTTCAGGTGTTTGCAATCTTTAGATAAGCTATCTAGCTGATCTCCGGCTAGCTGAAGCAGTCTCAGCTTGCTACTTCTCCGCCATCTTGACTCCTCCTGGATGTTCTTGTTTTTAATAATAGCCAGACCAGATGCTAAATTCTCCTCGGCAACGTGCTGTATAAGTGAGAAGGCAAACAGCTGATTCCTGTTAAGATGAACACCAGGAGAATAAGCCAGAAAGTATGAGAAGTCTCTGGAGGTTTTTGCTTTGTAAACCCCTGTTTGGCAGAAAGATCACAGAACCCAGGCTGAAAACACAGTGTGTTCCTCCTGCACCCGTTCCTCATCGGAGCCGCTCGCTGGGGGCCTCCGGGGCCTCCTGCCTCCGCCAGCCGGCCCTCGCCTGAGCAAGCCAGAGGACTGGCTCGCAGGTTCCCCCAGAGGGGAAGTCGGAAGCCCCGAGCCCTTTGGCTTTCAATGACTGTAGAAAAATACGCATCAATAGGAGGAATTTTTTACTTGCTCCTTGCCATAGAAAATAGTGAAATCCTGAACATGAGCCAATAACTTTAAAATGGCATCTTTGTTCCATCTTTTTCACTCCCTTCTTCCCCCTGTCAGAGTCTATAAAACCTCTCGGTTATTATTTTGTTTTAGAATATGCCACACATGTAAGATGCTGCTTTCTTCTCTCCCAGGGAGCTGCCAGAGCCAGAGGCGCTGTGGGGGCTGGTGGAGGGGCCCACTGACCAAAGCAGGCAGAGACCAGTCCTTACGCTGCTGCCGCTCAGGTCACCTCAGGAGGCTGGCCTGAGGTGGCTTCCGTGAGAAAGCAGGGGTGCCCTGAGTGAGGGGTCCATACAGCGCCCTCTGACCATCTCTCTCTGAGGCCTTGCCTGCAGGCCTGCAGGAGAGTGAGGGAGAGAGAAGGAAGGGCTGCGGGGAGCAGGTGGAGAGGCACATTGTAGTTCTAGAAAGTCCCTTTGCTCCCCTGGCCTCTTGACACCACCCTCCTGAGCCCTCCCCTGTGATTCACAAAGGGGCATGCTAGCTCCCCCTTCCTCACTGATTTCTTCTTCCCTAACTGTCCTCGAGGTTCACTTGGCCCCAGCCTCCCTGAGATGAACATCCTGGGGAGAAAGGAATGGAAGCAGATTATTTACCTCCTTCCCCCTTAGGATGGCACTGAAGGCCATTCTTTTAATTTCCGTTTGGGGGAAAAGTTGGATTTGGTACTGGTGGCAGGATCAAGTAATAACAGTAAGACTCAATATTTAATTTACACTGTACACTTGACTATAAGTCTGGTGCTTTGATTGGTATTTCACGTGCCTTGTGTCAGACTTCCCAGGAGCCTGTGAAGAAGTTAGTACTGTTTTTAACCCTCTGTTTTGGATGAGGAGACCGAGAATCAGACTGTCCCAGGGTTATACAACTATGAAAACTCAAGCCTCCATCTGCCCAATTCCAAAAACTACGTTCCTAAGCTAAAACTTGACATGCCATCTCAGTTATCATCCACATAATGAGAATTAAATGAGTTAACGAGATAAGAAAATGCCTAGCACATAATAGATAGACGGTACCCATTATTATTACTCATCATAATTAAGACAATTATATTAAAAAGCATAAATAAAATTTTCAGATCGGGTGAATCACCAAAGAGCACCAAGTGGAATAACTTTTTAGAAACTATTATTTTAGGTGGCTCAGTCAGTTAAGCATCCGCCTTTGGCTTGGGTCATAATCTTGGGGTCCGGAGACGAAGCTACGCCTCAGGCTCCTTGCTCAGCAGGGAGTCTGCTTCTCCCTCTCCCTCTGCCCACCCCCCCCAAAATAAATAAATAAAAGTCTTTTTAAAAGAACCATTATTTAAACGGTTTAAAAAATGTCACTCTTTGAGAGAGTAAATTTTAAGAGAGAGAGAGAAAGCACAGGAGAGTGTAAGTGGGGGAGGACAGGGGAGAGAGAGAATCTTAAGCAGGTTCCACACACCTCATGGAGCCTGGTGTGGGGCTCAGTCTCACAACCCAGAGATCATGACCTGAGCCAAAATCAAGAGGTGTACACTTAACCAACTGAGCTACAGATAAAAGGTATTATGGAACTTAAATCGGCAGTATTGGCTTCACGTAATGGGAGAAAGATCCAGGCCAAGAAATTTCTGTCAGCATCAACTCTTACCTTTCCAGGAGTGGCTTTGGCATCTGTCTCACCACCTGACAAAGGGGCAGCACTGAGGGCCCCCATATCTGAACTGGCATCATTAAGAGGCAATGCTATGTAGTGGAGACAGCTGATCGGAGGCCCAAGGCTTGAGGAAACCCAGCTGCAGCCTGAGATAGGATGCTGGTGTGTGCCAAGCTTTGCACACACGTGTCCAGCCTGGAGGATCCTGGGAAGGGGGCATCCTTGCTCCCAGCCCTACATTACTTCAGTCTCTTTTGCTGAATAGGTGGGGCTTCTCCAACTTTCTTAAAGCATTTTACAGACTATTTCCTTAAGTCCACCTGATATGAAATTGATATCCCATTTTATTGAAATCCCAGAGAACAGAAGTGACCTCTCTCCCTGTTGCCACTCTGCTTCATTTTTGCAAATATTTATTGAACCCCTGCAATGGGCAGAGCAATAGGCTGGCAGGCTCCCCTCCACTAAAAAGCATATCAGAACGGGGTGTTTGGGTGGCTCAGTGGGTTAAGCCTCTGCTTTCACTCAGGTCATGATCTCAGGATCCTGGGATTGAGCCCCGCATCAGGCTCTCTGTTCAGCAGGCAGCCTACTTCCCCTGCTCTCTCTCTGCCTGCCTCTCTGCTTACTTGTGATCACTCTCTCTGTCAAATAAATAAATAAAATCTTTATTTAAAAAAAAAAGCATATAGGAAGACATCTTTGTTTAATTTAATGCCTCCCAATAAGAGGTGTTTGTCAGGACCTCTTTATGGAAGCAAATTCGTGAGAGCTTCAGATTACCAACAACAGAGATTAAAAAGTTAGCAATTGGTTTCTAGAGAGAATTTAGATGGTTTTGATTTCTGCTTATAGCCAATTTCATTTCCCATTTCTCATTTCCGAAAATACTCAACGTATTTATAAGGCACTTGGCATCTATATTTAGTCATACAAGCCTTTCATTTCCACCACAATATATGGGAGGCTTGGTGTTTAAAGAGTGGGTGATTTTCATACAGGCAAAGGGAGAGGGGCCGCTCTTCCATTTTCTCTTCCTCGCCGTAACAGCCGTGCGGCCAACCATGCGTGGAGGGATTGAGGTATGTTTTGAAAGGGGTAGCAGAGAGTGGCAAAAAGATCTGGGTTCCAGATCCTTAACCCCTACGGACTAAATATGTGACCTTGAACAGGCCACTTAACCTCTCTTGACCTCCTCCTTAATAGTGGACAATAATATATTACCTGCTAGATGGCATGTTAAGAGAGTATGTAGTAACTCTTACCTGTAGATGAGGAGTGGTTTCTAGAACACAGAAATTATGAGCAGTTTTAAGAGGTGCCGCTAGAGTCTGCCTAGCATTAAGAGAGAATGAGGTCCATTGTTTCTCACAGAATTGGCAAAACTGACCATTTTGTAGAGGGTGAAGAGACGGAATCCCAGAGAGGTCAGATCACTTACGCGAGGTCACCCTGAAATTGAAGAGGGGAAGCCAAGTGTTGAACATCTACTTTCGAGCAGCTCCCATCCTTATTCTCTGAAGAATCTTTGCTCCTTTATGATGGCAGTGTATTCCTTCATGAAGCCCCAATGCTTCATTACTTTTCTAGTTTTTATGAACCGATTTTCACTTGATAGAAACTCAGGCAAGCTGATTCTGTTAAAAACTTCGTATACTCATGTAAAGAAACTTCCAGCATACTGATTCCATACCATGCTCCAGCTAACCATATTGAAAGACACCTGTTATATATTATTTCAAAAACAAAAAAAAAACAATAAATTTGTACACCAGGCCTGACTTGGTGAGTGGAGCATTAAGGCTAAGAACATCCATGCCGTTCCTTCCTGGACAAAGATGACCTATCCCTTTAGTGGACAAGTAGACAAGTAAAGGAAGGAGGTCCTGGCCTTGTTGTGGTCAGGGTCTTTCTCTTTGCTGTTTCATGGTCTGACTGTAGGGATGGGGCCACACTCTTGACTTCCTTAACATGGTATCCGAGGCCTCTCAACAAATGAAAGCATGGCAGCTAATCTTGAAGAAAGAGAGAATTTTCATCTCAATTTTACCTTTTATTTGCTTATTGAGTTCCCTACAACCGACCTCTCTCCTCTTTGCAAGCTGCAAAAGGAAATCCCATGCCAATGGGGAAATGATGGTGCACATAGGTCTCGGTATCATGTTAGCGGACAAAACTGAGTGGTTCACCATCTGACCCCTGATTCAGGGTAGACATAACCATATTGTGTTAGGCGATGGCAGCACAAGCCATGTGCAGGGCAGGAGGAGGCAGAGGGCTGAGAGGAGGGAGAACTGGTGGCCTCACTCCATCCCTTGCTGGAGAGAATGGTGAGAGAGCATCGTTGCTTTGCCTCACCATCGGCAACTGTCATCTGATCTTCAGGGAGGGGCTGCGTTTTTATTCATGCAATAACCATTGGAAATGATAGAAATGAAAATGAGTGAGACATATCCCTATCCTCAAGAAGCTCACCACCTTCTCAGAGAGACAGAAAGATAAACTCTTAAGTGACAGTAGAATGGAGCGGTGCCACTGTAGAGATGTGAATGGAAGCCTGGCTTCCCACCCTCTCCCCTGCCCCACCAAAAGGAGGTAGTGACTCCTGGCCAAGCAGGAAGATGACACTTGAGCTGATCTGGAAGGATGAGTAATTCTTGGTCTTTTTGGGTCTGCAGCCTTGCGGGTTTTGGCCCCACATCCACCCTGGAAGTAGGCAGACCACCCCTTCCCACCATGGAGATCCCGCTGACAGTTCTCCAGAGAGACAAAGAATGAGATAGTGCCCCTGGGCTCTGTGGTGTTCCTTAGCATGCCCTATCACACTTCTACTCTGACGATGAGCAAGAGGGATTCTCAAAGAGGTTAGATTTGGTGGTGGGGCGTGGTTTGGGGTGAGCGGTGTCGGAGCCTTTGTGGGGTATGAGTCATAAAAATGTTGAGAGGGCTCAATGTGGCTCATTCGGTTAAGCGTCTGACTCTTGGTTTCTGCTCAGGTCATGATCTCAAGGTCGTGAGATTGAGCCCTACGTGAGCTCCATGTTGGACATGGAGTCTGCTTGGGATTCTCTCCCTCTCTCTCCCTTTGCCTGTCCACCACTAAAAAAGCTTTAAAAAATGATGAGAAGTGACTGCATAAGATATCAAACTTTCAGAGTGTAGGTACATTTTATCTAACTGCTTATTCACCACCAACGACCATGTGCAGTGGAGTCTGGATGAGTGAGGGTGACTTTGGTACATAGGGCCCGTTGGCATTCAATAGGGAAGGGTGACAAGTACAAATGGGTGGGATTAAGTTTATGTTCTGGATGGTCACATACTCAAAGAAAGGAGTGAGAGCTAGGCCTGTGACTGACCCTATGCTAAACTTTAAAGCAGGATCTTGCGGTCTTCTCCACCCACACCTCCAGCCGTCCCCTTTGGAGGCCGGCCCTTGGCCCTGTCTCTCTCCCCAAGGCCACACCAACTAACCCTGCACTGTGGACCTCCCCTTTTATAAATGAACTTGCCCTGACCCTCACCTTTGAGCCGTCAGTGTATTTGCATTTCAAGGGAACCTTGAACCTCACTTCCAAAGCCACATACTCTGCTCGAAGGGCAGAAACCTTCCTTGGGAAGCTTTTTAGAGATCCCTCACATCCCATCCTGGGGGCCACTGCTGCCTTCATGTAGGCTGCTCTTCCTTGTTGAGCTAAAAGCCAATCCTCCTTTTCTTAATCTCTCTTTCTCTCTCTCTCACTCTTGCTCTCCCCCTTTCTCTTGGCCAAATACCTTCTCCAGACAGACGCTTTGAGGTAACAGAGGGTTCTTCCTGTCCTCAACCACCACAGGTTAGAATGAAATGTAGAAGAGTTCTGGTTCTACCTGAAGCTCACTTGAGGAGCCCAGCATTTATTTCCGTCTCTGCAAGCGGTGGTTTATTGATTAATGGAATCTTTATTAGGGTTATTAGGACACATAAAACACACGCACATGCACATAAATCCATCTCTACCCCTCCCAAGCCCCTGGCTGGCAAAACGAGTTCTATTTCCAGCCCTGATATCTTGCCAGTTTGTCATTCTCCGTCCTGGCCACATCAGCTTCCATCGGGTTTGGGTTTATTGGCTACACAGTGGAGTTTATGTTGTCATAGAAATTAGCCTTGATGGACAGGGATATGGCCGGGGGATCAGGAGAGGTCAGCAGCCTCGTGGTGTTGGCATGGCTGAGATACTAGGGTGCCTGGAGCCCTCTCCAAGAAAAATCAAAGCTGGCTCACGGCAGCAGCAAACAAGCGCAACGAGACCCTCCTGAGGGACGGGAGCTTGGACGTGATTGTGAGCCGTCCAGTTCCCACTCCACCCGCCCGCCCTCCCCCCTTCCTCCCAGTCCTCCCGGTGCCCCCCGGTGCCAAAAATCCTTCCCCGTGCAATGAAGGCAGGGCTGGGAGGCCTGAGGTTAAGCCTCTCTCTTCTCCAGTTCGTGGTTAGCTTTTGCAGGCTCTTGGCTGTTTGACAAAGTTGGATAATAATTCAATATTTCTTACTGAAATACTTGACCTTATTGTTAGTTTTTGTGACAAGGGGAATTTAAAGGAGCTGCAAAAATGCAAGCAAGTGTGGCTGAAAAAGGCCAGGGTAGGCCACTGAGCAGTGAACAGTTTCTTTTTCTGACATCTATAAAATTTAGGTGAAAACAGGTCAACATTGATGTTGGCAAATGGGAAAGCCAGTTCTATTGTTAGCAAATGAACTTCAGATAGAAATGTAAGTCTGGTTCAATCAAAACCACGTTTGGTTTTAGACACCAGCGATGTGCTTTCTATTAAAAAGGGGGGGGGAGTTATTTATAGAGACACACAACGTAAAAATATTTTTTGGCCCAAAGGATCATTTTCTAAATATCAAATCAACTTGTTGAAGTACAAGATGAGACCACTTTCATTTTCTTTTTAAATTTGTAGGGCATATGCTCCCAGAATTCTCTCTTCTCTTTATTTTGAATTGGCAAGGGCTGTTGAAGATTAAAATCGTATATTAGGAAAACCCGGCATTGCCTGACGTTGGGACTTGCTGGAGACTGCCAGCTGGTGGCTGAGAAAGAAATGAAGTTATAGGATTCAAATGTATGGCTCCCTGGATTTGGCCAGAGTATTAGAATCCCTTTTATAAGCTCCACTCAGGAGTCTCATAAGACAATTTTGAGCTCACAGAGGAGGGACATAAGAGAAGTTCAGTCGCTTGCCAAGTCCAGATCATGGAAGGTCACTTAATTTTAGCCTACAGGGCAGCTTGCTGATCTTACTTTCTCTCTGTCCTCAGACCATCTGAGATCCTTGTCCTGCTGGGAGCTGGAACAATCGTCGCAAGACAGAACCCCTTCTTTTTGCACAGCCTCCCACCAGCAAATGAGGAGACTGATGTCCAGTGTCAAATGTAGTTTGGTCGACAGGATTCTGGAAGTGTTGACCTTTTTTTGGGAAAGCTTTTTTTTTTTCTTTGAATCGAGGTGAAATTCACATAACATAAAATTAACCATTTTAAAGGGCCCTATCCGTGGCCTCTCTGCACACGCTCAGTGTTGTACAATGCTACATGTCATCACCCCAGACGGAAGCCTTGTACCCATTAGGCGGTGGCTCCCTGTCCCCACCTCCAGGTTCATGTTTGAGTACAAGTTGGTTAGCTCGGTTCCCACAGAGCGTCATTTTAGGGCTTCATGATTTTAAATAAGGTTCGGCTGTGTTTCTGGAAAGGCGAGGAGGATGGAGAGTGTTTCTGGTGGGGAGGGGCGGGGAACAGGAGAGACGGGGCGTCTGGGAGCACAGGGTCCCCAGAACCGGAGACTCTCTGAACTGGAGCATCTGTTAGGGGAGCTGTTCTCTCTGAGGCTGAGTGTCGGTCTCCTGCTGAGGTGATGATCCCTTTAAAATTCTCAGCATTCTCACTCCCCCTGCCCGCCTCCGTCTAGGAGGCATTTTCTTCCTTTAATTTGTGTTGGTAGGCATCCAAGTCTGGCACCAGGCAGTCCCCACTCGGGAAGCTGGGAGGTGGTGGAGGCTCACCCAGGTCTAGAAAGGGAGCTCTTGCCGGGATGCTAACTGCAAGCTGTCTCCTTCAATCCACATCATCCTGCAGGATAATCATTTTCAAATGGCAAACAATAATAAAAGCTTTCCTCTATTTTGCTTCCAAGCGTCAACGTATCTACACAGGCTGTGTAGATGTGTGTGTGTGTGTGTGTGTGTGTGCGCGTGTGTGAATTGTCTGTCTAAGAAAAAAAAAGGCAGTTTGGGGAGCATTTGAGGATGTTGGGCAAGGCTGGAATTGCTTTGGGTGGCTTTCCAAATACTGTGAGAGGCCGACCTGAAACGTGGGTCAGAGATAGAAGAACTAGATTGTCATGTGACTTAAGTTTTCAGCCTTCATTTGGAGACCCTGCAGTCTCCCTCCAAATGAAGACTGAAACTTAAGCCAATCCTCTCCAGGATTGGGTCCCTTGTGACCATAGGGGCAGCTCATAGCAGAGAATGGGATAGAAGAGGGGGAACGCAGGGGCCAGATCTGCCTACTGAAGATGTGTGACTAGATCTTGAAAGGAAAGTCCCAAATCTTCAGCCTCAGCAGGTGGGTAAGCCTGATATTCCCTCAGGGTGCCTGTGTATTCTGGGGCTGCACAGAGTCCCAGGTCTCATTTTCTTGAAGAGTTTGGGGTAGGGTGAAGTGAAGTCATTTAACTGGTAAGTAATTTCAACCATTTAAAAAATATATCATATTTATTTATTTGAGAGAGAGAGAGAGAAAGAGAGCATGAGCAGGGGGAGGAGCAGAGAGAGAGGGAGAAGCAGACTCCCTGCTGAGCAGGGAACTGGACATGGGGCTCAATCCCAGGACCTGGCATGACCTGAGCCAAAGACAGATGCTTACCTGACTGAGCCACCCAGGCTTTCTGACATATTTTGAGATAAAAATGCAGATGAATAAATTATGGAATTCAATATAAAATTCAAAAGAGTTATAAAGCTAAAACAAGACTTTGGAGAAATCTTCTACTTGTAGTAGGTTACTTTGGGCCAGATTTAGGGTTTACTTTCTATAGTCAGGTGACTAGAGTGAGAATAATTGAGAAGTCCTGTCAGTGTTTGGGGCATTTTTCCAGAGGCCTGTGGAGTAAAAGGATCTTATAGAATTTTCTCTGCCCACACCCTGCCCTTTCACTCGTGCAACTCTCATAGTCTCTGAAACCCCACAGCCCCCTCCCTTACGAGGACTCCTTACCATTCGTCCTGACCCAGCTGTGCAGGGCAGCAGGTGGGGCTAGCTTCTGTTGTGTGCACCACGAGGTCGGTGCTCTAACTGTCATACTCTTTTGGTTATCTGTCTCTGCCTAACAAACTGCGCCACAACTTAGTGATTTAGACAACAGCCATTTTATTGCTCCTGGTTCTGTGGGTCAGGAAAGCAGGTGGGGCTCCACAGAGCGGCTCTGGAGGGTAGCTTGGGCTTCCTCACAGCATGGCAGTCCAAGGGTAGGCAGAGTCTTCCCCGAGCTCTTAGAAGAAGCACACAAGTGGAAACCGCGCATCGCTGAGGGTCTGCCTTAGAGGGGCGGATGGGCAGGGTTGCTTCCATTGTGTTCTGTTGGTCAAAGCCAGTCACAGGGGCCAGCCCAGAGTCAAGGGGAATGGAAATAGACCCCCAGCTCTTAAGAGGAGAAGAGGCAAAAGATGTTCAGTTGTCATCAAACAACTACATGTAGCTGACGCACAACCCGTCTGGCTTTGATGCTTGTGATCCTATCTGCTCTGCAATCATCCCTCTTAGATTTCCCGGTTCTTGATGGTCCCTCACAGGGCCAATGGCAGTGGGCCTTTGTCAACCTTTGGCAGTTATTTTAGGCACCAGTACCAGGAGTTTGAGAGGAGATTTGGGGGCACGAGGCATCTCCACACAGGCAGACCCCTCTTCATCCACACTTCTCTAGTGCTGGGATGGGTCAGGTGTATGTCAAATATACTGGAATTGAGGGACTCTTGTTAAAGGGAAAATAGAAGCTCACACCAGCTCAAGTTTTGAGATCTGCATGGGAGAGTTGGGTGGCAGGATTCCTCCAGACTTTCCCAGGGTACCTGGGGGCAGTCAGGCTGGGAGGGCAGCCCTGGTTGCCACTGAGACTCAGCAGGGTCCAAGAGCCACCCTTCCAGGAAAGCAGAGAAAGAGGGTATTGTTTCCTGCCACTCGAAGCTGCTGATGACAGTACAAAGGAATGCAGTGGGGACCCTCCCTCTGCACTGGGGAGGATTAGAGACTGAAGAACCAGACTCTCGGCCTCTGGGCACAAGGTGTGGGAAGCACTGTGGGGGCACAGAGGGGTGTGAGCATTCCCTGGAGGGGAGACTTGTGGATTCTGGAATTGCACCCCTCCACCTCCCAGCTTCTGACAATTCCATGGACATGGTTTCCTCATGTACAAAATGGGGACGCTGGTTCTCAGGAAAAAAAATTTTTTTGATGATTAAATAAAATATATAGAAGGCCTAGCATGCTTCTTGCCACAGGGTAAACACTTAATAAGCACGAACTTCTTCCTCTCTAAAATGTTAGAAAATGAATCCTAGACATCATTGAATCCCATTTGTGCATGACCCAGCTGAGGCCTGGAAATGTTAAAGTGACTCGTCTAAGTGTAAGCAACATGTCTGTGAGTCCCTCTGTCCCCCCGTCTGCTCAGAGCTCTCCCTTCTGCCCCACCAATGTTCAAGCCCCTCCAAGGACATAGAGAACTTTTCCTCACAGCCACAGTGCAACTAAAAATGGCCACTTTTGCCTTTATTCTTGGGTAGAGTACACATGACCTTGAAGAACATAGGGGCGATCAGAAAATGCTAGCAGCACATTACAACATAACAGGACAAACAACAACAACAAACAACAAAGCCGCCAAAAAACCTAACGCACCACGCACAAGTTCTACACAAAATTCTTTGAATAAAACCATCTCCTGAAATCACATTAGTAAGTCCTTGCTCCTCTATCAATTTTTTTCCACTTAAAAAAGTTATTGTAAAGATCAGAGTCATGACATTTCGGTCTGTGGAGTTCAATTTCCTGGAGCTGGACAGTCAGGAGGCTTGGGGCTCTGGGGAACACAGAACTGGAGCCCCATCCTCTATTACCGAGCAACATCACCCCCAAACCCAGCGGTGCAAGGGAGCAACATTTGATTATGCTCACGGATTGTGCAGAGCGGACACAGCAGGTCTCCACTGCAGATGTGTGTGGCCTCTGCTGGGAAGGCTCGAAAGGCCGGGGTGTCTCTGCTCTGTCATCCAGGCCAGATGCCTGGATGGCCTTCACTGGGATTGTCTCCTGGGGGACATCTGTGTGGGTCTCTAGCGTGCTGGCCTTGGGGTAGTTAGGCTTCTAGCTTGGGTGCTGGGCTCAGAGAACAAGGGTCCCCACTGACCTGGTGGGGGCTGCCTGGCCTCTGTCAACAGAGCCTCAGAGGTCACATAGCGTCACCTTCACCATCTTCTATTGGTCCAAGTGTTCAGGAGCCCACCCAGATTCAAGGAGGGGGCCCCACCCTTGGGCATGAATCTCAAAGAATAGGCAGCCATGTTGTTAAGCCCTCCCATCTGGAGATCGTGCTTTCTGGAGGCTGACTTCCCACCATCTAAAGGAATTGGGTGCCATTTCTGGAAAAGAAAGTCAGTCTAAGAAGTGAGATTGGGACACTTGATGAAACATGGGACCATCTTGCCTAATCCTGGGAAAGTATGCTTTTTAAGCAGTTTGCTTAACATTTTCTTCTGCAACACCGGGGCCGTGGGACAAGAGCACCTGCGTTTTAACAGGAGGGGACTGTCCCAGGGGACACTGAAGCCTTCACCTGGGGGCCAGTGTGGCAATGAACTAGACTTTGCATTTTTATTTTTTTCCCCACTGACAGCAGAGGAAACGTCAGTGCGGGGAAAATCTGCCCCCCCCGAGCTGAGCAAAGGGAGTTGTAGCCCTCCTTTAAGAGGTGTTTGGGCCTCACCCTCCAGCCTTCCCCCCACCTGTGTACATATCCAGAAGGAACATCGTTTGTATTGAGTCCAAAGAGGAGTCTTTGAAGCCCTCAGAGATCTTCAGAGCAAAATGCTGGGTGAGGTCAGGGCATTCAGGAGTCCTGAATGAAGGGAGGGAGGCTGGGTGCGTGCCAGCCCGGGGCTGCTGGAGGCTGAGCAGAGCTCCAGTGATGCCCCGCTCACGCCTGGCAACCCAGCCATGGTATGGTCTGAGGCCAGAAATGCGAATCAGCACACTTTCCCACCTCTCCCCCATGTGCTTGTGCTCCCGACAGTTCAGAGTTTTGCTCTGGGCTGGCAACAGTGTTAGTCACTTTAGATGATGAACCTCTCTCATTTCATCCTTGCCATACTCCTGTGAAGTAGGCATTATGGTTCCTACTTTACAATTAAAAGACTGAGGCTCAGAGAAGTTAAATATCTTTTCTAAGGTCACACAGCAAATAGAAAGGGGCACTGGAATCCCCAAAAGGACAGGGCCTGTTTGCTTTTCCAAAATCAGCATGTTGTTGTCCTCCAGTCTTCACTCCATTCCACACTTTCTCCTGTGCTGGAAACCATGAGGTTTCTATCACCAGGCTTCTTGATGCTTGCAAAACCCAATCCCTTCACAGTTAGGGCCAAGAGGGAGTGTTCTGCAAAACGGATTTGAAGAAATGCCTTAGAGCTGTGCTGTCCAATAGGGTAGCCCCCAGCCAAACTTGACTGTTTAAATAAAATGAAACAAAATTAAATAAATGTAAAATGCAGTTCCCCAGACATGCTAGCCATATTTCAAGCGCTCAATAACCACAGGTGGCTAATGGCTTCTGTGTTAGATGGCAGAGGGGTAGGGTATTTGAATCATTGTGGACAATTCTGCACAGTACTGCTTGAGAGACTACGTAGAGGAAGAGCCACATTTTTTTATACCTGGCACCATTGTCAGCTTTATTAATACTTTCAGTGGTACTCGAGGCATTGATTTATCCCAAATCTTTTTCAGAGGTAAAATAATAGGTCATATTTTTATGGTACTTTATAGTTTACAAACTGCCCTCCTGTTCTTACTCTCATTTAACGCAGCAGCCTTGCAAAGTATGGTAGATAATGACGTGACAGGTGAAGTAACAAAGGTTCAGAAAGGTCAAGCAACTTGGCGAAGGTTCTATAAACAGTAGACGGTAGAGCCAAAATTTCAACACAGGTTTTCTCATTGTATGCTTTCCACAGTGAGAATTTGGGCATATGACGCCTGAAATTATCCTCAGGCAAAATTATTAAGTCAAAACTAATTTACCAGGGTTCTTGTGGGGAGAAGGGTGCTTGTCAGTTTTTCTTGTTTGGACCATCGGATTTTTTCATTAGGTCTTGCCACTAACAAATACCTTTGTTTTCTTTCCAAAGTTGTTGGCAGCTTCTATAATTATTTTACCATGAGAACAGTTTACACTGGTGCATATTTATTAATTGGAAAATTACCTTTTTAAATTAGTTTATAATGAGAATGATTATGTTTACTGTCACTTAGACAAGTGGTAAATAAAAGAGAATCAATTAAAAAAAGTAACTTTCCAGAACTAGGTGAGATGGAAGATAGATCTACATAGAAAGATAACCAACAGGGGTGCTGGGGGTTCAGTTGGTTGAATGTCTGACTCTTGGTTTTGGCTCAGGTTACAGTCTCAGGGTTATGAGATCAAGCCCTTTGTTGGGCTCCATGCTTAGTGGGGAGTCTGCTTGAGATTCTCTCTCTCCTTCTGCACCCCCGCACCACCCCAGCTCTCCCTCTCTGAAATAAATAAAATCTTTAAAAAAAACCAACAAGGTAACCAACAATACCTGGTCAAGTATGATGTGTGTCAGATTAGCATATGAACAACAGTTAGTTTTTCACTCATTTTTAAATATAATTTAAAATATGTACCATCCACTGTTCTAGATGCTGGAGGTAGTAACCAAGACAGATGACCAGCAAACCTGAAATAAAATAGATAACATTAAGACCAGGTAGGACAAGAGTTTTGTGTAAATAAAAGAAAAAGGGGGGTGGGATAGAAAGTGATGCAGTGGGTGGGGATACTGTTTTAGTTTGAGTATGAACACTTCCACAATGGCCAAATTCAAGCTACCAGTATGACATCACTAAAACGAGAGTTGTGTCCACAGTGGGCTCTCACGGGCTGGGGTGGGCTGTCTCCACCACGAATTTTCTTTCCATCTCTGCAAAGTGCCTGGGCACCTTTTCTATGGGATCTCTAGAGATCCTGGTCCTCTCATACTTTCTGAGGGCAAGTAGAAACCACAAATGCTTTTTTCTCGGCTAGCCCTGGGAGCAGCTGGTGCTTTGGGGCTATTTTGCCGGAGTTGGAGGCTTTGTTGTTTCAGGTTTCTGATAATTCCACGCCAGCCTGTCTCTGTTCATTGGAGTGCATGTGCTGGCTTGTCATTGCAAATGGTCACAAGGTCTGTGTTCCTGAAAGGAGAGGCCTGATTGTAAGCTTTTGCAGTATGATGAAAAAGAAGGAGCTAAGGCAGTGGTAGAGAAGAAAACCTGGCTTATGGTAAAAGTTCTTGTGCTTGGTCAAGGCCGTTTGCCGAAATCATTTCCCCGAGAAAACTTGATAGCATCGTGGAGAGGTGTTGAAACGAGGGGATTGGGATTTGGATCCCTCGATGACCTTGGGTAATCATGACACTCTTTGAGCTCAGTGTTCCTATCTCCTGTGTAAGGTCACGGTGAAGATTAAGTGAGCTAATGTGCAAGAGTGTGTGAAGATACATGCAAAGTGTCTAGCATGGTTTCCGGAGCAGGAGAGGTACTTAATTCATGAAATCTCCCACGGGAAGAGCAACAGCCATGGGTATACAAGGAAACAACCCTAAAGCTATCCTCCTTGGGAGAACCTGGGAGGATCCAGACTGGAAAAGGTGGATTGAGGAAGACCCACATGTGACAGGTGCTGAAAGGACAGAGGAGTGGGTGGAACTGTACCTCCAGTCCAACAGCTGAGACTCTAACAACTATGAAACTGGGGCTTTATTTGCCATCACTGTGCCAGCTGGTGGCTCTGGATTCCTCATTAATTGAATGGTGACAGTGGTAGTGCCCGATGGTTGATTTCTCCAGTCATACTGGGGAAGTTGGGAAAGAAAAGTCCCTCTGAGTTGCTTTGTTTGCAAAGTGAAATATAAACTAAGAAATATACATTAAGAACATTGCCTGTAGCATCGGTAAATCGCTAGAGGGTCGTTGGCCAGAATTTCCTATAATCCTAGAGTCTATAGATGCTAATCATAGTCTAGAGCCTCTCTTTGATATTCTGGGACTGTAGTAGAATTGATAGAGGAGCTGCATTTGACTTAGAATGAAATACGACATTTCATAAGCCAAGCAATGCAGAAAGAGCAGACGAAGAAGTAGAGAAAGACAAAAAGGGTGAGTGGGGAAACATCCCTTGAAACATGAGCCAGGGAGCATTAGATCATAACGGACAAAAGATCTGAGCTCCCAAGAATCCAAATGTTGCATTAAGAGCTGAGGAGTAACACAAGCAAGGAGGCTGTGGGGCTGGGGAGGGACATCCATGAATAATGGAAGGTGGTGGTCTAGAGACAGAATAACACCTTTCCTCCCAATGCAGTCCTAGGGAACCCAGCATGTCTGGGACCAGGACAGACTTGAAGCTGAGCTATCAGGACCCGTCTCATAGCATACCCCTCAAGCTGTGCTGGCTGGACCCTGAGCACGAGCCTCTGCAGTGAACTACGGCATCCTGCTAGGGTTCACACCACCTCTGGTATTCCTTGCACGCCCTGCGGCTCAGGGAGCTTTGTTTTCTCAGAGTGAAGGAAATGGCCAGGAGGGTGAAGTGGGCACGGAGAAACCAAATGTCTAGGAAATTGTTCTCCTCTTCACTCAGCCGGGTGAGTCCCTGAGCACCAGCTGCAGACAAGGAATAAGGGAGTGCCAACAGGTTAAGGAGGAAGAAAAGAGGAAAAATCAGGCAGGGTGAGCTACAAAATCCCCCGAGTCTGTGCAGGAGGTGGAGTGGAGAGCCACATTCTCTGTGAGGGCCTGGGTTCTTCACACCGCTCTGCCCTGGCTAGCCAGGTTAACGAGGGCAAGTCCCTTCAGTCCCTTCAGCTTCAGCTTCCACAGTAATAAAATGGCGATGCTGGTAGCCCTAGATGGGTTCCAAGTCCCCTAATCCTCTTCTTTTATCAAGGCCAGTGTCAAGGCTGGCTTCTGAGGGGTGCAGGTTTGGGCTGTGGTCCATTGGCTAATGTGGACAGGACCCAATAGCATCACCACCTTCGTGTTTCAGTGTTTGCCCTTCTTTTGTTAGGTCCAGTGGAGACTGGCTCTTGCCTGGAATGGTCAATACATGGCATTCACGGGGCGCCTGGGTGGCTCAGTCTGTTGGGCATCTGCCCAGGGTCCTGGGATCGAGTCCCGCATTGGGCTCTCTGCTCAGCAGGGAGTCTGCTTCTCCCTCTGCCTCCCCCGTCCCAACACCGGCTTGTTCTCTCTCTCTCGATCTCTCAAATAAAATATTTAAAAAAAATACATGGCATTCACATTCTGTCTGCCACATCATACTAACAGCAGCTAACAGCATGTGTTGTTAAATAACCCATGGTTTCCCACTGCTTCTGAGTTATATGTCAGGATGTTTAACTGCATTGCAAGTGCCATTGAGACAAGGAGCACCTTACCTGGACATCATGGCTGTGCTCTTATATTTGGACTAAGCATAGAGGACTTTGACAATTTAGCCTGGGAAGGTCTCCTGATCTTCTGAGAGCATCTATGATGCTCAGGATAGATTTTCCACCTGCTCAAAGTATCCTGGGACACTTAGCTGTTTATCAACTGACTCCTGGCTCAAGGGACCAGTCAGTCCTGTTACAATGTTGCTTAACTTGTAACGTGGAAATAATAATAGCCGCCTTGCCTTCATTTTAGAGTTCCAGGGAAGTGCTTGGAAAAATACCAAGTGCGAGGCAACTGTACGATTATTAATAATGTTGCTATTATATGTTTTGATTGATGAGATTTTGATAAAGGGAAAGGCTCCCTGCCCTCCCCCCATCCATAAGACCTGTTCCCAAAAGTACATCTCAGTCCACACTCCAAAGACATTTCTTGGAACCACATCTTAGTGTGGTTCACCCAATAAAAAGCCCCTCTGGCTCCAAGTGGGCATGAAAGTTCATCACAACATTTGCCATCAATAAAAAAACAATTCTTTCCATATGAAAAGCATTACTGCTGTCAAATGGTTATTGAGTGATGATACCTGAATATTGGGAACACAGGAACAGGGAAACATGCATACAAAGGGAAACTTCACAGGGCCGCCAAATTGTAAAGATAGAAATGCCAGTATCAGAGGGAATTGGTTAAGCAGAGCAGGGTACGTTTGCCTTCGCTGAGCAGGGACGATGAGGGGAGAAGGAGTGGTGGGAGGTGGGGAGAAGCAGCAGGGAGGAAGGAGAGAATCAGAACTGCCTGGTAGATGCGTCGCAGATGAGGGGGACATGCAGAGTGACCGTGACAGCCCACAGACCATGCTGCCATGTGGCTAACACTTTCAATCCAGGAATTTGTCAAAAATTATCTTCTAGAAAATATGGTCACAACAGCTGTTGCCTTTATAATCAGAGCTTCTTTGAGGCCCCGTGAGAAGGTCAGCTGCTTTCAGAAGCCCAAGCCATTACCTCTGAGCCTTTCCTGCCAGGACATCCTGCCTGCTCCTTCATGCCATTTTTCCCTCTGTCACACTTCTGTTCCCGTTCCAGCTTCTTGTTCCGCCACACATGCTCACTTGCTACCACTTACCCCTGTGGTCATTCCTGGCTGGCCAGACGAATGTTGGGTCCATGTGGTGGATGGGGTTGAACATGGCTTTATTCACTGCCCGGCAGGCCTGGGGTGAGTTACTTAGCTTTTCAGCCTCAGTCACTTGATCTCTTCAGTGGGAATGATCCATTGCCTTGTGGTTGAGGGTGAGAAGCTGATATAATCAAACAGTGAATATCCCATGGAAGGAGCTGGACACATGTGAGGTTGAGTGACCATATTCCTGGTTTGCCTGGGACAGTCCCTGTTTAGAACTGTTGTCCCTATGACATCAGTAATGGGACCCCATTTCATTCTTGAAAGTGCCATGGTTTGGGTGATAAATTGTATCACCTTGGGCATTGTGATTACCAACAGATGGAAATATGGGGGGTTTAAATGGGACTGGGAACTTTCCAAAGACCCCCAGGTCCTCAGAATGTGTGTCCCTTCCTCCTCTGTCCCAGAGCAGAATTTCATGTCTGTGTGTCGTGATTCACTTTCAAAATTAAAATTCTTCAGTTAGTCCATTAAAAGAAATAACCGCCCTGTTTTAATTTCAGCAACGGCCTTGGAATGAAAAGACTACTAATTACTCCAATTAACCAAGCACATTAAGTGCACATGTTCAAATGAATATTAACATACCATCCATCTTGGTCCTGAAATTCTTGAGATGCTGGGATGCATAAACATTTAGTGGAAGAAATTGTGACTGCAGAGAAAACACAAACAAAGCAGCCTGTTTGTTTGTGCAACTGTCTGCTTGGGGAGAAACAACCAAGAGACATGGAAAGACATGAGGGTGTTTCCCAGTTTATGTTTCCAATTATTGCCCAGAGGAGACAGAACAAAGAAACTCCTATTTATAGCCAAAGTCTAAAGTGGGAGGTGGCAGGGGTGGTGGGGAGGAGAAACTTCATCATGAGAAAACACAATCTACTATTGGCATTAATAAAATAAAATATAGTATAATAAAGCTGTAGATTATCAAAAGAACAAACCATCTTCGGGGAAAATAAAGGACTACTTCCATGTCTTGACTCCATGTATGATGTTCTCTAAAACGACTTTACTTACCAGGGGTGAGAGCCAAGGTGGGAGTGGGCTAACACCACTGGAGTGGAAGAGCTTTGTGGTGGAAGATAGGGCTGGTACCCAAGCTTCAGTCTATGACGCACCATTATACCTATTTCCAGCAAGGCCAACGAAGGCCACGTTTCTTTGTGCACACCACTGTCCCTTCTCAGAGCTCAGACTTCAGGAAATGCTCACAGGAAGCAGAGGATGAAGCTCAAGGGCAAGGTTAGCTACTCAGAAAGAATTCCGGGCCATGTACAAAAGGGCACAAGTCTCAGGATCTAACATGTTGGCCAGGGATGCCACAGTGGTACCCTGCTTGGTATGCCAGTTCTGCTGTCCCGCCTTGGAGGAGGGCACCTGTCTTGCATGATTATGGTTTGTCCTTTCTTCTTCCTTCCCTACTTCCTCCTCCCTGTATCCTCTGTTTAAAAAATTAATTTTAAAAAATAAGTATTAAGTACGTACATGGGCCACACACTGTGTCAAGTAATTTTCTGTATCATCATCTCATTCAGCCCTCATAACAACCCTTTAGAAGTCTGTCGTTACCATCACCAGTTTATAAATGAGGAAGTTAGGGCTCAGAGAGGTGAGCTAAGGTGCTCAGGTCACACAGTTGGAGTTCTAGAAGGCCTGGGAAATGGCCAACTTGGAAACCATCTGGAGACACCAACATTGATGAGGAAAGTGCCTCCATTTCCAGGGAATTGGTTCCGTGCCTTTTGGGGCTAAGCACTGGAAACATGGCTGCAGAAGCATCCTGGTCTAGGGCACAGAGGGTGCACCTGCCAGCCCCATGCAAGTGCCCATGGTATGGTTGATATGCCCTCTCCCTTCTAACATCATATTTAAAATGTCACAGTCATTACAGATCATCTAGTGTTGTGGACTGGGATTAGGGAGGGTCCTGGGAGAACATGCAAATGAGGGGTTTTGTTTATTTTTTGCATTCTAAGCAAATTGGCTTGTGTTTTTGAGGCTCTGAAGGCCATAGTGGTATTTCCTCTTTTGCTATGTCAACTCCCTTCAAGGGAAGCTATCAAGGAAGGGTCTCGATTCTGTATAACCTTTCTGAATGTCCAATGAGTTGAGTCTTTTTCTTTCTCAATCAGAGATTCCCTGAAGCTGGCTCAGGCTGGAAATGAATCCTCCTGCAGGAACAGACTAGAATAGGCATTATCATCACCATTCATTCAGTAATTTTTGCCTCTTCCTTCATCTTTAAGTACTCAATTGCTCTTACTTCTCTGGACCTGCAGAAACAAGAACAGTAAACAAATTCTATCACTTCTTTCCTTTTGGGTTTGTCCTTTCCTTCCATCCCACACTTATTACATTGGTTCAGACAATCATTTTAGTTGTTCCAACTTACTTTTCTGATTCTAGTCTTTGTCTCCTGATCCTTCAATGCACCTTGAAGTCTCCTTTCCAAACAATGTTCTGTTCTGAGATGCCTACTGACGCAAAATTCTGCAGTACCCCATTGCCTATTTTTGAGTTTTTTTAATCACAAAAATTGCCCTTATGATTCCAAATTCAAACAATACAGGAGTGTATAAAGGAAGATAACCAACTTTTTTGTTTTCTATTTATCTTCAAACTAGAGGATTGTTATTTATTTTGAAATTTATTCCTCTTAACTTTAAAATGTTTCTCAATAAAATCCATGCATATGCTAAGCAAAAATTCATTCAAATCATAATAGAATTCATATTGAAAAATAACAGACTTCTACCCCACACTTTTCACTAGCATAGCTTGTCAAGTCAAAATAAAATGCCTCAGCAAACGTTTCAAAATTCTATGTGCCACAGTGCTGCTGGGGTTACCTTTCAAACCTTATTTCTACTCCTCTTCAATTCAGACCAACTACTCCCTCCAGGTCATGCTCTCCTCTGATAGTCTGCCTTTTAACTGGAGATTTTAACCCATTTACACTATTTGTAATAACTGAACTATTTGGATTCATTTCTTACTACCTTATTTTGCACTTTCTAGTAATATTCATCCAGATTTTTCCATATTCTTTGCTTTTTTTCTTCTTTGCTTCCTTGTTTTGAATTGCTTGGTTTTGTCCCCCCACCCCCAATTTCAGTATTTTCTCTGCATTCCAGTTCTTTTAGGGGTCACTCTGGAAATTTTTGTATGTATATTTAGCATAATAGAATTAAAAGTTCATCAATGTATTTAAGCTCTTTCTGAACAATAAAAAAGCAAAGAACTTTCAAATTATGATTATTCACTGCCAAATTTTATATACAGTGGTCCAGATTTTAATATTCTCTTGATTTTTAAGAAAGATTTATTTATTTATTTGGGAAGGAGAAAGAGAGCATGCAGGGTTGGAAAGAGTGGCAGAGGGAGAGTGAGAATCTCAAGCAGACTCCACACTGAGTGTGGAGCATGATGCAGGGCTTGATCTTAGCACCCCAAGATCATGACCTGAGCAGAAGCCAAGAGTTGGATGCCCGACCTTTGAGGTGTACCACCTAGACACCCCTTCCATTGATTTTTTAAAACCCAAAGAATCTTTGGTTTTTCAAAACTCTCTTGATTTCATTTTATACTATCAATTTCCATTTCTACTTAATCATGTTTACCTTAAATTAAATATTTGTGTACTGATCCTCCTACATTTTTTCAGTCCTACCTTCTGAAATCGTTTTTTTTTTCCCCCCTAAAATACATGTCCTTTAGAAGTCCCTACAATGAGAGTGTTCTGGTAGTAAATTCTCTGTGATAGTTTGAGATTCCTTATTTGTCACCCCCTCCATTTTTGAAAGATAGCTTTCCTTGTTTAGAATTCTAGATTACTAGCTATTTAATATCAGTTGGTTGACATTAATGCATTTGATTTTCCTTGCCGTTCTTGAGAATTCAGCTGTCAGCTTGTCATTTTCCAGACAGTCTGCTCATTCTCTCTGATTGCTTTTAAGATCTCTTTGTTTTTGTTGTTCTGCAGTCTCACTATGATATGTTTAGGAATGGCTTTCTTTTTACTCATTCTGTTTGGGATTCTCTGGGCATTCTTTAATCCATGCACTGATGTCTTTCATTAATTCTGGAGAATGCTTAGCCATTATTAGTTTTAATGTTGCTACCTTCTGTTTTCTTTATTGTTTCCTATAGAATCCTCTAACCCTATTTTCTGGGTTTGTTGAATATTTTCACATTGTCCATTGCTATTTCCTTCTCTACTACAAGTTTGTGCAATCTCTTCAATATCCCAGTTCAGCAGTTTTCCCTTTTAGCCTCATCATTGAAATTCAAATTTCAATGTTTTTCATTTCTAGTTTCTAGTTAGTCATTTTTCAGATCTGGCCAGTTATGATAATCTCTTTTCTTCTTTGCTATGCTTTCAACCTTGTCTGATTTTTAAAAACCTATTAATTATACTAATTTCATATTCTGTGTTTGATTAGTTCTGGTATCTGTGGTCTCTGTAGATCTGATTCTAGAGTTTCTTGTTTCAGTTGACTCTCACTCGGGGTGGCTGATTTTCTTGTGCATTTAGTGATTCAAAAAAAAAAAAAAAAGAAGTTCAAGTTTCCTTGTAATAATTCATTTTGAGGTCCCATTTAAATATATTTTCTGCCAGAGAAGACTAGAATTTGCTTCTGCCAGGTGCCTGATGCTATTATTAAGTAGAACCAATTTAAACCAAATCTTCAGAGTTTTCTTTCAAGCCATAACAGTTGTGTATATTCAGACTCCAAACCCATGGAAGTCCAGATCTGAAATTAGAAGTGGAGTGTGAGTTTTTTTTTCTTTTTCTTTTGCTGTTCCACTCAGAGCCAAGGCCAAGCTGGGCTTGTATCTTTATCTTACTGTTCTCGTGGCATAAGCCTTTTTTTAGTTCACTCACTGAGAGTGTTGACCTTCATTATTCCTGGCTTCATTTATGGGGTCCCCACTTAGACCTTTTATTCACCGTGGGCTTTGGGTTTTGTCCCTTTTGTGGGAAATGCTGATTCAAACACTTAATGGCTGCTCTGGATTTGGGCTTTCTGATCATTTCTGGGGCCCAAGTAATTACTTCACTTTCTAGCCAAATCTGTTACACATTAGAAAAATGTTTTTCATATTTTATCTAGTTCACTTAGGAATTCTATGAAAATCTAGTTTGTCCTATTGTCAGAAAGAAAAGGCTTTGGGTTTTAGTTTGTTTCACTGGTGAAGTAGTAATACTTCCATCATTAAGATTTTTGTGAGGATTAAATAAGATACTGGGTATACTTCTATGCAGAAGCTTACAAAATGATGGCCATTACTGTTCTTGCCACTCTTCTGTTACTACTACTATGAGTACAACAACGATTACTACCAAAAACACAAAAGGGCCTGTTCTTCCATGGAGAAACAAAGAATTAGATGGTTGAAAGGAAAATAGTTGATTTTAAAAACAGTTAGAAATTAAGTTTTCTAAACATATTTCTCATATATATTACGTGTGAGGGCTTTTTTTTTTTTAAACACTTTCCTGAAGTAGCTAATAACAGATCTCCCTGTAGGACTTGAGCCCTGTCCCCTGAGCTATAGCTTTGATAGGAGTACGTGTGTGGGCTAGAGGCTAGGCTCCAGTCAATAACCAGTGTCAGAGTCCACAGTGGAAACACTTCCGCTCTGTGCAGTGTGGGTGGGCAAGCTGAAAGAACGCCATTTATTGGAAGAAAGGTGCTACACATATACAACGAGGTGTTATATTTATTATTATTTCTATTTTAAATTATCCATCAGAGAAAGAAGACATGGCAAGAATTTTTAATGAGGCCCAAGGTCAAATTGGGTTCAGAAGCCCAAAGGAAAACATGGTAGTGCTCTGATCGGGACCTTGGGCAAGTGAAATAACCTCTTCACGTCCATCCCCCCTTGGGTGTGAAGCAGAATAGTGAAGCTGTATGGTTTTAGGAAGCTTCTACATCTCAAATTCTGTGACTCTCATCTCTTCCCAACTCATATCCCCCAGGATCCCTATTTCACCAGCTTCTTAGACCCACCACCATGGCTGTGCTAAAGAACACCATTTATCCAGTGTCTGCCTGGAGCCCCCCTTTCTCTGATGTGAGACACAGAAATCAGAGCCACAGTAGAAGCAGAATCCTTCGTGTGGCTTTGGCCTCTCCCCCTTCATGAGATGCTCATCTGTTTCGGATGTGTGGTTGGAATGGGAGGAGCTATAGCAAGGTGCCCCAGCTGCCATCTAAGGAAGGAAGTAGTTGGAACGGATGCCTGGGAGTGAGGTGAGCCCTGTGCAAAAGCAGACCACACCCAGAGACAGTCTGTAGATGTATTTTAAGAAGACTTGGGTGACTGGGTGGCTCAGCGGGTTAAGCCACTGCCTTTGGCTCAGGTCATGATTCCAGGGTCCTGGGATTGAGTCCCAAGTCAGGCTCTCTGCTCAGCAGGGAGCCTGCTTCCCTCTCACTCTCTCTCTCTGCCTCTTTGCCTACTTGTGATCTCTATCAAATAAATAAATAAAATCTTAAAAAAAAAAAAAAAAAGAAGACTAAAGCAACAGCCTGATCTTGCCCACGGCAGGGGGGTTTCTCCTTCAGCCTAGATGTCACCACCACAGCAGGAGTGCACCACCTATTAGGAGGAGGATGGCTGAAGCATGGTGGTGTCTTGGGAGTATCTGAATAATGGGTGGCTAGAGCAGGTGTGGATAGTATGTCCTGAGAGAAGGCAGAGGTGCTGGGGAGTGATAGAACTATGTTCAGAACTTGGGTCTCCTGCTCTTCAGCTTCGGGGGCCTCATCTCTGACTGGAGGCTGGAAGCCAGGACATGGGTGCTACTGTGTCATCATTTCCCAAACTTCGGTCATTGGAAGGCCACATCAAGATGGTTGCTGTATTCACCTGCCACCTGTCCTATTACTTCCTCGTATTTGAACTGCAGTTGAGTTTCTTTCTTATTGAAGTGTTTGCTTTACAGGGAAGCTTTCTGTTACTATCAGAGATGGAAAACCAGTATCATGTGTCACAACTGCAAGCCAATCACACATGCGCACCCCACAGTGAAAACAAAACAGTGTTGTTAAATCATAGCTCGGTACTACTACCTGTGGAATTCTCTGGGCCTGAGGTTTCTCTCCTTTTGCTAAAGGGCAGACTAGCCATTAGTAGGTTTACCAGTACACTCTACTAAGACTTTCTTTCTTCTTGATGTAATGAAGAAGACTGCCAAAGGATAGCAGTAATGGGTATAATTTGTTGATTCCCTTCTTCTGTGTATTGCCACCAACACCTCCACAATCAGATGAGACAGGTTCTCCTGTTATTTACATGCCTTTTCCAGCTGAAGGCACCAGGGCTGAGAGATACTAAATCACTTGCTGAAAGCACGCAGCTTGCTGGGGGTACAGACAAGATGGGAGCCCTAGTGATTTGTCTCTAGAACTAGAGTCTGGCACCACAGGGCTGTTTCTTCCCTGGCATGGTGAGTCAATGTTGCTTACTGCTATGGCTTCATGATGTCCAAGAGCATCTTAGGTGCTGCCTCAAGGCGTTTCCTGCATCATGAGTTAGAGGCATTTCATACATGAGGAGACCTTGAGAGCACTGTGCCTGACACCAAGAAAGAGCCCAGTAAGGCTTGATCCCTTCTCTCACCACGTCTCCCGTCCATGCAACAGGGGATCCTAAGCTCTGTTCCAGTATTCAAAGCTGCTTGAAGAGCAATGACCACTTTAAGCTGTCACATCTTAAAGGCACTTGGATATCACTCTCTGATGATGCCATAACTTCAGGCAGCCTTCCAATGGCTACTTGCTTTCCACAGCAGAACTTGTACCTGGGAAGAGAATGGACCAATCAACTGACAGCAGTGCTCTTGCTTTGGCTCACTCGTGTACCTCAGCGACTGGCACAGGGCACTGAGAGAATTTGCAGAAGGAGTGAGGCAGTGGCTGGTGCTGATATTTCTGATGCTAATACTATTAATGATGAAATGGCCATGTTACGGAGCTCTGACACTGTGCCTGACCCCATAGTAAGGGTTTCTTCCCTGTGTTACTCAGTTTTTCGTCCATAACCCTAGGAAGGACATACTATCATCCCGTTTTACAGATGAGGACACTGAAGCTTAGTTTGATTGCAAAGCCTGTGGGGACTTCCAATTCGAGCAGAAACTGCTCCCACCAGAGTTGGCCAAGTGGCTCTGAGATCTGGTGAATTTGGTGGATGATGGCCAGGCCTTTGAGCACCAACTCTGACTTTACTGACCACCCTGGCCTATAGAGCTCTCAGTGTGTGTGTATGTGGGGAGGAGGGTGTGGTCAGAGGCACTGACTTTGGTCTCAGACAGGCTCGTGTTCAAATTGTCTTCTGCCCACTATGGGCCAAGGGATTTGGGGCAAGCCACCTAATGTCCATGGGCCCCGATTTCTTCTTCTCTGAACAGAACACTGCAGAAGGGAGCACTCAGCAAGCACAGTGCTTTTAGTACGAGCTAGCATTGAGTGAAAGGTATTTATTACTACAGAGAGGAAGCAAAGAGAGCCTGGGCTGGGGAAAAGAGGTCATTTTAAGAGGAAAAGAGAGTTGGAAGCAAAGTTATTTCTGTTTCTCTGTGACTTTGGTGGGAGTGTTAGAGGAGGCCTCGGAGAGCCGATTTCCTCCTTTTCTTCGAAACACCCCAGGTGAGCAAATGGTCCCACCCAAGCGCCCCTAGAATGTGTCTTCACACTGTTCACTGTTGGCTACACATTGTCCTGAGCCACGTGGACTTCCCTGCTGCCTGGTCCTGAAACGGCCTGCTGAGGCTGTGGCCTTTTAGGAAATTAATTCCCTCACACGGCAGCCAGAGCCAGGAGAACACCCAAGAAGCAGGGGCAGGGGCAGCGGTGATGATGAAGTGAGTGTGAGCCAGGCCTCCTCAGGAAGGAGCAGGCTCAAGCTGCAGGGAGCGAGGGGGACGAAGGCCTGGCCCGAGCTGGGGCTCCTTCTCCAGTCGGGACACTGGTGGGCCCATCCCTCTCCCGGGCCCTCAAGGGTCCCATCCATCACAGCCCCGGAGTTCTGCACTGGAGGAAGACTCTGTCAGTAAAACATGCCCTCTCTTCCTCATCCGTCCTCCCTACCCCACCACTCGCCTTCCTTCCAATCACTGCACCAACCCTTACTCGCCTGTTTACTTGGTTTTGTGGTTTTGACTTAGATGTGGTTGGAAGGGGTGGGGCAGAGGACAAGTTTCCACCCCACCGCTTCACCTCTCCCTCACACACAGAGGTGCCCTCCTTGGTCTCAGAGACCCAACCTGGTATTCTTGGCATAGCAGATGGGGAAGTTCTGAGTCAGTTTCTCTGGGGTGGGGCTCAGGGATGGGCATTTGTTAAAGACTCCCAGGTGATTGTAATTGAGAGCCACTGGTCTAGCCATGGAAAGAACCAGATGACAGCTGTCCTTGAGAAGGCAAATCTCGGGGGAGGAGTTGGGCCTGGCCATCGTGAGAGGTAGTATTGCTGATTCCTGCATAACCATTAGCTAAGGATGGTTTAATTATCTACAGTCTTTTGAGATGCCTCTCAAAAGCTTATTCCCAACATTTTGTGCATGTGGACAAACAGCTCGCTTGACTCCCACCAAAAAATGGTCCTCCCCACAAACCTCTGAGAGAATGAGGGAATCATGGCATCAGTGACATGATTTAGCTCAGGTGGCGGTGGTGATAGTAAGTGGGACCAGCCAAGATCGGAAATCTCTGGTGCTCAGGTCATTCTAGATCCCTCCAGACTGAACCAGTAGGTGTGCCCTAAAATAACGAGCCCCATTCAATTTGATCTGCTGGGTGCTGGAGGCTATCTTCAGCCTGCCAGGTTAATCTGGAGGGCACCCAGGCACAGAGAGAGGGGAGACTGCCCCTGTTGCTGTTTCCAACAGATTTATAGTAGAGATCATAGGCTTAGAGCCTCAGCGAGGTTCTACAGGGGAGATTTAAGGAAGGAAAGGTTTCCTTGGTGGGTGGGATTACGTGGCAAGATAGGGTCATGAGCGTGGCAGTGGTATGGGTCAGGAAATGTGAGGCTCATGGGAAGCAGGCCTGTGGGGGTCTCGGTGATGAAGAGCGTGAAACACACTGATCAGGCACACAGATATGAGAAGGCTCCTCAGCCCCGCCCCACCCCGCCCCAGGCTTTTCAGCCTTAGGTGCAGACCTGAATTCTGTGCTTGGTGGCACACTGATCTGCAAGAGGGTCCTCTGTTCTTCCACTTACTCCCCTTCCCCAGCCAGATTGCCACAGTCAAGATTCATCATGCACCAGCAACAACCAACTAGAAAAGATGATAGAAAACCAGAGCCTGTTCAACGCGCCAGCTAAGGCCACAGCACATCTGGGAATTAACCCAACAGAGGATTGCCCCCAAACCTTTAGGAAATGTTAATTACTCTTTGAAAGAAGGGAAATTAAAGAGGGATATGATACCAGGATATCTTTAATGTAAACTGAAATGCACATACTCTATTTTTTAAAAGCGTATAGACATATTCAAGGTCTTATATTAAGTAAGTGGGTGCCCATAGAGGGGGCATGAGATAGGGGGTCATGGACATAGATACATGTATATTATCTAACAACACTTCAACACATTTCAGTGAATAATAGTGAATAATAGCTGCTCTCTTGAATACTCAACCTCAATAGGCAAAATGTGCATATTGTCACCGTCATTACGCATGTCCTTACTTTTAAACTACCAATTTTAGATTTCCTGGAGGGCAGGGATCATTTCCTGTATTTCTTTATATCCTCCGTGGTGCTTAATGGAGGCCCTTCCGTGTAGAAGATGCTGAATACACATTTTTGTAAAATATCCATGAAAAATAACATTTATACATCATTGGACATTTAGAACATGTGCATTATAGAGGAAATCTAGAAAAATCTCTGTTTTGAAAATTTAGAAAATGCAGCTAATCAAAACCTCATAAACTCACCTGTAATTCTTAGAGATAAATGATGTAAACCTTGTGAGTATATTATTCCAGATTTCAGTTGGAGTATTTTTTTTTTATGATTGCTCGATGGCTTTTTAGTTTTTACATCTAATAGTTTTGCCATTTTGTAGTTGGAATGAGAAAGTATTTAGAAATGAATTCAATGTACAAACTGTGCTTTGCAAGGAGAAGTGTGGAGTGAACAAGAAATGAACCGTTAGTCCTTAGGATGATCTAAAGGAAGAGGAGGGGCTGGCCAGGCTCCGCGTGGGTGCGTGTGTGGCCAATGAGGGCAAAGAGTGCAGAGATCAGCCAACCTTCTCTGTCGAGGCCCAGATGGTGAATATTTGTGGGTCACACGATCTCCATGCCAGTTGCTCACTGATGCTGTTATACCGTGAAAGCAGCCATAGACAGTATGTACACAGATGAACGCGGCTGGGTCCCAATAAAACTTTATTTATGGGTGTTGACATCTGAATTTCATACAACTTCCTCAGCTTTCAGAGGGAAAAGAGAAAACTTGGCAAATCCAAAGAACCCATAGAAGGTTCGTAGGGATCATCCATCGGGGTTGGAGGGGACGAATGCACCTGCAGAAGCTTCAGCCACAGACATCTGGGTTCAGTGTGCCCCAAAGGCTTGCAGGTGGTGGAGGGAGATCAGCTGGAAAGAGCTTGAGAAGAAGGACCTGTTCAGGAATCTCAGGGAGACTTGAACCATTGCTCAAAGGCCAGAAAGTCTGCTTCCAGGTTTTTCTGCATGCTCTCAAGAAGAAAAGAAAAAAAAAAAAAAGCAACACCCAAGAAGACAGTGCCTCTCCTTGGGAACACCCAAGATTTAATGCAACTTGCTGACCCTGAAGTTGGATGGGAGAGATGTCCGTAAATCACTACATAAGCGGGGCAGACAGTCTGTAGGATCCTTGCAAAATCAGCCCCAGGGTATGTCCTCCTCGCTGTTTTTATTTTGACACTCCTTGGTACACACCTGTCATTTCCACGCTGCTGCGTTCCCACCCGTCGCAGCCACCTCATCCCCAACTTCCCTGATGATAAAACCAGATCCCATTGTCTGTAGGCCTCTTGTTCCCTTCTTGATCAGTGTCATCCTGATTTAAGTGCTCCTTTGAAATCCTCCTAAACAGAGCTTCCCTCCTCCCTTGGTTATTTCCCTCCTGCCCTTCCACACTCCCTGACGACCCTGGGCTATGAATGTATGCAGTGACCTGTGCTGGGCAGAGGAAAGATTATGTTTATTCTCATTTCATTACACTTTGCCGAAGTTAAATGCGTACCTCAATGAAACACGACACATCACAAAATCTAAGCAGATTGTTTTTCTACAGAGTGCCCGATCTCAGCCCGATTCCTTACACCTTTTTCCAGATTTCCTGGACGTGGTGTCTGGGGGGCCACACCTGTCCATTTTTCACTTCTTTGCCCTCCCAACCGCAAGAAGGCTTTCAGCGTCTGGAGTTTGAGATGGGATTGCCTAACCAGGGGAGACATTAAGAAGTGATCTCATGGGCAAGATTTGCACCTTGCAAAGTTACTCAGAATTCTGAGCAGGATTTTTTTTTTTTTTTTTTTTCCAATGGACTTGCCTCACTATCCTGGTTTGCAGGCCTAAATGATGAAGTAGTTAATATACAGCACATAAAACTGTCCAGTCTGTTTGTTCTCGCTGTCATATCGTCAGTAATGATGGCAGGAGCTAACTAATGAGCCGGCCCACGTATCTGTGTACACAGAGAAAGAGAGAGGAGGCCAGGGAGCACGCATAACAAATAGAACTCCTATTTCTCTATGAGAGCAACTCTTCATTTCCTAATGCTTTTCTCGTGAATAGCTCAGGTCTTTCAGGAAAAAAGAAAAAAAGAAAAAAAAATCCTTTATGAAATGTAAGCTCCGTTTCTCATTTCATTGAAAAACCTTTAAGAAAAGCCATTTTTCATACTTAAGACTTTTCCAAATCTCTCGTAACCAGTGACCCTCTGCATTGTATCTTTCGGAGCTGGCAGTCATCCAGCGACAATCCTTAAAAATCCCTTTACAGTTTTAAAGGAAAATACAAGCTCTCATTTACCACTGGATCGAGTCAGAAAATAAAAGCTTAATGCCTTGACAGGCCTGGCTATTTTTTTGAGGCCTAAGTCTGATTTATGGCAGTAGCCAGCAAAGCAGGCTGGTGAGATATTTGCTGCTGCTCCCAGGGATATGGAAAAATGAAGTGTGAAGTTCTGGGGAGAGCAGGCCACAGCCTTCCAGTCACTAAACACTCCCACCAAGTTGGCAGGGGAACAGAGCCCCAGGCTGCAAGATGAACCTCAAAGGAATAGGGGAGGAGAAGGGGACCACGCACCGTGTCAAAATACTGCCAAGGCTTACCGCTCGCCATACATTTTGTCACATGGGGTGGGATGTTTATGAGGGGGTTTTAGGGAGGAAAGAAGAGAAACATTTTCTTCCTTCGTTCTTTGTTTTATTTTCTTTATAGCTTCCCTGTAGAGGTTTCACTCCAAGTAGGAGAAATTAAGAGCAACAACGGCAATGTAGGAAGTTGCTTAAGACCCCGCCATAAAATCGTTCCGCTCGAAAAATATGATCTGGTTAGAGAGAAAGCACGGACTTGCCCTGGGCTTGGAGCTTCAGGGCAGGAAGACAGACCCAGTTCCCCGCACCAAGGTCCCCGGATCTGAGGGCGTGGGAGCCAGGATTTTCATTCCCATGAAAAGGGAATTTCCTAGAGGTAAAAGTCAGGTGCCCCCCGCCCTCTCCTTATTTTCTTGAAGTGAGTCATCACATGTGCATATGCCAGGTGATGAAACGCTTGGTGGTTTTTTCCCCCCTTTTTATTTAAAAATTAAAAAAAAATTAACATCCACTGTTTAGATCTATTTTTAATTTCAAGTTTCTTAAGAGTCCTGGATACCCAGGCTTGTCTCAAAGGGCTTCCTCTGTACCTGGTATTATTTACAGCAGAGATAGATGGAGCCCCTGGCGAAGCAGGAGTTGATGTTCATTGTCTTCTTAAGTGAAAAACCTTTCTTTTAGGTGGTATTTTTGATAAAGGCAGGAAAGGGCAAAGATAGAAAACATGCATTTCATTTTCTCCCCACACAAACTTATCTTCAGAAGATCATTGGCGAAATCTGATTCATTTGAGAGCTAAAATGCACCCCTTTATTATTTTTAACTTTTAATAACGGCATCTCTAACCGCCAGATGGGGATTTACATTCTGGTAAAGTCTCTGGGTCGGTTAAAGCAGGCTCGGTAATTACAGAAATGTTTATGCTCAGGCGTAGTCGTCCCCTTGCCTCTCTAAATCACTAACGAACACACCTACTCTCCCTCAGACAGACTCTCCCAGGCTCACTTTAACACCCCCACAAAAACGGCCTCCCTCATTTACTCCCTTATCATAAAGCTAAACTTCCAGATAATTCCACTCAATAAACATTTATTGGTGCCTCCCATGTATAAGGTCGTGTTGGGCAATCGAGGGGGCTTGGGAGTTTGGGTAGACTATAAAAACAAGACCCTGCTCCTACACTGTAAGACATTTGCAGTTGGATGGAGGGAGAAACTCATCTTTGATCTATTTGCCTTTCAGTAAAATTGACCCTTAGGAAAGGCCATCAGAAGTGCTTTTTTTTTTTTTTTTTTCCCCACGTTGGCAGAAGAAGAGAGCAAGGGGGCCTCCTAAAACGGAATGACTTGCCCTGTGCCACCAACAGTAATTGCCAATATGGTTGAGCTCTGTTCTGTGCTGGGCACTGGGCCGTGCACTCCCTGTGCCCATCTCCTTACATCCTCGACACTCCTGGCGAGGCTCCTGCCGAGGAGGAAACCAAGGGAGCTGGCGGTTAAGGTCAGAGGCCAGCAGCATGTGGCAAGGAAGGATGGGGCCGGGACTCACAGGCCCTCGTAGACCCTCCACAGAACTGAGCCTGGAACTCCTCTCTCCTGCCTCCTGGTCCACATTTCCCCCACGCTTGTCTCCAATCCCCATACCTGTGAGGCGGAGGTCGAATTTTAAACGTTTCACCTTTGTGTTTATTTTGAATGGGTTTGGGGTGAAGAAACTAAGGAGTGCTTTGCAAACTATTTTTGTTTATGTGGAAACAGCTAGGTTTCAGCCTTGAGGTTTGAAAATACTTGGCGAACATTGGAATAGGGTCATTTTTAAGCCGTACTTCTTGAACAAAATGCTGTTAGGGGAAACTGAGAAATCCAGGGCCCGGTCCGTGGCGACCAGACCTCCAGAGTGGCCACCCTGTGTTTGGTAGGCGACACGCTGAAAGAGGTGATGGAGCCCGAGTTTCTCCACTGGTGACTACCATACACACACATATACACACACACACAGGCTGACGCATGCACCCACAGTTCAAATATTTTGGCAAATGTCCTGGCTTCTCTCTACCACTAAAATGAAAGTGAAGGTGAAATCATTTTGGGGGCCACTAGAGTAGAATTCTCACTCTTGATAGCTGGCCATAGATTTAAATGTCTCACAGGAGGCCCAATTAAACATTAGTGAGATTCCCAATTCACGGAAGGATCATATTTTCTGGCCATTTTCATCACTCACACTTCCCAGCAAGTTAACAATGAGTTTAGAACAGAACTTCTTCCCTCAGGCCACCTCTCTTTATTTTATTTTATTTTATTTTATTTTGAATCTGGAATCTAGTGGGCTCGGGTGTCGGGAAATGCCATAGGCAGATTTTTCTAACCAAGAAACCCGTTGCTCTCGACACACAGCCTGGTTTTGTTAGGATACAAAGTTATCTCAGTCGTGGGCTGGTAGGAATCTCTGTATGTTGTTGGTAGTGATTATTTAAGAGGCTCCCTGGGACAGGGTGCCAAGAGGACATACAAAGCACCCACCGTGCCTCACACAAAGAAGATGCTTGTTGAATGAGTAAATGAGAAAGGGAAGAGGGGGCACCCCTTGCTTGTGGCGGCTAGAGTAGCAGGGCAGACAGTGGTACAGCAGGTGTTTCTGCTTGCCCTAGAAGGCTTCCTGGATTGTGTGCCACCTTCCCACTGTGGTTTGCATCCTTCTGGGGGTACCTGGAGATTTTTGAGGGGCCATGCAGATGTATATGACTTTCACGGCATTGATTTTTAGATTCTTGACTTCCTCTGCCCTCTTTTCTAGAGCTCACCAGTCTGAGAACACACTTCTGGTTTTCCGTTACCATCATCACTTTAGTTGCCCCTCTTACACTTTTAAAACTAAAAGGCATCCTCTCACCCACCCCAATCTCTCTGTAGAGCATTGCCCCAAGGTCTAAATATCCTCTGCATATCTGAGTGATGAAATACTTTGAGAAGGCATTTGGCCCAAAGAAGAGTCCCAGGAGAACAGAGGAAAGAGAGCTTTGGGGAGAAATCCTGGAAGGGGACAGAGCTCTGTTTCATCCCGAGACAAACTCACGGCAAATGTCTGTGCACTTATGTATCTGCCACGATTACCTGTCTGCCCGCTTACTCATCTACTACAATGACAATTCAGAAATGAATGAATTGCCACACGGACACATATTAATATAACTTATTGGAATTGAAAAATGAAGTTAGAATTTCTCTGTGAGAAAGTCATCCTGATTTGGCCCAGGAGATTGGCAATAAGAACAGCATTGTCATTTAGGTTTTAAGGCAGACATTTCCCATAAATGGAATGACTGAAATCTTTTGCAAAAAGGATTTTGACGAAAAATAGCTAAAGAGTAAATAGAATACACATGACCTTTATAACCATCGAAACATGTGATGCTATTTAGATGTCATCTTAAAATGCAGTTTAAAAAATTCTCTTAGTGGGAGTACACACACACACACACACACAATTACTTGAGGACCCCTGGTTTAGAGAAAGTTGGAGACATAGACAAGGAGGAAACTCATTAATAAAAACGAGTCTGAAGTTAGAAAAAATGTTGTCCAAATTGCAGAACTCTAAGAAGAGGTGGAAGGAGAGGTATTAAGAATAAAGAAACCATGGGAGAGAAGAGAGAGGTACGTGTGCTTAGGGATGAATTTGTCTCACATTTGTGTGATATTGGCGAGCTGTCTGTTTTTTTCTAGAGAGACACATACCCATACCACTCAGGTTTGTTATATGCATCAGAACACTCTGGAATTTTACTTCCTTCCTGCCAAGTTTTACTTTAAGAGAATCAGACAATCACAGCACATGTACAAATATTGTGAGCTTACTTGTTTTTTTGTTTTGTTTGTTTATTTGTTCTTAGCCAGTTAGTAAGAGTACTTTATTTTATTATTTATTATTTTTATTTTTTAATTTAGATTCAATTACCCAACATATAATTACTTTTTATTTATTTATTTATTTATTTATTTATTTTTTAAAGAGAGAGAGAACACAAGAGAGGAGGGGGAAAAGGAGAGGGAGAGAGAAAATCCCAAGCAAATGCCCGCTTAGCTCGGGGTCCACTGCAGGGCTCCATCTCAAGACCCTGAGATCATGACCTGAGCAGAAACCAAAAGTCAGATGCTCCACTGACTGAGCCACCTGGGTATCCCTAGCAAGGGTTTTTCTAAGTCATACTAAAAAGCCTTTGCTCTTAAAGATACATCTGGCTATTCATCTAATAACAGACCATGACAATATATAACATATCATTAAGCAGGTGAATCTGAAGTAGTCGGGGCAGTGGCGTGGTGAATATTAGCAGGCTGAGCTCTCCACAGAAGTATTTATGCTGAGATTCCTTACAAACAGAGGCCCTCATACGGACACACTTTCAAGAAGCTATGAGAAGTGGCCGAGGCATTGCAAAAGATGGGCAAACTGAGTGCTGATGTTACACCAGAGATTGCTGGGTTAGCGCCTAATTTACTACTATCTGGCCTCTGCTATACCCCCATTAATCTGTCAGCTGAATGAGCTCTAATTACGCATCTCGTAACCTGGTGTACTCTAGCACCCTGTGTTCCAGCGGGGATAGATCTTCAAGATTTACTGCGCATACGCCCATAGTTTCATTGGGTCTCTAAGCTGGGCGCGGGGAAAGTGGGGGTAGGGTGCACGTGCTTCCTCCCAATTACCGAGAACACCTTTAGCGTTCAAGAGAAGCAGATGGGCATGGCAGGAGCTGCTGAAGATTTAACTAGGGATTCAGCGCACTCCTAACAGCCTGAGGAGATGCCAAATGCATTTTGGAGTGGTGCTTTCACGTGCATGGGCAGTGTGTAGCCCGGAATACATAGTATGTGTAATCAGCTTCACCCCACCCACTGCCCACCTGGCTGCCTTGGACTTTCTGCCTCCATCTGTGGCTGGCCCATTTTCTGAGTGGATACGGCAGTGGGGAGAGGAAAGGGATGGGTTTGGGAGGGAATTGCCTTTTATTATGGATTTTTTTTTTTAATGACCTCTTCCTGAATCCTCATTAAAATCTGGTGACGTATACACTGTAATCCCTATTTTGGAAGTGAAGCGAAGAGTCACAGGGAGGCTCAGACTGTGTGTGTGTGGGGGGGGGTGCGTTAGGGGAGGAGGCACGCAATCCTATCGCCCTGACTCTTTGGGAAAGCTCAATGCCTCTGATTTCCTTTGCCACCAGCTTGCTCTTTCTCGAGCCTCAAACTGGCATTGTGGCTTTCTGACTGGTGTTCCAATCTGTTCTGCCGGCTTCCCCTCACTTCCCTCCAGCTACCAGAAAGTTGGGGAGATAAGTCAGATAATGCTCATAAAAGGCTTTTTATCCCTTAGGGGAAGGTTGTCCACACACAGACACTGAGTCCTATCAAAATTGCATGTGTGTTGGTCGCCTCATCCATCCCCAGGGACCCAAGTGTCCCCAACACCCAGCTGCTGTGGCATCCACTCCTCCTGAGGTAGACAGTTGCTCTGGGTTGACTGGGCACTGCAATGTCACCCAAAACATTTTCGCAGGGACCAAGAAAAAAAACCTTTCTGTTTCACAAACACTTTGACTGACTTTTCCTTTCTGTTTCTGTTTTTCGCATCCTTTATCCATCTCTTCACCAGTCATAGCAGGGATTTTAGATGTTGTGAGTTGGAATTTTTTTTTTTAAAGGTCACAGTGTGGGTTTATTTTGAATTTTAATCTTCAATTAAAACCCATTTTGCTTGTAACGTAATTTCTTTTAGGCTCATCTTGGCTTTGTTGGCATAGGAAGCAAACAATTTCACTTCATGGCAATTCCATGGGCTAAATAAAAAAGACTTAGGCCCTAGAGTCTGGTTGAGACTCCAATCAGGCCTCCAGACACTGGTGGAAAGGAATCTCTAACTGATCCCAAACCTGTAGGACTTTGGGTTTCATGGGCTTCTCTCCAAGTGTCTGCCAACAGCTCGCTGAGCTGCTTTCAACCACATTGGAAGCTGAGTTCTGAAAAGAGAAAACATAACCATGATAAGTTGTGTCACTTGGGTGATATATCTCTCAGAATATTATAAACTGGGTAGCTGAATTTTTCATTGCCTTAGAGACGTCCACAGCCAGAGATCTAAGGATAGAGGGTTCATGTCTCTCTCCATTAAGAAGTTTAATTCACATTTTACCCAGTCTTAGCCTTTGATTAATATGCTGGATACATCATACAGCAGTCCCTGGGATTATGAAAAGTGATTTGTCTAATCTGCATGTCAGTTTCCTTTGGGGCCTCTGCGGGAAAACACACACACACACACACACACACACACACACACAGAAAACCAACACTTTATAGCTATTGATTTCATGTCATTTGCTTAGCGTTTGCCTCTACATTCCGGCCAAGTCAAGTGGATAAAGAGCAATTTGATCCATGGAGTGTGGCGGGAGTGTTGTCACCGTCTACAGAACCAATTCATCTGGAGGATTTTGTGCATGCATATATCAACACTGGAAATGGGTTTTAATGAAATTTCTAGCAAAACGAAGTTAATATAACAGTGAACGTAAAAACATATGCTTATGGTTCAGGCAAGGTTGCAGAAGGGTGAGGTCCTCACTCCAGGCTCTTGGCCCCCAGGAATAAATTATGGATGATCTGAGTCAAGGCTGGGTTGAAGGACAGTTTTAAAGGACAACTGTTTCATGCCACTGGCCTGCACCAGTGTTCTCTGAACGTGAACTCGCCCTCCTCCCCGCTGGCTTTTTCCTTTCTCAGGACCCACTTCTCCCCCACTCAGTTCTCACTTCTCCCCCAAGGCAGAAATTTCAACCTCTCCCCGTTTTGGTCCATAGATGGAGCTTTCCCTGATGTAAGTTGGTAGGCCTCAGAGTCATTCTTTTACAGGAATGATTGGCCTATGGGATGTGCACATTCATTTAAGTAGATGCGTCCAAGATGATGCATGTGTTTTATCTGTTCCATTCTGGAGACTGTGCCTTCCCTCAGTGTATTAAATCAAGTGGAGGATTTTCATGTCAGATGGTCAGAAAGATACGCTGGAGCAAGTGGGCCTTCTACATATGTCTGTGTTAGAACTTGCATGCTAGTGACCTCTTTTTTCCAGATAGGGATTTGGTCGTGCCTGGGAGCATGTAGCATGCAAGAGACTTGCTTTAACTAGTTACAGGAGAGAGATGTAGAAGCACCTAAGACAAACAGCATATGGAACCCCGGCACTGGTGGGGTTGCATGGAGAGCCTGTCATTCTAATTTGGGAGGTGCGCACAGGGCTGTAAGAGGCTTGGGAAGTCACCTCCTGCCCTGGTACTTGAAAGGAGGCTTGGTAAACAATTCATTACTGCAGAATGAGATCGTGTAATTTTTGGAGACAACAAACTTTAACGTCTCATGAATCCTTGAAAGAAGCAAGGTTTTCCTGATGAAATAGAAGTGCTCTTCCTATTGTTTTGTTTTGCTTTTTTCCTTAAGTGAAAGTAACAGTCTAGTGCTTACTAGCAAACACTGATATCACTTTTTATATTAAATATTGTTATTCTATTTTCTTTTTATATCAAAAATCCCAAATATTAAATTTCTCTCTTTCGATTTGTATTTCAAAATCTTTCATTATTCTTATGAATTTTCTCAGGGCTCTTTCCACATTTCCCAGTTTATTTTAGCTAGATAATATCCCAATTGAAGGAGGACATTGCACTGTGTCTGATACGGACGTGAGTGTCTGATGTCTGTGTTTGAATCCTACCTCTACTCCTTAAAAACTGAGATGTTTCTTTCTGAGTCTCAGCTTCCACATCTTCAGAATGGTCATGTCTAGGCTTCACTCCTTCCCAGCAGTGCTATTAGAATTAAATTTGAAAGATGGTAGAAAATTTCTTGGCTCCTGGAACATGGGTTGTATGTAATAGATGCAATTTGTATCTGTATCATGACCAAAATAGACAACGTCACCTGAGCTATCCAGAGGATAGTGCTGACTCCTAATCTGATTTTTTGAGATGTATGAGGTTCTTTAAATTGCTGGCATCTTGTGTCTTTAAACAATTAGGGGAGATTTAGATGTAGGTGGAGAATTGGAAAAAGATATGACTTAGATACAGTAACCATAAGAGAGCTATATTCAAAGACAAAATAGACTTTAAAACAAAAAACAATTATTAGAGACATGGAGGAATATTTCATACTGATAGTTGTTGGGTCAGTTTACCAGGGAGATATAAAAGTTAAAAACTTATACACACCTAAAAACAGCATCCCAAATATATGAAGAAAAAACTGATAGAACTGAAGGGAGAAATAGATAGTTCAACAAATTTAACAAAGATAGTTGGAGGTTTTAATACCCCACTCTTAAGAACTGGTAGATAACCAGACAGGAAATTGGCAAGGATATTGGAAGGCTTGATTAACACTAACAGCCAACTTGGCACATTCTATAGAACATTCTGCTCAATATTAGAAGAATATGCTTCTTTTTAAGCATACACAGAACATTCTATAGGACAGACCATATGCAAGGTCATAAAGCAAAGTGCCAATAAATTTTAAGAAAAAAATATTTAAATAATATAAAGCCATTTCTCTGAACGTGATGAGGTTACATTAGAAATTAACAATATAAATAAGTATGGGTAACCTCCAAATATTTGAAAATTAAACAATGCATGTCTAGATAACCCATGGGTCAATAAGAAATCCCAAGAGAAACTAGAAAATATTTTTAACTGAATGAAAACAAAACCACATCATTAAAATTTATATGATGCAGCTGAAGTACTTAGAAGGAAATTTGTTTATAAACAGCTTTATTGAGATGTACTTCACATACCATAAAATTTACCCTTTTATAGTGTATAATTCAGTGGTTTTTAGTATATATCATAGTTTTGCAAACCCCACCACTAATTTTAGAGCATTTCATCATTCCAGAGAGAAACCTTATACCCATTACCAGTTATTCCATATTGTCCCCTTTCCCCATTCTCTTGAAAACACTGATGTAATTTCTGTCTCTATGAACTGCTTGCTTTTCAGATTTCAGTCAAATGCAATCATATGACATGTGACCTTCCATGTCTGTCTTCTTTCACTTTGTGTGTCTTAAATATTCATCCATGTTGTACCATGTGTTAGTATTTCATTTCTTTTTGTGACTGGATAATGCATTGTATGGATACACCACATTTTGTTTATTCATCAGTTTAGTTGATGTCATCATCAATTTAGTTTAGTCCTCAATTCATGGACATTTGGGATGTTTCCACTATTTGGCTATTATGAATAATGCTGCTATGAATATTCAGGTTTTTGTGTGGACACAGGTTTTCAATTATTTGGGGTTATGCCTAAGAGTGGAATTGCTGGGTTATATAGTAATTCTATGTTTAACTTTTAAAGAACTACCAAATAGTTTACAAAGCAGCTTCACCATTTTATATCCCTACCAGTGATAAAGGGCATCTAAGGCAAACCTAGAGCTAAAATAAAACTTAGTTGTGAAAGACTGAAATTTTTATCCCTCAAGTCAGGAACAAGACAAGGTTATCTGCTCTCACCACTTCTATTCAATATTGTACCAGGAAGTCTAGCCAGGACAATTAGGCAAGGGGAAAAAAAAAAAGTTCGCCCAGTTGGGAAGAAAAATAGAACTCTCCCTATTTTCACATGACATGCTGTTGTATTTATAAAATCTTAAGGAATCCACAAAAAACTTTTTAAAATTAATAAACAAATACAGCAAGTTTACAGGATATAATATCAATATATAAGAATCAGTTGTATTTCTATTTACTAGCCACAAACAATCCAAAATGAAATTAGAAAAATAATTCCATTTATAATAAAATCAAAACCAAGAAATAAATTTAACCAAGGAAATAAATTTAATAAAACCAAGGAATAAATTTAACAAAGGAAATAAAAGACTTATATATTGAAAACTAAAAAAAAAAAAAAAAAAAAAAATTGTTAAGGAAATTAAAGAAGATCCCAAATAAGTGGAAAGATAGCCTGTGTTCATGGATCAGAAAGCTTAATATTGTTAAGATGATAATACTCCTCTTACTGATCTACAGATTCAGTGCAATCCCTCTCGAAGTTCTAACTTCCTTTCTTGCAAATGTGTGAATGCTTATTCTAAAAGTCATTAATAGTCCTTAGATTGTTAAAAAATTCCACCTCCCAAAAAATTGATTTTGTCATTTCTGCCAGTGTTCTTGTTGCTTTTATGGAGAAGCTGATTTTCACAGGTCCTAACTCCACCGACTTATAGTGCTTCTAGAGGGAAATTTATAGCTTTAAGTACTATATTTGAAAAGATGAAAGATCTCAAATACTAACCTTAGCTTAGAGTTTAAAAGACTGTAAAATGAGGAGTAAACTAAACTCAAAATAAGCAGAAGGAAAGAAATAATAAAGAATGAATATTAATGATCAAAATAGAAAATAGAAGAAAAATAGAGAAATTCAATGTAACAAAGTTGATTCTTTGAAAAGATCAATAACATTGACAAACCTGTAGCTAGACTGACCAAGGAATGAAGGGAAAAAACAAAAATCAGCAAAATTAGTAATGACTTTGAAGAAACTAGAAGAATTGGAGGGATACTATGAATAATGTGCCAACAAATTAGACAAGTCCAATGAAATTGATAAATTATTAGAAGGAATCAATATCAAAACCAACTGGAGAAGAAATAGAAAATCTGAATAAATCCATAACAAGTAAAGAAATTTAAATTGTTAAATAAAAATCTTCCCATAAAGATATATACTATAAAAAAGTCATGTGGAAGTATTTGACATGAAGTTGGCCCCAAATAAATGTGAGTCCATTTCCTCTGGCCCTTCCAACAACAAAGGTATCAAAACATAGCAAAATTTCTTCTTTCTTCTATTAAATTTTATGGATACCTGCTGTATCCACTGACATGATTTGAAGATCTAGAAGTCTGTTATCAGTGAGAAACTCATCTTCGGATTCATTTGGGGTAATAAATGCTGAGATCACAGATGGGGCAAACCAAGACATCTTGACCTCAGTCAGACCCCATCATGAGCAAGGATAGTCTTTAATGATGATCACCAACAGTATCTTGCACACACAGACAACTTAAGTATAAGTGGCTCTTTTCTTCTTATGCCTGGAATCTGGGATGGTCGAAAGCAGGGTTTTATTTATAGTTGATAGATGAAGAATCCAAAGTAGAGTCAAAGACCATATAATAGTATGGAGGTAAACTTCATGCTTAAACACTTGCCACTTGGTTTTCCATTTAAGACAGCATAGCAAGGAGACAGAGGACTTAGGGTCTAGATCAGACACTGCTGCTGACTTGCTATTGATATTTATCAAACTACTTCTCACTTTGGCCTAAATACCCTCATTTTAAAAATGAAAGACTAGGCCTTGAATTATCATGAGGACCCCCACAGGAGAGACGTGTCTGATCCCAGCCTGCTGGCATGCTGTTTCCCTATATGCTTGTAAGAGAAACTGATCCAAGAGAGACTTAATGTGGTCTGTGATCATCTGGGTGAGAGTGGACATTACAACTAGAGAAGAAAAAAATCTTTACCTCAGAGAAGGAAGTGTTCATCCTAGGAAGTTGGGAGAAATGCAAGATTAAATGTAAAGAAAGCAGAAGGCAGAAGATATGAACAGACACTTCTCCAATGAAGACATACAAATGGCTATCAGACACATGAAAAAATGTTCATCATCACTAGCCCTCAGGGAGATTCAAATTAAAACCACATTTAGATGCCACCTTACACCAGTTAGAATGGCCAAAATTAGCAAGACAGGAAACAACATGTTGTTTGGAGGGGATGTGGAGAAAGGGGAACCCTCTTACACTGTTGGTGAGAATGCAAGTTGGTGCAGCCACTTTGGAAAACAGTGTGGAGATTCCTCAAGAAATTAAAAATAGAGCTTCCCTATGACCCTGCAATTGCACTACTGGGTATTTACCCCAAAGATACAGATGTCGTGAAAAGAAGGGCCATCTGTACCCCAATGTTTATAGCAGCAATGGCCATGGTCGCCAAACTGTGGAAAGAACCAAGATGCCCTTCAAAGGACAAGTGGATAAGGAAGATGTGGTCCATACACACTATGGATTATTATGCCTCCATCAGAAAGGATGAATACCCAACTTTTGTAGCAACATGGATGGGACTGGAAGAGATTATGCTGAGTGAAATAAGTCAAGCAGAGAGTCAATTACCATATGGTTTCACTTATTTGTGGAGCATAACAAATAACATGGAGGACAAGGGGAGATGGAGAGGAGAAGGGAGTTGAGGGAAATTGGAAGGGGAGGTGAACCATGAGAGACTATGGACTCTGAAAAACAACCTGAGGGTTTTGAAGGGGCAGGGGTGAGAGGTTGGGGGAACCAGGTGGTGGGTATTGGAGAGGGCATGGATTGCATGGAGCACTGGGTGTGGCGCAAAAATAATTAATACTGTTATGCTGAAAAAAAAATTAAAAAATTTAAAAAAAAAAGCAGAAGGAAGGGAAAGATAATAGTATGCACATGACTTCCAAGAAATAGAAACAAAGTTTCAAGAGGGAATTGCTGGAGTCAAAATCCTGTCCTTTGGAAAGACAACTCTGTGGCAAATTCAAGCAAGATAGAGCTGAAGGCATGAATAAATCAGGAAAAAAGGGATAGAATTATAAATAAGGTCTATCTTGAATAATTTTATGGCATAAATTTGAAAATTTAAATGGACAACTTTCTATCATATTACCAAAATTGACTCAGAATAAATACAAAATGCTATGGATCTATAACCACTGAAGAAATTAAGAAAAAAAAAATTAGTGGCTTGGCTGGACTCATTTTAGAAAGTTACTTCCAGCCCTGGTGGCCTCCCTTCCTTCTCTCTTTTCCCCTCTTCCTCCACCTCAGTCTCTGTCTCTTTTTTCTTTTCTCCTCCATCTCCTCTCCTTCCCGCTTCTCTCCATGTTCTTTTCTCTATCTTTGTGTTCACAAGAATGTTTTGAACTTGCAGATTCAAAGGTAGAATTCATGTGGGGTGACATCTTCTGGCAGGGTGTAGGGCATGGCCACACTTGGGTTTTCACAGGAGCAGTTCCGGCTCCAGTTAGCTCCTAAGTCTTGAAATGCAGTGGAGAGAAGAGGGGTGCAGAGGGACTGTGCTATCAGAACTTAATGTGCATCTCTCTAGGACATGCACAAGATGGTTCCTGAGCCTACCAAGGACCCCAGCGTTTGAGTACTGAGTCTGAAATCTCTCAACTTCTACCCCATGCTGCAGGCTCAGTGAGGATGAGTATATGCTGCATCTGGCCTCACATTGTGTGGCCCGCTGACTCTTCTCAAGTCTTTCTATAGAAGGGCAACCTTAGGGGAATTTTCTAGGGGCATACAATGCCACAGTGGGGCCAAGTATCCATGGCGAGGGGGTAGGCCTTTAGAGACTTTCTGTTCTGTGCTACAATGGAGGGGGGCAGAGGGAGGGTATACCCTGAATGGGTGGACCACAGCCTCTTCCTCAGGGAGTTGGAGACAATATTATACATCTCCCCTTTGCTTTACCTTACCCATTCTCTGTGGGCTTGCACGTGCCCCAGATGCTGAAGTGAACATTTCTGAAGTTCTGTTACTTAAAGGGAGAACAAAAAGAGATCTACTTTTCTAAGAATATGTTTTATAGGAGAGAAGGCAGTTTCATTAACCAGATGCTGGGCTCCTTGAGAGAGGATGGGACTGACTGGGGCAAAAGGGGGCATGGGTCAGGTGGCAGGGAGCACTTTCTTCTCACCTAGGTGAGGGCTGGCCTGAGAAGCTGTTCTGCTTGCTGAAATGTTCCCCGGAAAGGTTGCTTGCCAAAAATGGATCATAGACAATGTTTTAGTCCAACTGTCGTTTTTCAGGTTAGGCAAGATGGATTTCATTTGATTGCTTTTTGCATTTTCTTTTTATCTTAGATGAAGGGTGTGCCTGGTTTTTCTGCTGTGAACAATGGCCTGATTGTTAGAAACCTTGCTTACATGTATATGTGTGTGCGTGTGTGTCTGTGTTTTGCCATGACTCCTGTGTTTTGGAAGTCTTTGGGGACAGATGATATTTATGAATGATGTCCCAAGGGTATAATCAGGATGACTCATTCTTGGAACCAGTTTCATCCGTTAAGAGATGCCAGCTGCACCCAGTTCACAACTGAACATACTTGAGATAACTTCCCGCACTAACCTGCTCCTGGTCTGGGGTCAGAAGGGCATATATTAGAGGTCTTTCTACTTTTCCAGGAATGATTTAGTTTCCCATGATGGAATCGTGGGGACTTTCTGTTGAGTGTTTTGACAAGGTGAAGACTGTTACATAGTTGAGAAAATATTGTGTTTTAGAATTTCAGAAATCATGGGCAGTTTTACAAATTTCATCATAATAACAAAGTTTCCTATTTATTCTCTTTCTTTGAAGTAATTCAGAAGAATGTCCTGATGTTATCGTCTTTGTATTTGTAGGACTTCAGGCAGGCAGGCAGGATGGAGATCACTGATCATCTCTTCTACACTGCCTCCTGCCCTCCCGATAGTCACCACCAAAATGGGGAAACAGAGGTTGGCTCAGAGGTAATGCTCAGAAGCCCCTCCAATAAGCCTTGCTCAGAATTGGAGGCTACCGTCTTGGGCTCTAGATTAGTGAGCTTCATTATAACTTCTACCCCCTCCAGTAAAGTCCAAGTTCCTGGTGACATCTAAGACTTAGATACTGAGATGTGTCCCACACATCAAACAAACAGACCACGTCCTTGACAGAGGGCTGGTCTTCAGGTTTTATTGGTACCTCCCCAACACAAAGGCAATTTTCAGTTCTTGAGGTGTCACTCATTGCCGCTTGTGCTTTCCTGACTTCTCCCATGACCTGGGGTACTAGAGACCTTGGGTATACCCAATTGTGCTTTCTGTCTTCTCTGCTGTGTTTTCTGGGGGTTCTTCATGACCACAGATTAATGAATCCTGAGAATTTCACTGTTTTCGCTTTTTCCACCCACCTCACCCAATCAGACATGCTACCAGCATAAGGGGTAGGCATCCCCCACCCTCAACACCACATACTTTTTGACTCATCTTTGAAATAGTTGCCTGATCTCGTCTCTTGGAGAGAAGACATGTGGAGCGTCAAAACACACTTCAACCTGCACATCTGGCAGGCAGGCGGGCAGGCGGGCGGGTGAGAGTGGAATTCCTGGATTGTTTCCTTGGTTTGTGGTCTCTGGGGATTGCTTGTTGAATAGCTTCACATCACATCACTTCACAGATAAAGAAGATGTCATCCCCATGGCATCTCTGATTTCGGCACAAGCTTCAGAAAACCCCAAGCAGCTAATCTAGAACATGATGTTTTAAGCTGCTATAATCACCAGCCAAACTTTGAACATGTGCCGTGCACATGATGGCCTTCTCTTCTCAATGACAACACCCAATTGTGGGACTACCTGAGCGGACTCTTTCCCTGTTCTGGTAGAAGGTGCTAGAGCTGAATGCTGGGGAGACAGCACCCAGCCAGGGGCCTACGTAATGCTTGTAGGCTGGAGTTCTGGAAGGCACTGGGCTGTGACACCAGGGCTTCCTGGAATGGGCACTGAGGAGAGGACAGTAGCTCTTGATTCAGTCATCTCCCTGGCACCAATGTTTGTGAGATCATAGGGAGGAAGATCCCTCTCTGGGCATCAGTTTCCATATCTGCCAGATGGAAACTTGTCTTATGTGTGAGGCTGGGAGGGAGCTTGACTATTTTGGGAAATGGAGACAGGATCCAATTGAGGCAGGCTGGACCAATAGGTCAAACAAACTAACAAAATAAAGTTTAATAGGAAGAGATTTAACATTCCATACATGGACTCAGAAAACAACTATACTACTCAGGAATCGGGAAGAGCAGAATAGGCGGAAATAAATGTGGAACGTTTAAGTTAACTACAGTGAAGAAATGAGGATTCTGAAAAGACAAGTGGAAACATTGGCTGCGGTGGTAGAAATACAGTTCTCAAAACAAGGGAGATGATAATCATATGGGCCAGAGCAGAGCTGTAGAACTGTATTCTGTTCAGGGCCTTATGCTTAAGAGGACTGATACCCTGGCACATATTTGGAGAAGACTGGCCAGTATGGCAAAGGGTATGGAAGCCCAGGACATCCAGGGATCAATAGAAAGAATGGCAAATGTCCTTTTCCATTTCTGAGAAAGGGTCCAGTAAGCAGGACCCGATAGATAGTTGCCTAGAGACTTGGGACCAAAAAGCAAAAATCTTTAAGGAAGCAGAGATTTTGCTCAGCTTAAGGAAGAAATTATATTTCTTTTTAATCTCAAACTGCCTTCTCTTCCCCACTGCTTCAAACATTGTCTCCTCACAGTAACCAGAGAAACCTCTGTGTATTATATAATGTGTTCACATGGTTTAGAAACAAACCAGCCAACCAACCAACCAACCAACGAAACAACCAAATAATTAAATAAATAACCATCCAACCAACCAACCAACCAACCAACCAACCAACCAATGAAGTATAAAAACAAATATGAATACAGGCAAAAGCCTCCCTTCCACCCCTGTGCTCTGGTAGGGATAGTATAGCATGGTCCTTAAGAACACAATATCTGAAACTGTGCGGTGGCCTGGGTTTGTATCCCAGCCCTGCTGTTTACTAGCTGTGTGACCTCAGACAAGTTCTTTACCCTCTCTGAGCCTCAGCTGCTTCGTCTGAAAAAATAAGGATAACAGTGTAGGGCTGCTGTGAGGATTCAATGAGTTCCTCTATGTAAAGTACTTAGAATAGTCCCTGGTATGTAGTGACTTCATGTACATGTTAGCTCTTATTACATTCTGCTTCATTCTCCCCTTTCCCCCATGAATAGCCATTATCTTAACAGGTTTCTTGTGTGTTATTTCAGAGTTTCTTAGTACACATACAAGCAGACATAAATATCAATTCTTTTTTTTTTTTGTTTAAAAATATCCCCAAGTTAGTGTAGTGTACACATGGTTCAGCACCAGTTCTTGTTTTTTTTGTTTTGTTTTGTTTTGTTTTGTTTTTTTGTTTTCACTTGATGGTGTATCTTGGAGATTTTTCCACATCAGTACAAAGAGAATTTCCTCATTCTTTTTCACAGCTGCACATATAAGGAAGGACTTTCTAACAATCAGAGCTTGTTTGAAAAGAAATCTGTCACTGGGCGCATTCAGGTGAAGACCAGACAGCCGCCTCTCAGGGAGGTTGCCTCAGAGACTGATGTGCTGGGGAGGTGGTTGGGCAAGAATACTTTTAGTGTTCCTCCAGCTGAGATTACCAGATCCTGTGTTAAGTTTTCTGAAAGAATTAAAGAACTGGTCAAATCACTCTAGACAACAACGTTGTTGTTCTGTGTCTCTGACCGGGTTCTGACTTGGGACTCAGCCAGCCCTGGGAGAGTCAAACTCCAGAGGGGTTTCTTGAGGGGCTAACATGTGCCATCTCAAAACGCAGGGAGCTCTGAGTTGAGGTCCTGGCTCATCCTCTAGCTCTAGCCCCTGTAGAGCTGATGTGTCCCCAGCATTATTCCCTAGAGGGAAGAAGGATCCCATTCCAGGGGGACTCCAAGTCATCCTTTGGCAGGCATGGTCTCTCTGGAGTGTGTCCTTCATAGGACATTGGGTGTGTTCCCCACTTCTCAGCCTGGAACTCACCGTTTCAGGTGCAACTTTGTGGTGGACAGCACGACTGGGTTTCCAACAAGCAGCAGCATTCCAGGGCCTTCTCACCACCTGCTCTTTCTTGAGTATTTAAGTTGAGGGGAGGTCAGAAATTAGCTCAGCTTCCTTCTACCAGCAGACCAATAACCAGAGAGCAGAGGTCCCCTGACTCGTAATTGCAGAAGGTGAGAGGTGATGGCAGGCAATTGTTTCATGTGGTAGAAAGGTTCCACAAGCCCTAATAGAATCTGAACTGTCCTCTCTAGGCGTGAATGTTTTGGGGTCTTTCTGTTCTATCGATCTTTAAAAATGTAGGTCTTGTTGACCTACATTTGTAGGTCATTTCTCTTGTTGAGAGAAATAACGACAAGCATTTTCCAGGCACTAATTCCTCAGTGAGACTAGATGAGAACAGAGCTCATCACGGGGCACTCAGACAAGGTGACCAGGAGGAGTGAAGATAGGAGAGGGCAGAAGAATGCTAGACAGAGGTGGGAAGCCTGCTGAGGGTTGGCCATGGTTTTGGGTGGTATGGGACCAGATCCTAAAAGGAATCCTTCTTGTTTACTTGGTAGGATTCTTAGCAGAGTTAACAACAGCAACAGAGCCCCATAAACCTCCCTCCCAGAGCACCCACAAAATACTCGCCATAATCCTCATAAGCACCCACAAAACACTCAAAAAAATTAACAAACAACCCCCCCCAAACCACTCAACAAACATAAAAGCCCTAACAGTTTTCATACAGACTCAGTTTCAAGATAAGTGTCAGGAAGTACCCTGTACTATTTTCATCCATTGGTATGCTCCTTCAACCCCTGTTCTATAGAAACTCTGGAGCCACTGTCCATTCACTGGTGTACAGGGAAAGCCACAGTGAATCTTGATTACACAATTTCTATTGCTAGTTCCCTAAGGTCAGGTGCCATTCCTTGTACCTCCTTCCTCCTTCTATTCTTCCTCTCCTCCTTCTCTTTCCCTTCCCCACCTCCACTTCTTGTTTTTAGATATAATTGACAATAAACCACATGTTTAATATATGATTTGATAAGTTTTGACGTATGTATACATTGATGGAAACATCACCACAATCTAGCTAATGAATATATCCACTGCCCCAAAAGGTTTCCTTGTGCCCTTTTATCATTCCTTTCTCATGGCTCTCCCCATTCCCCTCATTCCCAAGCAATCGCCGATCTGCTTCTGTCCCTAGAGATTAGATAGCATTTTCTAGAATTTTATATAAATGGAATCATACAGTATATACTCTATTTCTTGTCTGGCTTCTTTAATTTAGTGAATTATTCAGAGATTCAACCATATTGACGTGTGTGTGTGTGTGTGTGTGTGTGTGTGTACAGTTACCTCTTTATCTAGTTTTATATACATATAGTTATATATATTTAGTCAATTCCTTTTTATTGCTAAGTAGTATTCCATCATATGGATATAGATATCTGTTGCCTTATTCAATTGATGATCACTTAGGTTGTCTTTATTTTTTGGCTATTACAAATAAAGCTGCAAGGAACAGTCCTATATAAGTCTTTGTACAGATATATACTTTCATTTTTCTTGGGTAAATGCCTATGATTGGGATGGATTATACAGCAGGTGTATGTTTGACTTTTTGAGAGAGTGCCAAATTGTTTTCCAAAGTGGTTGTATCATTTTGCTTTCCCATCAGCATTGCACGAGAGTTCTAGTTGTTCCATATTCTTGACAACACTTGCTATGGTCAGTCCTTTTATTTTAGACATTCTAATAGGCTTGTAGCAGTTAGTGGAATCTCATTATGGTTTTAATTTACATTTTCTGAATAACTAATGATGTTGAACACCTTTTCATTCATTTATCCTTTTTGGTGAAGTATCTGTTTAAATCACCTGCCCGTTTTTGTATTGGGTCGTTTCCTTTTTGTAAAAAAAAAAATTATTAACATATAATGTATTATTAGCCCCAGGTACAAGTCTGTGTATCACCAGATTTACACACTTCACAGCACTCACCATAGCACATACCCTCCCTAATGTCCATAACCCAAGGGTTGTTTCCTTTGTTACTATTAAGTTTTGAGAGTGCTTTATGTAATATAGATACAAGTTCTTACTCAGATATATGATTCACAAATTTTTTCCCAGTGTGGAGCCTGTCTTTTTCTTTCTTTCTTTCTGAATGATGCCTTTAGAAGAGCAGAAGTTCTTCATTTTGATGAAGTCCAATCTGTAATTTTTGTTTGTTTGTGGATGTACTTTTGGTGTCATACTTAAGAAATCTCTGCCGAACCCAAGGTTACAAATACATTCCCTCATGTTTTCTTTAAAAGTCTGGTCATTTTAGGTTTTAGGTCTGTGACCCATGTTGAGTTAATTTTTGTTTGTGGTGTGAAGGTAGGGATAAGGTTTCATTTTGGGGCATATGACTATTTAATTATTTAAGCAACAGTTGTTGGACAGAGTTTCCTTTCTCCCCTGAAATTCTCCTACATCAGAAAGCAAGTTGGCCAATGTAGCCTAGGGTGTGTTTCTTTTGTACTCCTGTGCCTCTGTCTGTGGTGGACTCTGCTCAGGGCTAACACACAGCAAGTGTTTAAAACCTACTCAGGGATATAACTTGAGTCCAGCTGTCCTCAGAGCTTTCTCCTTAGATCTAGTTGAATGTTGCTGGGCTTAGGGACAATAATGCAGTAAGAAGTTCAGATGGTGTGAAGTCACAGCCATGTGCTGTTGGCTTTGTCCTAGCACATGCTGGCTCTTGTTCATACTGTTCTTCATAATCAGCTCTAAGTAAGTTGGGGTTAGCCTGAGATTATCCTTGATTCTGGGTCATTCTCCAGAGCACTGGTGTCCAATAGGGAGATAAAGCAAGCCACATCTGTACTTTAAGATTTTCCAATAGGTGTATTTAAAAAAAAAAAAGAAAAAGAAAAAGAACAGGTGTAATTAATTTTATAATGTATTTTTAAACTCAACATAAAATATAATCAACATGTTGTCAAGATGAAAGTGTTGATGAGATATTTCATATTTTTTTGAACTAGGTCTTCAAAATCCTGTGTATATTTTATGATTTTAGAACATCTCAATTCAGACTACCCAGAGTTCAAATGCTCAGTAGCCACATGTGGCTAGTAGCTATGATGTTGACAGCATGGCCTTTGAACTTGCCTTAAACCGCTAGCTTCCCTTCCCCACCCCAGCCTTTCCTGTCACTGGGAAGCCAAGATCAGAAGAGGAGGAGTGGAAGAATGTCTTGAGGGTGGAAGATATAAAAACAAAACTGAAATCTAGGTCAAACAAAAGCTCAGGAATCAGATTCTGCTTAGATGGCACTGGAGGAAGGGTGGCTGAGGAAAACCCTATGGTGTGTGGGAGCTAGCTCATTCATGCTGGTTCACAAGAACCAACTGATGACTTTTCAGGAATTTTGTAAGCTAATTGCTAAACACAACCATGAATAAAAATTAAACTTACAAACTTTGCATTGAATAAATCATATTTAAAACATAAGTAAGAGGGGCACCTGGGTGCCTCAGTGGGTTAAAGCCTCTGCCTTCAGCCTGGGTCATGATCCCAGGGTTCTGGGATCGAGCCCTGCATTGGGCTCTCTGCTCAGCAGGGAGCCTGCTTCCTCCTCTCTCTCTCTCTCTGCCTGCCTCTCTGCCTACTTGTGATCTCTGTCAAATAAATAAATAAAATCTTAAAAAAAATAAGTAAGAAATATACAAAGCTTACAACTCCTAATTATGACCCTGCATTTCACTATATCCATGTTCTTGAGGTAACTTGCGACAATTAGGTCTGAATGGTAGAAACACTATGTGATGTTGTGCTCCTGAGACCCTTTCCAACTCGGAGTTATTGCTTGGATTGGTAATATTTATACCATAGAAAAATGGCAGATAATACAAGTCAGGGCTTTACCCCCAAACTAGCCAGTTGTTAGACTTTTCAGTAACACCCTTGAGAAGGCTCTTGGAAGATACCAACTTGAGGTGCCTGGGTGGCTCAGTCACTTAAACATCTACCTTTGGCACGGGTCATGATCCCAGGGTGCGGCGATTGAGCCCATTTCTCCTTCTCCCTCTGCTGTTCCCCTTGCTTATGCTCTTTCTGTGAAATGAGTAAATGAAGTCTCAAAAAAAAAAAAGAAGACCTCAACTTAATGAGATGAAGGATGCCTGGCACGTTGTAAATGTTCAGTAAATGGTAGCTGTGATTATCGTGATTGGAAGTCTGACCAATTTAGGTTAGAAGGCTGTCCCTGTCCCTTCTTCCTACCCCCTGCTCCCAGCACAGGGGAGGATGTTCTGTCTGAAACAGCCTCTATCATTTCTGTAAGTTTTTTCCACACACTCTTACTCTCAGTTTTTCTATGTGTTCAAGATTGTGGTTAAGACCTAGAAGGTACAGCTGACTCCCAGTACTCCCAGTAGAGTCTTGGTAACACAGTTATTCTCTGAGTACCCTCTTCCCCATTGCTCTGAAGGACTGCGAGGGAGGGGAAAAAAAAAAGGCTTTCAAGCTTATATGCTAGATATGCGTAGCAATTCTCTCCAGGAGCTAGGAGTTTTTCTGATGCTTATCTACATTTCATAATTTTTCTATAGTAGCATCACCAGTTTTAAATAAGTGAATTTTCAAAGCAGCACATAAAAATTTTAAAATGTTTTGGACGGCCTATCTGGGCATAACAGGCTCATGCGAAGAGTGGGCAGGGTGGAATTAAGCATGGAAGGGTTTCAGCTGGAATTGGTGAATCTCCCTGGCTGCCCAGCATTTGGGGATGAATCAATTAAAAGGAGGTGAAACAGGAAGGCAGCAGACAGGTCTCCATAAACCCTGGAGTCTTTCTGTTGCTGCACCCTTTCTCCCACACCAGAGCTGCCATCCATCCTCGTAGATGACATACGGGATGTCTATAATGAATATGGATTTGATGTGATTTCATCTCTCTGCCAAACTAACTCAGAGAACTAATTCCACCGTAGACTATGTTAAATGAGGTTTTAAAAAGTGTATTAGGGGATTACTTTTGAAGTCTCTAAGCTAGATCAAGGGGTGCATTTGGGAGAAAACTTTGGGGACAACTCTTTCGCCGTGTCCACGGTTGGAGCCATATTTTGATGTCTTTGATTTATAAGGGTGAGAGACTGTGGGGATCTGTCTTGAGAGAGTTTTGACTTTTAAGGGATTCAACTAGTTGAAACCTTATGTGCATTTGGAAATAAAGCTCTTTCATATCATAGAGTCTAAAAGCTTGAAGGTGGGGCAGGACCTCAGAGGTCAGCACTCTAAACCTCAATCAGATGCCTGAGTCCCCTCCTTTATGTCTCTGCCCGGTTTCTAGCTTTGCCCAACAGCCTCCCAGGGCAGTTCTGTCCATTTCTGGTGCAATCCATAGAGAGCTCTGCTCACACTGACCCTACACCCACCTTCCTGTGGTGCACACCTGCCATTCCAAGGACTGGAAGGTGCGGGCAGGGACTCACAGAGGTACAAGCTAGTGAGATTTGTATAAGGAAGAAAGACCATTTTTGTAGTAAGTTAATTCAACATGACCAGCACTAACTGAGCCATCCTCTGCATATGAAGCCCTGATCTCGGCCCTGTAGGGATATAAAAATAAATAAAACGGAGGACCCACCCCCAAGGCACAGTTTAGTGTGTGTCTGCAACAAACTCTAATATAAGGCTGGAGATGATCTGAAGAAGGAAATGGAACCAATATTTGTTGAGCACCTTCAATGGGCCAGGCCCTGCTTTCCTTGTCGCGGGTCTCCTGCAATCCCTGCAGGCTTGCGCATGAAACTCCCTGAACCCCATTTTCCTTATTTGTGCAATTTGATGTTGGCCTAGATGCCCTCTGAAGTGCCTTCCACCCTCATATCCCATGATTCATCCCCTCTTTCCCGGTGGCCCCAGGCTTCTCTCTCTGCTGGGCTGGGCTGGCGAGGAAAATGGATGGGCAAGAGACATTTTTGTTGTTGTTGTTCTTTCTCTCCCTCCCTGTGGGATGTATTGTGGACTTGAAAGCAGTTTGAACAAAGCACTCAGGAACAAACCACAGAGAACCATCTAGAATTGGCAGAGGATAACCCAGTGACCCCAGAGGCCTTTTCCAGTTCTAATTTTTATGATTCACTAATTTGCCGCACCACACTCAAGTCTGTCCGGGAATCCAGAGTTCAAAAAAGATGCAATGTAAATTGCTGGAGGTAATGAGAAGGGCTGCAGGCACAGCGGGGCCAGAAGCGTGGTTTTCAGTGAAATTAAATACAGGGAGATATTTAAGGAAGCCAGAGACTGCTCTTTTTTCTTTTTCTTTTCTTTTCTTTCTTTCTTTTTTTTTTTCCTTCCCTGAGAGTCTCCCTTTTTAACGTGGGTAGGGTAAATTTCAGGGTTTTCACCCCCCCACCCCCACAGCGGTCTGACTAGATTTTTGCTATGTTATGACTCCAGTAGAGCTGCTTATCTGTTTTATAACCTCCCTCCAAAAAAGCTATTGAATGCAGACATGGTTGTCTAGCAGGGAATTCTGCCGCAGTTTAACATTTTGAAGTGGGAGATGCTATAGGAAGACCAGTGTTCTATAAATATGCATGTCTTTGCTGAGAGATTTGCTGAGGGCAAGGAGCACTAATTTGGTATTTGGTGAGTCTCATGAATTTTTAGTGCTTTCTACATTTCCCCAATTTTTGAGAATCTTTATGCCTCTTGACGGCTTCTTTGCAACTCTGCATGAAAATTAGGTAGTGTGGATAAGATAGAAGTAGGATCCAGAACACAGTGTTGCCGGAGGCCAGTAGCCTCTGGCATGTATTCAAGCTCACTGGGGGTTGGTTGAGTGGAGCAATGGGAGGAAAGGGCTGACAAGCCCAGTGCACAGCTGTGTGAGAGGACAATGACCTTCAGTACCCTGGAGTCACATCTTACCTGGGTCCATGTCCTGAAGTTGGCTCTAAGGTGCACACCATACATGCTTTCATAATTGGCGAAAATCCCATCCAACTGGAGACTGGCAGGAATTCAGAAGGTTTTTCCTTTATGTTGGATCATAATGCTGTTTTTGTGTGAGGCACTGGATGAAGAGGTGGGCTTGTGTTTAGGGACCATGTTCTATTTAAAAAAAAAAAAATGTCTTTAAAAGTCGGACTTGCAAACACACACTTCCCAAAGCACCTGAGGTTGAAGACTAGAGGAAAGAGGAGATTTATTTCCTTCTCATATGCTCCCTGTGGCAGATGCCTATGGAGAAAAAGATCAGGCTTAATTCCCCCACAGAATTTAAGTAGTTTGTGTGTGTGTGTGTGTGATTATTATTTTTTTTCTTTCATTTTCTTCTTTCCCCTAATAAGGAAATTTGGATCTGCAGGATAAATGGGTACCCGATGCAAACAAACTATAGGAAGATTGATGTGTTTTATCTCCTTTGCTTTTCACAAGAACCCAGCCAAAGTGAGTGGCAAGAGCCCATTTTGAAGCTGTGAAAACTGAGGGAGGTGATGTGACTAGCCCACGCCCGGCTAACAATTGGTGGTGGAATTTGAGGAAAGACTCTAAAGCCTGTGCTCCTTTTTCTATACCTTTCAGACTGGATTTTTTTTTTTTTCAAAAGGAGGGTGAGAGAAATAGAAGACGCGTGAAGAAAGGAAGGAGCAGAGAAAAGCCTGCAAGCAAGAAATGTGTCCATTATGTACCATCTATTACAGTAGGCATTTTCACATCCCTTGGCATTCTAGACTGTTAGTTTCTCATCACTGCTGTCATGAATGATCACAAACGTAGTAGCTTAAATGGCAGGAATTTAGTCCTTCATGGCTCCGGAGGCCAGAAGTCTGAAGTTAGCCTCAGCCGGGCCAAGGTCAAGGTGTCAGCAGAGCCACACTCTTTGTGAGGTATCCGGAGGGAGAAGGACTTGTTTCTTGCTGCTTCCAGCCTCGGGTAGCTGCCAACATTCCTTGGCTTTAACCACATCCCTCTAATCTGTGCCTTCTCCTCTTCTGTGTGTCAAATTTCTCTCAGCCCTCTCTTTGCGGCAATTGATACGAACCTTCATTTTTGCTCTTGGCGTGACATTGATCTTCAGCATTCGATACCTAACCTATGGCTGCCCTAGGTCGGGGTGTTTTCAAAAGGGTGCAACCTCCTCAGTGCCCACACCTTCAGAAAGTACCAGGCTCACACTGAAGCTGAGAGGGGTGGGGAAGGTGTGCAGAATCATAGGGCGAGCAGATCACAGGAGCGAGTGAGAGGCCAATGAATGCTTCTGAACCTGAAGGGGGTGCAGCTAAAGGAGCTTTGAGAGGCTTTCAGAGACTGAGGCTGTGGAACAAGAAAGATCTCGTTAGCATGTTCTGTGACCTCTGTGTAGGAGACTACAATTTGGGGAGGCAGTATATACACAAGGAAGGGCTGATGATCCCTCACAGTCCTCCCATGTCCGGAGAACATGGGCGCCATGATGTGGCACATGCAGACTCACAGGTGCCAGCCAGCCCGGCTTGGGCACAGGAAGTGCTCCTTTCCATGGGAAGGACAGGTCCTGCCTCTGACCCAGAGATGTGCAAACCCGAGTGTGAGGCATCTCTACCAAGGGCTTGAAGTTCTCTTCTGACTTAAAAATTAGACGCAGTTGGGTGTCCCTCCATCGCTTCAAATTCAAGTTTTTCCCCCACTCCCTTGCCTAAACCAATCTGCTCTGCCGATGTGTCCATTTTGGACATTTGTGCCAGCATTCCCAGCCTCTTGGGACTGGGCCCTTAGTGTCAATACCAACTTCTCATTTTCTAAGCTTTCCATGTTCCTCAGTCCCGTACTGATGAGACAGGTAGCCTAGCGGTCGGACCATGGGATCTGGAGTCAGCAGGGAAACCAAGAACACAAACTTGCTTGGCAACAAGCTCTTCTATTTATTTGCTGTGTGTCTTAAGAGCTGTTGTTCAGTGTCTGAAGACTTAGGATAATGCAATAAACCTTACCCCAAAGGCATATTGCCAAAAATTATGTAAGATAATAATAGTTATTGTTGCTATGGTTCTTTTTCTCAGAGCTCCCACTTCAGTTCAGGCCTTGATCACCTCACATCAGAACTTCAATACATGCTTTTAAGTCAGTAATTTTTGACCCACAGTGAAAAATTTATTTTATATCATGACATCACAAACACATCTACAAAATGAAAATAAGAGTTTTATAAAATATTTTGCTATTTAAAAAATTCTTTTCTCATCAATGCATACTAAATTTTGTTTTAATCTTATTAAATTGATTTTACAGCCCACGAATGAATGAAGACCCCTTGTTTTAAAAAACACTCCTCTAGAGATAAATAGTCCTGACTAAAGTCTCCTCCCTACCCCCAGCTCAGGGATGATCAGATTCTCAAGGGGAGGCCACTCTCTATGTTTTACAATGTAACACCAGTACCCACAGCCCCCACTTACATCACACTGTATAGCTCCAAGACTTCTGTGTATAGATCTCACTTAATTCTCTCCACCGACCCCCCTCTGAAGATGCGAGCTTCAGCTTCACTTCGAAAATGAGCACATTCCGATTCCAGATGGTCACGTGCCATGTTGAAGATCATGTCCCTGGAAGTGACTGAATCAAGATCAAATCCCAGTCTCTTCAACCCCATCCAGGTCCTTTTCTACACACAATGGGTTGAAAGAGGAATTCAAGTTTTTAAGACTAAGTAAGAACACAAATGGATTATGGTTATGGCCAAATCTTCTATTATATGCTCTCTTTCATAAAAAAAAAATGTGTAGGATGATGATTATGCACTTTCCATAAGAGAGTCACTTAGTGGCCCTGCCACATTACTGTATGCTCATTCCTTCCTCCATTCATTCATCTGCCCACTCAACAAATTCATTTGTATATTCATTCAAGGAATAGTTATTGAGTGCCTATTGTGTGTTGGGCACTCTATGTGGATACCACATTGAGCATAACAAATTTTTCAAGTTCCCTCCCTTATATTAACCCATAGGTGGTGCTAAGTGCTATGAAGGAGAAATAGAGTGGAGTGAGACGCAAAGATGGCTGGGGGTGGCCTTTTCAAATAGCACGATCAGGGAGGATTTGCGAGTAAGGTTACCTTTGGGCTGTGACTTAAATGAAGTGAGGGAGCAAGCTAAGTGGGTATCTGAGGAGAATTTTCCAAAAGCAGGGTGGAGTCAATTAAAGAGGGATTGGGTTTGCTGAGGACTGGGGAGGAACCAGGGAAAGAGGAAGAGGAAGTCAGAGAAGGGGTGTGATAGTGTAGAACACTGAAGCCATGACAAGGCCTTTGAATTTTATTTAACTAGTTCTCTAGAAAAGAACTGTATGCAATATTAAAAAACAACAACAAAAAACCTTGTTAGTTAATTTTTCTTTCATACTCACACGTCTTTACGCTCCAGTTGCTCTTGGGCTGAGCCCACATCGTTGTCATTGCCCACAAAATCCCAAGTTGTAGTTTGAGAAGAAAACACCCCACCCATTCTATCCCCATTCCCTCTGAGCAGGGTGGGATCCCCAGGCCTCAGCTGACCTCTCCTCTTGGGGTTGATTTAACTTGTGAAGAGCTTTGGTCTAACTTTTTATTCTTAGCTAAAAAATAACTCAATGGTCAAGAACCAGCAGCTTTCAGAAAGCAGTGTGAGGATCACGTCTCACAGGCAGTGAAGAGTCTCATGCTAGCTTAAGTCTTAACCTGGCATTAGGCAGGGGAGGTATTCAGAGCACTGGTAATTTGGCACCTGTGGCTTACTTGGGTTTATAAATAGAATCCAGGCATGTCTCTAAGGTCGATCATTGAACAGAACTTGCTTTCGCATTTTACGTGGTGTAACTCTGAGGCCTTGATGCCTTAATGCATTTGTCCTATTGAAAGGACACTTCCTGCTCTAGATGCCTGCCCCTCTCTGGTTCGGGTTGAATTCCTCCCTAGTACGGACAGGAGCCTACCTTCATGAGTATTTAGTGAAGAAGGTTTAACATGCGCTATTAACATGAATCCATGCTTTTAATCCTCGAAACAACATGCATTATTGTTTTAAGTCCTCAAAACAACCCACGGAGGTGGGTACTAATGTTAGCCTTTTATAGAGGAGGAAATCAAGGCATCAAGAGGCTAAATCACTTTTTTGAGAGGTCGAGTCTAGATTTAAGTTTGGAACATTCTTTTTCTGCTCGATTAACTACTGGGCCACATGCCCTGTGGTATATTTAACTGAGTTATGACAAAGGGAAGACCAGTTGAGCAAAATTGTGAAAGAGGTAACCTCAGCCCCACTACCTTTCCTTTCCCTTTCTGCTTTTTTTTTTTTCTTTTCACGATGGCATGTTTGAGTTCATTGGTTTATGCCCCTCTCTCCTTTCTCTCATTTTCTCCCTCCCCTCCATGGACTAAAACCCAATTTTGAGAAAGAATGTAGAAGGATAAGCTATCTTAAGGTCTTAACTGGCCAGCAGGCTAGTGGGTGGCGAACACATCTGTTCATCAAATATTTGGAGGACGCCCCCTACAGGCAATCCTCCAGGTTGGGTAATGTTATTGATTCAGTAAATTGTTGTTACTCCCCAGGGCCTTCATGGACTCCACGAGGAACCAGAAAGGTAAAGGAACTTCCTAGGGTCACATAACTAGCTGATGGCAGAGTCAAGAGGGAGATAGAAGCCCTGATTCTCAGCGCATGGGCCTCCCACTATCTTATACTGCCTCTTCCATTCGCTGTTTAATGTACATCACAGTGAACCTCTAAGCAGCCTTGACTCAGAGGTGGAGGGTTCTTAGAATGACGGGGCCAGCAACTGTTGGTTTTTCAACCCCCATTGTGCAGGAGGTGACTCACTCCAGTTATTTTTAAGGGTTTCCCTGGAAAACGCATTGACAGTGATTAATGATCATCTCCTAGATGGGTCAGGAAAATTTGCACATTTTGATGGGTCAGAAAAATAAGAGGTAAAATTCTGGAAATGGGCAACATAGTTCCCTATCAGCAAAGACAATGCATTGGGAATGCCTGGGTCTCTCAGATGCAGAGAGGGTCCAGAGAACCTCGTGGGAAAGGAAGATCTTAGAACAAGAGCTGAAGAAAAGTCCACTTCACAGCTGCCCACACTCCATCAGTATTAACTGACACTTTCACCATTTGGGTCATCTTCCAGTAGCCAGTTCAGCGCCAAGATAATAGGTCAAATTGTTGCAGAACTGAGTGAGGTAACCGACCCATCAGATTCCCATACCATCTACTCTGTCCCCCACCCCCAACTACCCAAGTGCTTTTAACTCTCCAGGCGAAATTCACTTTGCTCCTGGGCTGGAACACACTGGGCACATTCTTGAACAGAGTTCAAACTAACAGGATTTCCCTAAAACAAGCAACTCCCTGGATGCCCTGGGAAGCACTGTGACTACCAGGAGGATTAACATAGCCAGAGCAACGTGGCTCTGGTCCAGAAAGAAAATGTATGGGCTCAAGGAAAAAAAGAAAAAAAAAAAACAAACACAAAAACTGGCGCAGAGTCTTGGGAACCCCATAATCAGAAGCATACTCATTCTGACAGTTTCAAAAGACCCAACACCCACCTCAATGTGACCTGGCGAGGGTTCAGAGAAATCCTCCCCCTCTTTTGTCTTTTGGATGGAATGTAAGAACCATATAAGACTTCCTGCCTAGGAGGCAGAGAAAGGGCAAACCTTTGCCACCCTGTCTGAGCAAGGTGGGGGGACAGTTGGAGGCCATCCTTTGGTTCATCCTTGGGTGCTGTGATTTAATCTTATGGCACAAGGCTTTCTGGGTTACTTCTGCTTGGCGCCCAAGTCCCTACAAGCCTATCTAGTCTTCAGCCAGTGTTTTTACTGGTTTGTATTTTGTTTCATTTGTCTCCTGGGGGAGAGCTACTCTCAGGCTCGGGTGTGGGTGTCTCCTGTCAGGACTGGACAAGCAGAGACGGAATAGGAATTGAGACCAGGGGTCTGCGGGCTAAGAGTGATGAGCTTGATGCTCTCAGAGGTCAGGAGCAAGCCTAAGGCCCAGCCAGTGCATTATTCATGGCAGGGCAGGGAAAACATGTCTTGGAGGTCAAGGCAGGCAGCGTCAGGAACCCAGATGGTGAGGTACTTCACAAAAGCAGTACCGGCTGGTAGAAAAGTTATTCTGGGTCCCAAGTAGAAGCTGAGTCACTGCTGGCTTCCTGATTATTTCTAGTAGGCTGGGTACAAGTCTGGGCCACAAGGGAATCTACCTTTTACCTTTAATGAGCGAGAGACCAACTTTGAGGTCTGGGAAAAGGGAGAGTCTCACAGCTACTAACAGACACCTTCCTGTGGTCTCTGACTTACACTATTCAAAGAACGTTTGGGTGCGCAGGTTGCTTTGGTAAAGGAAAACAGAGCCTCCTGCCTGTGGCCTGCTGTGATCCACATTGTCTGCAACTGGAAATGCCAGCGGAAGATTTTAAAACATTGGATCCACACCAAGCCAGGTTTATTGGGGAGTAGGGGGTTGTGGAGGAGACTCCGTCAAATGAATGCTTTGAACATTTCCTTAGAAATTTTGGTTTTCTAGAACACCCCAAATCTTAGGACAAAACTCGTTTTGCAGGTCTGGTCACAGCAGCCATCCTGCCTTTGCACATCCCGATTCCGTTCTGTGCCTGGGGATGGGCACAGACCTTATTCCTTATTCAACCTTATTCCTTATAAGTCTTATTTCAGGCATACAACTCCAGGGATGATCAAGAGTGCATGTGTCACTGCATTTAAAGCAAGATGCTTTGTAGACAACTCCTAGTTAACACATCGGTGGTTGCTTGCCCACTCCAGACTAAACCATGCACCCATGTAATCACGCATTCAACCAGCAAACACTTACTCAAGGCCTTAAATTTGTCAGAAGCTGCCCCGTGCTGAGGAAAGATACACACAGCTGATTAAAGACGGAAGAGGGGGAAGTGTGGTCTGAAGGGACTGTAAGATGGCAGGGTCAGCTTCTGTCTTGGAGAAGGAGGAAGAGGGAAGCTAAGGAGATCTTTTGAATAGGTAGGGTTGGACAACCCTTGAAAGCTTAGTAGATTAGACTGATACACTGTCAGAGCACATAGGGTAGTGAAATGAACCACAAAAATGTTCAACCCCAGAAAAAACTAGGCTCTAGACTCTGAGAGGAAGGACATGGTTTCCTTCCTGGGGGTGCATGTCACCACTGTCCTTATCTGAATGACCTCAGTGATCGGTATGGCTGTGAGGATGAGCTTGGAGAGTCCTTCCTTTGGTTGGAATACCTCTACGCAAGTGACTTCCAAGATTTTAGTCTATGGTGAATTCATCTGGCTGGTTTGATTAGAGCAGGACCTGCTAAGCCAATACCCCAGCCTCAGTCCTCTGAGGCAAGTTAATTTCCCTTTGTTTTCATGGCAAGAGGTTATCCTATTATGGGCTTGCATGTGATCACACAATTGTCTACTAAACCAAATGCTCCTTGAGGTTGGTAGCATTTTTGTCCATTATATATCTCCAATGCCTAGCATGTCCCATGCCAATGAATATATGAACGAAGTGAAATTTGGGTAAGTGTAAAAATCCATTACCATGAGGAGAAATCCACTGCCATCACTTGAGAATCTCATCTAGTACAGATCTGCTCTTGCTAGATGAGTAGGAAGACTTGAATCAATTTTTTACCCCCCATCTCCACTCCAAAGGCTGGGTGCAGGGTTACCATTAAATTTTCCTTCTCTGCACCACTTGGTGTATTGTTGCTTAGAAGTAATTAAAAACAAAACAAAACAACAACAACAACAACAAAAAAAAACCGATGCTAGGCCAGGAAGTTTAGAAATCAGGAAGTCAGTTTTGACAAATTCTAAGCCCCAGGGTCGAAAGCATCTGTATCAGCCAGCATCTGTAAAACTAACAAACAAATAAACAAACAAAATAAAACAAAAACAACATGGATCAATTTAATAGAAGAAATTTAACGCGGAAATTAGTTACAAAGATTTTCAGAAGAGTCGAAAGAGCAGCCATGCAAAGCAAGGCAACCCCAAGATTAGCAATTGCAGAAAGCCATTGCTTCCTCTAGGGCTGGAAGAACAGGGATGTTACCTGAGTGCAAGCACCCGTTGGAATCTGGTTCTAGAGGATGCTCAACTGGTATTGTGCTAAATGGGGAAGACACAGCCCCATTTAGTGTGGGGTGGAGTGGAGGTGAACACCTGGCTTCTCTTTCTCACTCATTCTTCAGTTTCCTGCCTGTGCTTCTCACTGGCCAAACTGAGTGGGAAAAAGTGGGTAAGGGAGCCTTGGTAGTTTCCTGGGGTCATCACTTTTGAGTACAGAGAAGGGCAAGGAAGTGATGGGGACTGGATCTGACGGAAAACAGGCAAATGACAAGTAAAGCATCCATCCATCCATAGTCCCCCAACACTCTTCCTGGTGTTTGAGGGAATATGGCTGTACTAAACTTAGATAAATGGTGGCCCCTTGAGAGGGTTGTACTGACCAATTTCTTTTTCCTCCATATTTAGTCTTTTTCGGAGAATTATGTAGAGTGTTCGGTGAAGCTGCTGCACTCCCCAAACTAGCTCTGCAGTTGAGACTGAAATTTACATGGATGGAGTACCTTAGAGGCAGCTCCTTGTTATGTAAGCACTTGACCCGGAAGAGCACACGTTGAGCACACTGTGTTACCCAGTTTTTGTTTCTTCGTTTACCCTACCAGGGGCATTGGAGTGTGTAGGAGGCAGAAGAGAGGACTGAAAATGTGCTCTTGGATTAGAATTCACATGTACAGGTCTCTGAGTCCTGGTTCCCAGGGAAGGAGGCCAAACAGATCTACCAGAGAGAAACGGGGGACACTGGGAAGCCCATTCTGACTGTGGGTGTCATCCTACATACCTTTTAGGCTTCCAGGGAATGAGACTCATGGCTGGGGCTCCATTTTGTTTGGAGGCTCTATGATCCCTTATGTAGTCAGGTGGTCTCTGTCAGTGAGGGTTTGATCAAGGAAGTCAAACCACTGTGAGTAAAATGGGAAATAAGAGATCTTCTGTAGGGATTATCCTTTGCACAATTGTTGGTGAGGAAGTTGATGAAAGGCTGTTGCCTCTGTGTCTGGTGGTGAGCCTGAAATTACTGCAGGTCAGTGCTGGTGACTGGGAGGAAAATCTTGGATAGGTGAAGTGATACTGGAACCCTTCAAGAAGCCCAGGAAGACAAGTTGGAACCTGGGTGAGGAAATTGTCACCTCTAACCTGAGCAAGATGGATGACTGGTGGAAGCTCTTCTCCTTGGAACCACATGCATGGCTGGCCCGAGCCTCAGAAAAACTGAAGAAGGAGATCCTGCAGGATCCGTGAGAGCTACAGGCCCAGCTCTGCTCTCCTCCAACAAGTGGGTTCGTGGACTGGTGGCAACAGGTGCAACTCCCAGAGGCTTCCACCTTCCCAGCCCAATGGAGGCTGGTTCACTTCCACCTCCTAAATCCCATTCTTATGGCCAACCTCACCTGGAACCACAGAGGGAAGGGAATTCTGAGAATCCTAGTTACAGCTTGGGCAAGTTGACACTGAACAAAGCCAATGCATGTTGCAAGGATACTGAAGACTGATGCTTGGAGAAGAGATCTTAGTTTGGATACAGAAATGAACTTTTATCACCCCTGAAAAAAAGACACTGTGTCTTTCAGTTCTGGGGAGTGGTAGCCATAAGCTGGTGCTCCCTACTTCTGGAGAGCTCCTGTACCCAGGGGATGGAAACCAGGAAGTCCAAAGTGGTCGTTGAGCTGGGGGAGCCCTGGCTGACCAGAGTCTGCCAAGGATTTGTATCTCCGGAGGCCTCTCTCTCAGACTTAGGAAAGGTGGAGCCTTCTTCAGGCCATCCCATCCCCTCTCTCCAGCACAGATATGGTCACACCTCCCCAACAAGGGTGTTTTGAGGTTTATTCATGAATGACAGGGAAAGAGTGAAGGTGACAACATTATAAATGGTGCTATAATGGCAGCTTGATGCCCGCATCCCAACTTGCAGACACTTTGCTGACTAATCATAGAACTCAGTGGAGTTGGTGGTGACCTTTTCTTCCCATTACATATCTAAATATTTTGGCTGTCAATTGTAAACAAGCCCATTTGGAAACAAAAGCCAGGTTTGCTGTTGGTGCTTTAAAAGTTGTCCCTGTTCTTTTGAGCATTTCTGGTTAATCTCTCTCTTTCTCTCTCTCTCTCTCTCTCTCATTTCTCTCTGGTTAAAGATGGCCAAATGAGGTCTACTTCGCTTCTGCCTTTACCTAGAGAAGAGCTTGGTGATGAGACCATTTCACCCAGTTTACCTTCACACTCATTTCTGACCAGATGGACAGCATGTCAAAGCTTTTCAGCAATTTCAGCAAGGTGGCAAACATATTAGACACGTGGATTCCTTTTTTTTTTTCGTGACCAGAAATAATTGGTCTTTTCTTCTCAACTGTTGAGATCATGGAGGTCGTGCTGCCATTTGGATTTCAGTTCTTTTCACCTTCCTCCCTTTCTTTCTTGTCCCAGCTGCTTCGACATTGTAATCTTCAAGTATGTCACAAGGACAAAGGTTATCATCACGCTCTTGGCCTTTCCCCTCATCCAGTTCTTGGAGGAAGGAATCCCTGTGGAGATGAGGAAAGGCTCAAGTGGCCTGGGGGCTCAGTTGATACATGTAATAAAGAACAGAGCCCAGAGCCATCCAGGGAGCAAAAAGGAAGCAGGCAGATTGGGGGCATTAGGTAGCATCTGTGTGTGGGGGGGGGGGCGGTAAATAGGTGTTTTGAGGGAACCCCTGAAAGGTATATAGAGAGAATAAAGGGGAAAACCATCTAAAGAGGCTTGTCTGTGTTTGCTCGGGCTGCCGCTATCTAATGTCACAGCCTGGATGATGACTGAAACAACCAAAATCGATTTTCTCCCAGTTCTGGAGGCTGGAAGTCCAAGATCAAGGTGTGGGCAGGTTAGGTTTCTCCTGAGGCCTGTCTCCCTGGCCTGCTGATGGCTGTCTTCTCCCTGTGTTGTCACACAGACTGTCCTCTGTGCACATGCATCCCTGGTGACTATTCCCCTTCTTACAGTGACACAGCCTTATTGGATCAGGGCCCTCCCTCATTGACCTTCATTGCCTCTTTAAGGGTCCTGCTTCCAAATGCAGTCGCATTGTGGGTAGGACTTCAACATATGAATTTGGGGGGGCGCACCTTTCCATCCATAACAAGGGTTTTAAGATTATTTTTATTGTATTAAATATGTGTCTCCCCACCCCTGGCACGCCCAAATTGGTATTTTCTAAACAACAACAACAACAAAAATACGGAAAATTTTAAATTGTGTTCTATTATATTTACATTTTCTGTTGAATTCGTTTTGATACAACATGCAACAAGCCTGGGTCCCAGGTGTTCTGGGTTTATAGGGGTTGTACATCGATTTAGACAACTCTCTGTTACCCAATTTTCAAGAAACTATAATGTAATAAAATAGTCTTGCTAAGAAAATTGGAAGGCACCTAATCAAATCTCTCATTTGTAAGTTCAAAGTCTTTGTTGGAGTGAACTTACCCTCAGCAAGGACATAATTACCATCTGTGAAAAGCCAAGAAATGTTTGTACTGTCGAACGAATGAATGCCATATAAAACTTTTAGCTTTGGTAGGTATAAATAAGTATTTGTAACTACATGTAGGTCTTTGTAGTTGCAATGCAGATTTTCTTTTGCTATTATGAAAAAGAGTTATAGCCTCAAGTCTGCTAGTTTCATTTTGACAATCATCTAAATAAAACTTGTCATTTAGCAACTGCCATTTGGAACTATCAATAACTGTTTGAAAATAAGCAAACCACAATCTGGATGGAAAAAAAAAACCCCAAAACCCTGTCCTCCAATACCATGTTCTGCTTCTCTGATTTCTGCTGGGAGCAGCCGCTGAGGCACATAGAAGGCCCCTTATCCAGGGCTCGGTACGGCGGCTGAGAAATCTGAAGCAAATTTTGCGGAGACTGCAGACACATGTTCTATGTCAAATACACAATGCTTGTCAAGGTGCTGTTCTAAAGGATTGGTGGCCTCCTGTCTTCAGGGAGATGTGTGTTGAGAGCATGGAGAAGCATGCGAGTCATGTTCCATGGGGAGTGAGAGCATGTCTGTGGTCATCAGACATATCTGAGGTCCTGCGTCACCTTGAGACGTTGTTTGGGGGACCTAACCTGAGACCATCTGGCTGGATGATGCCCCAGAGCAAATATGTTAAAAGTGGAGCTGTGGGTGAAGGGCTGAGAGAAGAGAAGGAAAGAGAGAGACAGAGAGACATTTGAGTCCTATGCTAGGTATGTATAGGAGATGATACACATCTCTTCTCTGTCCAGGAGCAATTTCTAGCCGATCAAATCCGCACCATAATGAGGCTAGTCTGGTGCCTACTTATACAGGAGGATGGGCGTGAGATACAGGTCCAATATTACAAATACCATAAAGTCCATCTATGTTTCCCTGGTTTGGGCCTGGTGGTATTTTTTTAGGTCATTATTATTTATAATCCATTTCTATATGGAAGACGATGGTTCTTTATGGTTCGAATGATTTAAATCTGGGTCTTTAAAGTCATGCATGATTTATTTGCACAAGGAAATCATGTTTTCTTTGGAGCTTTTCAATGGAGGCATAATTACAGTGTTGCAAATACAGTGCTCTATTTAAGGGTCTGTCAGCATTTCCATAATAAACCTCTATTTTCAGGCGTCCAGAATATTGCCAGACACACACACACACACACACACACAGAGGGACAGTGAGAGAAAGAAATCCTTCTAAAATCCAAGATTAGTGGGTCCACCTGGGGATTTTCTTTTTAATCCAAATCTGTGTATGTATCTGCAACGACATTTTCTTCTTTATTTGTGTGGTGGTACCAGTAATGTGCCAGGCATCTCTGGGTCCCGTCCAGTGGGGCTTTGGCTGTAAAGCAGGATCTTCCCCGGGAAGCAGCAGCTAGCGCGTTGGGTGGCTGACCGGCTCCCTTTCCAGACCCCAGCAGATTGCCAAGCTGCATCTCAGCTTTACAAAAAGAAAAGCATTTTTTTTCCCTCTTGCTTCTGGTGTGTTTGTTTATTTTGGTTAACGTAGGCATATGCTAATTTGGATCTTGACTAATGATAATAATAGAGGTATTATCATTATTTCTAACAACTATATGAAGTACAGCCTAAGTGCCTGGGATGTATCTGGCACTTTCTGAATATCATTTACAATTTCAGCCATCCTGCAGTGTAGAAATTATTAGCCCTGATTTTCAGAGCATGGAAACCAGCAGGGGTGGGGGTGGTCTGGCGGAGAACCAGGAAGCAGATTTCAGGGTAGCTAAGGTCAGAGTTGAGAGGGTCCGTTGCTGGGTCCTACAGTCTAAGTGAGGTAGGAGGCATTTCTCAAATTGGAGTAGCTCATTTAGTTTAGAGAGTGAGGCTCAGAGTGGCGGGTGGTCTCAGAGACCACATAGGTTGGGAAGTGACCCGTCAGTTGGGAAGCAGAGTCTCGAAGCCCATTCAACAAGTCCCAGAGCATGGTTTCCTAGGTAAGTGTACATCTGGTTGAGCCTGGATAAAACCATCTGAAGAGTGTTTGGAGGCTCCCTGTGTGGCCAGCTTGCACTCTACCTGAGTTATCTCCCTTATTTCCCAAGCTTAGCAATGCGGAGAGTGAGCTTTATGGAGACTGGAGAAAATGCCAGGATTATATAACCAGGAAGTGGCGGAGTTCCCAGGTCTGGAATCCTGGTTCTTGACTGTGATGCTTTATGGCCTCAGGGGAACCAGTTTCCCTCCCTTTGGAAGGTACTTTGGCTGAAGACAGGAAGCTGAAACTCAGGATTCTCTTGCCTTACGTGGGAGAGCCTGCCTTGGAATTGCTGATGGACACTTTCCAGCAGTTTGTGTGTTGGCATTTAACAGGAGGGAAAGGTAATATACACCCCACTCACAAAGGGGGGACGAGGGGCAAGCAGTGGAGGGAAGACCACCCTCCGCATTGTGTTCACAGCCAACCACCGGGAAACTATTTGGTAAACTCCTGATCCCTTGTGGGTGGTGTGATTTAATTCTTTTTCCTTCTCTTTTCTGGGACTGCTTTCGGGTTGTTCGTTCCAGCTGAGACCAGAGGTGGTAATACACATCCCAGGGAGAAGCAAGAAAAGGAAGCACGTTTTTCATTAAGAGTATGTTCTTCCTTCTTCTGCAAGCAAAATCAGGAAACTGTATAGGGGTTATTATTCATTGAGGTGATCTTCTGCTCTCAAAGTGGAGGTTGAGCCTCAGAGTTCCGAAGAAAGGATTCAAATTACCATTACAAAGCAGAATGCATGTATCTTATTGGAAACAACTCTAAGAGACTGTAAATTCTGTTCAATAAGTATTTGTTGAGGGTCCTCTAAGGGGTTGGTGTTGGGTGTTGTTCTCCAAGAGGGAGGTGGCTTGATTGGCATGGAACATCTGACTCCAGCTAGTGTTGGCAGTGAAATGGTAGGGAGGCCACTCTACGTGGTCCATGCCTAAGTACTAATTTGAGAAATCACTGCAACAGTGTTCCTGGGAACAAGAAGCAAAGTGACCAGTGTCCATTTGGAACCAGAACTATTTATTTAACCAGCAAGTATTTACTGAGCATCTACTATCTGCTGGGCACTGAGCTAGGAGCTGGTGATTTGATGGTGAGCCAGACAGATGTCATTCCTGCCCTCACAGAACTTAAAATCTAGGGGGATAGAGACATGAAACAGAAAATTACACTAATAATTAAATAATCTATTTATTAAGTCATTACAACTGTAAGTTATTCAGAGGAATATATAAAGTCCTATAAAAACTGGTAACAGAGGGACTAAATCCAGTAGAATGCATTCAGCTCTAAGTAACAGAAAACCCATGCAACAGTGGCTCACATAAATTGGCCTTATTTTACCCCCCATGACAAAGAGTTCAAAAGCCAGCATTTTCTAGTGTTGATTCATTGATGTCATCAAAGATCCAGGCTCTTCTATGCCCAGCCCCCCACCATCTTTGACATATGAGCTTTTCGATCTTGTGCTTGTATCCTCATGGTGACAGAAGGGTTGCTGTGGCTCTAATTTCAAAGATGGGATCCAAGGAAGAGGCTATACCAGAGAGCTCTTTTCTCTAACACAAATATATTTCAGCAGCAGCAAAATTTCTTTTTTGGAAAACTTTCAGCAGACTTTTTACTAATTCATTAGCCCGAACTGGGTTTTTAGTGAAGACAAAAGAAAAGACAAAATAGTCAGCAATTATGTATGTATAACTGTAGGTCAGAGTTGTGGCATGTTGTACAGACCACATTCTTGTGTATTAAGTTGTTTGATTCTCCCATCAATTTTGTGACAATAATCGGTTTCTCAGATGAAGACATTGAGGCTCAAGTGAGGGGCTTGCCCAAGAACTCATAGTCAGACCTCCTTTGGCCAGGGGTCCTGGGTCCTTCCTGGGGGCTGACACTGTGCTGGGTCTACCAGGTTTTGGAGACTGGGGTCATCTCCTGAGCCCTAAAAACACAGGGCTTCCTGAAGAGACAGGCAGGCACAGGAGAATTTGCAAAAGGGTGAGGGTTAGCTTTCTGAGATGTTTGCTTGGGGGCTCAAAATTTAGATTATCCCTCTGATGTTTTCCTGTGATTATCACCACCACCACCCCCAACCCCCTATTGAAAGTCACACAGTGGGAGGGCAGGCTGACTGGGAAGGAAGAAGCCTTCAGCTAGCAAAGTCAGAATCTCACTGTGGAGCTTTTGGGATCCTGACTTGCCAGGATATAAAAACGGGTATAGAAAATAGCATCTGCATATGGGACTGTGATCTCCTTTCTGGAAGACTTTGGAAATATCACTTTTAAATGTTTTTGAGTAAACTTCCCCAAATCCTGGCACCTAACCCAGGCAAAAAGGTGGTGTGTTTAAGATCTAGGATACATGAAGGAAGATTAAAACCACAGCTTCCTGTGATATTTTAAAGGCACCTTGAAAAATGGGTCTGCTAGTCACGTGGACCTCCCTGCTCCACACCCCTCCCCCAGCCACCCGGCATGCTGTGCGCGCTGTGCCGGTCACAGCAGGGGAGATGTCCTTGGCCCATTCCACTCTGCCTACCACCTTCGTAGCCTCCGGGACTGGGGCCATGAGGTTGTCTGTTGTCTGTCGCTGGGCTGGTGGAAGGTAGAGACAGACCTGTTGGCTGCGGATTGTCCCATGAAAATCAGGGTGGGCAGGGTGCCCGGAGACGCACCAGCAACCTTGAGTTATGCCAGTGGAAACAAGAGTCATGTACCCTGTGCTGGAGAATGTGTAAAATTGACACCGTTTACCAGATGTTCCAGAGTTTTATGAGCTTTACAAGGCCTTCTGTTAAGTAACACTTACTTTAAAAACGTAAACCTTGCCTGCTCTGAGTGGAAAGTTTTGTTTTTGGATTTCTTTTTTTCTTTTTTTTTTTTTTTTTTTTTTTTTTTTTTAATATTTTGGGTGAACTCTGTAGCACCTGTTTGCCCAGCAGAGCTGTGGCTGCAAGAAGCTGCTTCTGGTGAATGACAGGAAGGGGGGCAGAACGTGGCAGGCAATCTGGTCGTGATTTCAACAGCCAGATACCAGAGGCCTACGCATAGGGATGCAGACACCCACCCACAAACAGGGACGAAGATGTGCTGCCTGCCTTTTAACACAGTAAATCTGCTTCTGAAATTTTGGGTACAAGTCACTTATTATTGTAGTCCCAAATAGCATTTTCCTTTCCTATGTAACCAGTTGGTTTTTAAAGACCTTATTTGTTTATTTGAGAGAGAGAGAGAGAAAGCACATGAGCTGGGGGAGAGGCAAAGAGAGAGGGAGAAGCAGACTCCCTGCTGAGCGGGGAGCCTGACTCGGGGCTCCACCCTGGGATCCCAGGGTCCTGGGATCATGACCTGAGCTGAAGGCAGATGCTTACCCAATTGAGCCACCCAGGGACCCTGCAGCCAATTGTTTTTTTATCTAATAACTACCATGTAATTCATCTTTAGAGTACACCTAAATTTTCAAAAGATAGGTTTGGTTAAAACGGCGTCCATTCTTAGCGCGGGCTGTAGGATACAGCCCCTTATGAAGCAGTCATTTGTCATGTGTGGGGTTTCGAAGATACCACACAAGATGGTAAACTAATGTCATGTATGAACAGGCATGAAGAGCTCAGTGCAGAATATGGTGAATCCGATGAGGGGAAGGGCAGGAAAACCAAGGTCTTGAATAATCACATGAGAGAAAGAGAGAAAGGCAGAAGTTGCTCAGTGGGAGCAGAGAGGGATCCTATTCAGCAGGATGGGGGAGGACCTTCCAACCAGGGACGGATTTGTTGGGAGGAGAGTGCAACTCTGAGAAGGCTGGCAACAAAACCTGGTTGGGTACCGTCCTGCCCAAATCACTGCCACACCCGGAGGACCAACTGAAGTCTTGCCTAAAGGGGCTTTGGGGGTGTGTCGAAATCCACACAGAACCGCCTTTACCTTATGCAACTTAGTTTTGGGAGGAGGAGGAGAAAGAGGAGAACTCTTTGAGGCTGTTCTGGTATCTTTTCAGTAGAACTTGGCTCTGCAACTGACTCCAACAGTCCTTAAAATGATAACATCACATCCAGCATCTATGGGGCAGAGGTCTTCTGACTTCTAATCAGAGCTTCCTTAATTGCATGTGCGGACCTCCTTCTTTGTCCCCAGGGGCCATTGTCAAAATCTGGGCCTTCCTCTGGGGCAGCAGGGCTATTCTAATGATCCACAGCTGTAGAACTCAGAGAGTAAAGAGCAGTGTAGAAGGAGGCACATGAGGTAACATTGGTTTCCTGGCAGGGGGACTGTGGAGGAGGGGGAGGTGGGAGATGAGAACAAAGATCATGAAAGAGAGGGAGGAAACACCATACAGAACATAGTATGCGTGGTATCCCAGTTATACAGAAAGTATGTCTCTCTTTGTGTACCTAGCTATGAAGAGATGGGTCACCAAAACGGGAATAGCAATAGACTAGTGGATTTCAGGTTATTTTTAGTTGCTTATATTTTTCTAGAGTTTCAATGTTCTGTTCTATTATTTTTAAATCAGAAAGCAGGCTTTTTTCAATGTAAAAATTAAGAATAGCACCAGTAAGACAATAACAACAACAAAGGCATATATTTCAGTGTCCCTCTGTTTCTCTCCATGGAACCCTGACTACATTTTGAAATGTGGCCTCTGGGAGAAATGGGAAAAAAGCTACAGGATGTAGGTCATGTACTCTATGGTTGGGGCCTCAGATTGGTCTCTGGAAAATCAGGTGTTGATTCCAAGGTGAATATCTCAGCAGAGCATCGGCAGCATGCCTGTAGAGGCTGGGTTTGCAGAGACCCCTATGGTTCCAGAAGCAAGGCTCAGCCTCAGTTAGTTCCCCCCATATTTCTCTTTCCAACAGGTTACAATCATCAAGAATGCAGGTATTGTCAAACAAAGTCAGGTTGATTAATTTGCTGCAGCAAGGGAGAATGTACCCCAAAAGTGGGCATCTCAGATGGAAGGAATGGGGAAGGGCTTTTTATGATTTGGACTCCTACTGAATAATTATGAGGAGGGGCTTGGAAAAATGAGGTCTCCTCTGGATTGTATGCCAACACGAAGTAGGGGCCATTTAGAAATTGGGAATCTCAGCAATAGGCAGGAGGAAAGAAGCAGAGCTGGGGAAGGCATTGGCAAAACCAAAAACTAAAAATGAGGAGGAGGCTGCCAAATAGTTGCTTGGCAGCATGGTGTGGCCTTGGGGGAAGCACTGATTTTGTTGGCCTTTTGTTGGGGCCTGTCTTCATCAGATGAGGTGCAGGGCTGGTTTTCATGGTCTTACTCCCTGGGCCCCAGAGTCAGCGGTAATTCCTGGAGAGGGTGCTTGGGGGTGGAGTCTGATGGAGCCAGCTCTGTGCACAGGCCTGGCTTAGGTGAATGAGAATGGACCACATGGTGCCTTAGCTGCTGTCCAGGACTTCATCCTCCATGGTTTGTGTGGGCCTTGGAAGTTAGTGGAGGGGATTGCTCATCAAGGTCTGTGGGTTAGGTCCTTCACCCCCTGATGTGGAGGCTTTTGGAGACAGATGCTTAAGAAGCAAGTACAGATAGCTCCACGCAAAGGCCTTGGGCCATGCTGGGTGGTGGGGCTTTAGGCCTGGCCTGAGAAACCCTGCCTGGATTCCTCCAGATTCACTTCTTTATCTCATTGTCTGTTTTCTCACTTGCAAAGTGGGGAAAATCATACTGACTTCTCCGAGTAAGGCTAGGGTGGCTTTGAGTGGAACCCACACTGTATTCTCTGAGAACTGGCATCAAAGAAAAAGGTGACGTAGAAACATGTCAAGATCTTAACATAGAGCGGATCTTCTTCTGTGACCAGAAGCCAACAGTGCACTCACCAAGGATGGTGCATCCCTGCCTGTTGGCCCTGGGTACCCTCATGAGTTCTTATGGTGGTTGCCTCCTTCTCCCCTTCCCCTCCCTTGTCCACTCTGCATGGTGTCTTTCAAGAAGACCCCCTCTAAGTCTTGGCTTCCATCCCTGTCTTAGACCTGACTTTTCCCCTGCTTCTGGGGCTTCCTTGTCTGAACTCAGCCCCAGTCCCCTTCTCCAGGTAAGAGGATGGAGGGCCTGAGGCCAAAGGGTTCAAGGAGGAAGGTCTCTGAATCTTGGTCTTCTGACTCAGTCCATTGGGCTGCCCTGTGGCTGCCCAGTGTTCAGGCATGGCCTCTGTCCTGGCGCCTGACCTGGACTTACGTTTTCTACTGAGGGTCAGAACCAGCCTTGTAGTCCACTGATAGGAGATCTACCTGTCACGCGGGGCCAGTTCATCCCAACCAGATGTGCATCTAGGTATATGGAAAACAACAGAGGCCACCTCAGCCAAATGGAGACTTTCCCTTAGCTCACAGCTGTGGTAGGCAGACATGAGAAGGACGACATATTTGCCTGTGACATTAGAATAAGATTGGCAGTAGTTTTGGGGGGCTGGGCTCCAGCAGGCACTTGAAGAACACCCCAGAACTGCAGACGAAGTCCTGAGGTGATTTCATGGGGCAATTCCAGCATGGGCAATATCTGTAGTCTAAAGAAATTTAAAAAAACATGCTGGTGGTCTGGAAGCTGAGTGGGGTACACACTCTGCACATATTTGAGATGACCTTGTGATTGGGTGACAGGCCTGCTCAATCCCGGCCTCTAGAAATCAGTTAGGATCTACCAGAGAAATAAAATAACCTAAAAGGCCCTGAGTCCCCCCATTCCTCTGGCTGTCCCCTTTCCCCCTTCTCCGCTAAGAGCAAGGATTTGTTCCTGTTGGTGTGACCCCCAGCAGCGACTTGTACTTTATTACCACACTCCAGACTTTTCTGTCCTGCACTGGACGCCTGAACCAGCTTCCTCTTCATCTCTTGCTCTGCAATAACATGGCTCCCTGTTCACGATTACCGCCGTAATTTGGGAAGATCTATGGTGTACACCGTGTACAGCTCATCAGTTTGCTTTAATGGAGCTTCAAAGGACAGTACGAGCCTCCAACTTATTTCCCGTTTGCTTCTTCCTTCCTCTTCCACAGTCCCTGCTGAAGACGGGAAGTCCGGCCCATGCTCTCGGACCGAGGCCCGACCCTCACGGTCTGGGCTAGCCTCCCCGGTGTAGGAATTTGCCCAGGGAGCTAATTGCCAATGTTTGTCATTACTCCAGACCCAGAAGGAAGAGAAAGGGGGTGCCAGCAGGAAGAGGGGAGTGCCTGCGGCCAGCTGCTGCTGACCCTGGCACCCGAGAGTTCCTAGCAGCAGGCCTGTTTGCCACAGGGCCTCTGGAAAAGCCAGGTTGCCTCAAGTGAGGGGCGGCCTACTGAAAACAGGTCTCCCACCCCTGTACTTTTGTAGAATTTTCCTTTTAAAACTAACACGGGGGCCACACGCAGCAGCTTTTTGTCCCAGCTAATGACCGGATGGAATTCTTACTTATTTATTTATTTTTGACATCCAGCCACCAGCTTCTGAGGTCCTCAGAAAGAACATTTGTAACCATGCATTCTTTATGTGGTCTTCGATTAATAAACAGGAACCCACCTTTCTAGACGGACAGAGAAACATTTTTTTTCTGTTTGCTGCTCCTGTGTGTAGGATCCATGAATGGGGGCTTTGAGAACTGGCCCTTTCGTGGCCAGATATCAAAGTGCTGCTCACACAGACGGGCTGACCGCACGAAGGTGCGGCCCTGGGCCGCCGCCCCTGTGGCTGCCCTCTGCGGTTCCCCGCTGGCCGCCTCATTGGGCCACAGGGCCAGGCTTGTGATGGCCCCATTTTCCTCCCTGGAATGAACACCGACCCACCAGGAAGAAGGGGGAGACCACCAGCATCCATTCTCCATCGAGTCCCAAAATAACTGTATTTATAATTATGTGTATGTGTTCCCTTTTGTGGCCTTCCTCCCCTGGTCACATCCCTCTGTTTGGGAAGAGAAAGCTCTTGTCTAAACGTTTCCTGGCCTGATGTTCTTTCGCTTCTCTTCTCCTTTCCATTGCTCCCCCTTCTCTCCTCTTCCCTTCTTTCCTCTCCTTTTCTGTAGCCCCCTTCCCTCTTGTCCTTGGATAGTGTGCCCTGATTCTCCCACGTGACCGGTGGGGGTGCTCCTGGAGTCTTTCCGTGGCCACCTCAAGCTGGGAGCTCTGATGGGTTTGCGGGGGCTTCCGCGAAGCAGCAGGACAAGCAGCAGTGACCATGGTCAGGTCCCTGCAGACAGCAAGGGTGTGCGAAGGGCTGGGGCTTTGTCTATGAATCCTAAAGTCTGAGATTGGGCTGATGAAAGCTTCGAGTTAAAGTCGGAGGATCAAGGTACAGCAAGAGGAAGCACGTTGAGCCTCGTCAACATGCTGGCGCTCTGAGGGTTCTTCTGTCTGGGAAAAGTCATCTGCTAATCTTGGGCTTCCATTTGACTCATGTTGGGCAAAATGCTGGGAAGCAGCTTTGGGGGATCCGTTACTGGAAGCACAGACCTGGCAGTTGGTCTGGGCTTGTGGGGAGGAGGCAGAAATGAACCCATCCTAGTCTCTCCTGCCTTCTCCCCTCTGGTCCTGTCCTCTCACTCCATATGGATCTGTCGGGAAGATGGAGGTATGGCTACCCTGGCTGAAGTCATCCTTACTCTGCCACCATCTTTGAGAGCTTCCCAGGAAAGGCCTTGCAGAGGTGAAGAGACACTCAGGTGTAGTTAGAGCAGGGTAGGTGGTCAGCGAAGGGAGCTGGAACCTGTCTTTTCTATTACACAGCTTGTCCCAGGTGAGGCAGCTCAGGAGACCCTCACCATGTAATTCTTTAATTAGAATCTAATAAGGTGGGATTTTTAGGTCTCCTGTATTGGCAGAGAGGGAGTCTGGAGTTGATCTGCCTGGGGAAGAGACGCTGAGTTGCAGGAATGGCAAGCTGTGGGAAAATGGATGAGAGACTCACCCTTGGTTCTCTCAGTGCCCCCCTCCCTGCCTTGAGTCCCAGAAGCCCCTGTGAGATGAACCAGAAGGGAACCGTGATGCTCCTGTTACAGGTGAACACGCTGCTTTCATCCCTGCCTCCCCGTACTCGTGCCCATGGAGAGAAAGAGGAAGAAGCATGAGCTGGCCTGAAGAAGCTTGCTGTGATTCTTAGAAGCCTTGATGGCCTCTCAGAGGATGTCATCTGCCTGCTTCTCCTATAATTCCCAGCCCTCTCTGTAGGGACAATGTCTGGGGGAAATAAGGAAATGACAGGAATCAACTCTGGCACCAGGGATGCTGCTGTGAATGGCTGGAGGTATAAAGATCCTTCCCCAAGTGCGCTCTGATTTTCCACGTTTCATTGTTGATGGCGCACTGTGGAAACCTTCCTGGCTTCTCCACACACCCTGGTCCTATCCTTGGCTTGGCCCTGACAGTGCCTCCTACCCACCCAGGCCACCACTCTCTAAGATTGAGATCCCCAACATCCCCAGGAAGCTAGAAGACCATTCCTCTCTTCTCTTCCCCCTGATCTGAGAAAATGAAATTGGGTCTTTGGATGTATGTCTAGGCCATAGGGCAGGTCAGAGGCTTCCAGAGCAAGGGCTCAAGTCCCACCTCCTTGTCATCTGGATCACCAAAGTAAGCACCCCGGGGTGGGGGTGGGGGCAGGAGGTGAGATTTGATTAGTGAGAGCTTCAAAGGAAGTTAGGCCAGGTCCCAGAAGGCTGGCAGCAGAAGAGTTAAGAGTTGTAATTAGGAGTCAACACAACCCAGTGCTAGATCTTTACTTTTCTAGGCTTTGCAGTGCTTTTGTTGCCCTGATGCTGGATATTGATGGTGGTCAGCAACTGAGGGGTGTGGCTTTTTCTGAGGGTCATGGCTTTTTCTGAGGGTCTTATTGTGAAAAGAACAACTTTGGATATCGCCTTATTTCCTGGGTTGAAACACACCCTGGAGCAAAAATTTGAGCAAGTCCCTCATTTGCCAAATGGCTTCTTCCACCTGCGACAGCCTAGGGTTCTGGAAGATGAGGCCAATTCTGTTCTCTGGTTTGAAGCAAGGCAAGAATATTGGTCTTAAGTATCAGGCTTTTCCTGATCCTATGCTGGGCACTGAACATAATCCAAGAGAGGAGCCAATGTTTCCTGCAGCCTTGACCAGAGTTATCAGTCCTTCAGAATATTCCTCCATAAAGGGGACTTTAAGGTAGAGTAAATATGGAAAATTCTGCATTCTACATCCCCCTCAAGGATGATTACCATGACTGTTATCATGTTAAGGTCCCGAGAAGTCCTGCAGTGAGGAAATCATTTAACTTTGTTCAGCTCAGAATGGGTTGGCATTACTTGGAAACTAATGCAACTGAATTTTCATGGAGCTCCATTTTGTAGCCCATGGGAAAAGTAAAACAGAGTAAAATAAACTAAAATATAGGTAAGGAGGACACAGTAAGTTTCTTCCCAATGCACAACGGATTGGGATAGGAGATTTTGTATTGTATGCACAGACTCAGAGGGAATTTAACATGCCATGTTTTTCTTTTTTCTTTTTTTTTTTTTTTAAGATTTTATTTATTTATTTGACAGAGAGAAATCACAAGTAGATGGAGAGGCAGGCAGAGAGAGAGAGGGAGGGAAGCAGGCTCCCTGCCGAGCAGAGAGCCCGATGCGGGACTCGATCCCAGGACCCTGAGATCATGACCTGAGCCGAAGGCAGCGGCTTAACCCACTGAGCCACCCAGGCGCCCCATGCCATGTTTTTCTGATTTGGTTTTCAAGTCTGCAGAGATGAGTAACACACTGTTGGGGGTTGCTGTCTGGCCGTTTAAGACAGACTTTCTACTCTCATCTTGTTGAGGAGGCAACGCGCATACACACATACACTCAAGATAACTACCTATCCCTGAGCAGGGAAGCGAGGGTAGAGTGGAGTGGAAATGGTGCCCGGCAGAAGAGGAAGGAGTGAATCTTGGTCGCGCTGGGGAGGAGCTGGTGAAGCAGGGCCAGGAGGAAGGTACCCGGTTCTGTCCTGTCCCAAGCTCAGGCCTGCTTTTGCTCTCCCTCATGTGGTTCTTCCAGTCTGAGGGGAGCAGAGAAGTCGGGGCCTGACCGACTATGTGGGGTGAGCTAGCTTTGTGGGGGTGGCGGCGGCGGCTCACTTGTACCCTACACAGAGTCAGTCAGGGAAAGGTCCGCTGTGGCCTTCTCTGGAGATACTTTCTTCCCACGGGGTGGCCAGGGAGGTGGCTGTAATTTGAGGGGCAGCTCGAACTTGTTCAGTTAGCCACAGGTTGAGGGGGGTGGGCAGGGAAAACGTGACTCTGAGTGCTCTTGGTTGCAATGGACTGCCTTGTGCTCAGAAATCTCTGTGGCCTTGTGCCTGGCGGTGGGGAGTAGGAGAGAGCCCACAAGGATGCCCCTGATCTGGGATGCATGCAGAAATGCATCCTTCCTGGGGAAGGATGGGACAGATGTGGGCGCACCCTGCCGCCAGGCAACACCTGTTGAGAAACCCAGCTGCAGTCAGGGTAAGGGGCGTTCTTGGCCCCTGCCTCACAACCGCCTTGGCAGCTGCCCGGGTGTGGCTCCACACTGCACCTGTGACGCCACTCTTGCCAAGCCCCGAATGGGCAAGACCTCCTCGGGCCGCAGGGCTCTGTGCCATCACCGCGGCAGTCACCCATACCTCGGGCGGATCCAGTCCCCTATCTTGGCCGCCAGTCTGAGAAGCAGAAGCAGATTTCACAGCCAAGGGCTCAGAGTCAAGTTTGTTTTAAGTCATTAAAACGTACAAGTTATTAAAAACTGGAGGTGGGGAGTAAAGACAACTAGAGCCAGAGATGAGAGACCAGTAGAAAACACCAAGATGGGAATGGTTGGTGCATTTCCAACCAACTGGCTCCTATGCTAATAGTTATCCACTAGGAGGAAAAAGCTTTTGGCTGCAAGGAACCCCTCTCCACCCCCCCCCCGCACCCCCACCAAAACAGAGTAGAAGACTTTTTTTTTTTTTTTAGGTAGAGAAAAGTAGGCCAAGAAATTACTTAAAGGCTTTCTGATGACCTCATAGCTCATGGTCCTTGTTCCAAGTAATGTAACACACAGGGGAGAGCAGTGACAGGAAACAGGACAACTCAGCGGAATTCCACACTGTAATCATTTGTGTGCTTTCTCGTTAACCGCTTTAACCTGAGGACCTTAAAACAGTTCACAAATTTACAATGATCAAACCTCATGGCCCACCTGAAGGAGGGCAGAATGTTGTGTTGCTCATTTTATAGATCGGTGGACTCCAACACGGAGAGCTTGAAAGAAAATGTCTCCAGAGCCCTCCAGCAAGAGAAGCCTGCCCAAGGATCTGAGGAGAGCCCTTCCTCCTGACAGGCCTGCCCCTGGGGCCTGGACCTCTATTGTCACCTCCTTTCCTGTTGGAAAATATGTCTATACTTAAAAAAAAAAAAAAAGTCTATACTTAAAAGTTACAATAAAAATATCTTCAAAATAATATATATAGGAAAATATGTAATGTATAATAAAAATTTGCAAACAAAAATTAAAAAGCTGTAGTTTGCCAAGATGGGGTTCCTTTTTACCCAGTGGCCTCCTTTTAGTCTTTTGTTTTGCCCTCACAAGTCAGTGGAAAGGCAGCAATTTGGAAAGAGGTTTTCTTTTCCAGAAGGAGAAGGAAATGGAAGAGTTGCTTTTTAAGATGAAATGCTGTGAGATGATGGGATGAGGGTTGGGGGAGGGGAAGAAGAGGGGTGTGAGAACTTTGTTCATCTTGGTTGAAAGTGCCCCAGAAAATATTTATCTTAGTTTACCTCAGAAGGGCAGGACGTGCAAGAGCTCTGCGAGCTTTGCTCACAGTTGGGATTTTCCTTCCCAGCTTAGGCTTCCTACAACTGAGGATGCTCTGTTCTCACTCAGGGACCTGGGCTAGAATGGGGCCAAGGGGCCAGAGCGGCTCTGACTTTAGGGCAAGAGGTGTCTCCGTTTCCTCAATGTCTGCCCAACTCACTTGGTGTCTCGCCCTTCATTCTCTCCATTTGAAGGCAAGGAATAAAGATGTTTGCCCCGAGATTCCCAAGGATAATAGCTACTCTATGCTGCATTTATAAGTGATTTTCATCTTTGGTTCCACAGTAGTGTGTTATGCACGCAATGATGGTAATAGCGACACTTCCTTGCTGTTTGCATAATGTCTGGCAATTTGCAAAATGCCTTAGGGAGCTTACATATATGCTCCCCAAAACCTCGTGTCAGGCCGTGTTCCATGGATAGTTACCAGTCTCATTCGAACACTTCTGCTTTAATTCCGGGATCTTTCGAAGGATGTCATTGAACTGACCACTTGCCCCCAGACTCTCAGGGGAGTAATTATAAACCATTTCTAGCAGAGACTGGTTCTAGCTGGTCCCCATGAACAAGTGATACCCAGTCCTGGGAGTCAGACAATTCACATATGAAGCTGGAATTTGTCTGCTTTGTTTGACTATTTCAGATTGAACATCAATAATTAGGTAAACATGAGTAAATTTGGTCCAATAATTCTCCTTCCCTCCCTCCTTAGTCCAGTGTCGTTGGGCCTTACAGGGAGTTCTGGGTTCTCAGATCTTGTCAGGGCATTGTAGATCTCAGTAATTCTCAATTCTCCCTTCCTCCTCTCATGCCCACTTCCAGCTCTAAATCCCCAAAATGTAATAACCGACAAAAATTGTACAAGAGAGCTTAATTTTGAAAGGAGGTGAACTGCCTCCATCGAGATCTTTCTGGAGAATATTAATAACCTAACGAAACATGATGTAGAGATAATTCTCTCATCGGCTCTAACTGAAAGCCAGCGTGGAGGGAAAGTTGCGGATGGCGGGAGCCTTATGGATGTTGGTCCTCCATTACTCAGCAGGGAAATGCTTCTTATGGTGTTCCAGAAGGGAGGGGTAGTCACGACAAGTCATACCATGTGTCACAGTGCATCACATTGACTCACGGCCAGATCTTGAGAAAAATTCACAGCAGTCAGGAAATTCCCCGAGAATGCTCTCATTTCACCCTCTGCTGACCCTGCGGTGAGAGCATAGGTAGTAGGGTCAGGCTGGAGGACGTTTTTTAAAAAGGGAAAATCAAAGCAGTTCTGTTGTTTCTGCATGTCTCTGGCAGGGCAGAGTCCTTACGGGCCTGGCTAAAAATGCAGGATCAGCCTTGAGCCCTGGTGACCTGGGGGCAGCCTGCTTGGGTCTGTTCCTTCATTCTAGACTTTTGTTTTTGCACAGCTCCATCCCTGTCCCACCCAGCTTTGTTTCCCTTTGGGGACCAGCATCATTCCCTCTGGACAAAGCAGGATGCCCATGATCTCGTCTTCCAATGGATAGAGCCAAATTTAGAGTTGGGGCTGCTCATTTGAGCTTTGCATATAATTGGGCCTGGCACAAAGGGTTATCATTAGGAGGAAGGGCATGAAATGAAGAAAAAAAAAAAAGGGAAAGCTGGTACTCAAATTAGAAAAGATTTTCTGAGAAGAGACACAGTGGTAAGGCTGAAAGGTCTAATCTCAGAGGAGTCCTTAAGAGAAAGGACAGAGTATTAAAAATGCCCAGATGGGGGCACCTGGGTGGCTCAGTGGTTTAAGCCTCTGCCTTTGGCTCAGGTCATGATCTCAGGGTCCTGGGATTGAGCCCCACATCGGGCTCGAGCCCCACATCGGGCTCTCTGCTCAGCGGGGAGCCTGCTTCCCCCCTTTCTCTGCTTGCTGCTCTGCCTACTTCTGATTTCTCGCTCTGTCAAATAAAATAAATAAAATCTTAAAAAAAAAAAAATGCCCAGATGGGGCAATTAGAGAAGCTAATATGGCCATCTCTTAGGATCACTTGCTTCCAAGTACGGCAGGTGCAGGGGGATTGTCGTGATAGGTGGCAATAGACACCGGAAGCATCCATTGTTAAGATCCAGGGTCTGCTCCCTGGGCGGCAGAGAACAATTGGAGAAACAGGGAGATCCACTTAATAGATGTTTGCCAGGCATCTCTGGAGCTGGGCATCGTCACTTCGGACTGATTGACAATAGAGGGTCCTGGGGGATCCTGAGCCCTTTGCTCAGCCATTGGCTTAGGGAACACCTTTGTCTAGAGCCTGGCTGCTCGTTGCCTTGGGAAATGGGACCATTACTGCTCCCTCCTCTCCAGCTGGGGAGCCAGTGCTTCCTTCCTTACTCAGTGTGGGTCCAGGGGGCACCATGAAGCCGGTCAAGGAGATGCTGTCGCCGCTAAGCTGGCGGGTGGATACGCATGTGTCCCCCGCACAGGGGTCTGGGGCCCTGTCGTGTGAAGAGGACCCAGGGGACCCCGTGTAGTGGGCCCGGCACTGCTCTGGTCCAACTCTTCCGGCCCCTCCAGCTCCACCTATGGACTCACATGGGGGGTACCTTGGCAGCCTCTCGCCAGACTGTCTCGGCACCCTACATTCCTGGTGGCATCCCAGCTCTGCGTGACCTCGGGTTCTAATATTCTTGGGTTCGCTCAGACTACCCAGCTGGCTCCGCTCCGGGCTTCCTGGCCTTGTTAAAACCAAAATGCCGTCTTTTACAACCCGGCTCTTTCCATCAAGTTCATCAAGCAGCCGCTCTTTTACAAGCGAGATGGCCCCTTTGGTGAGCTCTTCCTGGAGGGGGTGGCGGATGTGGGCAGGGAGCCTAGGCTCCAGCTGGGTCTGGTCTGGGCTCTATTCTTTAATGACAGTTAAAAAACAAAACAAAACAAAACAAACAAAATGAAGTTCGAAGGTGAGTGACCCTCCAAGAGGAAAGATTAAATGGGTTGATTTGGGAACTGTTCAACCCTGGAGGCATGGCTAAGAAACGTAATCTATTTTGAATTTTTCTTCACGAGCCTAAGTTGGTTATGGTGTGGGAATAACTTTTTCATTTTGTCCCTCCCTTTCTCTGTGCTATAAAAATATTCATGGCAAGGAGTATACAGGTTGTGTAAACGTCCCTTCAAAAAAGCACATAAAGGGATTATGTGTAGTCAACTTGTGTCTTCCTCCAAATGGGGATGTTCACAGGGACACATAGAGATATCCTTCACACACTGGATGTGAAAAAATAGCCAATTTAGAATTTGGCAGAGCAGCCCGGCCTGAGCGAGTAGAAAAGCTTGGCTTGGGGCTTAACAAACAATCCCATAAAACCCACACTTGCTTTTATTGAATGGTGATGCATGAAGGACCGAGGGTGGCCAACTTGAACAAGGACAAGAGCCAACATTCACAGTATTGTCCATAAAGGGTGGCAGCAAAGTTTCTTTTTTGCTGAAATTCAATCTATTCCTAGAAAAAAAAAAAAAAAATGCTTCTCGTACTAGTTGGCTCGGCTTCACTCTGGTGCGTCTTTCTGCTGTGATATCATTTCAGTGCCTTCAAGGTTCAAGATGCAATGTCTTTTGCAGCCTCACCCCTTCCAGGTCAGCCTCCACAAGGCTGGCTGCCAGAGTAATCTTTATAAAAATGCAAATCAAATCTATCACTCTCCTACTGAAAATCCTTCAGTGGCTCCCCATTGCTAAAGTTCAAATTCCTTAGCTTAGTGGACAAGCTCTTCAGCCATCTGTCCGTGCTACCCATGTCACTCAGAGTCTCCCATCGCTGCACACCCTACACTCCAGCTATTTCAAATCGACAGGCCATAATCTCCAAGCCTCATACATTTGCACATATCATTTCCTCCATCGGGACTGCCTGGGGACGTGAGTTGGGATCCATGAGAGCAAATGCTGCACAGGGCAGGGGGGCACAGAAGGCTGATGTGGGGCAGGGGGAATGCAAGTTGTAGTTCCAACTAGGGTATTTGGAAAAGGCCTCTTGAGAAGGGGACTGAGCAAAGGCAGAAGGAGATGAGGGAGTGGGTCATGCAGATACCCAAAGAAGGAGCATTCCAGGCAGAGGGAACAGTAAGTGCAAAGGCCCTGAGGTGGGAATGTGCCTAGTACCTTCAAGGAATAGTTGGAGCAGAGTGGATGAGGAAGGTGTGGGGCAGCTAGGAGCCTGGCTGAGGACAGTCGGGATCTTTTTTTTTTTTTTAAGATTTATTTATTTATTTTGGGGAGAGAGAGAGAGAGAGAACATGAGCAGATGAGCAGGAGGGGCAGAGGGAGAGGGAGAGGGGAGAATCTCAAGCAGACTCCTGCTGACTGCAGAGCCCAACATGGGGCTCAATCCCATTTCAACTCAAGGAGTTGAAACCAAGAGTCAGACACTTAACTGACTGAGCCACCAAGACACCCCCATGGGGCTCTTGAACTGAAACAATTCCCACCTTTCTCCTGTGGCCAGTGGCACTAGTGAGAATGCATGACCCTGAGAAGCCAGAGGCTTGGCTGGGAAGTGCTTTGGAGGGTTGAATCACTTTGCTTATGGAAGCAGAATGGGTCTAAAAGTAGGTGCAAGTGTCAGGCTCTGGACTTGATTTTCTTCCAACCTATGTGCACCCAGTCTCCACAAAACCATTTTAGAATTGTTCACACTGGTGCTTGAGAAAGGATACACCTTCGAAATGCTGCAGTCTTGTTTATGTCCCAGACTGAATAAGTGATCCTGGTCCTCAGTGGACCCTCAGTGGGGGGTTTAACCCATGTCTTACCTATACTATTCCCAGTCGCAATTTATTTTATTTTATCAGTCCTTCCCCATTCTTCCTTTACAAACAGTCTGAGATGTCATATATGGATCTTCTCTCAAGCCTTTGGGTAAAATTGTGAATTAAGGTGTCACAGTCTCTACCTCCCCTCCCTGGTTCCCACTCCGTTTTTATTGTGGCAAAATAATTAACATTTACCATTTTCACCATTCTGGGGCATGAAGTACCTTTATGGTGTCGGTTAAGTCATTCCCACCGTCCATCTCCAGAGTGTCCTCATCCTCCCCAGTCGAAAAAAGGCTGCCTGGTTAAACACTGACAGTCCCCACTTCCCTCCTCGGCCCCTGGCAGCCACCATTCTCCTCTCTGCCTCTGTGATTATTGACTACCCAGGGACCTCGCACAAGGGGAATCATACAAGACTTTGTGGATGGGCTTCTGCGGCCGGCTCATTTCACTTAGTGTAAGGAATGTCTTCGAGGTTCATCCATTCAGCAGGTGTCAAAATTTCCTTCCTTTTTAAGGCTGAATAATAATCATATACAACATATACGTATATATGTCTGTACGTACACACACACCCTGCATTTTGTTTTCCTGTGCATTCATTTATGGACCTTTGAGAGAATAACGATGCTGAGATTATGGGCATGTAGATACCCGCTTTCACTGCTTTGTTCCCTCTTCCTTGAAGGTACTTTTTGGAACAGGAACACCTCTTGGCTTCCCGATTCAGTCTCTGTGGCTGCCTTTCTCCCTTCCAACCTACTTTGCTTTATTAACTTGACTAAGGATGAGCACTCCTCTTTAGCTCAGCCCTCAGCCACTAGGGAATTAGAGGCTGAGTAAGTCACACAGAAGTAAAAGGGGACGACTTTTCTCATATCACTCTCCAGGAAGCTACTAACACTGCAGGAAATAGAGACCATGTTCCCGGGCCTGGGTCTTCTGATCCTTAGAGGCAGGGGATGATAAGGGACTAGGCAGGGTTCTTGCTTGGAGAGTCAGTGCCACATCCTGGCTGGGGCCACTGGACATCTCTTGGGAGGACTTCGTGTGTTGGCTGTAATAGAACCTGGGTGAAGGCAAGGCCATAGTTTTGGGGCTCCTTGGGCCAGCGCATTTCATTCCGTGGCTATAGGTGGCACCTGTTAGTATTACTTTGGGTCGCTGGCTTAAATAGCGCTTGACTTTGAACGAAAAAGATGCAGATTACAAAACAAATTGTACATTTTGAAAGTTTGCTTCTAAAAGAGAGGAGGCACAGATAAGAGGGAGAATGGAATCAATAGGAATGAGCACTCCTGTGGGAGTCTGCCAGATACAGGTGAAGATGAGGGTCTCGTTAGCCGTGGGCTTTGGCCAACCTGTCCAAATTCTGTGAGCTTCGGTTTCTCTATGATAGGCAAATGGGCAGAGCTTCATTGTTGGGATTAAATGAGAAAACGGATGAATAACCCTATCTGCAGATTAGCATTACAATCACCTGAGATACTTTTTTTTTTTTAAGATTTATTTATTTGTTTGAAAGAGGGGAGCAGGAGAGCATGTGCAGAGGGGAGAGGCAGAGGGAGAAGAGTCACAAAAGAGTGTGCTGAGGGTACCTGAGTGGCTCAGTGGGTTAAGCCTCTGCCTTCAGCTCAGGTCCTGGGAGCAAGCCCCACATGCAGCTCTCTGCTCAGCAGGGAGCCTGCTTCCCCCTCCCACCCCCCTCCACAGCCTGCCTCTCTGCCTACTTGTGATCTCTGTCTGTCAAATAAATAAAGAAAATCTTTAAAAAAAAAAAAAAGGGCGGGTGACCTTGCCTAAAATAATGGATTTGTTGATATTAAAAAAAAAAAAAAAAGTGTGCTGAGCGTGAAGCCCATCACAGGACTCGATCTCATGGCCCCGAGAAGAGGACCGGAGCTGAAACCAAGAATTGGACATTGGACACTCAGCCAACTGTGCCACCCAGGTGCCCCTCACCTGGGATGCTTTTAAAACATAGGCTGCCTGGGTGCCCTCCCCAGAGATCCAAATTTAATTGGTTGGGAGCATCAGTGATTTTTACAAAGCTCCCCAGGTAACCCTAATATGCAGCCATGCTGGCCAATCAATGGCCTTGGATGTAGGAGACTCTCTGCGAATGTCGGCCCTCCTTCTCAGCTCTCCTAAGGCTCTCCGAACATACCGGAGCCTTAGTTTCCCAGCACAGAAAAATGGGATTCAGAGCAGAGTCTGCCCTGGTTTTCTACAACCATGGAAAGCGATACCAGCTTTGCACGTGGCCTGATGCTAGGAAACAGTCCGTAAATGCTGGCTTTTCTGGCAAATGTGGTGAGAATGACAGTGTCCTCTGCACTGTGGCAAGCCCTCCCCACCACCCCCAGAGCAGCTGACCATCCTCTCGCCTGCCTGCTCGGGCTGTCCAGCTTCAGCTCCCCTGCTGAGCCATGTTCCTGGGAGATGCCTGGTGAGAACTTGGGATCAGACTGAGTCAGAGGTATTTGCAGACTTGACTCACCAGGTCTTAAACCCAGAAGACTGCCCTGTGGGTCTTATGACGTTCCTGGAAAATAAAAGAAGTGAATATTATTGGGTTGAGTTCATCAGACACTCACCCTCCCTTTTGTGTGTCGGGCTTTCTGAAAGGAGCAAGCAGCAAGCCAGCCAAGTCTAAGCCATCAAAGGAAAGCACCCGGCTGCAGGCCTGAGAGACGCTGTTTCTTCTGCCGACAGGTTCAGCCTCTTCCCACAGACTTCTGCTCCTCTGGCTCCCCAGGGCTACCCTGTTTCTCCTCCCTCTAGGCTCCTGGGAAAGTGTTCCCAAGGGCTGCCTCTGGTGAGGTGTGTCAGAACTGAGCTATGCTGGAGGGCTGGGTGTGGGCTGGGAAGGGCCATCTGGACTCCAGAGAACAAGAAAGTGGAAGCTCTCCTGGAGTGAGAATTTCTGCAAACTTACACTTAAGCAACAGCAGGTAGGGCATCCATTTCTTCGATGCCTCCTTTATCTTAAATCCTAACATTTCCACATTCCGGCTGTCTCTAGAAACTGCCTCTCCGCATCTCTAGAACTGTCACTTTAGCAATAACAACTGTCATTTTGTAATTTCTCACCCACAGCTGAGAACTCCTAACTGGTGGTCCCGCTCCTACTTTGTCTACTCCCTGCCCAACACAGCCGGGTGAACTTTTCAAAATACAAAACTAATTATATCACACACACACACACCCTTATGCTTAAAACTTTCCCAAACCTTGCCATTGCTCTTAGGATAAGGGAAAAACTCCTTAACAAGTTCAACAAGACCCTGTGTGTCAGGATTTGGTGAGGTTGTGAGGATAGAAAACCCAGTTTAAAGGGGTTTTAACAGATAAGATTTTATTTTCTCACAAAAAGTCTGCAGTGGAACCAGCTAGGATTGGCATAACAATTCCCCAAAGTTATCAAGGACTCAGTGCTCTGCTCTGTCATCCTTAGCAGATGGTTTCCATGTCATGGTCCAAAAGGGCTGCTTGAGCAGCAGCCATTGCAACCAAATCCCAGGCAGAGAAAGGAAGAATCGCACACAGTACCTTTACTGGCATCTTTCTGCCCAGAATTTCTCTACTAGCTACAGCTAATTAGAAGACAGGCTGGAAAATGTACTCTTTAAGTGGTCATGGGCCTAAAAAGCAGGAAGAGAAAAACGGATGTTGGGCAACACTGGGAGTATATATCATACACTACATTTCCTGACCCCTACTCTCTTCTTGAGTATCATCTGGTCTCCTGCTTCCTTTCCCTAGCTATTTCCATTCCTGTCAACATTGGCTTTCTCTAGAAGTCCCCTGTATTTGCAACACTCCCTCCTGCCACAGGCCCTTGCTCAGAATTCAGCTTTCTCCCCTATTCTGATTTGACTCTAGAACTCTGCTCAAGCAGCATTTCCTCAGGGAATCTTCCTTGATTAGGTCAACCCTCCCATTTAGATGCTTATCACATGCATGTCGATGGTATCATTCTTGCAATTACACATTTATTTTATGCAGTCATTTGATTATTTTCTGCCCCCACAATGAGGTCAGAGTTTAGGTCTAGCTTTGCACAGGAAAGAGCATTCTGCGGGGCATACTGTAGGTACTCAATAAATATTTCTTGAATGAATTAATGAATAGATTTAGCTCTTATCTCATACAAAGTAAGAGAGGCTGAGACTCAGCAAGAGATTTTCCTAGGTGAGTGGTGGTGGGTGGCCAGGAGGACTAGGGAGAGGCAGTAGAGCCTGGGGACCTTCCTAATTGACTGAGGACTTCCCCTGAGGGGAAGTCAGAGAGAAGAGCAGGGTTTAGGGAAATGATCTAAAGGGTTTATTTGCAAATGAATGGCAGGTTCTTACAGGCAGCCTCAGGCTTCATCTCTCCCCCAGGGGCATCCCCAGAGCAAGGGTAGCCCCAGGCTGGTGGGTCTACCCGGTGGTGACAGGGAATGCCAAATGAGTGTCAAACATTTAAAAAAGGGTCAGTCTTTCAAGGTGGCTATTTGCCAGCCAAAAAGTGACTCAGTCTGACTCAGCAATAAGATTGAAATGAAAGTGGTCAGAGGACCTTGACCCTGTAGCCTCGGTAGGAAGCCATCACTTTCTGCTAAAGGTCAGTGACCAGTGAGAGGGAAAGCATACCCATGCGCGCTCACTGCCAACATCTCTGTAAACGCAGAAAACAATAATCCCCTCACATGCCTAGCATCTTTGTGTACTTCCTCCCAGTCCTTATTTTACACGTTTTTCTATAAGCAGTTGAACTCCTTCACAAAACATGATTTGGCAATTTCCTTTCTCACTAAACTAAGCATGTTTTTTTAAATGGCTTTCCGGAGAGGATGTACTGATCTACTCTACTACAAACAATGTGCTAGAATGCCTCTCTCCTGACAATCCTTGCAAACTTTACCAGTTAAACATTGCAGTTTATTATTCCTAATTCCTAATTATTTCAGTTCATTATTATTATTTTAATTTGTGGTTCTTTCATGTCTAGAGAGAATGAATGCTTCTCAAACGCTTCTTAGTTATATATATTTTTGATAATATATATTTAAATATATTTATTTTTCAATCTATATTTTTCAATCCATGTATTTTAGTTCATAATTCCTTCTTTTAATTTGCAATTCTTTCATTTCTAGAGAGAATGAAAACTTTTCAAGTGCTTATTAGTTGTACAAAACTGACGTTTTTCAAAACTGACTTTTGCACCATTTTTTCTAGGATGGTAAATAGGAACCAGAAATTTTCCAAATGCTTATGATTTATACATATTTTTTCAAAACTGACTTTGGCAAAGTTATTTCTAGGATGGTAAATAGAACCTTTCCCACCTCTAGAAGTAGCATCTGTCCCAAATGGTTGTGTGTGTGAGGAAGATGGGGGTAGCGATGGGGAGAGGAAGGAGTGCTGTGGCAGAAAGTTTCCGCTCCGAGTTTGGGTGACCCTGGCTCCCACGCCAGTCTCCAGCACGCCTTTGGAAGGATGAGGCTCCAAGCTTTCTCAGCAAACCAACACTCACTAAATAGATGGCGGATGTTTGCAGTGCAGCTTTTTTGGATTGCTGCCCCAATCTGATCCACTGGAGGGGTTTTGATATCTGGGAGGCAAACTGGGAGCCAATGGAGCAGGGGAGGGACTGTGTCTGGTGGGGCTATGTCTCCAGAGCCCAGTAGGTCACCTGGCATGTGGTCATTCCTCAGTACAGGTATGTTCTGTGGCTGAATGATGGGAAGACTGAATGAATAGTTGCTAGGAGAAAGGAGACCCTGTCCCTCTGTGTTCTCAGTTCTGTTCCGTGCTAGGTCAGGAAACAGCAAGTCCCTGTCTCGCACAGACCTCCATCTCCATTTGGAAGTTAATCCAAATAGTAGCAAATATTCCTTCCGACTCTGAAGTTCTATGAAAACGCCTAAGCTGTTTTGCTTTTCTTTTTTTAAAGTGCCCTCATCTATGAAACCAGATGAAAATGTTGACCTCCCATGGGGTTGCCAGATAAAATATGGGACACTCAGTTACATCTGAATATCAGATAAACAAGGGATACTTTTTTAGTGTAAGTATGTCTCAAAAAGTGCATGACTCTGAAAATAAAGGAAGCACTGAATGATAGACAACGTCCAGCTGGATCAGTGTATTGCACCTGGGCTTGTGTTTCTGGACTGATGATGATTACTTGGCATTCATTCAACAAGTATTTATTGAGCATCTAGTAGATGCCAGACACCGTTTAGGCCCTGGCGACACAGCAGAGAATAAAATAAAGCAGTGTCTTTGTTTTCACATGACTTACGTCCTTATAGACGAAAAAGTACATAAAATATCAGGTGGTCCTAAAGCTCAGAAGACTAATAAAGCAGGATAAAGATCAGAGACCCTGTGGGGTGGGGGGGAGGAGGGAATCAAGCAGTCTGATGACCTTGACCTTCTCCACCTGAGAGCCTCTGACCTCCATCAAGAGTTGTGTTTGTAACAATAGGACCCTGATGTGATTTTTATAGCAATTATGAAGCTGCATGAAAATGATGTCATTGATTCAAAGGCACCTGTCCAAATCAGGGATAAAACGGTCAGCTTCAGGGATGGAAGAGACCTATAAATCATTTGGTGCAGATTTTAGCTGAGCTGGGGCTGGGGCTGCAACCAAGTTCCCTGACAGCTGGGAAAAAGTTCAGGAAGGTCAGGTACTTATTAAAAAGATGCTTCTGTTTTCAATTTCTATGTGGCGGTCAGGGTGGATTGAGTCCTGACAACTTGATGTGTTTTTGAAGTTTTAGCTGGAACAGCAGGGAGGTATTTTCCTTTTTAAGAAGTCTTCAAGCTGGGGTACCTGGGTGGCTCAGCTGGTTAAGCGCCTGCCTATCGAGCCCATCGTGGGGAGGCTGCTTTTCCCTCTCCTCCCTGTTCATGCTCTCTCTCACTCTCTCTCTCAAATAAATAAATAAAATCTAAAAAAAAAAAAAAAAAAAAAGTCTTTATGCTCCCTGGAGGTTCAAGGCTGGGCTGAGGACCGTGAGACTCATTGCTGGAGAGGCTACCTGTTTTACTCTCCTACCATTAGCACCAGCACTGTTGCTATCTTCATGATCATATCATGCTTGCAGGTGGTTCCCCTACCCCTGGTTACTCAAGTTGCTATGGTCATGAATCCTACGTTTTATTGCTAAGCTGTGTATTTGGTCTACACCTTTGCTAGGCAAGGTGTGGTTCCCAGGCCAGCAGCAGCCCATCATCTGGGAGCTGGCTATAAATGCAGAGTCTCTGGTCCCACCCCTGACCTGCTGAGTCACAGCCTGTCCTTTAAGAGTGTCCCACGGAATGGCATGAATGTTAAAGTTTAGGAAAGACTGTGCTAGAACATTCTGTGTGCTTGTGTCCATTGCGTTTCATACACTAGACTTGTATTTGATTTAACATACAGGCTTCTTATCTGCTATGAGATTTGGATGTGTGGGGCTCAGTCATGTCTTCCTCAACATCAGTTTGTAGAGTTCTTACCATTTTCAGCTCATGGGAATTATGCGCTCAGATATGTCCTCAGATTCTCGGTTTTCAAAGGAAGATCCTCATGGAAACCGGAAGAAATGAAGTTTTGGTAGAGGAGGGGCAGTTCCTTGAAAACCAATAGCAGAAGGTGACCAGGAAATTTCTACCAGAGAAGTTTTTAGGCATTCTGGTGGTTTCTCTGCAAATTGTGTTCTCTGGAGGAACAAGAGCCTCTAGGCCTGTCAGAGGGGATTCCCGACTACACAAACTGGCCCGCTGGAAATCTGAGGCCTCTAGGGCCCTATGAGAACGCTGTGGGGGACCAGAGTCAGGATGCAGGAGGGAACAAGCTCTCTTCTGGTGATCAGGGCTTCTTTGAGCCCCAGCCAGGCACAGGTGAAAGGACAGCTAGCCCGTGAGAGTGCACGTGTTCACCTTCCAGGGGTATAGGTTTACTCGTGGGCTTTCATCATAGGGCCCTTCCCAAGATAACAAGCTGAGGGAATCGAGCAAGTTCTGCCTCTGAAAGGCTTGGAAGTCCTGAAGGGCAGGGCGTAAAGGTGGGCCCTCAAACAGACAATGCAGAAAGCCAAGAGAGACACACTCCAGCTAGAACTGGGGGCGAGGCCTCAGAGACTTGGTCCCAGTAAAACTCAGAACTGCTTCCAGGGTGAGCACAGACTATCTCCCCAAAGGCAGCAAACAGGGTGGCTGAGACAGCTGAGTTAAGGGCTTTTGCACTGATGTGGATCCTTTGATGTGAACTTGGTAAACCTCCTTACCAGACCCAGTCACAAAGAGCTGCCGCCCACTTTTTACCTGGAGGCTCAAGGGATTAGGGGCAGACTAGCAAAGGTAGGCTTGTCAAGAGCCTCCAGGGCCTTGAGTGAAGCCCACTGTGAACCCAGATCAATGCTTCAAATTGAAGATTTTTGAAAGTGGGCTGATCAGCCTTGGAAGGGTCTGGGGGGTGGGGAGGGGTGGGGAGTGTCGCTGGACCCAACATGTACAACTTATACAGATGGGAAAGTGAAATCAAGTCCCTAAGTGGGGAGGGGAGGATGGGACTGGCCCAAAGTTCCATGGCATTTTCTGTGACGATTAGTGCTACTGTCATCTGGCTCCTGGCCCAAGATTCTTTCAACTGCCCCCTGAGAGCCTGGCTTTGGTGGGACGGGGAAGGAGGCCATCTGTTTAACACACTTCTGCTTCTGAGAACAGTGGGGAAGGGCCCTCCTTTCCATCTTCACCCACTGTCCTTGGCAGGACAGTGTCAGTCGAGGCTGCAACTCTGTCCCCATGCCCTCACTGTCTTCACGGGAGGGCCACCTCCCTAGACTGCGGGGGGGACAGCCTGCCTCAGAATTCCTACGCTCAGCCCCACACCCTTCCCACTTGGTTCTTGGGACATTTACTGCTCCTACAACCCACTCTTCGTTACTACTCTGGGGTAGGACATGAATGTCCACTGTCTCAGTTCCTAGAGGGCCTTGCCTGGAGCTGGGCATACAGCTGGCACTCCGTGCGTGCCCTAGTGACTCTTTCTCCTTTCTTCCTCGACAGATTCCGACCCCAGTACCTTGGATTCCCAGTCTTCGACCACCCTGTTCCTGTCCTCCGAGGAGCCGGGCCCTTCCACGGCTGCACTGCCCTCTCCCTCTTCCTCCTGTGAGCCCCAGGCCTTCTCCCCGGGGGCCTCAGTCCTGCCCCCGCTGCTGCCGCCACCCCCCACCGCCGCTGCTGCCCCCGCGCCCACCGTCCCTGGTGCCTCTGGACGCGCAGGCCTCTACTCTGTCGTCGTTTCCTCCCCCGACGGAGCCCCGCGCCTTGGCGACTGGCTGCCCGGCGGCCGCGTGGCCACCCCTCCCGGCGTCTGTGGGGATGAGCGGGAGCAGCCCGCACCCACCCCGCATCCTGGAGCAGCAGGCAGGGAGGAGGGCGCCGAGGCCCCCGGAGCCTCCCCACCGCTCTGCGCCCGGCCTGCCGCGCCCACTAGTCTGGAAGCCAGCGTCGGGGACATCCTGGTGGAGCTGCGGACCATGAACGGCCACCTGGACATCATAGCGAGGGCCCTCACCAAACTCGCCTCGTCCCTGGGGCCTCCGCCACAGCCCCTGCCCGAGGCCCGGGATGCCAACTGACGCAGAAGCTGACACCGGGTTGGGCACTTTCAAGGGATCCCTCGTGTGCTGGAGCGTCCCCGCCTGTCACCTGTCACCCACAGGGGTCCAGCAAAACCAGCAGAAGAGAGCTTTTCTCTGCTCGGCCTGCCGGAGTGGACCTTCCCTGGCCGCTCAGTCTGAAATGACGGCGCTTCTCACACTGTCCGGCCAGGTCCTTTCTCGGTGGTCACCACTGCCCCCACTCCCCGGGGCTCTCCTGGACCTTCAGATGTCCTCCTTGTTTTGGAAAAGGCCTTGAGCTCTGGGGAGGAGAAGTGCCCTCAGAAGCTAGCTGGTGGAACTTTGGGCGAGGAGACGCTCGGGAGAACCATCCCTTCACATCCCACTGTTGTCACTCCTGAGAAGCGTGGCAAGAAGGCAAGCCCGCTCCAGCTTTTCTCTCTGACTTGTTCATGGTCTATCTGATCTTTGGTGATGTTTACATATTTCTTAAAAATTTTTTTTTGCATAATTAAATTTATTTTTTCTCATTATAACCCTATTACAGGAAGTTTAGAAAATAGAGACGTGAAAAAATCTGATGTATTTGGAGAAGGAGGTATTTAAGTCTTTCTTATGAATAAGAAAGTATCTGTGTAATAAACAAAACTTTTATGTGTACTTTCTGGATGTTGGCCTCGCTCCGCTCCCTTTTTTCCCTTTGCATGGGCCCCTGTTCCTGGCTACTTGTCCCGACCTTCCTGGACTCCTTTGGATCTTATTTCAACACTTCTCATGCTTGTGAAGAATAAGCTTCTAAAGTTCTCATGATTCTTTTCTAAAACTCCCCTAAATTTGTAAATCCACCCCTTTCCTCTGGATTGGAGCAGAAGCTGAGTCTCAGAGTGCCTGGACAATATGGAGGAAGCCAGCACCCTTGGCCTCTAGTTTTTAGGTGCCAGGGACACTGCCCTTCCCCACTGTGACAACCAAAAACATCTCCAGGCTCTGCCAATGTCCCCTGACTGAGACCTAGATGGAATTTCAGAAATCTGGAATAATCTCTACCCTCCAGGATCTGACTTCCCATAAGAAGCCAGGGCTCTTCTCACTCTCTTATTTGAGTTAGAATTAATTTGTCAGAAGCAGATACACTGCTCTTTTCCTGGAAACAAACCAAGAGTCAGAAGCCACACTGCACAGAGTAAAAGGCCGTCCGTCTCTGGGCATTTGCAGGACATGCAGGTGATGGGCTGAGGCCAGTGGCTGCCTGGGCGCTGTAGTCCTTGGCATACCCGGCACATGTCTGACTTCAGCATGCACGACCCACCTGGAGAACTTGTGAAGGTGCCCATTCTGCTTTAGTGGTTCTGGGGTGGGGCCTGACACTGCATTTCTAACAAGCTCCAGGAGGGTGTTGATACTACCGGTACAAGACACGTCTTGAGTACTAAGGGAGTAGTAAGGGCTTTTTCTACTTTGGGATTCCTGCTGGTTTGGGTTGCTTATCTTTGCATCCTCCCGTGGCCTAGATGCCCCCAAGCTCTTACCAAAACGTTCACTGCTGTTCTGGAGGAGTTCTTGTTTTATTTTTTTTATATTTAAAGATTTTTAAATTTTTTAATCGAGAGAGAGAGAGTGAAAGAGAGAGAGAGCAGGGGGAGGGGCAAAGGGAGAGGGAGAAGTGGACTCCCCACTGAGTAGGGAGCCCGATGCTGGACTAGATCCAGGGACCCTGGGATCATGACCTGAGCTGAAGGTAGACACCTAACTGACTGAGCCAGGGTGTGGGCTGCCTTCAGCTCAGGTTATGATCCTGGGGTACTGGGATCGAGCCCCGTGTCAGGCTGTCTTGCTCAGTCGGAGCCTGCTTTTCTGTGTGTGTGTGTGTGTGTGTGTGTGTGTGTGTGTGTGTGTGTGAAATAAATAAAAGCTTCAGACATTTTAAAATAAAAGCCAGGGTGTATTAGGTCTAGCCACCCACTTCTAAAGAAGCTCTACTGGAGTTCAGACCAATTCAACATTTATTGGGTGTCTACAATGTTGGTGCCTGGGGGACACAAAGATGAATAGAGAGTAAGGGCCCTGCCCTCCAGGGGCTCCCAGCCTGGAGTCCCACACAGGGAGGGATCAGCAGTTCCCTCCAGTAAACAACTTGAGGAGGAGATGGGAGAAGCAGCAGAGAGTGGTGAGAATGGCAGTCATTGAGGTCAGGCTTCTGGCTTTGACTTTGGGAGGATTATCCTGCCTCAGTGTCTTAATCTGTGTCAGATGGGGATGATGGCATCTGCTCCGTCATGGCCCAACAGAAGCAGACTTGGATGTTCTGGGGCCTTTGCATTCCAGAATGTGCCGTCCAGATGCCCTTAGATGGCGAGTGAGTATCATTACCTCCTCTCTCCTGGGTCCTGTGGCTGGAGGTACCCTGGAGAGGGGGAGTCACACACTCACATCCGAGCTGCCCCTCCACCTCTGACTGACTAGAAGCTCCCCTTTCTTTTTCTTTCTTTTTTTTTTTTTTTTTTTCTTTTTTTAGGAAAAGAATCCATGGCCCAAAGTGACCGTCCTTTGTTCTGCTCTTTAGCTGAAGAAACGGCTAAGCTGGCATTAACCCAGATTAAAAACAACAAAAAACAAAACCTTTCGAGAACAAAGAGGCACTGACATATAAATCCTAAATTCAGATACAGGGAATGTATCTGACTAAATTCAGGGAATAATGCAGATACAGGACTGACTCCTTTGCTCAGAGCCCCGTATGCGCACATGAGATTGAGGTTGGGGAAATCAGAAAGAGCGGCTGCTGTAACACTCGTTCCATCTAGGGAGAGCAGAGGAAAATCTGAGCGCCTGTCCTGGGTGCATGGGGTCTCAGAAAATGGGCCTCATCTAAAGTTTTTGCAGATGGGGCTGAAGGGGGATAGGAGGGGCGGGATTTGCAGAAAGAACAGCCAAGGCAATGGAATTGCGTTCAGACAAAATAACAGTCTGAAGGGGCTGGGCGGAGAAAAAGAAATCTCATCTTATAGATTGTAGGTTGGAATTTCCCCCTGAATGACACCAAACTGTCCCGATACCTCTTCTCCTGAGGCTTAGGTGTCCTTAGGGTTGGTACAACATAAGACGGGGACATGACAGTTCAAGGTGGCAAGCTGAAAATTGGTCTAAGACTTACGGTAGCAATAGAAGGCTTAAGCCAGTGACGGATGTAACAGTCATTACTGTAGTTTGTCTTTGTGGGGTAATGAGGGGCCTGTTTTTGAGGGCATTCTAGCAGAGACCAGATGAGGAGCTGCTGATGCTGAAACAAACGGGGTTCTACAGTGGGTAGAGCAGTAATTTAATGATCCTCTCACTCTAGTATTGACATAAGCCTTGGCTCCTCTCTCTCTCAAGCCCAAACCCAATCCAATGTCCAGTCACATGGATTCTACCTTCTAAAGAGTTCAATCATCCAACCACTTCTCACTGCTACCACCTGGCCAAAGCCACTGTCCTCTCCCACCTGGGTTACCACAATAGCCTCCTAACTGGCCTGTCGCTCCCTCCCTATTCTCTCAGAGAAGCCAAAGTGGTCTTTTTTCTTCTTCTTCTTTTTTAATGTTTAATGTGATTCATTAGTTGCTGATAACACCCAGTGCTCATCAGATCACATGCCCTCCTTAAGCCCCATCACCCAGTTACCCCATTCCACACCCACCTCCCCTTCTGCAACCCTGTTTGTTTCCCAAAGTCAAAAGTTTCATATGGTTTGTCTCCCTCTCTGATTTCTTCTCCTTCAGTTTTCTCTCCCTTCCCCTATTGTCCTCTGCACCATTTCTTATGTTCCACCTATGAGTGAAACCCTATGTTAATTGTCCTTCTCTGACTTATTTCACTTGGCATAGTACCCTCCAGTTCTATCCCTGTTAATGTAAATAGTAGATATTCATCCTTTCTGATGGCTGAGTAATATCCATTGTATATATGGACCACATCTTCTTTATCCATTTATCTGTTGATGGACATCTCCACTCTTTCCACAGTTTGGCTATGGTGGACATTGCTTCTGTGAACATTGGGGTATAGGTGCCCCTTCTTTTGACTACATCTGTATCTTTGGGGTAAAGCAGAGTGGTCTTTTAAAAACATTTCTAATCAGGTCACTCCTCTGCACAGACTCTCCAGTGGCTTTCATCTCACTCAGAGTAAGAGCCAAAGTTTTACATAATTTGGTCTCCTATTATCTGCCCAATCTCATCCCTTATCACTGTCCTCTATTCTAATCCCACCAGCCTTTGCTGCTTCTCCCATGCATTGGGCATGTTCTACCTCAGGGCCTTTGCACTGGCTATTTATTCAGTCTGGACCACTCTTCTCCCAGATAGGTAACATGGCTTGCTCCCTCATATCTTCAGGTCTTTGCTCAAACCCCCTTTGAAAAGTTGTAACCCCCTCCCTAACCTTAACCCTCCATACCCCAGATATATTTTTTATTCTCCTTTCTTGTTGTCTTCTTGTTGTTGTTGTTGTATGTGTGTGTGTGTGTGGTTGTTTTTGTTTGTTTGCTTGTTTTCTGCCTTGCAAAAAACCACCACCCCACACACTATATGCTTACTTTATTTTTTGTCATTGGAATGTCAGCTCCATGAGGAAAGGACTTTTTGCCTGCTCTGTTACCTCAGCATACTGCCTTTGAAAAAGGGATACATCAATTGTAACAGGGATTTTTGTTTTGTAAAAGGGATACATCAATTGTAATAGTTCAGACCATACAGAGGGGAACAAAGAAGAATACAAAAGCCACCCCAAAATCCACCCCCAAGAGATAACTACTGTCAGTATTTTGGCAACTACTATTTGAAACATCTGTGTCTATACAAAATGCATACGTATGTGTGTACTTGTACTTAACTGTGATTACCCTAGTCCTGCTATTCTGCTGCCTGGTTTTGTTTTTTGTATTTTTTTAACTTGACAATGGATGAAAATTTTTCCCTTAAAAAAATACATGTTATCTATGAAGCCACACTTACTTAGCCATTCCTGTGTTTTGGTTTCTAATTTTTCACAGTCGTGAGCAGTACTGTCTTGACCATATCTGGGGCAGACCTGTTTTTGCTCTCCTGTGTGTTAAGGTAATTTCCTGGAGGTGTGATTTCTGGGTCAAAGGGCATACATTCCTACTTCTTGTTTTATGCTGCCGCTGCCATCGTGGCTTCATCGAGGTTCAAAAAGGGGAAGTGAATGAATGAGAGGAGGAATTCAGTGGTCTCGGGGTGGTTCCATTCAAGAACCTGGAGAAAGGAGGAAATGAAAACGGGACTGCCTTCTGAAAGTTGAAATCGGAGCACAGTGGGCCAGAACAGAGTTGTGCAAAGCCACCTGGGAGGGAGGAATCTTGACCGTCCCTCAGATGGTGCATAAGTCTGGGTCTGATCAGGAAGCAGAAGCCATCTAAGTTTTGCCCACCGAGGGGCTCTTTTGGGGATTGGAAACAAGGGTGTTGGAAGGGTCTGGAGGAGTATGGAGGGCAGGTTCAGGTGGCCCAAGATGAGTAAGTGCAGGAAAGCACCACCAGCCCTGGGCTGGGGCAGCCAAGGGAGTGCAGGACCCCAGTGATCCCAAAGTTGGGACAATAGAGCTGAGCTGCCTCAGCAGGAGATTGGGAGTGACACCGCCAGGCCTTAGGCCCTGCCACTGTCACTGTCCCCTGTGAATATCACTAGTGCTGTCACCAGGACCTGAGACCTCCACCAGAGAGCAGCAGGAGGAAGGGAGGGAGTTGCTTCTCCCCTCCCCCTACCTTCTGGCTCTCAGCCAGTGCCTCCCTCTCCTAGAACCTAGCTGGAAGCTCCCGTTGGAGGGAGTCTGGGAAATGCAGACTGTAGACCCTTTGCCCCGATGACACAGGACAGAGCACAACTGACACCAGATAGGCCAAAGACAGTGCTGCAGCAATGTGAGTCAGAGCAGTGGTATAGCGAAAGAAAGCAGTTGTCGCACAGTCAGCTCCATTGGCCTTGGGAGCACAGGGAAGCAGGCCCCCTGGAGGCCCACATGGGCAGAGCCCATGCCAGCCAGAGAGGGATGGATGACCCTCAGGACCCAGCCCCAGGTGGGCTCACGTAACCTGGCTCTCTCATTGGATACTACTTCCCAGTATGGGGGTACAATTGTCAGACTGTCCTCGAAAGATAGGACGGGTTTTGCAACCTTCGTTGGGTCTTGGATAGTAGTAGTTTAGCGATGAGCGTTGCCACTCTGGGAGACAGGAAGCAGCCCTGGGACTTGCCCTTGGACGTATTCCTTTATCTAAAGGACATAGGCACTAACACTTATTGGGCTCCTATCATGCACCAGCTCTGTGCTGGGTACTCTATCTACAAGCCAGATCTTATTCACGTCTCATAGCAACCCTGTGGGCAAGGTTGGGAGCAAGATCCTATAATCCTCATTTCATTGATCAGGAAATCGTGGTACAAGGAGATTGTGTGACTTGCCCACGGTCGCACAGCTGGTAACTGACAGAGCCAGGATCTGTCTGTCTCCGGGGTCCCGGCCCTGCCGCCACCTAGGGCTGCCTATCCCATTGATTGGACCTCTTCCTTTCAGAAGTATGTTAAAAACCCGGGGTTGCTGAATGGCCTTTGGCTGGTGAGTCTCGCCCAGAGTGACAGCTGAGTTGCTCTCCGGAAGTTATAGGTCCCTGGACAAGTGAGAAAATGCCATCACTGGAATAATAAACCGGAAAGCAAGGGGCTCTCCCTTCCCCCCACCCCACAACCCCAATGCTGTCATACATGTTGGGCTTGGGAGGAAGAGGAGATGTGGGAGGACAAGACTAGGTACAGGGAAGAGTGGATGAGGAGAGAGGCCGGAAGGGTTGTGCCAACGTGGTGTCTCTGAAGTACCTTTAAGGTCAATGTCATTAACTATATTGCATGTACAGGTGACTTAGCTTCAATTGTATTTTGTTTCCCCCGCTCCTTACCCCCTTGGGCCACCTGACTAAAGCAAACAATATGCTTGGAGGACCAGAAAATGCAAGGATTTCCACAAGCCTCTCAGGGGCCAGTATTAGCATCTCAAGTCTCAGGGACATTTTTAAGTCTCCTATAAAGCAAGGACCCTAGCATGCAGCAGGCAGGCTGACTCTAACCTTGGCTGACCAGTACCCAGCGAGTACTATGAGGCTGGCCAGTACCCACGCATGAGGCTGGCCAGTACCCAGCGGGCTCAAACCATTTCCACAAAGCAAATGTGCAAAGCCTCTGCTGAGAGGCCACCAGGAGCCCAAGGCTCTTGGCTCCCATCTTCCTCCAGAACGCACCCAGTGTTGTCTCTACTACCCACGTGCTCTCTGGAGGGCGCTCTGCTGGCCCGGCCGTCCCTTCTGGAGCAGACACTGTATCCTGCCCCCCACCCCATCCCCACTACGCCCAGCACCCTTCAGACCCAGAGCTGGTGCTCAGCAGATGTTGCTGGAGAGCTCCGCTGTGGGAGGGGGAGCAGTCCCCGGGGTCCAGTCCGGCAGTGTGGGGGCTCCACCTCTCGCTTCCTGAGCACTGCCCGCCCCGCCTGGATGGAGAGGAAGACCTGTCCATCCGCCAGTCTGGTGCTGGCCCAGGAGGGAAGGTCATGATGACCTGCCTCCGCTGTAGCTTCCAGGCCTCGCCTTTGCTTGTTTTCTGGGAGCCTCGGTGTCTGCCCACAATGGCATGGCTCATTCAGCTGCCCGGATTCTTGGCGCAGCGCGGGCCGCATAACTCGTTTCCGTGGTGAGCATGGCAGAGGTGGTCGGCGCTCCCAGGCCTGGCCTTCCTCGTGGTCTCCCCAGGCAGGGAGTGTGCCAGGCAGCTGCTCCCCAAAGTGGGCTTTCCGATGGGGTGGGGCGGGGGGGGGCGTCACCTCAAACTCGGCCGTGCTTTGAGCTGCAGTGAACAGATCTAACGGATTTTACTTGTTCCTTCCTCTTTCGTCCCACCTTGTTCCCCAAAGTGTTTGAGCGAGCTGCAGGGAATACCACATGTTGGGGAGCGCTTGGACGGCATCTGGTCTGACCCCCTTCACCTGTTGGTGTTTGGCTCGGGGCTGCCCAGCGATGAGCAGCTGGGCTGGGCTGGCAGCTACCGTCTCCTGAGTCCTGTGTCCTTCTAACCACAGCACTTCCTGGCTTCCTGAGTGACTCTTCCCAGGGGTGAGATGGGACAGCCCAGAACAGTCCACTTCCTCCAACGCCTTTGCTTTGCCCCTGAGGCTGGTTACACGCTTAACATACACGTATGCACATGCAGGATGGATCCAGAATTTTAAATGAAAAAACAATTTTTTTTTTTTTTTTTGTAAACAGGGGTCAAGCTAATTGTAGCCCATGATCTGTTCTCATCGGTCTGGGAGCGAAGGGTGATTTTTACATTGTGAAAGCAGCAACAGCAGGGACAGCAGCTTAGGTGACAGAGACCGGATGTGCCCTGCAAAGCCAAAAATATTTCCCGTCTAACCCTTTGCAGACAGTTTGCTGATCCCCAGTCAGGACAATACATTGGCCTTCCCCCCCAATGACAGTAAACAATCTGCCCAGGAGACTGAAGACTCCTCTTTTAGAGGCCCACCTACAAGGTCCTCTCCATAGGGTTCCAACTGTGAAATTGAGAATTTGCAGCTTTCTCCCTTTACCCCGTCAGATGCTTGTGACTTCTCCGAGTGGTCTTTCTGTGGCTTGATTCCTGTCTTCCCAGGATGAACCAGGAGGCGAACCTATTGTCAGGAGACACCCAGAGGTGAATTAGGGGGTCAAGGCCTTTCCTGCTGGTACCCAGCCTGGGTCGCTCCTGCGCGGCCCCAGGAGGACTGACTGAGGGGGCGGCCAGAGAACAGACTCCCACGAGCGACAAGGTAAAGGTCTTTTCCCTCGAAGAGAAGCACGGAGTTGCTTGTGATATGACTGACTACCTCTGTTTCCTCCTCACCAAGGCAGGCTTCTCAACTAGTTCCTGTCTGTTCGGGCCACTCATTTCTTTAGAGTTACTGAACCAGAGTAACCGCAACTCAAGCCGGAAGAGCGCGATAACCCGCTGAACTCTGCGTGGCCTTGGCCGGGCCTCTCCCTGAGCACATCGGCCCACCGGCCGCCTCTCTGCCGCGGCAGGGAAGCCAGCCAGGCTCTGGGCTCCGGCTCCTTATTGCCAGAGTCGAAAGAAAGGGGGGAGGCGGAAAGTGACAGGCAGGCAGAACCGGGAACATTCAAAACCGTCAGAGTTGTTCACGGTTGTGAAAGATTTACGGGCAGGCAGTTCGGAGTTTAAATACGAAATGACACCAGAAGCCTTTAATGTAAAGAGGAGCTTTAAGCCTGATCTGGGAGCAGAAAATAGTCTGTGAACTCCCCTCTTTGAGATCTTAGAAGTTGTGTGCTAGTGAATCCAAGCAGGGCTGCCGCCGTGGTGCACTTCACGGGCTCATAAATATAACATTATTGGACCCCAAAACCAATCCTTCTCCAACTGATTAGGCCCAGATTGGTCAACCCATAAATCAACACTGAATGAGAGCTATAAAGTTGTGAATCAATGTGTCCCAGACCTCCAAACCGGAATGAAAATGTTGGAATAAAATGGCTGGAGCCCTTCCAAGATCCTCCTTCTCATCCCTCCTCCCACCGGCCCCATATCCTACTACACTAATTTTAAAAGTCCTTTTTCTTTTTTTTCTTTTTCTTCACTCCTTCTCCTTCCCAACCCCCCCCCCCGCCCTGCCCCCCCCCCCCCCCCCCCCGCTTCTTCTTTTTCTTTTTCTTCTCCTCCTCCTTGCTACTGGGTCTGGCCACAGACAGCGTTTCAGGGCAGGAAATTTGGTCTAGAAGTGAGGGTGGGGAAACAGAAGGTTGACCTGTTGCATTTCCGGTCAGAACTGCTCGGAGGCTCCGCTATGCCTCCCCGGCTGGGAGCTCCACCTGCGGCGGAGAGCTGATGGCGTTTGTCATCCACATCGTGGAGCCAGGAAGGGAACCAAACACCCCTGTGGCCCACGGTGAGTGACTGGCTCCTGTTTGATCAATGAGTGGATATTTAGATCCAATTAATTTAAGGGATGTGAACTCCCACATGGAATTACTAAATACAATAATCCATTCACCTCTTGGAACTGCACGTCAGGTTCAAAAATGCCGTGTGGCTGTCCCTGCCAGACGTGGTCACCCTTTTGGCCTGGGAGCAGAGCCTGTCTGCAGGGGACATTGCCCACACATATCACAGAGCGTTCCGTGTCCCAGTTCCTCTGGAGTTCTAAAGCAAAGCTTGTTTTCCGAATCCCTCTTCTCCAAAATATACCCTCCCTGGGTCCCTTCCCTCTCTCTTGGACGCAGCAGACACACCCCCCCTGCCCCTTCAGGGCTTATTGTTAAGTACCTGCTTCCCAGGGCTGGGAGCTCTTTTCTCCCCATCATCTGGATGCCAAGCTCGCCTGCCATCTTCTTCCCCTTGGGGAGGACCCATGCACGATCCTGTACAAATTCCTTGAGATGCTGCCTTTCTGGTTTTTCCCAGACATAGATTCAAAAGGCTGGAAGAGACCTCCGTTTCACCCAGTTCCAGAAGCTCATTTGGGGAAATCGAGGCCTAGAGAGGGGTTCTCACTTATCTAAGGTGAAAATCAGTCCTCTTACAACTCATTCCATTTTACCCTAGTGCAAAATCCTATGCTGACTGCATACTTGTTCTCCTCTGTAGAGAAAGAAGGTCCTTGTCATGTTCTCCTGAAGCTGGTCTTAAAGCACCATTTCTGTACATTTGGCTGTTTCCTTTGGACACTTTTATTTGCCCCCGTGTTTCCCTCTCTCCTTGCTGGGACTTACAAGACCATGAACAGACTAGCGCAAGACCCCAGAGGAGAAATTCTCCCCTCCAGTCTGTGCCTCTAGGAGGAATGGGGCTGAATGACAGCACTATTTGACGAATGAGCTCCATTTAGGTGTTTTACCACCAGCAGTCAGAGAAACCTTGCAGGATGTGTCCAGGGAAATGGATTTTGTAGGGTTAGCTAAATCCGTACCACCCACTGCACAATAGCAGTACTGTGCAGAAAAGGCAGCTTTGAAACAGGTTCAGTTGTATGTTAGTTCCAAGTTTAGGTGAAGAGCCAAGTTCAGGTGAAGGGCCGTTTCTGCAGCTAAAGGATTTGTATTCCCCCTGCTAACCTTGATGCAGTTCTTTGTCGTCTTGGCTCTTGCACTGTTTAAAAATCCTGACGTTATCTCTCTACTTTCTGGGAAGACATTCAACTCCCAAAGCGAGCTGTGAGAAATAAAGTGATCACACTGCTTGGACATAACTCTTCAATCAGCAGACCTGGGAGTGAGTGAGAATGTGATGAACCCTACTGCCTGGAGAATCCTTTTTGGATAATCTCTCTTTTAGCTTCCAGGTTGGAGGGTCCATGGAAAGTGGATGGGGGAAGATTATAAATCTGAGCCTAATTCTTCATCCCTGCTGTATCCGTGGGCTTTGTCATGTAACTTTGTATCGTTCTCCAAGGCTGGGCTTAGGCATGAACTTGTTTTGGCCAACAGGAGAAAGTGAAATTGACATGTATGGGTTCTGAACCTAGACCTCATGAGGCCTTGTATGTTTCTTCTTGCTCTCTATTGCATCTATCACCTCCATGACAACAGGCATAAGCTAGCCTGTTATAAAGGGTTTACACTGAGGTGCAGAGTCAAGTCACCCTAGTTGTCGCATCCAATGCCACTCTAGATTGACGAAGTACCAGCCAATCCCCAGACATGTAACCAGTCAAGATTGGCAGAGCCACTTAGCTGACCTGTGGTGGTCCCTTGATGTTTACGATGGTAAGGCTTCATTGTGGAAGTAGCTGATTGATATGGGCCATTACCCCATATATTTTTAATTATCAAATTTTAATCCTTATTTCAATCAAATGGTCACCTAAATCATCTGGTCTACACCATAGGTGTCTACCTAATACCCATAATTCTCTTCTTCACAGCTATCAGAGCCATGTGGTTGTGGGGAATCTGAGTGGCTGAGTAGGTTAAGCATCTGCCTTCTGTTCAGGTCATGATCCCAGGGTCCTGGGATGGAGTCCTGCATCAGGCTCCCTGCAGGACAGAGAGTCTGCTTTTCTCTTTCCCTCTGTCCCTCCCTCTGCTCAAGGTCTCTCTCTTTCTTTCTCTCAAATAAATAAATAAAATCTTAAAAAACAAAACAAAACAAAACAAACCATGTGGCCAGCTAAAAACCTACATTTCCCAGCTTCCTTTTCTGTAAAAAGTTGTCATGTGACACTTCTTTGCCCAATCCAGTAGAACTCCCAAATGGGGATGGAGGTTCCTTTTGTCCCTGTCCTTTTTCCTGCCTGAAATGAAAATGTAATGCTGGAGGTTATTCTGACCCTGAGCACAGCTAAGCTAAGAATGGTTGGGAGGATAGACAGAAAGAGCTTGGGTCTTGGAGAGTATGGCCGTAGGGCTAGTACTGTACTAGTACTAGAAGCCTTCTTGTACATTTTGTTATATGAGAAAAAAAATGAAACTTCTTCATCACTGGTGCTACCCTTTTTCTAGCTTCTCTTATTTGTAGCTTACGGTAATTCTTAGTATCACATTCTAAGGGCTACTTTGTCCTCTCTTGGAGAAAGTGCTTAGAACAAATATGTAAAAGTACTTTCTTAAGATATTTCATAGAAAATATGACTGCTAATTACTGTAGAGTTTTACCACTTACACACATAACAATAATCTCTATGTATTTGTGTTTATATATAACGTCTGTTAATAATTTTCTTACTTGTCCCCCTCCATACAATTGTGATTAGTATCCCATATTCATTCTATGGTAGGGGAAACTGAGGCATAGGGAGTTTAAATGAGTTCTCCAAAGTAAATAACCTGTAAGAGAGTTGAGGAGGGACTGGAAAACAGGTTCCCAGGCTTCCTCAGGGAGGATGTAATGCACATCTCAACTAGACCAAGCTAAAGTGATTTAACTTCTGTATCTTGGGCTGTGACTGACCCCAGTCAGGAAGACCAAAGGCAACCGAATCTTTTTAACCCTGAAGAGACCATCCAAGTCTGAAAGGCAGTGCACTCTGAGACAGGCTAGTTTGTAGGAAGAAAGAGAAGAAAGAAAGGGCAACTTTGTCGTCTTGGCTCTTCCACTGTTTAAAATTCCTGACATTATCTCTCTACTTTCTGGGAAGACATTCAACTCCCTAAGCGAGCTGTGATCATGCTGCTTGAACATAAGTCTTCTACCAGCAGACCCTGGAGTGAGTATCCACAAAAGTATTTGCTCTCTCTTCTATGTTCCACTGGGAAATGGAGTTGATTTGCTGTGGATTTATCTTCCCAGAGCTTCCCAGTAAGCTCCTCAAGAGTAGGACAGGGCTTGTGGGTACAGTTGTGCATGTTGGTCACTGCACAAGAGTGCTTGGCTTGAGAAGTGAGTAAAATCCACATTCATCAGGCAATGGGCCCCATTGGATTGTGATACACCAAGAAGTGCTTCTTTCCTAATTTGCACATAGATACTCTGGTAATTGGCACCTGGACCACAGTACAAACTACTTATTTGAAAAATGAATAACCCTCAGATGATTTCTTCCTTCTGAATGTCATTTTCGTCATGTTCTACTAGCAATACCGTGTCTCTAAGATGGGAGTTGGTCAGTGTTAAGATCTTTCCTTCTCAAGCTGTCATTCATAGTCACAGAAATGAAGGAGCAGTTTCAAGATTCAGAGATTGGAATAAAAATAAACATCCACCATTTATTAAACATTTATTATGTGTCAGATAAAAACCACTTTACATCCATTACCTCATATAGTAGTTATAGCAAAACTGTGAGGTAGGTTCTATTAACATTCTCATTTTTTTTCTTTGTAAAGATTCATTTATTCACTCTAGAATGAGGGGGAGGAGGGGCAGAGGGACAGGAAGAGAGAGAGAGGGAATCTCAAGCAAACTCCTCTACTGAGCGCAGAGCCCAACTTGGGGCCCAATCCCATGACGTTGAGGTCAGGACCTGAGGTGAAACCAAGAGTCAGATATTCAACCAACTGAGCCACCCAGGCACCCCATAACTCTCCCATTTTAAAGATGAAGAAACTGAGGCTCTGAAAAGTTAAGCACTGCTCAATGTCATATAGCTTGTATGCAACAAAGCTTGGATTTGAACCTTAGCTTGTCTGATTCTAAGGTCTTTTTACTTTGTCCTGAAGTTTCCCAAACATGTGAATCCCTTGCCATTAGTGCGAGTATAGCAGAGACAGTGGTATTCACCAATTGGTCCATGGGCTCCCCTAAACTTCTCACTCTCACTTGCAGTTAGGTTGGGCCACATGATTGGGTTCTGCCAGTGGGATGTAGGCAGAAGTGATTGATGACCACCCCCAGGCATGGATTTTAACAACATCCTGGATAAATCACTCTCCTTCTCTTTGTCCATAATCCAGGGCAACTCAGTTGTTGAGATGTCAGGGTCTCAAATAGAGAAAGCCTGGATCCCTGAATCACTGCGTGGAGGAGAGTTGCCCTCAAGAACCACCCAATCCACATTTGGCTTTATGTGAATAAGAAATGATTCTCTGTTGTGTTCTTGGAGCAGAGGATAGCCTAACTCATCTAATATAGTAGACATGGTATGAACAATTTTCTGTATTTTATATAACTGTGCATAATGCACAATTGTTTTCTTGATTCTCATTAACTTGAGAGATATGTACAAATTATAAGCCCCATTTTATAGGCCAGGAAACTGAGGCCTAGAGAAGTGAAATGATTTGCTCAAGACCACATAGTTGGTAGGTGGTCAAACCAAGGTTAGGCTCTCAGTCTTTTTCCCACACTCTGTAATTTTACAGCTTCCTTAGCTCAATGTCATAAAAGCAAGCAGTAAGCTCAGAGGGAATGAGGGTCCCACTGTATAGAGTTCTGCAGATTAAATTAAACACCTTGAAGGACTACAGGGCTAGGTAGCCAGTAAAGACAGGTGTAGTACATTCCAGTGGCTCATATTCTTAAGTCAACAAGCTGCAGGCGTCCTGTGGCTGCTCAGACTCCTGGGTGGTCCTGGAGGGGAGTCCCAAGTCTCCTTCTTAAGCAATCTGGTGCACAGATCTCCAATCTGAACCACAGTTCAGGCCTTGAATTAAAGAAAAAATGGGTGAAACTCTGGGTGAAAATCCTCAGTATCTCCAGAGAATAAGGGCCTGATTCTCCTTCATCAATCCCACACAGCCATCATCATTTTATTCTGTAGAGAATTCTTCACCATATGAAAAACACTTCACCATCCTTTATCTCATTTAATTCTCACAATAGGGAGTCATCCTTTTTCTGTGGATAACTCTGAAAGATTGATTGGTTGTAAGATAATGACAGGATTTTGTCCCTGAGAATAAAATCTGACATTTATTGGGTACTACATGTGTAGTATCTCATTCAGTCTCCCAACAGCCCTCCAAGGTCATGGTGGTGATAGATGCAAAAGAAAGCAGGAAGAAATGTACAAGGCCTCATAAGGTCTGGGTTCAAAACTGATACACATCAATTCCACTTTATCTTGTTGGCCAAAACGAAGCCCAGACAGAGCTTTGGATGATAATACAAAGTTACGAAGTTACATGACAAAGGGTATGAATATAGCAGGGATGAAGAACTGGGGTCTTATTTACAATATCTTCTCCATCTTCCCCATCCTCTTTCCATGGACCCTTGGACCTTGGAACTACTTTGCCTGTTTTATGGTGACAAATATGAAATGAAAGTCTAAAAACTTGTTCAAGGCACTCAGCTGAGAAGGCTCCCACTGGAGATCTATAAAGCCCATGGAGGAGTTCCCAATCAAGACAAAAAAGGAGAGGGATGGAGAAAGTAGTTAATTATCCCATCCTATATAAGGGATGTGCCACAAATGCCCATGTAACTTCTAGTAACTTTGCCATAATCAGTTTAACACCTTAAAAGTCTGTTGTAGTTCTTTGATCTTACCTCCTCTCAACAGACAGGGATCCAAATTCAATGTGATCCCTTCTCCAGGAAGTAGAGTCTCTATTCAGTCGACCTCTGATAACATTCTTATACTAAGAAGAGGGCTGGAATCTTTTTGTTTTGGTATTCACTTCATGACTCTGTAAACATTGACCTTGTCCCTGTTCAGTTTCTTTTGCTAACCAAAGTCTCCAAATCTCTTCTTCTCTTTCTAGGTCAAGCTCCTGGGATTCCTCTCTCACAAGACCTGACAAGCTATTGATAGCCTGAATGTGACAAGGATCCAAGTCACCTCTGCCTGTGGTTATTTGGTATTCTCTCTTCCTTGCTGTGGCTGAGGGTTCATTTAGCACCCTCCCTCAACAGGAGCCCATCCTCAAACGGAGGTGTTCCTGAAGGACCTCCACCTACCTCATATCAGGACACCATTCATTTTGTACCCTTTGTAGATACAAGTGCTGGGCATTTAAGCAAGACTGTGGCCCTATTTTTTTTTTTTTTTTTGTGGCCCTATTTTTGACTCATTCATCCATTCAGCAATATTATTAAGCACTGGCTATAGCTTAGGAACTCTGTTGATCTCTGAGGATGGAGAAGGGGAAGAATGACCCTGGTCTGTCCTAGTGACCTTTGAAAATCTGAGAGTCCCTGTTGACTCTTCTTCTCCCTTAGCTATCACATTGCTATCAAACACCAGCCCTTCCCAATTCTGCCTTAGAAATATTCATCATACTCATTTGTAATTCTGCTTTCCAGCAACATTCCTTTATTTTAGGTCTTTCACATCTCTTTTATTGATCATTGCTGTTCCCTCATAACTAGTCTGTCTGATTTGGTCTCATCCTCCTTATTTGCTCTTCTATATGGCAGAAACAATGCCTTGCCTAAAATATATGGCTAGCGAAGTCACTCATTCAAACTTTCAATGGCTCCCCTTGGCCCACCCAACATGGCGTACAAAGTCCATGGTGCCCTGGCTTGTACCTGCCTCTCCAGCTCCGCCCCTTAGTGAGGCTCTTGAGTATCTGAGTCATTCTTCAGCCATGTTGTATTGGTGGTCTTCTCGTCCTCTGGGGGTGAGTGTGCTCACTCTCCCTTTTGCACATCTTTTCCCCCACCCACTGCTTCTCTCTCTTTGCTCCTTCATCCCTGCCTCCTCATCCTGTATCAGGATGAGTCCTATTCATTCTTCCAAGGCTTATTTTAAGGCCCAACCCCTCCAGAAAACCTTTGTTACCTCTTTCACTGCTCTTTTATGGGTGCCTTTCCTCAGTGGGGCCACTGTATCCCTTGCACATCTCCCTCATTGTTCCTAACCTATGGACTGGTGGTAGTCAATGGAAACCTACAATGACCTAATCTAGATGGGACAACGAATGGCCCAGACAGAATGGTCCAGAATGAAGGTATGGACCAGCCCATCAGGTAAAGGGCCCTGACCAGCCTAGCTGCTTGCTGAAGACAAAGGAAATGCAGAATGAGCAGTGGAAGAAAGTAGTTTATAGGAGTGCCTGAGTGGCTCAGTCGGTTGAGTGTCTTGATTACAGCTCAGGTTATGATCTCAGGGTCTTGGGATTTAGCCCCATATGGGGCTCCTTGCTCGGTGGGGAGTCTGCTTCTCCCTCTCTTTCTGGGCCTCCCCCTACTTGTGCTCTCACTCTCTCTCTCTCTAATAAATACATAAAGTCTTAAAAAAAAAAGAAGAAGGTAGTTATAAGTAGCAGCTATAACCATGTGACCAGCTGCAGAAACGAGGACTATAATTTTCATGACAATCCCTCCTTATTTTGCTGGTCTGTAAATGTGTTTGTGTGTGACATGTAAAAATCCACTCCAGCTACTCTCACATTCATCTTCCTCAAGAGGATGTATCCTTCCCTGGCTGTAAGGGGCCCAGCCCCCAGCCCATTTTCCCTACAGTCACCTGATTTCTGTCTTCCTGGTGCTGGGCAGGTGATGTGTTACATTTCAAAGAAAATGCAGTCAACAGCATTCAAGAAAAATGTATCAAGAATTTACCAGAGCAAGAGGCTGTGTAGAAAGATGAGTCAGCCCCAGATTCTATCCTCAAGTGGTTTTACAGTCTGATAGCAAAGCAAATGCTGTGTTTTTTTGTTTTGTTTTGTTGTTCTCCCTAATTTACAGTTATATTTGTCTGTATTGATGCAATGTTCGCACATGGCTATAGGGGAGATGAGCCTCACACACACTTGTCTGTGTGGTCTGAGGACGTGTATTGTCCCAATTACCTTGCTCATCAACACCTGTTGCTACCTGTGAGTGAAACTGGCTTGGTGCAGGCTCCTTTGCTGGGAAGGAGCACAGCATCTAGGAAACAGATCCCTTCTGGACTTGGAGGGCTGACACAAGAACCCCCAGACCCCCCGAAACCCTAATGCTGTCCTCACTGGCCCCCTTCTCCTGCCTTTCTTCTTGGTAATCTTCATTTCTTCCTGGTAACCCATGATGGAAGCAGAATGGTGCACTTGGAACAAATGGAACTTCTATCCTCACCTTTCAGGGGTGGTCAACTCCAAATTACCACAATTATATAATAATGAATCTCCAGAAGTCCCCACAGACAATTTGGTAGTGTTCTCCAAGAGTTAAAAATGTGTGCACCTTCCTATCCATGCAGTGGAATACTCCTCTCTAGGGAGAAGCAGTGAGTGCTCTATAAAGTGCAGTAACATGAATGAAACTCAAAATAATTATGCTACATAAAGGAGCAGGAAGAAAAAGACTAAGCCTTGTATGATTCCATTTATAGAAAACCCTAGAAAATGCTAACTAATCTATAGTGACAGAAAGCAGAGCCGTGGTTGCTAGAAATGGGGAGAGCAGAGGGAGGCAGAGATTACAAGGGGCACAGAGAAAGTTACAAGGTGATGGATACATTCATTATCTTGATTGTGGCGGTGGTTTTAGGGGTGTGTACATATGTCAAAAATTATGAAATTGAGCACTTTAAGTATGTGCAATTTATCGTATGTCAATTATGCCTTAATAAGGCAGTTTAAACAATTTTTAAATATGTGTACATTTTGACCCAATAATTCCATTTCTCGTCACCCTGCTAAGGAAATAATTGAAGTGCCCAATTTACATTCACGATCTTCAGCACAGTGTTTAGAAGAGTGAAAAAGTTCTATGAGAGGATGTAGTTAAAAAAAATTAATGCTTAAATAAATTCCAGATGATGATGGGATCCTGTTTATGCTTTTAAAATAATCACTGTCTTGTTAAAAAAAATAATTTTAAAAAATAATAAATTAATCACTATCTTGTTTACGGTAATGAAGGAAATGTTTACCGTGTTGTAATTGGTGGAAAACCCATTTACAAAACCGTATGAACATCATGAGGTCCAGATCAATGTGCCACAGACCAAAGACATGTGCAGAAGAAAGACTGGATGTCAAAATATCCACATCATTTCTGGGGAATGGGTGGGATCACAGGTCATTTTAATTTTCCTTTTTTTTGATTTATTCCTTTTGTTCATCACATTTTCTACTTTGGAAATGTTTTAAAGTAGAAAACACCCTGAAGCAATAAAAGAATTTGGGGGCAGAGGGGGCACTCTGTTCTGTATGGACGCTGCAGGGGAGGGCCTGTCCCTTCTGGTCTCCTCTCCCATTGCCAAGTAGTGCTGTGCCTTGAGGACAATGGGTTGCAGAAAGCTTGAGAAGGCCTGTTCCTGGGGCCCTCCCATTCTGCCTGGGGCCCTGGTGCTCCTTCTCTGCTCCACGGTTAGCCTGCATAAGAGATGACTCGCTATAACTGAGCCAAGGATGGTTGGCCAGGCCTCGAGCGTGTGGGCACTGGGGAAGAAAGCAAAGCTGGGCCTTCCTAGCTCTTTTGCAGCTGCTTCCTCTGGTTAAGTGCAACTCTTAGAAGCATTCAGGAAACCAAGCATTAGTCACCATAGACTTACCCACGCCATCAGTCTACTACTTTCCAGCAAAAACTATAATACAGGGTGCAGAGGTTGGGGGCAATTTGAGCCTGTAAGGTGGCCTGTCTTTTCCAGACTCTCTTCTTTACTTTTCTCCCCCCCCCCCACAACTCCCTGAAACAGAAACTGGGGAGGACAGAAACAGAAACATGTGCTCTTGGCCTCACACTCTTTGAAAGCAGGATGGCTTCCTTTGGGCTGGTGGTGCTGTTCTCTGGGCCGTTAGCTGCCTACGGTGGTATTGGTCTCGGGTCTGGACCAACCAGCTGAAAAGAAGTTTAATGCAAGAGGTTTAAAATACTTTGAAAATGCACTTGGATGTTCCTTGGAGGATGGCTAGGTTGGAGGGACCAAGCTGACTTATTGCATTCATTGTTGTTGAATGAATAGTAGGATGAACCAAGACCAGAAGAGTTTGTGACCTGAAAACTGGTTTTTTTTTTTTTTTTTTTTTCCTACAAGTGAGTGGAAAGGCTTGTGGAGGCAAAACTGTGTGTATCATGGTTGGGCTGCCTGACTTATAGGAGGTTCGGTTTGCTCATCTGTAAAATGGAATAGGAACACACATGTTACGGGATTCTTTTATGTATCCATTTCTTTTCTAAGTATTGACTTAGCACACATCATGTGCTAAGTACCGTGCCAGGGAATGGAGACACAACAGATTAATTAGGCATGACCTCTCGTTTCACATGGGTCTTCCCTCCAAGGTTGCTGGAAGGTCTAAGGTTTATATATATCTATGGCCAGGCTGATTGACCTGTAATAGATGCTCCAGAAATACTACTGTTGTCACCAAGGCAAGCACTCCTGGGCCCCGTTACTGTACCTACAGCCACAAGGCAGACACCCAGATGCAAGGTCAGGTGCACTGACCACTGAGGCTTGATTAGAGAACCTTCAGGAGTGAGTAAAAAGCTAATCTATGGGCTAAAAAATGTGTAGGATTCAAGGTGTCCTTGGGCAAGGGTTTTAATTGGTTGCTGGAAACAATTCTTCTGAATGTGTGTATATACGCTATTCATGCCAACAGAGGTTTATTTTGTATATCATTCACTTATTTTAAAAGCATGTGAAATAGTCCCCCTTTTCTGTGGCTTTGCCCTCCAGGGTGTTGGTCCCCAGAGGTCTGAAAACAGACGAACCTCCCTCTGCCTCATGGTCAGAAGGTCAATGTGTCAGGATGTCTGTGTTCTTCCCCTCACTCATCTCATGGTGTGAGCATTTATACTCTTACATCATCACAAGAAGAAAGGTGAGATACTGTGAGATATTTTGAGAGAGAGAGAGAGAGGCCACACTGATGTAATTTTTATTATAATATGTTGTTATAATTGTTCTATTTTGTTATTAGTTATCATTGTTAATCTTTTACTGTGTCTAATGTAGGAGTTAAACTTTAGTAGAGGTATACATGTATAGGAAAGATCTATATTGATGGAGCTGGGCACTGTCTGTGGTTTCAGGCATCCACTGGGGTCTTGAAACATATCCCTCACGGCTGAGCAGGCACCTACTGTATTCATTTAAAAAACACTTACTCTATGCGAGGCCCTGTGTTTAGAGCTGAAGGAGAGACTAAGGGTCCTCTAGTCTGGTGAGGAGTCAAGAACATTCAGGTAAACAAGGTGAGTGGTAGCCTAAAGGGCCAGAATGAGTGACTCAGAAGGTCAGTGCAGTGGGAGTTCAGAGCTGGTGAACAGTCTGGTTGGAGAGGGTAGGGTGCTGGAAAATGCTCTAGAGCAGATGGATGGATATGGGGGCCTTAGCTAGGGCTCATGGGCTGTGTCTTGGGGATGTTCTTGGGAAGGTGAGCAGATGGGCCCTGGTGATTGGAAGGAATGGTTGGTGGCATTCATTCATTTACTCATTCATTCGCTGGATCTTTATCGAGTGCCTACTACTGCTAGACACTTCTAAACTGGGGACTTAGCAGTGAACAAGACAAAAAACAACCTCTTTCTTATATAGTTTGCATTCTAAAAGAGGAAGACAAAAAATAACAAGAAGTTATATATAGCAGCAGTGCTCAAATGTTTGGTCTCAGAAACCCCTATGTGTCCGTAAAAATTATTGAAGACCTCAGAGAACTTTTGTCTGGGCAGGTTATAGCTGCTGGTAATGACAGTACTAGAAATAAAACTGAGAAATTTAAAATATATAGGGAAATTTAAAAATAACAATTGATGCATTATATTTTAGTATGAATAACATTGAGTTAGTGAAAATTACTGTTTTTCCCTATGAACAAAAATTTAAAGGAGAGTAGTATTTTTTTACATGTTTGCAGATCTCTTTATTTTCCAACCAAAGTAGAAGACAGCTGGATTCTCATATCTGCATTTGACCTGTGTTGATATGGTGTTTTGGCTGAAGCTCATGAAGGCAATCTGGCTTCATGTGGATATGTAGTTGAAAAGGGGAGAGTATTTTAATAGCCCTTTAATTGTGGATATTCTTCTTTGATTCTACACCAGAACTCAATACGTCATAGTTTTCTGAAGATCAGTTGCTATGTCAAATCTGAAACCATATCAATACTCCATTTCATTAAAATCCACTGGTCCATTTTGAATGTGTCGTGAATGTACCTTTGAACTGAGTTTCTACCCATGCACCATGGATCCATCACTTGGAAAGAATGAGTTCGCCAAATTGTGCAGATCTTCCCAATATTAATACATTTCATTATCTGTTCCCCAAATCACATTCATGAATAGCATCACCAATCTTATCAGACAACTCTTCAAGGGCTGGGAAGTGGCAGTTTGCAAAAATTTTGCTTTTGCTTGAAAGCTTGTATTTTATTTTTGACAGCAAATACTACCAGTTGGATGTTTTCCAGAAAATGTCTGTCAATGACCCAGGTCTGAATGGCCATCATTTTATCAGCCAGTCATTCCTTCAAGTAAAAATGTATGCTAGAAAAAAAGCAGCTAGTTCACGGGCAACTCAAGCAATCACACAGCTACTTTTCCTTCAGGTAACTCATACTTTGGTAGGTGACAAGAGGCTTTATGCCCAGTTCTCAGACTATGAAAAAGACGTGCACTCAGGGGTCAAGATTTAATCAAATGAATAATTTATGCAGTTTCCTTAGGGACCTTCTTTGTGAAACTATCATCATTTTAATTGTGTGTGGTTGTGAGGGACCCAGTGACCAGCCACGAGGTTTGGTGCCACTGACTTGATTCATGTGAAGGTCCCAACTGTTTACTCACTCTCTGCACGAACACCAACATGGCAAAAAGGGCCACTATGTTTTAGTATTATTAGGAAAATTGTCTAGATGTGGCTTGGAGACCTTCAGAGGTCTGTGTACTATGTTCTGAGAACTGTTGGTGTATAGTGTATTTACCACATAGACTGGTGAGAAGTGCAATGGAGAGAATTATAGTAGGGAGAGGGTGTGGGGGGTGTAACAGGAGGATTGCAGTTCAAACTGGGTAGTCAAGGCAGGCTTCAATGAGAAGGTGGCATTTAGACAAAGGCTTATGGAACAGAGAGAGTGAAGCCCTGGAGTATCTTGGGGGGTAGGAGTTAAGGAAGAAAGAACAGCACGAGCAAAAGCTCTGAGGCAGAAGCATACTTGGCTTATTCAAGGAACAGCAAGGAAGCCAGGGCAGCTGAGGAGTGGGTGGCAAAAGTGTGTAATGGAAATGGAGATCAGAGAGAAGATAAGAGCCGGACTCCATAGGGTCCTCCAGGTCATCATAAGGATTTGAGTTTTTGTGTGTGTGTGTGTGTGTGTGTGTGTTTTAAATTCTATTTATTTAATTATTTGAGACAGAAAGAGAGAGATTGAGAGAGAGAGAGAGAGAGAAAGAAAATGAGAGAGTGCAAGGGAAGTTCAGAGGGAGAGAATTCTCGAGCAAACTCCCTGCTGAGTGTGGAGTCAGATGAGACGTTGGATGCCAGGACCCTAAGGTCATGACCTGAGTTGAAACCAAAAGTCTGATGCTTAACTGACTGAGCCACCCAGACTCCCCAAGGACTTGAGCTTTAATTCTGAGTTAGCTGGAACACCATGGAAAGGTTCAAAGTAGAAGAGTGACATGATTTATTTCCCTAGCCAAAGGGGATAAGACTGGATGGTAGGGTGAGGTCAGATTGTGTATTTGTAAGGTTTGCATGTGTATCCTTGAATAACACCTAGCACATAGTATGCTTAAAAGAGCTATGTTGCACAGAAGAAGAATGGCTTAGATTCCTGTACCTGTCAAGGAACAGGCTGTGTTAGCCAGCTTTTGCTACAGCAACAAACACCACCCCAGTAGTTTATTGGCTTAAGACAATAAACATTTATTTCTTGCTTATGTTACTTTATAGCCTATGACTTACTTATATTACTTGGCTGAAGCTCTGGGGAAATGGGGAGGAGAGAACGAATATTTGGGAACAATAATGCAATCTGTAAGGGGCACTTTGAGGATGAGTCAGCTACAGTCGGCTAGCTGAATTAGCACATTTGACTAAGTCTTTTGCTTATGGGGCCCAGCATGGGCCATTTTACAAGAACACCAATGCCAGAATTGAGTCATTGGCTTGTATGCACAAAGAACAACCACACAGTCCTCCTTCCGTGATTCATTCCAAAAGAAGGGCCAAGAAACCATGGCCTTTTCACCCTAGGAGCATAGAGCTTATCTTAGAGTTGTTCAAACTTGACTAAAAGTTTTATATTTGGGGCCCACAAACAGAGCCAGGGCCCACTGGGAGAGGTTCCTGGACTACCTTAGGAATCCTCGGTGATTCTGTATGCTGGAGAGAGGCACAGCATAATAATATAGTCAGTTAGAAAATGGACAATATCACAAGAGCTTCGCCTTGCTTTTGTTCTCTTCATCTGCGGGTACTTACAGTTTGGATCCTGGGTTGGGTTCAGTGTACCAAGTCATCACAGGCAGAGTATTGTTGGAGACGTGGGTGAAGCAACTTCAAAGTTCAAGTTCAAACTACTTTGAAGTCACATCCTTGACCTGGCTGGGTCACAACTCACACTCAATTTTAGACCTTTCTCATCTGGATCCAGCTGACTCTCTAATAGTAAAAGGAGGCCTCTTACAGCCCACTGAATATTGTCTTTCCCGACCTGGACCCTTGAAACTTGAACCATGGCCTCAGGGTGTCTCAACCCACCCTGCTTTAGAGAAACGCTTTCTTAAAAATCTCTCAACCGCCAGGACCCCACACACGTCAGCTTCCTTTATGTCGGGTGACTCAGTGGGACAGAGCTATTGTCTCTCATCCTCCTCAGGTGATTAAAGAGAGGCTGTAGTCGAACTCCCTCCCAGCTCTGGTGGAAGTTTCTTCTTTTCAGGTCTTACCAAGTTCAAGTAGCTTAGGGACACCGCCACGGAAGCCCTGTTTGTGATCTGGAGTGATTTACGACAGCACTAAAACCTCTCACAACAGACAAATTAATACTCAGACGCCTTTTCAGCGCCTCCTTTGAGAAAGAGGTTTTGACCTGGTGCCAAGATGTGGGAGGCAAGATGTTTCTCTGGAATCTCATTGGATGGCAGCCTCTGGGATCATACCCAGCTTGGCCTGCAGTCCAGTGCACTCCAAAATTGTCTCCGCCTTTGACTTGGTTTCTGTATCTTCGTTGCTCAATTTTGGTTTGTGTGAATTCATTGTTCCTCATAAAAAGGAACACCATGGGAGCACGCTCAGTCTCAGGGAGCCGGAAAGAGTTTTGAGTGTTCTGGCCCATCCTGGGTTTGAGCCAGGTTCACTTTTCCTCCTTGGAGGACCCCATCAGTAGTTCCCAAACACTTCTCCTTTGGCAGAAGTGCAATCTTCTATTGCTAAAATTCTGGCTGAAGTCTTTGAGGCTTATAATTAGAACCGACGAGCCCCTCTCACTATCCTCCGGTAAAGAGAAAACAAGACTCTGGAGTTCTGGCAGGACTGGAAATGGGCTCAGCAAGGCAAAGACTGAGAAAAAGAATCGCAGTCCACGTGGGGAAGGGCTCACTTTCAAAGATCATGTAAGGTAAAGGCAGGGTTTTTAATCAGTGGGATCTCAACTTCCATATCTTCATGTGGGGTGATGAAGAACATTTTTTTAATAAATTAACCCTTCAAAAAGAAACGAAGAAACAAACCGATTGTAGTCTTGAGATGTCTTCTCCCCCTGCCAAGTGGCAGGGTTAGAAATAGGCCTGTTGGGGCACCTGGGTGGCTCAGTGGGTTAAGCCTCTGCCTTCGGCTCAGGTCATGATCCCAGGGTCCTGGGATCGAGCCCCAAATCGGGCTTACTGCTCGGCGGGGAGCCTGCTTCCTCCTTTCTCTCTGCCTGCCTCTCTGCCTACTTGTGATCTCTGTCTGTCAAATAAATAAATAAAAATCTTAAAAGAAAAAAAAAAAAGAAATAGGCCTGTTGTCCGCAGTTTTGAAAGCGATGGATAAACACTAAAGACCTAAAAAGTCAGTTTTGCCAACGTGTTCCCACCCGGAGGTCTTGTGCTCGGAAGCAGTGCTTGTCAAACGGTCACCTACAGACTGAGAAATCCAGATGGTCAAGCTTAACCCAGGATGCCCTGGTTCAGTAAGTCTGAGGTGGGTCCCAGGAATCTGCTGTGTAAATAGATGTCTAGGTACTCTTGTGCCAGCAGGTCTTGTGTTTGGGAACTGCCACACCAATAAGGTCAAGATCATCAGTCCCTGAACTTGGCTCTGCTGGTTCACCCTCCTGAACCGTGCCTCCCTTCTTTCATGACTCTGGACTCAGAAATCTCTCTTCTATGCTTCTAATGTAAGGAGGGTGCCCCCAAACTGGAGGCAGGGGGCAAGCCTTTGCAGGCAGAGTTATTTGCTATCCTAATTTAGAAGAGGGCAGTGCTGGGAAACAGAGGTCTTTCAAAAGGGAAAGATTAAGTGAATACGGTAACTGCTCTTAACAGAACACTCTGCAGGCATTACAAGTGAAGCCTGTTCAGTCTGTGGGATTACAAGGGAAGTGCTCATGATATAACAGAGGAACAAGGCACTGATGATAAAAAGCTTAGAACTAGGTTGAGAGGGGAAATCTCTGCAGAAATAGGAGGTAGAAATATAAACAACATGTTAATTGAGGTTGTATTTGGATGGGGGTTCTTATTTTTGAGATTTTATTTATTTATTTGTCAGAGAGAGATAGAGCACAAGCAGGGGGAGCGGCAGGCAGAGGGAGAAGAAGGCTCCCCACTGAGCTATGAGCCCAGTGTGGGACTCGATCCCAGGACCATGGGATCATGACCTGAGCAAAAGGCAGCTGCTTAACCCACTGAGCCAGCCAGGTCTCCCTGAATGGGGTTCTTTGGATGCTTTTGTTTATATGCATTTTTAAATTTTCTTTCTATGCCATTTTCTGTAATGATCAGTTATTGTTTTGTATTACATCACATACACACAACTATCTGTACTTATGCACGGATACAGGTATATCTTTATTTTAAAAGCAAAAGAGAGGCACCAGGGTGGCTCAGTCAGTTAAACATCTGACTCTTGATTTTGGCTCAGGTCATGATCTCAGGGTCATGAGATCAAGCCCTGTGTTTGGGGTTCTGTGCTGAGCTTGGAGTCTGCTTAAGATTCTCTCTCTCCCTCTCTCTCTCCCCCTCCCCACTACTTACACACTCACGTCCGTGTTCTTTCTAGAAAATAAAAATTTAAAAATATTAAAAGATTAAAAAAAAAGAATTGCTTGAATTTGATTATGAAACAGGAGCTGGTGGAATAGTGGGGCAGTCAAGGCTAGACTGACCCTTTCACTAAGGAGAGAGCTGGTGTGTTGGAAAGTGGTGTGTGCCTACAGGCCACATATAAGCAATGTTATCCTTAAAAGAGATATATGTATATCCACATCCAGTGGGGAGGCTTGGCCTCCCTGCATAGAGACAGACAGATGCCATTTCTGAACACAAATGTATCTGGTGTGGGATCTTTGAGGTCTAAGTTGCTGAGTTCATTCTAGCTCTCGCAAACACCAGCTAACAAAGATGCTGGGGGTAAACTTCTTCCAGCAGAGCTGCCTCTGACCTTACTCAGAAAGCCACTAAGTCACCCCTACAGGATCCACATGCTCCAGTCGGGTAAGAGACCCTAAGCTTCCCTGATAAATTAGAATGAGACTTGCCTCTCTTGGATAGGGACAAAAAGGAGTTTTTATGCTAATTCTGGTTGCTTCAAGCTCTGTGTTGGAAAAAACTGTACAAGTCTGGAGAGCAACCCCCACTCCTACCTACCTCCAACAAAACCCCACATCAATGTGCTGCTGTTGCCCATGTTGGTGCCAGCAACGTGCTATGCGCCTGAGGAAGACTGTTTGTTGAGCTGGTCTGAATGTCTCAGGACCTTCTGCTGTCTAACTCCCCGTCCTGAGTGACCCAGATGGAAGGGTTCAGACCATGCAGTACTTCTTCCTGACAAGACCAGGTTTTCTCTCCAGATCTAACTGGCCCCAGGAACACCTCAGACTGAACTTTCCTGCATCTCATGGTTGGCCATCCTTGCCCTTAACATTATCAGTAAGGCTGAAATGTCCCCTTTGAACCAAATCACTGTCTGACTCCACTGCCACATCTAGGTCTGCTGGAGAGCCTTTGGCTGGCTTCATTATTCATTCAGAGCAGGACAGAAGTAAATTAAAACAAAAAATAAAGGCTGCCACATTTTCAAAATATCTGTCCCCTGGCCTTCAGACAAGTCCTCATTGACTCTAATTTAGCACATTGTTTAAAACTGGTGCTATCCAGTACAGTAGCCATTAGCCACACAGAGCTATTTAAGTCTAATTTAATTTAATTACAATGAGATACAACTTGAAATTCACTTCCTTAGCTGAACTAGCTGTTAATTAAGCTTCCTAGTGGTAAATAGCGCACAGAGAAGTTTCCATCATTGCAGAAAGTTCTAAAAGTTTTATTGAGTTACATTATAATTTATCTTATCTAGCTATATCTTTTCTTTTAAGTTTCTCAAGCCATAACAGATTAGAAATAGCAAATTAAGGGCAAAGGGAAGGATGACAACAAATGACCCAGTATAAAAGGAGGAGATAGAATAATTAGGGAGCAAAACACTCACTCATTTATTCGATCATTAAACAAATGTTTACTGAGCTGCTACATGCCAGGTATAGGTCTAGGTGTCTAGGTGCTTGGCCTACATTATTGAACAAAAGAGACCTAAATCTCTGCCCTCATGGAGGGTACAGAACAAGTAAAACACTCCACTTTGAGGACATTTAATACAGAGACCAATAGCCATGTTTTCTTCAATATTCTCTGGAGGCGTCATTGGTTAAGAATCCAGTTCAATAATTGATGTTTATCTTGAGTCATCAAGAATAGTTAGTATATGTTAAGAAGGCCCCCAAGTACATACATTTTAAAAAGGTTACCGAAAATGACCAGGGTTACCTTATTTTTGCTTTTCCTTTCTGAGTTGGATAATCCTCTTTTATATGTAAAGAGAAAAAGGAAACAAACAAAAAAATCCCCTGTCATTTTATAAGCTCCTTTTTACCAATGAGTTTATACTGACCTTTCTTTCTATTCCTTTTTGAGTTGATATAATTTGCTTTCTAGTTCTACCTCTTAATACTATATGACTCTGAATAAGTCATTTGAATTTTTCTACACCTTAGTCAAAAGGTAAATAAGAAAGAGAACTAACACAATTGTAACTGTGGGGGGGCATAAATCTCATCAACAAAGTGCTTGAGAATTAGGACAAAAGTTTTGAGAGACTTTCTTGAGCAAGCAAGAAGCAGGTGGGATTTGATGATTTCATATGATCTCTCTTTTCCCCCACTCTCCTTCCTGTCCCCCACCTAAAACCCATAGTGAATTCTCTTCTTACCCTTTATAACTGGTGGAAAAATCAGAAGCCATGCAGTAATAAGCTTAAATATTTCCTTAGAGAAATACTTCAATTCTAGTAATAAAAAAATTATGTCAAAACAGGTGAGGAAGAAATTAAGGTCTTTGTAGAACACTCCAGGCCTTGGAATACATAATTCTTCCAGGTGAGAGAAGGAGTTCTGTGAAGGAAAGGGGAGACATATTTCTAAACTGCTTTTAAAAAGTATAGGTCAGAATCAGGGCAGAAACCTCTAATTTAAAAATGATGTCAAAGACAGTCCAAGATCACTGATGGATGGGAGGCAGGGTGATGTAGTAGAGGGGTGGAAACAGAGCATTTGGAGCCAGACAAATCTCAAATTCCAGCTCCAACACTTATTAGTTGTGACATCCTGTCTAAGTAACTTAACCCATCTGTGTCTTAGTTTATTGGTTTGGAAAATAAAAAGAAGGATAGTGATAGTGTCTAACACATGGGGCTATTACAAGTGTTCAGTGCAATAATTTGTGGGAAGCACCTGGCACAGAGTAGGTGCTTGTATTAGATAAGGTAACGCTAGCTGTTGCAACACTTAAATACCAAACCCAGTGGTTTAACACGACTAAAATTTATTTCTTGCCCATGTACTAGACTACATAGAGAAAGCAGGAGGTTCCCCTCCATGTGGTGACTTAGGGACCCAGACTTCCATATTCCCTCATCTAAGTGGGGAAAGCAGAAAGCCTTCCTCCATGTGGTCATTCAGGGATTCAGGCTCCCATCCTGTGACTCTCTGACACCCTGGAACCTCAAAGTCTTCTGCTTCCAGGTGGCAAAGGGGAAAGTAAGAGTGGAGAAGCCCTGGCCTCAGAGGTGAGACCCATCCAATTTCATTCCCATTGCTTCGATGAGAACTGGTCATGTGGCCTCACCTGGGTGGAAGGAGAGCTGGAAATGTAGTTTCAGCTTAGCAGCCCCCTCTTACCAGTAAGACCATAGTCTGAAAAGGGAGCCAAAATGTTCTGACCAACAGCTAGCCTTTTTGCCACCATGTCCAATAATTGGTAGGAACACATGGTCAAATGAGCAGTGGTTTTGTTAGATGAGAAAACTTGACATGCTGTAGAATTCTGAAGGATAAGAGAAAACATTCAAAACCCAGATGATAAAAATAGATGATGAGTAAACTAGTTTAAACCTTCAATATTTGGGGTCATGTTTTATTTGGTCATGTTTGATACTGAAGACCAATGTTTCTATTAATTTGAGAAACAAATATTTATTATACTGATCATATGTAAGACACTGGACTAGGCACTATGTATGGGCTGGACAGGGGGTACAAAATTAAGACCTGGACTTGCCTTCAAAGACTTTATATTCTGGTTTGGAAGGAAGATATGCACATCCTCAAGGAACCACAAAGACAGAGGCAGTGTGTGCAGTGATCTGAGCGGTGCAAAGTGCTCTGGGATTTTGAGAAAGGGTGGGATGGTTTCTGTCCCACATGATTCAGCTGCATGAGAGCATTTCAGACACTCAGAATGGCAGTCCATCCTTATCCAATTGGCCCTTGACACCATGCCTACTTGCTCCACAGAAACTCCCACCTTTGTTCTCAGATATCCCATCTGCTCCATTCCTGATCTTTGTAGCTCAGAGGCCTTCTAGCTCTGAGTCCTTGGTTTATTCCTTTTCCCTGGAGAGGCCTGGGTTTCCAGACTTGGGTACCTGCACTGTCTTCTTATGGCAGCTCTTGTGAGCTCTGCTCTGGAGGACTGTACCTTCCAGCTATGGCCTGGAGTTTCAGACACCAACAGGGTGATGATACTCATTGGCTCTTTTCTATCTTGGGGTTGGGAGAATAGACCACTTCATAGATAAAACTGCATTTGACTTAGGGCTTGAAAGACACATGGAGCTTTGTTAAGTAGTGACAAGGCTTTCATGTCTATAATGCTTGATTCAACAAAAAGGTCCTTTATTAACACTGACTCAATTTGACTACAATCTTTTTTGTTCCATTTTGTTTTTGGAAGGCTAGTATGTATCAGGCCTTGTGTTGATTGGCGAGGACACTGAAATTAATAAGATATAGCAACCCCTATGATGTAGGTTGGGCAGTTAGTATCACCCATTTTATGAACATAGAAGACCGAGGCTTAAAGAAGTCAGGTGACTTTCCTATGGTTAATCAGCCATTAAGTAGAACAGACAGGATTCCTCTCTGATTGTCCTTATCCCTCGTCTAGTGCTCTTTACTATGCTGGAAAATACCACAGGTGTTCAAATGAGTGAACTAAATTTTGTCAAATTGAACTCCATTCAATAAGATGTAATACCTTGTAAGACTATTGACAATGTAATAGTGTATTCTTAAGGAGTAGATCGTAAAACCTTCAGCAGTCAAAGAAGTAATCTCTCCATCACTATTTGTTGCGGAAATGAAGGACTGCATTAAGGAATTAATGGGTACACAGAGCGCTGATAATTCTTCTAATCTGATTGTGCAGACATGTCCAAATCTTGTCTATTTAGAAACAAGTGCTGACTCTGATAGTTTAGCCTGTAAGCATAGAGGACAAACAATTCTTAACCTTTGCTTTTTTTTTTCTTCAAGTTTTTAAAAGTATTTTTTAAAGTAGAATTGACGTATAGTATTGTTTTAGCTTGAAGTACAAAACATAATTGACATTTGTATGTGCTATAAGATGGCCACCACAGTAAGTCTAGTGATATCCCTCTTCCTACAATGTTACGAAATTTTTTCTTGTGATGAGAACTTTTTTTTTTTCTTTAAGTACAGATAGACTCCACACCCAGGGTGGAGCCCAACACGGGGTTTGAACTCATAGCTCTAAGATCAAGACCTGAGTTAAGATCAAGGGTGAAACTCTTAACCAACTGAGCCACCCAGGTGCCCCTTTTGCAATATGAACTTTAAGATTTACTTCTTAGCAACTGTCAAATATGCAATACCATATTAGTGACTACAGTCACCGCACTGTACATTACATCCCCAGGACTTATTTATTTTATCCCTGGGAGTACCTCTTGACCCCCTTCACCTGTCTCACCAACCCCCTTGTCCCCTTCCTTTTGGCAACCACCACACATCCATGAAATCATACGGTATTTGTCTTTGCCCTTGGCTTTTGCGATCTTGTCTTTGTCGGGTGGCAGGATGGGAAACACCTGGTGACAGCGTGCTTTGCTCAGGTTAGCTGCACCCGACAGTTACCTCGGTACTGCTATCTCCCCTTCCTTTTTATAGTCTTGGGCAGCGTGGCAGGAGGAAGGGACCTCTTTGAGAGACGGAGGCAGAAGTTGTCACTGGTGAGTGAAGAGGGATTTAAGAAGAGGGGGGAATGGGAAGCAGAGTGGTTTGATGGCGCTGGAGAAATTGGTCATCCTGAATACCAAGGGACAGTTTTGGAAATGAGAGAGCCATGATGCGAGTGGAGGGGACCAAAAAAAGCAGATCCTGGGCAGGTGGTGGGGCACGGGGCATGTTCTGGGTCCTCATTGTGAATGACAAGGCCACTAGATGTAATAAGGGACAACTGTGCTGGGTGGCCATGGAATGGGAGGAAAGTATTCAGAGAAATGGCACCTGAAATGAAAATGGCCATGTTCCCTGCTATCCCAGGGCCCAGAACCTGTCCTGTGTGCCTGATTTTAAGAAGCGCGGTATTCCCCCTTGGGACTAAGCTGCATCCCATCCGCCCTCGGAGGCCCTGACGGCCAGATATGAGAGAATCGCTCTCAGTTCTAGTCATGAGCACTCTTTTAAAATACTGTTTTCTTAAATGCCCCATATTTTGAAAGGTAACAGAATCTATATTTGAGACTAGAAAAATAAACGAGCCAGAGAAGTGTTCAATAGAAGAAGCAAACCCAGCCATTGCAGGGTGGCTTTCTAACAGAGCTCCGATGGAGGGGCCTTCCTTGCTCACCTTGGGCCTCCATCTTGAGCCCATGGCAGCCTCGGCTACCACACCTGACAAGGGAAAGACTGAAGAGAAACCCCTGATGTGTAAAGAAACCCACTTTGGGCTCAACTGAAGAAGTGGGAAATGGAACCAGGACACCTGTTTCACATCAGGCTTTGGGGACAGGGTGTGAACACAGAATGTCCAGGGGCCTCAGTTGCCTGGTTCTCTTCTCTACCACCCGACCAGAGGGCCGTGGGGATAGCCTGGGCAGAAACAGGTGGCGAGGGAGGGGTTTGGCTGGTGGGTGCCTCCCTTGGGATTAACGCAAGGATGACACAAGAACAGCTGCCTGTGGCACAGCTATCTGCTGAGCTCCTCCTGGTGCGGGTGGGGAGTCACGGCAGGAACAACGTAGGCAGAAACCCCATGCTCAGGGCGCTTCCATTCTGACGCGACGAGGTAGACAAACACATAGATAAGTAAGAGTGGGAGTATGTTAAATGTTGTAAAGTGATAGTGAAAAATGTAGCAAGAAAGGGGCCAAGGGGTTACGGGGCAGCGGTCAGGGAAAGGGGCATCTGAAGCAGACATTAGAATGAGAGGTACGGCCGCTTGGGGAGGAGGGGTCCACAGGGAGGGCACAGCAGGTGCACTGACCAGGGAGGCTGCGTGCCAGGTGGTTTCTAGGAGCTTTGGGGAAGCTGAAGCTGGGGATGAGGTCGGAGAGGAGCCAATCCTCTGGGCCTTACAGGCCTTGCCTAGAATATAGGTTTTGACTACAAGGGAGATGGGGCCTCTGGAGGGGAACGGAGCAAGGACAGGAACTGATTTCAGTTGAACAGAATCACACTGTGTGGACTTCGTTTGTCCCACGTGAACACACTGGTGAGAACATAGCACTTAAAAAAAAAAAAAATGTTCTCTGTAGCTACTCTGAAGCTGATTAGAAGGTGGTAGGGAGAGCGGGCCGCCAAGTGGTAAAAGGTTTCCTGTAAAGTGTGCTGCACATTACTCCACGAGCTCCTCGCGCGGACGTTCTGATAAAACTTGGGGCCATCAGATAGTAAGCATGACTGGGGAGTCCTAGGCTTTAGGCCTGAAACTAGAACAGCAAGTTGCTGATTTTGTGATTAATTGTCTCCTGGGTAGAACAAGCCTGTATTGAACGTGTTCCATCTGTGAGGTGCTAAAGCAGATGCTGGGGGGACAGTAGTGAGCAAGACAGATGAGTGCCTGCCTCATGGTGTTGCTTATTCCAAATCTCCTCCTCTGCAGGGGTGTGTGCAATGACATTCAGCACACAATTATGCCAATAATTATCCCATTTTCATAGTGATGAGTGAAATGAAAGTTAAGGGCAGAGGGCCCAACCTGGTCATGACAAGAGGCTTCTCTGAGGAAAGAATATTTAAGCTGGAACAGGAAGTGGGGAGCATCTGGGTGACTCAGTTGGGTAAGCTGACACAGGAAAAAGAGGAAGAAGGTGGTTTGGTGGAGGGCATGGTGGGCTCAGGCTCTCAGGGAAAGGGGACAACACATGCAAGGGCCCTGTGGCAGGAAGGAGAAAGTGAGAGCATAATAAGAAGGGTGGGATGAGCCTGTAGATAGGTATGCAGGGTGCGTCAGGTGGGTCCTCTGGCGTGTGGGGATCGAGGCCTTTATTCTGAGTGCCATGGGCAGGGCTGAGGGGCTTGTGACAAGAGAGTGACCTCATCAGACTTGCATTTGCTCACTCTGGCTGAATGTGGAGAATGGCCCACAGGTGGACCAGAATGAGCTCGTGTCCTATTGGAAGGCCCCTCCGGCGTCCTACTGGTCAAGTTGATACATGTGGAAATTGTGGTGGAACAGGAGGATGCCTCCAATTTTCACCCCACTCATCAGTCTGAAAGCTCTCCTGGTTAGCTTTCCCTGTCTGGCTTTTAGTCCTGTTAAGCTGTCCCTTTCTGTCCGTCCCCATCTGAACTCAGCTGCTAGCCCTCAAAATAAAGATCATGGGCATTGGGCTCAGCCTGATTTGGGATCCCAATTCTGTTCCTTCTTGTCTCTGTGGCTTGGATGATTCTCCCTGACCACAATGCCTGATCTCCTAAAATGGGCAAAATTACACTTGAGAGGATTACATGAAATAACCGTGATGAAGTGTCTGTCTCCATGCCTGGGTAGGTAGGCAACTCCACAAATGCAAGTTTCAGACTCTCCAAATGAATCATCTTCTAATGAGAACAAGTCTCTTGAAATTAGGTTTCTATTCCACAAAAGCACTGAGGGAGAGTGAAAAACGTGATGGCATGAGATACGGCAGGCCATGACACTTACCCTGGGTCTTCACAGCCCACTGGGGCTCTGAGAATTGAAAATGTGAACAGTTGTCAAGGGATCTGAGTGAAGGGTGCCGGGCAAATGGGAGATCCAACCACTGAAAGCTTAAAGTAGTTTTCCTTTCTTGCATCAACTCATTTCAAGGATTCATGAATATACATTTAAAAAGGAACAAATTGGGGCTCCTGGGTGGCTCAGTCGTTAAGCATCTGCCTTCGGGTCAGGTCATGATCCCAGAGTCCCAGGATCGGGCTCCCTGCTCAGCCGGAGGCCTGCTTCTCCCTCTCCCACTCCCCGTGCTTGTGTTCCCTGTCTCTCTGTCTCTGTCAAATCAATAAATAAAAATCTTAAAAAAAAAAAAAAGGGAATAAATATCATCCAAATCTTAATTAGAGAAATGATTGCTAAATATGGGAAGACTGGACCCTGTATTTCAACTTGTATGGACTATTTGTCTACATGGATATGTATTTATCCTTCACTCACTTATTCAACAGATAATAATTACCTCTTACATTGCTGCTACAATACCAGGGGGCATCCATCAGGGACAAGACTGGCCACCTGGTGTCTTCCCTTCCCCAGGAGACTAAGATTTTCTGGCTTGATTCCTCAGAAACCAAAGGGCAAAAGTCTGGTTTTCAGTTTCACTAAGGTTTTAACTGTCCCTTTAAAGTGCCAAGATTTAATTGTCTGTATCATCAGCTCTTAAATTACATTATCATGAAAGTTTCTACTCAAGCTCCTACTGTTTAAACTTTCAAATGTCAAAGCCTTCAAAAAAAAAAAGAAGATGAACCCCAAGTAATTCATCTTATGAAGTTACAGAAGAAGAATACGTGCCTCAGAGACCACTAAAAAACAAGCAGAACGTAGACACGTGGAGAATGTCAAAATGTGTCATATACTTCCCAGTCCGCAGAGACCCATAATCTATGTAAATCCCTGGCTTCTGGTGTTGAGCTAAGAAACAGGATGGAGGCAGTGTGTGTCCCACCATCCCCATCATACCAGGCCCCCTGTGCCAAGCATTCTATCCATCACCCCCCACCCCCCGCAATGTGCCATTGTCAGAATCATGATAATACAGTAAACTCGCCAGGCAAATTGTGAAATGTGAGTCATGGTTCTGTTTGCTCTGCAGTTGTGAAAGTTGCAAAATTTTTATCAAGATAGAAACTGAAAACCCTGAGTGTTGCCTCCTGGGGAGCCCTGGTGCTCTCACATCAGACTGATCTTCTCACCCACTCCCCACAGCTCGAGTCACGCTATGCTTCTGCCAGGGAATTACCTGCTGTTGAGCTCCTCGGCACCCACAAAATTGTCTGCCTGGAGGCCCTTCTAAAGGGGTGGCCCAGGCACCCTGCTGTTAGCCTGGTCTCCAGCTGGCCAGCTAGGCAGGGAGCTTGTCGTCCGGAAGGTCCATTCTCTCCGATCACCCTCTCATCCTATGCTTCAGACTCTGGGGTCTACCCTCCTTCCCCCTACCTCTGCCCCCCAACCCCCAGCCTCTGTGTCCTGCAGCTGGACTCTCTCCTGTCATTGCTTATCTATCCTATGGCCCATTCTTATAAAGAATTTGGCTTTTGAAAAGTGATTCCTACTAATGCACTAATCTGTTACTCCTTCCAGGAAGGAACTGTTTGTTTAAGTGACCCTTGGTAGGTAATGTTTCCATCCAGGGGCTTTAGAACTGGGTTTCATGGAGTTCTAAGCTTTCAAGAAGGTGCCCAAGGGTTGCTCTATGGAGGCTGGAGCCCCTTGCCCTCTCCCCAGGCTCTAGCCAGGGCCGTGCTGTTTCGATAGGCCTTCCACATTAGGGCCACACTGCGGGGTCAGGAAGAGGGTGGGGTCTAGAACCCGCTTTACCACCTGCCAACTCTGTGATGGTGGGCAGGCCATTAAATCTCTCTGGGCCTCAGTTTTGTCATCCATGAAATATTAGTAGTAACTACATTGTATGAGTTAAAACATCTAGCACATAGTAAACTCTATTTAAGAATTTGCTGTTGTAAAAAAGAAGAAAAAAAAAAAAGAATTTGCTGTTGTGATATGTACGGGGTGGGGTACTCTGCAAGCTTTCACTTGAGAGAAATTTTCCACTGCTTGAAAAAAAAGGCAAAACAAATAAACAAAACGACCTACGACCTTCACTCAAAAATAAGTAACTTACTCGAATTCTGCCACCAAGGGTAGGTTTCTTGGTGCCTCTCAAATCCTACCTAAGTGTAGGTCTGAGTTGGCTTTGGTCTGCACGGAGACTAGATCAGCCAACTCCCAACCAGCACTTACCTTCATAGTTGCTGACTTAGGGACAGAGGTTAAATGCAATGTTTGGGGGCATTCCATTCCTCCTATTATTCTATGGGGTCCTTTTTTTTTTTTTTTAAATAGTTGTTATTATTCAGCTAATAATATTAGGCTCTTTTCATGAGCAAGAGGCTATTGGCTCAAATGCAATAAGGGCCACATGAAGACATGTTTCCTGATTTTCTAGGACAGGGGTCAGAGGCTATTAGAACTGGAGCTTAAAAAAAAAAAAAGAACTTGAGCTTTAGAGCCTGACATGTGGTCTTCATTTCAATGTCTGAGGGTCAGGGAGGTAAGCATCATATGATACCTGCAGGTCTTTTCTGATTCCAGAATAAGCATCTAAATGTTCTTTTGAATTTGGTCCTGACTGAGCTAGGATTCTGTGCCTTGTGAATCTGGGTGTAACCCAGAGAGTTGTGGATGTGGGGAGAACAGTGCAGGTTTTGAAATTAGGATCCCCCGCTCCCACCTCAGAGCCTATGCATCTGATCCCTCTGACCTTTGTTGGCCTCCAATGCTCTTACTTGAGCCAGCTTCCTCCTCCATATCCCCAGGAGCCCTCCTGGGCCCCACACGACACTGATTCTCTTACCTTAGGACCGTGGCCTCCTGGTTCTTGTCAGCATTGCTCATCACGACTAGTCTGGGGCTTCTATCCCTCCCATGGGCTCCACAGTGCCCCATGATTGTCCGGGGTGTTACCTATCACCATGCACTATTGGTCTCCCCTGCATCTTTGTGAGGTCTTTAAAGGCTGGGTTCGCATCCAGTTCTTTCTCAGTTTTCCCGGGTCTGACATATGGTAGGTACTTCATAAAAGTTTGGTGAAATGACTGAATAAACCAGCCCACTTTTCAATTAGGGGTGGCAACATGTTATTGGTCACTTGGGGCATGTCATAGTGAATTTCTAACCAGGCTTGAGGTCTTCAAACTTGGCAACAGCACTCTTCCTTCCTTCCTTTTTTATTTTTTTATTTGTGTGATCACGGGGTTCTTCTTGCATGATAATATGACTCTCACTCATAGGAGCAGCAGGGCTGGGGTGAGAGCCCACGGGAGTCAGGCTACCACTGAGTTACCACCCAGAGCACGGCTGAGGAGGGGGATGGGAACCGAAGCACACGCTGGCAAACACCTTCATGGCGCTAAAATCAGGATGGATCCAAACTCTGCTTCTGATTTCCAGTCACCAGCTCGTTCACAGTGCGTTATTGCCCTTGGATCTGAGAAATACTTGTTTTTCGGTTGATTGATACTCTCCCATTTATATGAACCATGTGGCTTCACTCGTGGAACTCCAAACACACAAAGGCTATGGGGAAGAAGGGGAGTAAGTATCAAAATTGGGGTCCAACTTAAGTCACACTGGCATCAGAATGTTAATTCTAAAGAAGTTCCCATAACTTATAGGAAGAGAGGATTTTATCATACATCTCTATCTCTAAACTCAGAAGGTGGTTGTGGTATTATTTTATTTGTAAAGTGAGGACTAGGAGCTAACATCTGGAGTGTGCTAACTATATGCCAGACGTGGTGAACGTAGGTGGGACCTACTTTCATGGGCTTATTATTGCAAGGAATCAATGAGATAATCGGTATAAACTAACTATATGCCAGACGTGGTGTTTTTATACCGATTATCTCATTGATTCCTTGCAATAATAAGCCCATGAAAGTAGGTCCCACTGTATTTTACAGATGGGAAAATCATGAAGATTCAGCAGGTCTAGGTGACTTGTCCAAGGCGATCCAAGGGGAAGGTGGAAGGGCTGGGCTCTGAACTGACATCTGGCCCCAAAGCCTGGACATTTCTTTCCCTTATACACACAGGCTCTCCTAAAGAACACGAGGCATTTATTCCTGTACATGCTGTGGCTACGCTCCCCAAACAGTTTAGAGCTTCAGAAAATATTTTGAGAATTCTCGCTCAGCCAGCCCAGCAAATACACCTTATTTTGCTTGAGGACTTCCCTGTTTCTTGCTCCCTTGTCTGCTCAGCATGGATACCAAAGTTGGGGAATGAAATGTCCCATGTCCCTCCGACTATGACATAGGTTCTCTTTTGATTTTTTTTTTTTTTTTTTTTTTTTTTTTTTTTTTTTTTTTGAGAGAGCAGCTGAGTTGACTTCACTTAGCAGGACAGGTGCCTCTGCTTTAAACAGAAAGTGTTGTGACCCGAGGTCTCTGTCTTCAGCACCCCTCCCCCAACTCCTGGGAGCTGACAGATGCTGAGGAGGCTGGATCCAGGCACCATCTTGAACCTTAAGACTGAAACGGGACATTCAGAGGGAAAAGAGTCCTTCTGTGGAAATGTGACTGTGAGGTTGCAAAGGATGCGTGCCCCCCCACCCCCCTCCTTGGGCGCTCACAGCCAGAGGCCTTCTTGACATCTTTTACTCCCATCTTTACCTCTGAAGAACTGAATGGAGAAATCACAGGAGTTGGAAATCCCACTGAACCCTTCGCTCTCAGCTGCTGCTCTGAGGGTGGGCGAGTCTCTTTCTCAGAAGATGGTGAGAGATGGTGGACCGTGGGGGCTGATCAGCCCTCATCTGGGGAGGAAGATTTGAATCCAGTCATCAAAGAGGGAAGGACAATGAGGCAGTTAGGACAGAGGGAATGGAATGGGGATTGCATTTTTATTCCCTTAGAAGCATTCTGTTTCGAAAGAGGCCCACTGCCAGGGTCTCAGGCAGCCGTGCTGGGTGAGGAAAGTCTATTCTGAGGAAGCCCAGGGAGGGCACAGGAGGGGAAAACTCACCTGGGACATTAGTGAAGTTTGAGCTTTTAAACACTCGTCGATCCTGCCAGGTTCCAGCTTTGGACAGCTGCTAAATAAGGCACCTGAGGAAATAGTTTCAATTTTGCAATTTGGAAATGGGAAGGGAAAATTCATCAGGGCTAAAAGCACAGGAAGAACTCAAAGGGCTTTCCCGAGTCTGTGCAAAGGTTCTAGCTGTGACTCATTAGGTCCCAGGGTTTGGGGAGGACATCTGGGGTCCTGCAAGGATGAAAGCTGCATTTCCTACCCTCTGAGTTTGGGCACTCACGATGACAAGCTTCAGGCAGTCTGTTAGGAAGCCGTCTCTATGCAATATCCCCCTCTACTGGACTTTCACGTAGCAAACACCTCTCTGAAAGCCTTCAGCTGCCTTTGAATCTCTTCAGAAGGGTTTCTCTGTGTGAAGACATATTTTGGTGTTGGTCAAGGTGACTTCACCCGTATTCTCCTCCTGCTCCCTGGTTTAGGATGAAACATTCTCTGAATGTATATACACCCAAGAAATGTAAGCCACATGTGGAGACAGATGAACGAGATGATGTAGATGAGAGCAGGCAGGCCAGCATCAGGAGACGGGGCTGTTCCCTAGCCGTGGGCTGAGGGGGAGCCATTTGCTGAACACACGCAGCTGGTAAAAGGCAACGCTGGGTCTGAAACTGCCCTCTCCTGACCCGTCCCCCCCTTCTGTGCTCTTCCTCCTGCAACAGAGTGACTTTTAAACACTCAGTGTGGCTGAGTCCTGAGAGGCCGCCTTTGTCATGGAAGCCATAGGGCCAGTCCAGGGAGAAGGTGTTCCTTTAGTCTGTTTCTCTCTTGGGGTCCTCAGGTCTTTGATGGTGACCCGTAGACGTAATTCCAGGCAGAGTTTGGGTGACATGCAAAGCACCTCCATGATCTCCCCAGTCACGGGGCCCAGACTCTTTCCTCTGCTTCCTCTTACCACTACTTCTAGAGTGGGACTGCCCAGAACTTTCTACAAGGATGGAAATGGTCTGTATCTACGCTGTCCATATGGCAGCCACTAACAGCATATGACTTATGACTACTTAGCATTTGAGATGTGCTAGAGAGACTGAGACACTGGATTATACATTTTATTTAATGTTAATTCATTTAAAATTAAATATCCACATGTATCTTGCCCAACTGACAGCACCATTCTAGAAGGACCTGTTGACATACATTCATCACTTGGCCAACAACTATGGTTTCCTTATGGGGCGTCACCCGGTAATGTGCAGAGCTGGGTGGAGAGGATGTGGCAGAGCGGCCTGTACAAACAGCACTGGAAGCAAAACATCGGGGTTATAATTTGTAGTCTTGCGTCTGCCCCAGAAAAACCACGTGGGTTTTGGGGAAACCTAACTCCTGGGACACTGTTTCCTCACCTATAAAATGGGGAGGCTGGTCGTTTCTGGGCTCTTTGCCACTAAAGAGAACTCTCATTATTTTTCCCCTGTGGACTCCTTGTTTAGGAAAAAACAAAACAAAACAAAACAAAACAAAAAAAAATGTTTAGGGACTCCTGAGTGGCTCAGTTGGTTAAGCATCTGCATTCAGCTCAGGTCATACTCCCAGGGTCCTGGGATCCAGTCCTGCATTGGGCTCCCTACTCAGTGGGGAGTCTGCTTCTTCCTCTCCCTCCGCTGCTCCCCCTGCTTGTGCTCTCTCTCAAATAAATAAAATTTTTTAGAAAAGAAAAGTTTGTCTATTTTACAAACAGCAGTCATTCAGCAATAATTGCTGACATTTTAAAACTGCAAACTCCTCTCGGAACTTTTTTTTTTTTTTTAAGATTTTATTTATTTATTCGACAGAGACATAGAGATCACAAGTAGGCTGAGAGGCAGGCAGAGAGAGAGGGGGAAGCAGGCTCCCTGCTGCGCAGAGAGCCTGATGTGGGGCTCGGTCCAGGACCCTGAGATCACGAGACCTAAGCCAAAGGCAGAGGCTTAATCCACTGAGCCACCCAGGTGCCCCTCCTCTCAGAACTTTCAACAGCATCAGCTAACTGGAGCAAGCCCAATGAATTGATTCCATCCCAGAGATACTGAGACATAATTATCCTGCTCGGTCTCATATGAGGCACATGCATGCTTTATGAACAGCTTTTAAAAATACTGAGAATATCTCTAGTGCCCCCATTATTGTCTGCTAGGACATTTTGGAGCTCAAGGACCCAAGTTAGAATTTGGATGAGATAGAGCTCTAAGTTCTGCCTGTGTCTCTTCGACAGAAGGTCAGATGGGCAAGCTGATAGGGCACTCCTGGGGGGATCTGGGTCTTGCTGGCAGGGGTGGGGAAGGGAGGTGCTGAAATGCCGATGGGACAACCAGGAAGGAGCTTTTGCCTGCTTCACCCCTACCGAGGGCACTGCTCGGGCCCTCCGGGAGATGCTGGGGCCATCTATCCAGAGCTGCCACCAGCAACAAGTCAGACTGCTCCCCCCCACTTCCCTCCAGGCACCACCACCAACAGCAGGGGACAGAGCACAAGGCAAAGGGCCATTTGCCTCTCAGTATGAGGCCCTCTAAGGCTCCTAGAAGTGCCACAGAGAGGGTAGTGGGAGGGAACCAGGAGCAATGAGGCAGAACTGGAGACAAACTATCTTAGGAAGCTGTAATGAAGCCCCTTCCCCACTTGAGGGTCTCGGAGAGTGGAATGGTCTTTCTGAAGAACTCCCTTTCAGGCTGAGCTATCGTCTGAGCAGCACCTCTGTGGGCTCTGGCGTTGGCCACCTCCCTTAGATTCCTACAGTGCTTCTTTATCAGGGAGGACACTGAAGTCCACCCAGCACTCCAGGAGGCCAAGGACCTAGCTCAAGGTCGTTCAGAGCTTAGATGGCAGCTCTGGGATTCACACCCAGGACAGCCAAGGATCTGAACTCAGGTACTAGGACGGTATTCTCTAATGAAAGGACATAACCTGTGACACAACCTGCTCGTTCTTACTCCTGGTACCTAGGACCGTTTGGGCAGGGAACTCCTTTAGCTCAATGTGCTCCTCCTTGGTTCACCCGCCATCTGTCCTATTCTTATCACTGCCGGTTTGTATATCTAAGTTCCTATTTCTTTAGAAAGCTTCCTCATGCTATCTAATTTTATTCTCCCAAGAATCCTGGCAAGTGGATGGTTCGGACCTCTTTGTTCCCATTTTAAAGGTGCATTAACTGAGGCCAGGGCATTACATGGCTTGCCATTGATTTCAGGGTGGGGTTTGCTAAATAAAAGGGAACTTTCCTGGCTGGTACATTTGCCCTCTTGAGCTTCTCTTATCCATCCTACAAGGTCAATATCCTTCTGGAACTTTCTTGTGGGTGGCAGTGGTCAAGAAAAGATTTACTCACTTCAGTTGTGATAAAGAGCCAGTGCTGTCAATCTCAGCATTTTTTCTAGTGCTGAGAGAGATTCCAAAATCTTTCAGTGGTCCCCCAGATGTTGGGGTAACAGTATTTTCTCTCATAGTTTGTGTGTGTCTGTGCATGGTGTCTGCCTTAATCCATTTTTTGAAGGACCTCAGAGAGCTACTTTCTCTCAAGGTTAGGTACAAGCTTCAATACAATACATCAATCTGACCAGCTAATAAGCATGAAGGTGCTTTTGAAAATCCCAGCACCCCGGGTTTATGTGGGAATTTCAATTACGACAGCATATTCTATCTGCTTGGGCTGGAAGCCTGACTGAACACGGTCCAGGGGTCTACTTGTTGTGTACATGCTCATTTATTAAAAATTTTTAAAGATTTTATTAGAGAGAGAGAGAGAGACAGAGCATGAGCTGGGCTGGGGGCAATGTTGGAGGGAGAGGGAGAAAGAGACATACCTCTGAGCAGGGAACCCAATGTGGGGTTCAGTCCCAGGACCCTGAGATCATGACCTGAGCTGAAGGAAGACGTTTAACTGACTGAGCCACCCAGGCACCCCCCTGTACTTATTTATTTTTAAGTGAATATTAACTGAGCATCTATTATTGGCCAAACATTGTCTTCTACACTTACACAGTCTTCATCCCTCTGAACGGGCTCATGTTTAATTTGGGTTTTGTTTGGGGAGAGCACTTAAGCATCTGGAATAGGATTAAAATAATCATAGCCCTCTCTTTCCCCTTCTTAACTCTTCAGATTTTATTTCCCAAGAGATGGTGTTCAGTTGTTTGATTTTACGATTTATGATGGTGGATTTTTTTTTTTTTTTTTTTTTTTTTTTACATTTAATGCTTGCCAAGGAGGTGTGTTCTATTGAGAGTATACATCAGGCTGGAATGAGAGTCTGCGGTGAGGGTAGCTTAGCCAGGGGGAGGGGACGGCAACATTAATAAACTGAGATCACAGAGAAACGGGGGTGGGGAGCCCAGGGCCTTTGTTGGAAAGATATTAATAGGGATAATGCTTACATACTTAGCTGAAGAAACTATTTGATCTCCTGAGCATAGCTCTGATGTCTCTTATGATATGTATTAAATGTAAAACCCCCTTATACTCAGAAAGTCATTTGTCAAATCAAGCGGCTGGAAGTTTCTGCAAAGTCCCAGGGCCTCAGGAAGAAAGACAGGCATGGCTGGTCCATCGGACCAGCTGCTCTAGGAGACAGCGATGTCGTGAATGGGTTGGGGAACCTTCTGTAAGGATGGGGACCTTCACGGCCAGTTCGGTGTTGAGATCTGAACTTTATGGCTTTGGTTAGCAAACATGGAGGGTGGGAAAAACAATGAAGCTGGCTCGTGGATAAAGCGCCTGTTCTGTGCCAGGCACAGAACAAGGGACTTTTAAGTCCATTTTCTCTTCTACTATGGATGATGGCCTCAACCATGGGACATGACTCTCCTTTAAGCATGGGGTGGGATCAGGAGAGGAAGGGGAGAAGGGGCAGGAGGGGATGGAGAGGACCTTCAAGTTTCCCACCATACCCATGGTCAAGCCGAGAAAAATGGAGAATTATTCTCTGTCATTTCTGGGACAGGAGACGGTTGGCGGGGGGAGGGGGTGAGGAGGATGTTTCTAGAAGATATTCTGGTCCACACTATAGTCCCCAGTAGATTAAAATTCTAAACGACTGATCCACTGGTGAATCAGATTTGAAGCATGAGCCACAGACTCCAGGAACCCCTGTTAAACGTCCCTGAAATTCCCTGTGAGAGAAGGAAAGCTTCCCCATCCCTGCCCCCAGCATTGGCAAGTAGTTATTTCTCAGGTTAATGGAAAACTTGGGAGCTGGATGAGTTGGGAGGGATGGAGACCCAAAGCTCCATATAGAGACATAATTTTCACCTTTCTCCCTTAGCATCCAGGTATCACCAAAAACAGTTTTCCACCCACAACCTGTGATCTTTATACAGTTTCATGCAGATGAGGTCCAGCTGTCAGTCATGAAGGATGTTGGGGAGGCTAAGAATTTGCAGGATGTCAGGGCAATTGCCTGTCTCAGCGTAGGCTGGCAGTCACAGGACAGAGGGCAAGGGAGGGAAAGGAAGGAGAAGAAAACCATTGCTCACATACCTTGTCTCCCCAACCAACTGGGCAGCCAAGCGACTCAGAGGGAATTTTAGGAAAACTGGACAGGCATCAAAAGAAAGCAACAGAATCAGCTGGAGCCTGAGAGTAGTAGATTCTTCCAGAAAAGAACAAAAGGTGAGCACTGATCTAGTAAATCTGATCACACACACCGATTGAAAGGAACAATCTCAGCCAAGATTTCTTAAGTTACTTAGGCATTGGTGTGAAGTGCTTAATACAAAAAATCGGATTTCCTCTTCAAAACTACCTAATGGAGAAGATACGATTTTTTACCCACATTAAGAAGACTTACCCCAACATTTTAAAGAAGATTTTATGGATATATTTGAGAGAGAAACAGCAAGCATGAGTTGGGGGAGGAGGAGAGGGACAAGCAGATGCCACAGTGAGTATGGAGCCCGACACAGGGCTCGATCCCACAACCCTGAGATCATGACCTGAGTAGAAATCAAGAGTCGGACCCTTAACCGACTGAACCACCTGGGTGCCCCAAGATATTCCCCAGGAGGAAGGTGGCTCTCTTATCCATTGAGGGGGTCCTGGCATGTGGAAGGAAGTTTATCACCACTGGAGTTTGTAGCTGACTCTTCCAGGGACACAGCCATAGCTGGAAATCTGAATGTCCTCAATGGTTGTCATACTAGGAAGAACAGTTTCCATTTTTTGGAAGTCGAATCAGGTCTCGTGAATAAAATAAATGAGGGGAGAAACAGCGAGGCCAATATTCTTGTATGGTCCGTAAATCAATCCAATTTCTAGGAAGGAATTCCAAGACTGTTTGGCAGCAGCCTGGGAATAAATGCATATGGTTTCGTGGGGTGACAGCTCCGGGGATACTGCTCGTTGGTAGGAATCAGGTCTGATGTGTCAGGAAGTAATCAGCTGCGTTGCTTTGTGGGTCTTGACCTCCCAAGTGAAACAGAAGATCCAAGAAGCTGGGGGCTAGAGGAGATGCACAGCTTTGCTTGTGTTGGTGGAAATGCTACTACTTGGTTTCATCCCTCCCCATCCCTTATTCGGTGAGTCTTCCTTTCCCGCAAGTGACTCCATTCTCTGATGCTCTGAACAATACTCTTTTTTTTTTTAAAGAAATTTTATTTTATCTTATTTTATTTATTTGACAGACAGAGATCACAAGTAGGCAGAGAGGCAGGCAGAGAGAGAGAGAGGAGGAAGCAGGCTCCCTGCAGAGCAGAGAGACTGATGCGGGGCTCGATCCCAGGACCCTGGGATCATGACCTGAGCCGAAGGCAGAGGCTTTAACCCACTGAGCCACCCAGGCGCCCTGCTCTGAACAATACTCTTGAATCACCTTGACTTTTTTCTTCCAGTCATATCCGGTCTGTCAGGAAATCCTATTGGCTCTACCTTTAAAGACGTACCTGCAGTGGAATACTACACAGCCATCAAACCCCCCCAAAACTTGACATATGCAGTGATGGAGCCAGAGGGTATTATGCTGAGCAAAATAAGTCAGAGAAAGACAATTATCATATGATCTCTCTGATATGAGGGCTTTGAGAGGCAGGGCAGGGGCAGGGGGCTGTGAGGGGTAGGGAGGGAAAAAATGAAACAAGATGGGATCGGGAGGGAGACAAACCATAAGAGACTTAATTCATGAAACAAACTGAGGGTTGCTGGGGGGTGGGGGGGTAGGGAGAGGCTGGTTGGGTTATGGACATTGGGGGGTGGAGTATGGGCTATGGTGAGTGCTGTGAAATGTGTAAGCCTGATGATTCACAGACTATACCCTTGGGGCAAATAATTCATTATATGTAATAAAAAGAAAGAAAGAAAGAAAAAATATATACTTATAACAAGACCACCTTTCATAACCTCCACTGTTCCCAGCCCCGTCCCCTTCTCTCCCGCTTGGGTCATTGTACGAGCAGACTCCCAAGTCTTCTTGCCTCCAGCTTTGCCTTCCATGGCCTGTTCCCATCCAGTAGCTGCTTACAAAGAAGCTCACTCTTTGACACAGAGCCCCCAGTGGTGTCGGTGGTTGGTAGACTAATGGTCCCCCAATATGTCCACAGCCTGATGCCTGTAGTCTGAGAATGTGTTGACACATGTGGGCAAAAGGAGCTTTGCAGATATCAGAAAGGGTATGGGCCTTGCTATGGGGAACGTACCCTGGCTTCCGTGACTGTCATGTGAGAAGAATCTGGCCCCTGTAGCTCACTCTGAAGATGGAGAAAGGGGACATTGAGTCAGAGGATGAGGTCAGCCTCTGGACACCAGAAGAGGTGAGCAAGGAAAGGGATTCTCCCCGGAGCCTCCAGAAAGGATCCCATCCCCGCTGACATCTTGATGTCTGCCCAGTGAGAACCATGTCAGGCTTCTGGCATCTAGAACCGCAAGATAAGAAATTGTTGTTGTTTTAAGCCACAAAGTTGGTTTGTTTGCAGCAATTTGTTATAGTAGCATTGGAAACATAAGAGTTTCTCATCCTATTTAGGGTTAAACCCAGAGGTTTGACCATAGCATGACCATAGCATTCAACCATAGAGGTTTGACCACAAAGGCCTGTGTGCTCTGGTCCCATCATTTCTGACATAGTCTTCTCCTCCCCACTCCTGTTCACCTGCCCCAGCCACACAGTCTCCTCCACACGTGCTGGTTCCGCAGTCCAGAGATCTCTTCCTGATGACCGCTCCGCCTTCTCTCCCCATCCCATTCCACTCGCATTCTGATTGAAAACAGCGCCCCCTGCTGGCTGTTGTTCCCAGCCTCTCTCTTATCTGGCTTTGTTCCTCATCTTGCTTGGGACCCTTCAACAAGCACACAGAAACATGTGCACATTGCTATTTCCATGTGTTTGTTGTGTTCTTTATTTTTTTTAAAAATTGTCTATCATTATCCACCAGAAATCAAACTCCAAGAAGGCAGGGATTCTCACCTGCATTTTTTCTCCTCTGGTGTATCCCAGTGCCTGGAATATGGCACACAGCAGCTGCTCAGTAAGTCTTACTGAATGAACAAAGGAAAACTGGATTAAAGGTATTAATGGTCATGTGCTATAAACACACCCCTTGTTATAACATACTGACAGTGATTAGCTTTCACTGCACATAACCTTAGCCCTCTACAATAAATTGCCTCAATAGGTGAATCATTTTAGAAAATTTTAATTGTTTTTCTTTAGCTTATGATAAAGCTAGCTGTTGGCATCCAAAGCCCAAAGATGGAATGATATCTCCCCTGTCCCTGCACAATTGGATGGTAACTTCTGCTTATAACACAGGCCTGGGGGCAATGGCACAGCTGCCCCCACTGGCTTGGTGACCTCAGGCCAACCACCTTCCCCTCTGGGTCTTCATTTCCTCCTATGTGAAGGGGGTTTGAGATGATGATTTTCTGGACCACTTCCAGAATATTGTTCCATGCCCACCATTTCTGTAACTGTTTGGCTTATTCATGGTGGTTAACAGCAAGGAGATCGGGGTGCCATTTTTCTGAGGGACTTTGAAAGACAGATGTTCTTTCATGCTCTGCCTATGGAAATGCTCCCGATCTCCAGAGCACAGGTGAGGTGTTGGCCAATGTCATCAGCAGCAAGGTAAAAGAAGGGACAGAGGTAGAAAACAAAGAAGGCAAGGTGGTTGGAGAGGGAGAGCAGAGGAGGGGAATAGGTCACAACACAAAAAAGATTCTTAAACTTTCAGAGAGGAAAAATGTTGAATTTGATTGAAGGAGGTGACTGGTGTGCCTAGTCAAGAAGCCAGTGGTCTGAATGAGGAAACCGGCCCAGAGCGTGGATTTTAAATGGACTTTTCTTAGACAAGAGTTTGGCAACATGTAGTAAAGTTGAAGATACTCAGAACCTATGACCCGGCAATTGTGTTCTGTTATGGAGTGAACTGTGCACCCCCTCCTCATTCATATGTCGAAACCCTAATCCTCAGAGTGATAGTGGTTAGATATGGGGCTTTGGTCTACGGCCATACCACCCTGAACGCGCCCGATCTCGTCTGATCTCGGAAGCTAAGCAGGGTCGGGCCTGGTTAGTACTTGGATGGGAGATATGGGGCTTTGGGTTTAGATTGAGGTCATGAGCATATGGCTCTTATGATGGCGTTAGTGGCCTTTTCAGAGAGCTGGCTGTCTTTCTCTGCCACATGAAGACGGAGTAAGAAGTAGCTAGAAGAGAACTCTCGCCAGAGACTGACCATACGGTGGCCACCTTGATTTGGGACTTTTAGTTTCTAGAACTGTGAGAAATGAATTTCTGTTGTTCAAGATACCAAGTGGTATTTTCTTAGGTCATCTAAGCTGAGTCAGAGACTTTTCCAGCATTTACACTCTAGAGAAACTCTTGCACGTGGACGCCAAAAGATAAGTGCATTAACAGTACCATTGTTATAGAGATAAGTAGGAATAAGCTATATGTCTGCCAGTAATAGAAGAGATCAATAAATGGTAATCTAGTCATATGATGGAATACTATACAGCACAGAAAATGAATGTAGTCCTCTAGCCATATCTATGTGGATAACCCTCAGAAGTTACAGATTATTTGTGTATGAACCTATTTAAGTAAAGTTCAGTATTATGCACAACTCAGTAATCTATCATTATAGATCCATGACTATGTATGTACATATACATAGGTGTGCATCTGTATATCTATATCTATCTATCTATCTATCTATCTATCTAGTGAAACTATTGAGAAAAGAGCAAGCTGGAAAAAAATACCCATAACATTCAGAAGAATGACTACCCTAGAGAAGGGGCTGGAGAAAAAGAATTAGGTGGGCACACAGGTAAATTTGAAAGCATCTAGAATATACCATTTAAGGCTGGGTGGTGGGAACATAGATTTTGTTATGCTATTCTTTCTACCTTCTACATAGTGTTATGTATATTAGTATATATATAAATTCTTCATCATTAGGAAAACAACTTAGACCATGAAAGGAAGCATAATAAAAGCAGAAATGTTAAAGGCAGGCCAGCCTGGGCTCTGCTTTTGGGGTCTGAGCAAGACACGTCCCTCTGCAACTAATGCCATTTCCTCACAGGCACCTGAGGGAAAGCTGGGAGCAAAGAAGGAGGGCCTGCACACAGTAGGTGTTCAGCGGTGGGAAATCGTGAGGAGGAAGTGAGAGAAGGCCCATAAGAGAACTGTTTGAAGTGTTTTTTTTTTCTCAAGATGATGATAGGCATTGTGAACATTTTCTTTTCTTTAAGATTTGATTTACTTATTTGTCACAGTGAGAAAGAGAGAGAGAGAGCACAACTAGGAGGAGCAGCAGGCAGAGGGAGAAGCAGACTCTCACTGAGCAAGGAGCCCGATGCCAGACTCAATCCCAGGACCCTGGGAAAAAAACCCCAGCCAAGGGCAGACACTTAACCGACTAAGCCCTCCCGGGTGCCCCAACTGCAAACATTTGCAGCAGTCATAAGTAACCTGCCCACGAAGCTTTGTCATTTGCAGACACTGCCTTGTTGGAGTTGACAGCCCTCTGAGGCCAATGAGAGCAGATAAGTCTGTAGAGGATGAGCCAGCTAGAAGAGACTGAGACCCACCGTCCCAATGGGAGAAGTTCAACACTTGGCCCTTAAGATCGAGCCGACCACAGTGAGCTCAGCTGTGGAAGATCTGAATGACTCGTTGAACAAGATCTATTTGGTGGACATACAGGGAGGCCAGAACCCCGCCGTTGGGAAGAATATGTTTTCTTTTGCATAAATGTTTATAGAAACTGGCCATATGTTAGGCGACAAAGAAAGGCTACCAAATTTTCAAAAGTCGGGAACATACAGAATCTGTTTTCTAGCTACAAGGCACTTAAGGTAGGTAGAAGCTAATGGCCAGAAGGTAACGTATACGCATTTGTGAATTCAAATGTCTAAATAATTTGGGGATCAAGATACAATGATGGAAACTCTGGCAAATGAGTTTGCAAAGCTGGCAGTGGCCAGCACTCTTCACTAGGCTTGGGCTGGCCTAGAGAATGTGACAAATATGTGTGATACCTGCCCTGAAACCTTGCCTTTCATGATTCTTCTCCTTAATCCAGACTTGGAGTGATTGCCTGCTGTCCTCACACTGCTGTGCAAAGTATTTGCTGCTGCCTGCACGCCATGCCACCCTGTCACTCCCTCTTCCTGACCGTTGGGCTAGAAGGGAGCCCATCCTTGTTGAAGCCTGGCTGTGTCCCGCATGCTAGGGCTGGGGGCATACAGACAACTAAGACACAGCCGTTGCCCATAAACAGCCCACAGGGGAAAGAGTGGAAGGAATATTATTATATCTGTTATCTATTAGTATAGAAGAGTCTGTAGTATTGTTATAACACAGTCAATGGCCCATGGGATGAGTGTCTTTGCAGAGGTGTCCATAAAGAATCCTTTGGATGGAGCAGGGTCCACAGAGGGAGTGGTGTGGCATGTGGATACCCAGCACACCGGAGACAAAATCTCAGGTGGGTCTCCAAGGCTGATATGGAGTTCTTCATGAGAAGTGGAGGAAGGGCATGAGAACAGCATGGGGAAGGTAGGGTAAAGAGCCTGGTTCACTTGGGAAACACTCAGGGTGTGGGTGAGGAAGGTGAGGGCTTCCATCTCCATGCAGGAGCCCAAACGCCCAAACCTGAGGAGATTGAATTGTATTCTGTAGGAGAAGGGCAGCTGACAAAGGCTTTTAGGCAGGGAAATGACAAGGACTGTGGGGTTTGTTTGTTTGTTTGTTTGTTTGTTTTAAAGCAGTCGCGCGCTGGCGGAAGAGAAGCTGAATGGTGGGGAGGAGAAAACAGTGCAGGGCAACTGGGGAGGGGCTGCTGCGGGGTAAGGGGGCAGTGATGAAAGCATGATAAATGGATTCTGAGATGCTGGAGACTGATACTCAGTGTGTTATTCTTCTCAGGAATTTTTATATTTTGACAGGGGACACTATCTTAACCCAAAGGACTGAAACTCTAAAGATGGCAATTCCTTGGTTATGATAAGCCTGGGGGAGAGAGGTTTTTGGGTGAGGGGTCCGAGGAAGCCCTGAGGCTCTTTTAAGTAGGGACCACATGTGGTGGTGGTGGCGGGGGTGGGGGTCACTACACTGTCTTCTATGCGGCTCCTATTTGTGGGCAAAATGCACTGTGTTATAAAAAGTTATCGCCGAGACTATATAAAAACATGTAATTGAGCTGGATTTGGGGAGGGGAGGAAGCTCTTTCTTCACCTAGGCCATCCCAGACTTGGGCTAACCCTTTGCCAGCTGGTCCTGAGAGCACACGCTTCTCCCGGCCGTCAGTTCACCGACAAGATAGGTGGAACCTGGGCCTGGTCAAGTCTCGACGGAAGGCTCTTCTGCTGAATCCCGCCCTGTCACAGAACATTCTGTAGGGAGGTCATATCAGGAACCACAGGACCAAAGGGACATCCTGGAGACGGGGCTTTGGGGTGGGGAGCCTCAGACTCAGGGAAATCCTTGTGTCGTCTTCAGGTCTCAGACCAGGACTCCTGCTGAAACGCTTTCTCCAGTCCTGAGCAATCCTTTGCCATTTCGGCCACTATTTGGGTGGACAGAGAAGACGTTTGGTACCCATGGTGATGGAGCTTCTTGAGAAGACTGATCCTTTCCCCAAGATGAAGCTAGTCTATCCCCACCCTGGGGCTGGCTTGGGTTCTTTTTGTGGTCGCAGGGACAAGTCCCCTGAGCCTTCCACACTCTCACCTGGCTGCCTTATTGTCTACACATGGGTATTACGAACCAGCTGGCTCAGGTCGTGGGTAGTGGGAGGACGAAGCTGTGGCTCAAGGCTATGACCTACATGGGCTACCCCATCTGCCCACACTTAGGCTTGTGTCTTGGACACACTAGCACAGTTTTTCATGCTCCTCCCCAGACTGATCTGGGTGTCTCTTCCCCATGTGCTTCTCTCAAGGCACAAATGTGAATAGGCAAGTACACCCAGAGTCAACACAGCTTTGAAGAGACGGAAGCTCAGATTTCCCTGGGGAAAGTTCATCGGAGGCCAGATGAGCTCTGGGGCCAGCATCACCAATGCCTAAACAGGGTCTAGTCATTGCCAGGACCAGAGTGAGCTGGAATCTCAGGTGCTGATCTGTAAGGAATCTAGATTTTCTTCTACAGCCCAGAAGGCTAGAACTTAGTGTGAGGGATGGAGAAGCCACTCAGAATCTTCTGTGTGCTTGGCTAACATGGGAGGGGAGATGAAAAGTGGGTGGAAGATGGGTCCCGAAATTTGTGGCATGTACTCTGGAATCAAAAGATGGCAGCATTTTTTCCTCCCTGAAACATTTGAGTGTTTTTTGTTTTTGTTTTTAAAGATTTTATTCATTTATTTAACAGAGAATGAGAGAGACTGCAAGTAGACAAACAGCAGACAAAGGGAGAGGGAGAAGAAGGCTTCCCACTGAGCAGGGAGCCCGATGTGGGGCTCAATTCCAGGATGCCAGGATCATGACCTGAGCTGAAGGCAGAGCTTAGCCCACTGAGCCACTCAGACACCCCAAGCCTAAGTTTTATGCTGATGTCATGTGACCCTGCTATGCACAGGTCTGGACCTTTTCTTGTTTGTGTCCCTCCCAGCCAAGGTTTTGTTGAGCTTTGTATCTTGTGGTGCGCTTTATGAAAATAATTTTTAAAAATCATTTCTGAATACAAAATAAAATTACAACAATGGGTATGTTTGTATTAAAGTTCGCAGGCAAGGACTGAGGGGTTTGTGTTTGACCCCGAGCGTGGCGAAGAAACCTTCACTCAGAATAGGGAATAGCTCAGAGTAGCTCAGAATAACGGCCAGGCTCAGTGTGAGGTATGAACACTTGGCTACTTAATCCTCTCACCAGCTGAGTCAAGGTAGGTTTTGACAGTCCTGTTTTGCAGATGAGGCAACTTAGGGAGCTTAGGAAGGTGAATGACTTTTTCCTGGCATCAGAGTTGAGAAGGGCAGATGCAGCATTAGAACTCATGTCTATAGAGCTTCAAAACCCTCTTGTTTGCCAAGACTCCAAGTGGCCCGAGAGCTGTCACACCCCAGGGCTCTGGCTCACCATTCCCAGCAGGGGCAGTGCTCACATATAACTGTTCGCTTGGGTCTTCTCAGTGGGGCATCTCCTTTTGTTGTGAATGGAGGGGTAATTGGCATACACCACTCCATTAGTTTCTGGCAGACATCATTATGAGTCTGTGTTTATATACTGTCAAATGATCCCCATCACAAGTCTAGTTAACTTTCAGCACCACACCGAATTCCAAAATTGTTTTTCTTGCGGTGTGAACTTTAAAGATCTCTCTTAACTGCTTCCGAATATACAAATATGCAGTATTGTGACACCCAGTCACCTTGCTGTTCCTTCCATCCTCAGGATTGAATCATGGAACTGGAAATGTGTACCTTTGGGCCCCCTTCATCCATTGTGTGCCCCCCCAAACCCCGCTGCCTTTGGCAACCACCAACGTGTGCTATCTATGCGCTTTTCATTATTTTTTAAATTATACACGTAAGTGAGATCATATGGTATTTGTCTTTCCGTGTCTGTCACGTCTGTTAGCCTAAGGCCCTTGGGGTCCATGTTGTGCAAATGGCAATATTTCTTCTTTTTATGGCTGAATAATATTCCATTATTTCTCTAGATAGTTGGATAGATAGAGATAGATAGAGATATAGAGATCCATATCTCGCATTTTCTTTATCCATACTTCCGCTGATGGACACTAGGATGGTTAGGTTGTTCCGATAGCCTGACCGTTATAAATGCCACCGCTTTGAACTTGGGGGTGCACATACCTTTTTGACTTAGTATTTGCATTTCCTTCAGACAAGTACTCAGAAGTGGAATTGTTAGATCACATGGTGGTTCTGTTTCCAAGCTTTTAAGGACACCCTAGAGTGGGGGCATCAATTTACATTCCCATCAATTGTGCACCAGGCTTCCTAGAGGGGTATCACCCTCTACACCCCGCTGGGCCTGTCAAAATCCTACCTGCCTCCAAGACTGAGCTTATGTGACACCTCTACTGGGAAACCTTCTCCAGACCACTTCTGCCCCGCCCCCTGCAAGGGCTGGCTCTGTCCTGTTTGTTTCCTGGTCCCTCATTGTCTTCTACTGTCCCTTGTGGCTGGATTGAAGTTCCCCACCATGGCTTGGGCTGGGCAACTTCCCACTTAGATGCCTCAGAGGCCTCATCTCTAGGCTTCTCCCACCTCTCTCAAAGTGGCCAGGGGTGGAGCTTGTAGGGCAAATTGAGGACAGAAGGGCACTTGGGGAACAGGAGAGTAATGCCGGGGTAGAACAGGATTTGGCCAAGAACTGGTGTGTGTGTTTGGAGGTGGGGGCACTGGTCTCAACCCTGGGACACACAGGAAAAGGTGGACATCCCAGGTAGAGAAAGAGTCCCAACAGGAGTGTCACTGAGTGGGAGCAGAGGTGATGCTGAGAGGTGATCCAGGGGCGGAAGACTAGAGGCGAGCACTCTGCCTCATTCCTGCTCAGGGGTGAGGGAGGAGGCCACGTGCAGAGAGGGAAGCTGTTTGGACAAATGCAAGGTGGTGATGCTCTCTTCCTAGTGGTCTGGACCCCAGGGTCCCACAGACCACCTGGCATGTGGCCTTTAGAAAGCCTGAGGGGCTTCATATCCCAGAGAATGCCAGAGGAACAAGGAAGTAGTCTGGGAAGTAGGATTTCTTTCCTTCTTTCTGTGTCAATTATATCTCTTTTTTTTTTAAATTATTTTTATTAACATATAATATATTATTTGCCCCAGGGATACAAGTCTATGAATCGTCAGGCTTACACATTTCACAGCACTCACCATAGCACATACCCTTCCCAATGTCCATAACCTCACCACCCTCTCCCTACCCCATCACCCCTCAGCAACCCTCAGTTTGTTTTTTGAGATTAAGAGTCTCGTATGGTTTGTCTCCCTCCCAATCCCATCTTGTTTCATATTTTCCTTCCCTACCCCCCCACAACCCCCCAGGCTGCCTCTCAGATTCCTCATATCAGAGAGGTCATATGATAATTGTCTTTCTTTGATTGACTAATTTCGTTCAGCATAATACCCTCTAGTTCCATCCATGTCATTGCAAATGGCAAGATTTCATTTCTTTTGATGGTTGCATAGTATTCCATTGTATATATATACCACATCTTCTTTATCCATTCATCTGTTGATGGACATCTAGGTTCTTTCCATAGTTTGGAACATTCCATATTATGGACATTGGGGCTATAAACATTTGGGTGCACGTGCCCGTTCAGATCACTACTTTTGTATGTTTAGGGTAATTACCCAGTAGTGTGATTGCTAGGTCATAGGGTAGCTCTATTTTCAACCCTTTGAGGAAACTCCATGCTGTTTTCCAGAGTGGCTGCACCAGCTTGCATTCCCACCAACAGGGTAGGAGGATTTGGAAGTAGGGTTTCTAATAACTTCCCTTTCCCTCAGTTGCTATGCCCACTTGTCTGGACATCCTCTCACTTTCTGCCACCGGACATGGGACATCTGGGAGGGACACATGCCAGGTAATAATGGGGCAGGGGACATGGTGGCAAATAAGACCTAAGTGGTCCCCATCATCAAGAAAGTCACTAGCTACCTGTGTGATGTCAGGATCTTAGTGCTTCTGAACCATAGTTGGCTTTTCTGTAAAAACAGGAAATTCATGTCCACTCTGAGACATCTGGAAGATGCCTAGCTCTCAGTGGGCACTTGAGACAAGGCTAAATCACCATGTTTTTTGCATAGGGCCAGGGCTCAAGGTACGTTGGGCACAGCTATATCCCTTGAGCATCCTCCTCTCCTTTTCCCCTCCTGACTCTACCTGGTAAGAATTAGCTGTTGTGGATTTTTTGGCTAATTTCTAAGTGTTTGCTGTCTTAAGTTCTTTACATATGTTATTTGATTGGATCTTTAAAACAACCCCAATTATTATTATCTCCATTTTAGAGATAAGGAAACCAAGGCACAGGCAAGTAAAGCATCTTTCCCAAGGTCACATAGCTTGTGAGTAAAGAGGTGGAATCTGAATTCAGGCTTCCAAGGTGTGTATACTCAAATACTAAGTTAAACCACTCTACGTAGGAGCAGGACTGAGTGAGGAAGTGGTCTGACCCACATACAGACCCTTCAGTGGTATTTGGAGGGCCAATGTTTTCCTTTGAAGAACCACTCCAAAAGGTGAAAACTAGGAACTAGGTTCAGGATATGTAGATCTATATGCCAAGAGAAAATGCACATAAACACCATTTAGCTGAAATAGTTCTCACTTATGTATTTCCATCAGCTAAATCCTCAGCAACTGTGGACAAGCAAGGGGGCACTGGGAGGCACAGGACATTTTATCTGAGACCAGCAAGTCTCCTCTCCTGACCTTGGCTACCACTCATTCTCAGCCAGTGCAACTGCTGCTGGTGGTGTTCCTCTTAGAATTCTCTATCCTGATCTGCACGATGGGCTGAATGGTCTTTGTGTGGTGGTCGGCCACTAGTTCACTGGATTCCAGAGAGACCTAGAAGGCCAATGCTCCACATGACCTGGATGACCAGGCTTGGCACAGTGAAATGAAATGCTAATGGAAAACTTCTTAGATGGTTGAATATTTCAGGCAAACTCAAGGTATTGCTCTGGAGGGATTAGACAACATCTCTCTCCAAAAGGAATAACCCAAAGATCAGAGGGGTTAACCTTTGCTCAAGGTCACAGATGGGGAGTGTAGAACCATGACTGGGCACTGGGTCTCCCAACTTTTTGTCTCTTCCAGCTGGGGGCTGGATGCTGAAATTTTGACTCCAGACTGGGCTGAAAACATGAACGTTTTGAAATGTATGGCTTTCTCTATAAAGAATCAGCTTTAGTGAAATCGGGAAGATATCATTATTTCTCTTTTGTGTATGGAAGCTATCCACATCATACCCCAGACATGGTTCTGCGGTTGGGGACGGGGGCTTCATTCTTACTCATGGAACTGTTCCTGGCATACACCAGGAGCTCAATCCCTGCACTGAAACGAGTCCTATAACTTTGTCATTTCTAATCCATGTATCGTCCACTCCATCCAGGGATTCCCAGCTGGTGTTGAAATGGCCTGGGTCCTCAGAAGTTTCACAAAACAGAATGAGGGGTGTTGTGAATGGAAACCTTGGGAACAGAAGCGGGTCAGAGGCAGTTTCAAAGTACAGATAAAAGTGAACCAAAATGCAGAAGGGAAGGAAAAACAATTGAGAACTCAACTGGTAAAGTTCTATGTGTACATTCATTTATTGGTAGAATACACCCCCCTTTCCAGAAAGTATTTAAGAGAAGTAAAATGCCCAAGAGGTAAAGCACAGATGTGGATGGAGAAAAAGGCGTGGGCTGGAGATCCACAGGTCTAAATCCTCTGCCTCAGATGAGGACTATGACCTAAGGCAGTTATGTACCTAGCCTGAGCTCTCATTTTCTCAACTATCACATAGGGCTTATCACAGATTAGACACCAGCTGCATAACTGTGCCCATCAGGGCAGTTTCCTGGCCTACAGTAGACCTCAAGGGACTGAAATCTATTATTATTGTTACTTGACCAAAAAGAAGGAGAGAGAAGCATCCTCCTGTCCTCACCACCACCCCATCACCATATCATTACCTCTCTCATCATCGCCATTATCACTAGTATTTGTGCTCCCTAGGGCTTAGGCACCATCCTAAGGTCCTGGCATGCGTGATCTTATTTAATCCCCACAACCCCCTAAAAGTAGAAACATGAGAAAGGAGATATGAGAAAGGAAATGTTAGAAAGGCATTGAGAGTTTAGGTGATCCTTCCAAGATCACACACTTTCTTAGGACATGCCATCGATCAAAGACGGTGGTGGTCCCCGCCAAGGTCAGGCTGTGCACACAACCTGAGCGTAGGCTTACTCTACCACGTCCCAGAACGTGACCCAATGACAAGACCAGGAACTTCCCAGCTGCCTAGTGACTGATAGAGTATATGGGAGTGAATATCGCAAAGCGATATTCAAGCAGGAGGCATTAACCAGATGGCGTGGCAAAAAATGCCACGAGCCAAGTACCCTGCACTTTAGAAGATATCCCAAACCCCCTTGCATAAAACTAAACCTTCCTCCCCACCCCCACCTGCTTGCTGAACAAGGGGAACAGAGGAACCCCACTGATTTCCAATTGACTCCTTGTAGCCCATCATTCAGTGTCCTCAGGTGGGCCAGTCATCTCGTCCCAACAACCACAGATGAGATGGAGCAAATTTACCACCCTTTGGCACTTGCACCATTGGAAATAAACACACAGAGGAAACCTCTGGTTAAAATGCCTGCAATGTTCCTTTAAAATACACAGGCGCTTTCTAAGACAGCCATGTCGCTTGGCAGTTGGGAGCTCAAAGCTCCAAATTAAACAAGAGTGTTGGTGAATTGAGTGAATTCATCAGCTTCTCCCAGTGTAAATGTACACGCCAGTGTGGCCCTGGGTGTCTGTGTGCCGCCAGGAAATGTTTCCATGGTGAGAAGCGAGCCTGAACACTTAGGATTTGATCCCTTCTTCCCACTTGGCCTCTGGTGCGCAGCAGATCCTAGCCTTCCTTGTTCCGAGGTGGAAATTCTCTGCACGGGGTGAGCTCACAGCCTGGGGTTCTGGTCCCCCAGCTGAGGAAACAATGCACCTCTTCTGATGTCCTCTTCCTTTGACGTTTCGGGCCATCACAACAGGAAGGAAGGAAGGAAGGAAGGAAGGAAGGAAGGAAGGAAGGAAGGGTGGGTTTGCAAAACTCTTCAAACCAAGCACCGGGTTTTGTTTTGGTTTGTTTTTTTTTCTATATCTTCATTTTACACCTGAGGAACCCAAGGCCCAGAGAGGTTAAAGCAGCTGCTAGATTGGCACGGGTTGCCAAGGTGGATCTGGGGTTCACCCTGAGGAAGCCTGGCTCCGGAGTCCACATTCAAAATTGCTCGATTTCCTCTCTGGGGCTTCACTGTCTGGAGATGGCACAGTCAGGATGTCAGCTTGGAGAGTCTGCTCTAAGAACGGACTCTTCTATGTCATAAGAGAAGTGACTTCATGTTCCTGGTCTCAGTTTGCTCCACTGTGAAATGGGTGCTGTGATCCATGTGACAGATCCTGTTGGACTGTAATGAGGAAGAAATGATATAGAAAATGCATGCTCTGAGGGGCAGTTTAGATGTAAACACGTTTATATAGCTTTGAGATTTATTCATGTTACTTAGTCTTTGTGCCAACTCTTTGATCCGGGTCTTATCCTTCCCAACTCAAATATAAGGAAATGGATACCAAAAGGGAAAAAAAGACTTTGGTATAGTCCATGACATAAACCAAGATCTTCTGAATTCAAGCCTAAGAATCTTCTATATGACTTATGCTAAGAGTTTACAGGTTTGTGGAGGTGTGGGAGGGTAGAGGATGTCATGTTCTTTGTTTGCTTTATTTTATTTTATTTTATTTTATCTTACTTTATTTTAATCTCTCTGATCAGGTAGTGTAGTGACTTGCACATGGAAAGGATTAAGTTAGCTTGTTCTTCACTGAATGAATCATGACTGGATAGAAAAGAGGCTTGGTTAACCAGAGACTTGGGGAAATGCGAGCTCCTTTATTTATGATTGAGTTTTTGCTGAATCTAGAATCGTCCTGGAACAAAGGTACTGAAAATATATCTGACACATTCCAGTTCACGGCCTTTCTTTCAGGAAGGGAAGTGTAATACGTAAGTGAAACCTCACTGGTTGCCCAAGGATCTGGCAACATTTCCTAGTCATGCGATTATGGAACTTTTTGAACTAAAACGTGTCTCGGAAAGCATCTGATCTGACCTCCTGCTCCGTAGGAGGATTCCTCCATCACTGGCAACCTCAGTTGGTGGCTAAAGAGCCAAGCCAACCTCCCCCTATCACTTTTCAGAGTTGAAATTAGGTTTGGATTCAAGAATGAAACCATTTATAAGAAATGCAACATTGTGAAAATTCTTCAAGTACCCTATGCCTCAGTTTACTGCTTTGTAAACACACGCTTCAACACCCTCCTTTTTTCCACTTAACTACACACCTGGGAGATTGTTTCTTGTCAATACTGATAAAGCTCTCTAATTCTTTAATGCACACAGACACACACATGCACACACACCAAATTATTTAATCAGCCCACTCTCAACATAGTTTATTTCCTATTTTTTGCTATTGCAAATATTCTTATAATAAGTACTCTTGATCAGAATAAAAAGTAGCACCAACTTCATAGGTTGTTGTGGCAAATACATTCATATAAATCACTTATAAGAGTGCCTGGTCCATAAGAAGAACTCCATGAAGATTAACTATTGTTATTCTGATTTCTGTTTCTTGAATAGTTGGAATTCCTGATAGAGGGACTATTGGAGTAACGGGAAGAGGAAACAAAGTGAGAAAACACCCAGCTTGGTTGGGGAATATATTAGTTATGATTGAGCTTAGCCATGAGCAGCAGCATAAACAAGGTAGAAGTTGATTTACAAGTCCCTTTCAGGAAGTTCGTAGGCACTCAGTTCCGGGCTAAATGTCCCTCCGTGTCATCAGGGATTAAGGCTTCTTTAATCTGAATCCTCCACTTTGGGTGACCTCTGTAGGTTATCCCATGGAGCCCATTGTCCCCACTACTGCTGCAGCTCTCCACAGTCCAGCCAGTGGGAGGGGAAAAGGCTGGGGAGAGGAGCAGGGACAAAGGGCACAACTTTGCTTTTAAAACCACCTCCAGATCTGAGGGGTTTAAATTGGTGGGCGGGTGGGAGGTAGGGGTACCAGGTGGTGGGTATTATAGAGGGCACAGGTTGCATGGAGCACTGGGTGTGATGAAAAAATAATGAATACTCTTATGTCGAAAATAAATAAAAAATAAATTTAAAAAAAAAAAAAAACCACCTCCAGCAAATTACACACACCACTTTCATCCCATTGGCCAGGACCTAGTTACATGGTCACACAATTGCAAGGAAGGCTGGGAAATGTAGTTTTTAATCTGGCAGCCAGGTGCTTCACAAAACATTGCGCATCTAAGTACTGTGGAAGACGGAGAGAATAGGTATGGGTGGGTATCAGTAATCATCACCTCAGGGAGTTTGTGAAATCTGGGGAAAGGCAGTCCTACAAACTTTGCCTTGGTAAGAGAGAGTCTTGGCTAAGCTGAGAGTGTTTGATCCATGCCCCAAGGATTTTCACTAAAACGACCTCCTTTTCCCCAAACCATGGCCTCTCCAAGTCATGGTCTAGCAGGCCATACCCATGGTGGAAGGGTGTAAGCTTTGGTTGTTTAGCCCTTGGGTTGACTTTGAGACATGCCTAGAAAGAGTTGTGGACCACGTGTGGTTTGTGGAATCAGCTCATGAGACTTAAATCACGCAATATCAACTTGACTCAATATGCAGCGCAGGTCAGACCTTGACAAATTTTAGCTGCTTTTCTCCTAGAGAGAAAACCATCCTCGATAGGATCTCTCTAAGGCTCTTCTTCTAACCATGTAATATAGACCTTCTGGTTTCTTGAAATATCTAGTAAATCACATTCTAACTGATTGGAACCTATCTGTATTCATCAGAGTTCCTCCTCTTATTCTGGATCTGATCTCTCCTTTTTGTTCCAATGTGATTATGATCTAAAGTAGGTCCACCTGGATGCCACACACACACACAAAGAAAATTTCAGGCCACTCTCCCCGATGAACATGGATGCAAAAGTCCTCAGCAAAATATTAGCAAACTGAATTCCACAAGACATCAAAAGCATCTTATATCACAATGAAGTAAATTTTGCTCTGGGGATGTAAGGACTGTTCAGCCTCTCCAGGTCAATCAGTGAGATACACCACATTGACAAACTTAAAGGTAAGCAGGGAGGGGTGTTCTGCTTTCTGAAAAAGATGAGCATATTTGTACAAGGAGGGTGTCTTCTGACTGAGGCCAAATTGTGGAATACATGCGGTTGGCTTCAGTACCCTTGGGCTCCACTTCCTAAACCTCCTGTTCCCTCCTGGGCTCTCCAAACTCAAGGCTCTGCCTACTTCATACTCTGCCCATCTTCATGCCTGCTAAGCTCCCATTCTGCCAAAACATTCTTAGGTACATCATCACTAACTTCTTCAAAGATTGCTTAGCATTTTGGGCACCTGGATGGCTCAGTTGGATGAGCCGCTCAGGTCATGATCCCAGGGTCCAGGGATCGAGTCCCACATCGGGCTCTCTGCTCAGTAGGGAGCCTGCTTCTCTCCCCACCCCACCTGCCTGCCTCTCTGCCTACTTGTAATCTCTATCTGATAAATAAATAAATAAAATATTTTTAAAAAATTGCTTAGCACTTCTAGGGGACTGGGCTAGAGATAGATGAACATGTCCCTACTAAACATGCTGGCTGACTAATCAAACTTGGAGCAACAATGTAATTTTGAGGTACTAAGGCAAGTGTTAGGATTTGTTTTGAAATTATTAATGTTTGTGTCAAGAGTTTGGTAATTAACCCACCCAAATTCATACAGAGAGAAATTGTGGAGGTGGAGTTCTGACCCAGATTCTCTGCTGACCACTCTTCCCAGCCTCAAGGGCGGATTCCAGAAAGGTCAACAAGGTGACACTTTGGGGTGGATGTGTCTTTCAGGGTAGACTTTGTCCCTCCTCCCTCACAGACTTGCTCTGCTCTCTCAGGTTGAGCCCGGGTTTAGGGAATTAGCTAAATACACAAGATTTTGCCTTCAGAATTCAGCGTGAGTCTGGCTTGGAGGAAAGATGACCAGGAATCACAGAACTCTGGAGGTGAGCCAGTTTTTGTGGGAGAAATTGGAATGAGGCTGGGGCAACCTTCCCACCTCTGTCTTCTCCACAACTCAATCTGAAAGTACGTCAAATAATTTGGTTTCAGCTCCGTTTAGCTTCTTTCAACCTGAAAGTCAAAGTTTCTCTCTACAGGAGGGAAACCTGCATGAACTAAAACTGAAATTAGTTAATGAGAAGCCCTGTGAACTGAAACTGTCAAATTTCACACAGCTTCGGCTTATCTTTCTCTTTTCCCAGCCACCCTCACACCCCCACACATTCATTCAGGAAATAGGTTAGATTTAGATGTTTTCCTATTGCCAGACTCACAAAACCATCCATACACCAAACATATACTGTAGGGGTATAATGGCTAACAGTGGCAAGGAATTATGGCTGGTGTATCTACCACTGAGTTTGACATGTTGGGCTAATTAAAAGGATGATTCCATTTGTTATAGAAAGCCCATCTCCTGGAGGACTGGGCAATTTCCTAGGATACCTGGTGTGCTGGAAGGGATGGCAAGAAAATGTCTGCTTGCCTCCTGTCCTCTCTCAATAGTCTCTTCCCTCCTATGAAAAGACCCGAACATTAGGTTTACCTGAAGATGGCCACTCAGAGGACTTCCCCTGATGCAAATGAAGAGAGAAACAGCTGAGACAAATGGGGCTTGTCTAATACTAGAGACTAGGGGTGACTATGGGATGTGGAGGTTTCTGTGAGGGATTGGTTCCAGTACGTCTCTCCTGTAGCCCCAAATGCCCACCATTAGTTTCCCAAAAGGATCACCTACTCCAGGAAGTTGACACTCTGCTGGTAGCATGAGCAACTCGGCCCCCTTTGGGCTACCTGAATAGGAAAGAATAGATTTACTGGACAGAAGAGTGGGCTAGGTAGAAATTCCTTTGTTGTTTGGGTGGGTTTCTTAACCACTTTGTGCTTTACTAGAATTTTCTGTCAACTTAGGAAGGGGCCATAAGTTGATGAAGGGAGCCAGAGGGAGAGCAAATTAATATTTAATTTTTTTAAACATGTTTCTCTGTGTGTCACCTCAATTCATTTTCTTATATGTTTACCAATGGCTTTTCTGAAATTCGGAGACAAACCCAAGGGCAACTCCTTAGAAAGTACTTGAGCTGGGATTCTCTGACTCCTTCATGATCTCAACACTTTTTCTCTAAAGGAAGGGATTTTTCAGGATCACCTAGGATAATTTGCCCATTTTTACTGAAGAGCAAGCTGAGGCTAGAAAGGTTAAAAACAAAACAAAACAAAACAAAAACCCCAAATGGAACAAAACCCCAAAACCTCACTTAAAATCATATAGCTAGTTTGGATCCGAGAAGGGGAAGACCATGTTTCTTGGTTCCTAGACCATGATTCTTTCAACTACACCACACAGTTGCAACGAGGAGAATCAAAAGGCCCTTTGCAAAGGCCAATTAAAAACATCAGATTATGATTGTGGAGTGGCAGGGAGAGCGATTTCTATTTTAGCCATGATGAGGAGGAAATTACATATATGAGCCTTTTAGCCACAAGTTTTTATTATAAGCAGAATATTCTTTTCTGTTGCAAACATGAACCCAGCATCGTGAATGTTGGAATACTTCATCAATAGATTCTCTGGAGGGATGGACTAAAAATATCACAGTCCAGGTGATTCGAAAGTGTAGCCAGAGATGAGAACCATTGTAAAACTCAGTAAACATCTTTTCACTAACTCCGTGGCCTTTAAACTCACCTTAAGCTGAATAAAAGTCTTTCGCAATGAATTTAATTATCATCATTTATGCTGTGAGTTGAGATTCTGACTTTGTCAGGTGTCATCTGCAGAATTTCGCAGACAGGCCAGACTGCAGATGGGCGGTATTTCTCTTTGGCTCTGACCCATGCTACGCTTAATGCAGGCATAATTCAGAGTGCATTACGGAGAAGGAAGGAATTCGACCACACGCGCCCTTCTGACCTTGAGATTATAAGATTTAGCGTGTGTATGTGTATTATGTCACACACCCACATATATTTATACATAAAATATAGATATCTGAACACTACCTAACTGAAACGATTAGAGGGTTTTTTTTTTTTTCTTCATTTATTTTTTGGAGTCAATGCTTTTGAAGAACGGTGACATTATTTCTGGGAGAAGATTTCTTGCCTCCCCCACGGCCCTGGTGAAAATCTTGCTTGGAACAATACGTCTTCTGTGAAACGGTCTCCACAGAAAGTTGTGGAAATAAATCTTCCCTCTCACCACTCACGCTGAAGTCAAACCGAATAGAGCACAGAGGCTTTGGAAGGATTGACACTCAAAGGAAGAGGGGAGAGTGTCCTGAAAATGGTAGAGGTTGGGGGAGGCCCCAGCATAGAATTCCCTTGTGGAGACTGTTCTGTGGCACTGGGAGGGTGTGAGTTAGGCTAAAAAGAATATAAAGCCTTCCCTTAATAAATTTTCAGTTCTTACCTTTCATGCCCCTTTAGTGGAGAATTGTAATGGCATAAAATGGGATGTGGGGATCTACTTGTCCTAACTCTCTGCTTTCTGGCTGAGAGGAAACCCCCAGGCGAACCAGAGCAGCTCCTGGAGTGGTCACAGGCAAGCCTGAGGCCCCGTGAGCCGCTATGGTGGGCCCAGCAGACGGGGAAGCAGGATTTCAAATGACAGGGCAGGGTGTTCTCAGAGACACCTCTCACTATCCGGCTGCTCACGTTCCTTCTGATGAAGCCCCTTGTTCTCAACTCGTAGGGCCAGAAATCCGGAGAAGAGCCAGCTGGTTGATAGATGTCTTTTGTGAGTTAAGATACGACTGTAAATAGCATTTATTTTATTTAATCAACTTAGAAATTGCCTTCTCCATGGATCTTGCCCTTGCTACCTTATTAAATTTCACCTGATTCCCCTGCTCCCCACCCCCACACAGCGCTTGTACATGGAAGATTGACTCGAAGCCCTCACTGTGTGATAGGCACTGTACTAAGTGCTGTCCTGGTGGTTCCACTGAATCCTGAAAACGCCACCCCCCAAGGCAGGTTCTATTACTATCCCCACTTCATACATGAGGAAACCAAGTCTTAATGAAGTTAACTGACTGCCAGAAGCTGTCTTAGAGGCTTGACGGGTGAGTCCCCCAAAGGTCACCGGCAAAGACGCACAAGGTGGGCGGTTACCTTCTCACTCCCCATTCCCACCCACTCTGTGGTGAAGGCCTGGGCTCCCAGAAATTTCTTTGAAGGAGAAGCCCTGTCCTCTTGTGGTTCTTGAGGCACTTTCTGGCCTTGCTGTGTGGGTTCCTGCGACCTGACGTTCCAAACAGAGGCATTTGCTAATTTCCTGAAGAAAGCTCCAGGAAGTCTTGTCCTCTGGTGAAAGCTGTTCACAGTAGGTGAGAAAAAGGGAAGTTTTCAGACCACCACACACTTGGAGGTTTCATTTTCAGTGTTGTGTGGAGCTGACAAATAAACCTATCTGAGTTGGCTCTCCTTCCTCTCCCGCCCCATCTCCTGCCTCTCCTCTTTTCCAGATCCATGTGAATGTTTTGGTTAACTTTATCCCCTCCTGTGTTATTGTTGTTGTACCACATATTAATGTGGTGCTTCTGTAGCCCAGAGGAGCACGGTTGAGTTACAGTAACAAGCTACGAGCCCAAGGAAAGTCCTGCAGTTTTTTGGCTGGTCCTGTCCCAATATACACCCGCACATCTGGACAAGAGATCATGTGACAGCCTGAAAAGCCAGAAACATATCCTGGATACCATAAAAAATGAGTTCTGTTAAATTAAAAAGGCTTTAAATACTGGCTCAGCTGGTTTGGGGGGGTCTTTATTTCTCTCTCTTTTTTCATTGTTCTGGAATGTGTTGTACGATTTGTGATTGCTGAAGCTTTAATTTAATATTGTGAACCCATCATATCGTGAATTTGTTTGCAAGTTTTCCTGAGGTTCAGCCAGACCTTCTCCACTTTCCTAACTTTGGGCATGGCTTGTCGATTTTTGGGATCAAGGCTTCATATCATGGTAAAACAACAACAACAACAACAACAAACCCACTCTAGAATAAAAAGAAGAAACTCTCCCCTTTCCCACTTGCCAACCTTTCCCTCAAGCCCCACTCCCACCCCAAGAAATCCTTCAGCTCTCCCCCTGGCCAAAGCCTGTCTCTTTTTACATTCTTTAAGGAAGATCCTATAGGGTAGTAAGCTTTAAAATATTATTGGTAAAGAAATGTCATTGTTTTCTCTGGAAAGAATCCAGAACAGATGAAACAGTGAAAATGTTTCTTGAGAAGAACGGATGTTAAACACCAAAGTATGGTTAAGACTCTATCCCAGCAACTCAGAAAAAAAAAATATATTTTTTTCTTTTTCTTACGCAAATAAAACATTCTTGCGTTGCCCGCTGGACATATCTTTCTCTCTGATTTACCAAGATTGCAGAAACCAGGATTAAACAAGGCACCCATTCCAAAACCAAAAATCTGTTTTCTCAAACGATCCAAGACAGAATGACTTTAGAAGTGAGCATGTGATGAAAAGACAAGATAGAAAACAAACTCTGCCTTCTTTCTCTTTAAAGAATAAACAGCCAGTTAGACAGAGTGCTCTCTCTTGGTATTTGTACTATCTGTTGGTGATGATTTGTCTTTTCATTTGGAAAAAAAAAAAAAAAACTAGAAACAATATTGGTAAAATATCACCAGCTTTGGGTTTTCTAAAGTATGTGAAAACATTTTATTTTAACGTGCTTATAAGTCTAGTGTTTCTCTTTGCACCCCTGCCTGTCGGCTTAGTGGGAGCAAGGACCTTGTCTGTCTTGCTCACTGCTCAGTCCTCCGGATCTGGAACAAGGTCTCACCAACACTGCTGCTCAGCATGGGCTGTGTGTCTCTGTTTACCCCTCCACACGTGCTCCGTACCCTTCCCTACCCTCGGCAGCCTGGAGCTGACTTGTGTGGACTTTGGTGATGTTCACGTTCCAACTTGACTGGGCCAAGAGATGCCCAGAGAGCTGGTGAAACATTAATTGTGGGAGTGTCTCTGAAAGTGTTTCTAGAAGTGGTTAACATTTGATTGAGTGGATTAAATAATGTGGGAAGCCGTCGTCCTATCTGTTGGGGGCCCAGATGGAGCAAAAAGGCCAAAGAACAGTGATTTCTCTCTTCTCAAGCTGGGATGGCCATCTCTTTCTGCCCCCAGATACCAGAGCCTCTGGTTCTCAGGTCTTCTGACTCTAGGCAGAACCAACAGCCCCTAGTTCATAAGCCTTACCCCTCCCAGCTGTCCTCATTTTCCAGCTTGTAGGTGGCAGACTGTGGGACTTCTCGACTCCATAACCACATGAATCAATTCTTACCATACATATTTCTTCCCACAGTTGTATTTCTTTGGCGAAAACTGGCACACACAGGCTCCCTGCCCCCCTGGCTTTCCTTTGGATACACCAAGGTACATCAGCCTATAGGCTGGCCAGAACCTCTCAGGACCAGGGATGGTAATGACTCCCCTTCTTCTTGTCCCAAGGCACTGCACTAGCCCTTGTAACAGTCTCTTTATTGCTCTCATAAAAGCACCCACTTGACATTATCTGTTCCTATCAGTATGTAGATCTTTCTAGGGTCCTGATTGATGAAATGGACATTTATTGAATGACCAAATAGACTGAAGTTTCACCACAGTGAGCCATGCCTCTGGATCGCTGCAACAAGTCGGTTCCAGGATCATTTCATCCCACACTCCGTTCCTTAGAGATGGAGAGGGCATCATGGGTTCAAGGCTCTAAGGATGTGCTGGAGTGGTTTTTCCCCAGTAAAAATCCACAGTCTGCTCCCACGCTATCTGTACTTGGTTTTTTACATGACCGGTGATATGAACAAAGTAGTTTGTTGCCTTTAGAAAGTTCCATTATTGAATCACTTGTTCATCCATTCCTTAATTCATTTCTTTATTCATTCATTCTATAGAAATTTAATAAGCATCCCTATGCATCTTGAGATGGCAATTTTAATTTTCTCTTGCATGCCACCTGGGAGATTTTGTACAGCATGGCATTGCAGAGAATTCTGAATTCTGGGATTAGTGGAAACTGTGCCAAGATCAAGGAGTGGAAGCACATATGATCAATATTTACAGGACCAGTATTTACCATCCCTGGGTTAGATGCCACTGAGTGAACAACAACAACAAAAAATCCTAGCAACAAGGTGATTTTTGCCTTCAGCTTTGCTCCTTCATGTTAGGAGCTTCTGATACACGATAACTACCACCTCTCAGACACACCCAAATGATTATTTTATTTTACAAAAGAATCATTGACCTGCCAGTGCCTAGTTTCCTAATTGACCTTCCAGACAAAACACAAATTAAATGGAAAGCTTTTTATTCTGCTTTCCTGAAATGTAAATGGCAGGCTGCAAAGACAAGACAGTCCCCCATTTTAACTGAGATGAAGATTTGCTAACTGGTTTTAATTTCTTTTTAAGATTTTATTTATTTATTTGACAGAGGGAGAGAGATCACAAGTAGGCAGAGAGGCAGGCAGAGAGAGGAGGGGAAGCAGGCTCCCCTCTGAGCAGAGAGCCCGATGCGGGGCTCGATCCCAGGACCCTGAGATCATGACCTGAGCTGAAGGCAGAGGCTTACCCCACTGAGCCACCCAGGTGCCCCCACTAACTGGCTTTAATTACCTTTGGGTAATTTGTTACAACCATCACCCAGGAGTCAATGGTATCCTTTCTGGAAAACTTGTCTCTAGACCTCTCCTCCTGGATTTCCTTGATAAGACAACACACATGAGGAATGTTCGATCCTCAGCCTTTCATTCTTGATTACAGTGGATTTGGTTCTATATCTAGCTCAACCAATAAGACAATGGATCTGACATGCAGATTGCCTTGAATGGAACTTCTTGTGTCCTGGATGTGCATTCCTCTGGGGTCAGATTTTCTGACAGCTCTGTTTGGCACCCAATCCTCTTTCCTGAGTCCTGTTTCTTTTCTATTATCTTGCTCAGCAGTCCTGGGCAAATCACTTACCCTCTCTGGGCCTTCCTCTGACAAGAGAGGATTACCTAACAAAAGTTGATATTTACTGAGCACATAACTTGGGCCAGTCTGTCCACTAAATGCATTTTATTACATGCATTACATTTAATACCAAATTAGTACCCTGGATATGAAATAAATGGTTTATATTAGGGATCCGCAAACACTTTTCATAAAGCAAATGTTTTCAGCTTTAGAAGCCATATACCCTCTGTGGCAGTCACTTAATTGTGCCATTGTAGTAGTGAAAACAGCCATAGACAGTATGTAAACAGATGGCTGTGTTTCAATAAAACTTGATGGATGCAAGCAGGCTGGGGGCCTGATTTGGCCCACAGACTATAGTTTGCCACCCTTACTTTACATGAATTTCCCCATTAAATCTGTGTAACAATCTATAAGGTGAGTACTAATTAACTACAGCAAGTCACTTTTCTGGGGTTGCCAAGATAGGAAGAGCCAGGATTCAAAGTCAGTCTAGTGGCCCTATTTTTAAATCACCCTTCTGAGTTTCTAAAAGCCCCAAGCCCACTTTTCCCTACACTTGTCCCTGCACAGTGTCCCAGCCTGAGTCCTACCAATTCTTTCCTCTCCCTCAACCCCTCTCTCAAAAAGGCCACTGTTTCCAGGCATTCATTTCCTGTGAATGTACCATCTGTCCTCAGCCCTGGGTTTGGCATCAAGCCCAGCAAGTCCTAAATTCTCTCATATTCTGAGTATTAAGTCCTCTGCCAGACTGGGGTTTCTCTCGGTCCCCATACAATTGGAATGAAATCACCAGAGGAAACCAAAGAGCTCACATTAGAGCAATGCCTGTTCAATAACTAGGTTGAAGATCCTGTGGTTTTGAGTTTGAACCTTTAGTTCCACTCTTAACGTGTCTTGTGACCCTGGGCATATCAAAATCTCTTGGTTCCTTATCTATCAATGATGGTTAAAAACAACAATAACAGCAACAAAACAACCTGTAAGTTTGTTGTGAGGACTTGCCAATAAAAGTTTCACGCAACCATAGAGATACAGAGCATAGGGACGCCAAGCTGTCCTTTTCCATTTCCTTGTTTTGAGTCATGGCCGTAAAAGTATTTTACTCACTGTCAGTTAGTGATGTGTGCTTGGGTCTGGTGGCCCTCTGTCCCAGGTGGGTCGGAGTGAAAAGCCACAGGGAGGCTTCGTCTCGTGCTCTGGGTTCAGAGCTCAGCATGAGGGGTAGAAGTTACCACTTTCAAGCTCCAGTCCTTATCTTCTGTGCTGGGAAAAACTCCCGAAGGTGGACCTCTGGATCCACCACTCATCGGGGCCGCCATTTATTGTGAGCGAACTCTGGGCCAGGCACAACCCTGAGCCCAGGGAGTGTGGTAGGGAATAACACGCCCTAGGTCTCCTATATTCCAGCTAGACCCACAGGTACTCCATGGCTCCTCACCCAGGGTGGAAATGACACTGTGATGAGTGTGTGAGGCAAGAAAGGGCCTTGAGAACTTATGACAAAGAAGAACCCCAGACCGACGTGAGGAGGGTCCAGGGAGAGCCTGCCTCAAATGTGCCTTCCCTTTCCTGCATCCAACAACCCTGGCTGTGCAAAGGACCTGAGGACAGAAGCAGCTGGGTGCTCTGAAGAAGTGAGACCAGAGTGCTGGCCGTCTTGGGGATAGGCGCTGAAGCCAGACAGATGAGGTAGGGGCCAGATCAGGGGATGCCTTGCAGGTGATGGGAGGATTGATTTTATCTCAAAGATAAAAGGAAACGATCAAGAGGTAATAGATAGGGGGTAAGATGAATATGGATGGGCTAAGAAAATAGGGGCTCAAAAGGATACTGATGGTTCTTAAAGCTTTTGAGAGAAAAATCTGGCTCCAACCAGCTTTCTCATCCTTCTCTTCCCCACATCTCCTTATACTTCTATTTCACTTACACAAATGAAATTATTTATATAAAAGTACTTATATATTCACTTTATGTTTATATCGTATTTGTATTTCAACCCTTCTCTCTAACATACAGGTCTTCTCTAGGTCCCTTTACCCCCTACTCCGTGGCCACACCCCAGGCAACACCCTGCTCCCGCAGGAAGGTGATCTCATTTCCGTGGTGTAGGGCCTGGCCTCCTTCAGAATGAGCTGATGTCTCACCTCCTCCATGAGTCCTTCTTGGGTGGCCCTTCATCACATTCCAAGATGTAGTCAGCACTATAGACAAACGAGAAGGGGATAGTTCAAAGTCTTCCCAATCTCTCACTTTAATCTCTTCCCCTAAAGCTCTTTCCAAAAGCCCCAGCTCTGGTTTTCTCTCACTGAGAAATTATCTACAGGCCATTAAATACCACCCTTGCTCGTTCCCTCAAGATGGACCTCAGAATCGCTCTTCACATGAAACCTCCCTGACTGCTCCCATGGGAAGAGACTTTGATCTAGACCTCCTCTCAAGTACCATCCACTTACTGATTATTGTTAGTTAAGAAGACAAAATGAAACAAAACAAACAAACTTTTGTCTGGGTAGCCATCATATTCCTTAACCCATCATAAAGTTTCTTAAGCATGGGGACCGTTCTTTGTGACTCTTCCTCTATTCTTTGTCACTGATGCAGAACCCTGTAGATGTACAATAAATCACGTTTCTTGGTGGTTCTTGGTCTGAGGTCACAAGATCATTTGTGTGCCTGGCTTCCTGGGAGACAAAAGGCTTGTCACCTTGTCCCTTGAAGTCTTTCTCCCACTCTGTGATCTGAATGATCAACCCCAAACTTCCTTCCATGTCACTCCCCTCCTTTGAGCCATCAGCCTGGCTCCTCATTGGCCACATAATAAAATCTGAATTCCTTAGAACAACACCTTCTGCATTTCTAGCTGTGTTTTAGTTTTGTGCATGCGTGTGTGTGTGCACACACGCATTTTAGTTTTTACCACCGCTGTGTAACGAACTTACGTGAACTCAGCAACTTGAAACAACTCATTTACTATCTCATGGTTTCTATGTTGGGAGCATGGGCCTGCCTTAGCATGGTGTTCTGCATCAGTCTAAATCAAGTTGCCATCAAGCTATCAGCTGTGGCTGGCATCCCATCGGAGGCTCCACTGAGAGAGAAATTCTCTTCTAAGTTCACGCTGATTCTTAGCAGAAATTATTTCCTTGTGGTTATAGGCCAGAGGTCTCCCTCAGCTACTAGATGCCTCCTCAAGTTTCTTGTCCACTTACTTCATGGCAACTTGCTCTCTCATGACCATCAAGGGAAGGAGAGACTCCCTGCAAGTCTTCCGGGAGTCTTATATAATGGGATAGAATACTACCATGGCTTTTGCTATGTTTTATTGGTTAGAAGTCAGTCATAGGACATTTCTATTCGCAAAGAGAGGATTATATGAGGGTATGAACACCAGAGGGAGAGGATCTAGGGTCTGTTAGCCACATGTTGTATCTCTCTTCACTGCTTCTAGAAAGCAAACTCCAGAAACACCAGATGTTTCTACTTCTGTAAGCATATCACGTCCTTTTACATCTCGAGGAATTTACATATGCATTTGTATCTGACTGAAATGTCCTTCCCTACTTAATGTCTCCAGTAATTCTTCCCCAGTATCCTTTATCCTAAAAAAATTTAATCAAACCCTTCTCTGCAACACTTCTGTTCTCTGGGCTCATTCATATCTACAGTCATGCTCCCGGTTTGTCTATCTCTGTACAACATAGTACACTATAGAACAGAGCATAGAAACCATACAATATCTAGAGTATTAGTCTGTCGTTTCTTTGATATTCGGAAGTATGTGTTCTTTTCTCTGTCCCCAGTGATCGCATCTAGTATGTGACTGACAAAACTGAAGGATGTGTGAAAGGTGGCTTCTTTTTTTTTTTTTTTTAAAGATTTTATTTATTTATTTATTTGACAGAGACAGAGAGAGAGATCATAAGTAGGCAGAGAGAGAGAGGAAGGGAAGTAGGCTCCCTGCTGAGCAGAGAGCCCGATGGGGGGCTTGATCCCAGGAAACTGAGATCATGACCTGAGCCGAAGGCAGTGGCTTAATCCACTGAGCCACCCAGGCGCCCCGAAAGGTGGCTTCTTTAATGGGATATGGTCATAAATCTAAAGTGAAAGGTCTGCAACCCTTTTGCTCTCATACTCCCTAAATAAATTCTGAAAAGTTATTTACCCTTTCAGATGTTTTTGAGTGGATATCAATAATTGATCAGTTCTTATTAAATTATCCTGCTGTAGCAAATGTGCCCCAAATCCTTGTGGTTTATAGTAACAGAGTTTTATGTCTTGCTTACGTGATACTTGGATGTAGGTCATTTATGGCTCTGTTTCTTGTGTCTTCTTCTTTCCAGGATCCAGGCTGAAGCAACACCTGCAGTTTGGGACATGATATTCCTGTTAAAGAACAAAAGAGCTCTGGGAGAGCCATGTGATAAATTTAAAGCTTCTGGGCTGCTAAGGCCCACATCACTTCTCCTACATACAATGCCAAAGCAGGTTATATGGCTCTGCCTGACTAAAGAATATTCCTCCTATGAGAATAAGGCAATAAATAAGTTGAAGCAAAAATAAAATCAATCACAACTGATAAAACGTTTTAATCATAGGCTTTATAGTTGAAAATGTTATAATTTTGGCATATTGTGTATGTGCTTGAAATACCTATGTTCTGTTATACAAAACCCCTTTGGGAAAGGGGAGGATTTCCAATATTCAGTCAGATCAACCTTGCTTTTGTTAGAAAAACTGACTTAAATTTCAGTTCAAATACATTTGTTGATGGGTTCCTACGGGAACCATTCATTTCTAATTCATAGATAGGTAGATGGTCACACAGATAAAGTCACAGAGCTCTGTCAACAATGGTTTCCTGAAAGAAATAAGGTTCTGCCCCTTTAGTTATCTCACTAATGTCTTCATTGCTTTGCTGTCACGGGAGTTCCTTTTAGAACAGTGGATGATTGAACTGTCCTCTTGTTTGGCATCCCAGAGCTTTCTACTCTGGTAATTGCCCAAAGCAAGACTTGGATGGGCAGGAAATAGACCCTATTTCTTCTGGTACCTAACTGTGAAAGGGACATGAGGAGCAGACATAGTCGCCTGGAGGTGCTCGGTTAAAGAGTGTTTATGGTTGTTGACAATCTGGAGAATGATTCTCTCAAATTATTCACCCTCCTGCCCCCAGGAGTCTTTGGGCCCTGAGGAACACACACACACACACACTTAGTTTAAAGATTATTTCTGTAAGATATGGGATGTTCTAGGTAGAGGTGAAGGGGAAAATGAATGGAAGAATCTCAATGAAAAAAAAGAGCCAGAAAGAAGAAAGTAGAATCAGAGACTCAAAGCATACAGAAAAAGTGTGAACATTGAGAAGTAAAAGTTTTCCCTTGCTAAAGCTGGCCAGGGAGATGGTATGTCTTCCCCTTCCTGGAGAGGAGGAGACACCAGAGATGGGGGCGGGAAAGGAAAGAGAACTTGAGGGCTTTTCCCAGAGCAAGGGGTAGCATGAGGGGAAGAGTCCTGGACCCCAGCCCATGGAAGAAGAATGTGTTGGTACCAGTTTGAGGAAACATCACGTACGTGGTCTCTCTTGTTGATTTCAGAGGAAGTTTTAGAAATCACTGATTTCATCTGCTCGTCACCAGCATGATTAATATATGTTTCAGGACACACACACACACACACACACACACACACACACACACTTATTAATGAAGCCCGTATGCCTTGTACAAGAAACAGATCACAAAGCTCTGGAAATACTTTTCTGGGACATTTCCTGTCCCTGCCCCCACTGCTCCATCACCCACCACCCACCGCTTCTTTTCTTTCCTTTCTTCACCTTCTCTTCTTTCTTCCCCTCTTTTTGTTTCCTGCCCTTTTCCTGTCCTTCCCTTTGATTCCCATACTCGTCCCCAACAGCTTTCCCCTGCCTCAGTTTTTCAGTCAGCAACTGACAGATTGAGAGAGAAATAAACATACTCTGCACCTCACCTCAGAAAAGCTCAGGAAGATGTTAGCTTGGGAAGAACATCATTTTTGGGAAAATGAATCAAGGTGATACGGTATTACCAAAAGTCTCTGGCCAGGTATGATGTGGCACAGCATCAAAAGGCTTCTTAGGCGCCTTAGTCATATCTAGATTTATTATTTAAAAATATGTGTTTGGATAGAACTGTAGGATGCCAGAAAGGGAAAAAAAAACTTGGAAACCATCTAATTCAAAATGCTCATTTTACACAAGAGGAAACTGAGGCCAAAGAGAGGAAATACTTTGTCCAAAGTTCCATAGGACTAGTGATTTTCCACCACATAATCTATTACATAAAGGAAATGTTGGGACCCATGTGTCAAAAGTCCAGAGGAAATCTGTTAAAGTGCACATATATGTACAAAGCAGTCATAGTAAATACTGCAGACAAAATGTGCACAATTTTTTTATCTCCTTTATTTGTTGAGGTTTTAACTGAATATACTCAGCTCCCAGTTACTTAAGAATGGGATACTTATGGTAACTGGGTCACATGCTTGCCCACTGTAACCATGTGGCTAGATCACAAACAGTGATAAACATCAGAGTAGTCTTCTTAATGTTCTGAGGCATCTATTTCCTACCTTAAGCAAAATCTGCCTGATATTAGGATTAGCCAACATGATCAATCCCCCTAGGAAGCACTGGGTTGGGAATTAGAAGAGCTGGGTTCTAATCCAGCCCTGCCACTGGGTTTTCTTCTGAATGGCTTTGGGAAGTCTCCATCCCTCTCTGGCAGTGGATTTCGACATCTGCAAAGTGTGAATAATACCTCATCAATTGTGAAAAGTTAGTGAAATGCCGAGTGCAAAGCACATGATAAATGACTGACTGCAGCAAAAACGGGAGGGACTTTAATTTTTATTACTACCTGCCATGGCCATGAGAACCGTGGAGATATATATACATGAGATGTCCTCGCGCATTCTCTCTTGTGGAAGTTCAATCTCCATCTTGTGTGTTCCTCTGAGCAGCCCCTTGCCATCTGAAGTACTCCCCAGTCCCCTTCCCTGGCTCCCCTCAACCCACTTTTCCAGTTCGACCTCCATCTTACCGCCACCCCCCCAGCATATTATGAAGTCTGCTCTTTTTCTCCTGTGTGCGAATGGAAGGTTCATATGGGTAGGGACTTCTGCCTTTTTCCCAGGGCCTAGAACTACCGGTGCCTGGCTCCTAGTTCCCATTGAATAAGCACTTGCTGATGGATGAATAAACACACGAGCTCCTAAGGGAACAGGACACAGCAGGCGATGAAGGAGCCATAGGAGGACGAAGAGGGGACTCAGCGCTCGTGGTGATAGCCTGCTGATCTACAGATGCAGATTTTGTGGTCTGAATGCATGGTGTGAATGCCCAGAGGCAGTTGAGCAGTTTTATCAGAGTTTTATCTCTAAATGTCCAGGCGCAGAAAAGACCAGGACAGTTGAGTGTCGGTGGCTCACCAGAGAGACCTGGGGGAAGCTAAGATGGCGGGGAGGAGCCTTTCATTCTCACAACACTCTGGGAAAGCAGGAGAGGTGAGGGGATGAGGGGGTCAAGAACAGGAGGCAGATTGGCCCATAGCCCATAGAGACCTTTCATATCTCTAAGTGTGAACCCACCTCAGAGAAGCAAGTCAGGACCTGAGGCCAACTAACTGTTTCCCAAACTGGGAAGCCTGTCAATGGCGGACTATACATACAGGTGACAGTTATAGAAACTTCTGGAAGCTTCTGGTTTTGGGAACCAGGTAAAAGAACTTTCCCATAAAAAACATTTGAAACACTGAAAGGAAGCAAGCACACTTGGTTCTTCCTCTGAAATTTGGGTTAAGGGAAGAGATCTCTAGGTGACCTTGCTCTGAGCTGATTTTCAAGGTGTTGGGCTAAGAGAACTGGTCATTACCAGAAAGTCAGCTCAGGATCCTGACCTCTTTGGTAGTACACAGGCTGTATTGTAATGTATTCTGCCACACTCTATATATTATTTAGTGTTAGATATGTACATGTGCACATACACACGCATGTAAGGAAAAGGCCACAGACTGAAGCAGGCCAGGAGGGAGCGGGTGGGGATGTCCCAGATGTCCCAGTGAGCAGTGCTTACTGTGGACAAGGAGCCTTGAGCTAGTCCTCTCCTCATTCTGGATTCACAGCACACGGAGTGGGTCTGTGGCACTCTGCAATCCAGCTCAAGGCCCTGCTTAAAATGATCTGAGCAGCACTTCCAAGAAATGAAAGAAAATAGTGAAACACAGCTAATCCCTGCCTTGGACCCAGGTGATCATGCTTGCCAAATGCCCACCACCCAGAAATCCACTCTGCTAGCTGACACAGGTTGTGTTTGCACGTTTCCCCCTGCCATGTACAGTCCACAGACATGGGTCTGCCTTTCAGAAATTCCTAGTCATTTTCTTTTCCATTCTGGTTTTGGGGCTGGGCCTCCCCAGGCCCCCGGATACATCCATTAGGGCCTGCCCTCAGGGATCTGGGGGATGCTAACCTGCAGGGTCAGCTGGCCTTTGCCTGGGCCTCTTCTCTCCTGAGGGAACAGATGACGCTTCTGGTGGGTGTCTGAATTTGGCAGATGGGGAGGAGGACATGGGGCAACCTGGTCCCTGGGGCTCGCTAGGGCCTGGGAAGAGTGTGGAAGAGCCATCCGCCCTCTCCAAGATCTCATTCACAGCTCCCAGCTCTTCTTCGGTCAGTGGCAGGATTTGGAGAAGCTCTTCTGGTGTGGCTATGGGATTCCTGACCGCTACACAGTCCTCCTGCCTTAGAGCAATGGGGCCCATATTGGGATCTTTCAAGTTTTCTGTGACAATCTGGAGAAGCTGCTTTTCTCCTCAGGTTGCTTTCTCGCGCCAGCCAAGTCATGTTCCATTGAGGTCATGGGAGATGGATTATTTTACACAGGCATTTGCAAATGACAGCTCAAACTGGAATCTACAAGTAGGTGTTGATGGCAGAAACTCCCAGGCATCTGCTTCCATCCCTTTTGTACCCCCTTCCCCAGCATCTGCTCCACACCTTCTGGGCTTGCAGAAACTTTCTGTTCTCCTTTGAGTGTGTCTTCTCTGGCACTCAGCAGGAGCTCTGACACATGGAGCCCAGAGCTGGGGGTAGCCGGGAGACTCAGGGTGCTGGGGGTCATCTGCCTGGGACAGCGGGTTCAAGGCTGAATGGCATTTGGAGGAGCCCATGGTACCAAAACTCACCTGCCAATTGCCAATGTATGGGAGGAAGACCACACACCACTGTTTTCTTTTATAATACACTCCCTCCTTGCCTCCCACCTCATGTTAGAGTTAATGTTGTGCTATATCCGAGGGAGTTTTTCTTGGCACAATCATGGACTTGTCTCCATTTTTTGATGTAAGCCACAGAACAAAGGTTTGCAAAGACAGTGAAAGGAAAAATGGGGTAACCAGAACCAAATCATCTCCTCTACCTGCTCTATCATTCCCCACCCCTCTGAGAGGTTTAGGTAAGACCATGGCTTCTTCCTTCCTCCCCTCCGCTCTGTAGCTTGCCTCTCCTCCCCTAAACTCTTTCAGACGTTGTGTTTTTCACTAGGAGAGTTTTAGAATAGCCCACGATAAAGGTTGGACAATTGTGCTAGGTTTTATTTTGACATCACTTCCCCCCTCTCCTTAGAAAACTTTCACTTGAATGAATCCAAAGGCGCTAAGTCTGTGAATGTAAAGAGCACCATAGCTTCTCTCCTTTCCTTACCCAAATTGGTGGTCAATTATTTCGGTGAATTTATGCCCATTTCTAAAACTCTTCCAAGTCTGGATATATAAAAGCGTATATAAAAATAACATTCATTTTTAACAACAACAGATCTAAAAATCAGATCCTGGTATCTTCCTCAAAAGCCTCCAGGACCTCATGGCTATCTGTAGGATAAAGAAAGTCCAAAGAGTCAACCAAGTGGCTAAGTACATTTGCATAGGTTGTATACTGCACAATACCAAGGTGCACCATATTCTGCTCAACCATATTAAGGCCCAGCAATAAGCAAAGTTTTCAAAGCTCTTCACAGTGCATTTTCAAGCAACTCATCTAATTTTAGCTTCTGTAAGCCTATAGGTATTCCTTTAATTTTAGCCAGTCTGGTCTCACTATCTTTAAACACACCTTGGAGTTCCTACATCTTGGCCTTTACACAGACTCTTCCCTGAGAATGAGGGGCACAGGTTCCTCATTTCCACTCAGCTGCATCTTCCCAGTCTTTTAAAACCTACGTTAAGTTTCACCTTCTCTGCTCACAACACCTGGAAGCCATTGCCATTGCTTCTGAGCTTCCAGAGTACGTGTTGTCAGTAGGCCCCTTGAGACACACTGCACACAGTTAGAATTTCAGTTTTCTTCCCAGGAATTCTCTATCTCCAACTAGATTATGAGCATTTGAAGACGGAGGCCACAGTAACATTTCCTGGATTTCCTACAGCACCAGACACAGCGCCTGACATACAAAATTGTGCTCGATAGATTGTCGATCTACTGGCTGGTTGGTTCAAGTTGCTTTGTGAAGAATCCACGCACCCTCTCTCTCACCCCCTTGTTATTTTATTCCAGTTCCCGGAATTTCATAATAACAGAGATGGTTCCAGAAAGCTGATACAGGCCATTTCCTCCAAATAAACCCATGTTTTCATATGACAAGCTGTGGAGCTTTCTATAAAAGGAACCCTCTGTTTAGGTCCCATCAAACATATGCCAGATAATCAGGATAATGAAACAAAGTCCATTTATTCAGTGCTTACCGACGGTATGCCCATGGACTAAATACTTTACATACATGATCTTATTTAATCCTCAGCAAACCAAAGGGTAGATACTTCTATTTTTCCCAGCTTTATAGATGAATAAACAAAGCTTCCAAAAAGTAAAGCAGTTTGAGGGAAGTCACGGAGCCAGTGAGCAGTGGTCTCAGGATTTGAACCCAGTCCTTCTGAATCTCCAAGGTCTTAGACACCGGGCTGGTACACAAGGTTTCCCAGGTCAGGTTTACAGCCCTCTTTCTTGACGGGCGTCCTGGTCGTAAGGCACTCTGTGTTCAGAGCTGACCTTCATGTGGCCATAGGCCTCAGTGCTCATAGCGTGTCTGCCAGAAACTAGTTAACAGGCCTTATCTTGAAGCGATTGGACTAGGTCCCTTCCTGTTCTAAGAATTTACGAAGCTACAAAAAAGTAAAGACACGGCCCTTGCTCTCAGGAATTTACAGTCTTGTTGGGGAGGGAAGATATAATCCTTGAACGGAGGAAGAGTTGGCTAAGCAGTTAGTCCCAGCCAGGTGAGCGGTGGAGGTCGGCAGCTGCAAGCACATGGGAAGGTCCGAGAGACCAGCGCTGTTTCTCTGTGAGCAGAGTGAGCTCCGATCAGTCAGCAGAGGGATACCTTTTCTTGAGGGACAATGGGCTTGAACCTTCTCAACAAGGCCGTGCCAGAGGAGAGAGCAGTGTCTATCGCAACCCCAGGATGTTTATTGGCCGGGCCATTTTGACCCTTCAACAAGATGTTTCTTGAGCAAATTTTTTGGAATTTTGGTGGGCTCTGACCTGCAGTTTTCACTTCCAAAATAACTTGACTTTTCTAAAGTGGTAATTTCATTTTCATGATAATACTAAACTGAAGCCACATGATCTCTAATTGGAAGCAGGTCTTGGGCCGCGGAGTTGCCAAGAAGCAGTAAGAAACATGCTTATTCTACTAGTTTGCTTGAGGCACTCAGCATTTTTGAATGCCTGGGCAGAAATATAGTTTTTTAAATAAAGCCAATCCCTGAGAGAGGAGGGGGTGAGTGGAGGGGAAAGCAAGGCAGGGTGGGGGTGGTAAGAAATGGGAGAATGGGAAAGGGTTGCTTTTTTTCCCCCCCTTCTTTCTTTCTTTTTTAAATTCAAAGTAAGGAAAATCATACTCTTTATTTTTGTACTTAAATTTCACCATGTGTGTCTGCCATCTCTGGGTATTGGTGAAATCGGGGTGTGTCCTGCATCTACTGGGGTGAGGGTGGGAACACACTGATGTTCTTTCCACTTTCAAGGTTGCTGTCCTGATTTCCTTCAGGCCAGCGAAGCACAGGGCCCTGCTTCAGGAGATGCCCTGGGAACCATTCCTTTTTTTTTTTTTTTTTTTTTCAAATTTTCTTTCCCACATCACACTTCACTTGTTCTATTAATTGCATCCTGATGAGAGATGCAGTAACTCTTCCTCCAGTGGCAATTGGAAGATTGTTTTAATAAGTCTCTCCGCAGGGAGACAAGAAAGCCATCCCAGTTTTTCTTTTCACAGCGCAGCAGAGTGTGTCCCAGGGAGGGCTCCAGAAAATACTGACACGAAGGAAATCTTTTAATGACGTTTTTAAAAAGAAGCAAAACAAACCCCTCTCTGAAAACAGAAATTATATAACGGATTAAATGCACATCGGAAATTTCTGACGGAAGCCAAAGCTGTTTTCTAAATACAGTTGGGAGCTTAGTAAATCACATGGTGTTTTCAGAGCCTCTTCCTTTCCCCGCTGCCCTCAGTTTCCTGCGAGGCACCGTTTTAGACAAGCTCGCTGGAGGGGACTCCAGGCTCTGCGGCGGGGTCCCACCCTGCCAGTTAATATCCGCCTGCGCACCCGGCGCCCTCCGCACCCACGCTGGCCTGCAGCCCGATGGGGACTCCTCCTCCAGGAGGGCAGCGCCCCTCCCTGCGCACACCATCCTTCCTGCTGGCCCGGCCACTCCTGGGCTTGGCGCCTTTTTGCCAGGGCTGCCCATTGCCTGGGCTGTGCCGGAAAAATCCCTGGCACGATCCTTATGCTCCTTTTCCCATTTTGCACACCCTACGAACGGCAAGATCTAAAAGGAAGTATTAAGAAGCGAGAAAGGAAGGGCCCAGTGAAGGGGAGAGAGAAAGTTCTAGATTCCAGCCGGTAACTGCGGCCTGTAAAAAAGCCACTGCACCCTGGGCTGGGAAAGGGTAGCTCAGAACTTGGGTTGAAAGAGAAAATCCCCGGGGTGGGGGTGGGGAGCATACTTAGAAATGCAACCACAATGCCTTAAGATAGATGCGACTCAGTGACTTCCCAAAACATGGATTTCAGATAAATATCACCTTTTGTCTTTCCTATACTTTTCACTTGATTTTTCTAATATAGTCACTGACATTTTTAATGTAAACCCCGCTGTTACACACCCACTTCAGTTTCCAGGGAAGGCGCGCAGGTGCTGAAGGTTCGGCGGGGACATTTGCTTTCTCCTGACGTCCACGGGGACCCCTAGGCCCTGAAGCCCGAAGAAGCCAGAACATCTGGTCCATTTCAGCAGTTTATTCGCAAGTTCAGCCTGTCATCTGGATGTTTTGTCTATGCAGTGCCAAACATCTGGGTTGACATTTTTTTAACCAGACTTACTAGATGTTTTGGCATTGTGTAGACAGGAATTCAATTTTTAAAGTTATTTCTCTACTCATCTGAGATCCTAACCGATGCTCTGGTACAATGAAGGACAGAGATACAAATGAAGGCCTCCTCCCCAGTCCCTGATTAATTTACAATTTTGGAGTTGTTTAGACTACTCTAAATCAGTGGTTTGACTGCTTTCCTTTTTTATTAGATGAACTTTAAAAAAAAAAAATTTTAGTGTTTTACTTTTTATTTTAGTCAGTGAAATTGACCAAAATAATATGGTGTCCTCATCTTCACAAAATGCAAACTTAGATGTCCTAAATTCGTTTTAAGATAATTAAAATTTTAATGTTTTCAAGCAGTTTGAAAACATAGAGGCAGGAGCTTAAAAACAGAGAATTGACTCCTGAAAATAGTTTATGAGGATTAAGTTACCACAGGATTTTCATACTTATTTGAGTAAGATTGTGAGATTCTGGAAGGGAGATATGATTTTTAAAAAGATTTATCATCTAACAGGTCACAGTTGTTGTTGGGGATGACGGTGGTGGTGATATCGGAAGACAGAATGTGAGTTTAATTTTTTTTCATTTATTTAGAGTTATTTTATGCTGTTTATCTTTCACTTGGATGTTCTAGACTGTAAGTAAATAAAAATGTGATTTGTACCATGAAAACTGGTGTTTCACAACACTCCTGAACTAGAAAGACCTTTCTTTTCCCCCAAAACAGTAGGAAAAGTTGAAAACTTGCTAATTTTTGTATGTTAAATAGTTTCAGTCTTGGGGGAAGGAAGAACTAGCTATCTGAAGAAAGCCTTGTCCCCACATTGGATAGGTTTTTGCCATCAACTCTGTGTAAGCCTTGGTCAAATTCCTTTTTAGTTCATAAAACCTAGTGGAGGCAGGGGGAAGAAAGAATGGTGTTGGTTGGGCTGGGAGATCCATGAGGTCAGAGATCTTCTTGTAAAGTGAAATTTTCACAACAGTGTATTATCCATGGATAATTGCTAGTTGGTCTTATGAAGGGGACTGAAGTCAGAATGTCCCATGTTGCCAGCTTGAGCACTCTGCTACCGTTTTCAGAGTCCTCAGAAATTACTATACCCAGCAAAGTTGTCCTTCTGAAATGAAGGAGATGTAAAGACTTTCCCAATAGTAAAAAAAAAAAAAAACCAAACCCAAACTGGAGGAATTGATCACCACTAAACCTGCCTTATAAGAAACTCTAAGAACATTCTATAAGCTAAAATTAAAAGTTGCCAGTTACCATGGTTAAAAACATATGCATGTATAAAACTTAATCAGCAAACCAAAATATGTAGTCAGAGTCTGATTCTCTAATATTGTAATGTAGTATGTAAATCAAACTCTAGTTTAAAAGTTAGAAGACAAACATATTAAACTGTAACTATAATAATTTCTTATCAGATGCACAATATCATAACATTAAAATCCTATAATGTGAGAGGAAAGTGATAAAAATAAAAAATATCCTCATGATTTTGAAGTTAAATTGTTATCAGCTTAAAATAAGATTATTTTACATAAGCCTCATGATAACCACAAACTCAAAACCTATAGTAGATATACAAAACATTATGATATATATGTCAACAAATTGGAAACCTAGAAGAAATGGATAAAATCCTGGAAACTTAGAACTTGTCAAGACTGAAACACAAAAAAACAGAAAATCTGAACAGACCACTTACTAGGAAGAGATTGAATCAGAAATCAAAGACCTTCCAACAAACAAAAGTCTAGGACCAGATGGTTTCACTGGTGTATTTTTACCAAACAATTAAAGAAAAATTAATACCAATCCTTCTCAAAATATTAAAAAAAAATAGAAGAGGGAATACTTCCAAACTTATCTTACAAGGTCAGCTTTACTCTGATACCAGAACCAGATGAGGACACTATAAGAAAAGAAAATTACAAGCAACTATCCCTGATGAACATAGATGCAAAAATCCTCAACAAAATTAACAAACCAAATTCCACAATATATTAAAGGGATTATTTACCGTGAGCAGGTGGGATTCACTTCTGAGATGCAAAGATGATTCAATATCCACAAATCAATTAGTGTGATACAACATATTACAAAGTTCAGGATAAAAATAAGTCATCTTAATAGATGCAGAGAAAGCATTTGACAGACCTCAATATCAGTTTAAGATAAAAACTCTAAACAAGGTGAAGATAAAGAAAATATACCTCAACATAATAAAAGCCATATACTGTATACTTGCTGTATAGCATATACATATACATATATTTGCTGTTTAGCAAGATAACATCATACTAAGTGGTGAAAATCTTTTTTCCTTTGAGTTGAAGAGCAAACAAGGATCTTTACTCTAGCCCCTTTTATTCAACATAGTCCTGGAAGTCCTAGCTAGAGCAAGTAAGAAAGAGAAAAAAGTAAAAAGGCATCCAGATCAGAATGGAAGAATTAAAACTGTCTCTATTTGCAGGTGACATGGTATTCTATACAGAAAACTCTAAAGACTCCACCAAGACACCATTAGAAGTAATCAATGAATTCAGTAAAATTAAAGGATACAAAATCAGTACATAAAAATTGTTTCAATATATTAAAAATTCAATATATTAAAAATGAGACATCTGGAAAAGAAAGAAAGAAATGGTTCCATTTACAATGACATCAAAGACAATAAATATTTAGGAAAAAATTTAACCAAGAGAGTAAAACACCTGTAAACTAAAAACTATCAGACATTGATGAAAGAAATTGAAAAGACACAAATAAATGGAAAGATATCTCATATTTGTGGATTAGAAGAATTACCCTTATTACCCAAAGCTTTCTATATTTGATGCAAATGTTCAGTGCCATCTTTTTTTTACAGAAATAGAAAAACAATACTAAAATAACATGGAACACAAAAGACCCTGAATAGCCAAACAACTACATTATTCAAACTATATTACAAAGTTATAGTAAACAAAACAGCATGGTGGTGACATAAGAATAGATACATAGATCAATGGAACAGAATGGAGACCCAGAAGTAAACCCATACATATATATTACTAAGGAACACAACCCAAAACTACAATGAGATACCACCTCACATCTTTTAGAAGAGTTATTATCAAAAATTTCTTCTCATTAAATTTTTTATAACCTCCCTTTAATTTTTGGAGTCATTTTATTACATTACAATGTTGCAAACTCAGTGCCCAATGTTCTAAAGTATGTAATTACATATGTAAGTATATAAAGAACACCAACCATCAAGAAAAAAGAAGCATAAAAGGGATTATCCACATTGAAAATTCATTGAAATGTATATAAATAATAGAAATTAAATACTATATAATTAAATCTAAATCTAAAAAAATCCTACTAGCAAAACAAAATATAGGTTATATGATATTCATGCACAGTAATCCCAGTTCATATTCTCTTGTTTGTTTTTTTCACAAAACATTGACAGAGACAATAAAGTTCCACACAGAAGCTACATTCTTCATAAACCTGGATTACAACAGGAGATTGTGGGACTTGACTTTGACCCTGGGAACAGATGCTTATTCTCTAGGGCCACATGAGAAATGAAGGTTTAACAAACAGAGCAGATTCTCCTAGGATGACATTTTCCCAAGTTGAGTTGCATGGACTGAATGCAGATGCTATTGCTTTCAATATATTTTTTTTCACAATGCTTAAGACATAGACAAAAATTTGAGGTTTTTTCCCCCTCTATATTCATTTATTACTATTCCTTTTGGGGTTGTCCTCTAAAAGTAGAAGGCTAGGACCAATCTTGCTAAGGGACATCAACCCTAAATTAGAACTCTCTGCCTCTTTCCCAGGTTCCTAGTCAAAATTTTATCATAAATATGAATGAAATCATCATTATAAGTGTGAAATCAGGTTAAAATGAATCAATGAATCAATGCCTCCTGTGCTACCCACCCAGCTGATCACTGCAGGCTCCAAAGTTTGACTGACTTCTAGGAAAGATTCTAGCAATCTATCTTGCCCTTGGCTCTGGGATTTGTCTTCCAATAAGCTTCCCTTCCCTTCCTAGAATGCAAACCTGATCACTTCAGTCACACAGGTCTTTTCCATCTTTAAAGATTCCTCTCTCTATTTCTGTGATGCAAGAGATGTAACAGAGCTTCCATCTTATTTTTCAGCATTAAAACTGCTCTTGCTCTAGAAATGGTGAATGACATTTTGAAAAGATCTTAAAACTAATTCTCTGTAGTCTGACCTTCACTTCCTTGTGTAATGTCCCGTGAGATCTTTAATCTGCTAAGCTTTCCCACAGATCTCTGCACACATCACAAATGCACAAATATGCCCAAGGCTACCAGGAATGAGAAGAGACAAGCGCTAGGGTGTTCTCTAACTCAGGCAAGGGAGAGAAACTCAGTGAGTCATCTGATTGAAATAAGACAGAAACTCATTAATTTTCGTTATCTCCCACAGTGTCTTCAGTCTACAAGGTCTCAGACTGGCAAATCTCAGTTAATACTAAATTAAAACATTTGCTATCAAACTCAATGGAATTATTTAAAATGACAGCAAGGCTATGGAAGCACAGAACCTCCCTGCTGAGAACGTTCTCTTTATGAGCTCCTAAACCCGACTATGAGAAGAATTAACTTCCTCGTATAGCAGTTTAAAAGAAGTCCTGAGGAAATGACTTTTTCAAAATGTTATGTCCAACAAAAGTAAAAATCTCCAAATTAGTAAGTGATTGAGTCTTTTGGAAAAGAAGTTGGAATTCTCCCAAAGGCAACTGGGTGACAAAATCTCAGAATTGAGGAAGATACAAGAGAACATTTAGCTTGATCCTTTTATTATGCTTGGAGTGGTGCAGTAGCCTATATTAACACCCCTAGCAACCTCTTGGTCCTTCATTCTGTCTTTTTGGTAGACCATTGGTCTTTGCCTGTCGTCTTTCTTCCTAAATAACTTAAACTCCTGGAAATTTAATTTCTCTGGGTAATTAATGTGGCTAATCAAATGCTCTGACCCTTTAAAATCCATTCCATACAAAGTCTTAGTAACAACTGGGGAAAAGCAAGCTAAGAGAGAAACATGGGCAGTTCAGTCCCTAAACACACAGATCGTTAGCCAGATCTTCATGACTATAAGCAACAGAAGAAAGTTAAAATAAATTAATTTGGGGAAAAATATGCTTTAGTAAAAATAATCTCAAGCCTATGATGTGAAAAACAGGGATCTAGTTATCCTTGTTAGGGATAACTTGTATCCAAGTTTTAAGATCTGGCTCTTAGAAGCACAGTATTCTGTCAAATCCAGCAAAAAGGATGGGCACCATCCAGCTCTGTTCCTACATTGGTAGGACACAGTGTGACATCAGCTCTCTTTCATTTAGTTCTGAAGACCATTCCCTGTTCAGATATATTATAGTCACCACAGACATGTAAAATGTCCAAATACTATTTTGCATCATTCCAATCTAAGTCTTTAACCTTTTCAGGTTTTTTTGTTTTCCACAAGAAAATTATAAGTTTTGTCCCCTAATCAAAAGCCAGTTTGAGATTTCAATTAAAAATGGAGAAGGAGAAAAAAACAAACAGTAAGGTGAGGAGAATGAATAAAACTCAAATTATGGAAGACTGGATAGATTCCATTTTTAGCTACTCAATGGGATAGTTGGTAGCCACTTAAAATTATTCAGATATTTGTTTATTGACATGAAAAGATTTTCACATTATGCAGCTAAATGAGAAAAAGATTACAAAATGGAAGGCCTGTTCTTTTCAGGCTTTTACAATTGATTGCAAGGTGTGAAGGAGTTCTATTAAATAAAAGGATCATTTTAGTTCGATTAAATAAGGTGATTATTTTGGCTCCAAGGGAATACTTATGGAAATCCACGAATAGAGGTTCCCCAGGACATCCTGGGAACAGGCATGTGGAAGCTATCAGACCCTGGGGACAGTGGAAATACAAAACTCTTGGGTGTTATTTTAAGTTATTTCATTCTAAGTCCTTCGACCACTCCATTTTGTTTTGCAGAAAAGTTTCAGGGTGTCAGGGTGTATATTTCAATAAAAATCAGTTTAAAAACTTTAATAAAGAATGGAAAAGAGAACTAGAGCTTAAAGTGAGAAACTTATTTAATATGTGAATATAAGAATATTTTTAATGTGCTTATAATTTCTACTTATTCTTTCAACTCTGTTTTTGTATGTCTTAATATGAGAATTGTAATCACCTGAAGATCATGTTATTATGGTTTCAATGATTACATATCTTTAGAGATGTAATAACATTATTTGTTGAACAATTACTAGGTACCGGGCAGTACACAGATTTTCATTTTCTCTCTCTTATTTTTGAAGATCTAGCCAACAAATAATTATAAGATACTGTTTTTGTACTATTTTTCTGGACTCCAAATGTAGAGTATTGAAGAATTTCGTGTCTGCTTTGTGGGCTTACAGTCTTTCTTGGATGATAAGACTAGACAGCTATAATATGTTAGAAAGTCAAATTTCCTCTGAAGTAAAAATAAGTTATTAGATAATGGAAAAGGATGGGGGTAGGAGAGTGACTATTTTAGTTAGGACAGTCAGGGAAGGCTTCTCTGAGGAGGTGACATTTGAGCTGAGGCCTACTGAGGAGGGACAGCAAAATGGGGAAGTGGATTTCAGCTGAGTCCCTGAGTTAGGAGTGGGTTTGGTGTGGTGAAGAAATGGCAAAATGCCCAGGGTGGCTGGAGCAGGATGATTGAAGGTTGATGAAGATGAAACTTGAACAGGCACTTCTCAAAAGAATATAAATGAATGGCCATTAAGCACACAAAAGAGTGCCTAACATCGTTAATCATCAGAGAAATGCAAATGGAAATCACAATGATATACACTATTCACCTACCAAAATGGCTAAAGATAAAAATGCTGTTGATATCAAGTGTTGGCGAGGATGTGGAGAAACCAGAACCCACATACATTGCCGCTGGTAGTGTAAAGATGGGGTTAACAGACTTTTGTCAGCCAGGGGTACCATAACAAGGTTCCACAGACTGAATAGCTTAAAAAACAGATATTTATTTTCTCACAATTTTGCAGGCTAGACGTCTGAGGTCAAGGCGAGGGCAGGATTGGTTTCTTCTGAGGCCTTTCTCGCTGGCGTATAGATGGCCATCTTCTCCCGATGTCTTCAAATGGTCTTCCTTCTGCATGAATCTGTCTCCTGATCCCATAAGGGCAACAGTCATATGGATGTAGGGCCCATTCTGATGACCTCGTTTTAACTCAATTACCTCTTTAGAGACACTATATCCAAAAATAGTCACATTCTGAGGTACTGGGGATTGAGACTCCAATGTATGAATTTTGGAAGGACACAATTCAATTAATAACACTTCACTCTGAAAAACAGTTCAGCAGTTTCTAATAAAGTTAAACATACCCCTATCCTATGACTCAGTAATTCCACTCAAGTATTTACCCAAGTGAAATCACTTTGCCCCTGCGGCTACTAAGTGCCTTATATAAAAATATTCATAGTAACTGCATTCATAATAGTCTCAAACCTAAACGTCCATTAGCAGGTAAATGGGTAAATTGCACTATATCTATATAGTAGAGTACCACTCATCAATAAAAAGGAATGATCTGTTGACACATGTGACAACACAGACAATCTTACAAATATCATATTAAGTAAAAGAATCTATATCACAGAAGGGTAAGTGCCAGACAATTCCATTTCTATGGGATATAGGCAAAGTGAATCTGTTGCCAAAGAAATCAGAACAGTAGTTACTTCTGGCTGGGGAGGGAAGGGGTATTGACTGGGCAAGAACTTCCGGAATCATGGAAGCATGCTATATCCTGATGGAGTGTGTTACATTAACATATGCCTCTGTCAGAATCAATCACAGTTATATCTAAGATTGATAATATGTAAATTATACCTCTATTAAAAGCTTAAATAAATAAAAATCTAAATAATTACAATAATTGCCTGAGAACTGGTACAAGACCAAATTGTTTTTGTGCAAGCTTTGTTTACAAAAGTGTGGGCAGGTGCTCTTGGGGCCGATCTGCTTGCTGGCTGTGCTGGCCCAGGGCAACCTCTGGGCCTGTAGGTCACCTCTTCACCTTCTCCAGCTCCTCAGCCAAGTATGAGCGCAGCTTTGTGCAGAGGATCCCCACATTCATTAGGTTGGAGCTAGTGAGAGCTGCACACATGCCTCTTTGTTTTGACCTCTCCCACTTCACTCCCCTCCTGATTGCCCACGCTGATGGCAGACAGACTCATAGAAGCCACATAACCCACTTCCCTGGCTATAAGACGTACCTGTAGCACATATCCCATTCTTATGTCACCATGAGCCATGGGGAAACTCGCAAAGAGTGGAAATCATTTCTAGGGAAAAAAATCAGGGATTGTGAGTGCATGTATTTGACTTCCGGTATCTCTTTTCCTTTCTGTGTGACCTTAGCTGAGTCACTTAACCCAGGTGAACCTACAAAATGTGTGGTATCACCTCCTCTCATTATCTTGCTGAATGCCCAAGGATGATACAGAATGTCAGAGATGATTGTGATTATTTCGTTCCCACCCTCCAGGAGGTGGTCTTACTCAACCTGGGGCCAGGGAGCGAGTGGCTAGGCCTTTCCCAATCTGTTTTTGGATCCACTCAAGACCTTTAAGTCAGAAGGAGGAAAAGTTAAAATAGAGGCTAAATGGAAAAATGAGGATCGCAAGGGAACAGGAAACTTCACATGCTGTGGGTTTTCATTTCTCATGTGCAAAGCACATTTTCTCCAACCTATCATTTCTGAAATAAATGATCCACAATCATTTAATGTGAATGCATCCCAGACCTGGGTTGGGCCCATGTAATTTGGAATTAGAAATGACTGACGGGTTGACAGGAAAGTCCTGCCAATAAATTACATACATCCTGTTAGCACAGTCTCATACCTAAAAATACCTTCAGAGACTAAAGAGAAATTGGCAATGGCTATGGATTGACTGAAAAAAAAAATAACCGTAAAAACTAAGCAAAATTATATCCATACTCCTCAAGCTGTAGTTAAAATTAATTTGCTTTTTGACCAAAGTCAGATATGCCAGTGCAACACTTCGGGCACTGCATCCATTCTGTGAAAAGTTGGGTCGAACTAGATTTTTGGTGTTGCGTAGACTCAGAGGGTAGGATTTGCGTGTTTTTCTTAACAGAACTGCAGGCTACTACCCTCTCATAGATGTCGGCTGCGTGACTCCATGCAGTGTTTCTGTTTCAGGAAGAAGAGGTGGGTGACCGCAATAAAGATAGCAGGGTTCTCGTTCTGGGCAATCAAATTTGCTTATTTGTTTCACTGACTCGAGCCAAAAAACAGGACTTTTAATTTCTGTAAAATCAGCCGTTGGCTGCCTCATAGCTAGAAGTCACTTTTACACAATTAGACAAGGTAAAAGTCGCCCAGAGGAAGCAATTTGGGGCTTTAGACCTTTCCAGAGTGTAGGAATTGCCTTTTGCTTCCCTGATGGAAGACCAGCGTCCGGTTGCAAAGGCGCTCAAGGTGAGCATAATCTGGGCTGAAATTGGGAAGGCCATTCCTCAGCCACCGCTCCCCATCACTGCTGCCAGTTCAGGTCAGGAAAAGCTAAATAATTTGTTTAACCCGAACCTCCTTTCCTACCTTGAGGGAAAACTCCTATAAGCTCACTGTAAACACAATTATGCCATGTGGGGCTTTCATTAATCTAGTACAAACCACAGCCTGACACACACTGGGCAGGGTATACTTGATTTTTTTCTTAGCTCATTTTCAGCACCAGCTTATCCTCACACTTCTTACCTAGAGGTGGTTATTTGTAGAGTGTGAATGTGGGGGAAGAGAAGAGTTACCAGAGCCAACCTTTGCTGTTGCAAAAGCATTTCCCAGGACCCACAGACAGGCATGGGTTATTAGGGTAGCCTTTGAAGGGACTCAAAGTTCATCAAAAAGGGCTGAAGGCTCATTTTATAAATGAGAGGAGTGAGTCCCAGAGGTCACCCAGCCAGTGAGTGGCTTTCATTCATGTAACTGTTTATTGGACACTTACTTTATGAAGATATTGAGTGAGGCATGGGGATGCAGTGGTGAATAAGACAGCCATGGTATCTATCTTCAGAAATCCTCTTTCAATTACATAGCCCTGTAGTCCCAGGCATTAGCTAGCTAGAGCCACAGCTTTGAGCTGCAGGAAAGCTGGGTTTATCAAATGTGTTCGATCAACACCCACAATAGCAGACACTTAATATTTCATTTTAGTGCGTGAAGAATATTTATGTTTATACATACAGGATATCCTTGTACATAGCTTAAAAAAAAGTGTTACTGTATATTAAAAAAAGTTCCAGAAATAATATGTTTATTAAGGATGATGAGCTGTGGTATTTTCTGTTTTGTTCTGTTTTTTTAGAAATCCTGGCTATGACCCTCTGCATTAGAAGGTGAAGTTTTGGTTTGTAGCTGAGCATTCCCTGAAGCTTAGGGGTGTGGTGACATTGGTAGAATTGTGATTTAATGAAGGCTTTCGAGGATTTGAAGGATTATGGTGTGGAGGATGAGGAACCAGATGCTTTTGCTTGCTTGAGGCACTGGGGACCAAGCTGGAGGAAGTGGGCTTAAGTAGTAATGGCTGTGATTTAGAGTAGACAGGGGCTGCCAACAGGACCATCTTCTGGGAAAATGCCATCTGATGGAAATGCATGCAGTGGGAGAATGGCAGGTCCCATAGATCCTGCAGCATGGAAGTTTAGGGACCAAGCTCATTGGAAAGTAGCCATGTGCCTCAGCTGCAGCAGGGACCCAGTACATACCTCCAGGGAAGCATGGCACATATGCACAAGTTCAGGGGCTCATGAATCTAGCTTCTGGGAGGATTATCCACACCCTCCCCCAATCTATAATGCAAGCCCTTATTCAAGCCATCTTGTTCAGTGAATTAAAGGAGAGACAAGGGAATACAGCATTATTCACAATAGCAGATTGGTTCTTTTGAGTTCTATGGAGTAACAGGAGATGCAGATGTGATTTGGAAAGGAAAAAACTAAGACCCAACAAATATCTCCAAATATTAAAAAACAAACAAACAAACAAAAAACAGCGACGTGGAAGAATGAGTAAATCTGTTACATTTCTTTGGCTGATAAAACTAGTACCAACAGGTGGAAGAATGAGTAAATCTGTTACATTTCTTTGGCTGATAAAACTAGTACCAACAGGTGGCTGATAAAACTAGTACCAACAGATGAGTAAATCTGTTACATTTCTTTGGCTGATAAAACTAGGGAGACAGAATTTAAGTCAAAGTGAGAAAGAACTTTCTAAGGAGTAAATGTTGCCCAATTCTGCAAGTGAAATCCAAATGACCAATTTTAAGCAATGATTAGATCCATTTGGTCACTCACCCACCTTACTGAGTTCCTTCTATGTGCAGTAAGTATACTGTGTCAGCCAAGGATTACATTGACTTTAAGGGTCTTATAGAAAAAAAAATCTGCATTGATTCAGAAATAGAGTTTGGTAACTTCTTAGATTCTTTCCAATTCTAGAATATTCTTCAAGGTTGTTAAGTGTGTATAACTTAGTAAGAATTATCTGCTAATACCATATGTGATGAGGGCACACTTGAATAGTTTTTCCATGGCTGCTAGGAGCAAGGACTACCACTGATAGAAGTGATCAATATTTCAGATTTGCTTAGGAAATTTTGGATGACAAAGAACCTACCTTGCATTGTTATCTTCAGGTGTTCCCTACTTCTGATAGGATAAGTCTGAGTTGCTTAGCCTGGACAACTGATCTACCCAGTCATTGCGATGTCATATCTCTCTGCTCATTCTCCTCCAGTGTTGGTGCCTACACTCATTCTTTCAGCTTTTTGGCAGTCTCTCCTCTCCTCTTCACTGTGCTTCTCATGCCCACAACTCAAATCCCTCCTCCACAAAACCTTCCATGACCTGCTTACTCCACACTCTTCTTGCTCACTGCACACCTGCACACCCTATCTCTATCAGTAATTTGGTACTTACATTGTCTGATGACATCTCTTGGGTAGATTTTAACTTTGAGCACACGTATAATTTACCTCGCCAGTTGGATAACAATCTTGTAGGCAGAGGCCATTCATTCTACTTTGTTCTATACTCTTTTGCCACAGGGCAAAACATGCCTTCAATTCATACAAAGTTGACTGCAAGTGAGTAAGAGCTTTCATCATCCATTCTTGTTACAACACAGTCACAGCTCAGGCCTATTATTTATATGAATGGAGAAAGTCTTGTAGATGACAATACTGAAAACATTTTTAAGGTGTCTGTGGAAGACATATTTTACCCAGGTTTTGGACAATAGGTGTTTTTGTTTTTATCTTATTTACTTACAAATGCTCTTATAGCATTTATCATAAGCTAGGCACTAGCTACTCTGGTTCACAAACCTTTAAAAAGCATGCCCATTTTTGTTTTCATTTTCCTTGTCTTGACCATTTAGCATGGCATTGCGTGGTCATCACATGTTGTTCATTGACTTCAGCTCAATGTATTGGTAAAGAAATGGAATTTGGGAAGGACCATAGACTCTTCTGTGTCTGTCTTCTTGTGCATTTGCAGCTGTCTGGAATGAGCACACCCCTCTGACTCTTCTAGCAAGACTTCTAGTATTTCTCCACAGCCTACTTCATTTTACCACTCTCTGTGCCCCCACTGTTTTCACATAGGGCTCTGCTTTTCTACTTCTTGAACCATTTCAGAACTGTGGCCTGTGGCTCTACTCTCCAGGAGTTTTTCACCCAACAGTGGAGTGGAGGATGGGCCTTAAGAACATTCTCAGAAAGAATATTTCTTCTTGGAAGGCTGTCTCATTAATAAACATGAACATGGAAATGTGGTACGAAATGTGGTCACATCGCAGAGAAAATCAGCTTTCTTCTAGAATCAGGGAAGTTTAAGAGGAGTTTGTTATTAAACTTTTGCCTTATACAACCTTCCTTACCTTCCCCACATCTCTCTCTCACACACGCATACATATGCATGCACACACACAGTATTTTTATTTGGGCTATCAGATATCTTAGGAGCTGTAATTAAGTTAGAGTAAGTTAGAAAAATCTATGTTCTCAAATATAGAATTCAAACTCTCATTTTCTGGAAACATAGTCTCTTTCTTACCCAATAGATAAGAGAGGAGAGAATTCTTGGATTTGGGTATTTATGACCTTAGTTGGTAATCTCTGCATTTTACAGATGAGGAACCTGAGGCCCAGAGAGGCTAAATCATTCACCTGAGGTCACAGGTGCTTTTGTGATGGAGGTGGACTTAGATTTTCCATCTCTTCTTTCATGGTTGGTTGCTCCTCAAAGAGGAGGAAGACAAATCTTGATAGTTCACAGATATTCCTTTTCCTTCATAGGCTCAACAACAATGGTCATGCTCTGAAGAAAAGGGTAGGTTGACTGCTGTTTTATTTGGATGCACTCACTCTGGGATTTGTTTTGAAATTGATTGGCACTGACTGCTTCCTAGTATCACAATAAGCTAAGGCTGAGTTTATTCTCTTGTTATTCAAATTGCATACTTTTCTAAGAGGCTCATTAGATGGAAAGTTTGGGAAACCAAATAGGTTGGATCTTTCAGAAAAGTTAAAAACACACACACAGAAAGAATGTTTTCCAGATGACACAAAATGTAATTATTATTATTAGGGGCTGATCTTATGGATCCAAAGGGAACACTGAAAGTACCAAGAAGGCTTGTAGGGAGACCTGATTTACCAGCTCTTGCAATGAATCAATGTAATTAAATTTGTTTCAGCAAGCAGAAAAAAAAATTTTTTTGGACAAGGCAGTGTCCTAGACAGGATCTTTAGATGGATATAAGAGAGAATAAGACCTGGTCTTTGCCTCCAGACGCTAACAATCAAATGGAGAAACGTGAAGACATTTGAGAAATATTCTCTACAATCATGCTCCTGGTTGAAGAGAACAATTTTTTCCCTTAAGAAACTGATTCTTCTTTGGTCAAAGATATACAGATCTTTATTCTTCTTAAATCAAGTTCTCATATTTATTTTTTTCCCTAACCATTCTTGAAAGGATCTACAACATCTGTTGTAATTGGAATAACAAGTTCCAAGCATTTCCTTTGGGTAAATGTGAACAGTTTACCTGTGAGAGAGCCTTTAAAGATATTACTTTATTGGGCAGAATGTTTTTTGTCAATCTTCATCCAACTTTTTCTAAGCTCTTATGAATGGGAAAAAGTAAGGGAGCCATTAGAGAAAGACCACTGCCATTTTGTTTCTCCTTCATTATTTTGTAGATATTGGTAACATCCCTTCTCAATGTTCCTGACTGAAGAACATTACATTATTTTAGTTCTCTCAATCCCCATCTGTGAAATACTTTAGTCCATCCTTCATTTCTCACTCCCTTACCCTCTTCCTCTTGTTTCTTTTGCTTTATGTTCTCTCTTGTCCAGCTCATTACATCTTTCCAAGGTAGGAGAATGAGAACAATGCGAATTATGCTATTTGAGTTGCACCATGCTTTCAGGAGTTGGATAAAGTATCTGTATTTTTTTCAAAAAAAGCAATCATGCTGATGATGTGCCTGGAATTTTATTGGTCTTTTTGGCCCTGGGTACACATTGGGATGATGTCTTCAGGGAATAGCCTATAAAGTTTCTGCATTCCTTTCTTCTAACCAGTTACCTGTGAGGATGCCAGTTGGGTTTTGGACCTAGTGGATGCCAAGTGTTTCTTTTTGTTGTTGTTGGGCTTCCAGCATTCATGCAGAAATGCTGATATTTTTTGGCTTACTTTCCATCCACTTCCCACACCTGCTGGTTGCCTGATTAGGTGTGCAAAGAAATTGTCCCAGTGTTTCCTATGCATATGGATTCTCTCCAGATCCCTCTAATAAGACTTCTGAATCCAAGGCTTACATCCTTCTTGTTGGAAGCTCATTCTGTTAGAGTGGAAGGCACTTCAGCATCTCATCTAGTAGTATCAGTAATTTTTCTTTGTAGTTGGGAAAGCCTTTTTACAAACGAAATTATATTTTATTTTTAATTTTGAAAAGATTTATTTGAGAGAGAAAGTATGTTTGTGTCTGTGTGAGTGGGGGTAGGGGGTAGAAGGAGAGGGAGAGAGAGAATTCTCAACAGACTCCCTGCTAAGGGTAGAGCCTGATATGGGTCTTGATCCCATGATCCTGAAATCATGACCTGATCCAAAATCAAGAGTTGGATGCTTAATTGACTGAGCCACCCAGGCACCCCCACAAATCAAATTTTAAATTTTAAATGAAATATCATTGCAGAAGCATTAGTTTATGTATTAATGTACCTGTATGTGTGTGTGTGTGTGTGTGTGTGTGTGTGTGTGTGTGTAAGACAGAGTGAGAGAGAGAGTGATGCTTGGCTCAATAGTGGCATCCGCCAGAGTAATTATGAGAGAGGAAGAGATGACTCTGCTTTTTTTCCCCTGGTTTTGGTTCTTTTGGACTTCTCACAGTATACATTCGGGTGATTTAAAGATTTTTTAAAGAGTAACTTTGGCTCAATACATTTCCTTTTATGAGCCAATCTTAAGATCTTATAAATATAGATGCTTGGACTGAATTAGGGACAGGGACTCATCCTGTTCTCATTCCTGTCTCTTCCCTTTCTTCCCTAATACAGGTTCAAGGAATATGGTTTTTTAAGTCAAAGAACTAGACTAATTCTATTTTATATTAAAGAAAACTTGGAATTAGAGATAGTGTTGACTCCCTCAAGGTCTCATAACTGGTTAGTATGAGCAAGAAATCAAATTTCTCCCCCCTGAGACTCAAGACATTGCTCTAGAAAGAGCATATTGTCTTTTCCTTCCTACTTTTGGTTTAAAAATCTTCTCTACCACTTTGTGAATATTTATTGCTCATGATCTGGTACCTCTTTAGTTCAAGCTGAGATCATACTTCTATTGATCTCCCTTTAAACTCTACCCACTTGCTAGTGTCCAGAACATCACCAACCATCCATATCTTCCCATTGTTTCATGCACTGAAGCTTGGATTGATCTTTGCCAACCACATATCTGGGCCCTGCTCATGATGTGAACGATGGTTCTAGAACACCTTGGGCATTAAGTCTATCTAGTGTCATGGCTTTCATTAATTATCATCTATCTATCACTAGATTTAGGGAGATATTTACAACCCTGTGTTGGCCCTGGCCCTGTGTTAGGCATATTACAAAAATTATATTAGTTGACACAACAACTTCTGAGGTAGGTCCTGTTTTCTGTTTTCCAGATGAGGAAGTAAGGCTCAGAGAGACCGCACAGCAAGCAGCAGAGCTGGACTTCGAGTCTAGGTTTGTCTGACTCTAAAGCCTAAGCTTTAGACCTCCAGGCTCTTGAGACCAACTCTCAGTCATTTGGAGCCAGGACCTCCTTACACCATCTGCTCCCACACTTATTGTCTAAATAACTGTAAAGATGAAGGGAACGGTATGGGGTGGGCTGCTGCTTTATGAAGCAGCCTAAAATGATTGTAACTCCAGTTTATAAAGTAAAGACTGTGGATGGGCTTTTTCATCAAATTCTGAAACACTAGGGCAAATAGGCAGTTTTGAAGCTTAAGGTAAGGTTAGAGCAAACAAGGAAATAATACTTCTCCTAGCACGTAATAAAGTTATGGAACTCATTACCCTGAGAGGCAGTACAGACAGGAAATGTAAATGGATTAAAAAAGAGTTTGGGCAAATTTATGAATGACAGAGTCATAAAAGGCTTCTAACAGAAGCTGGAATATACGAGGTGTGACTATAAAGCAGTGAAAATCTTTTTTTTTTTTTTTTAACAAACACCAGAACTTGTACATCCAAATAAATATATATTTCCTTCAAAGCAGTTGCCTTGGGAGAATACATGCTTATTCTAATATTGCTTGCTTGCTCAGACTTTGGAGCCTATAGGAATTTCAAGGTTTGATTTCACCTGCCTTCCCTTTAATAGATGAGGAAACAGAACCTTAACACCCTGATGTAATTTGCCCGCAGTCACACAGAAGCCGTTCCAGGCTTAGAATCCAAGCTACCTGACTGTTGCTTTATTGCCCTGTTCACTGCCTCATGCTGTCTCCTGTTCTAGACTTCTTCAGAGTTTGTGACTAATTCTTCAGGATATCCTAATGGTGGTAATTCTTCATCCTTTGTGTATGGGTTTCTGGGAGAGCCAAAACCGGTTAGATTTAAGGGTATGAGTGAAAATGTTTGTTCAAGTTCCATATTAATATTTTTGTTTGAACCTGAACCTTTTTTTTTTTTTTTTTTAAAGAAAGAGGCACTAAAATCATGTTCTTTTGCTTCCTGCAAACTGGCTTCCTGCTGGCCACCTCTGCTATCCCTAAGGAATGCATAACACACCTTTACTTTTAGGTCACTTCATAGGCCAGGTCTGAGTTGAGTTACGGTGGCAACTTCTGTCCCATGTCAGGTAATGAAAGCACAGCCAGGGGAAATTGCGTGCTCAAGACAAAAGGAAGTGAGCAAAGAAGCAGCTCCTCTTGGGACAAGAGGAGATGGCTTTGGAGCTCTCAGTAACCCAGGAAGGAAGGCTACCAGTACCCCAGAGCCCTACTTCAAACAGATCAAAGACATTTTGAATAATGAGGACAGAGAGGAGAGACTTCAGAAAGCAGGGCTAAAGCCTAAGCATAGACAACCATTATCATTGCGAAGATAAAAGAGAATTGCAGAGATCGGATAGAAAGAGGAGAGATGGCTGATCCCCCCAGAGGCTGCAAGCATGGGTACGGGGGATGGATCTCATCAAAATCCAACCAAAGACAGAAGTCACTGGGAGCTCATGGGTTTGTGTTCATTCATACTCTGCCAGTTGAATTCACTTTGATCACCAAATATCCTTTTCATTTGGACTTATAAGAAAAATAATGGGAGAGGGAGAGCGATGGAAGGAAGAGACAGGCAGAGAGAAACCCCAAAGTCCATGAAGCATGTTAGACCAATTTCGCTAAGGCTTGAAAACATTACTTCTCCAAATGGATTCACGGCCTTGAACCAAAGCTAACAAAGAAAAGACAAACATGTCACTGAAAGTAACATGTTGACATGTGTTGATGTCTTAGCCAAAATTTATAACATAACCCAGAAGGAGCCCTTGAGATGCCTGGCCATGCTTTCTGGTTACTGGGGTGTTTCTGGGGAATTCTGGTAGGAGATATCCCAGAAAGGTCAAGGCCAGCAAGGAAAGCTGGAAATAGCAGCTCTAGATCCTAAGACTGGGGCTGTTTAAAAAAAAAAAAAAAATTAGCCTTTGTTTTGCAATGTTTGAAGCAGACATAGCAGAAAACCTGGTTAGGATAGAAACGGAAAAGAATGGTTACCAGATTTGATTAAATCTTTGGAACAGGATCTGTAAGAAGATCCTGTGCATGTTTGCACACACACACACACACACTCACACGCATGCACGCTGAAAATGCTTGTACAGGCAACCACTGTGCATGTTTGCACTGGGACCTGAGCAACTCTGTAGGCAGTGCAGGTAAGGATCTGGCCGTGCAGTTCTTGTGCGTAGGTGTGCAGAGACACACGTGGCCCACTGTGAGTGTGTGCACAGGTATGTGTGTGTGCACACACAGATAAACACACACTATCTCATGCAACAGAATTATTATGGATCCTTCTTGGGTAAGAAAGGAGCGGGAGAAGTTGAGCCTTAGCTGTAGGTGCGAAGTTGCTAATGGTAGGAAACTGCTTATTTGCAAAACTTCTACAATTCCACTTAATCCCCAATTGGCTCCCACCCAACCCCATACAGCCTTGCAGATTTAGCAGAGATGCAGAGGTTTAAAAAGGACCCCCGGATGTTATTTGGGAAAGGCCCTCCCTTTGGAGGGTCCCTACTGGTTTCCTGGAATGAGGGGACATCACTGCCTCAGCTTTGTAGATGGGCTACTGGGGAGGGCACAACTTGGAGCAGCACCGTCATGTTAGGGCACAGTTTTGGGGATGGGAGGTTGGCTTGTTCTACAGTGTGGGGAAGGTGTAGATGTGGCTGTGGTGTGCTTGCTGCTTTTACTTAAGAATGGATAGTCTTCTGGCTCCAAAGTGTTTTTTTGGATCTTACTCGCCACCCCTAACCCCCACCCAGTTCTGTCTTGCTGAGTAGCAGACTGGATAAGTTCCTCATCTTCCTCCTGATCTTTGGCAGATACAACTCTGGATCCTTGGTAATCACAGGCCACAGTGGACCCAAAGGTGCTTTGAGTTCAAAGAGGAGTCTTCCTCCATCTCCATGCCAACATTTGACTACTGTGCCCTCACCTGGGATCCAAGAGACCTCTTTTAAAAAGTAGCAAATATTATTTCTTTAAAGAAAACCCATTCATTTTCAAATTACAGTGCATGTTTCAAATTAAAAAACTAATCTTGACAGACACTAAGAAATGAGGTATAACCAATGCTTGCCAGACCTGAAGGGGCAGAGAAAGCACTAGAATCATCTGACCCATGAGTAAACTGAGGGTTAGAAAAAGAGACACCTACCATCCTGTCTAGTCAGTCTCCTGTAAATTCTTCAAGTGGGGTAAGGACAGACTGTGAAAGCTTGTCCTTCAATAAAAATAAAGTAAATTCCTTGTCATCCCTGCTGCTTCTCCATTTCAAGAGTTAAATAGAGAGAGTCTCTTCTGGCTCACCATGGCCCTCTTCTTGAGTTTAGATGACAGATCATTGCTTCATGGGCTCAAGTTCCACATGAAAACTTCATCAGTAAAGAGCAGTGGGGATATATAGAGCTTCGGTGACAATTTCAGAGTCCCACAAGCCCCAGCAAGAACTTTGCAGCCTGAGAATACCCTCGAAGGCCAGTGCACTCTCTTCTAGAGACTCTCCTCTCTAGATCTTCTTGCCCAATCTCAAGAGTTTCTCCCACCCCCTCAACAGCTGACCAGGTTTGCATTCTTTAAATAATCTAAAAGGAAATGGAAAACAGAAATGGGTACCATGGATCCATTACCTGGCCTCCTTGAAATCCTTGAATCTATGTGGGTTTGAGAAAAATAGCACCTGTCAGAAAAGAAGATTTTTCTTGTAGCATCTTTTCATACTTCATGTTTTCTTCATGAAACCATTTTATCCCCCAGACCCTTTTCAGACTAGTTCTACACAATAAGCTGCTGAGACATGAAGAGGAAAATTAAGGCATGACATGTCAAGGGACTTGTTCAAGCTGACACATGACCCTGGACACTCAGAGGAGAGCGGAGTCCTGACCCAGGCATGGGGTAGGGAGACCCATGAGTGGATGACCTCAGGGCTGGGCAGCTAAACCTCCTCAAGTCCTATAGGAAATGTGGGGGAGCATGTGGAATAGAAAACCAAGCACTCAAGCCAACCAACAAGCATGGCTTTGGGGTCCTGGTTCCGCCACTATCTTGCTTTGTAAATGTGGGCCATTCATTTAATTTCTGGACCCCATCTGTAAGATGGGAATAATAGTGGGTAATATGGCAATTTGATTTGGCATTTTGGTAACCATGGCAGAGATTTTGGCATTTGTACCAAATTTTATGAGAGTAAAAGAAAAACATCAAAATGCTACTTTTTTAAAAGATTTTATTTATTTATTTGACAGAAGAGATCACAAGTAGGCAGAGAGGCAGGCAGGGCAGGGGAAAGCAGGCTTCCCGCTGAGCAGAGAGCTCGATGTGGGGCTCAATCCCAGGACCCCGAGATCATGACCTGAGCTGAAGGCAGAGGTTTTAACCCACTGAGCCACCCAGGTGCTCCTCAAAATGCTACCTTTAAAAAATTATCAAATAGGGGCTCCTGTTTGATAGGAGCTCTTATCTCCTTTCAGAGATAGGCTGAGGGTAACATATCAAATGGAACGTTTAATTATATGACTTCTGAGCTTTCTCAAATGGGCTCCCTTTAAAATGCCCTTCCTTGGGGATGAATTCCATAGGTTTGGGGGAGCCTTAAATTAAATAATGTCTGTAAAGAACATGGCACATAGTGGGTGTGGCATTTGTGTGAGCCCTCCTCCTCTCTTCTTCCACCCTCATCCCTCCTTCCCTCTCTCCCTCTGGCTGACTTCAGAGCCCATGGTCTTGACTCCAAGCTTAATATCTCATAAACAGCCCTGTCCTGGTACAGAGAAATGGGCATTAATTTTCTTGGCATCCAGAGGGCATGTGGCCATTCTACTCAGTTAAATGATTGAACCCTTCCATCACCTTTACACACTTTTCCAAGAACCCTTTATATCGACTCTCCCCCTTTGGGGGTAAATAATAAATCATTCATTTGTCCCCAGCTAGGTGGAAAGAGAGTGTAAGACACTGTCCAGAGGTCTAGGAGCTCTAATGGAGATGAACTGGGCTCATGAGGAAAAGCTAATGTACTGTAGGAGCTTAATTAAGGGTCACATGTCACAGGATGGGCCAGGGAAACAAGGGCGGGAGCAGCTCAGCCAATCGAGAACCCATGTCAGCTTTGTTCATCTGAACTACTCCTTGGGCTCAGAACCACGCTGCTCTGGGTCCCACCTAGCACCTAGAAACAGGCCCGTGGGAAAAGTTCACATGCTACAATTATTTCAGTATTTTAATTTCAAATTATCCAAATTATCCAAGTGTAGCAGGGATTTTTTTTTTTTCCTTCCTATAGCCTACTATTTTTTTAAGACCCCATCCCTTTTGGGAGAGAGATCTTTAAGAGAGACATCCAAAAGTGACTTTTGGTGAACAAACTTATGAGAGTTACAGTGCCATTAGCCAACGTGGGCAAGAATTTTGCTGGGTTTGCAGATGGCGCTGTCTGAGTCTTCCAAGGCCGTCCAGAGGTCTTAAAGTTCTTCCTGTAGACAGGGCTGGGCCTGGGCAGGCAGAGGGTAGGACAGTCCCAGAGTTTGAGGGTTGGGTTGCAGAAGAGCAAAGTGGCTGATTTTCACTCTGACATAGACCATCTTGCAACTGTTTTTGTCTCATCAACTAATTTTGATCGCCTTCCTACACTCAAAAATTTATTTCTCCATCATCATTCTTAAGGCCTATAGTGGATTTCATGGAACAAAGGTACCCTTTTTAATTTTTAACTTCGCCATTTGTCTTTTTGGGTCACTTGCCATAGAGTCTTCTGACCCTCCTTGCATGGGTTAGTGAGCTGGGGGAAACATGGGTTGCTGTCAGGTGCCCCTCCCAGGGGTCCATGTTGGCCTGAGCCCCTTGCTCCTCACAGTGGGGCAAGTCCCAGGCCTCCATGTTTGCAGCCACAGTACCCATGTGGCATTTCAGCCAACACACACAATTATCCTGTCTCTTAATTAGAACCCTCTCTTTCTACCAGAGAAAGCCTCAGCTGCTTGTCAACGAAAACATATTTGTACCATGGCTTTAAACACACACACACATAAATTGCCAATTATTCCCCATTCATAGACTCTGGCAAGACACAGAGGAGAGCTGTTTGCTTTCCCTTAGGCCAAATTAAGACTTGCCTTTCATGGCAACTTATTTGTGGGAGTAATTTTCCACCTCATTTAATTAGGCTAATTGATTCAGCAGTTCTGTCGAGGGGGGACACAGCACTCGGTGCTTGGGGCAAATTACTCCCGTGCTCTTTGGACTCTTTGAGCAATGACCTGATTAGCTTTCCTGTTTTCAAACCCAGGTCAGCCCAGACCCTGTGTGTCTGACTTTGCGGCGCACAGGTAAGTACCTGTGGAGAGCCACTCATTTATTAAGTGCTTTGAAGAGAGCTAGGTGCTGAGCCTCGGCGGCTGATTCTATCCAAGCAACAATTAGCCCACTGAAGCATGAGAGTGAGTTGTAGTAACCGGATTCTGGGGAGCTGGGGAATTGAGCAGATTCCAGCACAACTTGGTATTATCATTCTCATGAACTGTTGGTCGAAATTTTTATAGGGGTCATGTTCTAGTACATCCAGTTCATGAATTGTTTTGAATGATTTTTAGGAAAAATAAATAAGGGTTAAGTCCTTGGATCTTGCTAAATGACAAATGAGTTTCTGCCCCTTTTCCAGGTTCTCCTTTTTCCCCCTTTTCTGATGAAGGTGTGTTTCATGCAATGTTGGGTGTAGAGAAATTGGCTACACGATGAACAACCAATATTTGCTGAGGCCATCTATGGCCAGGCACTGTCCTTGACTCTATCCATTTATTTAATACTCATTACAACCTTCTAAGTTAGGGGTAAGTGGGTATCCCCACATACAGACGAGAAAACTGAGACGAGAGGTTAAGGGACTGACCCAGACATATACACCTGGAGAGCATGGAGGCAGTTCTCCAAGGCTGTGCTCTTTATAACCCTTCTAGAAAATGCTTGTGGGTGCAGAAAAAACAGTGACATGATCATAAGCAATGCATTGATATATGAATAGCCTGCTGTTAATTAGTGAGGGAGATGAGACATTGTGTCAAAGTTGGCCTAAAACAGGAATTGGCAAACTCTTTCTGTAAAGGGCCAGATAGTAAATATTTTAGGCTTTGTGGATCACGTATGGTCTCTGTTGCAACTACCCAACTCTGTCTTGTGGTACAAAAGCGGCCATAGACAATATGTAAACAAGTGGGTGTGGCTGTGTTCCAATAAAACTTTATTTATAAAAAGAGATGGCTTCCCAGATTTGGCCCAAAGGCTGCAGTTTGCCAACCTGTGGTCTAAAAAATAGTATTGTATGGGCTTATACCATCACGAAATATTCTGAAATCTCAAAAAGAAAAGAGAACATGTAACCCATCTGTTTTCCTTAGGACTTAAATGCATTTATGTTTTCATGTGCAGACTAATCGATTTCTTGAGCCTCATTCTCTCTCTCTTTCTTCTAGGTGATAGTTCAGTACACGGCCCAAACATGGCCCTGAATTTGCCATTTTCCCAACCTAAAAGCAAAGGTGGTCAGGCCACCCGGGGCAATGGTGAACGCAAGGTGAGAGGCAGAGCCCCTTTCCAATAAACAACCTGGACTGTTTATTGGGTTTTTGAGGCAATGAGGCCTCAGGGAAATTCTGAGAGCCTGAGGTTGGCAGAGACACATAGTGGGGTAGACTCTCCTGTCGCTGACCACTGCAAATGTGCCTTCATTCTGTATGCCGTCAAGAACACCTCTGTAATAATTTTCCTGTCCTCATTACGTTTGAGTTTGCAAGGAGACTCTCCAAAGCCAAGTTAAATACTCTGAGGCTTTACGTCTGTGATTCAGGCAGATGCCACCCAAGAGAAGGGAAATGCCTGGCATTAGAGTTTCTCCCACAGAACAAGATCTGGGGCGGGTGTACAGACACTTTCTTCCCAGAGAAATCGACACAAAGCAGCCAATATTTTAATTAAAATAATAGAGCCTTAAGAGGAAAAATAGTTAAAGCAACTTGAACATTCATAAGTACAAGAATTGACCACAAAATACAGGATCTGTGGCAACTGAAAGCAATACCAAAAAATGTAGCTTCAAAATGTGGAAGGAGGGTCAGGAAAGAGGTAATACATTTTTTTCTTATATGTCTTTTCTATTTCTCTTGTTAAACAAATCCTATTTTATTTTTGAAGGAAAGCATTAAATATAAACCCATTGAAGACAAAATAATAAATAGTAAATAAAATAATGGTTCATTCTCAATAATAAAGAAGGCAATTTTCCTTTCACAGTGACTTTCAATATTATTTTTTCCTTGTCTCTAGAGTCAGATGCCTTCTGGAACAGATCTAGAAGCCCATGGCCAAATTAGCAGAGCTTGTGGAGAGTGGTACTCTATCAGAAGGAGGAGGGCCAAGGGGTTCAGCCCAGCTTCATACAGGTGCCTCTATTGGTCCCAAGATGCTGTTCTTAGAGATGGCTTCAGACAGGCATATGGACTAGGCTGAACATGCCTAAGAAAGGTCTAGATTGGGAAAGAAGCTGGAAGTCCCCCGGAGGAGGGGTAGCTGGGAGTCAGTAGGCATCAGGAAGTGCCACATACCACATACCCCTTTGAGATGCTGTTCAGCTGTTGTTCTAGATTCTTTCCTGACTATAGCCTTGCTCCTGTTTTGGGGTATTTCCTGTCTTTTGCTCTCTTATTTCCTCTCTTCTATAACCAACCCCCACCCCTGACATACTCCATTTCCCTGCTCTGTTTTACCCTGTAGCCAAGAGTAACCAATGACAAAGAAGAGAGATTGCCATTTCTGCCTAGATTCCTGACAAAGAATTGCCAACATAAGCCTGGGGATCAGGGCTGAAGTTCTGGGTAGAAACCTGAGAATCACCAATGTTCCAAATGAAAGACTTTCAAAATAACACGTGCTACTTTGGTGCAGGTACATTTTCAGCCAAATTATAGAAAGGGAACAATCCCAAGCTTCTATATCCTCAGTGTGTTATGTAGGCAACTTGATTAACAAGACTATAAAATGTCTCCCAGAGAATGATTTGAGTATTTTACCTTTTTTTTTTTTAAATCGTTTCTAGTTGACATATAAAACTTAGCTATATTTTTCAACAAGATATTGGAACTTGTTGAGTTTTCATTCATTCCACAGTTTGGATATTGTGGACATTGCTGCTGTGAACATTGGGGTACATGTGTGGAAAGACCCAAGATGCCCTTCAACAGATGGCTGGATAAAGAAGATGTGGTCAATATATACAATGGACTATTACTCAGCCATCAGAAGGGATGAATGCTCAACTTTTGCATCAACATGGTTGGGACTGGAGGAGATTAATCTGAGTGAAATAAGTCAAGCAGAGAAAGTCAATTATCATATGGTTTCACTTATTTGTAGAACATAAGGAATAGAATGGAGGACATAAAGAGAAGGAAGGGAAAAATGAAGGGGGAGGAATCAGAGGGGGAGAGGAACCATGAGAGACTATGGACTCTGGGAAACAAACTGAGGGCTTTAGAAGGGAGGGGTGTGTGGGGTTGGGTGAGTCTGGTGGTGGGTATTAAGTAGGGCACATTTTGCATGGAGCACTGGGTGTTAGACACAATAAATGAAACACTATATCAAAAACTGATGATGTAGTGTTCATCATAACATAACTAACATAACATAATTTAAAAATAAGTAAAAAATAAATAAAAAAATTTATTGAATTATCTGGGTTACTTCAATAAAGATTTTCCTAAGTAAGAAAAAGTTTTCATTCACACCACAGGTATTCATTAGGTGTCTCCAAAAATGATAGACACCATGTTAGACTTCAAAATATAAAGATGTATAAGATATATTTCCTTCTCTCAAGGAACCTCATGACTAATTTGCATTCCACTACCTCATAAATGTACCTGGTACCTTTATCTGGCCACTCTTCCTTCTTTGGAATTTTCTTCAGGTAGGGTGAGTATACATCTTGGTTTTTTCAGGACAGTCCTGATTTATGCCTATTGTCCCTGAGAAATTATTGGTAACTCTACTCTTTTCTCTCCAAAAAGTCTCAGTTGGTTGATATGATGAGATAGTAATCCTAACCATGAGCACTGATGAATGAATAGACCTAAGAATACATGTTTTTATCTGGTGACCTGCTCTCCCATCCACATCTGGTAAAGTTAGTAGTGAACATCTGCCTGAAGCAAAGTCGATCAGATTCCCTCCCGTGAAAATTTGCACAACACTCAGGAGTTGAACCAGATGGAGTTGAGCAATGGAGCTGAGGTAAGGTGGAATGGTCACCAGATCTGTCACCACAACAGCCCAAGCCATATCTGCAGGTATCCTTGTGAGGGAAAAGGAAACATGAGGTCTGGAAAGAAGCCATGTAACAGGGAATGAGATCCTGCTTTCTTATCATTGATGGATCAGACACCACCATTCGGCTTGCAAAGGAATGTAGCTTCTACTTCTCTTCATCCCTTCTCTCAGTAGATATCAGAGGGCAACTGGGAGGGGAATGAAACTGGCCAGTTCAGGGAAAGCCATGAAACCCCCAAGCCATCATCCCCCATTCTTCTTCCCAGGGGACCTCTGCTCTCTGAAGTCAAAGGATGGAGACCTCAAGAGAATCACTTATAACTTTTTGTGTAGGCCCTTGAAAAGAGTAGTCCAGCAAGTAGAGGAAGGTGGACATTTTATTCCCCAGTTGTGACACTGAGTCACGAGTCATGAGAACCCAAACCAGGGCTACCAGAGAGGCAGAAAAAAAAACCTGGGCAGAGATTGCACAGTATGCCAGTAGGCAGAGACAAAAACTACCCCTCTTTAGTTCCCAAGAGTATAGAGAATGGATCATGTACATGTCATGAACCTCAGATTTGGGGTTAGGAAGGGTAATTAGGGTTTAGGGCCATGGTCTTGACATAGACCAAAGTAGTTTGGAACATCCAAACAAGTGGGTGAACTCATTGGCTGGAGGATAAGTGAAACAGATGGCCTAATCTCTCTAGAGACTATATATGCCTAGGGGAGCATATCTAAATTGAGCCCCTCATCCACAAGGCTGTTGGTACTGCCACCAGATTATTCTGAGTTCATAGATACTGAGCCAAATCAGCAGTTATGGTGAAGGTGAAGTCTGGAGAAGCCTGAAGGCTCACTATGAGGGAACACTTATGAAGATTCATGCCTTCCATCCCTCTGCTCTCCACCCCAACACAACAGTGGAGAAGAAGAAGGAGGAGTATGTGGGAGTAGACTTTGTCTCACTTTCCAGTGCCCGGCCAAAGTCCCAGTGTAGAACTACCCCAGAGTCAGGAAGGTGGAGGGAGAAGAACATCCCCTTGGATATGGAGTTGAGGCTTGATGTTGGCAACACTGACTCTTGCAGAACTGAAGTGAGCCTGGGCTTTGATAATCATGGCAGCCATGGAGCACTTGGGTGGCTCAGTTGCTTGGACGTCTGCTTCGACTCACGCCAAATGATCCCAGGGTCCTGGGATTGAGCCTCACATCAGGCCCCCTGCTTGGTAGACAGCCTACTTCTCCCTCTCTCTCTTTGCCCCTCCCTACTGCCCATGCTCTCTCTTTCTTGGTTACTCGGTCTTGCTCTCTGTCTCTCAAATAAATAAATAAATAAAATCTTTAAAAAGACAAGATCATGGCAGCCTGGAGGAAGGGCAGTAGGACAGGGAGGGTGGCAAGTACTCACAAAGGAAACCATCTCATGTTTATCTCCCAATGACTTGATAGTCCTCATTAAACCAGTTTCTGGAGAGAGTATTAGAGGCTCCCTCAAACTCAGCAGCAGGCTTCCCTGGCAAACCCAGGTACCTTAGCACGCTCAGTTGCCACCAAGCAACTTCAGTTTCCCTGCTACCTGACATAAGGACAGCTGCCAAAGTCCAATGAACATGTACCAAAGAAGCCTCTGCTGTGGGCAAATCAGATACACACCTTTCTTAATACATTTCAGTCATGGCCCTTGAAAAGTATGTTATGGTTCATGTACCAAAAATCCCAACACAGAACACTAGATTTTATATAATATCTTAAATTAAACTGGTCCACTTAAGAATGGCATATGAGTTAGGCCATCAAATATTACAACAAATGGTGCCATGTAACTCACCCTATATTATTCCTCTTCCTTATTTAACAGCGAAGGGACCCAGAAGGTTGTGTGGATGGGAATTTAGGCATTTGGATTTGTGGAGGAGACACCCAGTACCGGGTGGGAGCCAGTGAGAGCCTTCACCTAGAACCTACTCTGGAGAGAACTCATGTTCCCAGAATAGAATAAGGATGAGATGGTAGCTGCCTGATTATGACTTTTCAGGCCTTTCTGGACTTCCTGAAACCGACACCTTGACATTTCCTTGATTGTAGTAAATCTCTCATTACTTGATACTGGACTAAAGTCTACAAATAGTTGCACCCAGAGTAGAGAATAATTGTCACTGCAAATCTTGGGATAGGACATGGGAGCAAACTTAATGGTCATATTAGGATATTTCTTTCTCCTGCTTTTGTGAAGAATTTAGACACTCATTTATCTAGGACATGTATTCTTAACAGGGGAATTATTACTGCCAAGGGAGCAAAAATTTTGGGGGGTGGGGGTGGGATTAGATATTACAATGATTTATGACCCTCCAAATTTCAACCCTACCTATCAACATCAACAGATATGCAATATATCTGTAGTGCCCAGATATCATGTGGACAGGGAGACAATTAAGAAAGGATTAAAAAAAAAAAACTCCCTGAGGTAGATAGTTTGAAAAAAATTTAAGAAACACTGATCTAGGGAAGAAAAATAGAATATGGGGCCCTTTCCATCTAAAATGCAGGGCAACATTTTTCCACTTTCAGTAGACATATATAAATTCCTCACTGATGATTCATGTAAGAGAATTAAATTTAAGATGGCTTTTGCTTCTAAACAGACATTTGCCTTGGATTTCTGGCATCCCTAGGGCTCTTAGGCACAGAGAGAGAGCCTCCACACACCAAATAATGCCTGTTTCTTCTAGGCAGTTTGAATGTTATACAGACTCTGGGCTAGAAAGAATTCTTTCCAGGCTTCATCTCTGTCAGATGCATTTTCTCAGCCTCTGAGCAATGTTAGAGGTCTATGGATATTTTTATAACTGTGCACCAAAGCCTGGAATTTGTTGAGGAAAATTTATTTCACACCACCAAAAATGTAAAATCAATTCCTAGGATATAACAAGGCAAAGTAAGTGGATGTAAGTTTATGTGCATGAGGACTGCATTCCAACAATAGCTAGTTGTGTATTTCCCTCATGCCTTGTATGCTTATGGGCAAAGTTAAGCAGAATCAACCAGCCACATTGTTCTCCAATAGAAATTTCTCACCAGAGTCACCTGGGTTCCTCAGTCGGTTAAACATCTTACTTAGGCTCGGGTCATGGTCTCAGGGAACTGGGATGGAGCTCTGCATCAGGCTCCCCAGTCAGTGGGGAGTCTGCTTGACCCTCTGCCTCTCTCCCTACACACACACACTCTCTCTTTTTTTCTCTCTCTCAAATAAATAAATAAAATCTTAAAAAAGAAAAGAAAAGAAAAGAAATTACCGGCCAACTGAAGGCTAGTACATCACTGGGCCCCAAGGCAGCAAGCTTGGTACAATGCATACGTCTCCTCATTCAGTCTGATGTATCCACAGTACCCTCTTTCTTGGTACACTGAGTGTCAGCATTATGTTGCCAGCATTCCATAATGCTGGTGATCTCTGCCTGGATCAGTGTCCTCTAAAGCCAGCCTTGTCAGTCTGACAGGTGAGGAAGTACAGTGGAGCTCAGAGAAAGAATGGTTTGGGTGAAACTCAAAGGTACTACAACCAATTTGCATTAACCATTCCTTATCATTTGTACCTTCCAGGGATACAAAGCTGTTCTAATAGTCTGAAATTAATCACTGTAATTCTCCATATTATCAAGACTATAGAAAAAAGATCATAGGATCATATAAGTTGATTTTTAAAAAAGTATTTAACAAAATTCAACACCTGTTCATGATAAAAATACTCAGAAAAATAAGAAGAGAGGGAACTTCCTCAAATTAATAAAGATCTTCAAAAACCCTGCAGTTGATATTATATTTAATAATGAAAGACTGACTGCTTTCCCCTCAATAGCAGGAACAAGGCAAGAATGTCTATTCTTACCATTCTTACTCAGTATAGTGCTGGTAGTGATAACCACTGCAATAAGGCAGGAAAATGAAATTAAAGTCATGTAGATTAGAAAGGAAAAAATAAAATGTCCTTACTTGCAGATGACATGATTGTTCGTTTGAGCAATCCAAAGGAATCTAAAAAATAAACAAATCCTTCTAGAATTAATAATTGATTTCAGAAAGAGTGCAGAATGCAACATTAACTTACAAACACCAATTACATTTCTATTACCTAGCAATGAGCACATGGACACCAAAACAAAAAATACAATACAATATATAATCACTCAAATTAAATGAAATATTTAAATGTAAACTAACAAAACATGTTTGGGACTTAATGGCTAAAAACTACAAAATGCTAATTTAAGAAATCAAAGTTGGTCTAAATAAATGGAGAAACATATCATGTTCATGTATTGAAAGGCAACCTATTAAATATCATTCTTCCCAAATTGGTATGCAAGTTTAATTTAGTCCCTATTAAATTCTAGGATAGGTTTTTAGAGGTATAGATAAGATTAGTCTACAATTTATATGGAATCACTTCCTGTCCTTCAGGTTAAAATTAAGTGTAAAATTTATTAAGAGAGGCAAAGAAACTAGAGTAACGAAAACAATTTTGAAAAATAAGGAAGAATCAGTCTTTCTGATATAAAACTTATCTTATTGCTATAATAATCCAAACTGTGTAGTACTGGTGGATGGATGGGTACATACATCAGTGGTAGATAACAGGAAACCTATAAATAGATCCACACAAATATGCCCAACTGACTTTTTTTTAATTTTAAATTTTTTATAAACATATAATGTATTTTTATCCCCAGGGGTACAGGTCTGTGAATCACCAGGTTTACACACTTCACAGCACTCACCGTAGCACATGCCCTCCCCAATGTCCATAACCCAACCCGCCCTTCTCCCAACCCCCCTCCCCCCAGCAACCCTCAGTTTGTTTTGTGAGATTAAGAGTCACTTATGGTTTGTCTCCCTCCCTATCCCATCTTGTTTCATTTATTCTTCTCCTACCCACTTAAGCCCCCATGTTGCATCACCACTTCCTCATATCAGGGAGATCATATGATAGTTGTCTTTCTCCACTTGACTTATTTCGCTAAGCATGATACGCTCTAGTTCCATCCACGTTGTCGCAAATGGCAAGATTTCATTTCTTTTGATGGCTGCATAGTATTCCATTGTGTATATATACCACCTCTTCTTTATCCATTCATCTGTTGATGGACATCTAGGTTCTTTCCATAGTTTGGCTATTGTGGACATTGCTGCTATAAACATTCGGGTGCACGTGCGCCCAACTGACTTTTGACAATAGTGTAAAAGCACTTCAATGGAAGAAGAGTAGTTTTTTTTTTAACAATTGGTGCTAGAGTAATTGGACATCCATAGCCCCACCAAAAGAAGAAATTTCGCCTAAACCTCATACCTTATGAAAAAAAAATCTGAAATGGATAATGGACTTGAATATAAAACATAGAATTATAAAACTTTTAGGAAAAAAATATAGAAATAAATGTTCGGGATCGAGGACTAAGTAAAGAGGTTTTAGATGTGACACAAAAAGTATGACTCATATAAAGAAAAAGTGATAAATTGGACTTCATTATACTTCAAAGCTTCCACTCAGAAAAAGACCCTATTAAAAGGATAAAAAGAAAAATTACAGAAAAGAAAAAATATTTGCAAACTACATATGTGACAAAGGCTTAGTATCTGGAATATACAATGAACTCTCAAAACTCAACAGTAAAAAAAAAAATCCAATTAAAACATGTACAAAAGACATGAAGAGACATTTCACCAATGATATTATACAAATGGGAGATAAGCACATGAAAAGTTGTCCAACAATCAATAGCCATTAGAAAATGCATATTAAAACCACAGTGTGATATTACCAAACGTATATCAGAATAGCTAAAGAAAAAATGGTGAAAACACCAAGTGCTGAAGAGGATATGGGGAAACTAGATCACACTTCCACTGTTGGTGGGAAAATGGTACAGTCACAAGTTTGGCCATTTCTTTAAAAACTGAGCATGTAAGTACTATACCATCCATTAATTAAACTCTTGGGCATTTACCTCAGAGGAAGAAAAACGTATGTTCACAGAAAAACCCATCCATGAATGTTTATAGGAACTTTATTCTAAGAGCACCCAACTGGAAATGACCCCTATATCCTTCAATGAGTGAATAGTTAAATTGTTGCTTATATTGGTACCATGGAACTTATTCAGGAATAAAAAGCAACAAACTGTTGAAACATGCAACAATCTGGATGAATCTCTAGAGAATTAGGTCTAGTGAAAACATGAATTTGAAAAGGTTACATATATGTGATTCCATTTATGCAACATTCTTGAAATGTCCATCATTTCTTTTGATTAACCTCCTGGGGGTTAAGGAGGGTTTGCTGGTAAGAAGGAAATGGAGGAAGTTGTAAAAGGGAGTATTTTCATCCAGTGGTGATGAAAATAAATCAGTATCAATATCCTAGTTGTGATATTGTACTATAGTTTTGCAAATTGTTACCACAGGGGGAAACTGGGTGAAGGGTATAAGGATTCTTTCTGTATTCTTACAACTGCGTATGAATCTATAATTCCTGAAAATCTGATGTTTAATTAAAAGGTGGAGTTAAGGTGGTGCATAAAAAATGAATCTTGGAATACTGAAAAAATAAAATTAAATTAAAAAAAACACAGTCTTATTAAAAAAATAAAAAATTAATAAATAAAAAGCAGATTTATGAAGTACCCAGGTGACTCAGTCTTTTAAGCGTTGGACTCTTGATTTTTGCTCAGGTCATGATCTCAGGATCATGAGATCGAGCCTCACAGCAGGCTCTGTGCTCAGAGTCTGCTTAAAGATTCTCTCTCTCCCTCTCCCTCTGCCCCGCCCCCACCCCCCACTTGCATGCACTGTCAGAAAATAAGGAGGAGTTATATGGTGAGAAGTAAATGTTCCATCTACCATTGTCTCCTGGGCATCAGTCACACTCTTTACAAGGGCAATTTTCCTGTTTATCTGTTTAGAAAATTCTGTGAATATACAAGCTCAGCTGATAATACATTTATCATATTTAATATAATATGTAATATTAATTCATAACATATGTAATATTTCACTTTAGTTTTTATCTTTATTATGAGATGAATATACTTTCATATAAGGATGATTATATTTTTTCCTGTGAACTGTTCTTACCTTTAGTTTATTTTTCTCTTTGAGTCAGTCTTCTTTTTGCCCCTCAGTAGGAACTTCTGGGATTTCATTATGTATTGAGGGAATTAACTTTTTATGATATGAGTGGCAATTACGGTTTTTTGCATAGTTTATCTTTAATTATTTGACTTTTTGTGGGGTTATTTTTTCCTCTGCAGAAATTTTTAAATTTTAATCTGTCAAATGTATTAATCTTTCTTTTTGTGGCTTCTACATTTTATGTCATCCAGAATGGCCCTTCCTTCTCTGAAATTATTTTGTAAATTTTCCACATTTCTTTTAATAGTTTTGTGGGTTTATTTTTCCTCAGGGACCTGGGCTTGTCCCGCCCTCCTCTAGCAGCACCCTTATTTTGTGGGCATTGATCTTTTGGGTCACGGGATGGTTGTGAGCTTCTAGGCACAGCAAATCCTCAGAATGTGGAAGAGAAAAGAAACAAATGAATGAAAACTGTCAGGCTGTTCAGTCTGTCCCTTAGAAAAAGCTTTTCAGGAAGTTCCTGATCAATTTCTGCTTATGCTCATTGGCCAGAACTGAGTCAGATGGCCACTCCCAGCTTCCCGGGAGTCTGGTGAGAGAATAATTTTAGCTGGGTACCTTGATATTCCCCCTCTCCAAGAGTTGGGGTTCTATTAGTACAGAAGAAGGTAATAGCAATATTAGGCATGAAGCAGACAGTGCTGCCCCTAGCCTCAGTGCATGACCCACAGGTGTACTTCCTGGCTCCCTCCTTGTCTCCCAGGTGTGTGTTTGCCCTGCTTCACCTACTGCAACCAACACATAGTCTGATGTTAGTCTGCTTCAACTTCCTTTATAAAAACTATCTTTCTGGGTACCTGGGTGGCTAATTCAGCTAAATACCTGCTTTTGGCGCAGGTCATGATCCCAGGGTGAAGGGAGGGAGGTCCTGGGATTGAGCCCCGAGCCCTACATTGGGCTCCTTACTCAGCGGGAGCCTGCTTCTCCCTCTCACTCTGCCTGCTACTCCCCTGCTTGTGCTCTTTCTCTGTCAAATAAATAAATCAAATCTTTTTTAAAAAACAAAATAAAAACTATTTTTTCTTCCAGAAGCTTTAAAGTTTTTCTCTTTATTTTTTAAAAATTTTGAAATTTCCCCTACCCTTAATTGGGATCCTTTCAGACATTCTGCTGAAAATGCATGGGCCCCTTCCAATCTGGAGAGATTCCTACCATTCTTCAATCCAGGGCAAGTTCAGCCTTTTTTTTTTTTTTTATTAATTTTTTAATTTAAATTTTCTCCTCTCCTTTGTCCTTGTTCTCACCTAAAATTCTTACTGGACATATGCTGGATCTAGTAGGTTTTTCTTCTATGTCTCCTAACTTACCTATCACATTTTCCATCTCTTAGACTTCTTGCTTTACGTTATGAGTTGTTTATAGGTTGCTTATAGATCAATTTATAGATGCTCATAGATCGGTAATAAATTCTAGACACCTGGTCTTCAGGTGTCTATTATTCTATTGTTGATATGATGGTTTTATTTTGAAAATTATTATTTTTTTATTTCCTGAAATTCTTTCTTGTTTTTTAAATGCTTCTTTTTTAAACAAATTGTATTTATTTATTTGAGAGAGAAAGAGAGAGCAAACAGGAAGGAGAGGGAGAGAGAATCAGAAGAAGAGGGAGAGAGAGTCTGAGAGTCCCTAATTAATTAAATTTCCAGACTTCACACTGAGTGCAGAGCTCAGCCTGAGGCTCAATCCCAGGACCTTGAGATCATGACCTGAGCAGAAACCAAGAGTCTGACGCCTAACCTACTGAGCCACCCAGGCACCCCTAAAGGCTTCTTTCTTGCAGTAGCCTGCTCTTGATTTCTGAATGCTTTATCTTCTTCAAACTCTGCAGATACAATTATGCCTCTTAAAAATTTCCCTTCTATTTTCTGAATTAAGGCTGATCTCTTTATTCACCCGATTTTTCTCTTTTATGGAATTGACTTTTCTTCGGGGTTGGATGATCCTTGTTTTACGGTTCCTTGCTGTTCAGAGCCATCTGCCTAATGAGGCCTCTCCCATGAAGAGGACAGGCTGCCTGCTGTGTTGACTGGACTGAGCGTGGGCTTTCCCATAGGGTGCCTGGGCATGGAACAGGCTAGGGAACCCAGAGGGGCAAAATAAAGCGGGCTTCAGTTGGGGGATATTGCCTTTTAGTATATTTTACTCCTGGATGGAGCTGCCTTTTTGTTTCTCTAGGAATCTAATGATACTTAGAGTTACCAGATGATTTATTTTAATATTGTCTCAGACTCAAACCCACACCTGGATCCTTCCCAGGCAGAACACCTATTGTCTTCAGGGATCAACGCTCAGGTTTTATTCTGGGGGCAAAATTTGCCACCAGATGTAAGGTGTTGTAGGAGGGGGTGAGATCTCACTGCCTCAAGGGTTTAGAATACAGTTTAAAAATAATAAATACCCTGATGATGGCTAAAATTTCCTCAACAGAATCTGAGGACCTAGTGAAATGACTGATGCTTATAATTAGAACCATCATGATTCATTGCTTATAGTTTATATTATGTTGAGAATTTTTTGTTTAAGAAGTTAGAGTAGTGTGTATTTTCTTTAAGAAAATTTTGTGATCTCAGTTAAAATGTATAACTTTAAAAGGGTGAGTTCTATTTATTTGGGAAATGTACTAACAATAATGTCAGATAAATGAAGCATTAATCTGACTACAGATGTGTGTGTGTGCATTTGTGTGTGTGTGTGTGTGTGTGTACATGAATGAGCTATAGTTAACTTGGCTTCATTTGGCTTGGTCAACAGTCAGGCCTACTCTTCAATTACCTGTTAGGTGCTCAGCTCTGAGCTAAGTGCTGTGACTAATTTCTAAGAAAGAAAAGGGAGACAGAGACCCCAGGCCATATGTTTTTCATAATCTCATAGCTCATTCATTATTCAGAGTTATGTTTATATTTTTATGATGAACTTCTTAGCCTGAAAAAGATTCTTTCTCTTAATGAGATATTCGAGATATTTACACACATTTGAGAAGTAAGTGTATAATTTGCTTAAAACTAAGGAATCATCACTATTCCAAATATATGATTCTAATTATCAGTAGAAATGTAGGCATGTCCCTAATTAATTAAATTTCCAATTACTTGTCCCTTGTTTAACACCATTAGCCTAAAAAAACTCTTTTTAACATGTAAACATATGTATAGCATAAATTATTATATGTCTTCATTGTGGATAGGCTTTAGTGTATATGTGTGTGTGTGTGTGTGTGTGTGTGTGTGTGTGCTTAAGTAAGTAGATATATTGTTTTTTACAGAAAAGAGGCTCAATGTAATGCACTGAACTGGTGAATCATATAACCATAAGGAATATATGGATTTATAAAACTTCTTGAGGATTTATTGATAGATTCTATGATTCAAGCTTTGGTTCCATCTTAAGAACTGGTATTTCCCCTAATACATCTTAATACATCTAGAGACAGAGGCACACACACATGAGCAGAGGCAGTGGAGCCACTGCTACCCCCAGGCTGAGTGGGGGAGGAGAGAAGTGAGGAAAGGTTATCAGAATCAGAAAGGAGGAGATTTCTGGGAGAGAGAGAGAATGATGGGTGTGGTAGCCCAGGGTAACCTCACAGGGAGGGAACTGAGCAAATAAACTTCCTAGGATGCCTAGACTAAATAGAATAAGGATCCGGAGCCCACTCTCCTCATCCTGTCTTGGTCCCTGTCAGGGTTCCCCACTGACCCCTTGGGAAGTAGAAGGTCCAGGAGTCCATTGGTTGGGTTTATGTAGGCATTAAGTCTCTGGGGTCAGAGAGCAAGGTAGGATGGACTTGGAGGGACAGAAGCGCATTCACAGTTTGTGTGCGTGCTTGTGTGTGTGTGTGTACAAGGGGATGTGTATATATGGGGAGGAGCCAGACCCAGTTACACATGTATCAGAGGTGATCTTCCAAGACCGAGGCTTAGTTTGGCACAACGTTCAAAGGGTGTAAACAAGGGAAACTCCACTGGATCCATAAAGATCTCAAAGATTATAAATGTCTTATAGATAAGGAATACAATGTAGGACTCTTCAAAAGGTGGGGGGGACAGGACCTTACAAATCTTTATTCTTCCATTTTCCAGGTGGTGATGAGACCCAGAGTGATAAATTGGCATCTGTGGGTCTGTGCCACGTAGAAGCCATCCTAGATGAGAACCCAGGCCTCCTGGACCCCTAACTTCCTTCCTTTCCATCCCACACAGTTGCCATTCCTCTCTAAGTTCTGTCGAGTGTCCAGTGCATTGGATCCCATGAATGTGGATAGTTGGCCTTTGAAGACACCCAGGCCATATGCTCCTGCCTTCCTCTGGCTTTGTTCTCTGCCAGTCTTGAACCAGGTTACAGTGCTTTGTATGTAACCCTACCAAGCTGATCCACAGAGCATCCCTGAAGAATGCAGATTTTACTGGAAATTAGAGGGCAGGCAATAAAAATCTGTATTCAACCTCTATGATCTTCCCCAAAGTTACTCTTGGCTATGCATTCTTCCCTTCTCCTGAACCTCCCAGATCTACTTCTTCTTCCCTTTCTTTCAGCTCTTCTTTCTCTCTTTCTCTATTTCTCGGTCTCACACACACACACACACACACACACACACACACACACACCTGCTCCAATCTACTTTCTCAATATTTTTCAAACTTTGGGTTAGTTATGAACCAAGAGTGGGTTGTGAAATCAATTTAGTGGATGAGACCAATTATTTTTAAAAAATAAAAAAAAAAATTTAAAAAGTGAAATAAAAAGGTGTGTGCTGGGGGGAGTTGCAGTGTAATACTCATTTCTTATTCTGAGTCATGGTGACAAAAGATCAGAAAATGTTGTCCTTGATCGTATCGCCATCGATATGTGAAAGCCCATTATTCTGAGAATGATAGTGCGGGGCTCAGTTTACCAAAGATCCTCTAGTTTCTAGGATTCACTCTCTAGAGGAGAGGTGGAAGGGGAGGCAGAAATGACAGATAACGAATAATATTTTCCTCTTACATATGTAAATGAGCCCATCAGTTAATGAGCAGCAACTGAATTTTTTAGGTTGTTATTGAAGGGGACGTGGAAAGGTTCTCCGTCCCCAAAGAGTAGGGGGATCTATACCGACATCCAGGATGAGTAATAGGGAGTAGCGGGTCAGGGGCTGGTCAGAGTGGGAGGGAGCATCTGAGGAGCATCCCAGAGGGAAGACCAAGCCACGTAGCTGGGTTCCTCTTGGATATGGAATAAGAGCTCTGATGGTTGTTTAATTCAGGTAATGGCTGCCCTCACCAGGCTGGAGGTTCTGTGGATATCCAGGAATATCAGTTGAGTTAGACAAGCTTTGCCTTCTTTACATTTCTTAATACGAGTTTACCTTCAGTGTTGACTCTTTTACTTCAGGAAATGATTCTATGATGGCATAAGAAGACAGAGAAGGTGGTTTTAAAGCTGGAGGAATCCCTCTAAAGTCCAAGACACCAACAAGGGAACCAAGGAGCTGGCTGGGACTCCCAGGAAGGCGCTCTTCGTGTCACTTATATATGTTCACAGGCTTTTTAAAGAACCAGGTTCTGTTTTCTGAATGTCCAAATTGTTCAAGCATGAGTCCATGCCTATATACTTTTAGGACACAAACCATCTCCAAATGTCCCTCAGATGCTTCTGACAGTCTGGCAGAAGGCTGTGCTCTGAGAAAACCCTCCAGTGCTATCTTCTCATCTTCCTTCTGGCTCAGTGCAGAGCACTCTGACATTGCCTCTCCGCTCTCTTTTCCAGGGTATCTGCTGTTGATGACCCAGCAGCACCAGCAGGTTGGGGTGCTGCTCACCTCGAGTTCGCTGGAACATGGAAACTTACTCTCAATCTTCACTAGCACTACTGAAAATCCAGACATACCCTCTTGAACCTTGTAGGGCTTCATAACTGCTGCCCTGCCTCCTGGATGCCTAGAAATGGGCCACTTCTCTTCACTGTCATTATGACTAGCTCCTTCCATTGTCTCAGGGACAGCTGATTTTCACCAACAGAATGGATCCAGTCTATCTAAGTTTTAGAGTCTGGGTCCAGTGCACTCTAGTCTCCAAAAGAAACAAAAAAACCTACCTTCCAGTCCAAAGTGTGTCCCTCATTTCTTCCATTTTTCTAACTTCTTTCCAGTTAGAGTGGCAGGTCTTCTTGGGAAAACTCCACTTATACACACTAAAATGGATAATAACAGAATAGTACTATGTTGGTGTACTTCACGAAGTCCGAGTTATCTTGTCTTATACATTGTCATCTTGGTAAAACATTCTAGAAATGGTCATACATTACTCACTGAATGGCTGAAGTTGCCTGCAAAATGACATCCCTCTGAGTTCCTCCCCATTCCATTCCCCTTTGTACCCCTTCATTTTCTTCTTCTGCTTTGCAAACTATGAATATCATTCCTCTTCTCTATTGAGTCTTGCTGATATAGACTAATTCAACACATATATTTTTGGACATTTATTGTGCCCTAGTTAATGCTGCCAGACTACACAGTTTGCTCCTTCAGCAGAGAGAATTCATACGCCACTGTACCATGCATTCAATGGCCTATGTCTGGAAGCCACCCAGAGGGAAACAAACATGGAGGAAGATCAGAGTCTCTAAGCCTATGAGATTTGTCTTCATTCCAAGTGACAGGAATAAAATCCATCTGGGCAGGGTGTCTTAGGAAGCTACAGTAAACCAGAAGTAGCATATTCATGTAGATTTTATGGGATTCCAGACTGAACACATGAATGAATGTTTATTTTTAATCCCCCTCACAAGGGTCATTTTAATTAAAGTCTTAAGTTAAAGGGAGTTGGTGAGTTTATCAGCCTAACATCTGACCTAATGTATCTTCTGTTTCTTTGCAGGGCCATGAAATTCTTCATGCTCTGGGAGTTTTGTTTTCCTGTACCCTTTGACATAGAGCTTTCATTGAGAAAGGGGACATGAAGAAAGAAACAGTGCCTTGAATAGCCCCACCCGAGGGGGAGAAGCTTGTGAACTGGGGAAGCGCCTGGGTGAGTCAAGGAGCTGCCATTTAGCTGACAAGAGGATAACTGTAAAGCATGGAGGTAAACGGAATTCCAAGGGAGGCGGAAAGAGTTGCCAGAAAACTGTCTTTTCCAAGTGCATCCTATTTTCTAGTTTGACTGGTCTAAAATTCGATCCTGGGCCAGCAACTGCCCAGCCTAAACCTTTCCCTCTCTGTCCATCAGTGAAGGGAGAGTTGAAAAATCACCCATGGGAGAAAGGTTGTTGGGAATAATGAGAAAGCATTGGGGCAGATTTGGTCCAAACTTCACAATTTCTGAGTTTCAAGCTGAATTCAAATCTTTTGGGGCTCAGCTTTTTTTCTCTTGGCAAACCACAACATCCTTTTTCTAAGAAAGGAGCTTTAAGAAAGACTTCTTGGCCATCAAATAGCTGTTAGAAAACAACATTTTGATGAGTTAAGTGTAAATGAATCAGAAACATGTGGATTAGATTTACCTCAAAGTCCGTGTGGGTTTGCAGGGAAAGGAGGAAAAGGCTTAGGCAGAATCACACTTGGTGTTTTGCTGAAGCTTATGTGAATGAAAAATAGGTTTGCGGGGTCATCAACTGCCAACACTAGGAGGTTGTAGTTGGTCCCATGTGTATTATTGTCATTGTTGTTGTTATTATTATTGATTGTGTATGTGGGCATTTATTTTGCAGTGTTTCTTTTTCTTTTTTATGCTTGTTGCTCAGACCCTGTCTTTGAAGTGAACTGCCCAGAGGTGGAAGGGTCAGTGGCTAGACTGGGCTTAGGACACCGAACTTACCCTTACTTTACCACTGAGTGTTGCTTTGTCTCTCCAAACATATAAGAAGAGAATGTACCAAAAAAAGTCCCTACATTGTTTAAAAAGGGGTTCGTTTAGCTATTATGGGCAGCTTTTCAATGTGAAAACTACTTACCTTCCATGACTCAAGAAACCTACTGGCTTCCCAAAGTAGCATGGAAGTAAAAGGAAATTTCTAGGGAGAAGAGGTATATTGATGGAAAGATTAAGTAATGTAGAAATGGTTATACAAAATGGTCTTTGATATTTGTTCCATTCTTTCTCAAATCTCCACCAAATCTCCAAACCCTTCATTCACCACCAGATCTCCAAACCCTCCTTCATCTATGCCCTGAGTCCTTTCTGCCTTTCAATGGGGAAACTTTTTCACTCCAGAAAAAGGCCAAACAATCCCTCTACTTGTGCTCAAGACCTGCTCTATCCAATATGGTAGCCACCAGCCACAAGATGCTATTGAATGTTTGAAATGAATCTAGTCTGAATTGAAGTGTACTCTAAGTTTAAAATACTTAGTATGAAAAAGGAATATAAAATATCTTTTTAATAATTGCATGTTGAAATGATAATATTTTGAATATGCTGTATGAAACAAAATATATTTTTGAAATTAATTTTACTTCTTTCCCTTTTATAATTTCTAATGTGGTTACTAGGAAATTTAAAATTACACATGAAGCTTGTATTATGCTCTAGACCTAACAGTCCCTAGGAACTCAGGGACATTATTCTTCTAATAATCTCATTTCTCTTCTATATCTTCAACTTTTTCCCCTTGTCCGGATCATTCTGTTAGCTTCCCACTTGTATGAATGGCTCTCCTTTGATACTAAAACCCTCCTCTGATACTATCACCCTCACTAGCTCTCACCCTGTCCCATTTTACCATCATAATCAAGCTTCTTGGAAGTGTTATCTGTAAGGTCTGCCTGCACTTCCCCATCAGCCAACCCCAATCTGTCTTCTCCTACCACTAGCCCAAAATTGCTCTTGCTAAAGGCACATAGGGCCTCCATGGTGTAGAATCCAAAGGGCACATCTTTCCTGATCATCTCTACAGTGCTTAACACAATTGGTCACTCCCTGCATCCCAAGACTCTCTTTTCTTGGCCTTTTCCTAGATGTCTGCATTCCCTATTCTCTCTGGCCATTCCTACTCATTCTCTCTTAGATCTTTTATACTATCTCCAAATGCTGGAGTACTTCAGTCTTCTTCCTATCCTGTATATTCTTTCCTTAGAAAATTTGCTCCATTTTCATTATTTTAAATACCATTTATGTTGACAACCCCTAGTCTCAAGGCATCTACGGCAAACCTAGAATACCTCAACTTCTGTACTCCAACCACACATCTAAGGGCATACAGGACTCTTTGCTTGGGCATCTCTCAGGCATCTCAAACTTATCACTGATCAGGAGATCAGAAGAAAGAGCATCCTAGGCAACAAAAAGAGCAAGTGCAAAGGCTGTGGGGTGAGAATGAACATGGTGTATTTGAGGAACAGAAAGCAGGCCAGGAAGGTTGGAGTAATTGGAGAGAGAGAGGGTGAGCCTGCCTTGAGGTCAACAGCTATTGTGTGACAAGTGGTTGGAAAGGGAGCTCCTATGGAAGTCTCAACAAATGTTGGGAGCCTCTGTGCTAAGTTGGTGCTTGAGCTAAATTATTCTAACAGAGGGGAAGAGAAGTGGATTTATTTGAGATGTACCATGGAAGTAGAACCAACAAGACTAGCCAGTAGGTTGAAAGCAAGAGAAAGGCGGGACTCCTTTTCTGAGATGGTGAATACCCAAGGATTTGTACTGGAGCCAGGGAAGCTATGAATATGCTAGTCTGGAGTTCAGAAAAGAAGTCAGAAGTGTACTTTAGAGTCATTGGTGTACAGACGGCATGTAAGGCCATGGGGATAACATGAGAATTTCTAGAGAAGATAGACCAAAAGAAATGAGAAGAGGGCTCATTACTGATAAGTATATAGAGAAGAGGAACCAGCAAAAGGGGGTGAGAAGGAGCGGCCATGGGGGTGGGAGGAACACGAGGGGAGTGTGGTCTTCCCAGAATCTAGGAGGAAACTGTCTTAGGAAGGTGGGAGCAATCCCCAGCATCAGATGCTGCTACAAAGGCGATGAGAATGAAGCCACAAAATTGTCTGTTAAATCTGGCTCGATTGAGAAGGTTGATGGTAACTGATAAGAAAAGTTTGAGTAGAGGAGCGGAACTTTTTAAATGCTTTTAAGAAATTTGTTTTTGGGGCACCTGGGTGGCTCAGCAGGTTAAGCATCTGCCTTCGGCTCAGGTCATGATCTCAGAGTCCTGGGACCAAGTCCCACATCAGACTCTCTGCTTAGTGCAAAAGCCTGCTTCTCCCTTTCCCTCTGTAGCTCCCCCTGCTTGTGCTCTCTGTCTGTCAAATAAATCAATAAAAGTTTTTAAAAATTTTGTTTTTAAGGAATAGCCAAGATATAGTGGGCCAAGAGAAGCCCTTTTGGCAGACAAGTGATGGTAGAGCTTGTTTACTTGTTCATGGGAATGGTCCAGAGGAGACAGAGAGATAAACAAGGCAGGACAGTAAGACCTAGGTTTGAGCTCCTCTAAAACCAGTGATTTTAACATCTGTTTGCAGAGTGACAGTCCTCATGGTCATTGCTTACTCCTCTTCCTTCTTAAGATCAGCTTGGAGGGTGTGCATTGATTTCTTCGGGTCATGGGAGTCTCTTTGTGTGTCCCCTTGCCTGGACATCCAGGGGCTCTCCTACGACAAGTGTCTACCAGAGTTCCTCAGGTCTGAGCAAGATGCCTCGGTCTGAGAGAGTATATTCCAGGAACAGGGCTCAGAAGCTGCATCTTTCCCTTTGAACACAATATAAATGCTACTGTGGACCTCAGAGGTTAATTCATTACAACCAAGCAATTAAATCTAAGGACGGCTTGGAAGATAAAACGCGGCGAATAATAACCAGTTTGGATCAGCCATGATGGATTTCTATAATTTCCTCTAACTTCACAGAGCCACATCTAGTGACCCGAGGCGGGATGGTGTGACTGCCTGGTGGTGTCAGAAATGCGAGGGGGAGATTATTTTTATTAAACAAGTTACTTCTGAAAGCGTTGGCCTCTTGCTTCCCCTTTCTCTCTCAAGAAGGTCATTTGCCAGCTGGTAATGCATTTAACCCTTCTGCATACAGCCAACCTCATGTTAGCCAGGGGGATCATTTTACAAAGGGAAGTGATCTAAACTGCGCTTTCTCCCAGCTAGTATTCTCAGTTTTGAACTTGGACTGCTTCCCCTCCGTTGTTAACACACCTATGCTGGTCTCATTGCTTCCCTTGCCCGCCCTCCTCGGGTGGATTTTGTATAAATAATTGAGAAATAAGATGCTTGGCTTGTCCTCTTCTTCATTACACAGCTTCACCCATGAGAAAAAAACAGCCGGGCTGGAGCTGGGATCAAAACCTTAGATTTGAATTATTTTTTGGCTCTGTCCTCTGCACCCCTTTCTATCCGACAAAGCGTGTAGCCATCCGGAACTGTCTCTTCCACAGACATTCCTGGGCACCCACTTTGCTCTGATACCACGCTGGGCACCGTGGAGCAGATCAATATTTCATCACGCGGCCCCCACCCTCTAGGACCTCGTCCCTGCTCTGTTTCAGCGGGGAGCACAAGGAGGTTGCTGACACAGTCATTTTAGGAGACGGTTTTCTCCAAGCCAAATTGCCCTGTCTCATTAATGACAGGCTCAATTTCCATCAGGTTCCTTGCTGGGTCTTGCAAGACGTCCAAGAGGGAGCTTCCTTCCATTGCAAACTGTAATTCTCTGTAGATAGGTGTTGGCATGCGCCACTCAGGAACATAAGCTAATTTTAAGAAAAAGCAAACACAAATATAACAGTGATCAGGAGAGCAGCCACAACTGTCTGAGCCATTTTTTCCTTCAGTGGAGGCATTAGCTTGTTAAGTAATTTGCACCGCCTCTTTTTCCACAAAGGATTTAAGGAGACGATTGTCCTATTCAGAGCAATAACGGTTTCAGGTTTGCAATCAAGAGCCGAGTTCAAGCCCCAGCTCAGATTATTTGCACCCTGCCCCTTTTTAGCCTGGAGGGCCCAGATGTCATTAAATCATTTGTTCTACCTACTTCTCAAGGGCTGGTGGGAGGATGAAATGAGATAGTAATATACATGAAAGGACTTCGTTAAGGAATAAAGTGCTATGCACATGTTGGTTATTATTTCGGGAACCAAAGTTAAGAAGAGATAAAAATCTTAATCGGACAGGAATTTTTCTACAGAGCTAGTTGGCAGGTCTTCTCTTTCTCATTTCTTCTCTGTTTGCATCTCAGAGAATTAGCAACAAGATAGGAAGGAAATGCCATTATTAGAATATAGGCTGTCTGGGTGGCAGCGAGGTTTTAACTGAGGCATTTTTTAGTGGTGTGGTTTCCAGGACTCTGATTTGCATACCTGCCGCTGTCTAGCCCACTGATGACAAAAATATACCCAAGTGACATATATCATGCTGCGGTTTGCTGGGACATCTTCAATTTTTACCTTGAAGTTTGTTCTTTTGGGTGGAGGCACTCACTCGAGAGAGGTGATTCAGAAAAGCGCTCAGCCCAAAGGTCTGTAGAGAGTCTGGATGCCAGAGGACCACACGTGGCCCCTGCCACCAACAGCTGCATTGTCCATCTGTGGGGATCTGATAGGACCTAGCAAGCGGGTCATTGGGCCATATTTTGTATGTCATGAAATCCATGTTAGACCATCTTATTTGAAAATTAAAGCATGTCTATGTCTATGATGGAGAGGAGAAGTGAGTTGGGGGAATTGGAGGAGGAGACCAACCATGAGAGACTGTGGACTCTGAGGAACAAACTGAGGGTTTTGGAGGGGTTTGGAGGGGGTGGGGGGATGGGTGAGCCTGGTGGTGGGTATTATGGAGGGCACTATTGCAGGGAGCACTGGGTGTGGTGCATAAACAATGAATTCTGGAACACTGAAAAGAAATTTTAAAAAATACATAAAAAATTTTTAAAACCATCTATGTGCCTCCATACATATACGCATCCATTTATCTATTGTTCCTTTTCAATCTCTAATCTGTTCTCTTTGTTTGTTTGTTTATTCACCAACTGGTGTTGACTAGTTATTTGCTCACCCATTGGTGGTTCACCAATGCTCTCTTAAAAGGAAAAAAAAAAGTTTTGCAAAGAGCAGGACCATGGAAGGTTCACCTTTAGGAGAATGACTTGGGGCATTAATAAAAAATGTCAATTGAGACATTTGATACATAACAAATAAGACTACCTAAAGGTGGGGGGGACCCAGGAATCTGCATCTTCAACAGGCTTCCCTGGAAGACATCAAGCACACTCAAGTTTGAGAATTCTTCTCGAAATATTGTCCATATGGGTTTGGTAGCTTTTTGCCATTTCCCTCGGGTTGGAAGTTCCTGGACTAGAACTCCTGATTTCATTTAGAGCAGCTGGACCAGCACTTATTAGCTCTACATTTGTTTTCAGCCTTGGTGGACCCTTAACCAATTTTGAGTTTATTCTTCTTGGCCTAAAGATCATTCTTCTTCCCAGACAGAACAAAAGCAGAGCAGGAGTCAGAGAGCTCTGCTTACATTATACCATCCCTCAAATACACAGCACTGAAACCAGTCCCTTAGACCTCTCTCTGAGTAGTTAGTCTGTGCCTGCTACAAAAAGATCTCTTCTCACACTGGGGACACGAGTGTTGTCCCTTGTGGCCCTCACCACGGATCAGGGTGACTATTCTGATTTATTCGAAGTCTCCCAGACTTAGCATTCAAAGTTCCATGTCCCGGGAAACCAGAACAGCTAGTCACGCCTTCAGGACCCTGACCTCCCTGGCTCTCTTCTTCCAGTTCAGCCTAACTTGTATATCCAAGCTATATACATACTTGATTTCATGTTCATCTTTGTCCCTTAATACACTTCTGAGAGCTTCCTCTGCAAGAATACTGATTTATTTCAATGCATTGCTTTATTTTTTTTTTTTGCCCTGTAGTAATGTCACTTAACTTCTGCCCAATGAAAGGAGGCTTGGCGCTTCCATGTAACACCCCCACTGCCTCCCCGCCGGGAACTCAGAGCTGCTCCAAGAACTGGCTGCGCTTTGGCCTCCTGCCTTTTTGCATGGAGTGATGCATCGGCGGGTTTGCTTTCCTTATCTATTAAAGTAGGGTCATCCTCTCGGTGTCTTAGGTCTTTTGTGTCATCCTTTTTGTTAAAGGTAAGATCTGTTTGGTTTAGGATTCACCTGAAAATAAGAACCCAAGAGTCAAGCCAAATAGGAATTAAAGAAGACTTTAACAAGCCACCAAGGGTTCCCAAGGATACCCAAATATTTCGAAGGTGATCCCATGCCTTCTGCCACTATCCCCCCTCTCACTTGTACCACTTACCTTCGCACTCTGATATGGATGGTGCTAACGTTCTTTTGGGAAGGGGCTGAAACCACAAGAAGACTGTGTTGTCTGGAGTGGAGAGAGGGGATTTCTTGAGATCTGAATTAGTCATAGTCAGATTGCACACACTTATGACAGCCTTAAGACAGTACTTCTCTGTGATCCCTTGTCTTCTAATGGATAATAAAGTTCTCAAACATAACTTCATGTCGATGTCAAACCAACTGTTAGTTTTCTTTAGTTACTCTAGGCCCCCACTATTAAAAAGGGGTACAGGAATCAGTACCCTCTATGAGTATATTCATTTTATTTTATATTTAAAAACAAATAAATTCCCCGAATAAACTGTTTGGCAGAATTGAAACATGGCCCTCTTTTCCCTCACTTGAGAGCAATAGAGAATTTTCCATCACAACAATCACTGCTTCTCCAGTCCTTTTTGATATCTTCCCACCTCCATGAGATAGGTTTCCTGCCCAACCCCCAAGACCATGAAATAATACCTTCAAATTCTAGCATTGGCCAGATGCTCTGCTCCTGGCATGTCCCATCACTAACATCTCGGTGGCACCCTCCACATGTTCAGCTGACCACAGCCTCCTCACCCTTCCTCCTGGCCTGATGCCATTGCACACATTTTCGCCAGCAATCTGTCAGCAGCAGGCTTCCGAATTTTAATAGAGCTATCTCCTGACTTGCGTCACTCAGCCTCTCTTTCCACATTCCAGTTTGAAGACTCACTCCACTGAGACTTGGGGATACCTGGGACAGCATAGTCTGTATCACCTTAACTTCTGTTCATTCATGCAGCAAACAAAAGGCCATCTTAGTTTGCAAGTATGGTCTTCCCTTTCTCTTTCAGCCAGGGACACCTTTAAATTCCACCTGGAAATGTTTAAGAAAACTAAAAACACTAAAAACCTTCCAGAGTGATTGGAATAAATCCTCGGATTAACCTATCAGGGTGGAACCAAAGAAAGAAAGGTGCGGCTTTTCAAAGTTATAGTCATGCCACTTCCTAGAAGGTAGATAGAACTGCTATTAAGAATAGAGTTGATCTTTAAAAAAAAAAAAAAAAAAAGAAAAGAAAAAGAAAACAATGAAGGTTTTGATTGAATAATCAATCATTCATTGAATGAAGAAAACAATGAAGGTTAATGAAGGTTTGAGTATGTATCATGATTTATTTACATAGATGCATTTGAATTAAAAGGAGGCATAAATAGCTTTGCGTATTTTTAATAAAAATTTTAATGTCCTTTGGGCCAGCCCAAAGGCTCGCCACTGGGGAAAGGGAAGTGGTGGCAGGCAGAAGTTTGGTGGAAAAAAGTGGTAAGAGAGGAACTCTGATTTGTGAAAGACTTGAGGCCATGTGGTGGCCATTCAAGCCCTCATGAAGGCTTAGAAAATCAACTTCATTAACATCAGTATCTAATATCCAATTATATTCAACAATATCCAGTTTTCGCTGTATTCTGCCCTCTGTTGTAATCCCCCTACATTAACTCCAAATGGTCAAAGTGTCTTCCACACAAGGCAATATTGGGTTTGCTTTGGGGAATAAAAGGAGGCTGCTCTACACTTGGGAACAGTGGTGTAGATAAGAACACAGACTGAAATCAGAGATGATTGGGGAGAAACCAGAAACAACAGGTTAGGGCTCTTGGGTTTAAGCAAACCCCAGAAAATTGTAAATACCTTATAGAAATCCTGAGAAATAATTGAGAGTCACTGAATTCCCCATAGTTACAGAGGATAGAGGCCTGAGCTATTTTACTTGAATATTAGACAAGTTTGTAGAAGGTTGTAGACCTTGGGTCACTTGGGCTGTATTATTTATGAGAATAGTTCTTTCCCAAAAGCAGACAATCTAAAATCTTTAGGGAGGACAGCAAATCTCTCAACAGACTTTAATAAGCGCTATTGCCTGAATTCCAATCCACTGAAAATTTAATTTGTATAATAACTTTCTCATGTTTTGCTACTTTCCCCTGACATAATCACAGATATACAGTCCTGTTCACGATTCGTGGACAACAATCCCACTTGTGAACATACATCAATCACGTCTACTGTCACGGCTGTGAGGCAATCTCAGCCTTCTAAGATAGGGCAGCGGGAGAGGGGAGCGTGTCGGGAGGTGTAAAGCCAGTTCTAGTACTGGCCCCCAAGGAGAACGGCTGAGTGTCTTACAGTGTCCATGCCTAAGCTTGAGTTGAATGCCTGTTGATGAAAACATCCGAGGGTGGGAGGGGCTCAGTAGCGAGGGTACTTGGACGAGGTAAGGTTCTGTCTGGAGGGCAGGTGCCTCGTGCATCCAAGAACTTCTGTCCCTTAGAAGCAGGGAAGAAGATGGTGAATACTCCCCCCGAATCTAGAGAAAGAGGCCTGGCTAGAGCTATGTGTCTGGAAATGAATTTGTCCAAGATCATGAAATCCTTGTACCTGACCTGCTGCTTACTATTGCCAGAAGTTCCTGAGGTACAGGTGCCAAGGGAACATGCTTTAGTTCTAATTCGAATTTCTATGGGGCTTTGGTATCATCCCCAAGGATGTAAAGAGTAATGACCCCATTTTTCTCCTCCAATCCAAGACCTAAAGTCAGATCTCTTGGGCCTCTTACCCATGGACCTGTATACGGTTTTACTTTCACTAATCTGGTAGTGAGGATGCATACTGAAAAAGAACCCAGGAGAAAGAAAACCTTGGCCACATTCACAGCCTTGGAATCTCCTCCCAGCCATAACTCCATTGCCTTGGACTGAGATATAACATTGTCCTGACCCCATGATTTGAGAACTGTTTCTGTTGGAAATGGGGGAGACGTGAGGAGATTGGAGAAGTCACCTGGAGAAGTGGGGAAACTTTGAGCTACTTCTAGGGGTCACAAGGTGTCACTAATGTTATGTGAGGTTAGAGACTCGTGTGAGAGTGCTGTGGTTCAGAGTTGGGCATTCGTGACCATGGAATTAATGGGATATGGAGGATTAATGACTGAGAGAATGTGGCTAATGCCAAAGGCTTAGAGTGGGGGGGAGACACGGAATTCTCACCTCATTCCTACAAACTCATTCCATCAGTTTACATGACTAATTCCAAACAAATTCTAAACATGCCCATTAATTGGCACAGGATTTCTAATTTACCTCCTGGCTTGATTAGGGCTGAGATGGGGCCAGAATGGGTTCCGGGTGGTAATGGAAAATGTTCAGGTCTTACAGAACGTGAGGCTAGGGCAGGAAGGAGAGATAAAGTTTTCACCTGTAAGATGCTGTGGACCCCATCTTTCCCCACCAGGGAGACTGATGTTAGCCCTCTTTAGCTTTCCTGCTCAGGCAGAATTGGGAAAATAAACCTTGAGCTATTTTGCGATGACCTCTCTGACACACCTGGGAGAGGGTCCTAGACAACAGCAGGAAATTTTCAGATGAATTGCTCATGGCAGACCCAGCCACGCCTTTGGCTAGCTGACATCCAGTTATTCTGATATATTATCTGAACATGTTAGTTACTTGTCTCCATGTATTGCATCTAACACGTTTACAATATGTAAATCAGCTTGAGGCTGACTCTAACAATCAGGAGGAACATCAAGGTCAGTTGAATGGATTCCACACCCAATCAGGATGGACACCACGGCCAATCAAAACGGAAGCTGACCATAGCAACTGAGACCTGCGAGGGTGCCCACCGGCTGAGGGGCAGCTCTGCTCTGACGAGTGCTTGCAGTAATTAACTCCAAGAGGAGCCTTCTACTAGTGAGAATTTCAGAAAGTATGATGGGCTTGTTGAGTTTGTGGTTCTTTAAATCCTTGCAAGAGCTGCCTCGAGGCAAAGCGGGTCTCCTTAGCACAGGGCATAGGCAGGGAAACGTCTTCATGAGGGTAAGGCGGCAGCCAGAGCTTGGCCCCAGGCCACCCCTCTTCTGCTGAGAACTTGAAAGCAAACGTGTGTGGGGGGTGGAAGCAAAAAGATGTATGCCAAGATTTAGCCTGAATTCCCTCGAGAGGGTTCGGAGGCCAGTACGCACACTCATGCACACGTGCCGACGCTCGCATGTGTGAGCTCACATGGCGTTCCGTGCCTGCTCGTGCTGGAGAGGTCCGAGGGAGCTGGGCCCAGGCAGAGCCCGCGGCTGGCAAAGGCATTGTTCATTGTATCCTGAGTGACATGAAATCCACCGTTTGACAGCCAGCCCACATAGCTGTGGTGATGGGAAAGGCTCCCTTTAGATCACGCATTCCACGGCTGTGCATGGATTAATATGGCTTTGAAAGGGCTTTTCTTTCTTTCTTTCAAATTTAATATGAGAGTATATGAGGAAGAACATGGTAGCAATTAGCTGCTGCCATGAATTTTATGAGCAGTTTGCTAGAAACCACATTAATGACTCCATGGGTAGTGCTGAGATCAGTTTTGCTATGTTATTTTTTTTCTCTCCATTCCCCCCACCTTTCCAACCTCTTTTCATGTTAAAAAGGCCAATTCAAAGCTCCAGGATGGTATCAGGTGGGTGGGTCTGATGGCCAAGCTTCCCTTTTCCAAGACAGGTAGCCCACCTCTGTCTTGGATCCTATACAGAGCCTGCTGGCTGGTTCCAGCCTTGTTTTGGAGCCTGGAACCAGCTGTACAGAGAGGAAATAGTCTGGCCTTGGTTCTGACAGGTGGAGAGAAATCCCCGTAAGAAGTGTCCACAGTGAAGTCATTACCAAAGAGAAACATAAAGATCCTGCATGTTTCTCAGTTTTAACAAGGGGAGCTAGAATAAAATGTGGGCATTAGCTAGGGGAAAAAATGCAAGGGAACAGTCTTTATAAATTCTCAGGAGGTATGGGTGGAGAGAGTTTAAAAATATTGTACCCAAAGCCAAGGGAAAGAGTTGGTATTGAATACAGAGGCCAGATGCAGGAATCCAGCCTCTCCACACACCTTCTTGGGCTCGTGTGATGAAGCCAACTGAGGTCTGTGTTCAAAATCAACTTCAATTTCGGTTAAGTGTCTGCTTTCAACTCAGGTCATGGTCCCAGGGTTCTGGGATCAAGCCCCTCATCCAGGCTCTCTGCTCTGTGGGAAAACTGCTTTTCCCTCTTCCTCTGCCCCTCCCCCTGCTTCTGGTCTTTCTCCCTCCCTGTCAAAGAAATAAAATCTTTAAAAAAAAAAAAAAAAAAAAAAAAAAGCAACTTCAAGTTTTGAGTCTTAAAAGAAAAAAAATAAGTTTGTTACCAAGTCATAAACCTTGATCAAGTCCTGAGAAAAGGACCTGGAAACAGAAAACAAGTTAGATGCATTCTCAGCCACACAAGGCAATCTGCTGGCAGGAGCGGTAAACAAAACAGAACAACAAGCAAAAAATCCCTCAGTCTGCTTGAAAGAAAAAGATACTAGGGTGGTGAGAACACAGCTTTTACTTCGGATTCTTTCCTAGGACGTGAAAAGTTGGCAACGGAGAGCTCTGGAAAAAGTAGAAGTGAGCTGATAAACTGAGGCTCCTTCTGTGTCAAGGAGACAGGCCACCTGTGCAGGGGAGAGTCGCAGACGGCTGCCTCCTGAGAACAAGCAGCTGTGCCTCCCTCCCTGCAGGCCCAACTGAAAGTTGTGGCTTCATGTCCAGGAAAACGCCAGGCCTTTGACTCAAGCAGAGATTCAGGTTGAGCATGAACGAGGGGCATAATAAAACGGTACCTCATTAGCACATTTTTTTCACCTATAATATTCAAGCTGACAGTGGTCTATTGACGTGGCTTCATCTGAAGCACTTTCACAGAGTGCCATCTTTTTGACTGACAGGAAGTAGAAAATTCACAAAAATAAATCTACAGTAGCTTGAATCTTTCATGCGAGGCACATCTGACTCTTGGCAGTTTGTTTGGAAGATGGAAACGATACCATCAAATATCGTTTGATAGAAACATGATTAAATAGTCTGTTTCCTGACATCTCCTGATGAAAACATTGTATTTTCAGTTCAGACATGAATATTTCAACAATCGAGAACTCGACTGTTAGTAAACTTGGCTCATTGAAAACTGTTCCCCATTTGAAGACTTTTTTGATCGCGGTTCAGTTTTTCAGAGTGGGCCATCTTATAAAGCTTTTGATGCCTCAGCTAAATATTGTCAGGCTTAAAAGAGGCTCCATAACAAGCATGTGTGTGAGAGTGAGAAAAGCATCATTGGTTTAAAACAGTCTGTGCGACGTAAATGTAAATGAAATTTAAAATATGGGACATCTGGGTGGCTCAGTCGGTTAAGCCTCTGCCTTTAGCTCAGGTCATGATCTCAGGGTCCTGGGATCCAGCCCCGCATCAGGCTCTCTGCTTAGCAGGCACCCTGCTTCTCCCCACCATCTGCCTCTCCCCCAGCTCATGCTCTCTCACACTCTTTCTCAAATAAATAAAATCTTTAAAAATAAATAAATAAAATAGAATGCGATCAGTGCCGAAATGACCCTCTGCCTCCTCTCAAATAAAGTGAAATCAAACACAACGTCAGTGTTAACAGAAAAAAATAAGTGGCACGGGGTGCCTGAGTTCTCATTTCGTTTTGTTTTTTAAACTATGCACATATGTTATACAAACTGTTTTTGATGTCTTTCACAATAACAAAAAGTAAAAACTTAAGTTGGAAGCCAAACTTCCCTCCTCCACACACACAGACACACACAGACAGACACAGTATTAGTCAAATCCTCATACAATGTCTAGGAGGGAAGGCTGAGGGCATGGGCATCACTTAACCTGGAAAAGACAAGGACCCGGTTGATTTAATCATGGTATCCCAGTTTCTGGACGGTTAGTATTAAGAAGGTGTCCAGCCGTTTTTTATTTCTAGTGAAGACAGAAAAAACCCCAGGGGTTGGGATTGCATCAGGGAGAACGATCAAAGTTAGAGCTGAAGAGGCAGGGCCTGGTGGAGGGTTAGAAAACGTTGAGTGAACAACCCAAGGAAGATTATGAAACCCCCATCTTGGGAAGTCTGCAAAGAAGGTGATTTGCACGGACCCGCGCGGTGGAATGGGTTGGTTATCTGCCTGCTAGCGAGACAGCGAGGCCAGGCTGAGCTGAGGGGGTCTGCAGGCCAAGTCCCCCCCCCCCCCGCCCCCCTGTCACCATGACTCCGAGTGGCGTGAACAGCCTGCGGCCGGGAGCCCAGTACAGGAGCCAGGAGCCTGGGGCCTTGTGGCAAAGCTTCTTGTCTGTGTGCTTGGGGTAAGCTGACACTTCACTTTCCTTTCTACTCCAGTGGCTCCAGAGTCATTTATGATCCTTCTGACTGCCAACTGCCACCTTGAAATAGGGCAAGTATTTGAAACAAATCCCCCAGGACCTACAGGCCAGGGGGGCACGTGTAGCGCTGGGGAGATGCTGTCACTGGGCACCTCACAGAGGCTGCTGAGAACTGTTCGCCCAGTGGGAAGCCCCGCAGACCATAGAGGTGGGAAAGGGGACGATCCAGATATTAAATGTATCTCCTCTCTTTCTCTTTTTAAAATGTTTTTTGATGCAGAAGCTCAATTTTCTTGACGACCAGATTTCTCTCTCTCCCTCCTCTCTTTCGCTCCCATTTTTCTTCCTCTCTTGAGAGCTTTCAAGCTTTCTTTACTTAAAAACAAAATATTTAAAGTATGACAATTAGGTCTCATGGATGCTGAGAGGCAAACCCAGAGAATGTGAAGAAGGCAATTTAATTTTTTTTGTTGTTTTTAAAAAAATAAAAGCCTAGAGCTTTGCTTCACTTCGAAAGGATACTCTTAACTTGTGTCTGTTTTAAATATGTTTTTTAAGGTGATGAAACATCCCCGGGAACAGAGCTGTATGTGAAGAGATTTGTGTGGAAAGCGGGATTTTAAAAAGGTTTTTTTTTTTTCTTCTTCCCAGAGCAGCCCAACCTCATACTTCAAAGGAGCTGAGCAGAACGTCTACCTAAGGGAAGCCTTGCCTCCCCCAGCGGGCTTGGTTTCCATACCATGGTTTTTCTGGAAATGTCCTCTTTCCATACGCTACCTCTGAGTCACGCCTCATTGAGAGTGATGATTATGATCTCCTCTGGACGGTCAGATGCTGCTGAGAATCGGGAGGATATTTTGAGCCCTGGAATTTGGGCTCCGCCACATGTTTGGATTAACAACCAGTTAAACCTTGCAAAGGCAATATTTTTCTATGCAGTTAGTTTTTATACCAAACAAGGTTTGTAGTAATTGGATGCCCTACTTGAGCAAAACTGTTTACCAGAAAATAAATCACTCCTGGCATTAAGAAAACACCAGGCCGGGGATTCGCCAGCCCAGCATCATCTCGTTCATTTCTCATAAACCTAGCCCCAAACATGTGCATTCTCATCTATGATGACTTATGCTTTGAATTGTGGTCTCTTTATTTCCATGCCCATTATAATGCTTACCTAAACATTTCCCTCTGTTTAGCTACAGTGCTTCTGGTAATGACTTCTATTTGGCTGCTGGGAAGCATTTGCCAGCTTTTAGTGAGCCCTATGGAAGAAAGAGAGAGAAAGCGGGCGATTAGGAGAAGGAAGGCGGGGAAGTAGAGAGAGCAGAAGAAAAGAGGCTTTTTTTTTTTTTCATCACTGGCCACAGAATTGTGGAGAACTAAAACTTGAAGCAACTTCAGGGTCATCTAAGTGAGCTCTGTGATTTGTGGATGGGCTGTGGGAGCGGGCTGGCTCTAGGTAGCATAGGAGGTAGAAAAGTGGGATGTGGCCCAGGTCCTCTGACTCCTGTTGACCCTTGCCTTTTACTGGAGTTCCTTCTGTCCTCCAGGGGTCTTCTCTTTCTCCAGACATCTCGGATGCCTAAAGATGAGCTTGCAAAAGCAAGATGAGGTTCTCTTGGGCGGAGAGTGGAACAAGGCTAAAGTTAGGGGGTTTCTATCATGGTAGCCAAGAGAGTCAGCGAGTTCCGGGGAGCAGGGCCACGTGCTGCTGATAGGTAGCTGGGCCTCCTAGGAATGGTCTTGCCAAATTGCTGCCAGTCATTTAACACCGGTCAAAAGCCAGTTAGAAGCTATTAAGAATGCAAATATCAGGAAAATGATCAAAATATGAGGTTTTCAGACTTGAAGAAATTTGTTGAATTTCTGTAGAAAATGGAAGAACAGCCTCCTCTTGTGTAGCTATTTATTTATTCTACTGACCTTAATCAGAGCCAGTAGCTTTAATCATTTAGAATGAATCTAATTGGCTTCCCACCCGTGGAGGGATCTGATCCAAGTCAATTCTGCTTGTAAACCATAAGTGCAGTAAAAGGGGAAGGACCCCCAAAGTAATCCAAAAGATTTAGAATTAGTTCCCCTCATTGTTTTAGTCTGACTTTGGCATGTTGAAATATTTTGAGAGCATTTGCCGGCTAGTGTGTATTTTTGACAATAAGAGCAAACTCGTGGTTTTTGGGAATCCAAAAATGAGTTGTTAACCATGAGAAGATTTAGTCATTAATGAAGTAAACATATTTTTTCTTCCAAGTAGGCTTTTTCCTTCACTTTAACTGGGTGCTGTCATTTGCAGAGAGACTGGGGTCATGAACGTAGCTTCAAGGGAATTCCCCCAGTTCACTTATTTCAATGATAAAGTCATTCACATGGAACCACATTGCACTTGGATTTTAGTGTTGAAACCACTTCTTTAGGCCCAGTTTGCATAGGCTTGAAATATCTTGAGAGCTGGGACAGAAGTATTGAATAAGCCACATTAGCTAACATTTTTCTCTGCAAATACTAGGTGATAAAGACACCTTGGCAGAAGGAATCCATGAATGAATGAAGGTAAGAGTGAATCATTTGACCGTAGGATACACAGATAGTCCCACTCACCTAGCCATTCAGCAGTGACTGTTGGGTCCCTCCTGTATGCAGTTCAGTGTGTAGGACACAGAGTGGGGCATACAGACATGGCGTCACAGCAGGTGGTTCTTACCCTCCAGTATCTTACACACGGCACAGGGCAGAGCCACAATTTGCAGGCTTTTGCTCTCAGTGACATCATGGATCGGGTTAGCAGTAGGGTCACCATCATCCCCAGTGGTCTCCCACCACCACAGAGACCAGAGCTCCTACCTTTTCTCCCTGTAAGCCTTCCACCCACATCCCATATCAAGGAAGTGCCCATGGTGCGATCCTTCACCTACTTGACAGTTTCTGAATATAATTAGGGGAAAACCATAGGAAATTGTAGGTTTTGTAGATCAGAAAGGCCAACTATCAACAATGCCATATGGTGTAATCAAATTTTGACATGTTTATATAAAGTGGATAATCCAAAGCTTTTGGAAGTGTTTTAGATTTTTCTAAGAAGTCCTTCCTCTAGGACTCCCTCTCAGCCAGACAGGCCCTGTGTCAGAGGATCATGGTTTTTGGTTGACTGTGCTTCTGGGAATTGATGAGGTTTTGTTAGTTCAAGCTGAGGTACCCTGAACTAGGGGGATGTGCTCAGTGTGAAAAGTATTTTGAAGACACTCTGTGCTTGTCAGACAATCTGACTGGGATAAATACAGCATAAAAATGTCAAAGTAAATACAACTACATGAAAAGAAGACGATGTGAGTAGGTGAGGCCCTGTTTCTACTATAATCACTCCTGTCTAAATCCAGGCTCCCTCCTTCTGGATTGGAAACCTACTGACCAATTTCATTTGGACTGAAAAATATCCAGTTTAAGAAAAAATAACTCAGATAGTAGATGACCATGATATTAACCCCCCAAAACGAAGAGGAAGAATAAGAATAAGAGCAGGAGAGAGTGGGAAAGAAAGGCGGGGGAGGGGGAGGAGGAAATAAATCTCTACAACCACAAGATAGAGATGCTTTGATTATTTCAGTGAAGATGCTTCTGGGCTTTTTTTCCAAATGGGTAATACTTTGAAAATGCAAATATTCTTAGGAAGGCGAGGGGGAAACTATGAACCCATCATAATTTACTGGGACTAATTTATATCAAATGTTTTTGGAATCAGAAGTAACGTTAGAAGTATTTTAGACTTCTCAACCAGGGATGATTTTACCCCCAGGAGATGTTTGTTATGTCTGGAGAAATGTTTGGTGGTCACAGCTTAGGGGTGCTCCTGGAATCCGGTAAGTAGAGCCCAGGGACGCCATTAAACATCCTACAGTGCATAGGACCAACCCCACGACAAAGAATAATTGGCCCCAAATATCAGTAGTTAAGATCTGATGAGAAAGTTTACTTTACACCAATTCCCTTCCTTTTGGAATAAGATGCCTAGGGCTTGGAGATGATTCGCAAAGTTACTCAGCCAACTGGTGGCAGGAGAGGGGTATGAATCTTGCCTCCTGCTCCTTGTCCAAGAGCACTGGACAGGAGTCTTTTCACTGCACTGGAATGAAAGATTTTTCTCCCAATATCTTGTCGAGACCAGCAGTGTGACTTGAGAAAATGTGAATTTTGATAGCTAATGGGGAATTCAGGAAAACATAAGGGGATAACTCTCAAACAGAGCTCTGGGAGGAAAGACAAATGCGAGTAGCAGGAGGTGAGAGTCTTTAAGCAGGAGAAATGAAATAAGCAGAGAGCGTAGTGGGGGTGAGGGAAACCAATTCTAGAGGAGTCGCAAAAGGGGCAGGGGGGATCTACCCCTCCAAATAGTGCTTAGCAGTTTAATATGAATATTTTTCAGGTGACTAACTGGTCCCAATTTGCCTGGGACTTTTTTTAAGTTTGAAAGTCCCATGTTCTGGGAACCCCCTCAGTTCCGGGCAAACCAAGTATGTTGGTCACTCTAGATCCCATTCCTTCACATGAACAGATTGATGAAAGTTTTTCTGCCAGATTGCATAGTAGTTTGGTGAATTGGATGAATATGATGCAGAGTACATGGGATCTCTTCTGTACATTTTTGCAATTTCTTGTGAACATATAATTATTTCAAAAAAAATTTTTAAATACTTTAAAAAAATATTTTTTAAATCCTTTACTGAAAGGATAACTTACCTTCTCTCAACTGAGAGGGCCAGATGGAACACCCAGAGTAGAGAGTCATAGGATATCATACCCACTGTGGACAACAACTTCATAGGTCATGAGGGAGTCATCTGGTCACAGTACAAATGGCATGGTTGCATTTAGGCACAGTGAGAGGGTTACTTAATCCTGAAATAGTCCAGATCTTCTTGTGGTGGTGAATAGTGCAGTTTGGGCTATAAGCAAGGCAGGATGTTTTATATAAGAAAAAAAACAACTGGAGGAGAAACTTCCACTGAGACAGTGGTTCCTTCAACCATACATTAATTCCAGTGCTAAATACTCTGCCAAGTGATGAAGAATTCTTTTCCCTTGAAGGTTTTTTTGTTTTTTTTGTTTTTGATTTTGGTTTTGGTTTTGGTTTTTTTCTTTCCTTAAAGGGTTTTTAGTTCAGAGAAAGAACTAAAGAAGTGTGTGGAACAAAAATGCTTCATGTTAACTTGAACAATGTAAAATAGACTTCTTTCATAAAAGGGAGAAGGGGATATTTATTGAATACCTTCCATGTTCACATTATTGTGTTCAAGTTAGATAGCTCGGTATCTTCAGGCAGATAAGTCTTCTGCTTTGCAGAAGAACCTGGGATTTACAGTGTTGGGAAATCTTTAAAAGACTATTTTAAAAAGTGGAATTTCCATTTTTTAAGGGGTACATCCATAAGTAAAGAAGTGACCTGATGAGCCCAGGATCCTGAATATTGGATGGACCTCTTTGACCAGAAGGCATCTCAATCCATTCCAAATTTCTTATCTTTTTAGGTCAAATCCTGGAGAAATTTTTTAAATTCTCTACTGGGGGTCAAGGGTATAGAACTCTTCCACATGGCCAGGGAAGGGAATAATCTATAGGGTTTGATATAGCCATGTTCCTGACTCTTAAAAGTATCCTAATTTCTTTGCCTGAGGCCTACGATTATTTTCTCTCAGGGTTAGAGGGCCTTTCATTTTACTGTTAGAGGTCATCCTTCCTGAGACCAGAAACTCTCGAGATGAATTCTCTTTTAGCTGCATTAATGCTACCGTATGTTTTACCAAAAGCAGAAGAAAAGTAGAGTGGGTACTAGGCCATAGCAAGTGGGTCAAGAGAGAAAGGAAACAGATGGGAATGGGAAAAGGAGGAAGGAAAGCATAAATAGCTAAAACAGAAACTAGAAGTCATGGAGGCAAACCGTGGCCTTTTCTTTTCATTGAGAATTGCTCATGGTAAGGAAATCAGAGCTGCCATCTTGTTTTGAGATGAGTCCCTCTCTAGGGTTTTGTCTTTAGCACAGACAGAGCTGGACGAATCAGTAGGGGAAGCTTTAAAAAAATATATACCTACCCCCCAAGCTCCACCTCCAGAGATTCTGATACAATTGATGTTGGACAGAACTCAAGCACCCATATATCCTTGAAGCCCCCAGGGGAGAGCCATAATTGAGAACCACTATTCAGCATCGACCTCTAAGTTTTACAAGTGGAGAAATTAAGTCCCAGAGACACTAGATAACTGACAGAGGTTCACCCAACTAGACGCAGAGGTGGTTCCAGCACTCAGGTCTCCTTCCTGCTCCCCGTTAAATAATTTTCCAACACTGCATTTCAAATGCCTCACATATGAATTATAAGACCAGGCACCTATAGATGTCAGAGAAGTGTCACTACTTTCCCTGATGGACTTCTTAGGAAAAAAAAACCAAAAAACCAACAACAACAAAAAAACCTAACATGGTACCTGGCACAAAGCAGCACTTAATATATATTTGCTGAAAGAAAGAACATGGATGGCACCTGTTTAATTTTCTCCCCCACGCCTACCAGAAACATTACAATAACGCATTCTTAGACTCTAACTTGAAATAGAATGCCTTTCACATTCAGTCCCTTTCTTAGGGTTCATACCTTTTTGTGACTCAATCTATGAGCCTGTGATTGAGTGGATCATAGAATTCAAGGGGATTTCCATTAAAGTAATGAAGTAGCAGTTGGCTTTTCAGCTTCAAATTCTTTCCCTTGTTAAAGAAAGTGAAACATTATCTTGAGTAGGGGCGGCTATTTAAATCCCGCTGAATGGATTTTCAATAGAAGTGATTGAAAAAAAACATTTTTAATTTTTCAGAGGAATTTGTTCCATTCTGTCTTGTGTTTCATTATAAACAGTTTTTTTTAAGCAGAAATTATTCTTTGTGCCATAAATGTGTGGTGAATGCCTCCCAACCATATTTCCACACAGACCACACGTCTTTGCCAATTTTTTTGTATGTAGAGCCCCCACTGATGATGGCTCAGAACTGAAACCTGATCTAATGCTACTAAACTTCTGGATTGAGAAGGGTCTTAAAATCAACTTTGGCAGTTTAGACAGAAATTAACCCAGGGCCTCTGATTTCTCTCTTTCACTAGGATTGTTGATGATGCAAGACACAGGCCACTTCATGTTGGACAGTAAACCTTTGAGGGCAGGGATCAGTTATGTTTTCCTCACTCTGCTGTCCTGCTCACACAATCAGCTCTCTACACCATGCAGTCTCAATGGAGGTGACCGTGCCCCCCTCACCCCCCAGGGGGGGAAATGACTCTTGGGGGAGGGACACAAGAAAAACCTGAGAAATGGCTAATTGCCCTTCAAAGGGCCAGTCCATAAGCAGATATACAGTATACCTGTGGCATTAAATATCTAAAAAGGCTCCTTAAGCAAGTCATAATTAAAAAAAAAAATTGAGGAACACTGCTCTAAACATATTTATTGACTGAATGAATGAATGTAGTATATGGCTAGAGAAGGTGTTTCAGGGTTCCATTTTCTAGAGCTGGACAGGGAACCTGCACAAACACTCCTGTACCTGGAGACATAGCCAACTGCAATAACATTTTGACTTGGGTTTGAACTGTTCTCTACATGTCCTACTGTGATTGCGACCTGAGATTCAAAGTGAAGCTACAGGCACCAGGGAGGACACTCTGGTCCTTCACCTAGGTGAGTGTGAAAATGGAAAATTCCATCAGGGAATAACCTGAAGGTAATGAAACTGGTTCGAGAGTAGTAGTGGCAAGGAGCAAGGCAAAGTATTTCATAGGGAAGGACCCACAAACTCTCTCTTACAGAACATCTGATCAGCCACGGCTCTGCCACTTAACCAGTTTTTTAAAGTCATGAATTCCAGTGTCCTCATTTCTGAAATGGCGACAATAGTAGGTGTCATCACCACATCCTAGTGTTCTGGTCGGTATCAGATGGGATCACATATGTGGCCACACAGACTATAAGTTGTTAATTCCAGTGTATTACTGAACATTATTTCCTAATGGACTTTCTATGAAGAGCCAAGCAGGGATTTGAAGAAATAAGATGCAAGTCCTGGAAGATTTCACATGACATCTCCTACACCCCAACTTGGATGCAAAGGGAGCTCAAAAGTGAGGCCTCAGATGGAGCCACTACTTTCTAGAAAAAAAAATTGTACAATTGAATCAGTGGGGCACAAGGGAGACAGTTAACAGATTCTGCTATGAAAGAAAACTATTGAAAACTATAACTAAATATTAATTGTCCTTAGTAAAAGTGTATAAGAAGTTGAACCACCTTAGAGTGGTTCCCTTGAAAGTATTCCCTGTTCCAGACATTTTCCCCCATCTCTGTCCTTGGGTCTCTGTCGTTTTGCAAGAGCTCCTTCTTCTTTCTACTTCCATTGTGTAAATTTTACTGTTTTGGGAAGTGCCTTTCTATCCACAGGAGTCTCGCTAACCACAGGATCCATCCCTTACCTAGACAGGAGCTTTCCCCTAAACTGGAGTCATTTGACTGGAATAATCTCCCATCTTGGGAGGTTACTGGAGAGAATGTAGGATGATAGGTCATTCCATGGAAGCCCTTGACATTCTAAGACCTTCAGACCAATCCACTGGGAACGTGGACTCAATAATTCTGGTCCCTATAGAGCTCTCCACACCAAAGTAAGGGGCAGTTACACTTTCTTATTTTTCCAGTTTTCTGGAGTATAGTGGAAACAAATACATACCTTTCCATGAGCACACCCACATGCACGCATGCACGCACACACATGAAGCAGACTCCTGAAGACAAATTACTTTTCAAAAAATTCCAGTTTCAACCCACAAAAAAAGACAGAAACACTTTTTTTTAACCACACCATCATCTGGTAGGTTGCTTCTTTCATAGCAGAGTTCATGATTCAAGTATTAAAACAGAGTAGTTTGTTTTTTCATTCATCTTTGACTTTTAAAAGTAGTCCCAAACTTTTTGAGAAGAAGGAATTTGAAGCATCAGAATTATCATTTGCAATAGTTAAATTAAGTTCCTGGACAGATGCCATCCTTCTGCCTGATTCCTGTAGAGAGTGGGACTAGTTTATTTCTTCTACTTGAGACTTATTTTTCCTTCCTTCCAACATGTTTCCTCCTGCTCCCTTATGTTTCAGTGCCTTTGCCTATGCTGTTCCCCTGATTAGGAATGCCCTTGGAATGATTGATTCATTCAATCATTGATTGAATCAATGATTGATTCATTCAATCATTGATTGAATCAATGATTGATTCATTCAATCATTTGGATTCATCAATCCAAATGATTGATTCATTTCACAGAGTGAGTGAAGACTCACTCTCTCTGTGAAATGTTCCCTGTCTTCTCTGGCCCACGCTGTCCCCTTTCTCTGAACTTCCACTATGTTCCACAAAATGGATTAAAGAATTGTTCTACATAATTTTCGTCTGTTACCAGTATTATATTTGTGGGTACATATAGTAAGTGCTTTATACATATTTATTGACTGAATGAATCACACCAGATGGCTAGAAGTGAGAGACTGTTCTTAGGTAATTGATGAAAGCTAGTGTTTCCTCTGGCTCTCTGGGAGAAAGAAAATTATCATGATTCTTTTCAACTTAACTAGCTTCTATAAATCTCAGCCTTGGTATAAAATGGAGGTAATGGAACAACCATTTTGTCCATTTTTGGGGAGAATCAGGAAGGAGATAGGAAAAGTGGCGAGCTTGGTGCCTGGCACATGGCAGATGCAATCAATAGTAACTGTCATTACTATTATGGTTGTTTATTGTTATTCTCTGCAGTATCTGTCTGGGCATGTTGATTGACTATTTCATCCTGAACAATAAGGCTGTTCAATGTCCGGTAACATCCTTCATTGGTCTGACTGTTTCTGTATGATATGTTCAGGGTGCAAGAAATCTGTTGAGAGAAAGAAGTTAGAGGGGAAACAGGAAGGTCCAGAAAGAGTGTCATATCCAAGCTTCGTAGCCTGAGCGAGATAGAAATGAAAACTTTCCCACTAAATTTCCTGGGCTGGCCTGAGGTGTTGCACTTATACCTTAGCTCAGACTATGTGAGGAGTGTGATAAACCAGGCCTCTGAATTGTGGCTTTCATGAATAGCTAAGATAAAAATCTTACCATTCAATTTTTTATTTACAACTTAGAAATTCTAGATTGGTTGACATTGGCTCCATACTCTAAACCAACTGATGGGAAGAAAAAATCTGTTATTGATTTACTGGCTTTCTTTTTTCTTTTTTTTTTTCCCCCTCTTTCCTCTGAGCATTGACTAAAATTCTCTCCAAAACAAGTATTAGGGACCTAACAGTCTTCAGGGAACTGAAGGGGGAGGTGTGGGGTAGGAGGCATTTGGATCTCCTTGTTGGCTTCTAGGGTTCTGTCCCTTCTTCAAAGTTTCACTCTGACAGACCACTCTTCTTCTCCATCCCCAGGAAAGCCCTTGCCCAGCAGAGGGTTCCAGAAGCAGGACTCAGCAAACTTGGATTCTCTTTCAACTGGGCTCCCTCCACAGCCCCTCCCATGAGCTATACACATCTTCATCAACTCCTTTCCTGGAAGGTCTCCTACATTTGCCATCCTATCCCCAGAGGGAAGGGTCTAGAGCTGGAACATTCCCATCAAGTAGGCAAAGTTACAGGGAAAAAGAAAGACTTTGATTCAGCCACAGAGAGAGCCTCATACTCTGTGTGAGGGCTAAGCCTGAAACAGGGCACCCCAAAATGAGTGCCAGACACTGTGTTAGGTAATCAGCATATGTCATCTTATCTATGTTTCATAACAAACCTGGATGATGGAATTTACAATCTTGAATAAATTAGGCTCGGAGAGCCCAAGAAGCTTGTGCAGTATCATAGGGCTAGTAAGTGGTGGAGTTGAACAAAGCATTTCCCCTGTGCTTTGATATGTCATGGGAGTGGGTTGTTTGGGCTTCCTGGCCTCAGTAGGTACGTATGGGTCACTACAGAGAATTATACTCATATAAGCTGGCAAAGGAGCAGGCCCTGGGAGGTAGAGGCCTGTTCCTTGTCTTCCACTACCAGTCCCTCAAAAACCTGGCCTGGGTCCAGGCCCAGTTCACTCCCACTGTTGATAAAGAGTTGCAGAACCAACAAGATGCAAGGGGAGAGACATGAACTTTGCCTCTCCATTGGGGAATATGGCAATAAATGTGTGGTCATAATTAATCCACACCAGGTTTCCAGAACAACTGGTTCCCAAGAGGGTCTGGGGAGCTGAGTTCTTTTTTCGTTTTTTTAAGACTTTATTTATGTATTTACTTACTTGAGAAAGAGATAGCAAGTGAGAGAGAGCACAAGCAAGGAGAAGGGCAGAGGGAGAGGCAGACTCCCCACTGAGCTGGGAACCAGATGCAGGACTCAATCCCAGGACCCTGGGATCATGACCTGAGCTGAAGGCATAAGCTTAACAGGCTGAGCCACCCAGGTGCCCCAGGAACTGAGTTTCTTATTCTACTCCATTTTCATGTTGTACTTAGTGCTCTGCAAAACATCTCAGGAAGTACTATTTCATTTAGCTCTCTTTTCTAAACACAGAAGCAGAAGAGATTCTTTTTAAGACTCAAGTCAGATCATATCATACTTCTGCTAAAAACTCTCCAGTGGTATCCATCCTACTCACAATCTAAGTCAAAAGCCTTGCAAGGTCCTAGCCCAGCTGGTCCCACTTCCTAGGTCCTCAGAATTACTACGCTCCTACCCTTGTTCCCTCCATTGCTCTGGCCTTGTTATTTTTTAATGTGCAGGCTCACATTTGCCCCAGGACCTTTGCACTTGCCATTCCCACCACCTGGAATGTTCCTCCCCCAAATATGCTCTGGATTTGCTTCTTTACATCCTTTGGGTGTAAGTCTCAGTAGCAGCTTCTTATAGATGCCCTCCCTGATCTCTCTCCAACACTCCACATTCTCCTTCATGCTTTACTTTTTGCCAAGAAACTTATCACCATTAGGAATTCTGTATGTTTAGTTTAGTCACTTATTTATCTGTTTCCCGCAGTGAAGCTTTAGGGAGAAGGAGACTGTTACCTGTTTTGCTTATGACCGTACCACTCCTTCTTCCCCCGGGGCCACAATAGTACCTGACCCTGACTGTCGATCCATACATATTTAAATTCAGTAGGAAATACTGAATGAAAGCATGAATTCTTATACCAATATTTTTAAGTCAAGGTAAGTGTTGCATTGTCAGTTTTACAGATGAAGAAACAGAAGCCCAGGAGTTTCCGTGACTGAGGCATGGTCCTGTCTGAAGTCACACAGATGGTGGTAGAGCCATCTAGAACCCAGGACCATAATCTTAGTCCGAGCTCTTTGGGATAGTCAATTGCTGAGTTCCCATGGGGCTATTTCCATACAGGGACATGAACGACTCTGATATGGATTTAGGACAGGCCCGATCGACAAACACACAGGCTTTCACTGCAGTGAGAAGAGGGTACGATACTGTTGTCATTTCCTGGACAGTGAAATATGTATCTCTGCCTGCTGGGTTCAGAGCAGTAGTAATTACGAGAGTCTGGAAGGAAGTGAGAAAAGCATCAGGGACATTTAACAACCTTCACTGACCTGCAAATTATTATTTACTGTAACACAGAGCATTTCCTCTGTGAAGGCAAAGACACAGAACATATTATACATACATATATATAAATATATATGCTTGGATCCCCATAGCACTCTCTGGAAGCAGACAGAGAACAGAAAGAGTGAATGGGCAAGTCAGAATGGACTTAGCCTTAGGAGATGAAAGGAATGAACTCTCACTATATCTTATTAAACTCCTCCCAGAAACTCTCCAAAGATGATAATAGAAAATCCGAGAATCACACTGTGAACCCTTCAGAGGCTGGGTCAGGTCTTATGGTTCATGCATCTCCTGTTGGCTCAGTGCACTGTTTTGCGATGGGAGTTCTGGAGAAGTGGGTCTAAACTGACTGCCATGACTGAAAGAGGCTTTGATTCTCAGCTCTGCCAAATTTGTTCCCAGGGCACGGAGCATTCCTGGCCTGGGGCTGACTGAGCTCTCCACCTCCACTGACAGGGAGCTCATTACCAGGTATAGCAGTCTTTTTGTCTTATTATACTTCCTCAGTTGAACTACAGTCTGCCTCCTGTGAGGCCCACACCCTTCACTTGCAGTTCTGGGCTCTGGCATGAAAGAGAGTACGTCTACTAAGTTAGCATCAGCTAAGTGCTCGTACATACAACAAACGTGTTCTTAGTGTCTCACAGGCTCTAAAAGGCAGAACTTGGCAACCATTAGTTCTTCAAAGCAGGAGTTTCCTGGAAGTCCTCCCAGGGTGTGTGTGTGTGTGTTAGAGAGAGACAGAGAGAGAGAGACAAGTTGGGACTGGGTTTCTAGTGCGATGGTGCATAGCATGGCAATCAAGCATGGCTGCCTGGGCTCTGTTCCAGGCTCTGTTACACAGCTGTGTAGCTCAGGTGTAACACTCAGCCTCTGTGTGCCTAGTTTCTCCATCTGTAGAATGGAAATAATAATAGTGACACCTTCATAGGGTTGTTGTGAAGATCGAATGAGCTAATAATGTCTGTGAAGTTTTAGCACAGTATCTACCCAGCCCATTGGTAGGGCTTGATACCTGTGAGCTCTTATATGCTGTTCCATCCTTTCCTAGGACTCCCCTGACCAGGCTGATCCCAAGAGACTTTACTTCAGCTGGACAACCCCCCTTCTTGGGGGTTGTGGCCTGGGACACTTTCATAGGGGACTAGGGAAATCTGAAACTCTTCAAGGTCCAAAAGAGTGATTCAGAGTGTGAGTCTGAATGTGGACCAACTCAACACCTGAGCGTGGTCAGTGAGACAGGGATATATGTGGGGGAAAAGCCTGCCCTGTATCCTCTCATACCACTTGCCCCTTAACTCACCCACGTGGAACATTGGTTGGAGGTGTCAGCACATCACATCTTTCTCAAATGCTTTAAACGTGACATTCTCAGGGCACCTGGGTGGCTCAGAACGTTAAGCATCTGCCTCTGGCTCAGGTCATGATCTCTGGGTCCTGAGATAGAGCCCTGAGTAGGGCTCCTTGCTCAGCGGGGAGTCATCTTCTCCCTCTGTCTCTCTCCCTGTTCATGTTCTCTCTTTCTGTATCTCTCTGTCTCAAATGAATCAATAAAATATTATTAAAAAATAAACGTGACATTCTCTACCCCTCAACTCATGACAAGCCCTCTGAGCTGGCCGAGTGTGTAACATTTACTTACATGCACATGAACAGCTCCCCATCCGCCCCGAACTACCAAAGGCTATGGAGTGTAGATCTGTTTCTCTGGCCGTGCCCCGGATGTAACTCCCTGGCTCTGTCAGTATCTGGTTTCGGTGATTCCTACCAGACGCTTGGATAATTCCCCTGTACAGCTGGGCCTTGAGCTTATTTAAACCTCATCCATTCCCTCCCTATTAGGACAGGGATTTTAGCACATTTACACTATCTGTCCTTTTCTCTGCATTTGTGTACATGATACGTTATCTTCATAATCTCATGGTTATTTTCATAGTTTTCAGTAACATACTTAAATCTTCATTTTGTGATTTGTCAACTTTTAGGCAGTACCTACTGTCCTGCTACTAGAATAGAAGTGCCCCAGGGGTGAGACTGTCTGTCCCTTTGCCTCCTCGCTGCCTGCCCGGGGCCAGGGACCATCCTGGCAGGTAAGCACTTGCTTGTTATTTGTTGCATGGAAGACAGTAACATGAGCCAAGAACACACCTGTTCTTCCTTCCACTCCCAGCCTTCCCCACGTCCTTCTCTGAACGGTAGTATTCATTTTACCTTTTCAAGATTTTTAAGATTTCTATTCTAAGTCTTCCAGGTTGTGTCTGTATGTTGGTTTGAAAATCTTTGAAAAGCAATACACAACATATAAAATTCAGTGATTATGAAAATATTAGATTCAGCAGAACCAAAGGATATGACTGAATCTCCACCATTTATCAAGGGGAACTTGGGTAGAGAACGTTCCAGAAGCTAAAGCCAAATGGATTATTTTTTTTTAACACCAGCAAATGCCATCGCAACCAGTTGTTGTCTATAGAGGAGGGTTAGGGACCCCAAAACTCAGAAAGGTCTTTAAATAGTGACTCTAGGGGCACCTGGGTGGCTCAGTTGGTTAAACATCTGACTCTTGATGTTGGCTGAGGTCATGATCTCAGAGTCAGGAGATGGAGCCCTACATCGGGCTGCATGCTGGGCATGGAGTCTATTTAAGATTCTCTCTCTCCCTCTCCCTCTGTCCCTCCCTTCCCCTATCCAAAATAATAGTAGTAGTAATAATAATAATAATAATACCTGGGTGGCTCAGTGGGTTGAAGCCTCTGCCTTCAGCTCAAGTCATGATCTCAGGGTCCTGGGATTGAGCCCCGCATCAGGCTCTCTGCTCAGCGGCGAGCCTGCTTCCTCCTCTCTCCCTCTCTGCCTCTCTGCCTACTTGTGATCTCTGTCTGTCAAATAAATAAAATCTTTTAAAAAATTAAATAAAATAAAATAATAATAAAACAAATTAATAATGACTCTGTAGCCCACCCCTATTATTTATAACTGTGGCTCTGATTTGGGAGGCTCCAGGGTAGGACACCTCCTTCCCCTGCCTCGTTCTCTTCTGTATGTGTTTTGGGGTGTAGATCATGCTGCTCTGCTTTATCTGTCAATATGATCTCATCTTCCTCATGTTCTAGGCATTTGTGAAATCTTCTAGATTGCTGCTGGGATCCTTTCCTCTTTGTTACATACTTATTCTTTTGCGTTCAGTTACTGTTATTTCAATGAAATGTGGGAGGGAGTAGAGGTAAAGTAGACCCACACTACCATTTTGAACTTCAGTATTTATTTTACTTTTGAGATTCATAAATATTTCTTCAGTGAAGATGCACAAGGCCTTCTGGTGTTCAGGTAAGGTAGGTTGTTATGAGTGGATGTTTGATGGGATGAGAGAACCAACCCCTGCCTCCTAACAGAGCCATTCCGTGTCCTTAGAGATAAATGAATATTCCCATCGGGACTACCTTGACCAGTTCACATGAGCATGAGATGAGAATAGAGAAAAAAGTACAGGGCTGAGAGGAAAAATGACAGAAGCATTTAATAATTTATTGTAAAGTGCCAATCATTTGTATACCTGGAGAATCGTTTTGCAGGCAAAACAATCAAGACTCATTGAGCTCACATTATGAAGCACAGAAGTGTTGGGTTGGTGATAAGCTGAAGGAAGCCTTAAGCCTAATTCTGTCTTTTACAGCTTCTGCAAAGTGGGTACAATAAAATGGGCTCAGTGGGTGTGGTGAACATTGAGCCAAGTGCCACATGGAGAGCACCCAGCCGAGTATGGGTTCTTTGGGCCTGTGGATCCCCATTCCTCAGAGGCCATGAGATGGCCCAGCGCAGAAGAAAGAGGAAAGATCTTTCCACCAGCTCTGTGTGGTTTATTGCATCAGTTTTGTATCATTATTCTGTCTTTCTGTCTGTTTTCATCTGTTCCTCTCCCTGTCTCTTCTCCTCTCCCACCCCAACCCTCAGAGCTAGTAAAATCTTTAAGCATGCTTTGAAAGAAAATTGCATGGTATCTGCCACAGGAATGTGCTACCATTTCATGGTGGCCGTCCACAGCTCTCTCCCCAGACCCCAGATGGAGAATCCCAGCTGGGCAGAAGAGCCTTTAGCAGGTCGGCAGGGGAGGTTGGGTGTTTCCCGGATGCTCTTTTGCCCTCTCAGTCATTTCCCTGAAGATAAAGTCATCCCCCAGTTATGGGACAAACGAGACCTCCGGTCCAAGGTGGTCGCCATCCTTCCATGGCCGGACACTGTGGCCATGTCCTTCTGAGCTCCTCCTCCTCACTGGACTTCTGGAAGTGTCAGCTGGAAAATCCTTGTCAGGCCCTGAGGGAAACACACTATGGAATCACCAAGACCCAGCAGAGGATGGTTTTAAAAGTGCTTTGTTTTTTTTCTACAACAGTACCTTCAGAAAGTCTCACTCCTATTGTTCTTTGCTGTCAGGGGGTCCAGCAAGATTTCCCAGGTCCATGTGACCTCCAGGAAAACAGGCATGTCTCTTTCCTACCAAAGTCTGACGAGCTCTGCCTTGTGCCCACCAGCCTCTTGTCAACAGACATTTTTCCTAGTTGTAAGGCAGATGCAACATGAGTTCCCCAGACTCCCTGAGGTCAAGCCTGTCCGCCAGGGAGGGATTGAAAGCACCAACCTCATTAGCTATGTGACTCTGAGTAGGTTACCTAACCTCTGTGTACCTCCATTCCCCCAACCTCAAAGTGGAGTTAACAGTAGAACTTTTCTCAGAGGGCTGGAAGGGGAATTCAGTGAGTTGGTTTATACATGAACAGCCCTAGGACAGTGGTTTTCAACTTTATGTGCTCGCAACTTCTGGAGGGCTTGTTGGTCCCACTCCAGTCTGTCCCTTTAGTTTGCATTTCTAACAGGTTCTCAGGGATACATATGCAGCTTAACTGAGAAGCCCCATTTTAGAACAATGCCTGACACGGGATTAGTGCTGTATGATTTATTTGTTTCTTATTATTTACGTGGAAGATTAAAAAAAGGAATGCCACAGTATCTTTGGAATATATGGCCTGATTAAATAGTACTTTTAGAAGATTCTGGATATCGAGGGGATTAGTGAGCCCTCCTACAGAGCTGGCAGGCCTGTAGAGGAATTAGGAGGTGGTGGGGACCAGAGACAAGGAAGGCAGCCTGGAGGCATCTCAGGAGCCAGGAGCCCTGCTGGCCTCCCTCTGCTGCGGGATTTATGGGTAAAAAATGAGACAGGAGCTGGGGAGCCAGATAAGGCCTGCTTTGCCTCACTCCCCAAGTATTTGGAGCTCAGCATGGTACCAGGTGCTGTTGGAAGTCATGACGCTAAAGGCTGGGCTCCTGGCTTCAATGATCTCAGTTACAGAGCCAAGTCCTACACACACCAAACGATCATAGGTGCTTAAGGTTGGATGCAGTGCCACTGGACATGCTGTAGGAGGTGACCCTGGGTCGCAGTGCTAGAGAGGGTGTGCCATACTGACCCATGTCGAAAGCTCACTCCTCAGGATTCCAGTTGTAAGGCCTTGGAGAAGATGCTCTTCCCAACTAAGGCTGGTTGAACCTTGGGGATCTCCTCTGTGATGGACAGGACTGCCTCCTCCCAGGGTCCCAGTGACAACATGACGCACTGTGAAGACCTGTGTGGTCCCCACACGGTGGCCTCGCTGCTCCCGGCTGGTCCTCGGGCATGTGGCAGGTGTGCCCTTCTTCTGGAGGAATGCACGCACTCCTGAGCACAGCTTATGGTGTCCGGCTGGTGCAGGCTCAGCATGGGGGACTGCCCTTCTCCTTTGGGATGAGGACTGGCCTGATAAGAGAGGACCAGCAGAAGGGACGGCAAATGCTCTGGATCTCAAGGGCCGGCAGGAAGAGGAGGAGAGGTGAAGGAGGGTATTTCTGATGTGGCCGAGGGCATAAGACAAGGTGGGGAAGCAAGGAACACCATGAAGTCTAGGGAAGCAAGGAGGTGAGAGGGCTGAGGAGAAAGCCTGCTGGGCTCATGAGTGCAGTGGGGGAGGGGGGACCCCTTGGTCTATGCTTTCAACACATTCATTTCCCCACCACTGCCTTCTCATTAAAAAAAACAAAACAAAACAAACAAACAAACAAAAAAACACCAAGAGGCAAAGAGCACAGATCACAGTTTTTTCTTGTTTCCCTTTCAACTAAGAATGCATTTTGAAGACGTCGATTAACCTGGGCATAAAGGAACATTTCTTCATGTTCACCGATCATGTCTTGGTGTCTTAGATCATTCCATGTGTAGGGGGCTTTCCACAATTTGGCTTTCATTTAACATTCCAACTTCATTTCCATTTCTTCCCCTATAAGACTTTGGTGGCTCCCTAAACCAGGGTCTTCCCTAGAAAACTCCTATTCATCCTTCAGGACCCAGTGAGTGCCTGCTTCCCCACCCAGACCAAAGAAGAGGAGGTCACTCCTGTTGCAGCCCACATTTCCTCAGCCGCCAGGCTGGGAGAAGAAACACAATTCAACCAAGCTCACTTCTCTAGCCCTGACCCCACCTGTGACTATGGGAGCCTCAGCCACTGTTCACACGCTTCCGTCTCTAGTTTTCCTTCGGGTCTCTAGAAGGGGTCATCTGTGTGCTGTTGTGTGCAGCTGTCGTCTCTTCCTGGTATTTGTCGGCTCCCTTCTCTGCTGACATGGAGCAGGCTGCCAGGTCCCCCAGCTGCTGTCAGCGTGCTTGGGGTCACGAAGGCCGCAGCTCAACGCTGCCTCCTGCTGCTGCCCGTGGAAGGCTGTGCTCTCGTTCCTGCCACCCCACGCCCCTGGGTCTGGTTCCCAGAGTTGTCCTTGCAGTAGGACTCCCGAAAGGGGACCATGTGGGGCCAGAACTCCAGTAGGCTCTAAAGAGCTCACACTCCCCACGCCTTTCCTGCATGTCAGGAGCCGTGCTAAACACTTCCACTGAATTTGCATTTTAGTCTTCCTACGTGCCCAAGATGTGAGCATGGATATTGTCCCCATTCTACAGATGGGGACTGCAACAGCAGAGGCTCGGGGAGACCAAGTAGCTTGCTGAAGTCTTCATAGCTGGGAAAGGGTGGTCACGAGTTTAAACCCAGGTCAGTCTGGCTTCATGTACCCCACCGCTTCAGCGTGCACACCAGCACCCATGGGATGGAGCAGTTCCAGACTCGGATCTTGCAAGTTCCCTTGGCAGTCTATCAGCTGGATCTCCCCTTGTACCCCACCACAGCGCCTGGCTTGTAGAAGCTCAGAAATTCTTCGATGAGTGAAGGGATAAATAACTAGACTCCTATTCTAATCGGACCCTCTCTCCCTCAACTGATGGGCCTGGGAAGGGTCTCCATATCCTTCCTCAACCTTCAGAATCAGTCACTGATACCGCTTTCATGGGGTTTTCATAAAGCAAGCTGAGAGGTCAATGTTTAGGAAATGGAACTCCAGTCCCATAGGGTTCAGTGACAACAGCGCCTTCCTCGCTGGGTTTGGCCCCCAACCTGCTCACGCAAGCCATAGCCCTCTGCAGAGCCCTGCCCAGTCCGATGGCCAATCCGATGGGGGAGGGGGAGTCCTGGGAGTATATGCCGCGTGTGCCGGCAGCGGTCACCACACAGCCTCCTCTCTTACCCTCCTGTAGCCCTCGAGGCCCTCACGACGATGTCCTCTCTGTGCATAGCCCTCTGAGCTGCCTCAGCCTGCCGCCCGCACCTCCCACAAGAATACTGTCCCTCATGTTGAGGGCCATCCCCTCCGAAGGCAGCCAGTGCTCACAGGGCCGGGGCCATGCTGTGTTCTGCTTAGATGCGAGAGGACCCTACTCTGGGGCTCGTTCAGGTGATGTTAGGCGTGCCCGTGACCTCCCAGGTCCTTTAAAAATCCTCTCCTGCAGCTTCACATGGCAACCTCTGTGTCCACAGTGCCCGGCCGCATAACTGGGCCTGGCAGTTGTGTGTGTGTGTGTGTGTGTGTGTGTGTGTACACATGTGCGCACTCATGTGACTCCATACTGTCCTCTGTCCCCCTCCTTGCTCCCCACACTACACGGCACACTGCTCTTTGCTCTTCTTCTCGCACGATGCTAACCAAGCCCTGAATACAGACATTTCCTGGTCTTGGCTCCTCACCCTCCTCCCCACTCATCAGGCAAATCCAGCCACATATGGATTCATTTTAAGGATTATCTGGGACCCCCTCCCCTGGCCATCCCCTAGCTACAGACCTAAGAGGACCAGCTCCTCAGTCCAGACATCAGGTGAGCCAGCCTCCTGGGGGCGGGGGGGTGGTTGAGTTTTATCAACAGCTCTGGCATTTCCAGATTTAAAGCCTGGATTTACTATGAAGCTGATGAGGGCTTAGGTTTCAGGACCTCCCTCCCTGATTTGCATGGAAGAGGCCCCAGTGCTCATATGTCTTTCTAAAATTGGTAAAAGTAAGCTATGTTAAGGTAGTCAGTTAACTGCTAGTTTTTCTTACCTCCAGCACCTCCTCCCTTCCTGTTAGGTGACATTGGAGGGGCCATGGGCATCTTGGGAGGATCTGGATAAAGGGCAATTAGGCTGGAGTTCTACAAGTACAGTTTCCTTGGGGTACATCAATGTGGTTTGTCACCATTTCCGTGCATGGTTAAGTTACTGCAAACCCTCCTAATGTGGGAATGATAGGGATACCCCTCCCACCCAAGGGATAGACTTGCCCCACGTCATGGCACAAAGATGCAGGCTCAGTGTCATCCTTCATCATGATGGTGTCCTAAGTCACAGGCACGGGTTGTATGAGGCAACAGAGGAGAAGAAAAATATTCATGTGCAGAACCAGAAACCATGCTGTGGAAAGTTCTTCTCCACGTCATTTGTCCAAAACTTTTAAGTGGAGGATTTAGGCATCTCACCAAGGCCTAATAAAAACCACCACCCAAAACACTGAAAATCAAAAAGCAAATTTTTATCAATTTCATGCTGGAAGGAAGACTGAATTGCCTTCCCTCCCCATGTATAGAAAAAATACTTCATCATGATCATCTCTAGAAGCGATGCAGCAAAAAGAAATACAAACAAAAACATAGGGGAGGGGCGCCTGGGTGGCTCAGTGGGTTAAGCCGCTGCCTTTGGCTCAGGTCATGATCTCAGGGTACTGGGATTGAGCCCCGCATGGGGCTCTCTGCTCAGCAGGGAGCCTGCTTCCTCCTCTCTCTCTCTGCCTGCCTCTCTGCCTACTTGTGATCTCTCTGTGTCAAATAAATAAATAAAATCTTTAAAAAAAAAAAAAACATAGGGGAATAAAACCAAGTAGTATGGGGGCATGTCTGAAACTTAATTGATAAAAATGCCGTGGGCATCTTTTTGAATTTTGTAATATTTTGGTATTTGATGGCTTTTTAAAACTTTTGTAGTATCTTGTGATGTCTCTTCTCATTTTAAATAAAAAATCACATCTTTAACACATAATTGCAACAGAACTCACTATTTGTAACATACTCTTTTTTTCTTAAATAAGTTATAATTAGCTTCAGGCTAGTTCTAATTGTATTAGCCTGAATGGAGCGGGATTGGCTTCAGGCCCCGTATAATCTGCATCTGCCCTGGACATGGAGTTAGTGTTTGGACCTCCACCCTCTTCTTGTCTGAATGTCTGCAGTGCTGAGGTGATGTGGAAAGAGAAACCTGTGCCCCTGTCAGATTCAGCCACGGCAGCCATTTGACAGTGTCTTTCTAGGTGACTGAGTGTCTTTCTAGGCTTTTTCTCCTTGGGTCCTCTTACTCTTCACCTGTTTTCTTAGCTGTGGTGACTCAGGACTTGCTGCCCAGCCCAGCCTCCATCAAGACTCCAAAACCAGTTTCCACTTGCCTTCTGCTCTGCCAGTCTCCCCTCCTGTCCCTGGCCAGGTGCCTACAGGCCCCATTCACAGGGTGATGGGGGAATCTTTCCTTCCTTTGCAGTCCATTCCTCTCCAGGGAGTCTCAAGATGTGCTCAGGGTAGACAAGGCCCTATTACTCAACCAAAATCCCATTTGGCATCCTCATTGCCCTCGGTTCTGGAAAGAGAGACCCAGAAACATCACACACTATCTGAGTCTACAAGACCAGGGTTTGTGAGGGGTGAGGGAGAGGTGTCTCCACTACTTTTCGAGTCGGTGATACTTGTTTTTGAGGTCTCAACACAGACATAGAAAGGCATGAGGGCATCCCCGTGTCCTTCCTCCCCATCAATGTACAGCTTTTCCGGTTATTTGTCTACGTCACTCCCACTAGGGGTAAGGAGCACCTTATTTGTAGGTAGAAGTTATGATAATGTCTCTACTACTAATTCTTCAAGTGTCCCAAAGCAGCTCACTTCTCTCTTGGCTTTCATCTCCTCATTTGTAGAATGAGGTGACTCGGTTACATGATTACCACAGTCCCCCAAGCTATAAATCATCACGTGCTATGAATCATCATGCTTGCAAATTTCTAATTATACAGAGCTTAACTACTTATCTTTGCAGAACTAGAACTTATGCTCCCTCAGCTCAATGTTGAGAAGAAATCATAAGAAAACTGGTTAGGAGTTAAGGAAAGGGGTTGGGGGAAAAAACAGCAACAACATCCAAGTTTCAGTACAATCTTTTATACCAACTATAGCTCTAATGTTCTAGGGTCATCATAGTTAATCATCTAAAGCTCTATTATGTTTATTAGATTTTAGTAACGAAGGTAGGCAATCGGCGGACACATTTTAGAAAAATTAACACCTTTAAGGTAGAATTGTGCTGTTGTTATTTTTGTTCTTGTTTTAACCGGGAAAAAAAAAAAAAGCGGTTCTCAGGGTTCTCTGTCCTCTCAAAGGCTGTGGTTAGGCAGTATCTTGTCATCTCTGAGTGTGTATGGACTCTCTATCCTCTGCCATAGTTAGCAAAAGCCCTACCCTTCACTTTCTCAGTTAAAAAAAAAAAAAATGTCTGAAAAAAGGGAGGAAATCCCAGGATATTGGAAGCTACCAAGGACTCCTTCGATGTGACTGAGGACACAGGCTGGGGAGAGAGACCAACATGGCTTCCAACACTGGCTTTACCACTTAGAGGCTCTAGGAACTTCCAGAAAGAATGAGAACACTGGGGACAGTTTGGAATGGTAAAGACAGAAATGCCCAGGGGTCCTCCAGGTCCATTCAGGGAAGAGGGACATTTTGGCAGGGGTGACAATTTCTTCAAGGCCATGTTCCTGTATTTGTTGAGTCAGTACTCTGTGACTAGCCTCCTTCATATTCTTTGGATGGTTTCCCAGGTGTCTGGAGAAGAGCATTCCAGACAGGGATGGGAGGCACAAGAGCATACCAATCCCAGGAGAGGGTCAACTTCATTGTTACTTTATAGGTTAGCCTTTGGTTTATACATCAGCCCCCTATGAGTTGGGTTATCAAACACCTGCCTAAAAGAAATTGATCTTTCATTTCTGGGTATGTACAAGACAAATCTAAATGCTGGATCCACCAGGCTGAGGACCAGTGTGTGGACTGCAGAAACTTCATCAAGCTACTGCTTCCCTGGTTGCTGACCAGCCTGCCCTGATGACACACCCTCCCTCTTCCCAAGCTGCTTCTTAACTGTAACAGATCTCAGGAAATTCTGTAGATAGATGAGAGTCATTACTGTGCTTTGGAATATTCAACTTAAACAATACAAAGAGTTTCCCTTTTTTCTTTTTGTTTCTTTTCTTTTCTTCCTTCCTTCCTTTCTTTTTCTTCCTTCCTTCCTTCCTACCTTCCTTCCTTTCTTTCTTTCTTTACCATATTTGGTAGCCTGGCTTATCACTCCCTCCTGTTCCCTGGCAGCTTCCATGTAAGCTAGTGGTTTGTTGTAGAGCACTGGATCTCTGGGGTTGATGATTTGTCACTTGGGTCTATGTGGCAAAAGAGGTGGATTCCAAGAAACACATGTTTTAAGAAATTCAGGAAGGAGCAAGGAAGTGGATATGATCATTGGCTAATTGGTTTGTTAGGCCAAATATGCCTTTTGGTGCTCACCACAGCCCCAAAGCCAACTCTTAAGCAGCGGTGACCTCCCTTGAGGTCGCTGTGTGAATGGCTACGATAAATGGCTGGTTTTGGAAGGTTAGGGATTTTTCTCTCTTTGCTTGTTCTTTTTTCTTTTCTTTTTTTATTTTTTCACCCCTTTGGTTGTTTGGGATCTTATTGAAAAGTCACAAACCAGAAAGAAAACAGCTGCCAAGATCAGTGGTGAACATTTCAAGAGTCAGGTTACTGTGGCCTGTGGTTCTCAGCTCCGCTGAAGAAAATTCAGGTTGCTCTAGTGATCTCCCAGTACATTTCCCATAAAATACCCACTGACCCTTGGTTTACCGAGAAGCAGGAGGTGGAAATGGGCAGAAGGTTCAGTCTAAATAACGTGGCAACATAAATACATATCATTTCTCCACACCCCGCCCCCAACTGACAGTTGTATCTATACAGGACTAACACTGAGTCAGATGCCTTGGAACAGAAGCAAGTCCTAGAGGCTAAGGACATGGTTTGGGGGGAAATTGAACAATTTTGTAGGCTGGCTCCCAATGTACCTTAAACAAGTGATTCTGCGGCTGCTTGAGGTTAAGGCACTGGGTCAGCCTAGGATCGTTTGTGGACGAGCAGGAGGACCTTGCAGGGAGGGGAGCTGCTTTCAGAGAGTAAAGACCAGGGTAGTAAAAAAGCCTGAACTGAGAGCAAAAAGCCATGCTTTCTAAGTCTCGCTTTCCTTCTTGCTAAGCTGAGGGACCTCAGCAAACCAGCTTGCCTGCCGAGGTCCTCCTTTCCCCGTGATCAGCTGATTGCCTCCATTTTTTTTTTTTTTTTTTTTTTTTTTGATGACAAGCTTTTCTTCTACATTTCCCCAGACTCACCTCAAATATTCTTGCCGCCATGGATGCTTTCATTGTTACCCCAGGGTGAATCACAGGAAACCAATTTCACACTGTGATCAGACATGCTGCATTTTCCAATGGCGGTAGATTCTACAGTGGTAATATGATGAATTTCTATGAAATGGTGGCAAAAGAGCACCCAAAAGGGGAAAAGCTGGAATTGTGGAATGTCTAAAAAATAATTTCTTTTATAACCAGTGCCACAAACCATGGCTAAACATACAGTGTGCAGAGCAGGGCCATTGGGACAGCTTTGGAGATTAATTTAGAATCATTTGTATTTAACATCTTTTTTTCAATTTAGAAGATTTTTTTAATGCACTGAAAACGACGTCTTCTTAAGAACACTGAAATTCCTTAATTATCATTTACACTACTAAATTGCCTAGATTTGCCTGTGTTCCCTCAGAGTGCATAAATTCTAAATTAGCGAGGTCTCAATTAATGAGACGTTATTATGTTTACTTTTGGAATGTGTTGAACCGTTTGATAATTCTGAATCACCCTAAGCTAGAGAAATAAATCTGATATGACCCAGGAGACTGCATCTGAAGCAGATATTCCTTTATCTAAAAACTCTAGGATACAGAGAGTTAAATTTAAACCAAAATGAGATTTCCTGAGGTCTTGAATGCTAATATGTACCGCATTAGCCTTGAGTTGGGTCGGGTCCTTCATAACAAAAGAGAACACTTGCCAAATCTAGTATCTTAAAACAGTAACGTAGACTCCAGCTTTCTGATTACATTCTTGGGATATTAAAATTCGGTTTGACCTAGATTCAAAGTGACTAGACACTTTTTTTTCCCCCTGTAAATTTCAGGGAACTTCCATACAAAGGGAGAGGAACTGTATCTAAATCTCTCTTTTAAAGACACTCATAAAAATGCACTCAGCGCTAAAAGTTTCTACCCAAGGAAATGAACAAAACAAGTTGGATTCAAAGGCAACAACAGCCTTTGAACAGAAAAAAAGAAAAGAAGAAAAGAAAATTCCACAATTAGGCTTCAACATGGAAATATGTTCTAAATAATTTAAGTAACTGTGGTCAAATGAAGAACAGAAAGGGCAAAGCGGCTCTGTGTTTGCAGGGCAAGTTTTCGGTTTCTTTCCCTGTGCTCATCAGTATCATAAACTGTTAGTGCTGGGAGAGCCATGAGCGACCTTCTATTCCAGGCCCCGTTAACAGAAGAGGAGGCCCATCGAGGCAATGGAGTTGGCCAGCGACAGGCAGCCAAGTAATGGCAGACAGGGGACTCGAACTCAGCTCCCAGCTCCCACATTGTACAGCAATGCATGACGAATAGGCACTTACCAGGTCTTTGTGGGATTGAATGAATTTTACCCTTTGAATTCTTACTGGCCACCAAACCAATCAGAAGTCGTCCATTGCTTCTCAAGGCTGTCTTTTCTCCAGAACTTCTTCCCAATCTGATTTCCTGGATTTCAGAAAAGATTAGGGAGAAGGAAGGAGCTGGGAAGAGGCTTTTCTCCACACTCAAGTTTGGGCTAGGGAAGAAAGGGCAAAATAAAAAGAAAAGGGTCACTCAAAGTTATTATTAAACTCTGAGTTTCTGAACAAATTCTTCTGTGTTTTAATAGGATTGGTAACTCAGTCCGTGTTCTCTGTTTTTGACGGTGTTAAGAGTCGTCCTCTGTGGAACAGAGTGGGCGCTTGATAAACATCGAATGAATAAGTAAACATGCGAGGGAAAGAGTGCTATGCGTTCTCTGTACAGCATCTTGCTGAAGTCACTCTAGCTCTCTGGAAGCAGACATCTTCCCCATTTCCTGAGGTTCAGAGGATGTAATGGCCGGACCATGGTGTTAAACAACTTCTTTATATACTTCATGCTTTCCCCTCCTGCTTCCTTGTGGAAGAATCCCAGTCTTCCCATCAACTTCTTGGTTCCCTTTATGAATTTTTTTATTTGGGGGGAAAAAGGAAAAAGATAAACCTCTAATACATGGCTGAAACCACAGATGAATTGGAAAAATCAAAATGGCTTTGGGTTGGCAGCTACCAAACGTCATTGAACAAAAGAAGTGGCATGCCCATTTGGAAGGAGAGGAGGGTGAAAATGGGGGACAGCCCTAATGCTTTGTGATTTGTAACTGCTCTGCTTAATCCTGTTTCCAATTTAACAGTACACTCTAGGTCAATAAAGTCCTACATTCAAAGAGACTTTGCGGTGTCTACATAATGATACTCGTATTGAGTTCCTGAGTTTCCCTTTCTGAAGAACCCAGCATAACTCCATTTGCATGGTCTTCCAATGAGAGGAGAACAGCAACTCTATTCATCCCCATATATCTTGTGTCTGCCTCAGGGAATGACATCACCCACCTCTCCTTGAGTCTACTTCAACTAATGGAGAAGGTCAGAAACAGTGACTGGCATTACCTTTCCTGGATCTCACTCCATCTCTGAAATGAGCTTTTTATAAGGTAAATGATTCACTTACCAGGTAACATAAACAGAACAACATTGCCAAGTTAAAATGGAGTAAGTTTAGATTCAGAGTGATGCTGAGCAAAGAGCCGGGCTGCACCTAGAAGGCCCGTGTGGGACACGCGTGTGCCTAGATAAGCATGGTTTCTGTTAGCTTCAAAGAGGGAGGGTTTGCCGTGTGGCAAGTTTGTTCTACTGAAGCCCGAACTGTCCATCTCTGGAGAGCAGAAAGGCTGAGATGGGGAGATGGGAAGCTATCTGACGGTGGCTCACCTTCATTTTTTGAAATTCTGGAAATCACAGACTGAGAAAGAGCTGAGCCCCTCCAGGTGAATCCAGTCTTTCTAAACACAAGGAAACAGAGGCTCAGGAAAGCTTCAGGCCTTGGCGACAGTCCCAGAACAATTAACATCTGAGCCAAGTCTTAGACCCAAGTTTCCTTGATATCATGAGTCGGGGGTGAAGGTTTCTACCTTCTGGCATTCCAGGCAAAAATCATCCAGGAGAGTAGGAAACATGTCTGTCCTGTTCACTGGGCACATAGAAGATGCGCAAGAAATATTCGAAGAATAAAAAGAAAGATATCCAGATCTGAATACTGAGCAGACTCCAGATTATATCCCAAACCAGAACTCCAGAAAATACCCAGCTTGAGCCCTGAGCTGGTTCCCTGGAGGTAGGCTGGAAATTCTATCCTAGGCCTGGACTATGCATACACCCAAGAGAATCTAGAATCAAAATTATTGTGTTGATCACGTATAAAAGTCATCAACTTTTCTCTAACTCATGGTATTACAAAGATATTGAGTCCATAATGAGAACCTAGTGGAGAATTTGTGCTCAGTAGTTCTTAATGGTGGTGAAGATAATCATAGTGATGATGACAATGAACTTTGTGCCATATCAGATACAGGTCCTCAGCTTGAAGTTTGTTCTATGCTTTCGGAGCCTGTCTGACTCAACCATAGCCATTTTTTTTTCATAAGTAGAAATAGCACAGATATATTCTTGTAAAAAAAAAAAAATAAAGCAAAGAAGAAAAAAAAAAGGTTGGGTCTCCACTCCAGGCCTCCTTATAATGTGTGGTGAGTGTAGGTGCACAAGAAGTGAGAAGGCAGAGAATATTCCGAAGGATTTCCAAATGTGATGAAGTTGGAGCAGGAGGCATGTGTGGTTCTCCACAGCAGGACACACAGCAGGACAGAGTGACCTTCTTAAAATTGTGCAAACCTTTCATGGCTCCCCACCCTCTGTCCAGAAGGACACAAAACATGCAAACTCATTAGCTGGGTGTTCACAGGCGTCTTTGGTCTTCCTGTGACCGGTTCCCACGATCCGCATGGAAGGGGAGCTCTAGCCGGGACCTCCTCACCATTGCCTCCCCTCATCTGGCAACTCCCACCTTCACACTGACCTTTCCTCCCCAAATCCTTCCAATTGTTCCATTTCCAGTTTGTCTCTAAAACCAGTGGGAAGGTCTCTCCTTCTTTTGAACTCTGAGTGGTGTTTTGTTTTGTTTTGTTTTGTTTTGTTTTTTTGTAAACTTGATAAGACCCTTAGGTGCTGCTGCCTCGCTTTGTGATCTCTGAGGTTACGGTTCGCACCAAAGGATAAACTCTGAGGTTAGGGAACGTTTCTTATGCATTTTCATTCTCTTTAGTGTTTTCCAGGGGGTAGGGTTCATATTTTCCTATGGCAGAAATGATGGAATGAATGGTGGACGGGACAAGAAGCCCCAGCTCCTCGGACTGAGGAGCTTCCCGGCATAGGGTCTTAACAGCAAGGGATCCAGCAGTAGTCCCCCTGCTCCCCCACATGAGATTTTGGTGGGAAACGATGGTCATATTGCCAGGGGAGCACACAATGTGCAGAAAGGTTTGCATCCCCGGGGAGAGCCCCAATGAGAGAAGAAAGTGAGGTGCAGTATTTGGCGCCATGCGTCTGCTCAGCCCAGTGTTCTGAGATGGTCTGCATCAGCCCCTGGAGGCTCTTGAAGTACTTTCCTGGGCTGGAGCCTTGAGCTCACTGACTTTAAAGATTGCAAAGCCCAGGGCTCTCCCAGAAAGGTGCTCTTCCTACTCACAGCCAAATGACTGACCAGCCATTGTACGAGCTTTGGGTGTGCATCTCTATGTGTGTGTGAGAAGAGATCACCTTGTGGAAGAAGGATTTGCAAAAGCTGGGATATTTGAACCACAGCTTGGCTACGTGATGAAGACTGGGGAATGGCATGTATGGGGGCAGGGTTGTACAGACATGTTTAGGCTCAGGGAGTAGCCTAGTTTGGCTACAGCTTCACACTGGAGAAGAGTGAAATGCAAGAGTGAGGTCGCATTGGAGATAACCTAGAAACCAGATCAGAGGCCTTGAATCCCAAGGAAGGGAAGACGGAGCATGATGGCTGGAGGGCCTGGACTAGGGAAGGCAAAGAGGTTTCGACTCCTGTCCCAGCACTATCAGCTCCCTATGTGATGGTTTATTTACAAAGTGGGGTGTGGTACTTTCCTTATAAAATCATCATGAAGGTTAAATTATACTGTGTATGTAAAATTATCTTTTGTGAAATGAATGGTAAACAAATTTGGCCAATGATTGGTCCTATTTTCCAAATGGATAGGAAGATGGGTTTTAATCACGATGGGGTTCTTGGGTGATATTCTAGATCAAGCCATTGAGAACTTGGTTTGTGAGCATGAGATAAAAAATCTCCAGGAGCCAGCAGTGGTTCTCTGAGAATTCTTCTTGAGAGCACAACATCATTCCCTTTGTTGTGACGGTTGCCTGACTTACCCAGAAAATGCAACAGAAGAAGCATGTCTGGATTTCAGGGAGGCAAGTTGCAAGATTCTCCCTCATAACAGGCTGATGAATAAGACAAAAGAGTGTAAGCAGAACAATGCATTTGGCTGGTTTTAGAACATGGTGGACTCAAAGTGATGTCAATCTTCAGATGGTTTCTAAGTGGCACAATCTCGTTCAACATAAGAAAAGAACTTAGAAGGTTTGCTTATTGAACATCCAATGGTGAAGGGCCTGGAAGCAAAATAAATGTTAAATAATAAGACCAAGGTTTTAAAAACTCTGTTATTTAGAGATTGCTACAGCATTTAGATTTTGACAGTAAACACCATTTATTTCATGATGAGTTTTCAGAACAGTCTTATCCATGCATCCAAATCACTAACACACTCCCTTCTCTCTCTCTCTCTGTCTCGGCTTCCTAAATTTCTATGAATATTCTGTTCCCTTGGCACTGAACCAGCACCATAGGAATGAAACAAAGACGGAGCCCTCCTTCTCAAAGACCGAGCTGTAAAATTAGCAAAGGAATAAAAAACAGCTGGCGAAACATGATAGCTGTTATTCCGAGCCCATGAACCTGAAAAGATAGTTTATTTTAGAAGACAAACAAAATCTGCCTTCTGTTTGATCTGGGGCAGCATCCGCCGTCAGAAGCAGTCCATTCGCATTTAGTGACTCGGGAGGTTTGGGACAAGCAGTACAGGCGCTGTAAACAAAGCACAGAAAGGATCGGTTTCCATCTTAATTTGACAGTAAACAGTACTAATTTGACTGTGCAGCTGTTTATCGATACCCAGGGAAAAAAAAAAGTTGCAATTCAATAGAGAGAACAGTAGCCAGTGTGTTGAGGCAGAATTGTTCATAAGATGGCAGGAGCCGGGCTGTCTTGAATCTCTTGATGTTAGAAGAACACAATGTAAATTGCCACACGATGTGGTTTTCATCTGGCAGCGTGGCCGGCCATGGGAGCCTATAGTTTTCAGCCTTCATAGAGGGCTCTCTGTAGTGGCTTCATCCTGACTTTCCAATGGATTCTCTGTCAATCATGTAATATTTTACAGGAAATGGGCCCAGCCCAAGGCAAAATTCTTTATTGGCTCACTCTCTCATTTTATAGATGTTTATTAAGGGCTTGCTATGTGCCAATGCTGAGCTGAATACTGGAGATAAAAAGATGAATATCCTTCATGCCTGCTTGACCTTTACTTTCTAGCTATGGAGAAATTTGCAAACAAGTAATTATGAAACGATAAGGTAAACCCAATATAGAAGCGTACCTTGGCTAATCAAAGAATCTGGTTAGGTGAGTTCCCATGCGTATCATCTGTAAATTGGTCACACAGAATTTAACTTTAGTATTATCAATTGGACTTGAAAGCTATCACCTACATAGCTCATTCATTCATTCATTAATTCTCATTCATTATATTTTGGGTGAGTCTGACAAGAATTAATACACCAGACACCTTAGTGAGTGCTTCTCATTCATTATCTTAGTCAGCCTCCCAACCACATTCTGAGATAGGTGTGATTGTCTCCATCCCTCAGCTCAAGAAAGAAGCTTCAGTATAGGGGTTGAATCTCTTGCCTGTGGCTATGCAACTACTCCAGGAAAAGGATCCTAGTTTGGTGGACTCCAAATTTCATGCTGTCTGTAATAATGCTTCCTTTTAAGGTACTTCAAGGTTGTGAAGTACCAGTGGCTCTTCATGGACATCAATGATCACTGCCAGATATTTTCGAAAAAGCATAGGTGTTCCAATGAATATAACATTTGCTCTAATATTTTTTTAAATTGTTTTTTTTAGATTTTATTTATTTATTTGACACAGAGAGAGAGATCACAAGTAGACAGAGAGGCAGACAGAGACAGAGAGGGAAGCAGGCTCCCTGCTGAGCAGAGAGACCGATGCGGAGCTCTATCCCAGGATCCTGAGATTATGACCTGAGCCGAAGGCAGAGGCTTAACCCACTGAGCCACCCAGGCACCCCTCTAATAATTTATTACAATTTAAATCTCAAACCTGTTCCTATAATCTTAAATGTCACCTTAAGATGATGCTCAGAGCCTTCAGCTTAGAATAAACAGGATATTATGCTTCGGTTCTTTAAACCATATTTGCTGAGCCTACTATGTGCCAGGACTGAATTTGAGCTTTGTCATTACTACTCTAAGTCCCATTAAGACATTGTCTCTGACATTATCCTGATTCTTTACCAGGAACTGTTGTCTGCCTCCCCCATACAAAATTTAAAACAAATACAATCCCACAGCATTTTAAACAATTTTGAAGACATTTGCCCTTTGTCATCAAATGAGAGAGAATAGTTAGAATGAACAGCTATTAGAAGGAAAAAAATCCGGTTGCATGTTCAGTTTGGTAAGAATATGCAATTTTACTACTTATATTTTAATTTATCTTCCTTTCAGATGCAATTAAATCTCTGTCATTAGGTCATATGTGGCCTGGCCAAAGAAAGCATTCTATTTAGAAAGTGGACCATGGGTGCTGCCAGCGTCTCTCCATTTCACTTAAAATAAAATAGAAGCGTGGACTTGTGACTTGCAGACTATTTCGCCCAGTTGGTTTGCCTGTGTTCCGACGTGCAGTGGATTTTAAGCTTGGGAAATCTGAATGGCAAAGGGAAGTCCACAAGGACTTTATTATATGTTATTTCTTTAGGACACTTATCATTTGTTGAACAGGAGAAACACAGGAGAAACTTGAGCATTGTTCAAGGGAGAAGTGTGTGAAGCTCAGTTAAACTCAGTTTTACACCAAGATTCTATTCCTTGTCACCAACCCAGGACTTGTCATCTGAGGACACCCATCCACTTGGGGCTTTTCTGGAAACTTTGCTATTATTCTCCCACTTGTGCCAAGAATCTGGAACTTTCAGTATAGAGAATGGCTCCGCAGAGGCCTAAAACTGTACTTTATGGTGCTCCATCACCTGGGGAATGTTAGGTGTCCTTAGGGGCAAGCAGTGCCATACCCTGAGCCTATGGCCAGAAACAAATAATAGGTGTGCTATTTCACAAGCAATTTCAGCAGCGGCACATCTTAGGATTAGTTCATTAAGAAGCTCAGTGACATCATCCAAAGATCCAGATGCTTCTATCCCACTCCTCTGCCATCCTCAGAGAGCCAGCCTTACGCTCAGTCATGTCCCCTTATGGTAGCAAGACATCTGCAGCTGCAGGACCATCCTATCCAGATGTGGCCACATCTAGGGGGAGGAGATACCATTTCTTCCTTTTGCCTCTTTTTTTTAAATTTATTTTTGATTTTCAGCATAACAGTTTTCATTATTTTGCACCATTATTTTGCATTCATTATTTTGCACCACACCCAGTGGTCCATGCAATCCGTGCCCTCTCTAATACCCACCACCTGGTTCCCTGACCTCCCACACCCCCCCACCCCGCCCCTTCAAAACCCTCAGATTGTTTTTCAGAGTCCATAGTCTCTCATGGTTCACCTCCCCCTTCCGATTTTTAAAATCAAGGAATCCTTTCCCCTCTAAGCCCTCAGAGGATCTTGCCTCACTTCTCTTTGGTCAGAATTGTGGTACATGACCTGACTTCCACCAGTCACCACAGGGAATGGAGCCACCTTACAAGTGGCTCCTGCCCTCAGGTGCGCTGCGGGGAGGGAGAAGTGGATCCCGGAACGAAGCTGAGGCAGTGTTATCCAGAAGTTGGGCGAGCTTTTGTTTCAGTGCGCGGCCCACAGCATTTGCTACAAGTGGTCAGGCCTGGCCTGTCTAACCTTCAGACAACCTTGTGTGGAAAGCAAGTCCAGCCTTACAACGTCCCACAGACAGAAGAGAAACCCAAGCATTTTTGTGTTTGTGCAAGGTCACCTGGAATTAAATGGCAGAGTGAAGAGACCAACCGCAGCCTTCAGTCCTTCCAAGCCCGTTGTATTTGGCAATACTTCTGTCCTTGGTTTCAACATAATCGGTGACTCTCCACCCCGCTGGTGCCTCCTCTGTCGGACTTCAACTGGGATCTGTCTTCTCCCCATGATGGATGTGAGGTCAATCCTCACAAAATGCTTTACTATGCCAGGCACAGGGCTCCGCCATTCATCCCACAAAATCCCTAATCACACATAGAGTCTGAGAAGATAGGGTTCAATTCCAAGCTATTGATTCTAAGATCATGTTCTTAACCATTACACTCCTCCTGTCTGTTGTCAGGGCTACGTGGACTGGCCTGAGGTTAATTCAACAGATCACAAACCAGTGAGGGCTTTGGGATGGAAACTGATTTAGAAGAACAGACCACGGACCCTTGGTCCATGTGGGACCACTCTCATGTGGAATGGTAGAAGAGCCCTAGTATTCAATTCAGTTATTCATAGTTACTAGCTTTTAGATCATGGTAATAAATAAATAAATAAATAAATTCCAACTAAGCCTCAGTTTTCTGATCTGTACAATGGCTATTAAAGTAATTCCTACCTCACAGCTTTGTTCTTGCCAAGATTAAGGAAGATTCTATACGGAAATGCTCTGTAAGTTGTCAAACATTCTAATGATTATTAGTTAATAATTATTACGGGCATCACCTGCTTTCAAAGATGAGGGTGTTCCATGCACGTAACTCGATTTCTCTGCCCTCTGAGATAGTTAGGGAGTCAAGAAATGAGAAGCTACGAAGTGATACTGACAGTCTAGTAGACGGCTGGGGACCATCAGCAGCTTCCTCCTGTCTCGGGCTCCTCGTCTCTGCAGGAACTTTACTCTGCCCCGCCCCGTCCCTTCTCCCAGGCTATTTTCCTCACCTCTCCTGCTGGTCTCCACATGCCTCTGCTCTTGCCCTCAAAGCTGTTCAATGCTCTCCTTGTCTTGTGATTTTTTTTTCTCTTGGTGGCAGAGAAGGGTAAGGTTGTACATCACGCTAACACAAGCCATGGATGGACATCAATCCTAATACAGACACACTTTGGTACAGGGCACTGTCCTGTGTTGGCTGAGCATTTGCTCCTTGGAACTGACTTCATGTGGGCTGCAGGAGACATGGGCCAGAGAGGACAGAGCCCCAGCATGGGCCCGAAGGATCTTACAGGTTAGAAGAATCTCAGTGACCACCTAAACCCTCCTGTTTCAGGTGTTAGTGGATGTGATCCAGAAAGAGAATCAATATTCAAACATGTTTCCCAAGAGTTAAACCCAGTTGAATAGGCTTCTTGATCCGTGGTTGAATTTTGGTCTTTGTTGGGCTAATATACATCATAGTTATCTAAGAAGGGATTTCGGCAGAATGATCCAGCTCTAAGATAGCTTTTCACAGAGCATTGGGTTAAACCAGTTTTCCAGAGGACACTGATTACTCCCATATTGTTTTATATTTGGGGAAACTGTGGTTCACAGAAGTTCAATGACTTACTCCAGGGTTCAAGCTGGCCAGAAGAAAGGGCAGGCTCCTAGCACACCATGCTCTCTATAAAGTAGTTCTCAATCTTGAAGTATATCAGCATTACTTGCAAGGCTCGTTGGGTCCCACTCCTTGAGTTTCTCATCAGTGGGGTCTAGAGAGGGGCCCAAGAATTTGCATTTCTCATGCACTCCCAGGTGAGGTTCATGCTGCTTCCCTGGGGCTCAACTTTGAGAACCCCTTTGTTACATCCCTTGACTCTCTTGTTAGGTGCTCTGGCAGAAAGCAGATGTGTCAGGTTTCTAATCTAAGGAGAAGGGTGAATTCCTAGACATGGAAGCTGCTTTAGCCCTAAAGAATGTAAGCATTTGGCCCCAAGATGTGATTCATGGGGCACTGGGAAACCAGCTCACCCTTCCCTGAAGTGCCCCACCCTTGCTGAAATTCTTCCCCTCCCCTTTGCCCTCCTACCTGGAACCTTACCAATCAGAGATTCATCACCATTTGTTGTTTGTTTGTCTTTGTCTTAGGTTGATCTTTTACAATATAAATGCTCTTAGAAGGGTTGAGAAAGATTGTCAGTCATTTACACATGAGTAAGAGTTAGTTAAGTCAGATTCCCCCTTTGTACTCAGCTGACAATACTCTCATGGGAGAACAGGAATTTTGACGGGGCTGGAGAAACTGCAGGGAGAGCCCCTATTTTTGGAGATTGGAGGGGAAATTTAATATGGGTTGGGGGATGCCCAGTGAGTGAGTGTGCCCAGGAGCTGACATGCCACTTTGGGTTACTGCTCCTTCTTGTCTTGTTGCATTATCCTAAGTCTCACTAGCTACTGAACCAACCTGGGGTAAAGGAGAGGAAAGGGAATGCAGATTTTCCTTTTGGGTCACAAAGGCTTGCCCTCACTCAAATGTGGGAATCTAAAGTGGTGGCATAGACCCGAATGACTCCCAGGGACCCTGTTGACTGAGAAGACTCCCTCTGGTGACAGAACGGCAGATCTGGTGAAGGAGTCTGACTGCTGGGTGGTCTGTGCCCTGCTGTGCCCTGTGTGCGTGGGAACATGTGCATGCTTCTTTGATGAATTTGATTTCCCAAAGACTGTTGGTGTATTCTCTTGCACTGTAACAAAGACCATGCAGCCTCTGTCTCCAGCTTCCTCATTGTGTCTGGATCTTTTTCTCTTCTTCCTTTTGCCAGCCTCTTCATCTCTCTCTGTTTCTAGTCTCCATCTTTCTTTCCGCAGATGGAGATATGAAGAAACTTTTCTGGAAAGATTTAAATGGTCAGCTCCTAGACTACAGCTTTGCCCATTTTCAGGGAACACCATTTGCAGAGAATTCCATCAAAACGTCACCTCTCAAAGTCATGACTCTTGGGTGCAGTGGCTGGTGCCTTTCAGAGTTCCTGCTCCTGAGTAGTAAGGAAGAATCAGGTTGAGGAAGAGTAGAGCCCCCTTCAGCAGGCCAATCCCAGGGAAAATTATAATTCCCTTTCAGCTTATCTTCTGCCAGTTCAGGACATGGGCAGCTCCTCGTAGGGTCAACCCTAGGTTGTAGATGATGGGAATTTCAGACCCCAGAACGCTGGTTGGGGAGATTTGTAGTTGCCTGTAGTTCTCAGAATACCTCTCTCACACTGTGTCTTAGAGAGAGATCTCGGGATTGGTTACGGACCTTCAAACCTAGTCACTGAGCCTTCTAGATCCCCCCAAGGACCGTCTCAAAGCCATCTTCTCTCCCAGTTCCTGTCTTTTGTTCCCCAGTCTCGGACTGTGCACAGCAAGGACCAACAGCCGTGGAGAAGTGTGGAAATCATTTACTACAAGCCCCCAAGAGGAATGTTGAATTTCGGATCAAAGTTAGAATGGACCCGTCAGGCAGTATTTATCCGCCCCTTTCTGAGTTCTGATGACTGACATTGTTCTGTTTTTATTACTGGCCCTTGGAAGCAATTGTTTTAGAAAAATATTGTCTAGACCTGAAATTGAGTGAATATGACATTAATTACAGAGGCTTTCCCCTGAGTGTCTCTTTGCCAGCTGTGTTCTCTGCGCGGGAGCTGCTGGGGGTTCGCAGGGGATGAGATGGTGAAGGGCAGGAACCGCCAGCATAGAAAGGCTACAGGAGGCCAGGTTCTGGGCTCTGCCTTTATGTAACCCAGAGTCCTTCAGTTCGCCCTCTCAACAACCCAGGGAAGGTGGTACCATTTACCCTGTTTGACAGATATGGAAACTGAAGCATGAGAAAGTCAGATATTATGTTCAGGGATGCACCAGGCAAAAAAAAAAAAAAAAAAAAAAAGGTGCTATAAGGAATCATACAGGTCAACTGAGGTCTGAAATGTATGCTCTTTCCATCTCTGGCCCATTGTCACTAGGTAGCTTGGAAGGTGAAATGCTCCCTGCAGTAATAAAGTCACTTAAAATGATATGTCCTTTTTATGGAACTGAAATGGGGCTCAAACTCAGGGTGGCTATGTCTGACCTTTGTGTCATGGCACCACTGGGTCAGGGCAGGATGTGGAAGTACTATCCCTGCACACTACTCCCATCTTGGGAGGACTGGCAATCATGTAACCATGAAGAGGAATGGTTATGGTAGCTTCTGTCTTTTTATCTCTACCTATGTCCCACTAAACTCAAACTAGATTAATCCCCAACTCCGCAACTCAACTCATGTTCAATTGGATTCACAAAATTCCCACATTCCTTCTAGTACCATCCAACACATGCAGAACAGTGGTGGAGGGAAAGCAGGAATAGAAAGAGACAATGGTCTCTACATCTTTGTGCAAACATTGCAAAATCGTACAACCATGTGACCACATGACTGGGGCTCCTTCCAAGGACTTGTGCAAATGAGAGAGCCTGAAGTTTAAATTTCACTAACATCACAGGAAATCTTTTTCTCGCGTGTGTGTGTGGGTACTGGAAGCATCTCCACTACAGGCGTTAAGATGGGATTACTAATGAGAATACGTCTTTCCCCACTCTGCGCTGGGGTTACAGGAGGGTTGAGAACCAGAACTTTGGAGTTTATGAAACGCCAATCTTGGTGCTCTGTGGCTGGTGTTCTTTCTAGCACAAGTGTTGGCAAACTTTTTCTATGAAGGATGAAAAAGTAAATATTTTACCCTTTGTGGGCCCTGTGGTCTCAATTTTAGCTACTCAACTCTGCCTTGTAGGGCTACAGCAGGCCTAGATGTTGCGTAAATGAAGAGCATGGCCAAGTTCCCATGTAATTGTATTTAGAAAACTGGGGTGGTTTGCTGACCTCTGTTCTAGTCCATCTCCCTTAAGCTGATCATTTGCTGTATTGAAGAGGGGGGTGCCTTCAAGGAGGGGGTGTAGTTTGAAAGTCTGCTCTGTTGGTTAAAGTCATTTCCAGTTACCACCATCTTTTGGTGCCTTTGGGGCAGGAGGGATTTGAAGGAAGAAAGAGAGATGGCTTGTGAGAGGGACAAGATCGAGGATTATTTAGGTACGCAGATTTTTTTAAATTAACATATAATGTATTATTTGCTCCAGGGGTACAGGTTTGTGAATTGTCAGGCTTACACAATTCACAGCACTCACCATAGCAATACCCTCTCCAATGTCCATAACCCAGGCTCCCTCTCTCTAACCCCCACCCCCTAGCAACTCTTAGTTTGTTTTATGAGATTAAGAGTCTCTTATGGTTTGTCTCCCTCCTGATCCCATCTTGTTTCATTTTCTCCTCCCTACCCCCCCAAGACCCCCTGCCTTGCCTCTCAAACTCCTCGTATCAGAGAGATCATATGATAATTGTCTTTCTTTGACTTATTTCGCTCAGCATAATACCCTCTAGTTCCATCCACGTCATTGCAAATGTAAGATTTTCTTTCTTTTGATGGCTTCATAGTATTCCATTGTATATATATACATCTTCTTTATCCATTCATCTGTTGATGGACATCTAGGTTCTTTCCACAATTTGGCTATTGTAGACATTGCTGCTATAAACATTTGGGTGCACGTGCCCCTTCAGATCACTACATTTGTATGTTTAGGGTAAATACCCAGTAATGCAATTGCTGGGTCATAGGGTAGCTCCATTTTCAACTTTTTGAGGAAACTCCATACTGTTCTCCAGAGTGGTTGCACCAGCTTGCTTCCCACCAACAATGTAGGAGGGTTCCCCCAGGTATGCAGATTTTATTTGCTGCTTTCTCCACCCATTTTTAAGTCAAACATATTCTAACATATAGAAGTAGACACTTGGCTCTTTTAATCTAACTTGGGTCACCTGACTGGATGTAATTGAAACACTGGGTCCAATGAATCTGTTTTGTCTATAAGTTTTGGGGTGTTTCCATAATCCTTCCGGTGCCAACCCTTGTCATTCAGATCCACCAGTGTCTATTTCGACAGCCTACATGCTGGCATTACCAACATCTTACTTTTCCTGGGCTGGAATATTAGGATGATTAAGGTAAGGTTTCTGTATTTATCTTTTTGAAGAGAGGCTTTACAGGAAAAACACAGAAACTATTCTTTTTTTTTTTTTTTTTTTTTTTTTTTTTTTTTTTGCTTTGGAAACTTCAAACTATTTCACCAAATCACTATGATTATTGTATACTTCAGAGTTAAAATTAGGAATAAATTTTAGTATTACTTTCCCTCTCTTTTCTTCTCTTCCCTCTCATTTTAACTGAGTTATAAGAAAGGACTTGATTAAATAAAGTGGAAGGCATCATGTTGTAATTTAAAGCATTTTGGATTTCAGTTTTCCTCATATATACATGTCTTTATTATATTATATTTCCACTCCCCCAATTAGATGTTTAACATCAGTAACAGATGCATATATTGCGTCTAATGCATACTGAAGGGATAATGTCCAATATCAGTCCAGGGCCCTAGCTAATGTTTGACATAAATAGTATAAAATATTATATTTAACCCTTCATGTATGAAAAGTTCCATTTATCAACGCTACCAAGAGAAATAAATGACGCTGCATTTTATTTCAGTCTTGGCACAAAGAGCAAGTTTTGGCCAATGGTGAGTTAATTCATTAGAGAAAGCTAATGATTATAATTTTTACAAATGTGAAGTATTTTGGTTCTTGTTTTGATTACAATTGATTCCCTGGAAATTATTTTAGAAGATGTTATATTTCTCCTAGGACCTGTGTAGGACCTATGAGAAAGGATGGGTCCAGAGTTGCACTTTTGCTAAGTGGTAAAGTTGGGACAGTCTGATTCTTGGTCCTTTATCCCAAGAATTTTCCTCATGGAAAGCAGGTTGGGATTCAGTGCTGGTTCTCTGGTAGCATGGGGGAGTGAAGGGTAAAGAGCAGAGCTTCTGAGTTCAGCCTGAATGAAGTTAGCATCCTATTCTTGGCACTCTGGTGGTGTGAATTTGGGCAGTAATTAATCTCTAGAATCTCTGTTGTTTTTTTCATGTGTGATTGGCAGTGGTAATACTCAATTCTTTTTGAGTTAAATGAGATTATTTTGTCAGAGCATTTGATAAGCTGTAACTTAACTAGTTAGGTTAGATATCTCATCTGCACCTCACCTTCTGTAACAGTGCTTACTGACTTTGGATACACCTGGATTACCTGGCTTCCACTTATACTCTGACAGAACCCAAATCAATAAAATCTAATAAATAATTGAAAAAAATCAGAGTGCTTGTGTCTGAAATCATTTCACTGCTCCCACACCAAAAGTGGGCACGCGTGAGCCACAGGTCTTAGCCCACCCAACAGTGTTTCATTTGTGTGTGGAAATTTGGTAGGAAGGCGGGGGGGGGGGGCTTGTATAATGATAGATTATATTTTCACAGCTCTTTCGTATTACTTTTTATAGAGCTCTTCATAGATGTTACTGATTTTATTCTCTTGGCAATTCTGGAATATTTTTCAGTTTCAAAAAGATTCTCCCATTTACAAAAGTTCACACAGTTTTGAAGTGGCAGAACTGAGACTTGCTCCCAGATCTTCAGACTCCAACTCATTCCCAGTCTCTAAACTTGGTGTTAATCCACCGCCAGAAGATGCTCTATTACCTATCTGGTGTTGCTTTCCTCCCAGCAGACTGGTGAAGGCACAAGGAGAGGGACGCCCCCTAGATCCAGGAGGAAGTTACCTGTGCCCACACTGCCAGTCCTGGGCAGCCTGGTGCTGTGGACAGCTGGGGGAGGGGACTCAGGCACTCCACTGCCTCCCGTCTTCCTCCTGAGAACCCAGGAGAAGTGGTTCGTGGGGTGTGGCTTTCCAGAGGAGGACAATTTCCCCCCAAACTGGAGGACTAACTAACATGGGATTGCCAACTTTTTATTTTACTGAATGAGGTCATAAGAAAAACAAAAACAAGAACAAAGCATCAGTCATCAACAACCAATATCCTCTCAATGAAAACATTCAACACCACCTCCAAAAAGGCAGAACATAGGCTCAGAAAAAAGGATAGCTTTTCCATGGACAATCCCCTCTCTCCCTGTCTGCCTTCCTTTCTTCCTTCCACTCTCCTCCCTCTTTCCTTCTCTCTTTCACTTGTCCTCTTTTTCCTTCCCATCTCAGAGCTTTCCAGTCCACAAGCAGACCCAAGCTCTCTGTCATCCCTGGAAAGACAAGCTTCTACATTTTGGTAGAGACCCCTGGATAGGAGTGAACGAAACCAACTGTGTGATTCTTGGAGTCTCTGAGGTCTGCGCATTTCCAAGGAATGTGAAGGATTAAAAATACTAGTGCACCATGATATAAGAAAGCATGCAGCAGAGCAGAGTCAGGCCACCAAAGTATTGAAATGGGCCCACAGAAAACAAAGGGGACCCACCTCTCCTTTTCCCAAAGGAGGTGCCAACAGCCCAACTGCCATAGAAAACATGAAGTCTGAGACCTGCCCATGTGTTTGACAGCCCTGGAGGGTTCCCTGAGGAACAGTCTGGGTGGGTCCTGTCAGGAGAGGGTGGAGGCTGTGTTGCTTGGAGAGGCTGCTCTGAGCTGGACATTCCACTTTGCAGTGGGGGATTGGGTTTCTCTCATGCAATCACCGTTGAGCATGAATCACTTCATTTCCTTTATGTTGTCCCACCCTACTTACCCACACCCCTTCACACACACTTCAGCCTCCCCCAGAGGTCCCAGAAAATCCCCATCAAGCTCAGCTCTTTGATAATCTGAACTAACTCTTGGAGTGGTTCCTCTACCCATATGGGGAGCAGTGGACACAAGATCACAGATTCATTCAGTCTTCTGTGAATACCGTTAACATGCTGTCCAGGGACCAGCATAGTCAGCGTTATCTGAGGGCTCATGAGAAGTGCCCTACCCCAGAACTGTGGAATCAGGATCAGCACTTTAACAAGATCCCCAGATGATTCACTTGTACACTAGGGTCTGAGAAGTGCCACTCTAGGACTCTAGGGTTGACATGCCTCTGCCCATAGCTGAGATGTAGCTGATAGCTTTCAAAAAACAAGTCATAATTCCCATACTACTGTGGAGTGAGCACGAGTCAGAGAACCATTGAATTCAATCAGGAAACCTGCGAGATCCTAAAATTAGTTTCAAATAGAATAAAAGAGACTGCAGTATAGTCAGTGCAAGAAAGATCACTAAAAACAGAAACTTTAAATAAAACAGGAGTTAATATTCTATAGGACAACAAAAACTTTGATGTTATGTCTTCTATTAGGCAGACAGTGTTTGCATTTCTATCAGATAAAAATTATATATAATACATCAATATTCTATAAATGAACATCTAACTTTACAAAATCTGGACTCTTAATATTAAGTAAGTCAGAAAAATCTATGTCCTCAAGGACAAAGCCAAATGGTTCTTATGAAGGCTTGTGAGACATGCTTTAGTATAACTCTGAACAGGAACTGGCTAATCCTTTGTGTCATTTCCAAATTTTGGATATTCTTTTTTTTTTTTTTATACTCCTTCTTCTTTTTTTTTAATTTTTAATTTTTTATAAACATATAATATATTTTTATCCCCAGGGGTACAAGTCTGTGAATCACCAGGTTTACACACTTCACAGCACTCACCATAGCACATACCCTCCTCAATGTCCATAACCCCACCCCCCTTCTCTCAACCCCCCTCCTCTCAGCAACCTTCAGTTTGTTTTGTAAGATTAAGAGTCACTTATGGTTTGTCTCCCTTCCAATCCCATATTGTTTCATTTATTCTTCTCCTATCTCCTTAACCCCCCATGTTGCATCTCTACTTCCTCATATCAGGGAGATCCTATGATAGTTGTCTTTCTCCACTTGACTTATTTCACTAAGCATGATACCCTCTAGTTCCATCCACGTAGTTGCAAATGGCAAGATTTCATTTCTTTTGATGGCTGCATAGTATTCCATTGTGTATATATACCAATGAATTTAACATGAAGTTTGACCAGAAGGATGTTGCCCACTTCCTTCTGCCACAAGAACACCTCTAATTTCCCAGCACACACATTCCATTCTACTAGGCTTCAACTCCCCTCACTGGAGATACTTTGGGATCAGAAAATAAGATTGAGGTGCTGCCTCCAGAAACAAGCATGAAGAACATGGGGTCTACCTGGGACAGAAATGGGAGAAATGAGAGACTTCTGTATTGTTCTTCCTTTAGCATCCTGGCATGGAATTCTTTAACTGATTGACCACTGATATTCCAGACAGAGTCCAACCCTAGAAGATGAGATGCAAAATGGGCAAGTATAGAAGATGGATTCAAGGAAAGAACAAGTTATTGGATACCAGGATAGAGTAGAAGTGACAGTAAGCAGTTCCTCACAAACAACAGGATCAGCCGGTCACTTAAGTCTGTCGCCTAAGGAGGGGAGACTGATGGAAGTCTCTAGGAGCCAAAAAGCAAGGGAGATACGGAATTCATCTTTAGACAGTTCATTCAGCCTTTATTGACCAACTGTTGTGTTCTTGGCATTGGGCTACTGGGATGAATAAAAATCAATCTACATTTCAGGTATGGTTCAGTCAAGGTGTTTTAATTTGAGTTTCATGAAGAGGCTTCGGGGGTCCCCTAAAGTTACAAGCATAACTTCATATTTGTGTCAGTTTTTCTGGGGAGAGAGTCCCCAACTTCTGTCAGATTCCCAAAGTATCTGTGTCTCCACACAGTTAGAATACAATTATCAAGTAGAAACAAAATTTTAAGAAGAGGGCACAGACTCACAAAATCTGCCTTATTAGCCCCAGAGGCTAACAAAATGGGAAAAATAGTCAACATTGAATAAAAGTAATGCCTATTTAGAAAGCTTCCTTAGGCAGAGTCCCACAGGCCTCCCAGTGTGAAATGGATCCACAGAACAATGGCAGCTTTCACAATGGCGGCTGTCCTGATCTGCCTTTCCAGTTTACTGTTTCTTCTCCCTGCAAGGTTTCCTCACTTCTTTCTGCTTCTCTGGGGACCTAGCCATACTCCAGGGCCCAGGTCCTCCAGAGAAACTTCTAGAATTCTCTAACTTGCAAAGGGCCCTTTCTCTTCTAAACTCCATGGCCTTTGCTCTGTCTTGCCTTATTAATGGTTCATGCCTTATTTTCTGTGCGTCATAAGCATTTTTTAAAAATATTTTATTTATTTATTTGTCAGAGAGAGAGGGAGAGAGAGCGAGCACAGGCGGACAGAATGGCAGACAGAGGCAGAGGGAGAAGCAGGCTCCCTGCCAAGCAAGGAGCCTGATGTGGGACTCGATCCCAGGACGCTGGGATCATGACCTGAGCCGAAGGCAGCGGCTTAACCCACTGAGCCACCCAGGCGTCCTCGTCATAAGCATTTTTAGAGCAGGGAAGGGAATAGAGAGGGTGCTACTCCTTTGTGTCCCAGCAACATTTGGGTCAGTGACAAGCTGCACTGTCCTTAAATGGTGTTGTGCTTTTGTTTTTTGGGGGGTTTTCGTTTTTGTTTTGTTTTGTTAATTTTGGGGGGCTTGGGCCTCCTGCATTGGAAAGGGGGCACTCTTCGTGGGCGTCTCCTGACAGGCATGGAAAATAGAGAAGGACATATATACAAAGCATGAGGCGGTAACAACTAGAAATCAATCCCGCCTTGTGCGTACAGCCCCCGTTTTACTCCATTTCTAACTTGAACCATTTCCTTCGCAAATTGTTTGGCGCAGAAACATTTCAGTACCGCTTGAGGGAGTGGAAAAGAAGATACATTCAAGGAAAAAAATGGAGTTTGGTAGGGCCAAAACTGTAAAAAGAAATACAAACTATGGATTCCGGAGAAATAAACAAAGACAAGGAGCGACTTCTCCAGACAACACGGGCTCATCACGGTGCATGCATTGCCCACAACTATGTTTGCACAAATATATCAGGGGTATCAAGAATGCTATAATGATACTCCATCACCCATGGTTCTCGTTTTAACCACTGTAATAAGCAAAACATACAGAGCACATTGCTGGCTTTAAAGACTATAATTTTCTCTGAGGAGAAATATTGCAAAAAGGGAAAAAGGAGAGAGAGAGAGAAGAAAACATGATACTTTGTTCTGTTCCTAAAAAAAGCATTTTTCCCTTTCTTTGCTGCTCTTTCCTTTCATTAAACTGTCCTTAAGTGCTTTTAGAGAAAACTAAGTAGGCCACAATTCTGGGCTGCTGACTACATAATTATAAGTCTGGGAGGCTGTAGGGATGGCCAGAGAGAGGCCCAGTCCCCTTCCTGAAATCCAGAGACCCATGGGGATTGTGCCAGTTGTGGCTGGACTCCTCACGTTGAAATGATTTCTCATTTTGAAGGAAAATCAGGGACATTCTTATCCTTATTAGTCCTCTGAGAACTTGGGCCACTGCCAGATTTTATTGGAAAATTGCAACAAAAGAAATTAGAGATAGTGAGTTCTGCAGGGGTCTTATATTCGAAGGGTTACACTAGAGGCATATCGAAACCAGATTATTTCCAGATCAGTTCTGCTCCATGAACTAAAATATATTTTTTGCCCTTTAAATATTCACATTTCCTTCCATTGAGATTCATATTGTTCATGTCTGTGTGTGTGTACAATGTGTGTGTGTGTGCGCGCGTGTATGTGCGTGTGTTTGTGTGTGTGTGTGTGTAAGAACAAGTTATAAGATTACCACGGAGAAAGTTAGGATAGAGAGATGGGTGCGTATTCTGCCACCAAGGGGTTCACTTCAACTGGGCAGGCATCATCTCATCTGCTGGGGCCCAGAAGATGGCTGGAAGGACCCCCTAAAAGAGACACAACGGGAGTCAGGACACACTACCCTCTGGAAGAAAGCACCGAGATTTAGTAGAAAGTAGTCATTGCAAAGGCCTCAGAACAAATGTGTCTGATGCTTGGATCTCTCCCTGGGGTCAATGTCGGAGCTTCCCTGGGGAGGCAAAGCATGGGGAAGGAGTCTAGGCTTGGAGGTGCACGCACCTGGCATTGTGTTTTAGTTGGGTGGTTTGTGTTGTTGTGACCTGGGCAAACTGTCCATCTGGTTTCCAAGATGAAAGGATTATAGCAGAAAATCTCCTAGTCACTTCTCATTGTGAAATCCAGAGAGTGCTCATCTCCTAGGCACATCCAGATAGCAAGGGGGGACTCAAAGTAGACATGTGTCCTCTCTCCATCTTAGCCCTCCCCCCACCCATTACTCCTGTACCACAGCATAAACCCTGACAGTTCTTAAGGGGATGCCCTCACGTTCCAGAACAAAAACCGTTGTGGGGAGGAAAGTGTCAGAAATGTGAACTAAGACAAATCATAACCTCATAAACTCAACAAAGTGAAGTCACGTGCTACATATGTCTTTATCCCCTGATAGTGTAAAGATCACAAGGATTAAAATCAGAAAGAGGAACTAAAAAGAAAGGAAAACCCTGTGCACAATCTCAGGAAAAGACTATCTCCCAGCCCCCACCTTCCCCAATTTTGTCACTCAGCATCTCTGTAAGATAGGAACATTCACCCCAAGGGAGATCTTCTCGTCATCAAGAAATACCTTCTCACCTCATTTGATCCTGAGTTTTGCGTTGTGATTAGCATCTCGAGGTTTCTGAACTCTGTCGAAGTTTCAAATTCTTCCCTCCAGAGCCCTTGGGGTTGGATGCACATTCTATGCAATTCTCATGAGACTCTAAATATCAGAGACATGGCCTCCATCATGAAGCATTTCGGCCATGTTGGCTCCACAGCATGGGCTGAATTTCAAGAGCCTTTGCGCCCAAGGACCTCAGCCCAGGCCTTGGGAGGCTGATTTGGTCAAAGACACTGGTTTGGGCACTCTTCCTATGCATGTGGTGTTTCCATGGGCTATCAAGAGTTTGAGGGACCAGCCTTAGCAAAGTTAAAAAATGTTCAGATGTGGGCTTGATAAGTCATAGTGTTAATAGAGAAACGTAGGTGCTTAAAATAGAACAAGAATTAGGGAGCTCAGGGCAAACCTTCTCTCCTCTTCTCCTCCAACTGTGATTTTTGGAGATCATAAAGTAGTTGATTCCATCCAGGAGCCTCAGCTAGAGACCTTGGCCTTTCATCTCCCTGGCCCAGAGTGAGCCTGGCATCCTGCTGAAGGCCTGGCACTGGGAAGCAAGCATCAGGCTTTCTTTCAAATAGATGGTTTGTTCATCTCTATGTCCCGTTTCTCCCACACCAATTAGAGTTCGGGCAACACATTAAAATCCTTCAGAAAAGCAGTCCCTTAAGCATTGTTATCAAATGCTTTTTCCAAACCTCAGAAACTTCTTCTTGCTTTCTTTCTTGCTCTCTTTCCAAGAAGTGCTTTGCACCTGAGGCGCCCACTTTATAAATGTCAGGCTGGCTTCCCTGATCTCTCGCAGAATGCTCCATGCAAGGAGGATTGGGGCCATATTTTTTCCTGCTTGGCAGTGTTCCCTTGAGAGCTGTGGAATGATTCTCCCCATGGATTACAAGGGGCGCATGGAGTTAGTTATCTTGTTTGTGGTCATAAGCTGCACAGGGGCAGACAGAGCCTGCAGGCTGTGCACAGAGAAAGCAATCAGTAAATACCTATTGGATGCATAAAAATCAATTAATAACCCCCTTTTATACTTCCTTTTGCATTAGCAACATTGAGATGTGGGAGATGTAGCTAAAGGGCACCATATTTTATCACACACTTCTCTTTGCAAACTTTCTGTTGGCTGGAACTGGAGTCCACCCCTAACAGAATTATTGGTGAGTGTTGTCTCTTTGGTAGAGACATCTACCCGCCTATGCCTTTCTGGCACTTTCTGCCACAGCCTTCCCCCCAGTCATGGAGGGGCTCCTCTAGAGCCTTCCAAGGCAGAGCATGGTCACCACCACAAGTCTGCCACCATGTCTGACTTTGTGTTTCTACTTAAAACTGTTCTGTGACCATCAGCCAAATCTTGATAAAGTATATCACTTGGGTCCTCCCTCCTGGGATAATATATTTGCATTTAATAGGAGCTCTTAGGAGATCCTGTGCTCTCACGTCTAGAGGTGTTTTCAGAGTGACGATTTAGGCAATGGGAATTTAACCACAGGTATTATAATAATTTATCTCTCCTTTTGGACTAAAATCCACTTGAGGGCAGTCTCCTATTTTATTCATTTAGGATGCCTGGAAACACCTATCTCTAGCCAGTCATCAGTAATATTTCATAAATAAATATTTCAAGAATAAATAACATTTCACACCTACCTAATATAATAACTTAAGAGATGATATATATGAATTAATATATATGTATTGATATATCCTGTCCCTATGACATATTTGAATCTTCTACAGTTCTGTTCAATGGTTTTAATCACTTTTGTTGACAGATAAAATGTTTAATATAGAAGTTTCCAGTGATCCCCATCTCTTAATATTCATAGCCTTGTATAATCCCCTTCTCTTGAGTAACTTGCTTCTGGCCAACAGAATATGGCAACATTGATTATGTTATGTGACCAGACTCTACTTCCATGACTAGGTTACAAAAGACTGTCACTTCCCTTAAGGTAGCAGACACCTCTGTTGGCTTTGATGATGAAGGAAGTCGCCATGTTGGAGAGGTCCAAATGTCCAGGAAGTGAGAGCAGCCTTTGGCCCTTTGGCTAGTAGCCAATAAGGAACCAAGACCCTCAGTCCAACAACTTGGAAGGAACTGAATTCTGCCAACAACCACAGAGGCTCAGAGGCAAATTCTTCCCTGGTGGAACTTTTAGATTAGAGCTTAATTCCAGCAGCCATCTTGATTGTAACCTTGAGAGAGATTTTGAAGCAGAAGATCCTGCTGAGCTCGGCTCCCACTCCTGACCCACAGGAGCTATGAGATAATAAATGTGTGCTGTTTTTTAGCTGCTAAATTTGTGGTAATTTGCTATGCAGCAACAGAAAACTCATTTAGAGGTCTTTTATCCCGGTTGTCCTCCAACTTGTCACACATCCCCAGTGACATTTTAAATGAAATCAGCCCTGGGAAAAACGCCCAAGATTAGGAGTGATGGTCGGATCTTGGAGAGTTGCCCTTCCCATTTTGTCTCCTCCTTCAGCAGGAACACTTCAAGAAAATTTAGAGCGTTGGCCAAACTTCTCAGTCTCTAAAATCCTCTATGGTTCTGATGGACAGAGGCTGAGCCACAGCCAAGAGAGCCTTCCCCTGTGCCTCCCTGTCTAAATTGAACTTCACGCCCCCCCCCCCCGTGGGCTGCTTTGGTCCTTAAAGCAGTGCTTCTCCCTGTCCTAGGCCTTGTGCCTTATGCCTGAAGGAAATGCCAACCCCTCCAGCAGTGGATACCAATCCATTTTCTTTCATAAATCACCTGGGAAGTGGGTGGAAGTGGGAAGCAGATTTGAGGCTTACAGATAGAGAACCTGATTCAGGGAGTCTGAAGTGAGGTCTAAGATTCCTAATTTTTAATATGCTCCCATGGGATTCTGATGGTTTGTAGTGAAGCCCCTTGAGAAATTCTGATCCAGAGTCTCTGACACATTTCTCAGTTTCCTAAAAGCACACCCTTGACATCAAGATGTCCATGTTTTAATGACTAACCAACAGTATTAGATCATCCTTGTGACCTTGAAAGTTTTAACCTCTCTAAACTTCAGTGACCATAATTGTCATCTGATTGACTGATCTAGATAAATCTCTATTAGTCTTATAATCTAGGCCCTAAGTAGTGAAAGGGATAGCTGAATTTAAATAAAGTAAGAGCACACAAATGGCATTTACTGTGCATCAGGCACAAAGTCATTCTACATGAACACTCTTAGCTCCTAAAATAATCTCATGAGGTATGTACCACTATTATCTCATTTTACAGATGAGGAGACTGAGGCCCAGGAAGACCGAGTGATGTGCCCAAGGTCATAAACCTAGTGGATATTGTGGGCAGCAATCAAATATTGTCAGCGTGGCTCCAGAGTCCATGCTTTCAGGGGCCAGGCTAGCCCACCTCTTTCGCAGGTTAAGTGTTCACGAGTTTACAAAATGGCAATATTAGGGTGGACTACACTTATTGGAGATGAATATGAGTTACAATTATCCTTTATTGTGGAATAGGATCACTGTTGGCAGGAGGTATGGGAGGAAGCAATTATAAACACAGGGAACACCCAGAGAAGAATTGTGGAAGTAGGCCTGAGCGTGGCGGGTTTTCTCATCTGGGCCACTGACAGCTAAAGGCTGAGGATCCCGTTGCGCGGGGCTAAATGTATCCTAACTGATCAAGGTTCTACCAGGAAGCCAGGGTCTTTAGTGAAATAACACCAATAAGAGTTAACAACAGTATGTGCTTCCACACAAGTTATTTCATTGCATCAGAAATGAAAAAAGAAAAAAAAACAGGGCGCCTGGGTGGCTCAGTCAGTTAAGCATCTGCCTTCGGCTCAGGTCATGATCCCAGGGTCCTGGAATTGAGCCTCTCATCAAGCTCCCAGCTCAGCAGGAAGCCTGCTTCTCCCTCTCCCACTCCTCCTGCTTCTGTTCCTCTCTCGCTGTGTGTCTCTCTCTGTCAAATAAATAAATAAAATATTAAAAAAAAAAAAAAAAAGAAAATGAAATGAAAAGTCACCAGCTTGGGAGTTGGAGAAACTATCCTCTCCAGCCTCTGTTTCCCCATCTGTAAACTTTGCAAAATACCATCACCTCCCTCAAGTCATGAGGATTAAAATGAAATCATATTTGCATTCCATTCAGCTCAGCATCCAGCACTGACCACCTCTAGAAAGCAGAGAGGAAGGCAGTGATCACGACAGCAAATAATTATTGAGCTCCTACTGCATGCCTGCCTCCTTTCAGTGTATTCTTTCATTTCACCCTCTTGGAGAGAGGTATGGTTAAAAGCGCCGCTTAGGATTCTAGTCAGCAGAGCTCCTGGGGAGCAGACATGGGGAGGGCAGGTGGAATTATCTTTCTTTCCAGTCGATAATTCAGGAAGCAGTACAGGAAACGGAAGTGGCTTGCTGAGGATTACATGATGTCAGAACTGGGAACTTCAGGCTTTCTCCATTTAAAATCCCAAGTCTGGGCCATGGCATGTCAGTGGCCTGTCTCAGTGTCTTGGTGTCTCATGCCCAGGGGTGAGCATTTGCCTTCTGCTGGCCTTTCTTGTTAACAAACGCAATAACCTCTGGTTGTTATTAACAATATTCACGGCCACAGACTCTGAAAGAGGAGAAGCTGTCATGCCTTGCATGGCTCGGGAGAGGGCTGTGGCTCCCACCGGATGTATCCAGAACACCCATCCAAAGGCCTGGATGGACCTGATTTAATGAGGTCGCTAGCTAGCTCTCCATGGTAGTGAGAAGGAGCCTTGTTGGGAGAAGATTTGCATCCTCCGGGAGCTCTTTGCAGGGTGATGGACCAAACTGTCAGCAGTGGGAGGTCTTGGGGAAAGATCTGGGACTCTTCTTATGTGGAAAAATCCTCTAAGCAGGTACACGATCTTTTCCACTTCCCTGCGGGGACCACCCACGTGCTGTGTACACTGGAATGGGGAGGGGAAGTGACCATGTGTTTTTACTTAGGTGTGGGTCGCTCAATTGTGTAAGTGTCACTGCCTACATTGTTTTAGCCCCTCACAGCCCCCGGATCCGAACAGTGGCTCTGACTCCTTCATTCTGGTTTTGATCATGCAAGTTGAAAATGAATCTACAGAGGTTAGAGGAGGACCGAGTCATCGGCGCACCTTCCTTATCTCCAGAGAGCCCAGTGTGTTTCTCGAGCTCACACAGCCCGTTGGGGCTAGAACCCCAGGTGGCCCTAGAACCTGGAGCAGCTGCAGGCCAGGGTGGAAACAGCCATCCGGGCCAAAGAGCACCCAGTCCTGATTCTGTTTTCTCCAGAAAACAGAGTGGCAGGGTAACCTCCTGCATTCAGGAATATACTTCACATCATTCTTTCTGTCATCCCGCTGGGTCCCCACATCAGCCTACAGCGTTCATGCTACTTTTCTATCCACTGTACAGATGTCTGTGGCCCAAGGTCACAGAGCACATGGGGGTAGATTTGTGAGTGTTTTTTTCTTCTCACACTGCTCAAGGCTAGCCTGGATCTGTTTGAAGAGATCCAACGCGTCCAGGACTGTCCTCTATGGTGGGCCTTACTGCGGCGGGAACCCTCCCTTCTTAGCTTTATTTTCAAAGACTTGAGGGATTCTGTAACTACATTGCAGGTGTCTCATTTTCACTCATGTTTTGTCCATGCCCCTTCCCTGACACCCTCTGTCCCTTATTTGGAGACAGCTGAGTTTGGCGGTATGATGTGAGGGCTGCTGGAAACCCCTAGCCCCGAACCCCTTCCTCGGCTGGAGTCTGTTGTTACTAGCTAAAACCCGAAGCCCAGCTCTTGACTCCAGGCCCCTCTAAATGCAGACCTTCTTTGTGGAGACAGTGCACCCCATAATTCTTGATAGTTCAGCTTCTGTAATTTGTATCTGGAGGTTTCCCAGCTCCTTGCCTGGAAAACTAACACTAGGAGAACATTTGGGTCCCAGGCAGTGAGAGAGGAACTGGATCTTGGGGAGAATGAGGGATCACTGGGGAAGTCAAAGAGCTGAACTTGGACTTCAACCACAGCCCCACTGGGGGGTCACTTCAGCTGAGCATGAGTCTGCACTCAGAGCTCCTTGGCACAGAGTGTGGGCGAGGCCAAGGCAGGCCTCACCCAGCTACACAGAGAGGAGCGACAGAGCAGAGCAGGGGGACCTGCTGTGCAGCGGGTGTTGGCAGAGGCAACCAGGGAGGGTGTCTGTGGGTGGCACGAGCACCCGACTCTGGTATTTCCATTTCTGCCTGATGAGGCCAAGTGAGCCCAGTCTTCCCAGGGCAATTCCAGCACAGCTCATTTGTGCCTGTTTTACAATGGTGTTGATAAAATCCCCATGGAGCCCCGGAGCATGTGTGAGGAGTTCCCACCAGAAATCTAAACAACGCCCTGGCGTTGCTGACAGCTTAATAATGTGACAAAGTTCAACTCGTTCAATGACAGGGACAAGAATGCAGCTGGGCTGGTCTGACCTAGAGCTTTACACATAACCCCCCTCCCAACGCTGACCTAGCATTTGACAAATAACCTTTTCTTAGCCTCCTCGAAGGCACCAGACAGAACCAAGTGCCATGAAGGGGCCACATGCCACCGTTAAAATGTTAAATGGAGTGGCAAGGGCCACCAGAGTCCCTGGGGGCTGACATTTATCTTTATTATTATTATTAATAATAATGCATGTATTGCTTTTTGGTGCATTCCAGGGTTTTTTGCACTCCTAAATCACGCGGCTATACATCAGCAGGCCCGATAAATCACCCAATGAACCCAAATTCAATGCAGCTGTCAGGCCAGATCCGCGGGATGCAGAGTTAGCTTAATTGAGCTACAGCAGGGAACCAACGGGCGTTGCCCAGAAAAATCAGAATAATAGCAGTGTTGCTGGTGACATTTCAAGAACTAGACGTGAACTGCTAGCTTCAGCTTTAATTTTATAAGAGGGAATGGGGGGGAACGGGTGCAGGGAGAAATCCAGACTTCAACAAATATTTAAGCTTTTTTTTTTTTTTCCTCAAAGCCAGTACAGACAATGAGTTCCACATTTAAAAATTTCGGTAGAAGGAATTCCACTTTTTCTCATTTCTCTAGCTTCTTCTCATTTCTTCTGCCTGCTCACCTCCTCCACTCCATGCCCCTTCCCCGTAAAAAGAAAGCTGAAAGCAAAGGAACAACGGGATTTGAGTTGGAGCCAACTGAATGGGCCAAGAGGTTACATATGGAGCTAACAAATCATGGAACCGTGAAGGATATTACTGATTTAAAGTTATGTATGTTAAAGCCCAAATCTTAACAGCATTCATAAAGGTAAAGGTAAGTAATGGAGAGGCTTAACCGGCAGAAAATAAGCTTTTTCCCGGCTGCCCTGCCTCCCCCATCAGACTTGCAGTGTGTCTTAGCCAGAGAAGGATACCCAGCCACAGAGTCTCCCTATCAGCTGACAAAAGGAAAGGCCTTACCCTTACCAACCTAGGAAGGACAAGTTCAGCTGGATCCTGCATTTATATACGAGGCCTCAGCTACCATGATTTGGTTTATTTTTGTGTGCACAAGTGTGTGTATTTCTTCTTCAGATGTTTTGGGGTTACCAGAAAAACCATTCCCTTTTCCCTCTTAATTTTTAAAACTGTGTGTAATTTCAGGGAAATTTGATCCATGTGTTTCAGATTCATTTGCACATAATCATGAAAAACCTTTCTGGAAAGAGCGATTTTCCTTCCCTAGGAGACTTTGGTGCCCTTTTTAAATAAGCCCCAGGAGTGCCCTTCTACCCCAGGTCACCCTCTCCCAATGCAGAGGGCTGTGTTTGGCCAAAGGAAAGCCAGCCTGACCACTGAGGGCATGGGGTCTGGTGTGAAATGTTGAACACGTGAATTTGGACTGGGTTTTGGCAGAGGGAAAATGATTTCCCCTGGCCCCAGTGTTTACACAGAGAAAGAAGTCTTTCTTACACACACAGACACACACACACACACACAAAGATGTGAAGATGCACAGATCTGCTGGGGAACATGTCCTGTGGGAGCTCGGCCTATGAGGGTTAGCCTCCGGTTCACAGGTTCCGAAAAGGCAATTGCTGCTTTACTTTGAGGTTCTTTGGGAAAATGCTGTCGCCCAGAGACTCCCAACTACCAAAAACACCCCGGAACCCTCTTGGATGGGTTTCAAAGGCCGTAGCCTGTCTGCGTCCAGGACACGCATTTCCCCGCCCTCCATCCACAACAACCCAGCCACTGCACTGAAGCCACAATGGCATTCCTTCAATCCAAAACAAACATGTCATTACCAATCTCAGATTAATTGATGCCATTTGTGTGTCCTGCCTGTTGGGTTTCAGCTGGAGCCAGCCCAACGGCAATGGCCACCGCCCTTGCAAACCTCAAGGCGCTCGCAGCTTTGGCCCTTGGCAGAATTCCCTTAGCTGTTCTTTGTCACCCCTGTGACTCCCAAGCCTTTTCTTCTTCCCACTCCCTTCCCACTCTGAGGCTTTGGGTAATTTTGAATTTCTAGTGGAATGAGGTTATCTGTAGAGTGGAGTTTTGCTTTGAGTTAATGTCTCTTCTGTATTTCATGAATTTTAAGAAACACATTTGTTTTAACACACCTGAAATCAGGATATTCCTTACAACTGATAATGAGAAAACATGATGATGAAGTAATGGGAAGCATTTCCCTTTTTAGGGGTACATGTGATAATGGTGGGTCTAGTCTGGGTCCCAAAGAGATATATGATCACTTCTCAAAACACAGATAAACTTTTACCTCTCTCGCTCATTCTCTCTCCATTCATTCTGCCATAAACATATACTGACCACACGCCTGATTGCACAGCGAGGGGATCGGAACCGTGTTGGAATGGCCTCTCCCTTTCAGAAAGTTATAATTTAGTTCTAGACATAAGTGAATACATGACCAACATCTGCAAAGTGCTAAATTAGTGGTGTGGCCAGAAAGTGGCCAAGAAGAGCAAGCTGGAGCCACAGAGCTGGATGGAGAGACTGAGCCAGGAACAGGCAGCCTCTTTGCTGGCTTGGCTCTGCACTCCCACCTGTAGAATGAGGGACTTGTAGCATATCAGAGCATCCCAGCATGTGTCCCCTAGAACAGAGTCAATGGGAATGCTGTGGGAGAAGAGGGTTCCACCGTCAGGGGTTGGGCCATTGAGAGATGTTGCCATATTCTTTTCTCAGAGACTCCCAATACATATTAACTTATTATGAGCTCTGAGAAGTTGTACCATGAAAGACATGTTTAAATTTTGTTTAACTCAGTGTTTCCCAAATATATTTGTTCCTGGAATCCTTTTTTTTTTTTTTTCCCAGTCAATGTAGCTAGCACTGTAATAAACTTTAGGAAAGCTGCAAGTCTCTTCCAACTCCAACATTCCAGGAATTCATGAGACAATGTGTAGCTGTGGTACATGGGGAGAAGGCGTTGAGCTGTGCTCGTAGTGTGATGGGCTCCTGGAACAGGGGCAGAATGTACTTAATAAATAGGGTTTAATAAATATAGTATAACTTAACCATAACAGTATATGGTATAATAAATAGAGGATATGGGGTGCTGGGTGCCAGGAACTCAGAGAGAAGTGAAACACTGCCCCGACCTTAAGTGGCTCTTACCAATGGAGAAGCCTGGATTTTTCCAAATGTTTAGAAGAAAATGTATATCTGGCTTGTCAGTTGTCATTGAAGGTAGAAAGAAAGGGCCTTAAGGAGGCAAAGCATGCCTGGAGGAAAGCAGTGATGGCTCCCTGCAGGGAGAACCATCAGAACCGGGTCTCAAAAAAGAGGGGTGACGATCTGGGTTCCTGAAACAGGAGCAGGAGAAGAGCATTCAAGGCGGGGGTGAGGGGGGGACATAAATACAAAAAAAAAAAAAAGGCAGGAGGATGTTTTCGTAGCTTGTAGTAGCTTGAGGGCAAGATACATGGTGATGAGGGCTGACTAGTTGGTTTGGGAACAGACCATGAAGGGTCCAACTCAGCAAGTAGCAACAACAAAAGAGGAGACGTAATTATCTCCCATAATAAGGAGTCTGGAGGTCCATAATGAGAGGGTCTAGGACTGGCTCAGAAGCACAGGGATGCCTCCAGGGGCCTGTGCTTCTTCCATCCTTCTCCTTGGCCATTCCTCACCATGTTGGCTTTTCATCCACATGCTGTTGTCTCATGTCAACAGACGCTGCCACGGAATCAGGCATACTCCTGGTGGATCATACACCTTATCCTTAAACATAGGCATTTGGAGGTGTCTTTTAGGCAAGGGAATCGTGCTTTTTTGCAAAGAGAAGTGATATGATCAGACAGGTGTTTTTGTAAGACGATTTGGTTGCCAAGTAAAGGCAAGAGGGGAAGAAGAGGAACTGGAGGCAGGAGACAATACAGAATTGAAATTATCCAGGTAAAAAAGTCTTGCATGCTAACACCAAATCCCTAGCAGGACTCCAAAGAAGGAGGCAATAGGGGGAAAAAAATGCTTTCCTTTTGGTATGTAAGGCAACTCTAGGCAGCCCCAAAGACTCACCTTTTCTCGCATTGGCTAGAACTTGGTCACATGACTACCAGCAGCACAATGGAGGCTGAGAAGTCCAGTTCCTGGCAAAGGCAAATGCAGTAGGCATGAGACCATTCAGGATTCAGTCACTGCCGCTGGGCTGTGGCCCAGATGAGAAATGAGCCTTTTAATTCATGAAGCACTAAGATTTGGCAGTTACTGGTTACAGCCATTAGACTAACTTTTGTAATACATGGGAATCCCAATGCTTAATAGTTATGGCTTGATGAATGAGGAATGGAACCGAAAACTGAGCTATGGCAACTGCAATTTTGGGGAGAGGGCGTATGTTGGGGACCAGGTACCCTTCACCGTTTCATCTTTTCAGAGGTTGATGATTTGTAACTACCCAATATGTGACGAGCTGTCAAAAGTACATGTAAAGTGCTGTGTATCTCATGGAATAAGTTTTCAATAATTTCAACTTTCTCATTAAAGGTTAAAAATAAAAAAGACAATTCAGTTGAGAATTCTAACTGAGACACTTACTGTCCCACCCTTGCCCTACTACCTATTTCAAGTGCTAGCCTTCCCTAATTATGTTAGTAATGTTGCACCCATGATGTCAACAGAAAATCACTTTTTTCCCCAAAGAAGCAGGTCTGATGGAGAGGGTGGGGTCTGGTCAGTCCCTCAAAGTGGAAGCGTATGGAAAATGCTTCCCTGTTGTGGATACAGATCTGACAGAGGGAAGATGAAAAGATGGGAGGGAACTGCAACTCTCCAGTTGCTGCCTCTCGATTTAATTAAAAAAAAAAAAAAAAAAAAACAAAAAAAAAACCTGAGGCTGATGAAATGAGGTCATAGAAATCCAGGGAGGAAGGGGTCCTCTCATTCTAGAGGTCTTAAAAGCTAAGGGAACACCACATTTATAGGATATCTACAGTAGACTTTGGGGAATATATATTCAATAGGGTTCAAGAAAAATAAATATGATGCCATGTCAAGAAGTTCCAAATGTAGAGATAGCCCAAGCGGAATGGGAGGCCCTCAAAATTCTGAAAACATGAGCTTTGTGAAGAAGCAGAACTCCCCATTCGAAGTAACCAATATGGCACAGGAACTTTTTCACAGATTTCCATGGGATGAAAACAGGGGGACATAACTGAAGATGAATGTTGAAGATGGGATCAATTGGCCAGAATAGAATCTGGAAGATTAGCTCCCAATGAATTCAGCCTTTTTTTTTTTTTTTAAAGATTTTATTTATATGACAGACAGAGATCGCAAGTAGGCAGAGAGGCAGGCAGAGAGAGAGGAGGAAGCAGGCTCCCCTACAGAGCAGAGAGCCCGATGCGGGGCTCGATCCCAGGACACTGGGATCATGACCTGAGCCGAAGGCAGAGGCTTTAACCCACTGAGCCACCCAGGCGCCCCTTGAATTCAGTCTTTTAAGCTAAGTACCATAAGAGCTTTCCTGGGTCTCTTCAGAGTAGGCCCTGAAATGGGCTGATCTTCCACAAAGCATGGAGAAACCAAGTCCTCAATATTTCTCTCAGGGCCAGCCCACAGTCCTGATGCTGCCCAGGCTTCTATCTCTGCATCTGGGTCAGTAACGGAAGATGAACCCCAGGGAAGACACTTGCCTAACCCTCTATCCTTGGGTGTGCTCTGAGCCGACCCCCTCCCCATCCTTGTCCATGTAAGTCACACCTGCACAGACCCCTTTCATCAGCCCAACTTCAAGTGGCAATTTAAACCTTTTAAGGCCACCTGTCGAGCACCCACTCACTAGATTTCCTTTTATCACCGGCTTGAGGGGAGTAACTGGATAACATAATTATGAGGCAGGAGAATGGGGTGTTTTGATTTGTGTTCTTTGAGGATTAGCCAAGTGCCCCACTGCCAAATCCATGATCACCTGAGAGGAAATCTGAAGGGAGAACCTGCCAAATCAGTCTTCCAGGTGCTCTTTAGGCAAAGGGCTTTGAAAATGGCCTTTTCTGCCTTCTTCTCATCACTGCAGAGCTCCAAGGCATTTGGGGTGGACAAAGCTGGTGGGTGCCTTCTTCCACAATGAGGTAGAAATAAGCAAAGGAAGACATTTTCCAAATACCTGGACCCGGGACAAGACAAGAAGCCCACTGGATGTGGGAATATGTGCAAAGTAATGATATGGAGCCAGACCTCTGATCTCCTGAGCATTCTCGTGTGCTGTGCCCCCTTTGGTGTGAAGACTCTTGAGTGCTTACTGGCAATGCCAGGGAGGTGGCAGGAAAAGGCAACTTGGTCTCAGACTTCAGGGTGTGTGATGCGGAAATCCCATCTTTGCTGCCGCAGACAGCCTCTCTGAAGATGCTTGAGTGACATTCCAGTTTGGGGTGAGAATATGTGGAAACATCAAGAAGGGACATAGGCGGGACATTTTCAGAAGTGAACAAATACACAGTATACTAGTTTCCAGGGCTTCCATAATAAAGTAACCATAACCTGGGTGGCTTAAAACAACAAATCTATCTCTCCTGGTTCTGGAAACCAGAAGTCCACAAAGTGTTGGCATGGCCATGTTTTTCTAACACCTCTGGAGGAGAATCCTTCCTTGTCTTTTTCAGCTTCGAGTGGCTCCAGCTATGACAACATAATATCAACTCTCTGCTTCTGTCTTCACATGGTCCTTTTCCTTTGGTGTCTATCTGCATTCAAATTTTCATCTTCTTATAAGGGTGCCCCTCATTTGGATTAGGGCCCACCCTGATCCTGTAGGACCTCATCTTAACCTGAATCCCTCTGCAAAGACCCTATTTCCAGATAAGGTTACATTAAGAGGTACTATGGGTCAGGACTCCAACATTTCTTCTTGGGGGGACATAATTCAACCCCTCACACATGGGTAGATGAAAAACCAAAGTTACCATTGGTATAACTTATCCCATGAGTAGCTGGAATGCTGTAGAGTCTTGGACCTCTGTTACTTCAACTTCGGGTTCACCATCTAAGAAGCACTGGCTTTTTAATATTTGCTCTAATTCTAAAGAGAGATGATCTTTGATATGTAATATATATAATAAACTTAAAGGTAATAAAATTATAATACAAATTTAGAAGGTGGTTCTAAGCCTGAGGGGAAGGGAAGCCTTTGGGGACCTACTTGTTACAGGAAGGCTTTAGGAGAGAGGGGTAAAAAATATTGGGAGGAGGGAGGAAAATGATCCACTGACTAATAGAATCCCCCCAGTACCTCCTGCTTATTATAGTATGACTTGTTGAAGGTTGCAGTCAAAGACGAACTGAAAGGCAGGGCCAGAATATAGTAGGTAGTCCTAAAATTCCCAGAAGGTCCAAGGGGTGTGTGGTGGGAGGGGACATTGCTGGATATTCCCAGAAATTGCAGTTCAAAGAAGCCAACTGAAGTGAGAGTAGTTCCAGAGGGTTCAGCTGGGGGTGGGGGAACCCACGAGGCTTGAAGCTCAAGGCAGTATGTGCTCCATCTCCCCTGTGGGCTCTCACCTGAGCTTGGCAAACCCGGGCTGCTGGGGAGTCTCCACAGCCATGTGTTGTCTCTTCCCCAATGTGGGATCTGTGTGTCATATGGGCATTTTCTATCAATTACACTTCTTAATTCAATTCTGTAGGAAGGATCTGTTAACTGGCACATCTAATATTTCTAGGGTTTCAGGAAAGTGCTGATGGGAGAAATATTAAATTAATCAACTGGGTTGAAAACTCATGAAAAATCACACTGAGGTTGTGCCACAAGCTGGGTGGGACACGGAAGGGATGAGTTCAGACGAGAAGCATCATGGACACTTAGAACTTTGTCTCAAGAGCCTATGGAAGTCCTAAATGGCCTATTTTTTTTAATTACCCCAAAAGTTCACAGGAACCTGTCATAAACAGATTTTGATACATATTACATACTTTCCAAAATAGGGACAGAATACAACACCACAGCATCTCGTCACATGACTTAAGTAATAAAATATATAAAAACATGTACAGAGAAAAATCTCTTTCCTACCTTGTTCCCTTACATTCAGTTTCCATCCTACCCAGTAAGGAATATTATTATTATTTTTTTTGTTTATCCTTTCAAGGAATTTGTCAAAAATTTGCCAGCCAGGGACACCTGGGTGGCTCAGTGGGTTAAGCCTCTGTCTTCTGCTCAGGTCATGAAATCAGGGTCCTGTGATCCAGCCCCACAATGGGCTTTCTGTTTGGCAAGGAGTCTGCTTCTCCCTTTCCCTCTTCCTCTGTGTTCACTCCTTCTCAAATAAATAAATAAATAAATAAATAAATAATCTTATTTTTTAAAAAATGGTCAGTCAACAGAGATTTGTATTCTGTTTTCCTTTATTTATGGATTATTTATGTATGCATTTATTTACGTATCTAGCTATCTATTCATAGAGAGAGCATAAGCAGGGGGAGGGGTAGCAGGAGAGGGAGAGATATAGTCTTAAGCAGCCTCCATACTCAGAGCAGAGCCTGATTCAGGACTCTGAATCTCCCAAACGCTGAAGGTCATAATCTGTGCTGAAATCAAGAGTCCATCACTTAACCAACTGAGCCACCCAGGCACCCCTCACTTGTTTTCTTTACCCAACTGGTGACACACTTTATGCATGTTTCTATATTTATTTATATGAATGTAAAATTAAGTATGTGCATACTTATTAATCACTGCATTGTTTGCAGTAGCAAAAATTTAGAAGTAAGTTTGGTGTCCAGCAGAAGGGGATTGGTTAAGTTATGGAATAGCTACACTACAGAATAGTATGCAGCTGTAAAAACTGTGGATAAACATTTTGTGCTTATATGGAAAGATCTGGAGGGTATATTAAGTAAAAAATGTAAGATACAGGACAATGTATGCAGTATGTGCTATTGGGGTAAGAATGGAGGCTATAAGAATATATATTTTCATTTTCTTGCAACTGAATAAAGAACAATCCAGAAGGATGCACAAGAAGCTAATAAAATCTTTACATATAGATGATGAAGGAAGTATAATTATGAGGGATGGGGTGGTGAGATTTTTCAGTATTTAATTTGTTATACTACTTCAAGTGCTGAACCACACAAATGCATTAAATGAAAATAATAATTAATTAATTAAATGCATATACCTGGAATCTGCTAATCATACCATCAGGAACTTATTTTACAAATGTTTTCTCATATATGTTCAAAAATACCACCAAGAATGTTCACGGCAGCCTTATTTCAATGGCAGAAGACTTGAAATGACCTTATTGTCTATTAAATGTAGACTGGTCAAGTGAATTAAGTTATACAGTGAAACACTGTGCAGATGTTATAGAAAATGTGAAATATATTGATATAGGAAGCTCCTTAAGATAGATTTAGTAAGAAATGCAGAATTAAAAGTCAAGCTCCCATTTTTAATAAAATAAATCTGAAGCAATATATGCATGCACATGTCCTATAGTCTTACAAAAAACATGATGTGCAATATAACGTGTGTGTGTGTGTGTGTGTGTGTGCATCAAAAATTTCTGGAAGTTAATATAAGGAATTGTTAACACTGGTGTCCTCTCAGATGTGGGTGAGAGTATTTGCCATAGGAAGGTCATTTTCTTCTCATTGTAATGCCTCTTGAAATGCATGACTTTTCTTTGACTGTGCATGTTTTTTTTTTCCAATTCAAAAATATTTACAAATTCATCAGTAAATAAACGTACAGAGGTGTCTGGGTGGCTCAGTGGGTTAAGCCTATGCCTTCGGTTCAGGTCATGATCTCAGGGTCCTGGAATCAAGACCCGCATCGGGCTCTCTGCTTTCAGCAGGGAGCCTGCTTCCCCGCCCCCCGCCTGCCACTCTGTCTACTTGTGATCTCTCTGTCTGTCAAATAAATAAATAAAATCTTTAAATAAATAAATAAATAAAAGGTAAACACATATCCATACAATGAAAATTGAACACCTATGAAACAAACAACTGAGGAAGCCCTTTATGTACTTAAATACAACAGTCTCTGAGAGATATTGTTAAAGAGTTTGTATTTTTAATTTTAGATGTCCTAAGGAGTCGCATACTATGTGTACCTGGTTCATAATTTTACCCGGTCACAGAACTTTGTGTTACTTTGGGTTTGATCGTATTACAGCTCCGCCTTTCAGACTGAGGAACGTTATCTTTTGTTTCAGTTCTTCTTCCTCTTCCTTCCTTCTTCCTAAGACCTTCTGTTGGTCTTTTGGATTGAAATCCCAACCCCTAATGGCTAGTGAACATGAGCAACTTGCTTAATGGCTACAGGCCTCTGATTCCCTTTCTGTAATTTTTTTTTTTTCAAAAAAGGAGTACATTATGGGAATATTGCAAGAATTTGAGATAATTCCAATACATACTATTTAGCACATGAGGTCCCAAGGATATGCATTTAACATAGAGACTATTGTGACCATTAATATTCCTTGGGATATGTCCATCCAAACTGCAGACAGGAGTGATCATACCCTGATTTTGCACTAGGAAGTACAAAGCTTTGTGTGTCTTGGCCAATGCTGTTCTAGGAGATCCCAGTATTTGGCTGGCCTTTTTGCCCACAGTATGTACTTAGGCTAGTATATCAGAGAATCAATATTCTGTGGATGCAGTTGGGGCTGTATTCTTACCTATATGGTGCATTTTACAACCCCTGGTAGGGAAGCTTATTGTCATCTGTTAGACATAAATTTTACCCAGTGGCTTCCCCCTCAGGATGTCTCTTGCTGCCATTGGTTGCTCCCGGTCCTATTTGCGTTCAAGTCCATATTTATGAGAATATCTTTTAAAAGAGGAAGTGAAGATGTCCTTGTCATCTCTTTTTATTTTTAGAGAGTTAAAAAGAAAACAACTGCCTCTCCATTTTCTCTCTCAGGGTAGCTCTGGGTCAAGTGGTCTCACTGATTATCTAGTTGGCTTTCTGCCTTGATGCATTTATAGACCCTTTTATTATTGACTTTGGAGCTCCTCGCAAGGTACTCCAAGAAAGCATTTTAAAATAGTCTCCAGTGGGCAATTTACATTTTAACTGCTCCTTTCATTACTCCCCTCAACACCCTCATATAGTTCCCCTTTCTAGAATTAAATAACCACATGATAGCTTTTGGGCTCCATGTCTCTCTTGGTTGTTGAACTTGGCCCTGTTGTCTTAATTGTGCAATGGTTCAGTTAGAGTCTCATGATCTTTTACATTCATCACCTTTCTTCAACATTTGTTTTCAGATTATATCGCATCTTGATAAAGCAAGAGCTGGATAATTAACGCCATCTTGGTTTGCTTTTTTTGAGAATCTCTCTGAGAATCGCTGGCACTATGAGAAGAGATGGTGTTCCAGGAGTTGTGTGAGGCATGAGAATGGGCTGGGGGCAACAGGAAAGAATGAAGATGATCATTTTCTGCAAGTCCTTTGGTTCCAGGTGAATGTAAAGTCTCTTTTCCCCCTTAATTAATCTAAAATTTAAGGGTGAAGATCTACCTGTCTCTTGAGTGTTACTTTAGAGGCCATAGTACTCTAAATATCATCACCCTTGAAATACAGACTTGGGATTTCAGGTTTTCTGGCTTCACTTTTCTATCACACTTTCATAAATCCCATGGCAGGCCCTGCCAACTCACAATTTTTCTTTCTCTTCACTTTATCCACATTCATCTTCCTGAAGGACAGGCCTGACCTTACTCTGAAGGCCAAAAGTTCAATGAATTTGTGGGAAAAAATTCTGGTAGAAAATAGCTCTTCACAAGTCCAGTGCTAATGTTTCCAAAGCTGGCCCTCTTATGCACATACATACGCAGCTTCCCATAATGTTCCTGACACCTCTGAGGCTATACTGGCCGGGTATCAACTGGGGTTGGTCTAGGGTGGCAATCCTTATGTTGCCAAAAGTAAGGAATTTTTTTTATTTTTAAATTTTCTCATGTTTTATTCAAAGAAGGAATTCTACACGTGCCAAGGAGTCCTTCGGATGCCTGGGTTTTGCACTCATTTAAGTGATGACTCTTGGTTTCGGCTCAGGTCATAGTTTCACAATCATGGGATCAAGCCCTGCATAAGGCTCTGTGCTCAGCAGGGAAGTCTGCTTGAGTTTCTCCCTCTCTCCCTCTCCCTCTGCCCCTCCACCTGCATTCTCTCTCTCTCTCTTTCTCAAATAAATAAATCAATCTTAAAATATACATATATATAGGAATGATGTAGCAGATGAAAAGAGACATGGAAAGATGTTCATAATGTATGAGTAAGGAAAAAAATTGAAAAATAGTATACAGAGTGTTAGTTGACAATGACCAAAACAAATAAATGAGAAAAAAATCACCAGAAAAACATGATTGGAAAAAGCTACAATTATTAGATTGATTTCAATCAGAAAGAACACCTCTTCAATAGAGTCTTAGTATATTTCAGAAGAAGGGAGTTGGGGAGGATATCTACAAAGATTTGGAGCCAGAGCCCAGTGATTATAAGGTGGATCTCACCAGGCAGGGAGGATTGGGCACTTTTGAACATAAAACTTTGGATTGGTGGGCACACCCTAACCCACCAGTTCCTAATACCTATGTATTTTCTGGTGATCAGTTTCTTTCCATTTAGGAGGGCTACCGTGAGACCTTCCAATGGACTGATGGTTCCAATTGGATGAAATGTCATTTCCATTTATAAAATTATTTATTACCTCTAGGTAATTTTCATCAGGAAACTCATCATCCCAAAAAAGAGGCCTTAGTAATCCTGTTGGGGAACAGTCCCAGAAAGTGGCTTTACTCAAGATCGTATAGCAATGTAGTGATACATTTAGGATCAGAAGTCTCATCTCCAGTTTTCAACTCTGAGCTTCCCTGAGTCTGACACCCCAGGCACTTTCCCATAAGGTAAAATTTACTGGGAATTCTGGGGATCTTAGCTACTGGACATAAAAATGAAAGAGACACAGTTCACAACCTTTGCAAGTATAATGAGACACTCTTGTTTCCAAGTTTAGTTTTGGCAGGTTTTCTGGAACAGGGCTCCGTTCTCAAGACCAAATACAGGCATGGCCACTTACGCACCCCTTGGTCTCATCACAACACAATTAAGGAAACCAAGATGCAGAGAGATGAAGTCTCCTGTGCCCACAGCCCGTGGTCAACCTGCAGAGCAAACAATGGAAACATGGAACACGTCTTGCTTGAGCAATCTGATGACGGAACTGGCTATTAAAAACAACAACAGCAATAATGACAACAAATTTGGCTCATCCACCACTTGGATACCTTCAGCCACTCATAACAACAAACAAACAAATCCCCTCAAATAATCCAGGATGTATAACAGAACAGGAAAAGCAAACTTAAAGCCAAGATCACAGTGGGCTGATTCAGAAGCTCAGTGGTCCTATTAGGAGATGGACCCTCTCCACTCTTGGTGCCTTTTGCAGTACTTTGCCTGATGCTTGTCCTTCATGGTCTCTGGGGTGGGTGGGAGTGGGGCGAGGGCAGCATTTCCAGGCCTCAAACCCACATCCAGAGGCAGTGACTTAAGGAGACACTTGTTCAGAAGATCTTTCTCAGAAGTTCCTAAACAAATCTCTTCTCACAATACTGGGTGAAAGTTGGTCAAGAACCCACTCCCAAACCAACCACAGCCAGGAGGACAGGGTCAGACCATGCTTCGCCCCTTGGAACTGGGGTGGGAACCACTTTTACCTGAATCCTGTGAGGGTGGGGACTAGGGAGGAGTGGGGAGGAGAACCCCTCGCCCAATCAGAGCTCTGCCAGAGGAACACAGGGGTGGTCGGGATGGAGGGAGACCATGGACAGCATCTGCTACAACCTGCTGTGAACTACAGGCCACCTCTCCTGTCAGGACCTCATCTGATATCAATGTTGGCTTCAGGTAAAACTTACTGAAGACTCTGGAGACCTTAATCTAGAGTCAGTGATGTTCTAGGGGTGGGAATTTCGGCCAGTAACACTGATAGGGTCAGGCCACTGTCAGCAAAGAGGGAGTTTTGGGTGCAGGTAGACTAGTATTTTAAAGTACACCTTAAATCATACCTGGACTGTCACTTTTGGCTTACCCTGGGTATAATGATACAGTTAGGAAATTGAAGTGAGAACCTTGAATGAACATCAGTCCTTTTTTTTTTTTTTTTTTTTTTTTTTTAACGCAGCTCATGTTCTATAATAGAATTTAGCCCTGCTAAAATAAAAATGGATTTTTGGATGACTGGGTCACAAGCTTCTTGTTTTTCCTTTTCTTCTTCCTCTTTTTCTTTTTCTTTGCTTCTGATTTTTAAGAATAATGAACATATTTTCTTTTATAATGGGAAAACAGAATAACTTTTATGGGGGGGCGTAGTTCATACTTGTCATTTAAATAGCATAGGAAATCCGCACCTCAAATAAGCAGTCTGATGATTGCCTTTGTAATACTCGAAAATAAACCAACTTTATTTGAATCAGTTAATACCAATACCAGTCAAGACTAGAAAACAAATTTATAACTCGTTCAGATTCATGAAGAGAACATTCAGCAGTATCTTCATCGAAAGGCAACTTAAATTTATTAAGGCTTGAAAGCAAGTCCTGCTATCTTGTCACCACAGTTAAAGGTCTTGAGAACATCAAGTAACCATCATTTGGAGTGTCTTTATAAAATGTAATGTTTGTTCTTTTATAAAAAGCTAGGCATCTTTTGCTAAATCAGTTAACCCCCAGCTTTTAGAATGGGACAAACACGAGGTCTTGAAAGTAAGACAAATTTCCAAACATCAGCTGGATATTGTATATTTTAAGTGTATGCACAATCATTATTGTGAAATCTCTAACTATACATAAAATATTGGATATATATTAGATAACTGGATTCTTTAAACTATGTTTTAAAAGAAAAACAGATTGCTTTTATAGAAACACATATTAGCCCAAACCTTATAATGAGGCAATGTTTCATTTTATTTTTGGTTGGTGAGGGGAGCATTGGATCTAATGCTGCAAGTAACATTAAATAAAATGAGGCACACTTTTGATCATACCTCCTGATGAAAGGAAAGTATCCTGAAACTAAGCCGGGAGAAGAATATTGGCAAAGGTAAAGGAAATTGCATTCATGAAGGGGACACACGTTACTTGGTTTGAATGCTAAAAAGCACTGGATAGAAGACAATGGGTCTCTTTGCAGAAAGGGCTCCAAGGCCAAAGACATGACAATGTCTGTCCTCCTAACTTTAGAATCAGGATGCTTCTTCACACGCACACTTCTCTCTCCAGTGCTCACGATTCTTTTTAATGGCATGTGAAAAAATAAGGAAGGGGTCCCTTAGGAATCCTTGAGCTTCAGTTTAATAATGAGGTGATACTTCATCTTTCCGAGGAGAGCGAGACAACGGCATCTTGACTCACTCTGCTACTTAAATGGCTTCTGGCCACAAGGAATAGCGGACGATCACAGAAGTAACTACTGGATTCCTGCTGCCTCTAGACCGATTTAATTTTAGACACAGACCCTTCACTGGTTTCTCACAATGGAAAACTCTTAAGAGATGGACCTGTACCTTCCTGACTCTCCGCCCCGCCCCCAACTTTAATTCTATTTGTCTAAGCCTTACTGATTCCTGGGATTCTGAGATCTTCAGGGTCAATTCCAGGCTCGATCCATCCTGCAACAATGTGAAGATGCTTGGTGTTGTCTTTGTGCAGAATGACTAGTAGTCATGGGTGCTGTGAAGAGCTTCTGCCATCTCATTGACACAGGCTGGAAAATGCAGCTGAGGAAACGTCACTCTTGGAGAAGGCTTTTTCTAATGAAAAGACCAAGATCCTTGCTGGTGCCCCCGGCAGGAGATGTGAACACCAGAGACTGGCATTTTCTGAGAAGCTGAAACCAGTCTGAGATTGTGCGGCTAAATAAAAGTGGGTTTTTAGGGGTTCGTCACCTGTGATTCTGAGCTGTCAGGCATTTCACTTCTGTCATTGGGAGATAAAGACACACAATACAAGGACCATGCTCTAGAACACTCAAGCTTTTATTATCCAGCTCATCATATAAGGTTATTTAAATCTTACCCAATACCTTCTCTCAGCGCCAACCTGAGAGGTAGCCCAATCTGATAGATGGGTAAATTCAACACAGTCATTCTGAGTTTGATTCTTCTTTCTGCCTCTGCCTCCCGCTATGCTATTCCACAAAAATAAAATAAAATAGTGACATGAAAGTCAAAGGAGAAAAATAAATCCGAAATAAAATAAGATCTCAACCCAAATCCTTTCTAATGCCACTGAAATGCTTTCTAAGGGATCAACACTCATTCAAGACCAAAGATGGGGTTACTTTGGATGAAGACCAAACCTTCAGGACTCCCTGAGCAGGTTCTGGAGACACCTAAGGACCTCATCAGACTGAGGCCTGAAGATGCTGTATATGTGACAGGTTTGTGGCCAAAGCCCAGGGAGGCTGAAGGATCTCGAGAAAAAAATCTCTTTTGGAAAAAATAATTGGAAGGTTATATGATTGTTATTTTAGAATATTCTGCTAAATCTGGTAATAAGACATTAAAGCTTTCAGTCAAGAGTCGGTTGTATTGTCATAATCTTATATTAAAATCAAAAGATATTCTTGAATTAAGTACTCAGAAGTGCTTTCCATCTCTTACTCCATCCCCTGTTTTCCGTGGTTATAACTGATCATTTAACTGCCTCCCCGCACTGGTGCCTTAATATCGTTATTTATGCAAAACTAAGTAAACCACAGAAGGAACATCTAGAAACAACAATATTGATTCAGTTTGGCTTCTTTGTTTTTAAAGACTGTGTTTTAAGACCAGCCAATGGCTGAATTCTGACTCTCAAATCAGTCATTAGTATGAGACAACCCCTAGCCGGGAGCTGTGCCACCTGGGAGCCTGTTTTCTGTCCCGCTGCCTTTGCTCCACCGCCATGCTTCTAGAACAGCACCACTGCAGGTCTCTGGAAAGTAAATTGCCTCTTCGGTCATTGTGACTGTGTTGCTAAAGTCAGGTCAGGGTTTCTGAGGACAACAGGATTTACACTAATTAAAAATCCTCTGAGATCATTCCAGACTTCATCTCCCAAGAGGCCAGTTTGGGGCTTTTCTCTACAGTAAAAAGAACTGTTTCCTCACCATGTTCCTTTTTAAACATGTCTAGGGACTCCGTTCCCAGGGAATCCCTGGGAAGGTTTCTTTAAGGGAAGGAATGAATCAATGCCTCTTGCACTTGCAAAGCTCTCAGGCTAATAAAACATCCTACTGAGAAATTTCCTCTTCCTCACTGGGCTCAAGGGGCTCCTGCTTCCTCCCCTCTGCTAAGATCACTTCAGAGATCCCTGGAGACAAAGTTCTGTCTGGGGGTGGCTGGGCCAACGATGTACCAATGTTTCTATGGAAAGGACCATTGTTGCCTGACCTTCCTGAGCAACAAGTCATGTC